>NC_090932.1:1494782415-1496123849 GCF_040938575.1 Ambystoma mexicanum | reverse complement strand
GTATATTGGTTGGGCCAGGGGCCACCGATAAGTGAAGAAAATACTTGCTGCCCCTCGGAACAGGTCGGACCAAACTTTGCCAGTTTAGTCGAGGTCGCTTGTAGGTTCGAGCGTGCAGTTTGACGCTCTGACTTTCAGGTGGCTGTGGGACAGGACGATCGTCCATGACTGGTCAGTAGCCTTTTCTCAGCTCACGAAGAAGAGAGGAAGAACATTCCGGTGCAGTAGGTTTCAAGGCACAGGAGGGCAGATAGGCAAAGCACCTACGCGGGCCGTCACCACAATGTAGTGACACAGGAAGACAAGCGGGGTGGCATACTCTTCTTGATCACGACCAAGAGGAGCTAGGACTATGACATTTCATGGGAGAGGGCCGAGGACCACAAGCTAGTGATTTCCCAAATTTTTCGAGTGTCAACTCGGGACGGTGGCACTCCTATGCAATACCGCGGGTTAGAACTGGTCAGTTCACTGGATGGCCCAAGAACACTTCCGGGAAGGCTCTTTTGGCTGGTAATCAGGAGGTGCAGAGAGTAGTTCCCACTACTCCAAGCGTCGAATCGCACTTGCCGGCCTTGTAAGATCGATGACAAAAACAGAGGTCCAACAAGTCAGCAGCAGGCTCAGGGTGCCGAAGCTTCCAGTGCGTCTCTGGCAGTTTCACAGGTCTGCGTCAGTGTTTCAGGATACTTGGCTCCTTCTCTATTTTGGAGTGAACTTCTGTAGATCGAACTGGAATGGATGCAGATCCACTTCTCTTATCCAAGATGTGTTTAGTGCTCCAATCTGGGATAACCAATGGAAGATCTGCTCTCTTGCATGCATGCCAGGCATGGGTCAATCATGGCCCGCAGTGGTCTCAGTCATTCAGGCATACCAGACATCCTGCCACCAGTAGTGTGGTTTGGGACCAGACCGTCTCAGTCCTCTTCGTGGGCACTAGCATACGGGACATGCAGGAGCCTGCAAAAGATGCAGTTTTTGTGGGAGGCTGCATGCCGATAGGAAGTCCCGGGTCCGCTCGACATGGGTGAAGGCTAAGGACAAGAACAAAAGACTTTGTGGCACTGGCCACCGTCAAGGACCAAACGCGATAAACACGGTATGGTACAATAAAAAGAAATAAAAATACCAGTAAAGTAAACTGCTGATACCAGTTCGTACTATGCACACTTGTATAATCACCAGAAAATCCTTAGATGGGGGCGGGGTTGTCTAGGGCCATAGAAATGTAAAAGACCCCTGTGCGCGGTACAGTAAGGTACTTGGCGCACAGATTAAAAAGTTACCAAGAAATGGCAACATAGTCAAAGACTAAGGGAAACAGTTTTCAAGTACTGGCAGGCTGAAGGACGTGGCAGTTTCCCCATAAAAAATTAGCAAAGGTCCAGTGGAGTACAGCTGAAGGCTGGGCTCCACTGGAAAAAAGTCAAGTTAGGTCAGTCAAACAAAAGCAAAGAAAAAGTTTGGGGTTCCATAATATGGAGGGAAAATTGCACTTACAGAAATATTTTCTAACACTCATCCCCCACCCCCCACCTCCTCCCGACACCAAGGACAAGGGGGAACTATTCCACCACTGGATGGGTCTCTTGTTCAGGTTGGGTAAACAGTCTGGATATGCCATCAGCATTGCTATGTGGACACCTGGCCTGTGCTCAATGGTGAAGTCAAAGCATCCCCAGTGTCATGTTTGCCCCAAGGGGTCAAACCTGGATTAAGTGAATAATAAGGGGGAGAACTGCCTCATAAAAGTCTCCTGTAGGTTAAAGGTCAGGTGAGGGGCCACTGTGGCACCATCAATGGGGCCATCGGAAGGACTATCCTGGAATAAGTCAGGAAGTTGTTTCCTTCTCTTCTATGTCTGATGCAAAAAGTAGTGCAGCTATTTCAATCGTAGGGATGAAAGCCTTCGGTCTATTTATATGTAGTCTATTAATATTGAACACTTTGGGGCTTGACCAGGCCTCCTAAGGCCACTAAATAATTTACCATGCCCAGCTGCTCCACAACGGTGTAAGGGCCTGACCATTTATCCTGGAGGGCCCTAAGCCCGATAGGATTCATGATGCAGGCTTCCTGGCCTGGGCTAAAGTGAAGAGAAGCCTTCTGGTAATACCAATGTTTGACCAATGCTTGACCAGCTTTCAGCTCGTCACTGGCCCGAGTCATCAAAAGGACCATTATCTTCCTTAGACCTACCACATAATATACTACGGAGTGAGGCAGAGCATTGAATTGTGCTTGTAATCCTGACTTGCTACCTGCTGTGTTGTACGTGCAGACAGTAGTCTGCTTTTCATTTCTGTTTTCAACCTACAAAAGTGCCAGTGCAGGCAGAGCCTCGGCAGAGTGAGGCAGAGCATTGAATCTTAATCATAATCCTGACTTGCTACCTGCTGTGTTGTACGTGCAGACAGGAGTCTGCTTTTCATTTCTGTTTTCAACCTACAAAAGTGCCAGTGCAGTCAGGGTGTTGTGTTTGGCGGGTTGGCGTCCGCGGTAGTGGCCACTCTCCCTTCGGCCCCCCGCTCCTGCGGAGTTGCAATAACTGTGCCAGTGTTGCGGAAAGTTTTTCACGGTGTTCCGCGGGGTGAGGCGTTGGTGTCGGCTGCCCCCGCAACTTGAGAAAATGACCTTCAAGCGGTGTGGTGTGTAACACGGTGAGCCACACTTTACCCCTCCCCCGCTGTCGAACTCTTCCTTCTTCAAGCACCGAACGAATAGTGCTTTTTAAAAAATGTAAACACTATCTGCACATGAACAAGGCGGTCGATTGTAGAGGCTAGACTCCATTTTGTGAAACGCGTCGTGTTCCGACATTGGACATTGAATAATTTTAATATTGAAGTCTGCAGGTGGCAATAATATACCATATATAGTCAGAGGAACTTTAATTATTGAAATTATTTCGCAAAGGCCACTTTTGATGCCATCTGGAAGACTTACAGCTACTTGACCCCAGATCTTTGGAAGGAGACAGTTTTCACCAAGTCTCCATACCAGGAGTACACTGACCACTTGGCTAAGACCCACACCAGAGTGTCTGTGCAGAACAGCCGGGCAGCAGCTGTTCCCGGTGCTACCCAACATAACCTGTTTATGCCAGAAAATAAAAATGGTTAAACATTGAAAAAGAAAAAAAAAAAATGATTTAAAGGTCCCTCTGACTCGAGAATCTACTGGGGAGTGTTTTTCACACCTGTATGCTAGTAATCAGACTGCGGGGTCTTCTGCCCTTTGATCTGGATACTCATAAAATTTTCAAGTTTGGGCAGTCCCCACCCTCCTTGTGTTGAATTTTTCTGCCTCGAGTGTGTCTGCGCTTGTCATCACTTAAAGGGTAAGCTTACCCAAGCAAGGAATATATATACTGCAAACATCAAGGTCACTTGGAGACATACTGAAAAATCGTGCAGCGACTGCAGGCTAGTGGCCTTTGAGCCGCAAGATTAGAATGAACTATTTGTGAATCAAGTGCTCTATGACTGACCCTTGCATGGTGTTTACACTTACGGCGATAGACTGTTGGAACCAGATTTCGCTACGTGTCTAATTTTCATTGGTTATAATGTCTACATTTCTTGTGAAGCAAGATTAGCGTCTGATTTTGGTACCTGGATTATGGTTGGTTCGCTTTGCAGTGGCAAATTGGTTCGCCCTGTAGCGGTTGCGAAAAAAAAGTATTCTTTGGCTAAACCTGCGTCTGGATATAATATGGATAGCCTCCCTTCTGGAGGATTGCAGTTCCCCTAGTTGCCCAGTAAGGCTTCAAATGAGTACAGCGATATGAGTGAGCTACATCCATTGGCTAACAGCAGCGGGAATAGCATAGGCACCTCCTCCATTTCACCTGTTGAAGAGGGCTCGGGGGACAAACATATAAACTCAGCCCTCTTGACGGCCCCCCTTCAGAAGAGCCTACTAAGTATGCATGATAATGTGGGCTCTCAATCAGTGGGGAAAGTTGAGGAGGGACCTAAAGTCAAACCTGGGGCCGACACCTCCCTTCTGCCTCCAGTAGTGTTAGCAGAGCATGACAGAAGGGTCCGTCTATCTAAGGGACCGTCCACCCTTGCTAGGGCCAGAGGGGGCGGCTTTAATAATGTACATATACATGAAGCATCCCCTTCTTCCTTACCCTTTCCTCCCTCAGACAACAACCACATAGAGCCACCTATAGGCTCAATCCCGAGGGATAGGGCAGAAGGGCTAAATAATAGGGATAGGGCTGGGCAGCCCTCTTGTTAACCCTCGCACATTTTCAAATCCTGCATCTCCAATACAATCCTCCCCATACGAACCTGAAGCACCTTTTATTAGACCTATCTTTGAAGGTATTAATCCAGAGGATATTGCCTCATCATACAAAACATTTCCTGTACTAACAAGGATATTAAACCTTCTGGACAGGGGTCGTGAGAGGATACACATGGATATCCAAGAACTTAGATTTCTTATCTTGGATAGCGCAGAGAAGATCAGGAAATTGGAGGGTTTCTTGTTCGCTATGGAGAGATGTTGTATGCCTGTGGGGCACAGTTCAGCACTAGCAAGAATCTTCTACCATGATCGGACCTCGCAAACGGACCTAGATATCCCGGCTGGGCCTAAATCATATGGAGAGGTTCTGGTAAAGGGGAACAAGGACATACTCTCTGCTCTCTTTAGCAGTGTGGTTGACTTAAAAGCTATGGTGTCTGTGAATATTGAACAGATTAAATGTATGGCATACAGAATGGTTGTGGCAAACTGTAACCTTAATATGCTGGAAGTTAAGCCGGTTATTGGTGACATAGCCTCCACTACTGCTTTGAGCCCAACCAACATTGATAGTCCCTTGTTACTTTTAAGGGCATTGGAGGAAGGTGCTGGTTTACTCTATGATGAAGGTGGACATAGGGATAAGGACTCCACTTTGGAATCTGCATCTGCATTTATTCAGCATATTTCCCGCAGAGAGAAGAAGATGAGGGCCAGGGCTCTTAAACGTAGGGCTGCCAGTTCTGGTGCATCGACTAAAATCCCTGGTAAAAAAAAGTAAGAATCTACCTTCTCTAAAGATATCTAACACTAACTCTAACATAAGAGATATCTGTGGTCTTTCGGAAGAAGGTGGCATCGACTTCTCTCAACTGGACAAAGAAAGCCAAAAAGCGTTAGAGCTAAAAGAATCGGAATCTCCAAATAAAATTAAAGTAGCCATCACTGACATCTGTGTCCAGTGTCCTCCGGAACTTGTTGTTTAGGTGGCAAGAGACTATGGGGAGGCCTCTGACACCTTGACAGAGGTAATGAGTCACAAGGCTATCAGACAGGTAAACAAACAAATTAAAAAAAATCTAAAAAAAAGTTGTGCAAATAAAAGAAAACAGTCCTACTGGGTTAAAGCTCCCAAAGGGCTCCAGGTCTTCTATTGACATCCAGCTGACCCAAAAAAATAACATTAACAAAAAGAAAAAGGGGAACCCCCAACTGGAGAATTCAAAAAAGGTGTGACCTATCGACAGCACTAATATTAAGCTCTTTTTCACACCTAAATCTAAGGCTCTCCCAATAAGCAGTGTGAAAGAAGAGGATAATCCGGCTTCCTCCCAAATCCTAATGATTACACCTACCCACACACACCTGGAAATTATCCTCATACCATCTCAGGGGGGGGCCAAGCCTGTGAACTACCCTCTAGAGGGCCGGGGGGGGGGAGGGGGCGGCGGTTATAAATTCCTGCGAGGGTCATGTTAGTGAATGACCTGTTAGTGGGCCAGTAGGGAGGGATCCCTCTACAACATCTGACTGCACACTTGTTCCGAGTGAGGATATCAGAATTTTAGTACAACAGGCTCTGAAGAATCTTTTAGAAGATTCGAGAAGGCAGGAAGTTAGACCTCCCGCCATCTCGAATTGGACAGACGTGAAGCTTAAATCGCTTCTCAACACTGATATTACAGAAATATCATCCATTGATCTTAAACCACCTAGGTTGCCCAATTTCACTGCTGGGACAGAAAAACATCAATTAGATCCCTTAAATATGATTGGGCAGGGGATCGAATCAACCAATTTGGCTCCCAAACCTATCATCCCATTGAGGCATGGGGTCTGAGTGATGATCAGTCTTCTCTCCATCATCAATCCACACGTCCTCCCGAAGGACAGGATGCACTGCAAAATAAATCTAGTTAATTATACGCCAAACAATCGCGATCCCTGTTAGGCAGAATCCTGTGCAGTTCCCTTGGGGAACACTGCAAAAAGATTAAGACTACAGGAGTAAGCAGTAAACCCAATTGGTAGCAGTCTGCACCACCCAGATTTACCTGGTAGCTGTGGCTGAGCAGTCAGACCTCTCTCAGGAACAGTAGGGCAGTATATAGAGTATACACAATAGGGCTAAAAACACAGTAGAGCAAACAAACACTGACCAGAGCTTTGTATAAAAAGTATATAATTATTTAATTAAAACACACTTTAGGCAATACACTAGCACTCTAAATCAAAAGCAAGTTAAAACAGAGTCAGGTAAAGTATACACACCTCCCTTGATAACTATCAGACAAGTCAGAGTTAAAACACCACCATTTGTTAAACAGATGTGAGCGTATAACCTGATGGCACTCCAATAGTTCAGTTAAAGGGAGAGAAAAAGGCATAGCATAGAATTAAAACAGGTCCCAACACTTTTAGGAGTTCTCAGCAAGGGAATAAAGGCAGTATATACTGTAGAGCCAAAGTTCATAGGCCAGGCCCACTTTAAAGGGAGCAAAGCAAAATGTGCCCAGGATCACACGGTTTAAAATGCACTAAAAGTCTTTGCAGAATGTTCAAAAGAGGTTGGGGTGGTTCAAGAAGGTAAAGTTATAAGGTCTGGAGCAAACCCAGTTGGCAAGCCAAGGATTTAAGGGTCACCTTGGGCAAACCGAAGAAAGGGAGGCCAGGCAGGACAAAGTACCTTAGAGAGAGAGAGAGAGGAAGCTCCAGCGGTGGCAGTTGTTCCTGGCAGTGGTTGCAGTTCATGGTTTCGACCAGGGGAAGTGGAGTTATTGCACTGCACAGGGATGAAACCAGCCACGGAGTTTGTCGATAAAAGGTGCGTTCCTTTATTTGCGGTCAAAGTGGTGAAGCTTGGCTATCCGGCCGCCGGGGTGCTTGGCACGGGGGATTTGACCAAAAGACGTCTTTGGAAGGCGAAAGGAGTGAACTGGTTGGTCCCACCAGCTCAGAGGAAGAAGACTGGTCCAGCAGAAGATCTTCTCTTGTCGTCGGGAAAGTAGTGAGGTAGTTGCAGCAGGGCTTCACCGGTGGTGTTGTCGTTGCAGATGGCTCAGCTTCTTCCCTCTTCGGATTCTTAGGTACTGTGGCGACTTCTGAAGTTCCAGTCCCAAAGGCCCTGCTTTTATGCAGAAAAACCTCCATTCAACAGCCTAGCTGTCACTCAAACATGCTAAGTGGTGAGCCGGGCGGCTCACCACCGGGCCAATCAGAGTAGAGTGCGACTTGAGTTGCTAAAACAACGCAGTCCAGGATGCCAATTCCCCTCCCCACCCATCCTGTGGAACCCAGACAGAGTGGCACCATTTGGAGGGACTTCTGTGGAGAAGCCTGTCAAAAAGTGGAACAAAGGGCTGGACCTTGGTCAGAGTTACAGAGACGGACAAGAACGCTATTTTAGAAAAAAGGTTCTGGCAAAAAGACCCGACCATTGATTTAATATTAAATAAATAAACCGGCGGTATCTTTAACATTGCACCAAAAAGTGGTGCGTTTAAAACCAATGGGAAAATCCCATAGAGAATATTCCAGTGGAATATTTTGCGTGGTAGCCACTGCCACCAGCTAGAAACGCGACAAGGGGGGACTGGATAGTGCCCCTCTTGAAAACAGACCCAGGGGCAATATAATTAACCCCTTCCAGTACTTCCACAATATGATGGTTTGTACTGGTTCTGTTCACAATTTTGGACTAGTAAAGTCAATGGTGACTTTACATGCCCTGGGAGACAGTAGTCAGTCCCAGGGTATGGGTATGGAGTCTATGTTTGGGGGTCACTATGACACCCCTGTGTTACTGCACTGAGAGTGATGTGTAACACATACACAAAACAGATAATACCCTATGGGGTAAAAAGAAACCCCCATAGGCCATAAGCACACAAAGAGTCAACGACATACCTTAAATCATGCCTAAGAGTGGGAGGAAAACAGTCTCACTCTTCGCAGGAGAAAAAAACAAACCCCAAAAATCCAGCAAAGCTGCTGGGGGACTTACTAGGTTTGGGAAATTAGCCTTATAAGAGAATTCTCCCTAACAATCCCTTAGACTGGAACAGCAAGAAGAGATATACATACCCGAAAGGAGTAAGAATTTTGCCCAATTTAAAGAGTGGGAGGAATTGTCACGAGAAGAGCGGGCAGCCGGGGGGGATATTACATTACAGGTTTGATGAACGGGAAACAACAAATGAAACACATAATAGAGTTGACTGGAGAGCTCTACACTTTCCGGATCACCCAAGCATTATGTTATATTTTATGCTTTCCCAGGGAGGTCTGGACTTGTTAAATCATGTGAGAGTTCTCTCCCTTTTCAGAGAGATTCCAAGATTATCAATGATTTCATCTGGCGATATCAAATGTATGCACTCCTTCAGGTTTGACTATGGAAGGTTGGTATTTTTTTCACAGGCCATAATGGAATTGGTCGTGTCAGAAATCGATGCCTTACACTGTTTCGGCTTCGATCATGAGCCCTTTAATAAAGGCTGGTCAGCCTTGGGGTCGAGGTACAGGGGAGGAGTCTTAAAGATCCTAACCCGGCTGTACATCAAAACAGGAATGAGCGGGTAAACCCTCTGACACATACTACAGAAACAGATTTGAAATGGCTTGCACAAACATTGAGCGAATCTCTGGCAAAAATTCAAGCATTAAATGGGAAGTCATAGACTGTATCCTCTCATATCATTATATCATGGAACTCTAGGGGAAATAGGGCATTGCAGCAGGCTTCATTTAGTACCACTCATTTATGTGAAGCAAGCATTTCTTGTCTGCAGGAGACCTTACCCCACTGGTAATGGATGGCTACTGTGTACATCAATCGTTGGCAGTGAAAAAAACAAGAGGTAGACCTTCAGGTGGCATGCTTATTGCAATCAGAAATATGCTGCCCTTTAAGTGCATTAAATCTTTTTCAATCCATAGGGGATGCATTGCTATGCTTCTGAATTTTGCCCTCCCCGATCCTTTGGGACATCTTATAATTAACATATATTGGTGTCCAGATCTTAATTTGAATAAATTTATCAAGTTGATTGATGGCATGATTCAGGAATGCCAAATGCTGTGCAAAACACTTATCACTATGGGGGATTTCAATGCTAAGTCGGACCTGATTCAAATGGGGTACATGAGGGATTAATCCTGAATTCTATGGGCTATGGTTCTACTCGAAAGCAATTGCAGGGAGCGGCATGGTTTCATTTTTTGTCTGATTGTGGTCTGCATTGCGTAAATGAGTTCATGAGCATGATACATGGACAAATGGGTCTGAGTATACCACCATGATTATATTTTTGTCAGCATGCATTTATACAATGTAATATCAGACTTTAGAATATTACGCTCCACTGATAGTGATCATAGTTTGCTCAAACTGCTTAAAGTCACCTTGCAGGCTCACCAAGTCTCCTCTAAGGTGACATTCCCACATGTGTTGGGAGTCAAATAATGCTGGTAATAGAATCAACTGGCATAGCGATAACATCATGAAAGTTAATAAGGCTTTTTTCAGGATTATGATAAGAACTCTTATGACAAAAAAAATCAGAATCTATACACATGAGGATTTCAACTGTTATGTTAAAGGTGTTCTATTGGGTCCTGGGTGGATTAATAGACATAAGACACCCCGACAAACCCATAGGCATGTTTTTGATACATCTATGCACCTGCTTAAAAAAAAGAGAGGAATCAGGAGATCCGCCTATTATTAAAAACGCCTTGTATGTATCAATTCAGCGATAAGATAAAAAAGGTAAAAAATAAATGGAAAACCAAAGCCAGAATTTTGAGAGCCAAATTTTATCAGAAGGATGCGGAAAGCATGCTTCGGGCTTTATCCAAAGCAAACACTAGAGATTTTTGAACTCTCATCAAGAAGAGAGGGGAATGACCTATGGACCCTTCATATGGTCTCAGTGCTCTCTCCTTTTTCCTCTTCTCCCATTAATGGTGGCACCCGTTGGGATGTCCTCTTGGCCTCCTTCCACTCCTCTAAGGCCATCATTAATGTCTACGCTAATGGGACCGTCTTGGTCCAAGGCCCTCAGGCCAACCTTCACCTCTTTGATAGACGCTTCCCATGCCTCATCAACTTCCTTTCCTCTCCTGCTGTCCCCCCTCCTCTGTCCTCGTCTACCTTGCCTCTACCCTCCCACCCTGCCCCCTCTCATGCTCCTTCTTCACCTCCTTCTTCTACACCTCCGCATGGGGTACCTCTGATCTGTACCCCTCCCCGGAAGTCCTTCAAGGTTGGCAACCGCCTCCACATTGCCACTCTTAACTCTCGCTCTGCCATCAAGCATTCCTCTGATATCTGTCGCCTTCTTGAGGAACGGGACCTTGACGTCCTCGGTCTCACTGAGACATGGTTCACAGCCAGCTCTGTCACTAGCTTTGACACACTCCTACCTGATGGTTACATGATCCTCTCCGTGCCCAAGCCTAACCGTGCTGGGGGGGGTGTTGCCCTTATCTTCCCTGAGTGGATTCCTGCCACTGTCATTCCTACGCAGACCTACTCCTCTTTTGAATGTCTCATCTGCCGACTCTCTCTCTCTCCCAGCCATTCCCTTACCGTGGCTACTATCTATCGGGCAACTGGTCAAATTTCCTCCTTCCTCTCTGAGTGGGTTGACCTCTCCTCCTCACTCCTGTCCGCTACCACTCAACTCCTCTTTCTTGGTGACTTCAACATCCACCTGGATGCCTCCTGTCCCCCCACTGGACTCTTTTGTGACCTCTGAGACTCTCTCTCACTCTCTATTCTCCCGTCTGGGCCTACTCATTCTGCAGGGCACACTCTTGATGCTCTGATCTCTTCTGACCTTCCCCTCTCCGTCCCTCTCTCCATTCCTCTCTCCTGGAGTGATCACTTTCTCCTATCCTCCCAGCTCACCCTCCCTACCCCTCAGGCAAAGCCACCCTCATCATCGCCACCCACCTTCTCGCCCCCCCTCCCCCTTCGGCTGACTCCCACCCTGACACAGCCCTCTCCATGCTCCACTCTGCTATATCTGATACTCTTGATATCCTTGCCCCTGTCATGAGAATCCGCCTGAAGCCCAAAGCCAAATGTAACTCCTGGTATGACTCGGATCTCGTCTCCCTTAAACGCAAGTGCAGGGTGGCAGAGAGGAAATGGCGTGCTTCATGTTCATCCTCTGACAAACTGGCCTGCCGTCTGCTCCAAAGGCAATACCGTCTCTCCGTTCTCATCAAGAAGAGAGCCCTTATCCAAGCCCGCATCTCTGCGGCATCTAACAACTCGGCTGAACTCTTTAAAATCTGCAAGGAGCTTGCCAACCCTGCTGCAGTCTCTACCTCTCCTGTCCCCTCCCAGGCCCTCTGCACGGCACTGGCCTCTCACTTCATCTCTAAAACTCAGGACATCCTGTCCTCACTCTCCTCCTATCACCTCCCTCCCTCTCTTCCCGGCTCTTCCTCTGGCCCTTCTGCAGCCACCCCTCCTCCCTCCTTCTCTGCCTTTCCCCTTTCTTCTGCTGACGAGGTCTCCAGACAAGTCCGATCTATGAAAGTCTCGTCTAAACAGGTTCACCCCTGTTCCTCCAAAACTATCAAGGACCACATCGACTCCCTGGCCCCCGCCCTGGCTGACTTCTGCAACCACTCCTTCGCCTCTGGAGTCTTCTCATCCCTCCTCAAGCTCTCCCTTGTGCACCCTCTTCTTAGGAAACCCTCTTCCGACCCCTCCTGCCCGGCTAACTATCGCTCAATCTCCATCACTCCCTTCCTGGGCAAGCTCCTGGAGAAACTGGCCATCTCCCAGCTTAACCTCCATGCTGAATCTGTTGGTAGCCTTCATGACAATCAGTCTGGCTTCAGAGCTGCCAGAAGCACGGAAACCGCTCTCCTGATCATCCGTGAAGACTTGCTCTCCAACCTTGACTCTAACACTCCTTGTGTTCTCATTTTGCTCGATCTCTCTTCTGCCTTTGATACTGTCAACCATGCCATCCTGCTCAACCGTCTCCGTGATAACCTGGGTATCACTGGTCAGGCTCTGACGTGGCTGACTTCTTTCCTTTCCAATCGACCCTCCCAGGTCCAACTTGGGTCCTTCCTCTCTGAAGTCTTCTTCTCCACCTGTGGTGTTCCCCAGGGATATAATCTCTCTCCCTGGCTTTTCAACCAGTATCTGTCACTCCATGCCCACTGCATCGCCGCCCTCTGCCCCAACTTTCAGTGCTATGCGGACGATACCCAGCTCATTTTCAGGCTACCCTTGGCCTCCTCCTCTCCTTCCCTCATCTCCGACTGTCTGCTATCCAGGAATGGTGTGCCGCCAATGACCTCTGCCTTAATGCCAGTAAGACTGAGATTCTACTCATCGGCACACCCACTCCCTCCTTCCCTGCAGCTCTCTGGCCGGCCTCTCTTGGCCCTCTTCCTGCTCCTACCTGCAAGGCTAAAAACCTCAGGGTCACCTTCGACTCTACACTCTCCTTCTCTCCTCACATATCTGACGTCTCTAAGAAGTCACACTACCAGCTGCACCTCCTCAGAGGTATTCTTCCCTTCCTCACCTTCCCCCAGAAGCTCACTGTCTCCCGAGCCCTGGTTCTCTCCTGCCTCCCTGAAACTTGAGGAGAACCATCTCCGGTTCCGGAAGCACCTCAAAACCTTCCTCTTTGCTTCTGCTTTCTCTGTCCCTCTCCCCTGCTAAATTCTACACTGAAATTGCACTGAATCTACAACTGGGCCACTCTCACCGACCTCGGTCCTGGGCCCAGCCACTCTCCACTTGCACTGCCTCCCCTGGCATCCCCTGCACTGCGGGACTGTCTCTGTATCCCTACAGCCCCCCCTTCCCAGCACTTGTCTGCACTTACTTGCACTTGCCACCAGCTGGCCCTATTTATTTATTTATTTTTATTCTACTTACTTGTACTGCTCTTCCCCCTCCCCTTCCCCTTGCACTTTTCCCTTCCCCTACCCCTGCACTTGCGCGGTCTGAATGATACCTGGCCTAGTAGGATTGGTGTCTGTCTTCCCCTTGTTCCCCCCTCCCTGCCTCATCGCGCCTTGAAACACTTGTGTATAGGCGCGTTACAAATGCCATATCATATCATGCCCAAGTTAGAGAACAAGCAGTTTGTGTTTCCTCTACGGTTTGGGAAGGGCATTTCGGCACTCTATACAGCCCACCAGCGATTCAATGGCTGGTGCCGGAAGATATTGTGTCTTGCCAATGGAATATCCCTTTTACATTGTCTGACATCCAAAGACTTATCTCCCGCTGTTCGTCCTCTCGGGCGCCTGGCCCCAAACTGCTTGCCAATGCTGTGTTCAAGGGAAATCCTGTTTTATGGGCAAAGATTTTGTTCCTTTTATTCAAGGACACTGTTATTTCAAGGACATTCCCGATGAGCTGGCACTTGTCGTATGTGGTGCCCATTTATAAAAAGGGCGATAGGTCTGTGCCTACCAGCTATAGACCTATCGCCCTGCTTGATGTCGATTCCAAAATTTTCGCATCCTTGATTCTTGAACATATACAGTCTTGGATGGACGCCCAAGGAATTCTTTCCATCATGCAATTTGGTTTTAGGACATCAGTGGGCACTGACGCCGGTGGGCTCTTGATTAACATTTTGCAGCACCAGACCAGGACTAAGGGTAGTCCAGCAATTTTTCTGGCATCAATTGACCTGACTTCTGCATTTGATTTAGTAAACAGAACCACAGTTTGGGGCAAATTATATGCATTAGATATACCTGCATCGCTTCTATCAATACTTTATCAACTTCATGCAGAAACCAAAATAAGCGTTAGACTCTAAATTGATGGATCCCTGTTGGAAGAAATCAAGGCGGGTAATGGCCTCAGACAGGACTGCATCTTTGCACCAACTATTTTCAATCTGTACCTCTCTGATGTTGGCCCCCATCTGGAAGGAGCCTCTTTTGTAGCTCCCAAAGTAGAGGGTATTAAGGTTGTGTGATCTGCTTACGCTGACGATGTACTTCTGTTTGATCATAAGCCGATTGATCTGCAGCATGTGCTGTCCTCATTCAAAATGTACATTCTGGAAAATTCATTGGTAATTTACCGCTCAAAAACGGTTATTTTGCGGTTAAGTTATTGGAAAAGTGTCATTAGGTTTGCCTGGTTTCTTGATCATGTTAAACTCTCAGTCTGCCATGCTTTTCGATACTTAGGCTATCCCATATTTGAGTATGTAAATAGGGCAAACTTATGTAATCATCTGAACAAGAAAATCAGTCCATTGGTTTCCCAGCTTCAAAAAATTGACAGCAAGTATGGGAAATACTCATTGTTACCTTGCATCAATTTGTACAGATGTAAAACTGTCGCCTAGTTCTGCTATGGGTTGGAATTCGCTCCTCTTTGGTGCAGGAATGAAATTTTCAAATATGAGGCCCGCCTGTTAAGATCCATTACCTGGTGTTTACCGAAATTTGTATCAGTTGCTGCTATTCATTATGAACTAGGGCTGTTCTCCGTATTATGCATAATTGAGTGGCAAAGAGTTTCTTTGTACAGGAAATTGTTAGTGGGCAAGGACACCACTCTGTATGGAATTTTGGGTACGGGGCTTGTTAAAGGCGAAGACACATCTATTGTTCTGGAAAGGGAGGCTCTTGAATCTCTGGAAAAAGTAGGGGTCTCAAAAGAATTATGGATTATGAATCCCATGAAGGTCAAGAGCCTTCTGCAGCATTCTGACTGGAACTTCACGGTTAGCGAAATCCAGAATAAAATACTGTATTGTCATTCGGTATCCAATAACAAAAAATTAGACACTACTGAACCGTATTTAATAAAATTTCCGAGTAAGTTGCTGAGACAGGACTTTATGAGATTCAGGTTCAATGTGCTGGAGACTGGATTGATCATGAACATCAGGTCAGGCGCACATTCATCATCCCTTGAATGTTTATTTTGTAACCAAGATGCTCTGGATAAAACACTGGAACATTTATTGACCAAATGTGCGGGCCTCAGGCAAGCGCGCATTGAATGTTTCTCCAAATGTGTACCTAACATGGAATGTGTTGATCTCAAAGCACTGTGGTTGGATATGTTACATGGGACCAGGGTTAGGCTTCAAATAGCGGTCTTGTGTTTTTTAAAGACAAAATGTGGATTATAAGGGTGAAGTCTCCGTAGAATCCACTGGGTGAAGAATGTAAAGTTCCTTTTAAATATGAAATATGACATTTTATGAATGATCAAATGAATTTTTTATGTAATATTGTGAATTGATATTTCTATTTTTAGGTATGGTTTTGTATTGTAATGTATTAGAAGGATGAGATTTTGTGTCATGTATAATGTTATATTCTTGTTTTTTGTAAAGGTTACTGTGTAACCAAAAGAAATAAAAAAAAAAAATATATATACTACATTGGAAGAGACCAAAGCAGTGGAGGGCTCACATCCATCCCTGACTATGGCCAGAGGTTCCCTCACAGAGTGACCAAAAAGAAGCTCAAGGGGCTGAAACTAACACCCTCTTCAGGTACCACTCTGTAAGCAAAGAGTAAGCATGATCCGTTACACTCAACTGGTCTCTGAGGAGGGGTTGGGGTACAGTTGCAGCCCTCCCTGAACTTGAATCACCCCCTTCAGGCCTCTCCCTCAGTAGAAAAGCTGTGAGCGGTGGTACGTGGGGATACTGCTCCTGTGTGGAGATAAGAGTGTATAAGTGCACCAATCTGCGATTGTTGTACCTCTCAAACCCTTCACCCCAAAGTACGGTTTCTGAGAGTATACGCCGGCCCATAAAGCTCACCTGTGAATTATGGAAGATAAGCTCTCCGTCCTGCTACTTCTGGCAAGGGTGCGTCAAATGGGATCTAGTTCCTTCACTGATCCCTGATTAGGATTGGTCCAGTCCAGCTGCGACTATGCTTCTCCTTATGATTGGTAAGTCTTTCTTGAGCTCTTGTGATGCTGTCGTTCTGTTTCATGTCTTTATATGTTGCTCCTATTTATGCCCGCAATAATGTCTCTCTTCTGTTTTCTTCCCTTAGATGGAAATGCGGCCTCAATGCAGCTGTGAGACGCGGCCAGATGGAAGATGGATGCTACCACAATGTTCGACAGCAGGTAAGTGATGGTTTAAGGAAAAGCGCAAAGTATGGCGAAGCGCAACCTTAAACTGACTGTTTTTTCTATGTCTAACCTTGTCTTCTGTGTTTCCTTGCAGGCTCTGCTGTCGACGATGGAGCGTGTCGTGCTGCGGTGCCAAGATGAAGATTTCGGCATTCCGGAAAGTGTAAAGATTAATACTTGGTTCGCCGAAGAGATGTACAGGTAAGAACAGCTTCCCCCAGTTGGTAAGTATGCTGGCAGGAAGCAGGATCTTCAAAGTTAAGTCTGACCTCAGGCGACAGTCAGGGACGTCATTTCACCAAAATGCCAGGGGTAGCGGAAGTGAAATCACACGACCCTTGACCCCTGATGACATCACAGGAAGTGATGTCATTGGACCCCACCTCAAAGTGATATTGCGGGAAGTGATGTAACACAACCTTTCAACCGTTGACAAAACAGGAAGTGGCATCACATAGCATTGTACACTACGAAAAATATGGTGACGATATCACTATAATGTGATGTACATTACATACAAGAATGGATCGCCATATGTATCATTAACTTAAGTGAGTATAGGCCCATATTACCAAATTACTGTGAATGCAAGCAGACGTCCATGACCAAATGATAATTATGTGTTATTATACAGCACTTACGCTTAAGTGCTTTATATGGAAAAAATATACGCCCAATATCACCCAACCTGTGTTGGCACTCATTTATCAACCTCAGAAGGATGAAAGGCTGAGTTGAGGCGTTTAAGAACAGACTAAATCAGTGACTCACCCATGAAGTGTGCCTGAAATAAACCTTTAATGAGTATAGCAATTATTGCATAGAAATCCAGAAAGACACATTATTTGGTATTCCTATTCTTTCTTATTTAGGTTCAGTGGTGAAAGTGTTAGACTTGTGGCACTCCTGATCTTATTTTTCTTAAGGGAACTGAACAAGAAAGCCAGCCACTCCTGAAGTAAAGAGCCACATGGTGCTGGCCACAGCCCAGGAGCTTGCAATAAAACAAGTTTTATTTTTTTAGAGATCGTAAGGGAGACCACATAGGTTGCAAGGGAGACCTCAGAGGTCGCAGTTGCGACCTCTGGCGACCCCTAAATGACGTCCCTGACATTACTGCGTGTACTCCCCACCCAGGCCACAATTACCTTATCAGTCCATGCTGGTTGACTGCAGCAGGCTTCCCAGGCGAACACAGGCAAACACGAACTGGAGCTGCTTGGTCAGGAGCTGCCCTTTGTCTTGTGGCCCATAGCCATTGACTGCCCGGGCAGAGGCTGCCCTGGGAGGTTGACCTAAATGCATCTACCGGGCAAATCGGGGGAAGGGCGGCCCTGGGAGGTGATGGGAGGTGGAATAAGCAGGAAGTGGGCTGACGGGAAGTGGGGAGACTATTTGGGCGTGCACCAAGTGCAGATGCACAAATAAATGAAAATGCCCGAAACAATCAAATGCATGGTTCGAGGACCAACTGCAGTTACCTTAGTGAAGAAACGGTGCAGCAATGTGGCTGCGGAGCGCACAAGAGCAGGCCTACATGCACACCGTGCTGGTGCTTGTTTACCGGGCCAATCGGGGGGAGAGTGGACCTGGGAGGTGGGTGGTAGGTGGAATAAGCAGGAAGCAGATTACAGCGGAGCAAGGAGGCGATTTGGGCATGCGCGGATGCACAGTTAAATAAAATGCCAAAAAAAATCAAATGCAGGGTCAGAGGAAGTTGCCTTAGTGAAGAAATGCTGCAGCAATGTGGGGCTATGGGAGTAGAGAGGTGGTGGTGTGGGATAGGGAAGGGGACACTTGCGGACCCTGCCATAACAACAAAAGAAAATGTCAAATGTGTTGACTAAACTGCTGTCTTTCAAATAAAAGTCTTCAAAAACACCATAGGGTATTGTTACAAGCTTTGTGGTGCAGGGAAAAAGGAACACGTTACTTACCTGTAACTGTTGTTCTCCAGCATGGGTCTGGCATGGATTCACATGCTCATGAATATTCCCCGTCGTCAGGCTGGGAATCCTCGGTAAAGAAAAAACCAGTATCAGTTTCGTTTCTGATCTGTCTTTCGTAGTAACAACCAATCACTGATCTCTGCGTCATACTGACCACAGCCAATGACTGCCCTCTACCTAAGCCCCGCCTCTGGCAGCCATCTTCAGATTTGGAAGCACGTGAAGTGGCAGTATGACCAAATGAAGAGCCGCAGAGGGGTAGGCGTCGAGGGTTCGCATGTGAATCCATGCCAGACCCATGCTGGAGAACAACAGTTACAGGTAAGTAACTTGTTCCTTCTCCAGCATGGGGTCTGGCATGGATTCACATGCTCATGAATAAAGAATACATAGCAGTACACACATGCACAACCACGGGAGGTGGCAAAGGCTCAACATTAAGCATCACATCAAACTCAACATTAAGCATCTTACCTCCTCACCAGGCTCACCTCAGGCGAACAGGTTGCGCAGCACTGCTTGGCCGACCCTGGACTCCTCCCTGGAATCCCGGTCGACGCAGTAGAATTTCGTGAAGGTGTGCGTCGACCTCCATGTAGCAGCCCTGAATATGTCTAGCAGGGGCACACCAGATAGGAACGCCGTGGTAGCCGCGATCGCTCTGGTGGAATGGGCTCTCGGACGGCCAGGCAGCGGTCGGTTTGCCAACCGGTGACAGTACATGATGCAGCCGGAGAGCCATCTGGAAATGGAAGCCTTCGAGAGAGCCTTCCCCTGATTGACAGGTCCAAAGTTCACAAAGAGTTGTGATGTCTTCCGAAAACACTTCGTGCGGTCCACGTAGAACTTCAACGCTCTCGCCACATCCAGCGAGTGCAAAGTCCTCTCAGCCGGCGACGAAGGCGACGGGAAGAACACAGGCAACACCAAGGGTTCGTTGAGATGGAAGTCCGACGGTACCTTGGGCATGAAGGAGGGGTGCGTCCTGAGCACTACCCTCGTGTCGTGAAAAGTCAAGTACGGGGCCTTGCTGGAAAGGGCCTGGATCTCTCCCACTCGTCGTGCGGAGGTGATGGCCACAAGAAACGCTGTTTTCCACGACAGAAATTTCAACGGAGCTGAGTGCAGAGGCTCGAACGGAGGTCCCATGAGCTTGGTCAGCACCACGTTGAGCTCCCACGCCGGGGCCGGAGCCTTCACCGGCGGGAACGATCTGAACAGTCCCTTCATGAACTCTTTCACCAGACGATGAGACCACAAGGACGTGCGCCCCGTGGTTCTGGTGTATCGGGAGATCGCAGCAAGATGAATCTTGATGGACGCGTGTGCCAGTCCAGCTTTGGCCAGCGTCAGCAGGTACGGCAGTACTTGGGGGGCCGTAATCCGTAGATGGTTAATCTTCTGTGCGTGGCACCAGACAGAGAACCTCTTCCATTTGTGTCCGTAGCATTTAAGAGTCGAGGACGCCCTGGCCTTTACAAGAACCTCTCTGCAGTCGGCCGGTATGTCGTATCCTCCAAACTCTAGCGCTGCAGGAGCCAGGCCTGCAAGTTCAGCGATTTCGGGTCGTGGTGGAGGATGGCGCCTCCTTCTCTGGAGAGCAGATCCGCGTCCACCGGCAGCTTGATTGGCGGGGACGCTGACAAGTCCAGAAGGTCCGGGAACCATATCTGCCTCGGCCACGCAGGTGCGACGAGGATCATCCTGCACCGTGACCTCTTGAGCTGGTTGACGAGCCGGATTGGCAGTGGCAAAGGAGGGAACGCGTAGAGGAACAGGCCCTCCCAGGGGAACGAGAAAGCATCGCCCATGCTCCTCGCCTGGGGAAACCTGCTGGCGAACCTCCGGCACTTGGAGTTCGTCGCCGTCGCGAACAGGTCGATCTGGGGTGTGCCCCACCGTCGGAAGAGGCGATCCACTAGATCCTGCCGTAGCTCCCACTCGTGGCACGAGCGCAGCTCCCTGCTGAGTGAGTCGGCGATGGTGTTTTTTATCCCTGCCAGATGAAACGGCACCAGAAATATCCTTTGGGCGATGGCCCAATGCCACAGGTCCTGTGCCTCCTTGGACAGTGCTGGGGACCTGGTTCCGCCCTGTTTCCTGATGTAAAACATGGTGGTGGTGTTGTCGGTGAAGATCCTCACCACCTTGCCCTTGAGGGACGGAAGGAAGGACCTGAGGGCCCAAAACACTGCACGGAGCTCCAGGACGTTGATATGTAGGGATTTCTCCGTCGGGAGCCAAAGGCCTCTTGCGTGCAGATTTTCGGTGTGCGCTCCCCACCCTTCCAGGGAGGCATCCGTGGTCACTGTCTCCTGGTGGGCTGGGGTCTGGAAGTCCAAGCCCGCCGTCAGATGCGCGCGGGTGCCCCACCACCGGATCGCTCGTCGGAAGCTCTCGTCGAGTGTGATCCTTTCCTCGAAGCTGCCCGTCGTTTGGATCCAGCGCGCGTCCAGGAACTCCTGCAACGGGCGCATCCGGAGCCTGCACATGGGAATGAGGTAGATGCAGGAAGACATCATTCCGAGGAGGGACTTGATGGACCTCACCTTGGCCGCGTCGGCCACCAACATCCTTCATGGTCCGCTCCGACATGTTGCCGCAAAACGCACAGTCCTTGTCCACGTGCGTCTTGTCCTCATGTAGGCAGTAGAGACAAAAGGAGTGTTCGTCCTCCTTGAAGACGTTCTGAAGCTGGCATCCAGGGCAGACCCTGAACAGCTTTCCGGGTGTCGAGCTTCCCTTCTCCTGGGCCATGACTGGGCCTGAGAAACTTCTGAAGTCCTCCAAAAGCGTAGCTCGACGAATCTTCACCCTTGAGGGGCGCAGACGAATCCGACACGGGTCCCCGTTGATCGGATAGAAAGTCGGTGGAGCTTGAGGCTCTTTTGACCGAAAAAATGAAGTTTTTGAGAAAAAAACGTGAAAAAATAGCACTAACGCTCGAGAGCAATAGCACGAGGATCCCAACACATGAACGTGCGGTAAAAATCTGAAGATGGCTGCCAGAGGCGGGGCTTAGGTAGAGGGCAGTCATTGGCTGTGGTCAGTATGACGCAGAGATCAGTGATTGGTTGTTACTACGAAAGACAGATCAGAAACGAAACTGATACTGGTTTTTTCTTTACCGAGGATTCCCAGCCTGACGACGGGGAATATTCATGAGCATGTGAATCCATGCCAGACCCCATGCTGGAGAACTGGTAGTAATTCCGTTACCATCACTTGTATTGGTGGTAACGGAGTTACTGCTGTTTTTACCATACTGCCAAAAGTTTGACCTTAATGTGGGGGATTTTCTCCCAGCAGTATACTGGGGGTAAATCTGCCACTTTAAGGTAAAATGTCAGAGGAATTACCGCTCACGTTAATAATTCCAAAATCCGAGTGTAACTCTAGTAGCTCCAAAAATGTGGATTAACACCGCTCTACCACCATTTGTAATCCCATGGTCAACCCACGGCACCAGGTGGCGGTAACAGTAAACGAGTTTGGTGATCATTCAGAGGATTTAACACCAAACCCATAATTAGGCTGATAGAAACCATGGTTTGGTAATAATCTGCATGAAGCACAGTTTCATCATATCTATGTGACAGGGCCAGCGTTGTGACAAATGCCGGGGGGGGTGCAGAGAGCGGCACAACACCAGCCGCCCAACATCAGAGGATGCAGCAAAGGGGATGCACATAATGATGGGGTGCTGCATCAACTACAACACCGGCACAGCTCCAGCAGACTGTGTCTACTGCAGCCCGTGCCCAAAGGGAGCCTCCACTACACTATCAGGGATATTTGGGCTGGCTTTGGCCTACAGGGTAGCCTTTTAAAACATCTAACCTCCCTGGACCCAGTCAGAGTCCATGTTGGAAAGGGACTGGGCTTACAAGCCCTCCAATGGCCTTCCCCTGTCACACTATCTGGAGACAGAGAAGTCTATTAAGTATCCAATCCTAGGAGGGGGTGGAGTATTTAAGGGGCAGTGTGAGAATGGTTTGAGTGTGGGTTAGTATGGTTAGAACAGCAGGCGGTGAAGAAGGAGTCTGAGAGACCAGAGGAGGCGAGAGCAATTGGAGTGCGTAGGCTATTGTTAAGAGTGGGTCTTTAGAGTGTGAGTGTGAGAGTGGAAAGTAAGTGGGGTAGAGGTAGAGTAGGGTCCATGGAGTGTTAGTGGTAGTGGTGGTGGTAGTAGTCATTGGGAGTGGAGACAGTGGTAGTGGGAGTAGCAGAATAGCAAGTGAGTGAGAAGGAGTAAGCTGTGGTAGTGAGTTAACAATAATATTGGAAGGTGAGTAGGTAGTAGAAAGCATTAGTGAGTAGAAGAAGAGGTAGAGAGATAGTATGTAGTAGAGGGTGATAGCAAGGGTTAAGTAAGCAGTAGAAATAGTAGGAGCAACAGAATAGTAAGAGCGACATTGAGTGCGAGAATAGGAGAAACTATCAGTGTAGAGTGAGACAGAGATTACAACAGAAGAATAGCAAGGAAGTAGAGTGGGAAGAATGAGGGAAGATAAGATAACGAAGGTAGTGGGGTAGTTGGAGGTATGATCGAAAGTAAGAACCGGAGTGAGATAAAAATGAGAACAAAGGGTGAAGGAGTAAAGGGGGAGAGGGAGATCAGAGGGATACTAACATGGTGGCAGGGGAACATAATAAGAACCCACTGTACTGAAGGGTCAGGTAATAACTTGTGTGGAAGGAGAACGACTTACAACAGGCGAAAGACGGCTCCATCACTAACTCCCTAGACTACTAAGCGGGGTAGGTCAGGGAAAGTTAGAAAATTCCTGAAGGAGTTAGGTAGCCACTGTTTTAGGGAAACATCAACAGAAAAAGGCAACAGTCAGAGTGGTTCTTTGTAGCAGGCCATCCTGTCACACCATGTTTTCTAAATGTTTACTTACACTGTGAATTGACATTACACAGGGCGTGAGCAGTATTTTTGGTAAGTATGGTACTTGTTGTAGCTTGAATCTTCACTATATCTTACCATGTGAACTGATATTATTTGTCTGATGGATCTGTATGTTGGGTTGCCTGCCTGGGTTTCGTAAGGGATTTTGGCAAAAGATGTAGGGGGAACTGGAAGTGAATGAATGGTGTAAGGCTTTGGTATGCCCTAAGGAAGTAGCGATCTGTGCCAAACAAAGACCAGAAGAACTTATATATATATATAGGAGCTACTATGGGAGATTGAAACTGAATAATTTGGGCTTGAGTGATACGCCCAATTATATGAGTTGTGGTGAGGAGGAGGGCACACTTTTGAGCATGGTGTCAAGTTGTGGGTAAATACATGGAAATTACGAGTAGATAATAGAGGCTAATTTTGATAGTGCTGGATTGGAAGCTGATGGTGTGCCCCAAGATGGCTCACTGTGGATACTGGTGGAATTTGATGTGATATGAATATTTATAGGACTTGCCCTGACAATTGTGAGGAGGAAAAGTGTGGTGAAGTAGAAGGACCCAGTCCACAACCCCCATGGGAAAGTATGAGTTAGTGAAATGGACTGGTGTATGCTTTTTGAAAAAAAGTGTTAATAAAAATAGAAGATATGCACATAAATCGAGATGATATGTGGAAACTGGGATAATTTAATCTTTGAAAATAGATTAGTGGTAGAATCTTGAGTAGTACAGGAAGAATGAAAACCCTGATGCTTGATCTACAATTTATGAAATACAATGGATGTAATACAGTGAACAACCTGTGCAAACACACCTTCATATGTTTTAAAGTTATTTATTTTATAACAATAATGAAAAAAATGTATTTACAAGTATGGCTCCATATTGAATGTCTTAAATGAAACTACAAATATTGCCAGAAATGAAATATTCTATCCTGATAATACACCTTTTTTTGATTTTGCATAACAGGGCCTATGGAAAACCAGAATTAAAGATTACCCTCTCAACAAGGTGTATGCAATAAGCATAATCCATGGAAATATGCCACTTCAGAATACCACTCCTGGAAATGCAAGTTGTTTGAGTGAAGCAGAAATATATGACACCCTGGGTGGATTAACTTCAGAATTCCTGTACAGAACACACACAGATGATGTTTGCAATTCTTTAAATGTTGCATCAGCTCAAGTGGTTGATGTTTGCATCTAGGTTCATAACGGGGATCACAATTATTGCTTTCCAGAAAACAGAGACGCTGCATCTAATGAAGCATCTGTTTCCAGAGTATCTATGAAGAATCCGATTTCCCAGAAAATTAAATCACTGTTATGTACTTGTGAAACTCTTGCTAGTGACCTAGAAAAACAGTTGGAAATAGAAACAGTACTAATGTTGCTCATAGAGATTGCTGAATTGTTACTGAAAGGGGGTCAATCCTCGATGAGACTTACACAACTCATTCCACAACTCTTGGATCATGTATCTAGCCTATTCAGCAAAGATGGCTCACAAAAAGGAACACTTCCTCTGTACTGCAATAAGTTACTGTTTGTGATCAGCAGTTGGCTAGGAAGTAGATTCTGTTCTGAAAACTCCTCCATAAGCCTGCAGGTGGAAGAGTTTAAACGAGGAAACATTGATCGCATTAACGATCTACCTCCAGCAGAAGAACTGATCGATGCTCTGTTTCCCGAAGCTATGAAAGTTCTCTTGATTAATTGGATGGGATTGGCTGGGGAATCTTCCACACAGAAACTCCTAAGTGAATATCCAATCTTACTCCTCATTTTAGAATTTGCAAACCACAATCTTATCACTGGTGTGTCACACGTTTTGTATTCCAGTTTGATATGTAAATAAACAAAGATTTTGCTAAAATGCAGTAGTTTCTCTCTGCAGATCAATCATGTGGCTGCAACTGACCAGAAGATCTTTCATCTAATAATCTACATATCTACCAGTTCATATTTTTTGTAAACCTTTTTATTTTTCTCCATTTTTTCGATTTTCAAAAAGGACAACAGACACTACATTACAGTTCCTGAGAAAACAGCAACTGTCAAACTCTGGCAATTGGCAGGATTTACAGAGCATACCCCACAGTCCATCAAAAATCTAGCCATTTAGAAGGGCAAACACAGTAGAGTGTGTATTAAGGCGACACAGCAATAAAATACATAGTAGGGAATTTCAGTTGCATGTATGACTATACAGATGGGTATTGTATTAAGTTGAGCTTTTATGCTCAGACATAAGAATGACCTAGAATGGCATGATTTGCAGAAGTGTTTGGGAAAGTGCAGTCAAGCAAGCTGACACTCTGTGTGAGTACTGAGTTTAGTTGGAGGTATTGGAACTCTGTTATTGTGAGGACTGGTGGCCCCTCCTTCCCTGTTACGTTACAAAAGCAGCAGCCGCATAAATAGCGTGTGCTTTGGAGAAGTGCGTGGGAAAGTGCAGTCAAGCAGTCTGGCTGGTGGTGGAAGATGGACGAGTTGATCTGAGCACCTCTCTATCAGAGTAAGTCCACCCTCCACACTCCTTATCTCCCCTCACACTACCAATGCTATTATCGATGTCTTTCTTCTGTCGATTGATATCCTCTTGTCTCTGCTCTCCTAATATAGCGGCTAAGCCAAAAGGTTATAATTTGCACAGCATAGCTCAGGCAAAAGAGGAAATGCATCTCAAGTCAGTACTGGCGCAGCTACGGCTTGGAGTCCTAAGCAATCGGATAGTAATACAACTGTGAGTACTACCTCAGAGCAAAAGTACTGAGTATTTTCCATCATCGACACAGTAATAAATCAGAGAATCTGTAGCATGGAGGTACTGTCACAGCCACATTGCAAACAGAGAATACTTCTCTGCCTCCTGTAGACAATAACTCTCTATTAAACCTGTGCTACAACCTTCAGAGAGAGTCATTGGGATATCCGCTACTGAACGAGCTCTCCAATCTTGCGCTTTGAAGATCATGGCAACATAATAGGCACTAACTTATCAAGGCCACCTGACTTCGCAAAAATTGCTAATGAACTCCGACTCCTATAATGGCTCCATTTTGTCTTTCACCTCCGAATTAAATGAGACTAATGTGACTGAGAATTCTATGGCATTTACTAATAAAGCTAGCATTATGTTATGCTCTGCAATTTCTAAATAACGAAGAGAGCTTAGCTTTATCATTTTGAAAATATATATAAGGTATAGTGCTTAAGAATAGCACTTTGGAAGTTACTAAGATTTCATCTATGACTGAGTGTGATTTTAATGACCACTCTTCTGATCAGCAGCAACGGGCAGAATTGGCCCTATTGGACTCTTCCGTGGCCATAGAGTCAGATGCTGTAGCATTAATTGAAGAAACCCAATCACTGTATACTCAGAGGGGGAACTCTGATGAAATGAATGCTCCCCAGAGGGAGGTAGTTACTGCAGACAAACAGAATATTCTCCCCTTCACTCTTTCTTATGTCATGCGCAAAAGAGCACGGGGGAAGAGGAACAACAAGAAAAATGCTAAAAATAAGATGGCCAAAGCACAGTTGAATACAAACAATAACCAAGTTAGAATGCTGGTGGGTTGGCAAATACTATGGCTGCCAATGTCTTGTGTTTCTTTTCTAATGATAATTATGTGCTTTAAGAAAGGTGTCAAAAGAAGGAAAGGGAGGAAATGTCAGGAGGAGAGCTCCATGCCGGGTGCGGCCAGGTTGGGGTGGGAGGGCCACCTGGGCACTACACTGGACGATGCTATATGGGCGCGCTGGTGCTGGCATACCAAAGAGGTCTCCTTGAATGCCAGGCACAGGCTAATCCAACACAAAATACTTAACAGGCTCCATTATACCCTGGAAAGGATCTCCAGGTTCGCTCCCACAGTAAGTCCCAACTGCAACAAATGTAATGCTGCAGTCGCAGATGCAAATCATATGTACTGGTCCTGCCCTCAGGTGGCCTGATTCTAGTCTGACGTGGCTGCGGTCTTAAATGAGTGCTCCGGTGTACCCCCGATGTCAACATTCTCCAAATACTGCGGCTTTTTAATATAAATTGTCTCATTGCCAACAAATGTATTCTACTCGGGTGGAAATCCAAAACTTCTCCAACTATTAATATGTGGTTCAACGACATGATGTAAGCTAATGAATGTGAGGAATCATACATATTGTTGATTACCCCGGCTTGCTGACCAAATAATATTTGGGAACCTTTTAAAGAATACCTTCATAAGCAGTCGGGCAGCTCTGACTGAGGGCCATTAAGCCAAAAATATGTATGTACATTGTACTGGACATGGGCATTGATTGTTAATGATAATGCAAAACGACACATGACTGTACTGTATTTGTATCTTGTCTCTACAGCTGGATGTCTTCTGTTATATTAAAATACATTTTTTAAAAAAAATAAGAAAAGAAAATGCTCTATGTGTCCCCCGGCAAGAAGTTTATAGGGTCTTTGGACACTTGGTTGTGTTCAGATAATACATGTAACAAGGAGTCAAATGAATGATCTCCCTTACGGCCACAGGTTGCTGCCAATCAATCTAATGTTGACACACGTTACCATTATGGGGATGGAAGACCTAGCCCTGATGGCTAATGTAAAAAAAAGTAACTCAACCTTTGAAGGAGGATGCTTTGGTAGCGGATTCAGAAATACACTACACATTTTGACTCAATTTGCCCTATTTGGAACATTGCTGATTCTTTGCAAAGATTGGTGCTTTCGGAAGAAAGCCCTTTCCTGAATAGAGAAATGGTTTTCCAGCTACTCCATTGTATACAACAACTTGGTATGATTAGTTTCAGTGATATAGAACTAGTTGAGCTACCGGATCTTTACAGCACTATTAATTAGGCAATAGTGCATTTTATATCATCTGTTATTGTTGAACACTTTTTTTGAAAATGTTTTAAAAATGGGTTTTGAACATGTTGTTCCCAAAAGAAGGGATCAGGACTTGGACAACTGTGGTAATGAGCCCTGGGAAATAGTCTGCAACTTGAACATTTTAAAGAATTCAGCTGGGTGAGTAATTAAGGAGAGTGCACCTAAATACAACACGAACCCCAATGGCCATATGAAGGAAGGTTGGCCATGACTCCAGGCAGCTCTTCAAGGAACACAGCATTCACCTAATTCTGCTATTTTTCGAATTGCCACTTTATTTCCTGGAACACCTAAGGGTCTGTATCACTTGACATCAAATGATGCATTTGGACCCAGGTAAATTTGGTTATGTTACAACTTTGTAGTTGACGGGTAAAACATAATTTGCAGGCAAGCAGCTAGAACCTCTATGGTCAGACCTTCTGGTGAGCATTGTATTGGAGCTAAATCCTTCCTGAACTTATTTGAATTCAGCCCGGCGGTGTACCATCCTAATATTTTCTGTGCTTCCCTTACATGCTCTTTACTCCTTATTATTAAAGTGTATGCTCCTCAGGGTGGTGGCCTTTCAGTTGCCTTCGTTAATTTTATTGAATACATATTAGAGGAGTGGGTTAATCGCCATCTTTTTTATTTTTTTTTATTTTATTGTATATTGTTTACAAAAGAAACCTTTACAAAAAAAAGACATACATTATAGCTAAATATCATTTATACAGAAATATTTAAAACAGTCCAATTGAAAAAAGAAAAAAAGAGATTCCCAATTCCGAAATTAAGAGTCGTAGCACAGAAAGAACACATTTTAAAAGATTCAGTGCAGTTTAAAATTCAGCAAGGTAATTTAAAATTAAGAAAGCATCTTCAAATTACTTACAGCCCAATATTAGCAGGAATATCACAGAAAATTCAAATTTTATATTAATACAAGGAAAAAATAGCATTAGATAAAATTCATCATGCAAATTAATCAAAGAGGAGGGGCGTACAAATCTAGAGCTTTAATAAAACCCGCCACAGCAAGCCCATCCTTAATATTAGTTATAGAAACACACTGTGACCAGATAGAATTATCTGCCCCCAATTGGCCCAACATGTTAAATCTAGGTAAGTATTTATCCCTTAGACCTTTTAGGGCAGCACATTCTAAGAAGAGATGTTGAGTCGACTCGACTCAATCACCCCAGGAGTGTTGCAAAAATGACATGTCTGGTCCAAATCATTAAACTCCTTCCTTCTATGTAGAACTTCCCTAGTGGGAAGGATATTCCATCTAAGTTTGAGGAGTAGTACATGGTAATAACGATTTGGGAATTGAGTCAGGATAAAAGAAAGTGAACCTCTCTTCTTATGATCAAATTGTAAGTCACTGAGAGAAGGATAGGTATGGAGTTTTTCGAGGCTATTGCTCCAGTCATGAGTAAATAAACATTCCTTAACCCTATTGGGATTGGTTAGCAGAGTATCCCTATCAGTAGAAAGATCAGACAAGGTCTTATCACAGAGATCACTGAATCTAGTAAGGTATAGATTTCGATCCATAGGTCCCTGTGAGAAGATCACCTTTCCCACATCAACATAGAGGGTATCAGATTTGGGAGAGAGCAGGTCTGAGAAGTGTGAGAACTCTCCAGAGAATCCTAGCTCGCAGTGAAACCAAACCGAGTTCGTATCTTATGGCCACTATTGGAACACAGTTCGGCAGTTTCAGAATTTTCCTCCAATAGATACCCTCAAGAGTGTCCCAGAATGTCAAAAGTTCCAAATAATGGAGTTCCATTCCATAGAGTAGCTTTGGGGTAACCTTTCCCTTGAAGAAATATACTACAGGTTTAAGGGAAAACATGCAATATTTTATTGTCTAACCTTATGGATTGGGAAATGAGCGGGAGCAATGTGTGTCTGAGAAATCGTCTTAGTTCAATCGCTGATGGTTGGGCCAGAATAAGAAAACCCAAATAGAGAGTTTTGTGTGCTCTGATGATATTTTCACCACCTATTTTCCACACCTTGCTATTCCCTTTTCTTCCCCTAGAAAATACCATTGTACGGGTTTTACTCAGGTTGATCTTCAACCCATTGAGAATGGCATATTCTTCAAATTTACAGATGAGCCTCTGTAAACCGACTTTGGTGTGATCAAAAAGAAGAAAGTCATCGGCATATGCCAACCATGAGAGCCTGAGATCCCCCAATTTTGCCCTCACCATGCCTGTATTTCCCAGAAATTCACCTACATCTGCCATATAGAGGATAAAGAGGCAGGGAGCTAAAGAGCAACCCTGTCTAACTCCAATACGAGTCCTTATCCTTCTAGACAGTGTTCCTGCCAAATCAATCCTAATATGGACCCCTGAATTCTCGTACATTGCCATAATGAGAGAGAGAAGACCAGCTGGGATCCCCCATTTAGTTAGCGTTTCCCAAAGTCTTGACCTGATTACCAAATGGAAGGCATTTGACAAATCGATAGAGGCAACATAAAGAGAACCATCATATTTACCCCAAGCAGTGCTTTGTAGGGCAGTTAGAATGATGCCATTAAGATTAGTTGAGTGGCCAGCCCTAAAACCAGTTTGTTTCTTCGGGAGAATATGATTTTCCTTAATCCAGACGTTGAGATGGGAAAGAAGCATAGATGCAAAAAGCTTGCAGTCCGCATCAATAAGAGAGATCGGTCTATAGTTTATGACTAAAGTTCGTAACCCTCTCTTATAAATAGGAACAATATGTGCGGTCTGCCAGCTAGTTGGTACGTTGCCAGAATTAACAACATCTTGAAATATCAGGGAAAGGAGCTTGGCCCAAAGTTCTGGTTCAGCTTTTAATGTGTTGTTATAGTTAAGCCATTAGGCCCCAGGGCCCTCGATTTTTTAATTTCAGAAATAAGACCAAATATTGTCTCATAATCAATTACAGGCTTCCAAGAGTCATTTACTACATTAATCCCAGAGTTACATAATTCTAGTCCCTCTCCCCCTGTATCAAACAGATCAGTGTAGTGCTCTACCCATTGAACCTCTGGGATAGCATTCAACTGATCAGCATCCGGGACAGCATCTTGACTAGAGAGAATAACCCAGAATGCCCTCAAATCTCTTTTCATTAAAACTTCAAGCATGTGCTCCGCATCATTTTGTAGCATAATAGATTTTCTTGATTTACAGTAATTTTTGTATTTTTGGCAGATAGCTTTAATTATTACTTTCTTATTATCCCACTCAGTGTCTAGAGCTTGTGCCTCTCTAATATGTTTCCGGATGTGGGCCTTTTCTTTAGCCAATTCTAAATCAAACCTATGTGGATGAGATTTTTTTGGGATACCCTTCCTAAGTAAACCAGAGATACTGCCATGGAGAGCATTAAGAAAACTGTAAAAATGGACAGTATTAAAAACTGCTAATTTCCAGGAAAAAGAGGTATGAATAAAAGAGGAGATCAATTTACAGTTAAGTAGGTTGATGTTTGTAGGTGACCAACGTACCCCTGTCCCTTGTCCCACGGTTTTAAGGTGGCAAGGCCCCCCAGCGGGCAGAAACTTCATGGGAAAAGGGCAGAGAAATGAAACCAACAGTATTCCATGGTCACTCCATGGATTAAAGAAAACCTCAACTTCAGATGAGAGAGAAAACAGAGAATGATCTACGTAAACATAGTCAATAGTAGATGTTGACACATGTCTACGCCATGTAGGAGAAGGTGAGGAAGTAACATCATAATAACCATTAACACATATTAGATCAACCGAATACAAGCAAGATTCCAAAGTCTACCCCAAGCAAACTTCTGACCTTGACGGATGTCATCCTCCATAGCCAAACCCAAATCGTCATAATTGCTTTCAGAAGAAATTGAGCAATCAAAGTTAAGATCACCAGCCAGAATCACTTTCTCCTTAGGATGTAGAGATCTCCAAGAGAGTAACATACCTGTTAGCCTTTCCAAAAACGGCTCAAGTGCAGCAATGCCTTTGTGCCAATATACATTAATCAAAAGGAGATTAACCAAATGATCAAGAGAGATAACCTCCAAAGCCAAGATACCAAAGGGCGCATCAGGGAGAACCTTATTCCTAAAACCAAAAGAGATTCTAATTCCTATAAGAAGACCCCCAAGATGCACTCCCTCCTAGACTAGATTTAGCATTTTGAGAATAATTATCAAAACCATCTAGGACGGGGATTGAGAGCATCCAGGTTTCCTGTAGAAAAAAAAACAGTGTGAAACCCTCATCATACTTACAGTATCCAAGTTCGTAAAAAGATGAGAATTTCCCGTGGAGTTCCAGGAGAGGAAGGTGAAACTATTCGCTGGGAGAACCTTCGAGGACACTTCAGAGTACTTAGAAGAGAACTAATTTCCACAGACCTGAGGTAACCTGGGCCCAGTTTCTTGTATTTCCATTGAATCTGGGCGTGAATTGCCTCTGTTGGTACTGTGGAGCTCTTTCTGGATGGTAGACCATAGTAAGGCTTCTCCTATATTCTTCACACCTTCCATTATTATCAGGGAACTGATTAGATTTTAATAGGTTTACTTCAAAGCCAAGCTGCTTAATACCTTCCCTTTGCCCCATTATCAATTCTGATACCACTCTTGATTTGAGAGAAAAATTACTCACATCTACCCGACCCTGGATGGGAAAACAAACACTTTCCATATCATAACTAGAAATAAGAGAAAGCGAGGGAAGTTGGTGGAACATTTTTAAAATATTACCACGATTGAGACAGATTGGCATATCTTGACCCCAGAGGCTAGTAATCTGCAAAGTGTCAGGAAAATCTTTAGCTTCCACTAAGTGAGGTAGTGAATCAGTGATTTTTTTAGTAAACTGACTTAAGGAATCAGCCTCCAAGTCACTACCCCTTACACCCCTAAGTATAGTCCTATTTTGGATTGCCTTTGGTCCCACAGGGTATCTTTCACACAATGTGGAAGAGTTTCTATTTTGGGCAGATTCCGGTCCAGGGGGAGCATCTTCATAGGTAGTGAAAGGGCCATTACTTGACATAGTTGGATGAACTAGATTAAGGGAATTAGGGGCATAGAGACCCCCACTGGTCTAAATCCCGTTCCACACTCCTCCATTGTAAGATCAATATTGGTATAATGACCACCAGGAAGGGAAGCAGGATGGGAAACCATAGAAGAAGAAGTAATAATGGGAGCCCTGTCCTGCAATGGACTTTTGTTCGGATTCGGCACCACTTCATTAGCAGATTTAGGGCCGAGAAACTCCTGGAAGAGATGTTTTACCATACCGATATTGACCAAATTGGCCGAAATCAGAGTGGTAGTAGTCTCTAGATGGGAAAGATCTACACCAGATATAGAATTACTAGGTATAATTAAGGATTCTACGACCAAAGAAGGTTCCGGCGGCTTAGTAACAGTATCGATATTCGATTCAGTTAAAGCATTGCTATTAATCGGCTCTGATGGAGTTGAAACTATTTCCGAAGGGCATGAGGCAAGAGTATCCTCAGCCCCCACAATATTGCCCACTGCTGAAGGAGGAACCGTATTATTGATCATAGTACCGTCTACCGGAACATCAGGTGGATCGGGTACAGCTGAGATAGCAGGTTGTACAATAAATACGCCTGGAATAGCCACCGTATTAGAAACAGGGATCACAGGGGCCGCCGATTCCATAGGGTTCGCAGTCCCCTTAGAAACAAAAGAAGGAGTTACAGAGGCCAAAGCATTTGCTGAAAAGATATTTTTAAAGAATTGGTTAGTGAAAGAAGACATTTTTTTCATATTCTTCTGATTTTTAGTTTTATTTGCTGGTTATGTTTTTTTTTCCTATGCAAGCAAAACCTTTTTGGTGTGTCATTTCTTTAGTAAGGTCGATAGAATCAGGTAATTTCTCCGAACAAGAATCAGATTTAGAATCCACAGACAAGGCCACACAATCTCCCTTGAGTGACTCAACTATTTCCGAAGTAATTGCTGCAGAGAATAGCCCCTGAGGAATAGGATTGAGAGGATAACCAGTAAACCCCTATTGGGATTTCTCCTCTGATGATTCAGTAATAACATTTAGATTAGAAATAGGGAGTTTTACCTCCATGACAAAGACCTCTTGAGGACCCCCAGAGGTCAAAGAAGGAGTCATGGATGGATGATCACCAATAACCTTATCCGAACAACAGGGCACAATGAAACATAAGCCCATATCTAATGCTTCCCCTTGTAGAGTAGGTATTTCCACATTAGGGAACTTTTTAGACAAATTGGTTTCCACATACGGTGGTTTAGAGACAATAGGATCAGAGCACTGTATTGCCGTTAAGTGATTTTGTTCCTTAATTTTAACTAGCTCTTCAAATCTATCTAGTCCCTCTAACCTAGAGTAGATTTCAGAGAGAAGAACAGTGTGTGATCTAACTTCTGACCATATATTATCATACAGGCTCACAAAAGAACTCAAAACCATATTCAATGCAGAAAGTGTCGGTTGAGTAAGTTTTATTCTGTCATCCGCCTCTTAAAGAGTATGATGCAGAATAGACTCATTAGCATGATCCTTTAAATCTGGGAGCAAACCCCTTTCATTCAAACCAATTTTGTTTTTCTGTATACTCATCGATAAAATTTGTGAGTTCAGAGGGAGAACCCGTATATGAATCATCACAAATTTGTTGAGTAACATTGTTTGCATTGATAGAGTTGAGATCTAAGTTGCTGTCAGCTATTGCCTTATCTGCGCATTCTATGATACTAATATCAATATCATTATCTGGGCGGTCTTCAATCTCTAATTTCTTTACTACGTCGACCAGATGGGTATGATCCAAAGTGGCCACAGTGGGGAGTGATTGTGAAGATTTAACAAGGGTACTAGTGGCAGTCCTCTTTCCAAAAAAATTAGAATTTTTTTTCCCCTTGAATTGGTTTACCTTGATTACCCATATTGGATTTTGTTTTTGGAGTAGGATTTAAAGGTTTATTAAGAGGAGTTTTAAACACTATAGATTTCCCTATGGAAGTATTGGGAATACCAGGAGGGTTAACGGAGAGATTGACATGAATAGAGGAAGTATGGTTTGCCCCCCCATTCGAAGAAAAAACCTCTGGCGGAGATTTAATAGGGGGAGTACCATACTTCCCATTACCCTCTAAGGGGGAAAGATGGTGACCAGTAGCCTCTTTTAGTGTAAGCGGAGATTCAGTAGCAATAGCTATAGAATCATCCATCATTAAGGCAGGTAGGGGCGGCTTAGAATGTGATTGGGCAGGGGTTGGGTGAATAGAGTTCACCATACTGATATTAGTGTGATCCAGATATACGCCTGACCTTGGTAGAGTACCGCCTTCTTCCAAATTAAAGGCTATAGAGGCTGCTAGACGTTCTTCCTGTGCATCTATGGAAATATCTTGTTTTCCATGAAAGATGTAGCTATTATTAACTGGTGTACGTAGATTAAAGGAATGGTTCGCCCAAAAGATTTTATTTCAAAAATAGATAGGCAACATAAAAAAAAACGATTGGCGTATTTTTTTTTCGAAGTCCCTATGTAAAATTTTGAGCAAGTCAAGCTCAAAGATAGCATATGCGGGCATCCATTTTGTGAAATGGATGCCCGCCGCTGTGCTCGCTTTGTCTTTTGCGGCACCAATGAAGGAAAAGCCAGCCAGCTGTAGTAAACAAAAGCTACCACTGGGTGGCTTTTCCTTCATTGGTGCTGTACGGGGGAGGACGGGGACCGGAGACTACAGGCAGAAAAGCTGCAGCTGCATCTCTGTAAGTGCTATTTGTTTTATAAAAATAAACACTAGCTGCAGTTTTTTTTTCTAAGTTTTCAAGGCTGGAGGAGCCCGGAAAACTTAGAAATAAAACCGCAGCTTTAAAAACGTTGTATTTATGTTTGCGGTAGCTTTTGAAGCGACCGCAAACATAAATACAACGTTATTGTGTTTGAAAACGCTGCGTTTTTTCTTTCTAAGTTTCTCAGTCTCCTCCGACTGCAGCATTTTTCAATCGCTTAAAAAGCGACCGCAAACATAACTACAACGTTTTTAAAGCTGCGGTTTTATTTCTAAGTTATCCGGGCTCCTCCAGCTAGTGCTTATTTAAAAAAAAAATAGCACTTACCGAGATGCAGCTGCAGCTTTTCTGCCTGTAGTCTCCGGTCCGCGTCCTCCGAGTCCCGGCACCAATGAAGGAAAAGCCACCCAGTGGTAGCTTTTGTTTACTACAGCTCGCTGGCTTTCCCTTCATTAGTGCCGCAAAAGCCAGCACAGGCGGGCAGCCATTTCACAAAATGGATGCGCCCATGTGCTTGCTTTTTCAATTGCAATGAATTGCTCAAAATTTTACATAGGGACTTCGAAAAAAGAAAACGCCAATCTTTTTTTTTATGTTGCCTATCTATTTTTGAAATAAACATTTTTGGGCGAACCATTCCTTTAATACCCATGATGTTAAGTACCTCGGACCCATCTCTAGAATGAATTTGGGCCTGGGCCAAGGATTTTAGAAAGGAAGAATCCTGGGAACCATCCTCTGATGTAAATTGTGGTATTTCCAGGGAGGCAGCAATGGAATTGACTGGTTGAATACAAACTGTTGTGGCAGATGAGAAAGCCCTTTCAGCAGAAGGAGTAGAATCAAGGGAAACCTCCATAGCTGCCTGGCTCCGAAGTCCCTTTCGTGTCATTCATATGTGACAAAAGCCCGTAAGAAAGAAGGTAGGAGAACTAAAAGAGTAACAGCAACCTTAGATTTAGGATAAAGAGAGTGCAGACAAACTCATAGACTGAGTTTTAATATCTATAAATTACAGAAAAAATATCATATGATGCAATCTATAATACAACAAACACGAATATTTAAAATGCACTGAACACAGGGAGCAGCTTAAAGCACATCAGACACTGCCCAATAGCACCCTTAAATAGATATGGATCGCTATCCAACAATCAGAGTAATATAAGTACATGTATTGTACAAAAAATGTTCTTTGTTCCAAAAAATGAAATCATAAAATTAATAATAGTTCCAAGAGAGCAGCGTAGACCAGAGGAGAGACTCAGTCTCAGGGTAAGGAGGGTAGGGAACGCCCGACAGCTTAAGGAGCTGCCAGAGTCCGACGCTCCCCCCCTTACTCTGAAGACTGGTAATATTAAGTTAAAAGAAGTAGCAACTTGAAATCCTCGTCTGAATAACTCACGGGGTCACTGCACATGCATAGGTCACAGCAAAACAGCGGCTCCAGCCCTTACTGCCTCCAGGGTTTAACGCTGCAAGGGTGGTTGTGCCGTCGCTTTATGCCTCGCCGATGGTCACGTGATCATGCACGTGACAGAGCTAGTCCCCGCCTCCTCCAGGAAGCGAATCCGATCTCCCGATACAGCAAGAGCTCCAAACTGCTCGCACTGCTGTTGGGAGATAAGTGGCTGTCGGCAAGTAAACAGAAATGAAAACACAGCTTTCCTTCAGACCAAATAACTACGCCGCTCGGGCGGTTGTGCCGTCGTTTTATGCCTCGCCGATGGTGACGTGATCATGCACGTGACAGAGCTAGTCCCCGCCTCCTCCAGGAAGCGAATCCGATCTCCCGATACAGCAAGAGCTGCAAACTGCTTGCAGTGCTGTTGGGAGATAAGTGGCTGCCGGCAAGTAAACAGAAATGTCTCTATCCAAAATCACAGTTTATACTAGCGGTTGATCTCCATTCTTAATGTGATCTCGCTAAAATTTCTTTACACTGATGAGGATTTTACATGCACTCCTCTGGAGCAGGAAGTAATGCATTGTAAAATTAACACTTATTCAGCATTGCCACAGATCTCTAATGACCGAAAATGGATGGAGTTTTACAGGCCTAAGATCTTAGTTATTTAAATCCTAAACAAATACTTCCTACATCCACGGTTGACCATGGACTAATGGCAAAGTGAATTCTATGACTGATCATGTATTTACTTCATTGAGACTTATCAAACTTATTATCAACTGCAACACACCTTAATGACCATGTAATCTTGCAGTTGACATTATGAATGTATCTCAATGTCTCTCGTACAGTTTGTCGGGGTGTAACATTGATTAACCCGCAACTGAATAATTTGGAATTAATTTAACTTAGAAAGATATAACAGCAAACCCATGAGTAATCCTTTGCTCTCTGATGAGTTAGTCATTTACAACCTTTCTTCTAGCATGTCAGAACTTGATAGTGTATTATTATCTAGGCTTTCCTCTAAGAAAATAATTCTTGCACTTAAGCCCATTAGTTCTAATGCATATGTTGCTGCTATAGAAGGGGAAAAAAGATGGTTAAAAATTGCTATTAAACAAATTATACCCTTCCATATAACACCTTTACCCCATCCCACCATCCTACCCCAACCTACCAGGTAGGATACTTAGGATCTCAACCCCCCAACCCCATTTCACAACACACACTTTCTCACAGACAGTTTGCTATGAGTGAAAACGGACTAACACCCGAGCTGTATACCTGACATGTCCCAATACGATAGGCAGGGTCAGGCAATCACTGACCATCACGTTCACCTGACTTCCATACACTTCTCCACATGGATAAAAGGTGGAGCATGAAAGCGCACACTGAGCGAGGCAAAGAACATGAGGTAGCAGCAGTTTCAAGATGGCAGTTTAATACGAGGAGAAAGACGGCAAAACAGAAGGGGATTGCAAGGAGAGAAGTGCATTGAGCTTTTCGACGAGGAATCGTTTCTATTCTCGAGGTTCGATGAAAGCATACGACCAGGAAACCATGCTGAATAATCCTGCATTGTGTGTCGGAGGTATCCGGGGCACGCCTGCGTCGATAATAAAGGCGGGGAGAATCGCCTCCTGCCATGGTACTGTCCTTGGCTCCTACAACAAAGCACCACCAGTGAAATCAACACAGCCGGTGAGTTGTGGAGGCCGATACCAGACCAGTCTGTTTTGAAGCCACGGTTGCAAGCAGCAACATTGTATGGTGAACACTGAAGCGCACAGTGTATGAAGCGCATGTGATAACCAACGTGAGTAAAATTGGACAACAGATGAGTGATTGAACTTTGAGACCAAGTTATATGATACCTTTGACAGAGTGGTCCGGCACCACACGCGTGCTCAATCGAAGGTCTCTCTAAGGTGTCCAGCTGAGAATTGACAAAAGTGAAAGCAAAGGATTGTTCATCAAAGTGGTCCTGCAATGGGTCGAGCCAAATCCTGTGCACAATCGAACGTCTTTGATGTTCATACAGTAAAGAAAGTTGATGGCAAAGTAGATAAAGTTGGTCTGAGCCCGACAGAGGGAGATCAGTTGAAAGCTTTTTGTTAAAGCAAGTTTGTGTTACAATAGATAAATTGGCCTGAGTACAGTAGAGGGAGACTGATTGAAGATTTTGTGCCAGAATGGATCTGAGCCTGGCAGGGGGGGATCCAGGGTGAACCCCGAATCACCCGAGAAATCGGATACGTGGAAATCCTCCGAAAATTGTGTATATGTGAAAATACGAACTTTCTGTTGAAGTGGATCTGAGCCCAGCGGATTATTTGTTTGTTTCATCAGGCACTCTGAAAGAAGAGACTTTGACCAGCAAAGAGACTTTGGCACAGAAGGCCATGATGTTGAAGTTTTGAACTGCATTCTTGTGTTAGAGAAGCCAGAGACTGCTAAGCTCGAGTGTGCCGCCTTATCCTGTGCTGAAAAAGTGGGGCAGAGAAGCCAACGGCTTGAATAACCTGACATATAATTTCTTGAACACTTTTCTTTGCATAACATTGTTTCCCACACTATTTGTATTTAAAGGTAAGGATTGGTAATAGGTTTATTAGTATATGCCCTTTCAGTTTTACAAGACACCACTAGGACTATGTTATTATTAGAAGAAAAACAAAGATGTTCCCAGTCTCACTGCGCCAAGAAATTATAATTAATTGTTTGTGCAAAGAAAAGCCTTTATTGTTTGTGCGAAGAGAAGCCTGACACGTGTTTCAAGCTGTGTACAGCTTTTCATCAGAGGCTTAGGTTGCAGCAATAAGAACTCCACATTTAGAGTAGGACAATGCCAAATACAGTTCTCAAAATGCCTCGCAGTTGCGGAAAGCTCAATTACCTCTTGTTTCAGTCTACTCGTGTTACCATTGCCCTTTATTTGATGTTCGTAGCTTGCTCCCATCTTTAGATTTAGGATTTGATAAGCATTTTTCAAACCCAATTGAAGTTCAATAAACACCCTTGAACTGTGTTCACTTGTGTCTGTCTTACTGTTGATACCATGCCTCCCTTACATGTGGTGTCAGGAATGGGATGTGACTCAATTGAGACAAATTGGGGAGCCCTAAAATTCCAGAAGCTTAGTCATAAAGCCCCAGACCCCTCTTTCGCCATGAAAGAATCCATAGGCTTTCATATCTGTAGCAGCAGAGAAGCTACTATCCCTCCAGGGAAAAGAGGAATGATTCCCACAGACTTAGTTTTGATACCCCTCCTGGGTGTTACATAAGATTGGCTCCAAAATCTCCAAAGTTCGCACTAGATGTCGTAGCAGGCATCATAGATCCCGACTTTGGGGGAGACATAAAGGTTCTCCCACAGACCCATGGCAAAATTCCATGTGAAGTACATTGTGGGGACAAAATTGCACAGGGAATTCTTGAAAGGGCTCTAGTTCCTAGTTTCCGAGAGGGTGAACCAGAAGATACTGAGAGAGGTACCTTAGGTTTTGGAGAATCTGATGAACCATCTACCACTGTAGCAGAAAGAGAAGAAGAACCTACCATTCTTACCGACGTAGACTTTGCCCAGCGAAATGATCCAGCATTCGCAGAGGCTTTCTTGCAGGTAATTCCTGAAGGGGAAAGATTAGAGAAGGGAAGTCCCATTTTCTTCCTAAGGCAATGATTACTGTACAGAAAGGAAACATCCACAGAAGGCATAAGTAAAACTCATTAGTAATCCCCACAACCCATCCTAAAACCGTACTAGAGATTGCACATTCTCATTTGAGAGTGGACACTTAATACAATCTAAGACCCAGGCGCACATCAGTGGGACGTTTTATTGGCCAGGTATCCATGCTGATATAAAGAACTTCATTCAGACATGTCAAATATGTCAGAAAACCAATACTCATATTCCCTTTCCTGCTCCTCTGAATCCTTTACCAATAATAGAAGTCCCTTTCTCAAGGATTGGGATAGATATCATTTGACCATTGGAAACCTCTAGACTGGGTAACAAATATGTCCTCGTAATTATCGATTACACTACAAGATACATCTATTGCCATATTTTTCCAGGGTTGGTTTTCCTAAGGAAATTCTAATTGATCAGGGATCCAATTTTATGAGCAAACTCATGGGTGAAGTCAAGGAATTGTTCCATATCGCCACCTTAAGAACCTCAGCTTCCCACCCCCAAACAGACAGATTGGTAGAAAGATTTGGTAAAACACTCAAAATGATCCTAAGAAAGGTGGTAGATAAAGACGGGAAGGACTGCGACCGCATGATCCCCTGGGCCCTATTTGCAGTAAGAAAAACTCTGTAGGCATCCACAGGATTCTCTCCTTTCAAATTAGTTTATGGTAGAGAACCTAGGGATGTCCTGGACATGCTCTGGGAGACCTGGGAATAAAGGGAAGAGGCACCCAATCCACTTTCGCAAACCGCTACCAGATTGTGAGAGCATAGGAAACTTGTTCAAAATCTAGTCTATACTCATATGGGAAAAGCCCAAGCACAACAAAAGTCCACCTATGACAAAAAGGTAAACTTAAGATCATTTTCAATAGGACAAAAGGTATAAGGTATAAGTCCTCTTACCTACCTCTGAAAATAAACTTGCCTCAAAGTGGCATGGGCCGCATGAAATATTATAACAAACAGGGACATGTACTTACAAGGTAGTCCAACCTGACAGGAAGCAAAAGACCTATCTCTAACACATAAATCTCTTAAAAGAGTGGAAAGAAAATCCTTCTGCCGCCAATGCCATAATACTATCTTGTTTGGTACCAGAAGAAATAGATAGGTTTGAATTAATTCCCCAAGAGCTATCTAGTCAACAACAAGGAGACTTAAAAGATTTAGTCACAACATTCCCTGATGTATTCTTTGAGAAACGAGGGCGCGTGCAAGGCACTTATTATATCAGAACCCCAAAGAGAAAAGTGATCCATTTGAAATTAGACTCCCAGAAGGCCGTAGACAGATAGTGGTTGAGGAAGTGAACAAAATGCTAAGGGTGAATATTATCGAACCTTCTTCAAGCCCATGGTCCTCCCTTATAGTATTGGTCACAAAATCTGACCATTCCTGGAGGTTTTGTATAGACTTCCGACGGGTCAACGCCATCTCCGACTTCCATGCCTATCCCATGCTGCTTAACAACAAATTGATTGATAACTCGGAAATGTCAGCTTCTTATCAACCCTAGTCATAACCAAGGGGTACTGGCAGGTCCCAGTACATGAACCTGATAAGAAAAAGACAGCTTTCTCTATGCGCATGGGACTATTCCAGTTCAAAGTCCTCCCTTTTGGCTTATGCAGGGACCCCCGCATAAGCGGGGGTCCCTTTCCAATGGCTTATGGACAGAATATTACAGCCCTACTCTGATTTCTGTGGGGCTTATAGTGACAACATAGTCATTTATAGTAAGACCATCTTTTCAATCTCTTTACTATTATGAGAGCCCTCAGAGAAGCTGGCTTCACTGCCAAACCATCCAAATGTAAGCAGGCCCAATCAGCCGTGAAATACCTACGCTTCTTTGTAGGGAATCACAGTGTTCAGCCTCAACGAGAAAAAGTGAAAGCTGTCCTAGATACCCCCACACCTAAAACCAAGAGAGTCCACGGGGCATTCTTAGGGTTAATTGGTTATTACCGTAGGTTTACCCCTTATTTCTCGGACAGAACAGCTAGGTTAACAGATATATTAAAGAACGCCGAACCCCAGAAGATTCATTGGACTGATGAGGACGAGATGCGTTACAACAGCTTAAAACAAACCCTGTACCCGAACCCGTGGTTTTTTCAAAAGAGTTTGTATTACAAATGGACACCTCTCTTACAGGATTAGGAGCAGTTTTGTCACAACTTTGTGATGGATTAGAACACCATATCCTATTCACTAGTCGAAAACTCTGCCCATGTGAAAAAAACAACTCTGTTAGAATTAGAGATCCTTGTCATCAAATGGGCCATCATCCATCTAAAATACTACCTCTTACGAAGGAAGTTCACTCTTGTCACAGATCATTCTCCATAAGTATGGATAAGCCAATGAAAGGACCCTAATTCTCGAGTCATGTGATGGTTCCTAGGCCTGCAATCCTACTGTTTCACTAGGGAGCACCGAAAAGGTAAAGACCACGGGAACACCTAATTCCTTTCCTGGTTTCCCTGTGAAACAGATGTGGCGACATCACATAGGGGAAGGGCATGTGAGAAATCAGAAGGTGTCTCAGCCACTAGTCCCGGGGATCTGTCATTCAGGTGGCCAGGATACGCCCATTGCTTTTGGATCCAATTTCTGGGGGTTGACCAGTGCGGGAGTATCACCTGGGTAAGGGGTCTTCGGGGAGTGGGTGTGGGACACCGGATGGTGAGATGCAGTATCCCCTTCCCTATAACACCTTTACCCCATCCTACCAGGTAGGATGCTTAGGAACTCACCCCCCCCCCTTCACAACACACTTTCTCACAGACAGCCCGCTATGAGAGAAAACAGACAAACGCCCGAGCCATATACCCGACGTGTCCCAATACAATGGTCAGGCAGGGTCAGACAATTACTGACTTCCATGCACACCTGACTTCCATTACACTTACCCACACAGATAAAAGACGGAGCACAAGAGCAGACTCAGAGTGGCAAAGCACACAAGAAAACAGCAGTTTCACGATGGCAGTTTAAAAGACGGTGAAACAGAAGGGGCTCACATGGAGGGAAGTTCCCTTGACCTTTCTGACAAGGAACCATTACTTTCATGAAGCCTTGAGAATAGAAAATGTAAGACCAGGAAACCAGGCTGAGAAATACTGCATTGTATGTCGGAGGTACCCGGGGCCCTCCCGCGTCGACAATCAAGGTGGGGAGAATCGCCAGCTGCCGTGTACTGTCCTTGGCTCCAACAACAAAGCAGCATTTGCGAAATCAACACAGCCAGTGAGTTGGGGAGACAGATACAAGACTGGTCTGTGTTGAAGCCAAGGTTGCAAGTGCCAACATTGTATAGCAAGCGCTGGAACGAACATTGTATGAAAAGCGTGTGATGACCAACGTGAGTAAAGTTGAACTGCAGATGAGTGATTGAACTTTGAAACCAAGATATACGATACCTTTGACAGAGTGGTCCGGCACTGCGTGCGTGCTCAATCGAAGGTCTCTGTAAGGGGTCCAGCTGATAGTTGACAAAAGTGAAAGAGTGGTAAAGGATTGTGAATCGAAGTGGTCCTGTAACAGGTCAAGCCAAATCCTGTGCACAATCGAAAATCTTCAATGTTGATACAGTAAAAAAGGTTGATGGCAAAGTAGATAAAGTTGGTCCGAGCCCGACTGAGGGGGATCAATTGAAAGCTTTGTGTTAAAGCAAGTTTGTGTTACAATAGATGAATTGGTCCGAGCCTGCCAGAAGGAGACTGAATGAAGATTTTGTGCTAGCACGGATCCGGGGTGAACCCTGAATCACCCGAGAAATTGGATACGTGGAAATCCTAAGAAAATTGTGTATATGTGAAAGTGGATCTGAGCCCAGTGGAGGGGGATCCAATCTGAACAGTAAATCACCTGAGAAAAGTGTGCGTAGGAGAATCCTGTAAGGAAAGGAACTTTATTATTTGTTTGTTGCATCAGGCCCTCTGAAAGAAGAGACTTTGAATGGCAAAGAATGCCATGAAGTTGAAGTTTTGAACTGCGGCCTCGTGTTAGAGAAGCCAGGGACTGTGCTAAGCTTGAATGTGCTTCCTTATCCTTATTGCTGAAAACGTGGGGAAGGGAAGCCACCGGCATGAATATCCTCACATATCATTTCTTGAACACTTTCCTTTTGCATAACATTGTTTTCCACACTATTTGTATTTAAAGGTAAGGATTGGCAATAGGTTATTAGTACAGACGAACCCTTTTACTTTGACAAGAAACCACTAGGACTGCGTTATTATTATTTGATGGTCGTAGCTTGCTCCCATCTCAAGGTTTAGGATTAGATAGGTGTTTTTCAAACCCAATTGACGTTTAATAAACACCCTTGAACTGTGGTCACTTGTGTCTGTTTTACTGTTGATACCATGCCTTCCTTACAACTGGAAAATAACAAATGCGTGCTTTGGTACTTTGCAGTGGTCCCTGAGGGATGTACTAATGCACAAGGAAGGTTTTTTTATAAGAATGTGTGTTGTATTTAAAGTTACTACAGCACTAGGCTGTTGACCATTACATTTCCTTATGATGGCTTGAGGTTACCCTTTTTAGGGTTTAAAAACAGGATGTGGGAAGTATTATATGATCACAGCATAGAGCAAAATTTAGTGGACCTCGCAAATCAACTGCTGAACTATACATTATGTACCTCCTTGGACGAGTAGGTGCACCAGAGCATGTTGAACATTTCTTGGGCAACAATTACATCTGGACTTATTTAAGAGTTCAATTCAATGGAATACAGACATTTGAGCTACTAGGAGCACATCCTGGGACCCCTAGGGCAGGAATGATTGTGTAGACTTTGTGGTGAGAACTTTGTTGAAAGGGCAAAACATCTACTGTTAAGTTATTCTACATTGGGAGTCACCAGGAGAAGATATTTACTGGCCTGGGGCAAATGTGAACAACATAATGATAATGGCATTTGGGAATTACGCATGACGGCAAATGATGATGCATGCATACTTAACTTGATGTACTTGAAGTTTTGGAAAACTATAGAGAGAATTTTAAGGATTTTTTATTTTTGATTACTTAAAGTGTTCAAAAGAAAAATATACTGTAAGTGGAATGGAAGAGTATTAAAAGTTGACTTGTAAGTTAGCTGTATAATACTAAATAAATAAACTAAATATGGAAACACTAGATGCTAAGGATGATGATGGCTACCGGTTGGGTTTGTCTGGTTGGGATTCCTCACAGGAGTCCTGGTGAGGAATTTCATACGGCAATTGGCTGGGATCCATTGACCCATATAAAATTGGTGTATACATGAATAAGCTTAAAGTTAAAGCCCTAAACTGGGCTCGTGTTTCTAATATTCAGAAATTAAATAGGAAAAAGAATTACAGTGAACATGTAACTGAAGGTGTTGTCCCTCTTAAACCTCTTGACTATTTAATTATGACATGTAACATTGATTTAAGAAGGTTTATCATGAAATTATGTTTTAACATACTGCCTACATATTCTCATACGGGCTCCTGGAACTATGTACCTTGCGAATCAAGGATTTGTCACCTTTCTGATGGCACGGTTGAAACCGCTCGTCACATTTTGACTGTTTGCCTGGCTCTTATTAGTCTGTATAAAAAGTGCTCTGTGAAATTTGTATGCGATTTATCCCAAATACACAAACTAACCAATTCTGATCTAGCATTTTTATGGCAAAGCCCTTAGTGTTGACAGCAGCTTCCTATTATATATGGTATATTGCAGGGAATGGTTTAAATGATTTGAATATATGATTGTATTATTCCTCTCTTTTTAAATAATATAATAATGTTGTTGATCCTGTCTGTGTAACAGTAGATTATATATATGCCTTAGGTGATTCTGTGGTCAATTTTGGTCTCTCAACAACCTATGTGATTCTGTTATTAATTCTGTTTTTTTCATAAAAATGTTTTTTTATTTTGTATAAACCATATGCACCTTAAATTTAAAAATAAATAAGAATGACCTATTACATTCATGAAGTAATGACCAAAGCAGGGCTAGCAGTCTTTAGGTTTGTGCTAGTTCTATGTAAGTGTGTTCTTGCTCGTTGCTCCAGACAAGAATACAAAGGTGGGCTAGACTGCATCTAAGATAAGGACATGTGCTTTTTGGCTTAGAGGAAAGCTATGCTTAGGAATTTCCAAACATGCCCTGCAGAAAGAAGCCACCCACCGTGCAAACAAAACGATGTGGTCAAAAGCACACAATTTCAATGATTTCAGAAAGTAATATAGATACGTCACCCTAGAAGTTATATCCTATGAAGCATGGCCACAGGAGATGTATACAGTCGGTGTCATCCATTGTACAGCTCTGACAGGCCCCAATGGGCATTCGATCAAACCTTGACATTTATATTGGGGCTTAGTAGTTTTAGTGTAAGTGTTTGAAATGAAGAATCTAATACCCATAGTTAATAGAGACATGTCTGGTCTGCACACACATGTTGTCCCAGGTTGCATCATAAACTTTCATCCTAAAAAAAACAGGCCTCCTTCCAACGCCTGGCAGCCAAGAGCAACATTTATGCCAAGACATCACTTGCCTATATAAAATAACAGCATGACATCAGGAGCTCAGCAACAACTACGTAATAGAAAACAACTAGTTCCCCACACACCCTGTAAAATATCAGCAAAAGTAGTGCCATGGGGCCACCTCATTCCAGATATGTAGGAAGTGACAAAATCACATTCTGCGAAAGTCTTCCAATTTCACAAATCCTGTTGTGGCAAAAGGTCTACTGGTCTGAGTAGTGACTGAAAAAACTACTCACCCCACACTACTTCTAAACCAGTAATGATCTCAATCATAAATGTGAAACAGGCACAACATAAATTGGACACCTCCTTCACCTCTTTAAATAGCATGTGCCAAGGGCAGGCTATACTCTTCAAGAGGATGGGTGTCTCACCTCATCCAGTGCTGGGAAGTCTACCTACTACTGGACATCATGTGTGCCCAGATCCATCAGGTCAGGCTGCTCGTGCAAGACCAGGTGAACGTCTGACTGGTCTGCTCCTCCTGTTGACTTTCAACTCGGTTACAACAGACATGATCCCTCCGGGCAAAAGTTTGGGGTGCTAGAGCCAGCTCAGGGTCCTCTCCTCCAAGGGTAGGGAATTCTGAGCCACTGGATCCACTCCCTCAGAAGTAGGTAATTTAGGGGCCACTGGGCCTTGCTGTCGGACTGTAGGGTAGCCCTAAATTTAATTTTTCCCAACCTGTGAACAAAGGAAATCAAGTGTCGCACATTTGAAGTGTGCATAAAGAGTTTATTTGGTCTGGGCCTCTAGAGTTCTGAGGCGCAGACAACTTGGAGGGGGGGGGGCTCTTCATAGAAAATAAGCACACCTGGTCCTGCTATTTGTGCCCTTGCTCAGAAGTAAGGAACATAGAGGCCAAGACAGTGGATACTGAGCCAGTCAATACTGCTGCAAGCTCTCCCTGCCGCCTAACCCTCTTGGTTTGCTGGAGCACATGGCTCAGAGTCTTATGGTCTGCCTTCTGGGACCTTCCCTAAGGTGAGACCTGTGGTTTTCAAAAGACCACCTCCGCCTCAGGAACAGACAGTGCATTGCCCAGAATGCACTTACTAAGAGGATGAGAGATATACCTCTAAATGTCTTTTGGCAACTACCCTTCCTGGAATCTCCTGTGGTTCTGTTATTGGGCCTGCAATGAGAAAGCAAGTGCTAACCTGCCTGCCCGTCTCCAGAGGCTCATCTAAAAAGGGGGGGGCGAATTATGCTGGACGTGGCCTTAAGGAGGCACATGTAACAGGCAAGGATCATGTGCCACAAACAGACAATACATCATGAGGCCCTGCAAATATGAATTGCGGGCCACCTAGCATAGTCTTGTGTGGTCTTGTTTGCGCCCAGTCTCCATACTGTAAATAAAACTCTCTCTGTTTCCAGAAAACTGCTGCCTGTAAATAAATCCTTTTGTGACCCCAGGTATAATAGTGGAAAAGGGGTCCGATCCCAATCGAGGGAGAACAATTGGGAACATTGTGGTAAAAAGGGGTCCGAGCCTGAAGGAGGGAGACCCACGATAGATTTAGGATTAGATAGACGTTTAACCAGCCCGTTGAAGTTTAATAAACACCCTTGAACTGTAACTGTTTGATACCATGCCTTCCTTACAGCACTCACCATGAGGAGATGCAGGCACTAGGTCAAACGTGCATTGAGACATGAAGAATACCGCTTGCACCATAAAAACACAAAGAATATATCACAAACAATATATAAGCTGAAACGCAACATGAACGATATGCACAGGTAGTTTATTTACATAGAAATGTAACAGTAAAAGGCTGCCATCTTTATTAAAATGGAAGTCGTAGCACACATTGAAGTCAATAGAGGTCTCAAAGCTTTATGAAAACTCAAAACTGTTGAATCCACTGAAGTACAGGTGAGTGCGGGGAGCAGGCAGGGGAAGTGCAGCCCCTCTCCAAGGTTATGGAAGAATTAAGGGAGGGCTTGAACAGTCCAGAAGAAAGTCGAAGGTACGGATTCCCAAGGCACAAGACACACAGGAGCCGACTAATTATAAGTAAAAATCTCATAGTCAATGGATCGACCAAGTCCCCAGTCATTGGAAAAGTAATAACACTTGTGCTCATAGTAGCTAAGCTAAAATCTCAAATAATACAGGATAGAATAGTTCAAAACATGGTTTCCTCACAGGTGACTCATAACTCAAAACACTGCCTATTCATCAATGCCAGACATGTCCCAGCACCTGCCTTGACTCCCCACTAGTCCTCAGAAACGAGGTGCAAGGTCTAAAACAAAAGGAATAGTTTGGCTCATGGCCTATGGATAAGGGATAGCGGCTTATTGAATTAGAAGAACGCAGATCTTGGACTTCTCACACCTCACTTCCAGTTTTTGTTAATGCGCTGATGACTTATCATAGCCAAGGTTGGTGAGCAATTTACCGACCAATGAAAACTCTTAATGCTGTGCCGCCCAGTATATGTTGCATTAGCCAAAAGTTAACAAGATGACATGTATTCTCCATAATCAATTTGGAGGTGCTCTCAGGTGGAGCCATCAGATTAGATATAGCCAATGGAAGGACTACCCATATATTTTCTATATATTTTCCCAGATGCTTGCGAGCGATCAGCGCTATATAAATAAAATAAATATGTAGACAAGTCCCTTAACCAATCCCTGTACCTCGTAGGTTTTTGTAACCAAGATTGTAATGCAACGTCAATGGTGACATATTTAATGTTTTTAAACTGTTGTCATGCTTGAGAATAACGAGAGCGCCCAACTATTTTTTTTTTAATTTGTAAGATTTACTCAAAGATAAACAAGCAAGTCAGTTAATACAATCAAATAAAACAGTTAATTACACGCAGAATACAATATACAAATAACCATCAAAGAACTAGTATAAACTCAGAAAGTCATCCCAAATCTTTTCATGTAATCTTAACTTCCCTTGTCTCTTATAAATCACCCTCTCCATAGTTGCAAGATCAGACATCCCCTCAATCCAATCCTCCACTGTAGGTGCAATCCATGTCTTACAGCCCCTCAAAACCAGCTTCTTGGCCAAACTAGCACCACGGAGCAGAAACTTATTCCGCGAAATAGAGAGATCCTCTAGCAACTCACCACTTCCCAAAATCATCGTCATGAAATCTAACTCAACATCCAGATTCAAAACACGCAGACAGACACAACAAACATCATGCCAAAATCCCCGCACACGCACACATTCCCAAAGCAGATGTTCCAAACTTCCCAATCCATTTCACAACACCAGCACTTATCCGAATCCACCATCCCCCTTTTGAACATTCGTTCCGGACTCCAAAACACCCTATTGAGAATCTTAATTTGTCTCGACCGTTCCTCCAAATTAATAGCACAGAGTTTAACATTCGCGCACATTTCCAACCACATCTCGGGCAAAATCTCACACCCCAATCTCCTTTCCCATTCATCTCTCAAGTCAGAATTCTCCTTATAAGCAGACACAATACAGTTATATATCCTGTTAGCAATCGAACAACCACCTGGCTCCCTTTCCTTAAGAAGGAGATTCACCAATAGACTCCCTTGCTCCGCTACATCACCTATGCATCTTTTCAATTTTCTGAAATCATCAGTTCGGAAATTGTCAATTGTAAATTTCGCTCGCAGCTCTCGCTCTCCAATCCATTCACCATCCACAAAGACATCATCAATCCAGAAAACTCCACCCAGAAACCAGTCCGGCCAGAATAAAGACTTACCACCAACAGAAATCAACGGATTCAACCAAATGGATGCATGAGTGGTTTTCAAAGCATCCGATCCTAGCAATTCATGTTTATACGCCCAACTATTTTGTTTGTATGCTGTCCCTGCTCTATGTGGATTGTTAATAAAGTGGGGTTTTGCCATTTACTTTGACTATTTCTGTTATTGGGTGCAGGATTTCCTGGCCCATCTGTTCCGCTGAGACTGGGCTTTCCTGTCTACCTTTACACTTACCTGGAGGGCTTAGACCTCCCATCCTTGTAGGAAAGGGAGAGAGAGGCTATGGATGCTCCAATAGACCAAGAGGTGATCACAGCTATACAATCATTAAAGGCCCTAAAATTGCTGGGTCCTGATGACAGGACAGCCCCTTTTTATATGCTACTGAGCCAGATCCTAGCAGACCGGCTTGATAGGTTCTTCAATGCAATTATGGAAGGAGGGGACCTCCCACCCTTAATGAGAGAGGCCCATAATACATGAATCCCAAAAGCCAATTGTTCTCTTAAACCGAGACAAGAAAATGCTCATGAAGATCCTGGACAAAAGAATGGAACAATCAATTCCCTACCTTATTGACCCAGACCAATCAGGCTTTGTGCTCGGAAGAGGAACAACCGACAACTTCTGTAGATTCCTTCATTTTGTAGATAAGGCAAATAGATCCCAGTCCACTCTCTGTTAACACTGCATGCTGAAAAAGCATTCAACAGAATGTACTGGAGCATTCTCATAATTACACTATCTAAATTAAAATTTGGCCCGGGGATGACCAAGATATTAGCCAACTACAAGCACCCAGCAGCCAGAATACAATTCAATGGGGAACTAACATGTCCAATCCGACTTACTCTAAGTACCTGGCCTGAGTGCACATTGTCGACTCTCCTCTTCGCCCTCAAGGTGGAGCCGCTGGCAGCCCATCTCCGGGACAATCCCACCATCTCAGGTATGTGATATGGGAAACAGAACATAAAATAAGTCTTTTTGATGACATTATAGCCTCCCTGACACACCTGGAAGAGCTACAGTCATTCCGTAAAGTGTCCGGATTCGAAATTAATTAGATCAAATCAGACATCTTAAACAAATATCCTGTCTCCTGTTTGAGAAATCTTAGAAAACAAATTTTCCCTTTACCTGGGCTAAAAAGGGAATAACATCTAGGGCTCAAAATTACAGTGAACCTGGGCCAGCTATATGATGCCATATATCCACTACTTTGGTCAAAAATTGAGGACGACAATGGCCAATGGGGAAAACTGTGCTTCGCGTGGTTTGGGAGGATCTACAGTGGTCAAAATGAACATACTACAGAGAATACTTTACCTATTCCAGTTCAGAACAATCCTGCAATTAAAAAAAGAGAATCAAGCTCTGGGAAGATGGACTACTTAAATTCATTTAGGAAGGAAGCCCACTGAGAGTAAATAAGATCACACTATTCATGGCTAAGAAAAGTGGGGCCAGGGCTAGCCTTCCCGAAGCTCATGTACTATTATTAGCCAGCCCAGATAAGATCAGTGGTAGAGTGAGTACAAACGCACACAGAAAAGAAGTAGGTATTCATGGAGCAACAGGTAGAAGGCAGACAGACGCAGTGGATCACACAATCATCTAGCGTGCCAAGCCTATATTGTCGTCCAATCACAAAGGCAACACTGTGAAATGTGGGACAGTGTTAGAAAACTATCAAGATGTATTTCTTTCTGCTCTCCCTACACCCCGATTACGCATAATGGGTAGTTTACGCCCACCCTGAGGGACCCAACTTTTGCCAAATGGGTGAGGGGCTCAGTAAGATAGGCAACCTCTTCCAGAATAGAGATTAGATCCTTTCAGAAAATGAAATAGGATTGCAATTTGGCAGAGGGAGACAGATTCCGCTACAGAGAGGTTGGAATTTGGGTACATAACCCTTTGATTAAAAAAGCAGCATCCAATCCCCTTATATCCTGGCAACAGATCTTCCAATTTTCTGCTTCTGGGAAGGGTATGACCTCTGAATTATATGAGGCCATTGATAGGGAGGGAACCCTGACAAACAATTCCTATTGTATGGGATGGGGGAGAGATTAGGGGTAGATATAAGTGAGAAGGAATGTGAGAGGATATTCAAAAACACTCAAAATACATACTTCTGCAGCCGACTAGCAGAGACCCAAGTCAAGGTTCTAGCCAGGTGGTATCTCACGCCACAGAGGCTATTAGCAGCTAAGAAATCCCTGTCTGGCCTATGCTGCAGGTGCAGTAAAGAAAAGGGAACATTGTTACATAGTTCACAGGGCTGCCCTATCTTTCAAGCGTTCTGGCTGGAACTAGCTCTAAATTAAAATAAATACTAGATGTGGAATGCCCATGGACCCCTTACACGTGATACCTTAGGGGGGAGAGGAGAGAGAAAGCTAGCCCCTGGAGGCCGAAGTAAACTAGCTTCACACACGCTCCTAGCAGCTAAATTACCTATCCTGGCGAAGTGGAGGCAAACAGCACCGCCATCAGTCAACATCTGGCTTCATAAAATAGGCCTCATACTGGCGATGGAAAAGCTAGCGGGAGCATCAGAGAGAGAAAGTGAACACATGTAGAGGCCCCCGGAACCCCTTTCTGAACTACAAGGAGAACTAGAATGGCCTATCTTGCCCAGGGACGTCATTTCACCAAAATGCCTGGGGTAGCGGAAGTGACATCACACGACCCTTGACCCCCTGATGACATCACAGGAGGTGATGTCATTTGATCCCACCCCGAAGTGATATCGCAGGAAGTGATAGAACACGACCTTTCACCCGTTGACAAAAGAGGAAGTGGCATACATAGCATTGTACACTATAAAAAATATGGTTACGATATCACTATAATGTGAGGTACATTTCACACAAGAATGGATCACCATATGTATCATTATGATCAGTGTGTATAGGCCCATATTACCAAATTACTGTGAATGCAAGCAGACGTCCATGACCAAATGATAATGATGTGTTATTATATAGCACTTACACTTAAGTGCTTTATATAGAAAGAACATACACCCAATATCACCCAACCTGTGTTGGTACTCACTTATCGACCTCAGAAGGATGAAAGGCTGAGTTGAGGCATTTAAGAACAGACTAAATCAGTGACTCACCCCCTGAAGTGTGCCTGAAATAAACCTTTAATGAGTCTAGCAATGATTGTATAGAATTCCAGAAAGATACATTATTTCGTATTCCTATTCTTTCTTATATAGGGTCAGTGCTGAAAGTGTTAGACTTCTTATTTTTCTACTTTTTTTTAAAGGGCCCTGAACAAGAAAGCCACCCACTCCAGAAGTAAAGAGTTTTGTTTTTTATATTTTTAGAGGTCGCAAGGGAGACCACAGAGGTCGCAAGGGAGACCTCAGAGGTCACAGTTGCGACCTCTGGTGATCCCTAAATGACGTCCCTGGCGACAGTGAGCGTTACACTGCTTGCAAGTGCAGAATAATGCGAAGCGTCTGTCTTGAGGATCGGGGCAGCTTATATAGCTGAGATCGTGGGAATGCCCATTAGGGCCGGCTTACCAGCCACACCCTGCCACTCCTAGAGAATGAGCACTTGGGAAGGCAATCCATTAGCAGCCACACCCAAGAATACACTTGGGGCTGCTTAATGGATGGAATGTTCACGTTTAATGCATTCTGCTTAATGGATGGAATCTTCAAGGTTAATGCATCTGAAGTGCTATGTCCATAATAAAAGCTTTTTGGTGTTAAATGTATGTTCTTTACTTTTGTTCATGAGCCTGGCGCCAAAGTCGCCAGGACAGTGTCCACCCAGGTCTCCTGTGTATGCGACCCCTGCATGCCTGTGCCCCTGACTTCATGACCATGACATGGTAACAGGAGATCCCACGTTCTTCCACAGCCCCAATCGTGCTCTTCAGAGTTCTATTAAACCTCTCAACTAAGCCATTAGTTTGTTGATGGTAAGCAGAGGAAAACCTATAAGTGATTCCACTCTCTTTCCACATGGCTAGCATATGAAGTTTCTGCCTCTGACGGACATAACATCTTTAGGGAAGCCAACCCAAGTAAAGATTCCAAATATAGCTTTAGCAACTGACTTGGTAGTTACTCTCTTCAGTGGGATGGTGTTGGGAAAGATTTCATTTATGTGCAATTTTCTCTCCATTTACGGACCCCTCAAACGTTTTGCTTTTGTATGGCTAGCCTAACCTGACTTTTTCCAGTGGAACCCAGCCTTCAGCTGGACTCCCCTGGGCTTTTGCTCACTTCTTATGGGGAAACTGACATGTACTTCTGACTGTCACTACTTGGAAACTATGTTTCCCTTAGTCTTTGACTATGTTGCCATTTCTTGGTAACTTTTTAACAGTGCACAACCTACCTTCCAGTACCGTGCACTGGGGTCCCTTTTTGTTTTATGGCCCTGGACACCCTCTAACGATTTTTTGGTGATAGTACAAGTGTGCCTGGGACGAACTGGTGGCGGCAGTTACTTTTCATAATGTTTTTCTTCTTTTTACCGATTTAAAATGCATTTACCTCGTTTTTTGTTATGTCCCATGGCCATTTTTTCCCTTGCCTTCACCCAGGTCGAGTAACCCAGGTTTTCCTTATTTGGGCATGCAGCCTCCTTCGAAAACCAATCTATTTCGCAGGGTTCTGCCCGTCACGTATGTGTGCCCAGGAAGAGAGCTTGGAGTGTCTAGTCCCAATCCACACTCCTGGTGCCAGGATGTCTGGAGTGCCTGAATGATTGAGACCACTGTGGGCTGTGATTGGTCCATGTCTGTGAGACCTCCATTTTGGTGCAAAGCTAATCTTGGCTAAGAAAAGGGGCTCTGCAGCAATACCAGGTCGATCACCTGTGTTCGCACCGAACTACAGAAGGAGGCAAGTCTCCTACATGAAGAAACGGACAAGTGAAACCACCGGAGACGCTTTGGAAGGTTTGGCACCCTTCGACCTCTGCTGTCCTGTCAGATCCCTGCTTTCTTCTTCGATCAAGAAGGGCTGCCAAGGCGATTCGCCCCTTTGGAGTAGTGGGAACTACTCTCGGCGCCCCGTGTATACCCACCGAACGAGCCCCTTCAGAAGTATTCCTGGGCCATCCAGCGAACTGTACAGCTCTACTTCAGAGTAACCCGCAGCACCTCCACCGTGTCGAGTACAGACCTGAGACTTGAGTTATCGCTAGCTTGTGGTCCTGTGTATTCTCACACCAAATTTTGCAGGACTAGCTGCTCTGGCCCCTGAATAAGGAGAGCGCATAATGCGGCCCTCATCACTACATGGTGGTGACAGTCGCTATAGTTCCCCTGCTGTTCTGCTCTTCTGTGCCCTGAAGCCAGCTGCACCAGAATTTTCTTCATACTTCCTTTGGAAGCTGAGAAAAGGAAACTGTCCCGTTACGGACGATCATTCTCCACTGTAGCTGCTCAGAGCCGGAGTGTTGCGAAACTGCAGTACTCAAACCTAACAACCTCGACAAAACGGGCAAAGTTTGTCTGGACTGTGCTGAGGGTCGGTGAGTACTTGCATAACTTACCGGTGGCCCCCTGGGACAGCCGATCATTTCTACGCACGAGTATCTCCTAAAGATATTAGAACTTGGATAGGTTAGCCTGCGCTCTGTAGTTGTTCTCCCATTTTGAACACTGCTTTGCCGCCAAGAGCAGGGCCTACTCGAAAAGTGGGAACCAATTCTTCATCGCCTCAAGCCCCTTCCTGACTTGCTAACAGCCCTACAAGAAGAGCTGCATTTTGTTCATCTGCACGATAGTGCGTTTTTACGCACAACTGTACTGTTGAGCACAAGGCTCCCCATTTCTTAGGGTTGGACTCGAAAGTTAGGGAACGAACTCTGAAGAATTACCCAATGCCATCTGTATGCTAACTTAACCCTCTCTTCACAGGTTGTGTTTATTTTGTCTAACTGAAATTTCATTAAGAACTGTATTATAGTATGGAGTAGGGATTTGTGTGATAACTGTATTTCTCATTGGTCCGACAGACAAATGTATAGATATTTTTCATATACACTTGTCGAAGAGTAATTTGTGGTTCGTTGCTGTGCGTGCTCACTGTGGGCTTCCGATCACTCTCATCCCTCCTGAGATATAGTCTTGACTGCCTGCCAAGCTACCTAGAGTGGTCTGGCTTGTCCAAAAGGTTCCCCCCAAGTGCCCTAGCAGGTGCCTGAGAGCCGCCTGAGAGGTGCAGGTGAGATGTCTTGCTGAAAATAAGCTTCCTGCTCGTCTCTCTGGGCTCTGATGCTTCCAAACCACGGTGTGTTTGTTTTCTTAAGGTGCAACTTTCCCTTGGATTGAACGTTAATCGTAATGTCAATACAACGTTACATTAGATCGGACTTGGACTTAATTTGGTATTTACCCAGTTTTATTTTTTTTGTGGTATCTGTGGCCCCGCCCCCTATGCCAGCAGCCTTGCTATTTTAGGCACATGCACACACCCTTGTGCGCGCGCCCCGTAAGTGCCCTCGAAAGAGCCCGTTAAGCCTGTTTGACTGTGTGTGGCTATGTGCCATTTATTATCTGATTATTTACCTGCTTTAAGCTTTTTTTCTTTCTTTGTTTTTATTAATCATTGTTTGCATTTGCTTACTTATTTGCAAGTTGTGAATATAAATGTGGTTTTGTTTTTTCATACGGCTTGTATGGTTTCATCCAGCTAACTTGGAGCGGTTTTCTATTTTTTCATATATGCAGCCACGTCAACCTTCTATGTGGTAACCACGGTCTGCATTGTTTGTTTTCACCCCATAAGAGTCATCCATAATACAACTTTTAAAGGGCTGTACTTTAACCCTTTAAGGGCCTTTTTTGGTGATTTCGGTATGCGGCCATTCAATGGCTTGTACCTTTTTTGTTACATGAGATATCTTGGCCAAATTTGGCTCCTTTTTTTCCCCACATCTAGGCGGTCGTAACGCCACCCAGGAATCCTAGGTTGCTGTAGGGGGGTGAGAGAAAATAAGCAAAAAGGGGGAAAATTTTGGGTTTTTTCAAAAAATGCCAATAAAATGATGTACAAAGCCGCCTGTGGTTTTTTCCTTGTAAGAGCTAGGAACAAATGGTTTGCTGTGCTGAGTTCCGCAATTTCCCGGCTTTCAAGAACAGGTTGAGTGGAAACGAAAAAAAAAATATTTTGATGTGGTTATCAACCGTTTTGTGAGAGGTAGGCGATTTTGGCCATTTTTGCCAATTGGACATGCATGGACTGAATGGACGAAAAGGGTAGGAAAGCCGAATTGGAGGACAGAAAGGCATATATTTCCAAAAAGTAGACGAAATTCCAAGTTTAGGAAGGGGTGATTTGCGTAGGTCAGGCAACAAATAGGTAGGGGAAACTGCCATAGATTGGGGGAAAAGAGGGAAAATGACCAAAAAAAAGGTATGTGTTGGACATGGTTGGCTTGGTACGGCAATGGCTTCTATGAATTTTGAGAAAAGCAATGTGCCGCTAAATTCCCCCGACTCTTGCAGTTAGGAAAGCACACATTTTTTGTAGTGTTTTACAAAACAAGCAATACCACAAGCCAAACACTGAGCCATGGTACACAGGAGTTTTATGCTCACGGCCTGAACAGACGCACTTAGCATGTGTAAATCGGGAAAACCAATGTGGTGAGGAACGGCAAGCATCCATTTTTTGAAAGAGCACAGACAGACCTTTTCAAGGGTAGGTGACTTGTGCAGGTTACAAAAGTGTATGGTGCCTAAAGCAGCAACTAAATGCAGGTCACATTTGGGAAATGAAAGGGTTGTGTGACAAAGGGCACCAGCAAATGGGTCAAAACGTTATGAAAACCACACAAACAACAAATGTTATACCTTCCTGCGTTCCCACAGGTGTCCCAATGAAAACGGTACCTCACATGTGTGGGTGCACCTACCTGGGCGCCAAGGGAAAAGCCTAAAACACAGGTAACCCCAAGTCTGTTTCGACACCTGAATTTGACACTTTCTCCAGACAAGCACAACATACAGATATGGGCCTTTCACCACTGACCATTTTGTCCATGTGGGCAACCTACAGATTTGGGCCTAGGGTGGCGAAGCCAGCAAGGAAAACTGGGAACCCCATGCTTTTCCCAAAAGAGAACACCCGTCGGAATCCACAGAGGTCTGCCTTGCACAAATTGCCCCAGTTTTTATTAGCCACAATCCCCAACAAAGTGGGATATTTGGTGGGGAAAAAACACAATGCTCACTTTGTCTGGGGTTCTGGGAATTAAATTCTGGGCCGCTTCGCGCAGGTCAGAAATCTGTGCATTCCCACAGGTGTCCTCTTTTGGGAAATGCATGGGTTTCCCTGTTTTCCTTGCTGGCTTTGACACCCTATGCCCAAATATGTAGGTTGCCCACATGAACAAATTGTGCTGTGGCGAAAGGCTTGGGCTTACCAGCGGGTTACCCTTTTCCTTTTGCGCCAGTAGGTGCACCAACACATGTGAGGTACCTTTTTCATTGGAACACCTGTGGGAACGCGAGATGGTATGACATCTGTTGTTGGCGACGTGTTTCGGTGAGTGGACACAGGGAAATGTCTCCGAAATTGGCTGGAAATGAAGACAATTCTCAGACATTTTGCTCTGGCCACCCACCGAAACACACCGTCAACAACACATGGCCTACCTTCCCGCGGACCTCCTGTTGTAGCCTCCACTCCACCTGTAAGTTCTATTAGAAATGCACAAACACAGACCAACTGGATTCCTTCTAAACACTTTTCTTGTCAAGTTGAGACTGTTCCACCAGAAATCATTCAACATAATGTTGCTGACTTAGCGATTCCATTAAGAGACTCAATTATGACTACTGACAAGTCCTCTAATTTGTGGCAAAATATAAAACTGTTGAACAACAAAATGACAGAAATTGAAATTCAAATTAAGTCTTCTTTAGACAAAGACTCAGCCAAATGCCTATTTGGAAACTTCATCTGACGCGGAGGTTTCGCCTCCCAATTCTTATCCTATGCACCCTAACAGTCCCTCTGCTCTAACTGACATTCTTGACTGTGAACTAACTATATCAGACGCTGATAACCCTACCTCTAGCTCAACTATCTATCTTTCACATAGGAATAAGAGACTCCAAGTAAGAGCAGCTAAGAGAAGAGTTCAAAGAAAAAATCTAAGCGTCATTAACCTAAAAACAAATAAGAATATGCCCCTTCCCAACATCAGTGGCCATAACTCAAATATCAAAGGACTATGTGCCCTTAGTATTGAAGATGAGACCCTGGATCTCTCACAACTTACTGATGAAAGTAGAGCATACTTGCAACTGAAGGGTGAATCCACGCGTGGAACGAAGCTTGTAAAAAAACAATTTCAACCGATATTAACCACATTTACCTCTAAGATAACAAGAATTCTAAACAAACAATTCCTAAAATTAGGAACTCACTTGTACATTTGTCCATTAATGACATACACATTTCGTCCAATGATGTAGAGGAGCTAGGTGCTAGAAAACATGCACTCTTGCTTAATTTCTATCCGATTGTTGGGAGGACTAAGTCCTTGTGTCGTACATCCAATGGAACCACTATATCCTCGAATCCTCCAGTGTCTGTTCCTATTCCTTCCCAAATTCAAAGTTCTTCTGCTCTAATAGACCCTCAATCATCCTATACAGATGTGGTTCGACGTCAGACAAATTGTATCTTTACAGCAAATTCTATTCCTCTACCTTGTGAGTCTAGCAACATTGCGCATTGTTCTAATGGACCGCCTCCATCTGATTCTAATGCAACTTCTTCTCATATTACTTTAGTTCATAATGTCTGTCCTCACTTAAATTCTGATGTTCCTCCAACCCGTTCCTCTCATGGTTAGGTTCTTGCTGCTTCAGACTTCACCACTTCTCAAACTCTTGGTTTGACTTTGGTTCCCTGTGACTCAATTATTTCCCAATCTCAATTGCAACCTAAGACCAGTAACCCTTCTTGTGGTGATAATTCCAAGCAGCAACCAGCTGGTGGACCTGTACTGATTTCCCCACAACTGCCACCTGTGGTTAGTACTTTTCACATAAATGCTAATCTGGCTAATTTACCTATTCCTAGTCTTATTTCACATCCAAGGACAAAGCCACAATTCACCACTGATGCCCTCCATTCTGGTCCAAATCTCTGCTCTCTAGAAGGGGAACCAACCATAAGTGATATTATCGATCAAACATCATTGGTCGGGAAAGTGACCCTAACATTTTAGGTAATGCCCGGATTCATTGTTAATTTTTATTAGACATCATTCATCGAATTCTCTCATTAAGAACTCTAAAATCTGATGATATAGATTGGATTGCTTTGGCACTTCATAAAAATCATCAGATGATTTGTAAAACACACTAATATTGTTCTAAAACTAATTTGGGATTATCGCCTCAATTTTGGTCATTTAGGACTTTCTATTTAATTGTTCAGAACCCAAGAGGATGCTACAAAGTTTCTGAATGTTCAATCCGTCAAAGTAGTTCCTCTGGGTGTAAGTATTGATGGCGACCGTACACAGATCCCTAACAAAGACATCATTGCACAGTTCTGGTCTCTTGCTGGTTGAATCAAAGATTGGACTTGGATAGAACCTCTTGTCAAATCCATCTGTCTTCCAAAACCGGCAGTCACATCAGCATAGCCAGCCTGTATTACATAATTTTAATTTGATTTTGTGGAACCCCTGTGGTTTCAACAACATTCAAAAGGTGGTTTTTCCTCCTCCCAAAACCACATAAACCTAATTTGATTTTTCTACAAGAGACCATGAAGATCGGTCAATTTCTGTTAGACAGCTACACTGTATATTTCTCATCAGCAAGTACTGCCCACACAGGAAGACCATCAGGGGGTTTGGTTATTGCGATTGACAACATACTCAATTTAGCTTCCAAACTCATATTTTGCTCGGAATACCCCTTAGTTGTTGAAATTCACCCAAACTATATGGTTGAAAAGTTTCTCCTCTTGGTGTGTATGTATGGCAACCCAGCCAAAATTACTCAAGAGGATCTTTTCGATCAAATAAATCCAATCTTTGAAGATGCTCTAATTTGCAATTCAGCTTATGAATTTATCCTAGTTGGCGATTTCAACTCACATTGCAATGCATGCTACATCGCTGAAAACTCCAAATTCCAACTCTTTGACCATTCTCTATACAAACGTAAAGGAAAAAAATTGGTTGAATACTTTTGTGAATGGGATTCGTATTTTGTCAAATTCACAGAACACACCTCTAAATATACTTGGAGACGCGGGGCTGCCAGTTCCTTAATCGATTACTTTTGTGTCTCAAGAACTCTTAACAGATATTGTGAACCTGTGTTAGTATATGATGGGAATTCAAGTGACCATCTGATAATCCATCTAGTGATATCCATACCTATTTTGAAATTTCTCATTAATCCAGCGCTTAATTTAATTGAAGTGGACCATTCATTGATCTCTCTTCGCTGGAATTCCTATCAGTGTCACCGTATCACCAATCTGACTATGATAGAGATTCAAAAGGTTGGGGATATCTTTAAGTCTAACATGAATCTTGGTTTAATAGAAGAGCAACTCAATAACATCATTATATCCAATTTAAAACACTTAGCAATTAATCCAAAATCTTACAACAGCAACCATCCATGAACATAGAATTGAATTTGCTAAAACGTCAAAAAAATAAAGATATTAGGCTTCTCAGGAAAAGAAACCATGATTATACTTCAACTGCTACGATAAAAAGAACATTCTCCAATCATACAAAACTAATTTGAAACATACACAAATTAAAAACTATACTGTCGATAATCAAAGAAATGATTAAATTAATTTGCAAACATGACAGCAGATCAATCTGGACCATGTTCAAGCAGGACAAATGCAATCCTGATGAAAGTTTACACTCTTTGATCTCGGCTGGAACTTGGAAGGACCACATCACCAAAGTCACTCAATGCGCTCTCAAAAAACTTGGGACCTGATGCACTGATCAAGGAATATAATCAAATTATGTCCAATTCACTCGACTTAATAACGCCGCTCAAATTAAGACAAAGCAAACCCAAAACCCATCTTAACTCATGGTACACACCCCACCTAAAAACAATACGAACAAATAAAAGACAATGTGAGGCATTGTGGAGAATAAATCCATCTGAGGAAAACGAGACCAATCTCAGCACTATAACCTCCCTTTACAAAAAAGAAATACTCCTAGCTAAACGCAAAACTTAGAACTCTAAAATATCTCAGGCCAAATTTAGTATGAGGGAACTTTCTGTCATCTTTAAAGAGTTAGAAGCACCCATTCCAGTACCAGACAATTGTATAAAGGACAAACTATGGTGTTCAAACATATAGCAGGCTCTAGCCAATAAAGTGACAACCTTACAAACTAAAACTGCCAAGGAAAAAGCCTCATTAACTAGCACTACCCCACCCCCCTGAAAATGGCCCCATCCAACACTAGTGCAGAAGCACCATGTTTTAAGTTCTCCAAAGTCACTATAATTGAAACGGAAAAAATGATTCTATCACTTAAACCTTCTAACTGTCAGGGCGACCAATGCCCTGCACAACTTATAAAGGACGAAGCCAGAGACTTGGCCCTCTTCATCACAAAACTCATTAATGCCTCATTTTCTTCAGGCACTATCCCATCCAAACTTAAAGAATCATGGGTGCAACCTCTATTGAAAAAAACAGACTTTAGACTCATTGATACCTACCAACTACCGACCGATTACTATAGTGCCATTTCTTCTGAAAATTATAGATAAAATGGCCTACGCCCAAATACTAAAGCATCTGGAAATTAACTTCTTGCTAGGGGCACGTCAGTCTGGTTTTAGGCCCCAGCACGGGACCAAAACAGCGCTAATAGATTTGAAGGCCCAGATTGATGAACTCAGGGACAAGGGGAACTCAGCCCTCCTTCTCTTGGATTTATCGGCTGCATTCTACCTTGTTGACCACGGGGTCTTATGTAGCCACCTGGACTCCGCTGCACACTTCTCAGCAGAAACCATAGATTGGATATAATCTTTCTAAGTAATCAGACTATGAGAGTCTTCTCGCCTGTGGCAGCTGCTGACCCCATCACTTGTGGAGTGCTGCAGGGTTTCTGAGTCTCACCTACCCTATATAACATTCTCACCAAGCCCCTTTTCAATGATCTGGATCATCTTGGTATCACATACACAAATTCTGTAGATGATACTCAGATCCTTCTACCACTTACAGGGGATTATGACAAGGATGATTTGGCCTTGGTGAATAGGGTATACCTCACCATACAGGCATGGCTGGCCATCCATTGACTATGCCTGAATGATGACAAGACTGAGATCATCATCCTGGGCACGACATCAACCCTCAAAAAACGTAGCCACAAATACTCTGCCTTTTTTAATTAATTTATTTTTTTATTCTTGGTTTAACTGTTTGTTGCAGTTTTTACAAGATTTGTGTCATCTTTAGGTATCTGATCTAGCTTCTTATCTTTAAAACCTCATTGAACGTGATCCTTGTTTTTAAGGTTTGTTCTGATTCCCGCGAGTTCACGATCAATGTATCAAGATGTAGACTATTGAAAAATGTTACCACTGCAATGACGCCTCTTGTTGTTTTGCCACACATCAAGTGGTCCCACCAGTGTTGCTCTTCTAAGATCAATCCATGTGGGTTTCTCTGTTTTGTGTTGTTCTTTTGCATGTTAAAAGTAGATGTCTTAGGGTTTCCACGTTTTCCTCGATTTTACAGAAGCGACATTTGTTGTTAGGTGATCTTCCTCATATTGCCAGTATCTCGCTGGTTTTCAAGAGATTTAAACAGATTCTCAGGAAAGTTGTTTGTGTTCCTTTGTCTGGAAATTTTTTCAAGTAGTCAGTTGTCTCGTTGACTTTTTGTGAGTTCGGTGGAAGATGATGGGTGAGTCTGTTTTCCGCTGCACCCTCTAAGGTTTCGATCCAGTCCCAGATTTTTAGTCTCGATTTTGTTTTGTTTGGATTTTCTTCTAGTTCACTTTGAACTTCCTATTTCTCTAAGGAGGTTGTTATTTTTCTTTGCCCATGCTGTCAGCATCTTGTTTTGTTTATTTTCCATTTCCTCTCTGATTAGTTCGAAAGTTTTGAAGTTAGAGATTTTGATTTTCCGGTAGAGCATCAAGCCATTTAGTGTGACTGTCACTTTCAGGGATACCAGCGTAAGTTATTTTCTTATTGACGAGATTGGTGTTGATTGCGGTAGGTTTAATGTTCTTTTCCAAAGGAAACCTTCCAATCTTGACCAGATGCTATCTGGTATCTCGGGCATCGCTTCTGTGGCGTATATAATGGCCGGAATTGCTTTAGACTTGTAAAAGTTGTTTGTCGCTTGTATCGAGAACCTGCCATATTTTCTGTCCACTTTCTTTGTTTGTGCCGTCACCAGTTTTGTTTTCGCCCAAAGTGGTTCCTGCATTTGGGTTTCTTGTCTGCTGCAGTTGATGGTTACTCCTAAGTATGTAAAATAAGTGACTTTTTCCACCTTTAATACTCTGCCTTTAACATAGACAACAATATTATCACTGTCGCCAAGGAAGTAAAAACCCTAGGTTTCTACTTGGCCTCCACCCCTTCTTTCAATAAGCAGGTCAATGCCATGGCTTCATCCACGGCATATACCTGTAAATTGATCAGAGCAGGAAAACCGTTCTTGTCTAACAATAGTTGTATTACCCTAGCCAGAGCACTCATTTGATCAAAGCTTGATTATTGCAATGCGCTGTTCATAGGGGCTAACAAACAAATTATAAAGAAAATCCAATTCCTGCAAAACAATGCTCTTAGGGCAGCTTTGGGAATCGCCAGGAGAGAACATATCTCCGATACAAGAAGAGCTTATAATTGGCTCTCAACACATGACAAAATCAAGCTAAAAGTCGCTTCTCTCACACATAAATGCCTGAACAATGTGGCACCTAGCTACCTGACAGAAAGACTTACTATGAAACCCACGACAAGAACTACCAGACTACCTAACACAAATTGCCTACTAGTCCCTAGATTCAAGCTATCCAGAGTCGGGGGTTGTAGCTTCCAGGTCAAGACAGCCCAATTATGGAATTCTTTACCCATCCCATTGAGGGCTAATCCATCGTGCCAAAACTTCCGGCAAAGAATAATAGGCTGGCTCAAAGACACTGACTTCTAGGCCAGCCTATGACACACAAAACTAACCCACTCGCCTTATGTAAATAATTCCTGCTATTCGGTATACTACTTATTGCCTCCTGTATATATCCTCTTTATAGGGCCTCGCTATATTACTTACCGCATCATGTATATATTCTTTGTATAGCTCCGCTTTAGCTCCACGCTGTCATTTGTGTTATCTTGTTTGCATATTTGCTATCTTGTAAATTTCACATGTACTGTATTTATCCTGATGTGTAACCAAGCTGTGAACTTGCTTATGACTTGCACCCTAATACCCTTCGGTCTGGTGCGCAATATAAATAATAAAACAAACAAAGTCATTCAACTTCCATCTCGCTTTTCAGGTCTTGTTCATTCTAGTCTCCTACACAGTTCTATGGGCAATTGTGAATGGAATATTTCTGCTATTGAATGGGCAATTGCCAAGCTAAATTCTTTGAGGGCTGCCGGCCCAGACGGCATTCCCGCATGTGTCTACAAAACCAATCCACTTTCTGGGCACAGATCCCCAGGGTTAAATTTGAACACATTTTTAAAACACAGACTTTACTTAAATCCTGGTTACTTTCATTAATTGTACCCAACTGTAAAAAGGGAGATCCACTTCTCCCCTTTAACTATATACCTATTGCCCTGACAGATGCTTCCTCCAAGATAATTTACATTCTTGTCCTTCACAACGTGGAGAACTATATCTCATCACATAACGCCTTATCGAAATGTCAAATCGGCTTCCGTAAATACATGGGGACAGCTTTGAATGCGACAATTTTGTCCCATGTCCTAGCCGAAACCAAACGTAAAGGATCACAACCAATCTATATTGCTGCCTTGGACATGTTGGCAGCTTTCGACAGTGTTATACGTGAGTCACTGTGGGATAAGATAATTAACATGGGTATTCCTTCCTAGACAATTGTCCCGATTTCGATGCTAGATGAGAAAACTGCATATAGGGTAAGGTTAAATCGTGAGGGTGCATTAACTGATAATATTCCCACTCACGTGGGAGTTAAACAAGGGTTCACCTTAGCATCCACCCTTTTTAATTTATATTTAAGTGACTTGGAGAATGTTTGGGACCTTACAAATTCGTTCCCTGTTAGACTGGGAAAGATGCAGATACATTGGATAGCTTTCGCTGATATTTTATTTCTCGATCCAACTCCTTTTGGGCTTCAAAACAAGCTAAATAGGTTTTCATCATATGCATTTAAAAACAACTTAACTCCTAATCCAATGAAATCCAAAATTATTATCTTTACTGGAGGAAAGAAATTGAAGCCCTTCACTTGGTCAATTGAAGGTATTCATATTGATCAGCCCTGAAGTGTCAGATACCTGGGATATACCTTGTCAATTCCACCTCTATGTCAACATGGAAAGAAATACTTAATCAGAAAGTTAGACCTCTGATCTCTCAAATGAAAGTGATTTATTCTAAATATTGCAAATTCTCTCTGCTTCCTTTGATTGATTTTCTAAAAGTAGAGCCGGTTTTACTATACGAATTGGATTTCTGTTTCACAGACCGAAATATGTTTTTAAATATATTACAAGGTCGTGCTTGGACGTCGACGCTCCATCTAGCTACTTTCGTTCGCAATCCTTTAATACCCCATGAACTGGGATTGACCTTGTTAGCAACCAGGTACGAATGGCGATTGATAAATAAAATGTTTGCAAAATTAAGACCTCCTACCAATTCCCTCTACCAAGACCTTCTTGAAATGATGGATTCCAAAGGACCAAACTCTTCTGTGTGCTATTGCAAGAGAAAGCACGCGTTATTGTCCAAGCTTGATGTCTCGGTTGAGGATCTAAATATTCGTCCAGCGTATGTTAAAAAAAGTTATTTGACATGGATAAGATTCTCACCATTGAAGAACTAAAAAAAAAAACAATTGTATGCTGAAAATGCAATTTTTTTTTAGGAAAAGAAATGTGCACAGTTCTTATTTAATCTCCTTTCCATGCCCAAAAACTCGATTACTTTATTTTTGTTTTAAATTAAATCAATTTCACAATAGAGAAAATACTCTTTCTTGGGCTTCTGACAATGTTATTCCTTCATCATCGAAGTGTCATTTTGCACGGTTTAGTGAAACTGGATAACCTTTTTTTTTTTGTGTTTGGTTTGTACAGCCTTTACAATTACAAATCATCACACATATTCCAAATCAATTAAATAACTATACAAGTTTAGGCAGAGAATATACAAGATCCTCTAGAGGAACCATTGGTAGCGTTGTAAACTCCAATTGTTGATCCCTATTCTTTTGTCTTTCTGCTTTCTCTAACTCTAGCTCAGCCATATTAAATGCAAGCTCTCTCTGCTTAAACTGCAGTTCTTTTCTCTTGAATTCTAACAGGGTCTCAGCCTCAGAGCGAGCAAAAAGGATTTAGGAATCTACATCACCCCTATCTACACCAACCCCTTCTATGATGGCAGCAACAGTTACTTAATTACTGTAACTAGGAGCAGCCCCAGCAGCTTCTGCACTATCATAGGAGGGTAAAGCTGTAATTCGTCCATCCTGGCAATCCATTATCTTTTGCATCATTTCCAAGTTTTGATGCCAGTGGCCAACAGGCCTCTTTCTGCGCAAATCAATCTTAGTGTCTCTGACCTCGAGGCATTCAAAGTAATGTCAGCAATTGACTCCATGTCAGAAGTGAGGCAGGTAGTTTACAGTTACGCATGAACTAAAGGTCCCAGTTTCCTGTGTTAGGCAGGTCCTTTACCAGTGCGCAACACTGTGTACCTCCGATCTTATCCCACTGTTATACACCTATTTGTTAAGATGGATTTCTAAACTCTGACCTGGTGGGCAGAAGATTAGGAGACCACCCTAGTTTAGTGAAACAGCGGAACCTTCTGCACAAGCCAGGCCAATCAAGGTAGCTTGGTGGCAGTCAAGACTACGTCTCAGGAGGGGTGAGAGTGATCGAAGCCCACAATGAGCGCACACAGTAAAGTTGCTTGTAGATTCGAACTCTGCAGTTTCTTGGCTGCAGTTTCTCGGTGCTCCGGCTTTCAGCAGCTGTGGGACAGGACAATCATCCATGAAGGGACATCAGCCTTTTCTCAGCTCACGAAGAAGAGAGGAAGAACATTCTGGTGCAGCAGGCTTCAAGGCACATAAGGGCAGATAGGCAAAGCACCTACAGTGACCGTCATCACAACGTAGTGATGCAGGAATCACAAAAACATGCAGCGTGGCTTACTCACCTTGCTCGCGACTAAGAGGAGCTAGGACTATGACATTTAGTGGGAGAAGGCGGAGGACAACAAGCAAGCGATTTCCCAATTCTCAAGTGTCAACTCGGGACGGCAGCATTCCAATGCGATACCTCAGGGTAGAGCTGGTCAGTTCACTGGACGGCCAGGGAACACTTCTGAGAAGGATCTTTTGGTGGGTAATCGGGAGGTACAGAGAGTAGTTGTTCCCACTACTCCAAAGGGTCGAAGAGCCCTTGCAGGCCTTCTAAGATCGATGACAAATGCAGGGGTATAACGGCACAGAAGCAGGCTCGGGTGCCAAACCTTTTAGCGAGTCTCTGGCAGTTTCATGGGTCTGCTTTAGTGTTTCAGGATACTTGGCTCCTTCTGTAGTTCGGAGTGAACTTCAGTAGATCAACCTGGAATGAATGCAGAGCCTCTTCTCTTATCCAAGGATCGTTTTGCGCTCCAATCGGGGATAACCAATGGAAGATCTGCTCTCTTGCATGCATTCCAGGCGTGGCCAAAATGGCCCACAGTGTTCAGAGTCATTCAGGCATACCAGACATCCTGGCACCAATCGTGTGGCTCGGGACTAGACAGTCCTAGACCTCTTCCTGGGCACTAGCATATGTGACATGCAGGAGGCCGCGAAAGATGTAGTTTTCACGGAAGGCTGCATGACCAAATAAGGAAGTATTGGGCCAGCTCGACCTGGGTGAAGGCTAAGGACAAGATGGCCAAAGGACAGAACAAAAGACTTTGTGGCACGCCCATTTTTCGGCACTGGCCACCGCCAGGGACCAAACGCGATAAACATGGTATGGTACAATAAGAAGAAGTAAAAATACTAGCAAAGTAAACTGCTGCCACCAGTTCATCCTAGGCACACTTGTATAACCACCAAAGAATCTTTAGAGGGGGTCTAGGGCGAAAAAAATGAAAAGACCCCTGTGCACCATCAAGGTACTTGGCACACAGATAAAAAGTTATCAAGAAATGGCAACATAGTCAAAGACTAAGGGAAACAGTTTCCCAGTACTGACAGTTTGAGGGACCTGTCAGTTTCCCCGTAACAAATGAGGAAAAGCCCAGGTGAGTACAGCTGTGGCTGGGCTCCACTGGAAAGTCAGGCAAACAAAAGCAAAAAGTTTGGGAGGGTCCATAATATAGAGAGAAATTTGCACTTCGAGAAATCTTTCCTAACAATACATACTATGGCCACCTGCACCACTAACCCGTTCCGGTGTCGGGTGGGTGGAGTGATATGGTGGGTCACCGCTTGCTGGCCTGTCTTCTTTGTGAAGTCAGAGCGAACTGGAGGCGTATTGTAAGGCCTCTGCCACAAGGTGGCAATAGGGTCAGCGCTAGCTGCATTGAAGGGCTGACCCTCTCTGTAGCAGGTCCCTCATCAAATATGTCTAGCAGGATATAGCCTGACAAAGGTTTGGCAGGAGCCCTCCATCCTAGGGTGTCCACCGCCCTGTCTATAAAGGCCCGATATTTGGCAGTAGCATGGCCATAAGGATGGGCCTGCTGGGTTTACATGCAAGGGGACACGTCCAGCCCACTGGCGTCATGCAGCCCCTCAGCGAGCGAGACCAGATCTGCTTGGTGGATGAAAAAATCTGCCGCTCCAGTACTTGAATATATAGGATCAAAATCACTTTGCCTGTCATCACTAGCTGCGCCAAATTTATCGGCCATTTAGCCGAAAAACTCGGTCCGTGACTTAGGCACAAAAGACCGCTCAATGAGTATAAACGTCAATGGTTTTGCAATCAGTGCCGAAAGAGGCCTCAGCCCTGGATCGAAAAGTATTGGCAAATATTGCGCTGAAGACACCCCAACCTTTCTCAGCGCTGAGCCTGACCACTCCGCTAACAACGGCGCTGTAATGGAGGTCACTTTGGGGCTGGCGTTACCGCCGCTGGAGACACTGGGGCCTACTGCATAGAGTGCAAACCTGTGCTGCATCTGCCTTAAACATCTGTTCCTTGAAAGCCTCTCATACAGCCATGGATTTCGGGTCTGCCAACGACTTAACATGGTCAGTTTAGTTTAGTTTATTCATTTGTACAGCGCATCAAACCCAAAAGGTATCTAGGCGCATAGTTTACAATGGTGAATACATAGTTAAATAACGAACAGTCATGGTATTTAGGTTAAAAACTTGAGGGTATATACAGAATAAAAGCAAGTAAACAGTGATGTACAGTGTGTGTGATACAATGGTACAGTTATAAGTAGTTACACAGTAATTATGTTTATTCTAGCGAAAGGAGCCAGCTCACCGAAAGAATCTGACCTGCGATGGTGGTATTGTTTCTTCTTGTGGGAGAAGGAAGAGGATGAGTAACTGTGGGAATGTTTTTTTTTTTTCCAACATCTCTATCCCTTCTCAAGAGTCGGCCCCTCCAGCTTAGCTTCTGGCGATCGAACGGACGACCGCAGCAGATATTTTAAAGGAGGGTCGGCCTACCGCGAGTTTCGCCGCCCTTTCCCTGAGGGATTTTGGGTTCCTTTTTCTGCACGAACCACAGTCCTCGGTGTTGTGACCGGCACCGAGGCACACCACACAGATTTTGTGCGGGTCAGTCAAGGACATTTTGGAGCAGCAGTCCCTACAGCGCTTGAACCCGGATACATTAGGCTCGGACATGGCTTGAACTAGCGTCGGACAATCATGACTAAAACAACAAATGAAAAGCTACGGAAAAGCTAAGGAATAGCAGAGTTCCTCAAGCGGCGTGCTGAGCGCGTGGAAAAAAGGAACTGAGGTACAAGGGTGTAGTGACGTAGTATATGTACGATGACGGAAGTCACGTCTGGAGTCGACGAACGAGGCATCGAGGCAAGACAGATCGATGGCTGAGTCGAAGTGCACTACGCCCCCCGTCGAAAGGTTTTCCAAGCAGCTGAAGCTGGAATTGACATCGATCTGATGAGGAATCTGTGGGAGAAAGGCAATCCATTCAATAAAGCTACTTCCGAAATAAAGCCAGCCAAAACCACAAAACAATTGCCAAGACAACCCCACTCACTGGCTCAAGGAGCAGTCCCAGAGAAGCTGGTTTGCATTAATTCCCAGTGTATAGTCTTGTGTGCAGAACCTGTATTCCCTTGTCTTATATTTAATCTTTCATTGTCGGACATTCATGTTTCCTCCCCCACTCCATACACCTCATTGACTAGCATAATTTATATCAAAACTAAATTTGGAAAAATGTGGTGAAAGGTATGTGTTTCTCATAACAAGCACCTTCCTACTGCACAAAAAATATTTAAACATATTGCAATCTCTCTCTAGATAGCGGAATACTCCTTATTGCAAACATTCCACTGAGAAAGGTAATGAAACATTGCATAAATTGCCAGAAGGAGAAATTACTTACCATAAGTAATGTTCTTCTATGGATTCTTCTCCCGCAGATTCCTCATCCAGACAGATATTCCCTCCAACGCTACTGCTTCGGAACATTTTCGACAGGGGGCATAGTGGACCTGGACCCAGCTGTCAACCGCCGATCCGTCATGCTCTGCATCTGGTCGTCGGCTCAGACGGGATGCGGGCGTCGTATAAATACCACGTCACTGCACCCCACACATCAGTTTCCCCCTATTTTCCCGCGCACACCACGCTGCATAGGAAAACAGGAGAACAAATGGCTAATGAGCCTTAAAAACTAAATAACTATAGACCTCCAAAGGAGGAACCATTACAACAAACACTACAAAGTAGCGCTCAAAAAATCTTTTTCTTTTATTTGAAAGAAACCTGTGGCAGGAAACACAGAAAAACGGACACCAGGACCATCACCAAGTCAACGTCAAAGAGATGTGCACCAACCACTGACTTTGAGTGGGGCTGGATGGGAGGGAAGAGGAGGAATCTGTGGGAGAATGGGAGAAGAATCCATAGAAAGAACCTTACGGAAAGTAATTCCTCCTTCAATGGATTGCTTTTTCTCCTCATCTGATAGACTCCCAAAGCAGTAGATGAAGGAGGCGGACAGAAAGTTATAATAAGAAATTTTGCAGCACTGCCTTGCCAAAACGTGCACCAGACTATAGTGCTTAGCAAAGGTATGAAGGGATCACCATGTCGCAGAACGACAAATCTCCAGAACAAGGACTTCCCTCTGTAATGCTGTTGACGCCGAGACTCCTCTTGTCGAATGGGCCCTGATGCCTGCTGGTAATTCCTTTCCAGCAGACTAGTAGCATTCCGCTATACAGAAAATGATCCAGCTGGATAATGTCTGCTTAGTTATGGGCAGGCGTTCCGGGCTAAGGAAAAGGCCACGAAGAGCTGCTCAGCTCTCCTGAAATTAGCTGTCCTCACATTATAATAACCCATCGCCCTTTTCGGGTCTAGGCGATGTAACCATGCCTCCTGCTGTCAATGGATTGCGACAGGAGGGATTCTGAGACGCGCTTGGGAAGAAAGACAGGCCTTACCCAGAGTAAGACGTTCTCCCGGAAAAAACACAAGAAGGTTAGCTTACATCATAAGTCCAGCAGTTCACTCACCAGCCTAGCGGATGTAATAGCCAACAAAAAGGCTGTTTTCAAAGACAAATCTTAAGGGACAAGCATGTATAGGCTCAAAAGGAGCTGCCATCAGAAAAGTCAGTACCAGATTAAGGTCCCAATTCGGGACAATAAAGGGAGTTGGCAGGAATTTATTTACAAGGCCTTTCAGCAATTGTGCCATTACCGGCATCGTAAAAAATGAGCCTGGATATGGGGATCTCTTAAACACAGATAGGGCTGCCAAATAACCTTTGACTGTGGTGAAATGAAGGCTGCTGAGGCCAGTGACAGAAGGAACTCCATCACTGTAGTGGTGGGGCAAGTGATGGGGTCAATCCCGCGTTCCCTCCACCATGCCTCAAATCTTCTCCATATGCATGTGTACAAAGATCTTGTAGACTGTCTGCGTGCAGGCAGCAACACCTCAAATACTTCCTCAGCGAGGTCCCAGTCATCATATCCCATCCTCTCAAGAGCCACACATGGAAGTTGAGGGATTGTGGGGTGGAGTATCCGACCTTCCGTCTGGGTTAGGAGATCCGGCCGCCGAGGAAACCGGTGAGGTGGACAGATGAAAGAGGTCGGAGAACCCCGTTCTCCTCACCCAATCCAGGGCAATCAAGATCATGGTCGCGCAAAACCTCTTCAACCTCTGGAGAACCCATGGAATGACGGGAATCAGAGGGAACGCGTAATTGAGAGGCAAGGTGCAATCTACCAGAAACGCATCCCCCAGTGCACCGTTCGCTGCAAATTTCCTCGTGCAAAACTGTTCGCATTTCCTGTCGGACTCTGTGGTGAACAGATCCACTGCTGGGGTACCCCACAGAGAGAAGCTAGCACTTCCAGGCACACTTCCACTTGTGCAAGACCGTGCCCCACCTGCTCAGAGCATCCGCCAAGTTTTTCTCTGTGCCAGTCAGATGAACTGCCGAGACTCAGACCCGGTCCTCCAACAAGCAGAACCAAATCGTCATTGCTTCCGTGCAGAGAGGGCGAGAGTGCACACCACCTTCTTGGTTGAGATAGTGCATTGCCACTGGGTTGTCTGTCAGAAGGAGGACATATTTCTCCTGCAGAGACGGGTCAAATGCTTTCAGGACAAGCCTGATAGCTTGCAAACCAGCTTGTTGATGTGCCACCTTGCTTCTGTTGCTGACCAAATGCTGCTCACCTGCAAATCCTTGCAGTGAGCACCCCAACCCTTCAGAGACGCATCCGTGACCATTTGGGTCTGAGGCCAAGAGGCCAGAAGGGTTCCCCTGCCATAAGATTGTTGTTGTCGGTCCGCCGCCAACGGAGGTCGTCGGCCACTGACCTGGACAGCCTGATGGAATCCGTGAGGGCTCAGCGGTACTGTCAACACTGACTTCTCAGGAGCCACTGAAAGGATCTCATGCGATACCCGGTATCTAGGACTGCTCCAATGAACTGCAGCCTCTGGACTGGAGTCACTTGGAACTTATTTAAATGTAGGGAGAAGCTCACCTTCTGCATCATCAAGCATACGTCCTCTAAATGGGACAAGACCTGCACTGCAGACTTTCCTCGGATCAGCCAGTCATCAAGATATGGAAATAAGTGGACCCCGGATCTCCTGAGGTGAGCTGCAAATACCGCCATGAGCTTGGTGAGTACCCTTGGGGCGGAGGTTAGACCAAAGGGAAGCACCTTAGGATCTTCCTGTGCTTTCGATGGATTGGCACATGGAAATAAGTGTCCTGTAGGTCTATCGACACCAGCCAGTCCTGTAGTTAGAGAGCGTGGAGAATCTCTCTCGACGTCACCATCCTGAATTTTGTCTTTTCTCAAGAAAATGTTCAAGGCTAGGTCCAGAATGGGACGGAGACCACCTCCCTTTTTGGGTACCAGAAAATACTGGGAATACCATCCTGTCCTCTCTGCTCGGCAAATACGTCTTCCACAGCACCCTTCAACAGGGCTCTCAATTCTTCGTGGAGTTCCTGTCTGGGCTGGGCTGGGCTCGGGCAAGGTGGGTGTTGGGGAGAATTCTCATACCCTTACCTAAAGAGTCCCCCAGCAGCTTTGCTGGATTTCTAGGATTTACTTTTCTCACCTGGTAAGAGTGTGAGCCTTTTTTTCCCCACTCGTACATGTGTTTTGCTATGTGTATTTCTACTTTCTGTGTGATCTTGGGCACTGGGGCCTCACCTAGTCCATGTGAACCATTTTTTGTGTGTGTTACATAGCACTTTTAGTTCAGTGACAGGGTTGTCTTTGAGACTTCCCACTGACTCCATTTTTCTGCGGCTGACTACTGTCCCCCAGAAACAGGTAAAGTTGCCATTAGCTTTATATAGTCACTTTAATCCACAGACCCAGTACACCCCATCTTACATGGAGTATTGGAAAGGGTTAACTCTTATCCCTTTTTGTCTGTGCCTCTTGGAGCCTTGTTTCGCTCCCTTGACATTAAGACTTGGCTGGTGGCAGTGGTATCTACCCTAGCTTTTCTATCACGGTTATCTTACATCACGTGGTAATGTTTTAGGCTATTATATTAGCCTCGAACATAAAACCGCTTCACCATATATATTTTATTTTGGCTCCGGCTGGGTTTAGTCACCATTTCTTTTTGTTAAAGTCTTTCTCAGGTTTTTCTCTGCGCGCCAAACCAAACCAGGGGATGACTCCTTTGTTCGCTGTCTTTTCGCGGGCTTCTGTACAGAAGCCCTACTTAAGGCGCCTGATAATCTACGTAGGCAGGATGTGTGGGAGGGATCTTCCGACCCCTGCCATGGGTTCTCTTGGTAACCCAAGTCGCACTCCTGTTTGATTGGCTTGCCAGGCCAGCCACCCAGCTGTGTGATTGACAGCCAGGCTGTATGAAGGGGGAAAACTGCATAAAAAGCAGGTCTCTGGGACTGGAAGAGCAGAGTCGACACTGCAACGAAAGAACCAACGAGGAACTGGAAGAAGAGGACCCCTACAATGACTGAACCACCCGTTGAAGCCCTGCTGCAGATCCAAATCTCCAAATCTGACGACAGAGAAGATCCTCCAGGAAACTTCTCCCCTTGAGCTGGTGGGATCCACCAATTTGCCCAAACTACAAGCCAGGACCGCTCCTCTGGTCAAATTCGCTGTACAGAGCTATAGTGGGTCGGATAGGCAGGAAGGTCGGACCCTGCTTGGGTTTTAAGGAGCGCACCTTTTATTCGTTGTTTGGCGCTGCTGCTGGTTTCTTCCCTGGGTAGTGCAGGGCCCTCCAGCCTTCCTACTTCTGATCAGTCCGTCAGTCGCTTCAGGAACCATGAGCCTGCAGGAACTACCACGAACATCTGCCTCAGCTATAGCCCCCTCTTCGTTTTAAGGTACTGTGCAAATCCGGTTGTGCGTTTCGTTCAGCCACTGTTAGGCAGAAACCTATGCAGTTCCCTTAGGGACCACTGCAAAAGGCTTAAGACTACAGATGTTGGCAGTAAACCCGATTGGTAGCAGTCTGTACCACCCAGATTTACCTGGTAGCTGTGGCTGAGCAGTCAGACTTCTCTCAAGAAGAGTTAGGCAGTATATAGAGTATATACAATATGTACAGAGATACATTAGTACAAGCAAACACTGACCAGAGCTTTGGTGTAAAAGTATATCATTATTTAAAGACACACTTGTAAATTACACTAGCACAAAAAGAGGTAAGTAAATTCAACACACAGTCACTATTATAGATATACAACCCTGATTACTTATTAGACAAGTCTTAGTGAGAAACACCACTTATTTTCAGACAGAGGTGAGGGTTTAACCTAAAATGGCACTCTAATGAGATATAAAAAAAGGGAGGGAAAAGGCAGAGTTATGAAGGCACACAATTTCAATACTTTTAAAAGAACCACAGTGAGGTAGGTTAGGCAAAGTCTACTGGAGAGCAAGGAAGTTCAAATTCCAGGCCCATTCTTAGATAGAGCAAGCAAAATGTGTCCAGGATCACACAGTGGGGTTATGCCCAAAGAGTCTTTGTAGATAGTTCAAAAAGATGAGATCAAGTCAGGAAAAGTTAGTTAACAGGCCCCAGGCTAACCCAGGTTAGAAAGTCGAGGATTTACTGTCACCCCGAACGATCTGTCGCAAGGGAAGCCAGGCGGGACACAGTACCCGAAATGGGAAGAACGCTCCAACGGGGGTAGTTGTTCCTGGCAGCGGTTGCAAGTCAGTGTTTCGTCCAGAGGAAGAGGAGGTCTCGACGTGGAGGAAAGCTGGAGGTCGTTGCATTGCCAGGGAAGAAACCAGCCGCAGAGTTATCCGGTTACAAGGTACTACCCTTTTCTTCGCGGTAGTGGTAAACCGTGGTATACCGGTTGCCGGGGTGCTTGGCACAGGCAAGGCGGCCACGAGATGATCCAGGAAGGTGAAAAGACGGGCAAACTGTTTATCCCCACCAGTCAAAGGAAGAACACTCTTCAGACTGGAGATCTCCTCTGTCGTTGGGAAAAGTGGTGAGACGGTTCAGCAGGACTCCACCGGTGGTGTCGTCATTGCAGGTCGGCTCGGCTTCTCCCTCCTCTGATTCTTTAGGTCCTGTGGCGACTTCCTTTTGAAGTTCCAGTGCCCAAAGCCCTGCTTTTATGCAGCAAAAACCTCCATTCATCAGTCCTAGCTGTCACTCAAACATGCTAAGTGGTGAGCCGGGCGGCTCACCACTGGGCCAATCACACCAGAGTGCGACTTGAGTTACCAAGGCAACTCAGTCCAGGGTGCCTAAACCCCCTCCCAGACCCCCTTTGGTACCCAGACAGAGTGGCACCACTTTTTGAGGCTTCTGTGTAGAAGCCCGCCAAAAAGTGGAACAAAGGGCTCAACTTGGGTTGGAGTCACAGAAGCGAACACAAACGCCATTTTGGAACCGAGTTTTGGCAAAAAATACCAACCGGTGAATTTATATTAATTTAATAAACCGGCGGTATGGTCGAGGCTATATTAAAAAGTGGTAGCCTCGAACAATGGGAAAATCCCAGAGGAATATATTCGCGGTCGAATATAAAAAGTAGTATCCACTGCCACCAGCCAAAACTCGGTCGGGGGGGACTGGACAGTGCCCCCTCGAACAACAGACCCCGGGGCAATCGAATTGCCCCGACCAGTACGTCCACAATATAATGGTTTGTACTGGTTCTGTTCACAATTTAAGACTAGTAAAGCCAATGGTGACTTTACATGCCCTGGGAGACAGTAGTCAGTCCCAGGGTATGGTGTCTATGTTTGGGGGTCGCTATGACACCCCTGGGTTACTGCACAGAGGGTGCTGTGTAACCCACATACCAAAAACACATGAAGCCCTATGGGGTAAAGGACCCCATTGGCCATAAAACACAAAGTCAAAGGAACACTTCAAATCATGTCTAAGAGTGGGAGAAAAAGAGTCTCACTCTTAGCAGGAGAAAAAAATAAACCCCAAAAATCCAGCAAAGCTGCTGGGGGACTCACTAGGTTTGGGAAATTAGCCTTTACAGAGAATTCTCCCTAACAGCCACGGTGAAAGTTTTTGAAATCTTTCTCCAATCCGAGGGCTTGTCCTTCTCTTTGAACTAACTTTTCTACCAACCAACTTCGTCCGGAATCTGTGCCACAAACTTTACAGCGAACTACCTGAACTATGTGATCCTGAGCAAAAGACTTTTGACCTATTGACTTTGGACCTAAGCCTTTTCAATCTGATGCTATCACTGTAGTTCCGATTGTTCAAATGCCCTGAGTATTTACCTGTTGGTGTGACAATTTCTATTAACTTTGTCTTTCCCTCCCTTTTAAATTGCTGGAGTGCCATTTTGCTCCCACTTCATTTTGTGAGCTTAACTTGTCTGGAATTTAAGGGAAGTGGTGTGGTGTATTTACGATTGTGATTTTGACCTTGCTTAGAATAGTGAAATGTTATACAACTGTTGAGTAAATAAATATAAATTCTTTTACTTAGAAACCTTGAGTCAGTGTTTGTCTGAATCATAGTAATGGCTGTCCTTTGTGTAACTATTTGTACTGCTCACTTACTCTTGAGATTCCTGGAGCTTCGTTGTGAAGGAGGACGTCGGAAGGGGGTTTGCACCACACAGGGGTGAAGCCGGCAACAGCGACAACGAATAAAAGGTGTGCTCCTTAAAAACAGGAGAGGCTCGGCAGGTGGCTATCCGGACCACTACAGCAGTGTGCAGCGATTTCGACCATGACAGAGACCTCTGTCTGAAGAAGATGAGCTGGTTATCCCCACCAGGCTCAAGGGAAGAGGACTCCCGACTGGATCTTCTCTTAGTCGTCTAAGGGTAGATAGCTCAGGACTGCAGCAGGGCTTCACCGGGACGGGGTAGTTGCAGCAGCTGTTGTTCTCTCCACTTCTCTTCGGTTCTTTGTAGTTCCAGAGGCGACTGACTTCTAGCGCACAAGACCTGCCTTTTATGCGCAAAACCCCCATTCACACAGCCTAGCTGTCAATCACGCAGCAGGGGGGTTGTCCAGCCGGGACAACCACCTCAGCCAATCATGGCAAAGTGCGACTTGGGTTTCTTAGGATACCCTGTGCAGGGGGTGACTACACCCCTTCCCCACATTCAGTCTACCTAGACACCCAGACGTTATGGCAGGCAATCAACACAAACATGACTTAAGGAGGCAAATGACAATGAACAGATCACAACATATGGTGACGATTGTTATGTCATATTACTTGCTATAACTAATTTTGTCTTTTGTATGGACTCTTGGTGCTTATATGAAACATTAACTGTCATTGGATGGCATTTCTGAGGCATGTAATGCTGCACATGGCATACAATAGTAACATCTGCAAGGCCAGAATTTACACAGAGTGAGGTGACACTATGCCTAGTATATAATGGCATATTTTGGGCATTTCAGTATGCAGTTGGTAAGTTGGCATATGATCAGAGGCCTAGCCAGGATTGTCTAACAAGTGTGGCCTGAAGCCAATGTAGCTGGGCCCACTGCAGTGACTAACATCTGCAAATGCCCACACAGTGCTGCTGAGTGGGCATTTACACATTTTGAGTGGGCCTTGTCCACTCAGGCCCTACCCTGTCTACGCCTCTTCATATGATGGCAGGCTGCCATCGCCTGCGCATATAGGTGGTGGAGGTTGTACAGTAGGCAGAATACCTATCTGGTGGTGGGCCAGTGGCCTGTCACGTAAAGAAAAGGCCACTCACTAACGCCATGCTCATACAGCACTTAATCAGGGGAAGTGCATATATGAATGCCTCAAAGATGCCACATCACCTAGTTGCGCACAGGACTGAAAAAAGTGTACACATAAGCATTCTGTTGCCGTACATATTTACCCAAAGTTAGAGGGAACATTGGGTCCAGCCCTTCAGGGATGTATCCATGACTACCAGTGCATGAGGCCACATGGGCCAGAAGGGTTCTCCTTCCATCATGCTCTCCCTGCTGGCCCACCATAAGAGGTAATTGGCAACCAACTTCAACACCTCGAGGAAGTCCTTCATGTTGTCAAAGTACTGGGACCATTGAACCCTTTGAAGGCATTGAAGGGACTGCATCCACAGCCTGGTCTATGCACCAAATGCAGAAAGCCATGAGGCCCAAAAGGTGGCGGAAGGAAGACGCTGGCAGGCTGTCGTGGTGCTGAAAAAGTGCGACCATCTACTTGATACTGGTGACTCTTTCCTCCGTGAAAAGCCTCCTCTGCCCAGCTGCCAGGACTGCTCCTATGTATTGGAGCTTGGGTGTTGGTGTGACATGGGACTTCTGAAAAATCAGTCAGGAAGAAGCCCAAGGAACAGGTTTACTCGTGCTGCATCGAACCTGTTCTAGAGACTTACCTCCGGTCAGCCAGACCAGGTAAGGGAACATGTGGGCGCCGGATCTCCTGAGGTGAGCAGCCACCACTGCCACCAGCTTGGTGAAGACCGTGGGCGCTGAGGTTAGGCCAAATGGGAGCACTCTAGACCGAGTGTCCCCAATGACGAACCTCATGATTTGTCCATGATTTCGATGTATCGGCACGCTGAATGTTCAGCGACACCCACCAGTGAAGAAGCTGCACAGCCTGGAGAATTTCCCTGAACATCACAATCTTGAACTTGTCCTTCCAAAGGAATCTTCAAAAGCCGGGCTTTCAGTTCTTCTTGGAGCTCTTTTTCTAGTTGATGGGAAAGGGGTGGTGGTCTGTCTGGTGGTCTTTTCAGGAAGTGGAGGGAATTTCCCCATCTGATAGCTGTGAGGCCCAGATGTCAGAGAATATTTCCTTCCACCTGTTCCAGGGTTGTAAGACCCTCCCTCCATCCGGATTAACATGTGGGGATAACTCAAAGCGACTTTGTGGGCACTGCCGCCCCTGGCACTGCTGACAAATTCGACTGGCTCTTAGAGGAACACTGCACCTTCCGGGACGGGAGAAATGCCTCTGGTCCTGTTTGGCCTGCAGCAGCTGAGCCTTCCTTCCGAAATGAAAATATCACCTGTAACATCTACCCGTAGAACCAAAGGCGAAAGACCGACCGGCTGCCGCACCTAAATGCCCAAGGCCTTCGGAGCAAGTTTAGATTTCTTTAACTGTTCCAGAGATTCATCAGCCTTCGGGCCGAAGAAGCACTCCCCATCAAAGGCCACATCAAGCAATGTGGCTTGCACAACAGTGGAGGTATGCTGCCCTCCTGAGCACTGTAAATGCTCCCATGAAACGGCCAATACCTTTGGCGGTGTAGAGACCCTCCTGGAGGGCTTGACACGCCACTTCCTTCCCATTGACGACCATATGCAAAAATCATTCCCTCATCTCCCCAACTGGGAGATAGTCTGCCTTCTCCGCTATCATCCTTTAAAGTAACGTGTGTTAGGGAAAATATCTCTTACGACTATTTTTATCTCTAGATTGATGGAGCCCCCAAACATTGTTTTTTTTTTAGAATCCTGACCTGACTTTTGACATTGGAGCACAGCCTTCAGCTGCACTCCACTGGGCTTTCGCTCTTCAATAGGGGGAAACAGACACATTCTTCAGGCTGTCAGTACTGAGAAACGTTGTTTCTCTTAAGATTTTGACTTTGTTGCCACTTTTGGTAACATTTTATCATTGCGCAAAGTACATTACTGTTCCACACAATGGGGTCCTTGTGTTTTATGACCCTAGTCATTCACTAAGTATTTTTTGGTGTGTGGAGTGTTGGCGAGTGTGGCATTGACGGCGTTGCTGCATTCTACTTTGCTGTTCTCTTGCATTGGAGTCTGTCTATAGTGGCAGTGGCTGGCTTGGACTGAAGGAGGAGGAGCTTTTAACTTAGAACCTCTAGCTCCAGCATATGCAGAGCGTGTGTGGAATGTTGGCGAGTGTTAGCGCAGTGGGAGGGTAGGCTGATGGATTGATGGTGACTCGGCTCCCACTGCAAAACCCACCCAGCAATCACCAAAATTAGAGCTCCCATTGCATCCTGCCTTGATGAATATGATACTGCCTCCAACACTCTGGAAAATATTGGCAGCTCGGGATGACAGGAGCAGGCTCTGCCGTTGCTGCGAAGGAATCTAAGGTAAGACTCACCTCACAAGTGCTGGATTTATCTGTTCCAGCTAGACATACTTTTAAATCCCTTAAATACAAGCAGTGGAAAGCTTGTGGTGAGCGGGAGATCTTCCTCGCTGCCACTAAATGGACTGCGCTTGCCACTTTGGTAAAACGGCCGCGGATAGACTTTACAGAGCGAACAGTGTAACGCGGCCGCCCAGCTCTCATGTAGCCAGGAATAGGCAGTGGCGAATACTGCAACTTAAGTAAGATTGAGCTTTAATAAAGAAAAAACTATACCTTTATTCCAGCTGCTCTCCGAAAACCCGTTATCCAGCGCCCGCTCCAACTGCTGTGTGGGACATGGAAAGAAGCATAGAGCCCACAAACCAGGAGCTAAGACCCGATTGCTAACCTGAGCTCAGCTGGTTCGGATCAGATGGTACAGAGCACAATTTCAAGCTTACGATCTCCATGGAGATCAGTTAAAAGCCCGCCAGGAAATGGGCTTTTATCAAGATTGCAGTTTCCCCGATAGATGTGCTAGCTATACAAGCTTGTGATCTAGTGGGGCTCTTGGCACAATTAAATAATTGGATCAGAAACCGGAATTCACGACAGAGTATACTTTGATGGGCACAGAGGACAATATTAATATAAATGAAATGTCTGGCCTCTCAAACTTTGATCTTGCTGCTAAACTGGCTGCTGATCTCAGTGATATAAGAGAAAATCAGCACCCAAAGACGTCCGAGCATCTCATTTATAAAGGACAGATTCGATGCACTTGTTGAGGATTCTGCAACTGAAAAAAAAGGCAAACGGCCGATGAGCCAAAGCAATTGATGGAACAGGATTTCCTCCAAGCCCCTTTGGATCTAGCCGATCTTATTGAAAATCCCTGCAAATCTCAGCAAAAAAGCCAACTAAGCTGCCAGAAAGTCACCAAATGCCAAAGGACACCTCATTAACTGAAGATTATAGAGAAGAGGAGGACTTCTTTGGGGACACTGGGGATCCCAAGTAGAACCACAGTGATTCATCAGTGGACTCGAGCATGACTCGAAGTTACAGCGAGCCAAGAGATGGAAGACGCCAGAAAGGCGGTATCTCTGTAGAGGAAGTAGCCTGCATACAAAACAAAGGGATGGCCTCCCTGGCCATCTCTATCGCCTTTGTGTAAAATTTATGAATCCATCCATGCTGCAATTCAAGAACAAGTAAACTTAATGCATACTCGGCAGTTGAAACTGGCAAACCTGGATACATTCACAAAGAAATTGGAATCACGCCTCGATTCGGGAGCTGAGACTACTGATCAATGGCAGAGAAGCCTATGTGATCTGGCTAGGAGTGAGGCGGCTGATAAAGCCCTCTTAATGGATGCCATCATTGAAAACGGGAATTGGATGAGGGAGCATTGGAAGGCAAAAGAATGAGAGGCCGCAAAGAGCCAAAGAGTCCCCCGGAATAGTCACCGAGTGGAAATTGAAGTGAGCTCTCTAGTGGCTGCTGAATACGCGAAAAACATTATTGATCTGACTAAAATAGCTAGCATAGAGCCTTCAAAGAAAAATGCCTGCTCTATATTTAAATCCTCTGCATCTTCACTACCCAGTAAAGAAGGAACTCGTGGACAAAAAAGGAAAAGTGACGTCCTACAAGAAAAGAAATCAAAAAATCTGAAGCCAATGTCTAAGAAAAAGATGAATCGATCTAGAGCTTTCTTGCAGAATATACATACTCCTATTCGGTTAGCTCCTATTGAAAACACGAAAAAACCTCGAAAAGAGATGAGCTTGCAGAATCTTGCACAGCCGGAAGAGACTGGTGTCGAGTTTGACCAAACTCAAGGCTCCTGCCCCAATCTGGAAGAATCATCATTCCAATCAGATGCATGTCTGAGCGACCTCCTGCAACTCATGGAGGGTGAAGAAGAAGAAAAATGGAACAACCCAAGGGAATCAGACTGGAAGGAAATTGAAAAACAAGACGCCTTAATATCACAGAAAAGTAACAAGAAAATTGGAGGGATCAGCTCTAGGACCCCCACTGTTGCTCATATCTTTCAAACAATGGAAAATTGTGGCTCTAAAAAGTGGCTTGATGTCCCAGAATAACAAAACCAAAGAGAACGCAAGGCTGCCTGTGATAGATCCTGAAAGCAGGAGCTCTAAACTGAAGGATAGTAAACAATCTAATAGGGAAACCAAAACACCTACTAGGGCTATTAAATGCCCTAGACCTAATCCTTCAGAGAAAGAGTGTCTAAACTCCCAGGAGATTCCCAAGCTTCTATTGGCAAGCGTAATAACGGACCAAAAGTTCTTACTTCTTAACAGGAGCAACGTGATGAAGCTCTTCCAATGCGTGCCAGCATTACGATTTATTTTCTACAGGAGACATAAGAGTGGAGGAATTCCCATCGGAAGATCGGGGTGACCGTGTAATTCTCCATCTGGATTCCGTTCTTAAAAAGGAAGCCATGTTAGAACAAAGTGAAAGACTACTCTTCCTGGGATATGATCTTCGTGAATATACCTGGACGACCGAAGCAAGTCGATCAAGTGAAGAAGAGATCTCTATGAAGAAAACAAGTTCTGAAGCATAATGCGCTTCTACCTTCATCTAAATCTTCAAGAAATGGAACTAAAAAAATAGGGGCAATTCCAAAAAGGCCGGCAAACCCTATAGCAAAAAAAGATTTATAACAGCTGGGTACTTTCACCATCAGAAATGAAGAACATGAAAGCCATGGAAAACAAAACTCCACTCCAGTACGAAAAGAAGCTCCTGGACAGAATGACTGGAGTTGGATTGCAGGAAGTCTGGTGAAAAAGAAGAATGACTAGACTGCCATAAAAGAGTCTAGTGTTAGGCAGAATCCTGGGCAGTGCCCTTAGGGACCACTACACAAGATTAAGACTACAGGTGGAAGTATCTTAAAGTTAAGATCCTAGGGGTGGTGCTGGACCAATCGCTTACTATGAATTCCTATGTGGCTAGTACTGTGTCCTCGGCCACCTACTATATTAAATTGCTATCCCACATGCGACCATTTATTTCTCAACCTAATGCAGAGTCCATTGCTCGTGCCATCATAGGACCTAAATTGGATTATTGTTGCAGCCACTTAGCAGATGCAAGCAAAAAGATCATTAGTCGCCTTCAGGTGGTGCAGAATGGAGCGATCAGAGTTATCTCAGGCCTGGCCTAAAGAGCACATGTGTCTGAGGCACATTGTGCGTTGCACTCGTTGCCCGTGGATGCGCGTATCACCTTCAGACTCATGGTCATTACTTTCAAATGACTCAAGGGCACTATGCCCATTTACCTTCAAAGATACACAGGAATAAAATCCAATCGCAGAAATCTTCGTTCCAACAATCAGAACCTGCTCCACCAGCCCAAAGTTAAAACCAAAAAAGGCCAATGGGGTGCCTTCGCCTTTGTGGCACCAGCTATCTGGAACACCCTACCACTGCAGCTGAGATACTCTGTAGCCCTGAGCAACTTCCAGAAGGACCTAAAAACCTTCCTTTTCAAGTAGTAGTACGCAATCCTCAATCTCTCCGTCTGCTTCTGGATCTACTAGTATGCTTGACCTTCTTTTTTTGTCCTGTCTGTGCCCTCACACCTATGGGTTTATGGTTGCGCAATATAAATGTAATAAAGTAAAGTAAAGTACAATTTCACCTTTGGTACAAGCTTGTACTACACGAGTGGTAGCAGTAGCAGAGCAGCCAGACTTATCTCAAGAGCAAGTGAGCGGTAGTAGAGATTACACAAACGACTACAATTACTGTGACTCAAGCAAACACTGATTCAAGGTTTTTGGTTAAAAAGTAAAAGTACATTTATTTTTCGACCATCTGTTCACAAAACACTTCACTTCTATTAAATTAAAACCACACTTCAAATACACTACACACAACCAATTTTCCTTGTGCAGAACAATTCACATTAAGTACCTTTGGATTTGACAGACCGGTGTTATGAAACAAAGTCGTTACCAGGGATTGTTACGCGATCACTTTTTGACAGGAATGACAGTTCGGTCTTACGAAAGAGAAGCCTACCCGCGAGAAGAAATGTTACCGTAGTCAAACACACTTAGCACATGAATTAACACAAGAGAGTTGGGGATAAAAATCATAGGCAATACTTTTGTCAAGGCAGATAGAATCAAGAGACACTTTCTAAAAAGTAGATAAAAGTCAATAGGCCAGCACCAGTGTCAATGGGAGAGGGGTCCTGTTGTCGAGGATCACAAGGTTAGAACAGTTCACGATTCGAGATTGCCAGGAGTACTTAGATATTGTCAAAAGGGAAGCAAAAGTTATAAGAGGGAAGGAAGATAAGGACAAGCCTTTGGTGAGGAAAAAGAGGGGTTCACCCTAGTTCCTCGAAGTCAGACACAGTACCTTATTTGTATGAAGAAAAGCTGGTGCTACGGCAGTTGTTCCTGGTAGTTCCTGCAGACTCACGGTTCCTGAAGCTTCAGTCGTGTGGACAAGAAGGAGAATCTCTGGAGCGATCTGCACTACCCAGGGATGAAGCCAGCAGCAGCAAAGCAACAGTGAATAAAAGGTTTGCTCCTTTAAAACAGGAGAGACTCTTCAGATGGCTATCCCGACCACTACAGCTGTGTGCAGCGATTTTGACCAAGAAGAGGATCCTCTGCCTGTGGAAGGTGAGCTGGTTGATCCCACCAGGCTCAAGGGAAGAAGACTCCAGACTGGATCTTCTCTTGTCTTTGAAGGGTAGATAGCTCAGGACTGCAGCAGGGCTTCACTGGGCCTCGGTAGTTGCAGCAGCCGTCTTCTTCTCTGCTTCTCTTCGGTTCCTTGCAGTTCCAGTGGCGACTCTGACTTCCAGCCCAAGAGTCCTGCCTTTTATGTGAAAATCCCCCATTCACAGAGCCTGGCTGTCAATCACCCAGCAGGGGGGTTGTCCAGCCCGGACAACCACCTCAGCCAATCATGACAAAATGCGAATTGGGTTTCCAAGGATACAGTGTGCAGGGGGTGACTACACACCTCCCTCACATTCAGCCCACTTAGACACCCAGACACCAAAGGAGGGCTTCTTTGGGGAAGCCCGCCAAAAGACAGTGAACAAAGAAGGCAAACCTGGTTTGCCGCGCAAAGTAAAACACAAGAAGGACTTTAACAAAAATAAATGGCGAATAAACCTGACCGGAGCCAAAAGAAAGAGTATTTGGTCAAGCAGGTTTATCTTCGAGGCTAATATAATAGCCTGGAACAGTACCACGTTTATATAATATAATTGCGGTAGGAAAGTTAGGGTAGATACCACTGCCACCAGCCAAGTCTAAATGTAAAGAGCAAAACAAAGCTTAGAGAGGCACAGACAAAAAGGGATAAGAATGAACCCTTTCTAGTATTCCATGTAAGATGGGGTGTACTGGGTCTGTAGTTTTAAATGACTATATAAAGTTAATGGAACGTTACATGTTTCTGGGGGACAGTAGTCAGCCCCAGAGAAATGGAGTCAGTGAGAAGTCTCAAAGACAACCCTGTGTCACTGCACTGAAGGTGCTGTCTAACACACAAAAAAAGTGGGGGCTCATGAAGTGGTGTACTCCAGAGCCCAAGATCACACAAACAGTAGAAATGCACATGACAAAACAGATGTAAGAGTGGGAAAAAGGCTCACACTCTTACCAAGTGGAAAAAATAAACTCCAGAAAACCAGCAAAGCTGCTGGGGGACTCACTAGGTGAGGGAAATCAGCCATAGAATGAGAATTCTCCCTAACAGCCCGCCAGCCCATGCGGGAGGAATCAGTCGTCACCACCAGAGTAGGATCTGGCTGAGAAAAGTGGGTCCCCACTGCCACGTTGCAGTCCATGAGCCACCAGTGAAGATCCAGAGGAAGAGACAGAAGGGGGGACGGGGAGGAAGCAGTTTGTCCGACTGCACCCCCGTTTCCTGGACCCAATTGGCTGCCAAGTGGAATGGAGGCACCTCATCTTCAGTCAGGCACACTGTACTGTGAGCACGCAGGAAGCCATAAATCCCAGCAGGTGCTGGAAACACCACACTGAGGTGGTCGAGTTGGCCAGGAAGTAACGAATTGCCCTCTGAATGGCCGTGTCCTACCTTACTCCAAGGAACACCAGGTCCTGGGAAGGGTTCAACTGTGACTTCCGGTGGTTGCAGGGAAAACCCCAACTGGTGAAGAACATCCGCTGGCAGGAGTCAACCGACCCCTCGGGCGTACTGGCCCTCATCAACCAGTCATCCAAATAAGGGTATAGGTGGTGGCCCTCCAAGTGAATGATGCCCACCACCATGTTCATGAGCTTTGTGAACACACAAGGTGCTGAATTAGGGCCGAACTGCAGCACTCTGTATTGGAAGTGGTGCAACATAATCGTGAACCGCTGGAACTTCTGTTGCAGTTGGAATATGGGGACATGTAGGTATGCATCTTTGAGGCTGAAGGAACACATCTCCTTCCCTGCGTACAGCGACTCTGATATGTAGGCTGGAGTGATCATCTTGAAGCGTTCGAGGGGTAAAGACAGGTTGAGGAACGAAAGGTCCAGTACTACCCTCAGGCGCGTCTGGTTGTTCTTGGGTACTACAAAATTCCTAAGTAAAACCCAGAGCCCCTGTCTAAAGGAGGCACTTGTTCCACCGCTTGCATGTCCAAAAGTAAATAGATATCCCACAAGGAGAGTTGTGTTCCTTGACCAAGACGTCATTGCTTTTGCCGTCTGAGGTGTGAGTGCGAAAAAAGCCCTGTGAGGGCCTCTTCTGCTTCCTCCATGGTCACTGGTGATCTGACCGCCGAGCCCAGCGGTCCCGAAAACCTTCGAAGCCGCAGGAGTAGTGAGGCTTAAAGTCAGACCTGCCCTGGTTCTGTGGAAAGGACATTTGCCTCAGCTTTGTCATGATTCCACAAGGACTTAGCAGTGTGGCAGAAATCTTTTCTGTAATGTCATCATCAGTGGACGAAAGAGACCGATCTATCCCTGCGAACGGAATGTCGAGGATCCTCTCCTGCACATCCGTGGAAAATGTTGTGGCATCCATGCATGCTGTCTGCCTCATCTCGACTCCCAAGCAGAGGCCTCTGCTGGCCCTGTTGTTATGGGAGACAGAGTACTCCATAAGTCCTGTGCAAATGCGCGGGAATCTGCTAGACCCTGCTTTGAAGGAGGCCTGAAATTCTAGGGGAAGGACCAGCAGGAATTCCCCAATCTCCCGCCACAGCTTTTGGTTCACTGCAGAAAGAATAGAGTCTGCGTTGGCCTGGTGCAGGTGTAGCCCAGTGTTGAGGTAGCACCTCCTGCCAAAGGACTCATGGACATTGTCCTCTTTGGACAAATAGTTGGAGGTGGCCCCGGCTGCAAAAGATGAAGAGGAAGGCTTTGAATACAAAGGCGCCACTGAAACGACAGAAGAATGTCGGTGACAGTGGGACGCCAGAAGTACTGGTTCCCCATCCAGCAGCCAAAAGCGGTAGTCCAGCTTCTTGTTCATCTGAGCGTTGGTCTGAGGCTTTTCCCAGACCTCCTTCACAAAAGAAAGGACGTCTTTTTGTAGACTAACGCCCGAGTGGCCCGTAGGGCTGTTGAGGACCCAAGGGAGGGGGCCTTGGAGGCACCACACATCCTTGACGGGGTTCTTGAGGAATCCTGATGAAGCGCTCGATAAACAATCCTCACAGGCCAGTGGGTCATGAGAGGGAGCATGGCCCTCTGCCGCGCTGGGCCTTTGGTCATGATCGAAGCACAGAGCAACCTGGGATGGGTATCCGAACTGCTGGGAGGCATAAATGTAACCTTGCAAGGACAATCCGTCTGAGCCATGGTGCTCGACCACACTCCCCGAAGGAAGAGAACTGAACCACCCTGAGTCACAGATTCTGAAGGTGAAGGAGCCGCCTGAGGCCTAAAGTCAGGATCCAAGGGTATCAGGTAATATTATCCCCATAAATAATGTCACCATACATATAGTCGCCGGGAAACGGCATAGACATTTATGAGGACAATATATGGGGTAAATGGGGGTGTCCCTCGCTCCCTTTAAAAAAATATGGTGCTTGCAGGGGTGTCCTCCGCAGGTTCCATATGGTAATAGCACCGCAAAAAAACAAGCCATTCTTGTATGGCGTCATTTCTGCAGGGATTTTATCGCATGAAACCGATCCAAGATGGCCGCTGGCAGTGCAGGCTGTGCCACGTGCTTGTCCGCCATTTTGGGGCCTTAACCCACGCCCTGGGTGGGAAGGCCCGAAAGTACCAACCTCAGCGCATTGAGACCTAACTGTAAGAGATCAGCTTGTGTTCCCAAATTAGTTTTAAGATGATTAGTGAATGAACTTGGCCAATCGTACGATTAGCACCTTGGTCCATGCCGGTAAAATACCAGCACCGCCTCGGTGGAAAGGGGAATTACCGCCCTATTCCAAGGTTGGTGGGGTGATAATTCCCCCTTCCCCCATTGCCCTTCCCCATTCCCATTTTTGCCCCATAGGGCATAATGGGAATGGGGAAGGTGCTAATTACGGCACCGCAAATTGCGGTACCGTAATTAGCTCCCTGGTCTCTTTGCGGGTTGGTTTTTAATGCCTGCAAAAAGCAGGCATTAATTTCTTCAACCCGCAAAGGGACCTCGTAGTAAGGCGGTAAGGGTTTACCGGTACTGGTAAAATACTGGTACCGGTAAACCCTTACCGCCTACCGTGTAATGAGGCCCTAAGTGACAAATTATCCAGTCGACATCATCCAAATTTTAAGATTCTCAAAGAAGGAATCTGATTGAATTGATTAAGAATAAGGAACAAGTTACTTACCTGTAACTGTTGTTCTCCAGCATGGGTCTGGCATGGATTCACATGCTCATGAATATTCCCCGTCGTCAGGCTGGGAATCCTTGGTAAAGAAAAAACCAGTATCAGTTTCGTTTCTGATCTGTCTTTCGTAGTAGTAACCAATTACTGATCTCTGCGTCATACTGACCACAGCCAATGACTGCCCTCTACCTAAGCCCCGCCTCTGACAGCCATCTTCAGATTTGGTAGCACGTGAAGTGGCAGTATGACCAAGTGAGGAGCCGCAGAGGGGTAGGCGGGAGGGTTTGCATGTGAATCCATGCCAGACCCATGCTGGAGAACAACAGTTACAGGTAAGTAACTTGTTCCTTCTCCAGCATGGGGTCTGGCATGGATTCACATGCTCATGAATAAAGAATACATAGCAGTACACACATGCACAACTACGAGAGGTGGCAAAGGCTCAACATTAAGCATCACATTAAACTCAACATTAAGCAAATCTTACCTCCTCACCAGGCTCACCTTAGGCGAACAGGTTGCGCAGCACTGCTTGGCCGACCCTGGACTCCTCCCTGGAATCCCGATCGACGCAGTAGAATTTCGTGAAGGTGTGCGTCGTCCTCCACGTAGCAGCCCTGCAGATGTCCAGCAAGGGCACACCAGATAGGAACGCCGTGGTAGCTGCGATCACTCTGGTGGAATGGGCTCTCGGACGGCCAGGCAGGGGAAGGTTTGCCAACCGATGACAGTACATGATACAGCCGGAGAGCCATCTGGAATGGAAGCCTTCGAGAGAGCCTTCCCCTGATTGACAGGTCCAAAGTTCACAAAGAGTTGTGACGTCTTCTGAAAACCCTTCGTGCGGTCCACGTAGAACTTCAGCGCTCTAGCCACATCCAGCGAGTGCAAAGTCCTTTCAGCCGGCGACAAAGGCGACGGGAAGAAAACAGGCAACACCAAGGGTTCGTTGAGGTGGAAGTCCGACGGCACCTTGGGCATGAAGGAGGGGTGCGTCCTGAGCACTACCCTCGTGTCATGAAAAGTCAAGTACGGGGCCTTGCAGGAAAGGGCCTGGATCTCTCCCACCCGTCGTGCGGAGGTGATGGCCACAAGAAACGCTGTTTTCCACGACAAGAACTTCAACGGAGCCGAGTGCAGAGGCTCGAACGGAGGTCCCATGAGCTTGGTCATCACCACGTTGAGCTCCCACGCTGGGGCCGGAGCCTTCACCGGCGGGAACGATCTGAACAGTCCCTTCATGAACTCTTTCACCAGACGATGAGACCACAAAGACGTCCGCCCCGTGGTTCTGGTGTATCGGGAGATCGCAGCAAGATGAATCTTGATGGACGCGTGCGCCAGTCCAGCTTTGACCAGCGTCAGTAGGTACGGCAGTACTTGGGGAGCCGTAATCCGCAGTGGGTTAATCTTCTGTGCGTGGCACCAGACAGAGAACCTCTTCCATTTGTGTCTGTAGCATTTAAGAGTTGAGGACGCCCTGGCCTTTGCAAGAACCTCTCTGCAGTCGGCCGGCATGTCGTATCCTCCAAACTCTAACGCTGCAGGAACCAGGCCTGCAAGTTGAGCGACTTCGGGTCGTGATGGAGGATGGCGCCGCCTTCCCTGGAGAGCAGATCCGCGTCCACTGGCAGCTTGATTGACGGGGACGCTGGTGCGACCTGGATCATCCTGCACCGTGACCTCTTCAGCTGGTTGATGAGCCGGATCAGCAATGGCAATGGAGGGAACGCGTATAGAAACAGGCCCTCCCAGGGGAACGAGAAAGCATCGCCCATGTTCCTCGGCTGGGGAAACCTGCTGGCGAACCTCCGGCACTTGGAGTTCGTCGCCGTCGCGAACAGATCTATCTGGGGTGTGCCCCGCCGTCGGAAGAGGCGGTCCACTAGATCCTGTCGTAGTTCCCACTCGTGGCACGAGCGCAGCTCCCTGCTGAGTGAGTTGGCAATGGTGTTTTTCATCCCTGCCAGATGAAACGGCACCAGAAACATCCTTTGGGCGATGGCCCAATGCCACAGATCCTGCGCCTCCCTGGACAGGGCTGGGGACCTGGTTCCGCCCCGTTTCCTGATGTAGAACATGGTGGTGGTGTTGTCGGTGAAGATCCTCACCACCTTGCCCTTGAGGGACGGAAGGAAGGACCTGAGGCCCAAAACACTGCACGGAGCTCCAGGACGTTGATATGGAGGGACTTCTCCGTCGGGAGCCAAAGGCCTCTCGCGTGCAGATTTTCGGTGTACGCTCCCCACCCTTCCAGGGAGGCATCCGTGGTCACTGTCTCCTGGTGGCCGGGGGTCTGGAAGTCCATGCCCGCCGTCAGACGTGCGCGGGTGCCCCACCACCGGATCGCTCGTCGGAAACTCTCGTCGAGTGTGACCCTCTCCTCGAAGCTGCCCGTCGTCTGGATCCAGCGCGCGTCCAGGAACTCCTGCAACGGGCGCATCCGGAGCCTGCACAGGGGGATGAGGTAAATGCAAGAAGACATCATTCCGAGGAGGGACTTGATGGACCTCACTCTGGCCGCGTCCGCAACCAGCATCCGCTGCACCTTGCCCAGAATGGCCCTCGTCCTTTCCTCCGACGGAGAGGCCAGAAGCGACACTGTGTCGAGCTTCGCTCCCAGAAACAGTGCGTCTTGCGCGGGCACCAGGTGGGACTTGGCATAGTTTATGGAGAATCCCTGGTCCGTGAGCAGTTGGACGGTCCTTGCCGTGTGCTCCACGGCAAGCTCCCTTGTCTTGGCTCGGATGAGCCAGTCGTCCAGGTAGGGGTAGACGTGGATCCCCTCTCGGCGCAGCTGCGCCGCCACCGGTGCGAGGCACTTGGTGAACACCCTGGGTGCCGACCTTAGTCCGAAGGGAAGGGCTCTGAACTGATAGTGACGCCCTTGGACCACGAACCTGAGAAACTTTCGGTGTCCCTTTAGGATGGGAATATGGAAGTAGGCATCCTCCAATCCAACGACGACAGGAAATCGCCCTCCTCCAGCTGACCCAGGACGTGTTGGAGGGTGACCATCCGGAACTTCTGTGCCTTGATGAATTTGTTCAGTCGTCGTAGGTCCAGGATGGGACGGCATCCTCCCGTCTTCTTCTTCACAAGGAATTATCTTGAGTAAACTCCGGAGCCCCGAAGCCTCTTTGGGACAAGCTCGATGGCGCCCTTCCTGAGCATCGCCTTTACCGCCAAGAGAAGTTGAGGGACGTGATGTTCTTTCCTGGCCACAGGGGGGACGCGCGGGCACCTTTTTTGAAACTCGAGCGCTTGACCCTGGGCTAGGGCGTCCAGCACAAAACGGTCGGTGGAGATGGACTCCCACACGCTGACTAAGCTCGCCAGCCGGCCTCCCACCGGGGTGCTTTGGTGGGGGCCCGACCCCACGGCCGGTTCAGTCCTGCTTCGATGAGGCTTTGCCGCCTTGACCTCCTTGGCGACGACGGCGGGGTCCGCCTGACTTGCCTCGTCCCCTGTAAGCTTCCTGCGACGACGAACGGGCCGCTTGACGGTAGGTGGGAAATCCGCCGCCGGAACCTTTGGAGGCACCCCGTTTGCCTCCGCCGCTCCGAAAGGGCGGCCGCCGTTGCTGGAGAACCCCAAGAACCCGGGCCGTCTCCGTGTCTGCTTTGATGGCTTGAAGGGAATCGTCCACTGTTTTCCCAAACAGGTTGTTTCCATCGAACGGCATGTCCAAGACTCTGGTCTGCACGTCTTGACGGTCAGTAGCCTTGAGCCATCCACGCCACCTAAGGCACACGCCGTTGCCCAACTGGCGAAATCCAGCGTCAGCGATGTCCGTCGCAATCGTAATGGCGTGGTCCGACGCCACCTCTCCTTCCTGCAAGATCTCTAGGGCATCCGTCCTCTTGTCGTCCGGTAGGAAGTCCAGCAGGGGGGCCAGTTTGTACCACAGCTCCCTGGCGTTGGCCGCCTTAATCGTCGTCGCTGCAGACGAGATGACCCTGCGTCCCATCGTATCCAATTTCTTTCCCTCGCCGTAGAGGCCACCCCCCCCCCGCTTTCTTCCTGGCCGCCGCGGAGACGACGGAGTCCGGGGTCGGCTGTGACCGGATGCACAAGGGGGCCGCGTCCGGGACCCGGTACTTCTTCTCGTACTGATCCCTTCTAGCCGGCGTCGTGGATGGGTTCTTGAGGAGGGCGAGGCCCTCATCCCAAATATCGTCCAGCAGAGGCACGGAGAACACCGTCTTCCTCTTGGCCTCACGCCGTTGATAAAGGAAACCTTCCTTCTTCTTCTCTTCCGGGCAGAGCTGGAAGAGCTCGGATGCCCTGGCGACCATGGAGTGAAACGATCCAATCTCGTCGGGCGGGGAAGCCCGGGTGGGAGGTGACGACGGCAGATCCTCGTCGTAAACTTCGTCGTCCGTACCCGTCGCGGCCGTGTCAGTCCCCGTATCGTCCCCACGAGTCGTGGACGGGGAGGAGGGCTGAACAGGGCGCAATGGCTGAAAAGGAGGTGGAGGATGAATCCTTCTTCTCTTAGGGGGAGGGCTCCCAGCAGGGCCTGGCTCCGGGCCCCCCGTCGGGAGCGGTTCATCCGCTGGTGGTAACGGCAGTCTCGTCCTTATCTCCAAGCATAAGGACTGTATAGCCAACAAAATGGCCGCCGAGTTGTCTTGCGGCGCTGGTTGAGGGGAGTCCGACGGGCGGTCAGGGGCCCCGTCGGCACCCTCGACGTTATCGTCGTCTCCTACGTCGGGATCCCTCCCGACGGGCTAGTCTTCTTCCACACCAACGCCGTGGCTTAAGACCTCGATCAGCTCTTCCTCAGAGGTTGAGGCCGAATCCACGACGACCTCCTGCCCCCCCCTTTTTCTTCTCCGTCGGAGGTTTCACGGGGGTCCTGTCGATGGGCATAAAAGAGGACTCCCTCCGCGGTGGCAGGGAGACTCTGAGCCCCGAGGTCGCCACCACTGGTATAGCCTCCACAGGCTGAGCCAGGGCCGCCGCGACTGTCTCGATAGAGGCCTTGGCCGGATGGATTAAGGCTTTCACCACCCTAGGTGCGCTCACCGCCTTCTCCTTGGGGGGAGGGACACTACCTCGCTCTCCCTCCGATGGGGCCTTCGAGCTCGACCGGGGCCTCTCCAGGAGCTTCGCCGGGTGCTCGGCCTTCCTCTTATCCGAACCAGAGCGTTGGCTCGTGGTTGATGGTGCCGGGGAGGATGCGCCCTGCCTGGCGCCCGTAGAGCCCGACCGTTCGGCGCTCCCAGTGCCAGCGGACTCGCGGTGCTTGGCCTTGTGTTGACCCCCGTCGCCGGGGCGTCCTCAAAGGTCTTAGAAGACCGCTCGGATTTCTTCTTCTTCTTCTCGCCTGACGGGCTCTTCCCTTCCAGCCAGTTGGCGAGACGTTGATGGCGGTCCTTCATGGTCCGCTCCGACATATTGCCGCAAAACGCACAGTCCTTCTCCACGTGCGTCTTGTCCTCATGTAGGCAGTAAAGACAAAAGGAGTGTTCGCCCTCCTTAAAGACATTCTGAAGCTGGCATCCAGGGCAGACCCTGAACAGCTTTCCAGGCTTGGAGCTTCCCTTCTCCTGGGCCATGTCCGAGATGGGCCTGAGAAACTTGTGGAGTCCTCCAAAAGCGTGGCTCGACGAAATCCTCACCCTTGAGGGGCGTAGACGAATCCGACACGGGTCCCCGTTGATCGGATGAAGAAACAGTGGAGCTTGAGGCTCTTTTTGACCGAAAAATCGAAGTTTTTGAGAAAAAACGTGATAAAATAGCACTAACGCTCGAGAGCAATAGCCCGAGGATCCCAACACTTGAACGTGCGGTAAAAATCTGAAGACGGCTGCCAGAGGCGGGGCTTAGATAGAGGGCAGTCATTGGCTGTGGTCAGTATGACGCAGAGATCAGTGATTGGTTACTACTACCAAAGACAGATCAGAAACGAAACTGATACTGGTTTTTTCTTTACCGAGGATTCCCAGCCTGACGATGGGGAATATTCATGAGCATGTGAATCCATGCCAGACCCCATGCTGGACAAATGATTGATTCATTCTGGAGTTGCCAAGTAACTTTGGATCGCTCTCCCAACCAAGAATATTCAAGGTTTGCTGAGAAGGCTTGCATTAATCCATGGCAGGTGCTGTGGTATTTTCTAGATTGAGCCGATTGTTGTCAGCACCAGCCAAGCTTAGAGCATTCTCGTTAGACCTAGAGCTAGCCTACAAAGGTAGCGTATTAGCTATAAGGGGGAATGCATTTGGCTGAAGCAGAGAATTCTGCACAGTGGGAGACTTATTCACATTAATGTGTGGGCTAGGTAGTAAAGGGAGAGGTAGCAAGTTGGTTGGAACAATGGGTACATTGGTCTGTGTCACAGAGTTTGTGACTACAGAGGGTTTTAAAATACTGTTTTCTGAAAGTTGTAGAGACAACAACAGACGATGACCTTTCATATTACCAACGATTGGAAAGAAGTTGGACATCTATGCATGTTTTTTACCATTGGTCTCACTAAATAAACGTGGAGAGACCTGCATTCCGTCAATAGATTTAAAAGTCATCAATTTCTCCACAGCCTGCACTATATCAACTGGTTGAGTGTCTGTGGCAATTCTTTTTCACTTTTTGAAGGGAGTGTTGAATCAAGCGTTGAAGAAGATCCATCTCCTTTAAGCTGTAGGTGCGATTTACTTTCCTCATCTAATTGTTGCAGGTCCAATATCTCGTCCTCATGAGAGATGAGACAGATATTTTATTAGAGAATTATGAACATTAATTTTTTCCAGTGGTAAGTTCTTTGTTTTTTTGCCCAAAGACTCATTTTGGGTCTTTCTATTAGCTTTTCTTTTAGCAGCTCTGAGCTGAATGCGCCTAGTTCTACGAGGGAGAGAAAATGTTGAGGCTCCAAGTTCTTCTCCAGATGGATTAGATGTAGGCAATGAGGCGTTATTATCCAAAATTTTATCCTCTTGGTCTAGAAGATCCGTCAATGGAGATTGACTATTGGGATCCTCACACTAGTCTGTATTTTTGTGTGAAAATTCATTTTGTTAAAAAGACATATTTCATCTACAGACCTGGGCAAAAAAGGTGCAGGAGTGGAGGGACATAAGGACAATCTAATGCGTTTGCCCAATTTGGCTATCACTGCGGGTGCCAACATTGAAATATCAGATAGAGTTATTGTGGCATTCTACAGAGTGTGACAACGGAGACATGGTCAACGGATGACCCAGGTTGTTCAAATGGTCCTTTAGTGTAGATTTATCTAAATCATATATCTCCTGTATAGAATATGACAGTGATTCCTGCTTGGAAGAAGAAGAATGGTGAACTAGAGCTCGAGCATAGCAGCGAGGAAGACCTTGACCAGCATGCAAGGAAGTGTTGTCAACTGTTTCCATGGCAATGGCAGAAGTGTGCAAAGGGTCTTTTTGGGGAAGCTCTTCCTTACTGCAAGCTGGTGCAGCTGTACCCTGTACAATTAAAGGGCTACTAGTAGCTGGTTCATTCAGGGAGGTGTCTCTGTTAGACATCTACCACTTCTTAGCCGCCCATCCATTTTGTATTGCAAATGTATATATTGATTCAAAAGGTGTGGCAATATATAAAAACAGTTGGGTGTGATAAAAAGCTAAGTATTATGCTTGAGGAACTTTATATCAATCTACTTGCAGTTACTATTGTGAAGCGGGAAACAGTATGCACATGTGTTTAACACACGTCACATGCACTCCTGCCACAGACAGCTATGTGACATCTGTACTGAAAGCCGCTAAGATATAAATCCTCGTCCTGTAACATGCTAGTTTAAGTTCATACTGATGTTACCGTTGTTTATTATGCAAAGTGTGAAGCTTTACCTATGCGTGGTTTAAGCGCAAGCAGTTCATGTATTACCAGGCAAAACAATAGATGTATGTCAGAGCGGCTAGGCTACAATCAAGTAATTTGTCATTCCTACTGGCATACAAAACAGTCCCAACAACTATGATTTGGTGCATAGATATTATCAGCTGTTTAAACCAACATGTACGTACCAAGCACTACAAACAACAAAATAGCTTAAGCTATAATTCAGCTAAGACTTGTTGCGGACACAGAACTCTATGTGGCATTAGATTACAAACAACTTGCTAGAGAGGTGACATGAGCGAAAATCACAATCCTCAGAGTACTGCAGAGCCAACGCGAGTTTGGTACAGATAGTGGTCAAGACGTCACTGCAACTTTAAAGAAAGAAAATCGCTTATCACAAAGCAGAGGTACGGCGATGTTGATTTCTTCTATACCCTCAAAGCATCAGCAAACTTACAAATGGATGTATGCCAGAGAATGAAGGGATGAAGTATAGTCCAGAGTAATGCTGGAAGCTGTAGTAAGGTGTCGGTGGGGAAAAAAAATAAAATAATTACATTTAGAAAAAGAAGAAATCTCAAATTCAGTAATACAAACTCCACGAAGAAGGAGAAGGCTCACAGCAGACCACGGGCAGAGCTTACAGACAAACACACTTCCGGACACTTCCTGGTGCACGAGCAGGTGCCTGTATATACGGTTTAGTGAAGGCAGTGGGCGGGGCTTCCAATCTGAATTTAGAATAAGAGGAGGACTCCTGAAGCCATTCCAGCAGATTGGAAGAGGAGCCAAGTATCCTGTGTAGCTATGCAGACAATGGAAGACCCGAGGATGAATCCTGAAGAGGCCTTGTTTTCAGGGACGAGGATGCGTACCACACAGCATCCTGAGACTCTCAGACTCTGACTGCCACCATGATGAACCTCTGATGAAGTCCCTCACTGCAAACCTCATCTCTTGATCTGGACCGCTCCAGCTCCTGTATCTTCCTGCTTTTGCCCGCACTGAGGGATTCCTTATCTCTTGATTGGGACTGCTCCAACCCCCGTGTCTTCCTGCTTTCGCCCCACACTGGGGGGTTCAAGTGACAGTGGCACCTTTTAGCCCTCATCCACCTCAGACTTCCTCAGACTGTCTTGTACGCCATTATTTGCGATAGCGCTTCATGCCAAACAGCAATTTTTAAGGCCCTAGAGACCCTCAAAAGATTTTTCGATAGATGTACAAATGTGCCTTGGACAGAGCTGGTGGCAGCTGTTATTTTTGATATATTTTTAACCCTTTGTGTGGTCCATACCGCATTTGGCACAGGACAGTGGCCTGGCCGCAAAATGGCCATGGCACAAGGTCTTTTGTTCTGTCCTTTGGTCATCTTGTCCCTTTTCCTTCCCCAGGTTGAGTAGAACCGGGAAAATCCTTATTTGGTCATGCAGACCCCTGCGCAAACCGAAGCTTTCGCATGCTTCTGCATGCGCCTTGTGTGTTTGCCTCCAGGATGTGGGCTCGTCTGTCTAGTTCCAATACAAATCCTGGGTGTCATGATGTCTGGTGTGCTGGGAATGACTGGGACCACTGTGGTCTGTAGGATTGTTTAGCATGTTTTGGGAGCACAGAGCACAGCACCACTGCACAGGATCAATGTATAGCATGTTTTTGAAGTGCAGCACCACTGCATGGGTTTGGTGCATTGCTATAAGGTGGTACAGCAAGGCATGTGTTGCCAGTGTAACATGGACATGCAAATGAAAACAGGCTACACAGTCAAAAACGATGTATACATATAAAATGCAAATACATTTTTTTCACAGTTAAAAGCATATATTTTTTTTTTTACCTGAAATTCCTCTGTTGCAGGAGACACATTTGAGGATTAATCAACTAACCTCATTAACAAAAAACTAACATGCTAACTCATTGATAAAATAATGTGTTCTCCAGTTCTCCAGTGCAAAATGGATGCAAAAGACAGGCTCTGAAAGTCATTTTAAACACGCATCCAGATTTCTTTTTTTCTCTGTGTTGCTCTGTCCACAGTATTTGCAGGAAGCAAAGACTCGAATAGCAGGAAATCAGTTTTGTTACAGTTGCTTACTGTAAAAGATTTCCATTGTGTGCAGGAGGAGGATAGAACATGAGGGATTCTTATTGGACAAGCATCATTTTAGAGGCTGTAACCAAGTTTTCTGGTAGAATCTGGGGGAAGGAGAGAGGGAGAATACATTTTAGACAGCTCGGAGAAAGACCTGATCGGTAGCTGTGGAGTTCCTGATTGAAAAAGCAGATCCCAGCTGCACTGCTGCAGAGACTGGGGATCCCAGACAATAATCCCCGGTTTGAGTAACGGCTGATGCCTGTTCTCATTGGGGGTGCTTGAAGAGGGAATTACCACATCCAGAAGGCGACCAGCTGAAGAATTTCACATGCTGAACAGATTAGGTAATTATACATTGCAAAGTGCGTGAATGCAAAACTATTCAGTCAGTGTAGAAGAAAGAATTCCAGTGTCTTATCAACAGGTTTAATGTTGCGACTGTTCTCGTGGCCCTCTTCTCATTTTGTTACAGATAATGTTGACTGTGCTATTTCATTTATTTCTGTAAAAAGAGTAAGATCGTGTTTAAATGCAATTTTTATAATACACAAAAATATCTGAAAGCAGACGGGTAGTGTGTTTTATTTTCTCTTTCCTTTGTGCATTTACCATTACAGTGCTGATGATGTGGGGAGATGTTTAGACAGTGCAATTGTCATTTTTAAGGTAGCTAAAAATAAGACTTGGCTGCAGCTGTGTGCACGATTTCATTCAGTATGAGCAATTATAAATAACTGTGTGTGTGAAATAGCGTGCTGAAGGTAAATGAGTCAGCAGAAATAGAGACCCGGGACATAGTTCACTGTTGTATATAAAATAGTGAGTGTACCACATGTTAGCTCGCTGTTGTAAATAATTCAGTGAGAATTGCCCATGGTGGCACACTAAAAATGAAAATGTGGTATTTCTGAAATGTAGGCCTGAGGTCTCTAGTGATCACATGAACAATCTAAACAAAAATAAGGGGTTCTGGATATTGGAGCCACAAATAGAACAAAGGAATTATGCTCACCAAAAATACCACCAACCACGCATACCAACCGCGCATACCAACAAATGTATACCATCTAAATATGTCTGTGTACTGAAATAATGCATATCCACTGTATTATTCTTATACAGTGGATATGATTTATTTCACATCCCCTCGCCAATTTTTACAGGACTTAAAAAGGGCATTTTCTCGCTTTGATGCATCTTTTGACCCCAATTCCAATGAGTTTAAAACTGTCTACTTATATGGGCTACAGAAAGACATCATATCACAATTGGTCCGTGAATTTGACCGTGACAAGTCCCTTGAATGGATTGTACATCAAAGCACAAAACTATATGAGGTACTCTATTGTCAGGGTAGAGAAAGTGATAAAATGAAAGATGCTAGACCTAAATCTAAAGAACCCTCAGCCACAGTGATGTAAATCAGGTCAGCCAAAATGTCCCTCGAGTATGCTGAAAGTCCAGGCAAAAATAATTTGGCACCTGAACAAAGGGTTAATCAACAAAGGTCATCACACTCTGCACCAATGTTCCAATCACATGATCCTAGTAATAGGGAGAGCTACATCAGCCCTAGGTATTTAGGGGATAGACCCCGGGCAGGATATCGGCCTGATATGCCAGGTATGAATAATAACCAAAGACAAAATCAAGATCAAAGAAATGATGGTCCATACCAGAGATTGGGGACACAGAGCAGATTTGATCCCAACACCATGATATATGTTAATCAGGATAGACCCCGATACGTGGATCTATTTGCTGATAATGGGAATCAACATAGGGGTCAGTACCCACAACATGAGAGACATGACATGAGACAGAACATGAATTACACTCCACATCAGTACAATGATTCCCCACCAGGGGACTACAACCAAATGATGGGTGCACCTCGCTCCCCTCCACAAATGAATCAAGAGTTCAGGAACCATCCCAATAGAAATCACTCACCTGAGAAGTATCAGAATAGATCCAATCAGGGGGAAAACAACCAATATCAACCTAGGCCACAGAAAGAGGATTCTAGAGAGATGGAAAGGTTCCAGTGCCTCGAGACCCAAGTGAAAATGTTAGCTGAGCAAATAGGGAAGCTCTATACAGCGCAAAAACAACCATCCAAAGAGGGGGCTGATGGCCATAGCAATGACCGGGGGGCTTCTTCTGAAAAGTGACTAAGTACTCATGATACCTACAGCGCCGAAAAGACAAGATTGCCCTAATGTAATTTTGCATAATGACTCTGAGATGCCTAATGATGTAAAAGTGAAAGCACCAATGAATGAACATGTAACAGAAAGTGCAAATACTTCTGAAAGAGAGGTACGGTTTAACCTAGAGCTAAATCAAACATTGGAGATTTGTACAAATGAAATAAGAAAACCTGAAACTCCAAGAGAACAAAGAGACAGATTTAAGAAAAATGACTCATGCATGGGGAATACCAGGGAACAGGGAGTAAGTGGGGATGCTATAGCTCCTTCCCTGGACAGTCAAAACGGTTAACAAACACAGACAGAAAAAGGAAATACTCAAAAGGAGGGTACAAATCAATCACCTGAAGAATTCTTTGAGCCACATATTTTTGAAGAGGCTGAAAGGGCTGGTACCACACTAAATGATCACAAATGCACAGAATTAAACAATGACAAATTACTAAATGATGTTGTTACACATGTTCAGTTGGAAGGTTGTAGTGTGGTCCCTGACGATACCCAGATGGATGGGCGAACAGTGGCCACACTCCAAAAACCTCTGAACATGGAGAAATGAATAAAGTCTCTCGTGCAGAAATGGGTAAAAAGGAGGGAAAAATGTCTTTCCATTTACCAATGTGCTTAGCCAAAAGTGAAAAAGGCCTGAGAAAGGTGAGTCCTGAAATCAGTAAGAATTCACACTTCTTATGTGTATTAGAGGAAGTTGAGGACAGGTATTATGCTCCCATCACTGTAGAAGAAAAATGCCAAACATTTGCAATGATTGACACTGGCGCACAGGCCACAATTATGTCCAAGGAGCTGGTAAAGAGTATCAATGAAGGGAGACCCCCACAGAATCAGATCACAGTGAAGGAAAATCAAGGTCCAGTGCATAACTTTAATGGGGAGGAGGTGCCCATCATAGGTGTAACTGAGGTTGACATAAAAATAGGAAAGCACAGAATGAAACAAGAGGTATTGATCACATCTATTTGTGAAATTCCATTTCTGATGGGGACAGATTGCCTGAAAAGATTGTCTCCTCTCATAGATGGGGTGAATGGAGTGCTGTGGTCCTTAACCAAAAAACATTGAGACCTAAGAAACTAAAATCACAAAACAGCAACATAAATGAATGTCACACTGTTGCCAAAACAAATGATGCTGTGGAGGTATATCTCCAGAATAGTTGCATACCTAGTGTCACTGTTATATTAATGTGTCAAGACAAAATGCAGAGCGACAATGAAAAACTACCTGTACAAATATACTTGGAACCAAGGAAAAATTGGCAGACCGCCATAGATGAGCACATATTACGTTTTTATTTAAAAGAGAAAACATGCAAACAGAATATTACTCCTAAAACAGATTCAGAAAAACACATTACCACTCTTGCTGAAATACACATGGAAGATGTGCAACCATGGGTTCATGTTGGTATAAATGACTGTTTTAAAACAATAAAAGCCACTTTAGCGCTTGAACAGGTAAGGAGTTTCATTTATGAGAAATTATTGCAAAAAATAATGGAGAGGGAGGAGATCCCAAAATTTAGAATTAAAAACCAATATGTTTCTGGGTTGGACAGTCCAGACTTTGAAAACCGAATGGCAGGCAGATGCATGCTTAAAATTAGCATTGGGCAGAAAACAATTTACCATAATGTATGGATAGTGAGTGGAGCACAAAATTAGTTTTACATGGGCAATGACATCATGCACAGAATGTGTATGGTGTTAGATTTCCTTAATCAAAAAATATGGTCACGCCTAGGTGGGCCGGCACCTGAATTTGAAGACAAAAGAAGGGCTTATCATTGTGCACAACTCGATCCTTATGCAATCGAATTACAAATGAGGAAATATACTATTATTCCTGCATTTACAAAAAAGTTTGCAATAACACTGAAATGCAAACATGGACAGCAGATGAAAGACTCTGATGCATTTGTATGCCTGAATGAATCCATAAAACAGCAAGGACTGGATTATGAATACATTCCATTGGTAGATATTGGTGAAGGGCCTGTAAGAATGATGGTAAATAATAAGGGTTGTCAAGATATTCATTTAGAGGAAAACTCCCCATTAGGAATGGCCATACAAAAATCACATTATACTGCAGATCTAAATAACATGGTGATTGGAAATATCCCTGAAAAGTATGTAGATGCCAAGGGTGAGTTACCAGAATACCTGGACTCTCAGCCCAAAGGAATATTTAAAATTCATTCGGTGTACCCTTATGATTCAAATGAAACAGTGTGCTGCCATCAAGAGGATTGCATAACATTTAATTTAAATGAAAATGAAACAGAAAATCATCCCATTGAAGTGGAAGCTGATATGCCAAAATATTCAAAAGTGGCAGCTTTACAAAAAGACACAGCCACACAGTTAGAGGAAAGCGCCGAGATTCCCTTACCAGAAGATATTCCAGAATTTTCCAAAATGGTAGAAGAGCAGATTTTATCAGCGGATGCATGTGACAGCGATGAGGATAGAAACAATCTGAGGGAGATATTTATGGAGTTTAAGGATGTATTTGCAAAAGATGCTTATGAGTGCGGTTTAACTGATTTACATGTGGCCACACTACCAGAAGGGTGTAGCAAAAGTCCAGTATTTGTACGCCAGTAGAGACTACCCCTGGCATGTTTAGAATCATTAGCAGAGACTATAAAAAATTTGGAATCGCGGGGAATCATCAGGCCCATTCATAGCACATCCAATACACCTATTTTAGGTGTGTTGAAGCCAAATGGTCAATGGCGGCTATGTGCAGACTTGAGGGAGTTCAATAAAAGCGTACCAGTGTCCAGATGGCCACTGCCATTCATTGATCAGGGCCTAGCTCAGGTACATGGTTCAAAAGTGTTTACCACATTAGATCTCACCTCTGGATATTGGTGCGTGCCATTGGCAGAGGAGATACAGAATTTATTTTCCTTTTTCGTTTGATAAGACTCAATACGCCTGGCTTAGAACTCTGTTCGGGTACATCAATAGTGGGAGTGAATATGGCATATTTTTGAGAAAGGCCATGCCAGAGGCAGCGGAAAGAGGAACCATAGTTTATGTGGATTATGGCCTGATAAAAAATGAAAGCCTGAAAAGCCCTTTTGGTGAAATAAGACATGTGCTTGGCCAATTGCAGAAAGCAGGCGCCAAAGTATCTTTACAAAAAGCACAATGGTGCAAGAAAAAAGTAAACTTTCTAGGCCATGAAGTGACTGAACATGGGCTAAATCCACAAAAGAAGAAAATAGAGGCCATACAAAAACTAAAGGACCCTAAAAATGTGAAAGGGGTAAAAAGTTTATTAGGGATGACAGGCTACAACAGAAAGCTCATTGAAAATTATGCTGAAATCACTCAACCATTGACTAAACTGCTTAAACTGAATACACCCTGGATATGGGAAAAAGAGCAGTCTGAGGCAGTGGCTAAATTGAAAGAATGTCTTGTAAAGGCACCATGTTTAGCATATCCCATGAAGGGTAGGGATTTCTTTATAGAAATAGGTTTCTCTGAACAATGTATATCAGCAGTGTTATCACAAAAACACGATTTGAATCACAAAACCATTGCCTATGCAAGTAAGGCATTTTCCCAAGTTGAAATGAAATTCAATGAATGTGAAAAGGCCCTATGAACCACTGTGTGAGCGCTACAACATTTCCGCCCTATTGTTCAGGGAGAAAAGGTGATTATTGAGACAAATCATCAACCTTTGCAGTTTTTAGAGAGTAAAAGAATTAGGTCAGGTAATCTAGCGTAGTCCAGAATCACTTCATGGACGCTGGCATTACAAGGTTTTCCTGTAGAAGTGAGATTTGTACAAAATAAAAAGAGCCCAATTGCTCAAGGGTTAGCTGACTTACATGACTGTGCAGCTGAACAGGTATCAAATGAAATGGAAGTGGAACCTAATTTGCAGGAATTTGAACAATCACCACACAAAGCTTTTGATGAAAAAACATGCAAGGATCTGCCAACTGTATATGTGGATGGTTGTTTTACTGTCATTTTCAATGTGAAAAGCACAATTAGTGTCAGGATAGGGAACGTCTGGTTGAAATGTGAAGGCGTCCCCAGTATAGGGATGAGGATTGGAGCTAGAAGCAGTCAAGCGGCGGAATTGGCGGCCATTTATAAAGCAATTGCTACTGCAGTTGATAATAAATTCAGTGAAATATCCTGGTGACTGATTGTGACTATGCACAAAATAGCTTTGTGGAGTATTTACCTGGCTGGAAAGCGAGAGGTATGATTACATATAACAAAAAGCCACTTAAACATGGAAAAATTATACAAGCCATAGACAAATTGGTGTCAGAGAAGGATTTGACAATATACTGGAGAAAAATTCCTGGGCATTTAAAAACACCCGGAGAGGATAAGGAGGGAAATGATAAGGCAGACCACCTGGCTAAAATTGGGGTTGTGATGGGAGAATTGCTACCTATTGATGATTTACTGGGTGAAATACAAATTGATGCAGTAACATGTTCGAAAGCATCAAAGGAGGTAGATCAACCAGTGGTACAGTGGGGTCATGATACGCCAGACCAAGATTTGATTGAGGCACAAAAGATTTTTGGGAATCTATTATAATCATTTGATAGATCCTGAACAAAACCCTGTAACAGAAAATGATTGTATGGGAAAAGAAGAGTTGAGGGTGCTATTAAAGAATATAAATAAAATTAGATTACAGGATGGACTCATGATTAGAGAGTCCATAACAGGACAGATACAGTGGGTGGTACCCCTTTCATTCAGAGGGCTAATGCTACAACATGCACATGATGCAATAACTGCAGGCCACAGAGGTTCACAAAAAACATTGGAAATACTAAAAGATTATGCTTACTGGCCACATATGTCCCAAGATGTGGAATTATATACTAGAGGATGTCTAGTATGCGCCCAATTTAAACCTGCTTCACCAATGCATAGAGCCCCATTGATGAAGAGGCCTAACTCTTCCATGGTCAGATTTGCAAATAGACTATGTAGGCCCTTTAAAAAGGTCAAGCAGAGGAAACCGTTATATTTTAAGTGTGATATGTTTGATGTCGAAGTGGATTGAATGTATTCCTGCACCAGATTGTAGTGCGCAATCAGCAGCCACATTGCTGGTGAACCATGTGTTCTCAAGTTTTGTGTTGCCACAAAGAATTGAGTCAGACAGAGGAAGTCATTCACAAGTACTCTAATGAGTAAGGTATGGCAAATACTGGGTGTGAAAAGGAAACTACATATCGCATATCGGGCAGCGTCTTCAGGTGGAGTTGAACGGAGCAATAGGTCTGTTGTGGACATATTAAAGAAATTTGTGGCAGAAGCAGGTTCCAGCTGGGATTTACGTTTACCGTTGGTTTTAATGGCAATCAGATCAACTCCTGCCAAAGCAACAGGTGTTAGCCCCCATGAGGTCTTGACAGGTAGGAAAATGGTGTTACCACAACACCTGCTATACAGAACACATGAGCAGACACTTGTGAGTGCATCCACAGTTCATGAGTACATTGATGAACTGAGGAAGCATTTGCAACATGCATTTGCTTTTGTGCAGAGAAATCTGGAAAGGGCTGCTGACAGCGCCAAGACATACTACGATAAAAGAACATCAGTGGGAGAATACAGTGTAGGGGATCAGGTCTATAAGTTTCATTTTGGAAAAAGTAAACAGAAAAATTCTAAATTTCTAGCAGCCTGGCAGGGGCCATTTCGAATTATAGATAGGGTCCCTCCTGTAGTTTATAAAATTTTGAAGAATGAAGGTGAAACAATAATAGAGCAGTTTGTCCATGTAAACCAAATCAAGCCATGTCATCCAAGACATGAGATAAAAAATCTGGAGCGTGTAGAAACAGATAAAGTCCCTTGAACACAAAAAGGTAAAATAAATGGGTACAGTCAGGAGGCAGTGACAGAGAAGTTAAATAAAGATGGTTGATTATAATGGCACATAAACACTGTAATATATGTAAATATATATAATATAAAAAAGAAGCTTAAGTTTATGGAGTCGTGGTGCAGAATGAAAGTGCATTAAATATTGAATGTTTTTATGTATGCTTGTTCACTATAACCTGTGCTTAATTTCAGAAGGCGAAAGAAAAAGGGCGAAATGTTTTACAAAGCATGTTTTATTTTTGGCAAAAGGGTGAAGTTAGTATTGTACTATATACTTAATCTGTTTCTTTTCTATTTGATTTAGAATATTCACATATTTGTACTGGAGGTCACGGGAGACGATGGAGTCCTGGAGTCCCCTGGATGAAGACCAAATGGTGCCTGCCTCCGGGTGGAAGTGAAGACAAAGTAACCGGAATGCCAAAGAAAAGATGACTTCTATAGAAAAGGATCCAAGAATGCCAAGATGAAAGAGTACCCGAGTGAACCAAGAGAAGCAGACAAGTGTCCTGGCATATGGAGTTCCACATATTTATTATTTTAATTAATTGTTTTAATCTGTTATGTTAATTATTTATTTTAGTTGGTTGTTTTAGTTTGTTGTTTTCAATTGACTTATAAAATTGGAACACTGGACTATGGACACTTCCATTGGGAAGGCAAATGTAGAACATTTTAAAAGTACTGATAGATTCAAATGAATTTTAATATATATGTTGAGCAGTGGTTTTCAACTTTTTCATTTATGCATGTGAATGTTCATTGTATGGAATTGCTACACTTTGAAGAAAAGAAGCAAATTGTTTTTTTCCCAATTGGCTTGGATCGTAGCCAAGTTAAAAAAAAAAGGAGGGGATATGTAGGATTGTTTAGCGTGTTTTGGGAGCACAGAGCACAGCACCACTGCACAGGATCAATGTATAGCACGTTTTTGAAGTGCAGCACCACTGCATGGGTTTGGTGCATTGCTATAAGGTGATACAGCAAGGCATGTGTTGCCAGTGTAACATGGACATGTAAATGAAAACAGGCTATGCAGTCAAAAACGATTTATACATATAAAATGCAAATATTTTTTTTTTCACAGTTAAAAGCATATATTTTTTTTTACCTGAAATTCCTCTGTTGCAGGAGACACATTTGAGGATTAATGAACTAACCTCATTAACAAAAAAACTAACATGCTAACTCATTAATAAAATAATGTGTTCTCCAGTGCAAAATGGATGCAAAAGACAGACTCTGAAAGTCATTTTAAACGCGCATCCACATTTTTTTTTCTCTCTGTGCTGCTCTGTCCACAGTATTTGCAGGAAGCAAAGACTCGAATAGCAGGAAATCAGTTTTGTTACAGTTGCTTACTGTAAAAGATTTCTATTGTGTGCAGGAGGAGGATAGAACATGAGAGATTCTTATTGGACAAGCATCATATTAGAGGCTGTAACCAAGTTTTCTGGTAGAATCTGGGGGAAGGAGAGAGGGAGAATACATTTTAGACAGCTCGGAGAAAGACCTGACCGGTAGCTGTAGCCTGATTGAAAAAGCAGATCCCAGCTGCATTGCTGCAGAGACTGGGGATCCCAGACAATAATCCCCGGTTTGAGTAACGGCTGATGCCTGTTCTCACTGGGGGTGCTTGAAGAGGGAATTACCACATCCAGAAGGCGACCAGCTGAAGAATTTCACATGCTGAACAGATTAGGCAATTATACATTGCAAAGTACGGGGGCAGTGTGCGTGAATGCAAAACTATTCAGTCAATGTAGAAGAAAGAATTCCAGTGTCTTATCAACAGGTTTAATGTTGCGACTGTTCTCGTCGCCCTCTTCTCATTTTGTTACAGATAATGTTGACTGTGCTATTTCATTTATTTCTGTAAAAAGAGTAAGATCGTGTTTAAATGCAATTTTTATAATACACAAAAATATCTGAAAGCAGACGGGTAGTGTGTTTTATTTTCTCTTTCCTTTGTGCATTTACCATTACAGTGCTGATGATGTGGGGAGATGTTTAGACAGTGCAATTGTCATTTTGAAGGTAGCTAAAAATAAGACTTGGCTGCAGCTGTGTGCACAATTTCATTCAGTATGAGCAATTATAAATAACTGTGTGTGTGAAATAGCCTGCTGAAGGTAAATGAGTCAGCAGAAATAGAGACCCGGGACATAGTTCACTGTTGTATATAAAATAGTGAGTGTACCACATGTTAGCTCGCTGTTGTAAATAATTCAGTGAGAATTGCCCATGGTGGCACACTAAAAATGAAAATGTGGTATTTCTGAAATGTAGGCCTGAGGTCTCTCTAGTGATCACACGAACAATCTAAACAAAAATAAGGGGTTCTGGATATTGGGGGCCACAAATAAAACAAAGGAATTATGCTCACCAAAAATACCACCAACCACGCATACCAACCACGCATACCAACCGCGCATACCAACAAATGTATACCATCTAAATATGTCTGTGTACTGAAATAATGCATATCCACTGTATTATTATTATACATAACCCAATCTGAATACAAGGAGTGATTGTTGCTAAATTATTTTTTTCGGCGTTAAGAAAATACCGCCAGGCCCCAAATCTACACAAAATACTCAACAGGTCCGTGATTGGTCCACGTCTGGGATGGTTGTATGTAAGCAGATCTCTCATTGGGTCCTCTTCGTTATGGCACGAAGGAGATTTTGGATAAGAGAAGGCCCCTTACGCCCATACCAGGTTGATCTCTTGAGTTCACACTGAACTTAGGAAAGAAGCCAAGTATCCTGAAGCCAAGAAGTAGAGATGAGGGACCGCTAGTGACCCGCTGGAAGGTTTGGCACCCTGAGCCCGCTGACGTCCCGTTGGACCCCCTGTTTCTGATCGAACTTTGGTCTGCAAAGGCAATTCGACCCGTTGGAATAGTGGGACTAACTATTCTCGGCACCTCCACCTTACCCTATAAGCGAGCCTTCTCTGAAGCGTTCCTAGGCCAACTAGTGAACTGACCAGCTTGCACGGGACCTTTGCCCTGGAACCGCCGCCATCGTGAGTTGACACTAGAGCATATTGACACTGTAGGCTCTGGGTATAAGTCTCTCTCCGGCTGAGTTTCAAACACCTAGCCTTCCTAGGTCTGGAATTAGGAGAGTATTCCTGAACCCGAACATACGCGGTCATAGTGTTGCCCTGCTGTGCTGACAAACTTGGCAGATGCCTTGTTGCTGTGCCCACCTGTGCCCTCATACTTTCTGCAGTGCAATTGGCCTGATCCCTTCATCAGGAGCAGAGAAATCACCAATGTCCCGCCACTGAATCATCCCTGAAGTGCAGCCCATGGAAGCCGCACAATTGCAGGATTCGAACCTGCAACTGAAGTGGGCTTGACTGTCAAAGATTGGTCCAGAGAGCGCTGAGTGTCGGTGAGTACTTGCAACCCTTATCGCTGGCCCCTGGTGCATCCATCCATTTTTATGCATGAGTGTCCTCTGGGTACCACTCTCCTTTATCAAGGTAGCCTGTGCTACCAAGCTATTCCCAACTCTTGGATCCTGTTCTGCCCTCTTCGAGAGACCCTCCTTGAATAGTAGGAAGTTATTCTTTACGGCCTCACCCGCCTTCCTGAGCTGCAACAGCCCCTGCAAGAGACCCCGTTTTGGCCCACACGCACAATAGCGTGCATCAGCACCAAAAGTACTTTTGAGCTCATGGCTCAACTCATCGTAGGGACTGGACTGCCTCTTAGTTAGGGTTTGTTAAGTGAAGGACTGCCTAAACGTTATTTGCACTGTATGCTCCCTTTCTTCACATGTTGTGGACCCTTACTGTGCACTATTCCTTTAGGCCATTGGCAACTGTATACATGTTTAATAGTAGTGTTGTGTTGGTTTAGTTATTACTGCTGACATTTGCTTTGTGTTTGATTTAAAAGGCCTTTAATAAATGTATTTTTGATATGCACACCTGACAGAGTAATTTGCAGTGTTGTTTACTGTGTGTGCTTTCGCTCACTCTCACCCCTCCCGAGACCTAGTTTGACCGCTGCCAATGCTACCTTGATTGGTCTGGCTTGTCCAGAATGTTACCCTGTTCCAAGAAACTAGGCTGGCCTTCTGAAACTCTGCCAACCAGGTCAGAGTTCTGAAATCCATCTTAACAGGGACATCTTTGGATTTTGGGGTCAGGAACCCCACCGGCGGACACTCCTCTGCACAAAGCGACCCTTGACCTTCTCAAGCGTGGGAAAGTGGTTGGATGTGGCGGCAGGGATGTCCCTTGAAGGATTCTTCAATCAAATTGAATTTTTACAGGTCTGACGTCCAGCAGCCCTATGCAAGGGTATACCCCCTCTTCTGGGTGATACACAGCAACCTGGCTTCCAGCGGTCACACATACTCCTGCGGGCCATGCATGAAACTGGATTTCTTTGAATCAAGATGTCCAGGCACTCCTCGTCTGGACTCACAAAGACCCCTTCTCCAGACGGCAGGTTCACAGGACTGGCTTCCAGGGTACTTCAAAAAAAGAGAAGGTGTATGATGGGCCTTAGTAACTCGGGAAGAGGTCACCTATCCAGGTCCTCTGTTGATTCTGTCCTTGGATTAGCTCAGCAGTCTTCAGATTCCTTGAAGAAATGGCAGACTCCTTGCTCCGACTGGACCCAGGATTCAAGCTTCAGACTTCAGCATCAGAAAAGCTTCAGTTTCAACTTGCAGAGTCAGAACAAATTAGTGTGCGAGTGGTCCCTAGTTAAAGACATTTGATCCCCATTCACTCAGACTGAGCCAGGCTCAGTCAGCCCATCATACAAGAGTGCATTTAAGCAGTGTCAGGTCTGGACTGTCTAAATGATTTTTGGCCATTTGTAAATAGTCTGTTCTTTCCATAATCACTATGTTGCCCCCTTTGCAGCTTCTTTGATCACCACAGATGTATCTTCCATTAGATTTTGAATGGATTTTGAATGGATATATATTCTTTAAATGTTAAACTGTATTTGCATGGATGTTTGCATTTCTTTCTAATTTGTAGAAATCTTCAGTTACCACTTTATAAAAAGTGTCTATAACATTATCAGGGGGTAATTAAGGTACAAATTTAGACCGGGGTTTCAACACTTTCATGGGTATATTTTCTTGCTGGATATTTAGTTCCTTGAGCGCATCTTTTGAAACTAGCTGAACACATTAGACCCCAAGTGGGGGACAAACCAAAAATCATTTTCAAAAAAGCAGACACTCTAAAGTCTAAACTGAGCCCATCACTTCTACCAGAGGTCAAAAAGAGCAATATTGGAACATGGACTCTACCACAATGTGCAAATTTGCGAGTTAACCAACAGATACCTTCAAGGACTTCAACGGTAAAGAAATCAAAATCAAACAGACCAACTGCCGCACCAAGTATGTAGTAAATGCTATATTATGTGTGTGTAATAGGGTATACATCGGAAGTACAATCAGAGAATTGCAGATCCGAATAAGGGAACACCTGGCAACAATTGGGAGCCAGGATATACGCTTGCCCTTAGCAGCTCACTGGCAGAAATGTCATCAAATGGAAAAGAAGAGTGACCTTAAATTTATTGGACTTCAGCATGTATAAATGGGCAAAAGAGGAGACAGAGAGAAAGCACTGCGTCAAGTAGAAGCCAGAATCATCTGCAGACTTAATAGTACCGTAACTGGACTTAATTCTGACAATGAGATGGTGTCATTTCTCTAACTAATGTTTTTTTACAAGTGTGTAATTGATATTAGTTCATATAACCTAGAAATCTGCGGAAGTAAACATTTAAATAACCTAAACGCACTTTTAGAGTATACAGAACGGAGACTAAAATAAGTCACCAGATGATGTCAAGGGCACGGGTTCATTAAGACCTAGATTAGTCATAAGTATACACTAGATTGAATGATAATCATTAAATGCAATTTTGGGATCACCAATACACGTGACAGCAATTCTTCGCCATAACTCATGCTGTCAATATCACTGCGATGTATCAATTAGGCGTAGCGTATATCATGCTTTGCAACTTCAGTTTCTCTAATATATATACCTTAGGCTCAGAATTATGTGGTTCGGCAAAATTAAAAAACCACTAATGCACTATGACTATTGGTTCACCATAGTAATTACTGAAGAATGGGGGCCATGCAATAGGATTAGATGGAATACACGGTGAATGGTGGCCCAAAAAATGGCAGCCGTCATTTGCTGCAATTTGCAATGGACACCAGGGTCGGACTCGGGCATCCACCGTTGCCCGAGCAACACGAGTAGGCAAGTTTGTATTAGCCTCACCTGAATGCGAGAGCTAACACAGAGCCAACACGAGGGACGCCGAGGTGCACAAAAAACAGGTAAGAGACCGTCTATGTAAATAGGAACAGCTTAGAATGCGTAGACTAACATCAGCATTCTACAATAAATTGCTGCATGAGGAGTGCAATACTTGCCGATAAATGTATTGACGCGGTTTAGCAACTAATCGTGCACAATCGTAATGAGATAATACACGACTGATAAGAAAGGAAACCTCGCCACCCCTACTAGTTGATAGATTGAGCAACGCGTAATGATATCAATACACGGATAATACAATACGATGTGTTTACGCAACATGAATATATCGTATTATACAATAAGAGCGCAGCTCACTTTAGAAAAGCAATCACAAATGTGCGTTGATGCAGAGTGTAAATCGATGCCAATAGAGTGGTAAATCCCCGGAACAGATATTGAATACGTGCGCAGTAACAGCAATAGACAAATAATATGTGAACAGCAAGGGCTCATATTCAGTCAGTTAGAAATATGTCTGAGACAAAAGTCAGACTATGGGAAGGCTGGACAATTATTCTACATAAACGCAACTAAAACTGAATCGAAAGAGCTACACTAATTAGAATGTGTAGGATTCCGATGCTATGACTAATCCAACTCCCAGGTAATGATTTATTAATAGGGATTGAAACATTTTTACGATATTTTCCCACAGGGATTGGACCCTGATGACTAGGTTTTAAAGCTAACAACGTTTGTGACTTAAACAAAGCTATAAAGGTACGTAGAACAGTAATAGCTCACACATCCATATGAGCTTAATATGGATGGTTTTTTTGTTGACTGTTCAGAATGATAACTGACCCTTATACTTATATATATTTTTGTCTCTCTGTTGTGTGTTTTCTCAAAATATATCACCTCACAATCCTTCTCCAACCCCGAATCTCTGTTTATTATTTTATTGTTTTTTCCTATTTTTGAATTTTAATTTTGTTGATTTGATTTACACATACTTTTGACACTGTAACTACCTATGCAAATGCTATTAGCCCTGATTTGAGGAAGGCTTTCAGTAGCCGAAACACGTGTCATCAGTAAGGGCACCAATTAAAAGCTGAATAACGCAACTTTACAAGTCTGGCGCATTCCTTACATTCTGAGTATGTGGACATAATACTATTTTTAAGGTGGTTCGTAGACTCTTTTCCCACCCAACTCAGAAAAGACGCGACAGTACATATGGATCTAAATTTAACTTAAAAACAGTAGACCTAAGGAATCACGTTTCGCCTGACAGACTAGCCTCTCAAAAGGAATCCAAGTGTACATATCCTATGTTTTATGGTTTGGGCCTTAACTTTGTTGTACAGATAGTGGAGAGCTTCCCAAGCCAAGATGGAGATTCCAATTAAGCTCTCTGATTGGTCTGGAGTGTAGGAAAGGCATTGATTGAACATTCTAAACTGCCTTTCATTGTCGGCACTCCATCTGAAAGGACCTGTGATGAAGAGCTCCTGTGTTTGGTGATTTTAAACTGGGCGTTCCAGTCTTCTTGGGACCTAGGAGAGAGTTAGGAGATCTTTAGTGGAGGAAGATAAGATAAGAAAATTCTTGAGTTCATTTTATTCGTCATAACTGTACTTCACAGACTGCTGTTGGTTAAAGATTTCGTTCTTAAAGTAAACAAATTTGACTAAAGAGTTTTTCTTTACAACTCTTCTTATGTGACGTAACATTTATGGGAGCTACAAGCATTTGAGAGTTAGTTACAACTCAATCCTTGTTATTTAGTAACTCTCATGTGTTTGTGTAAAGTCAATGGCAATAAAGACTTTCCTTTTTGAAGAGCGCTTCGTTACTGTTCTGTCGCTAGTTTTTCAGAGTAATTCATAAACAAAGTGCTCGTCTGTGTCGCAGTATTACGTAGTTCATATTGCGTTGATTCGTAGAGACGAGTCGTAAGGCGCGCGTTCAGTATGAATGACAGAAGATTCACAGAAGTTAGACGGAGTTCCTCGTTAAAGTGATGCGCATGTTACTAACTTTAACCCAAGCGTGTGACACTAACTCTCTCGTTCATCCGCGGTAACCTAGATACATTGGAACACTAACTATAAAGTCACGGAGCACACGCAGAGTACTAAATTGATGTAGAACACTACCTTAAAGTCACAGAGCACGCGCGGAGTATAGTTCGATAGGAAGTACAGTTCTTTACCCAAAGGCACGTTGCAAAGTCTAACAAGCATGTGTTTCAAGTTTTAATTACAGTTATTCTTAAAACTGTTTTTTTCCTGCCTTTGTGTTAACTTTAAATAGAAAAGCACGTACTGTTATAAGGGAGGCAAAAAACCAATGCAATCAGTGAACTCATTCCTTAGCTGGTATTGATGGACAGAAGTAAGGAAGCTTTCTTTTACTCATAATCTGGGAAGAAGAACCTATCAGCCTGATCCAGTTTTGGCAATTCTTAATTGCAGAACTTTGTTTGGTACATCATTCAAGGATTAATTACTCCTCTAAGTCTTTAAAAGAGGAGAACCAGGTATGGTTTGGTACAAATGATTTAAGAGAAGGCGGGTAAAGGAATTCCTATAACAAAAGAGGTTGGTGATTTTGGCTTGTTGTTTCTTCTTTCCTTCTTAGGTTGAGAGGTCAAAAGTTTGTGACCTGGTGGTTGTTATTTTGTCCCAATTCCCCTTTTCCCTTAGGGGTGCACCCAGCTTAGCTGTTCCCATCAGTTGAAAGGGTTGCATTTCTGGGGGAGTACGGGGGTTCAGCAGCTTCCGCGGACAAACATCTGGATTACAAGCCTGACATGCAGGCAGGGAACCAATCGGACTCGCAAGCATTCAAGACCATGTATACAAAACCAGACAACCATAACACAGAATGTGAATTGGAGTAAGCACCCATTCCTTCAGAGCACTACACCGCATTCACTTCAGTTTCAGTCAGGGCTGGCCCAGGCATTGTGTTACACAATGAAAACTAATGTATATTGCCTCCACAATCCATTCGTACAGGTCAAACCCCAAGGGTGTACCAACAACAGTCCCTGGGAAGGCTCCAGCCAGCATAGGAGGAGGGAGCCCCAGAGCCATATATGTTCCTTCCCCCAACAGATATTCAGGGGGAAGGGACAGAGTCAGGGCTTCCCAGAACATTTGTAAAGAAGGGGTCAAGGCAATAGAAACCAAGAGGTTACAGTGGCCATCTTGCCTTTGTTCAGGAACCCATTGATCCCTAAGGCCGGGCCTGGGCGTCCCAAAAATGGAGGTCCGTCAGAGCCACCGTCAAGTCATCATGTAGCTGCCACCAACCCATACCCTGCTCCGTGGGCAACACACATGCGCCCAAAAACATACACTAGGGGTACATGGTTGTACATCCACCTATGGGTGCCATAAGTGTATTCCAGGGGTGTTGTTCACGACAAGGAAAAAAGAAAAAATGAAGAGCTGCACTGTCACAGGTCCAGGCTGGACATCAGTGGCAGAAAACATACAGAAAACACACTCAGAGAAGTGGTAGAAGGACTAGGAGGCCCTGTTTTCCAAAACGGCATTTCAAGCATCACAGTGACGACTGCAATAAATCAGAGGGGGTGCAATACCGATCAGAATGCAGAAGCCACACTGATGCTGGAGACTAAATTTGCAAGATGGATAATCTATGGGAGGAAGAATTCCATTATAAGCAGTATAGAATTAAGAAAAGGGAGGAGTGCTTCCGATTGCTTCTGAACCCATTCCTGAAAACAAGGAGTTACCTAGATCCAGGTTAAGTCAGTCAGAATATCATGTGCAGTGAACCACATATGCAATAAGTCAAAATATCTAGGATGAAACTTAACAGAAAGGCCTGAGACTTGACCTCAGAGACACTTCAAATGCATTTGTGTGTTCTGAGAAGCCAGAGTGATCCAAGAACTGCTGAAGCTGGCTATGGTAAAGTTTATATATTTTTTGAGAATCAAAGAAAAACGGAATAGCTTGAACCGAACAGCCACCTCAGTTTAAAGGTAATACAATTCATCCTTGACTAGAACCGAAACAGCTGAGGATTAAAAGTGTTAACAACCTTTATGAACCACCATTAAGTTACTTACTTTATGTCTTCAACAGGTTTTTTAAATAGTGAAACTATTGTATTTGTGTCTGCCAAACGAATGAGGCAATGGAGGGCACGGCTTCTATGTGCAAAGGTCAACGGGTTAACACCAATTGGCTAAAAGTGGAGAGAAACGGGAAAGGTCACTAGTAGTTATACAAGGTAAAAGTACATTTAAACACTAAAACTATTACACTAAAATAAATTGACAATATGACAATATACAGAAAGCATTTTGTGGACAACCATTCACTCATAACAGCAAGCACTCCAAATTCACTTATAACAAAGGCAATATGTAATTCTACATAGGAGTACATAAACATTTTACAGAGAAACCAAATATGATATAAACAGGAGCTGCACCACTGATCCACCAGTGCCTTGTGATGAATGCAGACTTACCTTCAGAGAAAGGCAAAGTAACGAACGGACACTGGGTATACCTTCGGGTGTTCATTACATCCCATCATTTTAGCTTATCTGCATCATAGCATAAGTGGAATAGCGTATGCAAATGAGCCTTATCTTTGCATGACTAGGCCACAGTCTTACCTGAACATCTATGTTACATCCTTCAACATGGTAAAATAAGCAACTGCAGACACATTTCAGCCTTTAATTTGGCACCCATACCTAGATTTTCTTTCACCAAACAAACCATTCCAATGGAATGTATCCTCCCACAGATTTATCATCTCAGATATCTGCATAGCACCAGCTGCTTTTCTGAAAGAATTTCATCCACCAGGTTCTGCATGTATTGGCGTCTTCTGGACCCTCAACTCCATGGCACCGGAACAAAAACCATACTCCATTAAATATAGAGAAAACCACGACCGACCTCAGTTCCAATTTTTCCACATGCTCAGCAAGCTGCTTTTTTCAGAAAACGTTCTGTGTGCATCATTCCCGGATCCAAAAAGGACGGAGGATCCAAGCCATACAAGGATTGCAGGGCCAACATGTCATTATCAGACCCCCCACGAAGTCTGCATCTGGTTGTTTGAGGGCAGATCACACTACCTATGACGGTGGCGCCTGTCAAGCCATGACGTAAGGCCTTCCAGGTGGCTAAACTATTTACTGCTCTCGCCAAAAATGGCCCTCACCCACCTTTGAAATCCCCAGTTGGTGCCTGGGAGGTTGAAAATGAAGAGGTACCCATTAACATTGAGGCTGCGGCTGAAAGCAGTTTTTCTGACGAAAGAACACATGAAGGAAGAGGAGAAAGTACTTACTGTAATGTTCTTTCTATTGATTCTTCTCCTGCCGACTCCTTATCAGATTGATATACATTCCAGCATTAGCTGCTCAGAAAAAATTTAGACAGGGATGTAGTATACCTCGATGAGGCGGTTGTCCATTCCGGACATGACGTCTGGGTATCCAGTGATTTTAACCAACAAAAATCAGAGAATGATTTTAATAACAAACCAATAATAACGAAAAAATATTGAAATTAAAAAATATATATATAGATGGGGTGCTGTAAGGGGTTAAAAAGGGTGGGGAGGGTTTGGGGATGATTTTAAAAGCATAGGGAAAGAGGGGTGTGAGTGGGCCCTCAATAAAAATAAAAAAAAATGTGTGATAAAGTTTAGTTGTAAAATCATTCTCTGTAATGTATTTCTGTAAATTCACATTGAACCAACGTCAGTCGCCCTAAATATACTGTGTCACTACACTCTATACCTCAGTTTCCCACCTTAATCCCCCCGTGCTCAGCTGCTGCGGAGGAAGAATGAAACGATTTTGCTGAGACAACCACAACTCTTAAAACAAAGAAAAAAACCTAACAATAGTTTCTTTATAAAAAAAAAAATTAAGCACAGTGCCGTAACACACCAATAAATTCCCAGCAGCCCTTTAAATGGGAGCTCATCTCATTCTCCCAAAGAGAAGTTAGTCATTAATTACAGACACTTTCATAGCAGGGTTGAATGGGAGTTTGATGAGGAATCTTTGGGAGAAGAATCCATAGACCGAACTTTACATTAAGTAATTTCTCCTTCAATGTATTGCCTTTCTCCCGCAGATTCCTCATCAGATAGATGTTAGGGAGAAATCTCTCTTAAGGCTGAATTTCCTAACCTAGTGAGTCCCCCAGCAGCTTTGCTGGATTTCTGGAGTTTGTTTTTTTCTCCTGCCAAGAGTGAGACTCTTTTTCTACCACTCTTGGACATTTTTATGGTGTTCCTTTGACTGCTTATGTGTTTTATGGGCTATGGGGTCCTTTACTCCATGGGGTCTCATGTGTTTTTTTTATGTGTGTTACACAGCACCCTCCGTGCAGTAACACAGGGGTGTCATAGTGACAACCCACCATAGACTCCATACCTGGGACTGACTACTGTCTCCCAGGGCATGTAAAGTCACCATTGGCTTTACTAGTCCCAGATTATTAACAGAAACCAGTACAAACCATCATATTGTGGACGTACTGGTCGGGTCAATTCGATTGCCCCGGGGTCTGTTATTCGAGGGGGCACGTCTCCGTCCCTTCTGATCGAGTTTTGGCTGGTGGCAGTGGATACTACTTTTTATATTCGACCGCAAATATATTCCTATGGGATTTTCCCATTGTTCGAGGCTACCAACTTTAATTATTTAATTCTCATAGCCTCGAACATACCGCCGGTTTATTTAGTTAATATTAATTCGCCGGTTGGTATTTTTTGCCAGGACTCGATTCTAAAATGGCATTTGTGTTCTCTTCCGTGACTCCAAACCAAGTCGAGCCCTTTGCTCCACTTTTTGGCGGGCTTCTCCACAGAAGCCTCCAAAAGTGGTGCCACTCTGTCTGGGTACCACAGGGGGTGCGGGAGGGGGTTTAGGCACCCTGGACTGAGTTACCTTGGTAACTCAAGTCGCACTCTTGTGTGATTGGCCCAAGTGGTGAGCCAGCCGGCTCACCACTTAGCATGTTTGATTGACAGCTAGGCTGAGTGAATGGGGGTGTGCTGCATAAAAGCAGGGTTTTGGGGACTGGAACTTCAGAAGTCGCCACAGGACCTGAGAATCCGACAAGGGAGGAGCTGAGCTGACCTACCACAACGACACCACCGGTGGAGCCCTGCGGAACCGACTCACCACTTCCCGACGACAGAGAAGATCTCCCGGCTGGAGAGGCTTCTTCCCCTGACTGGTGGGCACAACCAGTTTACCTTCTTCTCTTCGCACCCCAGACCGTCTTGTGGTCGAATTGCCCGTGCCAAGCACCCCGGCAACCGGATAGCCACTTACCACTGGACCGCGAACAAAAGGGCTGTTCCTTTTAACTGAGAACTCCGTGGCTGGTTTCTGCCCTGGCAGTGCAACGGACTCCTGTCTTCCTCCCCGACGAGATCCTCTATTCCCCTGGACGAAGCACCGACTTGCATCCGCTGCCAGGAACAACTGCCCCCGCTGGAGTATTCTCACCACTTTAAGGTACCGTGTCCGCCAGGCCTCCCTTTCTAAAGATTGCTACAAGGTAATAATAACTCCTTAACCTTCTGGAATGGGCTGGCCGTCTTGACCTTCTAACTTGTCCCTTTCTTTGGTCCAACTCCTTTTTGAACCGTTCCAAGACTTTTGTGCACTGCAACCGTGTGACCTTGGACACATTTCGTTTTGATCCTCTTAAAGTGGATTCGGCCTACTGACTCTAAACTCACAGTGTTACTTTGACTTCCTCTCTTGTTGTGTTCGTGAAAAAGTGTTGGGATCTGTTTCAATTTATTCTCTGCATTTCTCTCCCTTTTAAAACAAATTATAAGAGTGCCATCTACGTTAAGCGCTCACCGCTGTCTGAAAATAAGTGGGGCTTTACTTAAGACTTGTCTAATATTCTTCTAAGGAGTGTATATCTTTTAGTGACCGTGTTTTTGAACTGCTTACTATTAGCGCCTGTGTGTTTTTTCTAGATGTGGTTTTAAATAAATAATTATATCTCTTTTACACCAAGCCCTGGTCAGTGTTTACTTGTTCTACTATGTTCTTTTGACCTATTGTGAATGCTCCGTATACTGCCTAACTCTTCTTGAGGGAAGTCTGACTGCTCAGCCACATCTACCAAGTGAATCTGTGTGGTACAGACTGCTACCAAGTGGCTTTACTGCCAAACACCTGTAGTCTTAAATCTTTTGCAGTGGTCTCAGAGGGAACTGCACAGGTTTCTGCCTAACAATAGACTCCCAAAACTAGCATCAGCTCCCTGGGCTACATTCTGGTAAAAGTGTTTGGTGAAAATATGCATTGAGGACCAAGCTGCCGCTCAGAGATGTCCCTCACTAGCACCCCCTTTGCAGAGACCCGAAGAGGCAGCCATCCCCCTAGTGGAGTGTGCTCTAATGCCCACAGGTAATTCCTTCCCTGCATTGCGTTAACATTCTGAAATGCAGAGTGTGATCCATCTAGAAATAGATTGCTTCCTGACAGCCAAACCTTTTCTTACAAACGAGAAGGCTACGAACAGTGGTCGGTTTTCCTAAATTCTGCCTTTCTGGCAACCTAAAAGCTAAGAGCCCTCTTCCGCCTAGGAGGGATGCAGAGGCAGGTAGAAAATGGGCAGGTCAACAACCTGGGACTACCCAACCCAGACAAACTGGGGTAAAACACAATTGTACTCCCTGAGAAACGGCAGCTTGCATGAGAGGGTTTGCAGTTCACGGACCAGTCTGGCTGACGTAATGACCACTAAGAAAGGCGTCTTTGGAGTAAGTAAATGAATGGAGTAAGAGTGCAAAGACTCAAAGGGAGCCGCCTTGAGGAAAGTAAGAACCAAGTCAAGGTCCCAGTCTGGGAAAACAAAGGGAACAACAAAGGGAACAGGCAGAAACCTATTTACAAGGCCCTTCAGCAATTGGGCCATAACCGGGATCTTAAAGAAAGACCCTTGATCCGGAAACCTTTTGAAAACAAAGCCGCCAAGTATCAGATAACTGTTGTAACAGGGACAGAAGGAACTAAATTACTACATTAGTGGGGCAAGAGATGGGGTCAATCGCACGTTCCCTGAACCATGCCGCAAATCTACTCAATCTGTGCGCATACAGCAATCTCGTTAAAGGTCTGGCTGCAAGTACCTCCTCTGAGTTCCCAGTCATCACACCTCATCCTCTCAAGACCCATGCTTTCCATTTGAGGTATTCCGGGTACAGGTGAAGTACCCATCCCTCCAACTGAGATAGGAGATTCGGCCAACGAGACAGCCGGAGAGGTGGGCAGATGGTCAAGTTCAGAAGCTGAGGGCCACATCCTCCTCGCCCAATCCAGGGTGATCAAGATCAGAGTTGCTCAGAACCTCCTCAACCTCCCGAGAACCCACGGAATGATGGAATCGGAGGGAAGGCATAATGGAGTCTGAAGTCCCACTCCACTAGGAACGCATCCCCCAAGTGCGCCTCTCGCTGAGAATTCACTCAACCTAAATTGCTTGCACTTCCTGTTGGCCGGGAGGTGCAACAGGTACTACAATCATTGAGGGAGGAGGTCCCGACCCCGGATATGTGCCCAGAAAATGGTGGAGCACTCACGAACTTGGAGCGGAGACAGGAACTCATGGCAAAAAGAAGGATGCCAGGTGGCATGAAATATAAGAAACTTAACACCCTTCCCCCTCTGGGACGGGAATATGAGGTGTGTTGCGCAGGGATTTGGTAACCTTGTATGTCCTCAATTACATGGTTGATAAACGGGGAAGAGAGATGTGGTAGGAGGGACGGATAGCGAGGCAAAGCTACTATTACGGAGAATTCTCATAAATGGATGATTTCCCTTACCTAATGAGTCCCTCAGCAGCTTTGCTGGATTTCTAGGATTTATTTTTTTAACCTGGTAAGAGTGTGAGCCTTTTTCCCACTCTTACATGTGTTTTTGCTGTGTGTGTTTTTCACTTTTTGTGTGATCTTGAGCACTGGATCCTCACCTACTGCATGGCCTCATATTTTTCATGTGTGTTACACAGCACCTTCAGTGCAGTGACACAGGGTTGTCTTTGAGACTTCCCACGACTCCATTTTCTGGGGCTGACTACTTTCCCCCAGAAAAGGGTAAAGTTGCCATTAACTTTACCTTAGTCACTTTAAACCATAGACCCAGTACACCCCATCTTACCTCGAGTATTGGAAAGGGTTAATTCTTATCCTTTTTGTCTGTGTCTCTTGGAGCCTTGTTTCGCTCCCTTTACATTAAGACTTGGCTGGTGGCAGTGGTATCTACCCTAACTTTTCTACTGCGAGTATCTTATATAAACGTGATAGTGTTTTAGGCTATTATATTATTTTGGCTCCGGCTGGGTTTATTCGCAATTTCTTTTTCAAAAAGTCTTTCTCGTGTTTTTCTCTGCGTACCAAATCAGGGATGATTCCTTTGTTCGCTGTCTTTTCGCGGGCTTCTGCACAGAAGCTCATCTGCCTCCAACTCCCTCGGGGTCAGCCGCTTCTCCAAGCAATGAGTTGGTGGTCGATCTCTCTCCTCGGCTGGGGCCTCCCTCTGGAACAGCCTTCCTGCCTCCCTGAAACTTGGGGAGAACCATCTTCGGTTCCGGAAGAACCTCAAAACGTTCCTCTTTGCTTCTGCTTTCTCTGCCTCTCTCCCCTGCTGATATTCCCTGCCGATTTGGCACCGGTTACCTGGCCACCCTTTCTCATCTTGGGGCCAGGTCCTGACGTTTGCTCTCCTGCCCTTGGGGAATGATTCTGTATCCCATCAGTCCCTTAACAGCACTTATGTCTGCTCTTACCTTGCACTTGCCACCTTCGGGCTGTTATTTATTGTATTTATTCTTCTTTCCCATGTACTGCACTTTTCCCCTTTCCCTTCCCCTGGCACTTCTTCCCTTTCTCCCTACCCTCGCACTTGCGCGATCTGAATGACACCTGGCCTAGTAGGATCTTTGTCTGTCTCCCACTGTCTTCCCCTCCCTCGCCTCGTCGCGCCTTGAAACACTTGTGTTCAGGCGCGTTATAAATGCCATATCATATCATACCATATCCTTAAGGTGCCTGAAAGTCTAGGTAGGCAGGATGTGAGGGAGGGGTCTTTGGACCCCTGCCATGGGTTCCCTTGGTAACCCAAGTCGCACTCCTGTTTGATTGGCTGAGGGGACTGTGCTTGCTAGGACAGCAACTCTGCTGTGTGATTAACAGCCAGGCTGTATGAATGGGGGAAAACTGCATAAAAAGCAGGTCTCTGGGACTAGAAAAGCAGAGTCGCCACTGGAACGCAAGAACCAACAATGAGCTGACAGAAGAGGACCCCTACAATGACTGAACCGCCCGGTGAAGCCCTGCTGCAGGTCTGAATCTTCAGAATCCGATGACAGAGAAGATCCTCCAGGAAACTTCTTCCCTTGAGCTGGTGGGACCAACCAGTTCGCCCCAACTGCAAGCCAGGAAACATCCTCTGGTCGAATTCGCTGTACAGAGCTACAGTGGGCCGGATAGCCAGGAAGGTCAGACCCTGCTTGGGTTTTAAGGAGTGCACCTTTTATTCGTTGTTTTGCTCTGCTGCTGGCTTCTTCCCTGGGTGGCGCAGGACCCTCCAGTCTTCCTACTTCGTGTCAGTCCGACAGTCGCTTCAAGAAGCGTGAGCCCGCAGGAACTACCAGAAACATCCGCCTCAGCTCCCTCTCCGTTTTAAGGTACTGTGCAAATCCGGTTGTCCGTTTCGTTCAACTGCAGTGAAAGTGTTTGAAATCTTTCTCCAATCCGAGGGCGTGTCCTCCTCTTCTCTTTGAACTAACTTTTCGATCAACCAACCTCGTCCGGAATCTGTGCCACGAAATTTACCGCTAACTACCCTGAACTGTGTGATCTTGAGCAAAAGACTTTTGACCCATTGACTTTGACCTTAAGCCTTTTCTAGCTGTTCTCCTCACTGAAGTTCCTCTTGTTCAATTGCCCTGAGTACTTACTTTTTGGTTTGATTTAATTTCTAATAACTTTGTCTTTCCCTCCCTTTTAAATTGCTGGAGTGCCATTTTGCTCCCACTTCATTTTGGGAGCTTAACTTGTATGGGATTTAAGGGAAGTGGTGTGGTGTATTAAGATTGTGATTTTTAACTTGCTTATAATAGTGTAATGTTATACAACTGAAGAGTGAAATACATGTATATTCTTTTACTTGAAAACCTTGAGTCAGTGTTTGCCGAAATCATAGTAATTGCTGTCCTTTGTGTAACTATTTGATACTGCTCACTTACTCTTGAGATAAGTCTGGCTGCTCTGCTACTGCTACCACTATAACTGTGTAGTACAGACTTGTACTGAAGGTGAAATTGTACTGTCACTTGTAGTCTTAATTGCGTGTGGTGTTCCCAAAGGGTACTGCATATAATTCTGCCTAACAGCTAACCTTGGTGGCACATCATGTGGAGGCCGTCTCTGGTGTGATGATGGGGAAGCGGAAAAGAAGAGGGGTGGGGGCCAGGGGGGGGAGCAGTTCTGGAGCAGTTGGTTATGTTATTTTTTCTTAAAACAGAAGGGTCAAGAGTTCATTTGAGTTACAGCCATGGTGCGCATGGATAGCGGTGGGTGGGCGGACATACTCAGGGTAGGGACCCTAAATATGAAGGGCCTTAACTCTCCAACAAAGCGTTCACCGGTGGCAAGGGAATTCCAAAATCAGGGGATGGATATCATGCTGCTTCAGGAAACAAGGCTAGTGATGGGTAATGAGAGGCGCATTCCGTTGGGACAGATCGGACAAGTGATTTAGGCGCCGGGGACAATCAAGAAAGGTGGAGTCGGAATCCTCCTGAAAAAGCGGCTTAGCCTGAGTGATACAAGGGTGTGGCAGAGGAAGGATGGCAGAGCCTTGCTAGTCTCCGGCAAATTGTAAGGCGAACAGATGACATTGGCTACTATTTGATGCCCCAACCAAGGGACAAGTGCAGTTTTTTCAAGAAGTGTTGTGGGAAATATTTCTGCAAAGCAGCAGTCTCTTACTCATAGGTAGGGATTTTAACATGTGGGCAGACACAGGGATGGACAGAAGTGGGGGCGACGGTCAACCGGGGGTAGGGGACCGCAGTCAGGCAGTGGCCTCTAACCTTTTAGCAGGAGAGGGAACGGTGGACGTCTGGAGGGAATGCCATCCCGGGACCAGTGGCTATACTTTTTTCTCCCCTGTACATGGTACTCGGAACAAGATTGACTACTGGTGCATAAAGAGGCAACACATGGGCTGAGTATCCCACAGCGATCTTATCCCCAATTAGCTGGACGGATCACGATATGGTTCTCATGGGCATCTCTGTGGTGGGCATACAGACGAGGGATTTCTTATGGAGATGCAATGACATGTTGCTTAAAGATGTGGTCTTTGTGGAGGAAGTTAGAAAGGCGGTGGATCTCAACATAGTCTGGGAGGCTGCGAAGGCAACGTGGAGGCGGCTCCCGATAGGAGAGGGTGCAGTGAAGAAAAGGACCAGGACCCTGTTGGCAGGGGGGTTGATCTGGGACTTGGAGGCAGAGGGGCCAGGGGATGCAGGCGCTGCCCAGGAAAGGCTTAAATCGGCATGGGGGAAGAGGCAGGAGTTGAAGGAACTGGAGGTCGGAAAAGAGGTGTCTGGGTTGCAGTCCTTGCGGCAATGCTACTATGAGAATGGGGATAAGGCGGATACATTGATGGCATCCCGTCTTAGGGGCCAGCAGGCGAACCGGTGGGTGGAGCCAGTTGAGGATGTGCAGGGTAGGCTTCACTCTAGCACGACTGGAATACTGCAGGAGGATGCTCGGTTTTTATGAGGATCTCTATGAGGAAACGTTGGTGGAGGGTGCTCAACTTGAGCAGTACCTGCGGGGGAGACAGAGGAGCTAGAGGGTCCCATTCCTGGAAGCAGGTGCTGAAGGCAATTTGTGGAATGAAGGTAGGGAAGGCACTAGGCGATGATGGGTATACAATGGGTTTCTTTAAGACGTTTGCCACCGAGCTGGCGCACCACATGGTGAGACTTCAACAATTTATTGACCACAGGGAGTGCACCCCCCTCCTTTAAACAGGCCTTAATATTGGTTATTCCAAAAGAGGGGAGCGGTCTAAGGAACTGTAAATCATACCGACCCATATCCCTGATAAATGTGGATGCAAAGGTCTTCACAGGGTTCTGTCATCCAGAATGGAGTGCATTATGCAGGACCAGGTCGGATTCATCAGGGGGCAGACACTCTCCGGAAGACACTACACCTGATGGACCAGGCCGAGAGTCAGGAGGGTAAGCCCACACAGTTGGCCGTGGATGCCGAAAAGGCCTTTGATAGGGTGGGGTGGAACTTCCTATATGGGGTCCTGAGGAAATATGGTTTGGCAGTCGGATTCGGAAGGGCATTCAGGCACATTACTCTTCCCCCAAGGCCGAGGGTGGCTGTCAACGGTAAGCTGTCGAGGGCCTTTGATCTGAATCGCAGCACAAGGCAGGGGTGCCCACTATCCCTCCCCGCCCGCCCCCTGCTTATCGGCCTGTCCATGGAGCCTCTCTCACTGAGCGACTGAGGGGCACCACAGGTGGAAGGTATTGTGGTGGGAGGAAAAAAGTTTTATGTTGAGGCTTTATGCAGATTATATCCTCCTGCACCTGAGGAACCCACTAAGCTTGGTACTGGCAGCTATGGCACTGATTGAGGAATATGGGTCTTTCTCCAGATTTAAAGTGAACTGCCAGAAGTCTGTTTTATTCCTGTTTGCCAAAGACGGACTGAGAGAAGTTGAAACAGTTAGACTGTTGGGGATGGAGATCCAGGGGGAGAGCATTTGATACTGGGGAATCAATATTACTAGATCTCTGGGGGACCTGAGTGGGGCCAACTAACAACCGCCCCACCCCCCCTTGCTGAACAAAATATGTGGGGAAATGGCTGAATGGGGCAGACAACTCTCGTGGATGGGGCGGTTTAATGCCCTAAAAATGAATTTCCTACCGAGGATACTATATTTGTTTCAAATGTTGCCAGTAAGGGTCCCAGAAGAGCAGCTGAAGGAGGCTAAGGACAGATGCTCTGCTTCCTCTGGCAGGGGCAGAAACCAAGGGTGTCTTAGGACACCTTGGTGCTGCCAAAAGACCGGGGGAGACTATAGACCAAAGACTATACACAACATTCCATTGGGGGAATACATCCGAGCAAGGCGCAATTGCCGAGAGCAAGACAAATTTGAACAGGAATGTACACTTCTGATGAAACGTTTTAACAATAGAGGGTATCCAATTGGCTGTGTGAAGAGAGCTTTTGAGAAAACGAAAAATTTGAAACAGACAGACACCTTATCAAAGAAGACAAAAACACCAGATGGTAAACCAACAACACTGATGTTTGTGACACAATTTAACAGAGATCATGAAAAAATTAAAAAAGCATTACAAAGGAACTGGCACCTACTCAAATTGGATGAGCATCTAGTAAAATGTGTAGCTGACAAACCCTCTATCATCTACAAAAGAGCGGATACCCTCAGATCACTTATCTGCCCATCACTACTACCAGACATCAAGGAAGCTAAACAAACAACTTGGTTAACAACAGAGGATACTGGTTTCAGGAAATGTGGTTTCTGTTCCATGTGTAAATTTGCAACAGACAGAGCAAAGGAATTAATGGATCTTAACGGTAAAACTGTTAAGACTAAACAAAGTATTAACTGTAGCACCAAGTATGTTGTCTATGGTATCGGCTGTATTTGCCAGAAAATGTACATAGGCAGCACAAAAAGAGAACTCAGAACTAGGATCTGAGAGCATATGACAAAAATTGGGAGCCAAACCCATCACTACCATTAGCCTTACATTGGCAAAACAATCATCAAATGGATGAAAAATCTAAAATCAAGTTAATTGGCCTCCAGCATGTTACCCTGTCCAAGAGAGGCGGGGATAGAATTAAAGCATTGCTTCAGGAGGAGACAAGACTTATCGGTTATTTGAATTCAACAATTACAGTCCTCAATATTGACAGTGAAATGGCATCATTGCTGTAGGTGCATTAAACAGACTTTTAATTCTAAAAAATGTTTCTTGTATAAATTACTCCTATAACAATGTACGAGAGTGTCATGGCACATGCATGACAACATACTTTTAGGGGCTTAGTTTTAGACAGACCAGAGATTGAAACAAATTTGAATACATGCAATTATGTTGTAAAATAACAGACGAATATGTAGTCTACAATCACAAATTGACATAATGTGTAACTTCACTCCTTTGCTTGCACCGTCATGCTAATTATTTTGGAAATAGGTTCACATCTAGATATAACATATTACTGCAAACTGCAAACCCTCTTGCCATCATTACCCTGCTGGTAACATTTCCTAAATGGATACATATTCAGACAAATTTAGAGTTACAGTAACTCCGTACTAGACCCCAATCGTTCTAGTATTTACAGGGTAGACTGTAAAGAATTGGGAATTACCATATTATATAAAAATAATACAACAAGCTTATTATTATGACCTTTACTATGAAGGATTATGGCTAACCTTTAAGCCTTGTTAAATCATCCACATAATTGTCCAGCAGTTTGAAATTAAGTATGGAACTAGCACGTAGCGTTGCCATAGCGATGTTTAACAATTGCAATGGCGTTGGCCATTTATTTACATGACAACATGGGCTAAACCTCATTCCTCTTATTAGGATGGTGGGATGCTAGTTGGCTAATCCTTAAAACATCACCAAATTATCCACATAAGTGTCCAACCTCTTGGATTAGAGCATGGAACTAGCATGTAGAGTTGCCATAGCGACATGTCAACAATCATTAAGGCGTTAGGCTCTAATTTACAGGATAACATAATTATGGCCGGCAGTGATTATTCATACTATGTAAAGCTCGCATAGGTAAAATACAGTAACAATTGTAACAACATCATCAGCAGGACATCAAACCCAAGCTGACTGTCACGCTCACCTGATTCCCACGGAGGCGCAGGTCTGGCTTCGAGTGCTGATGCTTCTTCAATGGTGAAGCGTAGGACTCTGAGGATGGACAGGTAGGGCCCCTCTACTCTGGCTTCTCTGGCTCGCAGGAATATTCCCCTTCGGGTCTGGAAGGATGAGTTCTCTCTCCTGCTTCTGATGCAGGGGCACGTTGAAACCCAGTTACTTCACTGGATTGAGGTTTGATGGGAGTTCAAATAAGCTTGACTATTCAGGTAAGGCGCTGTAAGTGTTCTGTAGCAAGTTCAAAAGTTCAAGCTTAATAATAATGTTCATTGTCTTATTGCAGCAAGCGCTAACGCTTATGTCTTTTTCCCCTTAGGGGCCGGGGTTCAGAATGCCGGCGATATGGCGCTGACCCGAAGTGAAACGTGCAGTTCCAGTAAATGACAGGTAAGTTCTGGATGACCGTTCGGGTAATGTCTTTGCATTCGCTCATTCAATGTCTGTCTTTTTTCCCCATAGGGGCCGGGGTCCGGAATGCCAGGAAGCGGCAGGACCTGAAATGGAATGGGAATGACCCAACAGGTAAGTCTTAGAAGGAAACTGAGCTTTTCCTATTCCCTTCCTTCTCTCACCTTGTGTTCTTGTCTTTTTCTCTCTAGGCTCTGGGAAGTGACTGCGGCTCCGGATGATCGCTGCTGAAGATGGAGGTGCCCAGGAAAGGTGAGTGAAATGCAGCGCTGCAGCGATCGAAGCGAAATGCTTTTAAAAATGATGTCTTCCCTTTCAGGATCGTCGGTGTGATGTCTCTGTGATGCAGCTTTAGCAGGTAAGGTCTTCTTTCTCTCCAATTCTCTCTTATCTCCCTTTGCAGGTGACCCAAGATGCTGACAGGCGTGGCTGAAGTCCAGATGCAGGAGCTGACACGGTGAGCGTCCAGCTGCGAGGAGCAGAACAACGCGAAGCGTGAGTTGCTGATCGGGCGTGGTTTAAATAGCTTTGGAAGAAGTTCCAGGTATGTATCCTTCCACCGATCACACCCAGGTGGAAAGTAGTCCCACAGGTAAAGTAGTTCCATTCAGGCCTCAAGAGGGCCTGGATGTAGCAGCATGGTCTGCATCAGGTAAGTGCACATTAAAACACTTGAACACATGTCTAGCTTTATGAGCCTGGCGCCTTAGGTCCAACATGAGCCTGGCGCCTAATGCGCCAGGACTGTGTCCAAAGGGCCCCAGCTTGGGCCCGCTGGCACTTCCCTGGGGGGAATGATGCCTGCCTCTGGGGTTGCTGGGTCGGACCTGGCTCCTTGGAGGTAGGCATCATGACACTGACTCGACATACGACAACGCAATGCCTACGCCGCGTTGCCCGGGTAACCGCCAACAAATAGTTCCAAAATGGCGTCGGCTGCTTTTCCATTCCGAACGCAGCCGACACGAGCGATCAGTAAGCAACCAGGTAAGGGAGAATTTCGAGCATTACTTGCACAATCCAGACATGATCGGGCACATCATTAAGCAATGAGCCTAGACAAATATGAATCTGTAATCAAATATATATCGCAAAATGATATGGAAGTTTTCCAAATTAGATACACATTCAAAGATTTTAATAGCAGTCACCTCAATTAGGCAATGCGGCAAGCTCAGAGTGCGGTGAACTATAGATGCAATAAGATCTTAGTGAGTAATGAAAACTCCCTGCTAATATGTCATTAATAGGAAAGAATCATGGGATCAATCCCAGGTATTAAGAACACAATATAAAGGCAAGAAAAAATTTAACTCCAAATTGGGTAAGTTACAAGGCTTTCTTAATGGTGTAATTTACCTCCTGTAATGTAGTAATACTCACTAAAAATGTTTCCTTTCGCTTAATTTCCTGTTCTTCAATTGTCTCTCCCTTCGCTCTGCCCTCCCCTTATTCGTTTTGAATTTGTTTTCTCACACCCTATACATTCCTCCCCAATGCCAACCCCTATTCTCTGTCTTTCAATCATATGTTATGCTGGTTAATAACATTTAACAAATATTGTTTCTGGTTTCTAATTGCTTTCATTTGTTATCAATTGGGGTATTTTTGACATTGGGGTCATACTATTTTGTGGATTAACTGGAATAATTGACACATTTTATTTTAATATTCAGTCGTGATTCATATTATAAGCCCAGATTTGAGAAAGGCTCAGCCGAGCCGAAACACGTGTGTGGAATTCTTTTTTCACTAATGAATTGACGGTTTTGGCGTATCGTTACTCCAGGGAACTACGACAATATGTCACATCTTGAAGTATTTTCCATCTATTATGATATTTACCTCCACTTTTTGGAACACTGTAGCGATTTAGCTCAATTGGTACAATAAGAGTCGCTGAGTAGACTAGCTGTACTATAAAGCCATTTTTCTTTTCCTCCTCGGATAAATTGTGATAAATCACCAACTATGATCTCGATGATCGGTCCATTAACGCAGCAAAGAGTAAAGGCTGACCTATTACTTAATGCAGCCTCAGAGTCACTATGTTTACCAACTGCAGTAGCACCGGAAAGGAACTACGATGAACCAAAATCAGAAACGAGACAAAATAAAATCTGTCAGGGTCATGCAGAGGCGAATTCAGAAATACAGAACACTGCTCGAAATGATGCTGCCAACTATTCTCGGACAAAGTTGGTTTTGTCTCTACCCTCGAACAATACTGTGATCCAGAGAACATATGAACATAGTGTATGCAAATCAACTAATTTGTCACAAAAAAGTATTGTTTGCCCTTTGATGAACGGAAGCTCGACAATACAAAAACCGTCTGCAAGCCGTGTCCAAGAATACTCAAAGCCAGCTGGTGATGAATCAGATTCTAGATCGAAAGAAACACAGCATCAATCAATGAAATTGAAGAAACCAACACAGATGCAACTAGCTAGACAAGACACTATCGTACAGAAAATGTGAAAAATGTAAATACTTTTAGTGATACAAAGGAGATACAACAAGTATGAGCATTCGGCAGACACTCAGGACTTGGAGGAATTGACCGGATTGCAGACCATATCCAACAACCAAAACCAGTGTCCCCTAGAGGAGTACCAGAATCACTCAAATAAAAATACCTCCATATACAAAGATGGAAATATGGTTTCACAAACACCACAACAACAAAAAGCCGCACAGGCTAAAGGAATATGGCAGCAGAAATTCATGAAGCATGCAACTATAATTCAGGCCTGTTAGGGAGAATTCTTTGTTAAGGCTAATTTCCCAAACCTAGTGAGTCCCCCAGCAGCTTTGCTGGATTTTTGGGGTTTATTTTTTTCTCCTGCTAAGAGTGAGACTCTTTTTCTTCAAATCTTAGGCATGATCTGAGAATGTCCTTTAACTGTAAATGTGTTTTATGGGTTTTACTCCATAGGGCTTCATGTGTTTTTGGTATGTGTGTTACACAGCACCCTCAGTGCAGTAACACAGGGGTGTCATAGTGACCCCCAAACATAGACTCCATACCCTGGGACTGACTACTGTCTCCCAGGGCATGTAAAGTCACCATTGGCTTTACTAGTCTTAAATTGTGAACAGAACCAGTACAAACCATCATATTGTGGAAGTACTGGTAGGGGTAATTCGATTTCCCCTGGGTCTGTTTTCCAAGGGGGCACTGTCCAATCCCCCCTTGTCGAGTTTGTGGCTGGTGGCAGTGGATACAATGGTAAAGATACAGCCGGGTTATTTATTTAATATTTATTCCCCGGTTGGGTCTTTTTGCCAGGACTCTGTTTAAAAATGCTGTTTGTGTTCGCCTCTGAAACTCTAACCCAAGCCCAGCCCTTTGTTCCACTTTTTGGCGGGCTGCTCCACAGAAGCCCTCCAAATGGTTCCACTCTGTCTGGGGTCAACAGGATGTGTGGAAGGGGGATTAGGCACCCTGGACTGAGTTGCCTTGGCAACTCAAGTCGCACTCTTGTGTGATTGGCTCAGTGGTGAGCCGCCCGGCTCACCACTTAGCATGTTTGAGTGACAGCGAGGCTGATGAATGGGGGTTTTGCTGCATAAAAGCAGGGCTTTGGGGACTGGAACTTCCGAAGAGAGGAGAAGCTGAGCCATCTACGACGACGACACCAACGGTGGAGCCCTGCTGTACGAAACTCACCACTTCCCCTGACGACAGAGGAGATCTTCTTCCAGGACAGTCTTCTTCCCTTTGAGTTCGTCTTTTTCGCCTTCCTGGATCTTCTCGTGGTCGAATCGCCCGTGCCAAGCACCCCGGCGGCCGGATAGCCACGCTTCACCACTACCACGAATAAAAGGGTCGTACCTTTTAATCGGGAAACTCCGCGGCTGGTTTCTTCCCTGGCAGTGCAACGACCTCCAGCTTTCTTCCTCATCGAGACCATCTCTTCCTCTGGTTGAAGCCATGATTTGCACCCGCTGCCAGGAACAACTGCCCCCGCTGGAGCTTTCTCGCCATTTCAGGTACTGTGTCCCGCCTGGTCTCCCTTGCAACAGATTGTCCAAGGTGTCCCGTAAATCCTTGACTTTCTAACTGGGTTGACCTCAGACCTGCTAACTTTGCCTTTCTGAACTGATCCAACCTCTTTTGACTTTTCTGCAAAGACTTTGAGTGCATTTCCACTGTGTGATCTTGGCCTATGAACTTTTTGCTCTAGAGTAGACCCTGCCTTTCTGGACTTGCTGTGGTTTCTTAAAAGTGTTGGTACTGTATTATTTTCCTACTCTGCCTATTCTCTCCCCTTTTAAACAAATTATTGGAGTGCCATCTACGGTTACGCGCTCACCTCTGTTTTGCTAAATAAGTGGTGTCTTAACCTAGACTTGTCGAATAATTAACTAGGGAGGTGTATATACTCATAGTGACTGTGTTTGAACTTGCTTGACATATTAGTGCCAGTGTATTTTTATAAGTGTGTTTTTAAATAAATAATCATATACTTTTATACCAAAGCTCTGGTCAGTGTTTGCTTGTTCTACTGTATTTTTAGCCCTATTGTGTATACCCTATACACTGCCTAACTCTTCTTGAGAGAAGTCTGACTGCTCAGCCACAGCTACCAGTTAAATCTGGGTGGTGCAGACTGCTACCAATTGGGTCTACTGCTTACTCCTGTAGTCTTAAACTTTTTGCAGTGGTCCCTAAGGGAACTGCACAGGTTTCTGCCTAACAAGGCCTCAGCGGAAAACTTGAGTGATGTCAAACGGAGGGCAGACAGACTCTTGTTAGACATTACTGAGATTGAATCATTGATGATAGACCAAGAAAAACGACAGATGATATTTAATAAACCAAGCATAACTCATAGAGCTGTAGGCCAAAGGAAGAGGACTTCAACTCCGTGGAATGATGGCAAACCTAGAACATCAGAAATGTCCCAGCCAAACTGGGATAGCAAGCATGATTCCCAATGTGAACAAAAGCTGCCACACCTTTCAACATATAGAGGTGCAAAGTCACCAGAACCGCCTATAGGTCAGCAACAACAGAGAAAGGGTGGTAATATGACTCCAAACAGCTCTGACCACGATGAGCCGACAAAGGAATGGCAGATGATTTATCCAACAATTTCCGACAACAATGCTGAACTTACAGAATGCACTGACAACGGTGTCAACACATGTTCTATTACCATTCATGAAGCTACACGAAACACTAGCGGACACTCAAAGACCAAGCTACATTGCTAGCCATGATACATACTAAGCAAGTCTTTCTAGAGTCTTTTGCAACCAAAGTACAACAAAGATTGGATAAAGAAGCAGAAATGTCTTATCAGTGGCAGGGATGCCTCTTTGAGGTCGCCAGAAGTGATAGAGTAGAGAAAGCTGCTATGGCGCGATCACGGGCAGAAATTATAGTATTGACACACAAAGAAAACATCCATCTTCAGGCAAAAATATCAACTAGAGCTTAACATGCCTTCCGATGAAACCGGACTTTATTCAGTTGACACAGAAATCACCAAAGGATAAACGAACAACCTTGAACAACACTAGTACAAAAATGCCTACAAAGGCGAATTCTATTGGCAAGAACAAAACTACCAAGAAATACAGAACATCAAGAAATACGTGATCAAAATGAATCATACATCGTTGACGTATATGAGCCAGTCCAGACAATGAATTCAGTTTGATCTCCTTTCTGTTGAAGACATCTCAGACACTCAATTGGAATTCTCAACGATATCACGATCTTCGGTGGAAGATTTGTGCTCACAAAATACTACAATAGATACACAAACAACAATCCAGATTAACAACAAATCAAGCCCATCGTTAGGACTCTTAACTTGCATCAAAACAGAATCAAACATAAAAAATACTCGAATCGATTAACCCAAATTTGTTCACACAAATATCAATATTACAACCAAATTTATCAAGCAATAGACAAAAAATGTTTAAGGATCAAGAAACAAACCCAGGAACGGTTGCATTAATTAATGTATATTGGAGTGCCGAAGGAATCCAAGATACGTTATTGTTACGCTCACCTGATAACCCCGGGGGCGTCTGGAAGGCTCTGAGATCTGGAACCCTGGATGCGTAGTTGCCCAGTGCTGAATAATGAATCTTAGTTATTTGTAGGGTGAGCTATCCGTCCAGCGTTTCTTGTGCAGAGGCACTTGACGTTTGTTGGCAAGCTGCCCGAGTTGCTTTATTGGTGTAGTACGCCTTCCTTGGGCCGAGCCCTGCTGTGACCCCGAATCTGCTGGTAGGCAGGTAGGTTTGTTAATTCTAAGTCTTTGTTCTGTTTATGGTGGGAATTCGTTAATGTCTTTATCTCCTCCTTTTCAGGTATGAAGGTCTTAATGCTGGCGTGCCGGAAGGAGAGGCACGTTTCTAGTTAAGAGAAAGTGCAAAGCGCAGCGCCTTCATTGTCTTTTAAAGCTAACCTGTGTTTTCTTCTTCTTCTCCTCACAGGCCGCTGTGGTGCTGCGAGTGGATGAGAGTGCGATGAAGAACAGGCCCCCGGAATCTGTTACGTTAAGTACAGCACTGTGCGGTTGTTTCATATTGAAAGCGCACCTGAATATGTCTTTTTCCTTTGCAGATGTTGCTGTGGTGCTCCGGAGGGAAGCGCAGTGTAGCGCAATGGAATTCACGTAAGACTGATGGAATTCGATGTTTTAGAAGCGCACGCATTCTAATATTGTTTTTCCTTTTTCCGTTATTGCAGGTTGTGATGTTCGAGCAGCAGCTGTGGTAGCAGTTCGCCGGAAGTCCTTAAGCTAGTACTCACAGGTGAGTGATGTTTCTTCTTCTCTCGGTTTCCACAGATTGCAGCCCGGTTGAGATGTTGAGTGCTGGATGGTGTTTTCTCAGGTAAGACAGAATAATCTTGTTCTTGCAGGACTACAGGAAGATGCTGAAGACCAGGAGCTGGACACAGTGAGCGTCACGCTGCTGGTGCAGAATAACGCGAAGCATGTTCTGCAGTCAGGGTGTGGTTTATATAGCCGAGGTAAAGTAGTACCAGGGAAAGTATTTCCAGGCCTGCCACACCCAAAACACTAGACCGCATGGCTTGGTTCTTAGAACTAGGCTGTATCGTGCTTCCATGTTGGATGTAAAGGACCATGTACATAAATGGGACCTAGTTTGAACAGCCCTTCCTTCCTACATATGAGCCTGGTACCAAAGGCGCCAGGAATGGCTCCAGGAGCCCTTTTGCAGTGGTTTTAAGGCCCTCAGGGTTCTGGTGGGAGCCTGCTTGTGGCACAACTTGTGCCCCCTCACAGTGGTCATGACAGTTATTCATAGATACTGTATTAACTCATATTGATGAGTTACAAATAAAATAAAAGCAAATTGAAGTGATAATATGTGGTGATTTGAATATTCATTTGTACAAACATGACGGATCAAAGATTCCACACTGAAACAACAACAGAAAGCCCAGGGCTGGGAAAAAGAAATGAAAAACTGAGACATGATTATGACTAACGGACTATTCATAAAAGACATAGAAATAAGACCAACTAGAATAGGCACTCGCACTCAACTGCATTGCTGGAGTATATTTACATACCGGAACCAATTATATTGAAGATCATATCATTAAAGTTATTCCAACAGAAAGTAGTGACCATCACAAATAATAAGGAGTTGGGAACTTAGTCATAAACAAGCCCAAGTACTTACGGCTATATTACTAAATAAAGGTTGCAAAAGTCTGCCTATTAATGATCAGCAAATGAGTTCCTTAACGGCAGCGTGGGCGGACCCAAGACTGAGGGATGATGTAAAACTTGACTATGTAGGGTTATTGTTTCCCTTCAAAAATAACAACAGACGTCCCCAGACCCAGAACGGAAAACATGCACATACTTCTAGCCTAGAGATTGTCCAAAAAAAAAAAAGCCTTAAGAAAAAACATCAAAGAAGCCAGATCCTTGATTCCAGACCAGTGTGCAACTGTGATAAAATGACTCAAAACACAATATAGGTACTGGGTTAGAAACCAGCAAGCCCAAATGACACAAAACGATTCTGAGAAGATGGTGAAAGCACTAACTCAAAGAAATACCCGGCAGATGTGGAACTTAATGATAATGAAGATCAAACGATAAGATTGATATCAGGTGTACCAGAAGAGGCTTGGGTGGTGCATTTTTCAAAACTATATAGCTTGCCTAATGATTCAAATAAGGAGGAGGCCATAAATCCGGCAGCAGTCTGGGATATACCCTGGGATCTGAATGGAATTTCAAAACCGTATTGAACATCTAAATGGTTCAAGAGCTCCCGGCCCGGACGGCATAAGTAACACAACCATTAATAAAGATCCTGAATAATGGGCTGCTACCTGTTTCCTACTATTCAACATTATAAAATAACTATGCCTCGATTCCAGAAAAGTGGAAAACTGCGACAGTAATTCCAATTCATAACCATTGATGCAAGAATAAACCTATACATTATCGTACAATTGCATTATTAGATCCCTTGGGGAACATTTTTGCTGCTTTTCTGCAAAAGAAACGGACGATCTAGGCCACTACCAATGGACACCTCGACCCAAGACAAACTGGGTTTATGAAGAAAGTCTGCACAAATTTGAATTTATTACTGCTACATTGGCCGAAGCATGAACCACTGAGAAATAAAATGTGTTTCTATGCGATATTTGTATATCTATACACCCAAGCCAAGAAAATCAATTGGCGCAAAAGTCACATAGTTGTTTCTACTTTCTAATGCAATTAACAACGGCATAGGCTTTATACCGCTAACTCTGTAAAATTGCGACATTACAAGAAAACTATGCTTCAAGAATTCCAGATTTGAGAGTTGTTTGCAATAATAGTGAAAATAAGGAGTCGCCCATGGGACCAGCTGTACATAATAGAAGCCAATTTAGTGTATACTTGTATATCTACAACTTTCGCTTGATACAGTAAATCGACAGAAACTTTGGGAAAAACGAACAAAGTGGAACTGTCTAAAAAACATCTTAGTACCGATCAAAGCTCTCTACACGCAAACCTCTATTCAGATTCGACTGTCACTATATGGAACCATGTCAACTCTAATTCCTACAACGAACGGCTTGCAACAGGGCTGCCCCTTGGCAGCAACGCTCTTTGTCCTATACATCTGAGACTTGGGAACAACTCAAGTAGCATCAATAGTAGAAATCCGCCAAATCTGAATTCCAGCAAAATTCCATTACTACTTTTTGCAGATGACATGGTTTTACTTGATAAGACCCAAATGGGTCTTCAAAAGAGACTGACAGCCTTAGTTCAATATACGGAACAAAACAACAAATATTACCATTAAAAAAACACATGTGATGCCTATGACAGATCGACCTATCCAAAGGAAGAAACCTTTGCGTATTTGAATCAAAGGAGAAAGATTGCTCCCAGTACAAACAGTCAAGTATTTAGGAGTATGGGTGAATCAATCCACAATAGATTCTGGATGGGTGGAGTATTTGACAACAAAATCATTATCCCTAGCGCGACAAGGCTTAGCCATCCATAAAAAGTACGGAAAATACTCCCTAAAATCGGCGATGACTTTATCAACTAAAAGTAATAGCTATTGTGACCTATGGGAGCGAATCTGCAATAAACATTCTGTGACAAATCTGGACCAGAATAGAAGCCATATATTGGAGGAAAGTACTCTCATTACCGGCTGCATACCCAATGCCGAGAATCAGATACAAGCTTTCTTTACAATCCCTGGAATCCATTGTCATCTGGAAATATTTAGATCTTTACAGGAAAACATTGGTAGAGGATAATATCCCACCAACTAACATTTTGCATGACAAGTTAAACTCTACAAACGACGGTAATTAATGCTTGGAAAAGATACTGCAGACAACTAATGGAGAATGCAGAAGTGAATAGGGAGATGCTATTGAATCGTCCACAGAAAATAAATTTAAGAATCCAGCGAAATGATTGGATTTCGACACTAACAAAAAAAAAGAATCACAGTACAAAATGGACATACACTCCAGGATAGAAGAGCCATCAACCAAATGCCGCAATACTTGAATTTATTTCAGATCGAAGGATGAGAGATACATTCCTAAAACTGAGATTGAACTTTCTCTCGACTCGTGAATTTCTTGTACACACTCAACAAATTCCATTTGAGGGGAGCTTCTGTAGATTCTGTACTTGCACCGATCAAATGGAATGCCTCTTCCATTTGATCATGGAGTGTCCGGCACTAAGGGAGAAACGGGAAAAATGAACAAGTTACTCTCTTACCTGGTAACGTTCTTTCGATGGGATGGTCCGACGACATATTCCATATCTATGACAGTAATCACCACAGCTGTGCTGCTTCGGAAAATCTTTCGGTGTCCTGCATCGATGACGCCGATACGCCGCCCTCGAGGACCTCCTCCGACGGCCGACGTCACTGGATGTTATAAGTATGACGCACAACGCCCGTAGCCTAAGTTGTAGTTTTTTCCCAGAACGTGTGCCACCAGTCTTCTGCCAGTCTGACACACAAAGCCTTGCCTTGCAGAAAACGTAAGCTGCAATCGCATAAGAAATTCTGTAGCGGGGAAGGTAGGGAGGGAGCGATCTGGAATGCGTCGTCGGACCATCTAATCGAAAGAACGTTACCAGGTAAGAGAGTAACTTGTTCTTCGAGGGGATTGGGTCCTCCGACGTATTCCATATCTATGACAGACTCCCAAAGCAGTACCAATGCAAGGAGGTGGGAAAAGAATTTAGAAAACAGAAATTTAGCATGCCCAATCAAATTGCGGAGTAAAGGACCGCCTTGCCAAAGGACAGATCCTGCCCCCGGATGGAATCGAGGGAATAGTGACATACAAAAGTATGTACCTAAGCCCAGATGGCTGCATCACAGATGTTATGAATAGGAACACCCCTCTGCAGGGCAGTAGAGGCAGCCATACCCCTGGTAGAATGGGCCTGTAAGCCGACCGGTGGGTTCTTACCCGCCAAGCGGTAACACTCAGAGATAGCCAAAATAATCCAGCGAGACAAAGTCTGTTTCGTCACAGCTTGTCCCAAACGCTTTCCAGCGTAACCAAGGAAGAGCTGATCGTCCACTCTGACCCGGGACATGCACGAAATATAAAAGCTTAACGCTCTCCTAGGATCAAGCCTATGGAGCCTCTCCTCTTCCTTATCAGGATGTGGAGGAGGATAGAATGCCGGAAGAAAAACCTTCTGGCCTAAATGAAATTCCGACACCACCTTCGGAAGAAAAGGACGAACTCTAAGGACAACCCTGTCCTTATGAAACACAGTGAAGGGTGGCTTAACTGAAAGTGCCTGTAACTCACTCACTCTGCGAGCGGAAGTGACCACAACTAAAAATACAGTTTTAAGAGTTAACAGTCTCAAAGGGCATGAATGCAAAGGCTCAAACGGAGCACCCATCAGAAACTTGAGAACAAGGTTCAAATCCCAACCGGACACCTGGAAAGGTGACGGAGGGAACACAGTGAGCCCTTTCAGAAACTGAGAAATTAAAGGAATTTTAAAATAGGAACACTCTTCAGGCAAGCGCTTAAACATGGACAGCGCTGCCAGGTAACCTTTAATGGTACCCACTTGAAGGCCCCTGTGGGCCAAAGAAAGCAAAAAAGACAGAACCATGGGAATTTTCACATGCAAAAGGATCCACATTCTTAACCCTGCACCAGTCGCAGAACTTTCTCCAACGGCAAAGGTACAGGGACTTTGTTGCGGGCCTTCTGGCCGAAAGCAACACCTCCATCACGTCTTCAGGGACGTTCCAATCCTTATACCACAACCTTTCAGAAACCAAGCGTGAAGGTTGAGGGATCTGACCTCTGGATGGAGAACCTGACCCCTCTCCCGTGAGAGCAGATCGTCTCAGTAGGGAAGACGACGTGGCGGGCATATGGACAAGTCGAGAAGGTCCGGGTACCACGTCCTCCGGGCCCACGTCGGAGCAATGAGGATCATCCGGTAACCGATGGCAGTCGACACAGTCATCCGTGTCATGGGCCTCCCCGTAACCTCCGCAGTACTTGCAGCATGACGGGGACTGTAGGAAACGCGCAGAACCAGAGCTGTGTATTGCTACAGAGCAGGCCCAAATGCACTCTTCAGGGAAGAAAATCCCTCTATTAAGGTAAGTAACTATAGTTTTAGCGCTGTATAGGCGAATTTCTGGGTACTGGAGTACCTGGTTGCATTCAAACATTTAGTATTAAAAGGTAAATAGCAATACCTCATTAGTTAACAGACATGACATTTAGAAACTTCAGTAGAAAATGTACATATAAATCGGAGCCTGAATTATAGAGCACATAATCAGTCACAAGAATTAATACAGAAAAGTGTCACTTCACACATTCAGAATCAATAATTTAAAACAGCATAAACTTCCAGTGGAAAAGTCTCCTTTTTTTGGATGTTAGAAAAAGGGAGATGACCGACGTGTTTCAGTTCAAAGAATAATCTTCAGGGTATAAACTTTCACTGTTCTTATTTCACATCAATATTCATAACATGGACCCTGTAGGGTAATAGAGAAAAGGCACTAATCAATCTAATGTCTTATTTCATCGAGTCTGTTAAAGTGATTGGGAGGATAGAAAACACTAACCTTGCTGATACAGAAGCGAGGCGTCCAGTCAAAAGCCAGCCAACTGGTGGAAAAGCCAGAGGACAGTGCCGAGATGGGACGCAGCCAATAGAGTATCTAAAATAAAGATCATAAAGGACCCATATATCAGAAACAGAAACCAGCCTAGCGGGGACAGGCTAATGGTCAATACGGAATAGTGGAAAAAGCATGTAGAGGGACAGATAGCCATGTGCATGGCAGAGCCGCGCCATGGACAGAGATGTAAGTAAAGAGGATCCAGCATGTCCAGGGAGCTGCAACAGAACCTCACGGACCAACGCACATCCATCTTTAAAATGGGCCGAATGACGAACCCTGAGTAATCTGGTGGAAAAGTAGCTGCATCAGCTAGGGATACTAGCAGGAATAAAAAGAAACGGGCGTGCTGTAAAAAATGTACCTCAGTGTGTGAGGATCTCCGTGGAGTCTGGCCGCTGCAACACGCGTCCAGACTGGAGTATGGCGTTATGAGTCGTCCTGGCAACCCCGCGCATGCACGCGGTTCACCAGGACGACATCCATCTTGAAGTGGGCAAAGGCGGAACTGAGTAGTCACGGCAACGCGGCAAACACTACGAGGGATGAACACTCAAAGGAGATAATCTCCCGAGTCAGACGAACTATGGGAGCACAGCAGGGGAGCATAAACGCAGCCTACATGGGACCGCAGAGTGCTCACAAGGTGCAATCAAAGGTATGGCATGTACGTGAGTGCGCATGGGGGCACAACCACAGCTCAAAGGAACTGCGGGGTGCCCCCATGGCGCTAGAGGGTAAATACGTACAGCCACAAAATGGCCACCGTGAGAGTAATGGAATGACAGGCCAGGTAAATAATGGATGGACTGTAGGGAATGCGTACAGCAGTGGGAATGACAACTCCACCACGAACGCATCTCCTAAGGCTCCGTTTGGAGGAAATTCCCACGAGCAGAACCTCTCGCACTTCCGACACTGGAGGTAAAGAGATCCACCTGAGGGGTCCCCCAAAGGGCAAAGATCTCCAGGAGAATCTCCTGAGCCAAATCCCACTCGTGAGAGATCGCGCTCTGCCTGCTCAGAGCGTCCGCCGTCTCGTTTTCGTCTCCTGCCAGATGAACTGCCGAGAACGAAACCTCCTGCTGAATTGCCCAGAACCAGAGCTGCATCGCCTCCCTGCACAGAGGAAGTGACCCTGCCCCCCCCTTTTTGTTGAGGTAGTGCATGGCCACCGTGTTGTCCGTCAGGATCAGGACATTCTTTCCTCGCACAGTCGGCAGAAAAGCCTTCAGGGCTAGCCTGATCGCCCTCAGCACCAACAGATTGATATGGAGTCTGTACTCCGACAGAGACCAACGACCGCTGTCAACTCGTTGGCATGAGCTCCCCATCCCTTGAGGGATGCGTCCGTCACGATCGTCACCTCCGGCCAGGGTAGCCAAAATGGAGCCCCCCTATCAGATTGCCTACATCGGCCCACCGCAGAAGGTCCTGGGCGACCGAAGACAGCACCTGAACAGGGTCCGACATCCTGCCGGAGGACTGAGACCACAAGAGCTAGAGTGCCCATTGCAAAGATCTCACCCGCAACCTGGCCTCTAGAAGAATGCAGGATGCCATGAGGCCGAGCAGTCTCAAGAACTCGAACGCTGGGAGAGTCTGGGCAAGTTGAAACTTGTGCACCATCTGCTGAATGTGATGAGCCCTCACCCGGGGAGGAAAACACTGCCCCAGGGACGTGTCGGGCACTGCTCCAATGTACTGGAGCCTCTGAGTTGGTGTCAAATGGGACTTCTTTAAGTTGAGGGAGAAGCCCAGCTTGTGGAGGGAGTGGCAGGTGACTGACAGATGATCCAGGACTTGATCAACCAATCGTCCAGGTAGGGGTAGACGTGAATCCCCCCTTTCCTGAGGTGCGCTGCCACCACTATCATGAGCTTGGTGAAGACCCTCAGGCGTAGGTCAATCCGAACGACAGCACCCGAAACTGAAAGTGTGAGTCGCCAACCGCTGACCTCAGGTACTTCTTGTGCTTTAGATGGATCGGCACATGAAAATAAGCGTCCTTCATGTCGAGAGACTCCAACCAGTCCTGAAGTTGAAGGGCCTGGATGACTTGAGAGAGAGTAACCATCTTGAACCTGTCCTTCTTGCGGAGTTTGTTCAAACCGCGCAAGTACATGATGGGTCTCAATCCACTGTCTTTCTTGGAAATAACAAAATAAGGGAATAAGGGGAATACCATCCCTTGTTCCTCTCTGCTACAGGCACCAGTTCTATGGTGCCTTTCTCCAACAGGGATTGAATTTCCTGCGCAAGGAGCGGATCCGGACTCTTCAAAGAGAGATTCCCCGGTGGATTGTCTTGAGGCCTCTGCCGGAAAGGAAGACAGTAGCCGTGGGTTATGATCTCCAGAACCCACATATCTGAAGTAATGGCGCGCCGCTCTGCAAGATGCTGCGCCAGCCTTCCCCCAACCGGTGAACCATGGGACATGGCCTCACGACTGAGTGGTAGCGGCTGCGGTGTTGCCTGAGGGCAAAGAGGCAACTGCCCGAGCGGCCTTGGCACCACAAGTACTTTGTTTTCCACCTCTGGCACTCCTACGGTGGCCCCTTTGACTGACAGCTCCTCTCGCTTTACCAAAGGATGCGTAATAACGAAAGGAACCTCCCCTCCATTGCTGTCCCCTAGGACGAAAAGGCGGAGGTTGTCGAACTGCAGCGCTCAACGACTTCGCTGCAGCTTTGGAGGTCTGCAACCTCTCAAGGCTCTCGTCAGCAGTGCTGCCAAAAAGATGTTCACCTTCAAAGGGCATGTTGAGGAGCCGGACCTGCACATCAGGAGCAAATCCCGACTTTCGCAACCACGCAAACCTGCGTATTACGGTGCTCGCCGCCATGGACCGGCTGACGCAATCCGCCATGTCCAAACCCGACTGAACGGACTCACACATGGCATCCTTGCCATCCTGGACCATACCAAGGAAGCCATCCCGTTCGTCCCCTTCGGGAATATGTTCAGCCACTAAGGCAATACAGTTCCACAGAGTGTGCGTGAAACGAGACAAAGCACATATGGAGTTGGCCGCCTGAAGCGCCATACCCCCTGAAGAAAACACTTTCTTCGCCCAGCCATCAAAACGTTTGTTGTCCCTATCAGGAGGGATGGTAGGATACGACGCCTGCTTTGCCGGGGCCGTAGCCGCCTGCACCACCAAACTCTCCGGAGTGGGGTGCTTGGTCAATTAGCAGGGGTCGCTACTGGCGGGGCGGTATTTTCGCGGCAAAGACTTGCCCACTGCCGGGAGACTCTCCGGAGGAGTCCAAGCCGCCGCCACCCTCCTCTGTAGAGCCATATGAAACGGCAGTACCGGGTCAGTTGCTGGACCAAGGTCGAGGATGTCCGTAAGATCATCCTGAAGAAACTCCCCTGGGGGAGCAGACCATCCCAGGTACTCGGTGACCCTAGACATAAGGCGCTGGTACGAGGAGTCGGCATGAGTGCCAGGCTCAGGCCTACAAAACTCTACCTCTGGAGAGGTGTCCAGCCCACTGGCATCGTGCAGCGACTGTCGTAGGTCCTCAAATTGGCTATGGCCCGAGAGAATCGCATTTGGCACCGTATCAGGAACCATGCCATCATCAGAGCCCTTATCCACCTCTGAAATGTACTCCAGATGGCGGTAAGAAGGCACAGAATGGGGAACAAAGCCATGCTCGACCTTGGCCAGAGCCTTTCTAGGGGGTTCCTCCATGCCATGGGGTACCTCCAACACCACAGCTTCGAAAGGCGTCGAGGGCGTCGAGTGAATCGGCGTCGACATCAGACGCAGCGCTGACAGCATCGACGGCATCGACACAGGCCTCGAAGGCGGAGCCCCGAGCGTGTCCTTCGACATCCTGGACGCTGACGGCGTTGACGACTTCTTCAGAGGTGGAGCCTCGAGAGAGTCCGTCGACGACCTCAGCGCCACAGGCGTCAATGTCTTCTTCGAAGACTTCACAGGTTCACGCAGTCTCGAGCGCGTCGAGGACCGGGACCTGGAATGGGCATGACAAGAACGATTCCCCTTGTCCGAGCGGGACCTCTCCCGCGAATCGTGTCGACCACCCGAGCCCGAAGGCGTACGAGCGGTGTCTCTCGACAGATCACGACAGACCCCACTCGGAGGCGCGGACGGACCGGTGTCCTGAGATTCGAGAATCGCTAACATTTTCTTCCCGAAGGAAGCGCATTCCTCCGGTATCGCTTGCTTGGTGGGATAAGCGACCCGCCGATTGGCGGAGTCCTCGGATGAGGACGGGGAAGGCGACCGATGCCGGCGCTTCCGGGAATGCCTCGAAGAGGCAGAGGAGTGGCGGGACCGACTCCCGTAGCGAGACCCACTGGACTTCCGATGACGACGCGGAGAGTCGCCCCTCGAATCGTCCGTCGAAAGCCCCGCAGACCTCGACTTCCGGGGCTTGGACACCTTACCTACCAACAACTTCTTCTTGTGCTCCCGCAAGGCTTTGAACGTGAGCGACTGGCAGTCGACACAGTCATCCGTGTCATGGGCCTCCCTGAGGCACCAGAGGCAGGCGTCGTGCGAGTCCGTCACCAACATCTTGGACCCGCAGTCCCCGCATTTCTTAAAGCCCGGACGCGGGGCGGAAGACGAGGTAGATATCTTCACGAAGGATAAGCTTCACAACAACGAACAGGTTCGAAGAACCGAGAAACAACAGAAACTCCAAAGAGTTGAGGCGCGCCGAGATTCCCGAAGCGAACACGTTTGCGGAAAAAACGGAACTGAGGCTACGGGCGTCGTGCGTCCTACTTATAACATCCAGTGACGTCAGCCGTCGGAGGAGGTCCTCGAGGGCGGTGTATCGATGTCATCGACGCAGGACGCAGACGCTGAAAGGTTTTCCGAAGCAGCACAGCTGTGGTGATAACTGTCATAGATATGGAATACGTCGGAGGACCCAATCCCCTCGAAATACCAATATGCTTCTACAAGACACGAGACAAATGGACAGTAACAAAGGATGAGCATACATTATTCTTGGAAATGACAAACTGCTCACCTTTAGAGTTATTCAGTTTTGGGACTCAACGTTGAATGATAAACAAAAGGTTTGTACTTATTTGAATATCTGTATTGAATTAGAAGCTGTAGAGGAAATTTGAACTTAATTTTTTTTATTATTCGATGGAACATATTTTAAGTCAAACATATTTGAGATATAATGAAAACTAAATCATTTTAATTAAAAAAAAAATGTCCTCTTGGCCCTATATGGAGCAATGAGGATCATGATTTTCCTTGACCACTTGAGGAAGGACTATTTCAGTCCACTACAAATGCATCCCACAGTGTTAATCTCTGGGAAAATTCCCAGGAACAGAACCACACACACTTCTTATTGTAGATGTATGCAAACCGATACATTTGCTGAGTTCCGCAGTGGGCAAAGATCTCTAGAAGGACATCCTGAGACATCTCCCATTTGTGGGAGATTGAACTCTGTCTGCTCAGAGCTTTTGAAATCATGTTCTCCATTCCGGCCAAATGGACCACTGACGGGGAGATCCAATTTTGCAACACCCAAAACAAGAGCTGCATTGCTCATTGCACAGTGGAAGAGACCCTATGCTGCCTCTCTTGTTGAGGTATGCATGGCCACTGTTATTGGCTGTCATGGTCAGGCAATTTTGTCCCTGTAAAGAAGGCAGAAAAACCATCACAGCTAGTCTAATTGATCTCAGCTCTAAGAGGTTTATCTGTAGTCTTGCTGCCATTGAGGACCGTAGCCGATACATTGTCTGGTTGTTCAAGTGTGCACACCAGGCTTTGAGTGAGGCCTTTGCGACTATCGTGATCCTGGGCCATGGTTTCAAAAAGGTTCTCCAGCCATCAATTTCTCTCTGCGGGTCGACCACAGAAAGTCCTGTGCCACTCTGTATGGGACCTGAATCAAATTGCCATTCTGCCTCAGAACTGTGACCACTGAGACCTGAGACCCCACTGAACAGATCTCATTGTTAGCTGGGCCTCCAGCACCTAATTAATGCAGTCTGCTGTTATACCCAGGAACCTCAGAAAATTTTAGACGGGAAATCATTGGGCAGTCTGGAATTTAATTACAATCACAGGATACGATGAGCCCTTAACTAGGGAGAAAAATCCCTCCCAGAGGAAGAATCCAGGACTTTCCTATGAATTGAAGCGTTTCAGAGGGAGTCATCTGAGAGGAAGTGTCCAAGCCACTGTCTTCTTTCAGTCAAGTAGCCAAGTCCTCCTAACAAAATTCCTCAGAAATTAGCTCTTCAGGAACATTAGGTGTGCCAAAATGTTCATACCCGAATGGTACAACGTCTTCACCAGCATCATCTTCTTTGAAGATAGGTTGAAAAGACAAACTCCTTCTTAGATTGCGGCTTAAAGCCTGACTTTAGATCCAAGGTCGATGTCAAGTCCTTCAATAATGAAGATATCGAAGCCTTCGGCTTTGAAACACCCCCTTTGGCGGTATGGAGCCTTTGTCAATTAATCATTAGCCTTTTTTTCGGCACTTTAGAGGCTGCCTTTAAAATGACATCCATCATTTTCTGGAAGAGTTTTACCAATCTGCTGCTGAGGCAGACTTATCTGTGAAATGTTTCTGTCTCTTGTTGGTGGAAGAGCCGGAAGACAAAGAACTACGACATCTCTTCTTTGACCTTTTTCGTTTAGACAAAGGATGAAGAGTGACGAGACTCACTCCAAGACCTCAAATTCTTAGTGTTTGGAGCATTTTTCAGGTGATTGGTCCCTCTCACTTCTGCCTTCAGAAGATTTCTGCTTCAAAGGAGTAGTGGACAGGGAATTTGAGACTGATCCACCTTCTGCAAGTTGGGTCTTCCTCTCTTTCAAGGCATTGTTAGTCATCGACGGACAAGAGCCACACTCAATCTCGTGCTCCTTACCGAGACACCAGAGGTATATCCTGTCTGGATCTGTGATCGAAATCTTTGAGTCACAGCCCGCGCACCTCTTAAAACCAGTCTTCGGAGAGGATATAGTCATGCTATTTATACCATCGTCAACGCCATATCTGTGCACGGGAAAGGAAAACCCAGAGTTATTTGGTTCTTAAGATCTAGGAGGGCGGTTTCTGTGCCGTGGCCTTTGCGGAAACCAGATTGCCTTTTGCCTAGGATGGCATGGGAATCTATGAAGTGTTGGATTTGGTTGTGGGCTGCTTTATCTAGAATCTTGAGAAGGAAGGGGATGGTAGTGATCGGGCGGTAGTTATTAGGGGAAGTGGGGACAAGGGAAGTTTTTTTAAAAGGGGGCAGACCCAGGCTTCTTTAAGGTTAGCAGGGACAGAAGCTGTGGAGAAGGAGGCATTGATAAATGCAGTGATGATAGGGGCCAAAGACTCGGTGCAGTCTTTGATAATGTTAGGGGGCAGGTGTCCCCTTTGCACATAGATGGTTTGAGGTGTTGGAGTATGTTTATGACTTCTGATTCGGAGACATCTCTGAAGGAGAAGGGGGAGACGGATGGAACGTGAGTGGGGGGGGTGCAGTGCGTTGCCTGGCGGGAGGATTTGGTGAGTGCCTTGTATTGAGTTTGGATTTTGTCCTGGAGGAGTTTAATAAGCATGGCTGCCTGGATGCTGGAGCACCACGCTTCGTCTAACTATCTCATCAGGGCTGGTGGAGAGGGTGATGAGGTCTTTGAAGATAGAGAACATCTCTTTAGATTTGGATTTGGCGTTGGTGATACAGTGATATGATTGTTGATATGATAATATTAGACATACCGATAAGTTCCAAAATTCTCAACTAGCACTTCCTGAGCATTACGCTGCTAGCCAGGAAGAGCAAAATAAGCTTTCGAGCAATAATGCCATTAATGCTCCTCAAACAGTGCTCATGCTCCCCAGGAAGTGCAAGCATAATTTCCACCTTTAAATTCAAATTCCTTTTATTCAACGCACGGTCCCTTTTGAAACATGCTCTAGAGGTCTCTGCATACATCTCTACTCACAACATTGATATTTGTGCTATAACCAAGACGTGGAATCACACAGCGGCGGGTCTCTCTCTTGTCCTGGCAATACCTCGTGGCTATAACATACTTTGCCAGGACAGGGTCAAAGGTAAGGGGGTGAGAGACGGCAATTATTTTTAAAGACTCTTTAGATGTCTGGAAAACGGATATTTTGAATATAGATCGTTTTGACATTCTACATATTAAAACCAGACTACACGCGTAAAATACTGTGAATGTTATCCTTGTCTGTCACCCCCTACTACTATGTTATGTTAGGTCATGGTAATTTATGTAGCGCACGTTTACCCGGGGGTATCTTGGCGCGGAAGAGAAAAAAAGAAAAACAACAAACAAGAAGCCGAGCAGGATCAAAGACAGAGGTTCACAAAAGATGAGTCTTCAGAGCTTTCCGAAAAACCAGGTGATTAGGCAAATGCTTAATGGTGGAAGGAAGACTGTTCCACAACAATGCTGCTGAAAAAGAGTAGGCGCGGCCAACCAGTCGCAAGCGGCGATAAAGAGGTACGGAGAGCATGCCGTCAGAGGGCGATTAGGGACATATCGCACAAATATGGCATATAAGTATTCAGCACCCAAACCGTGCACAGCCCGGTGAACGATACAGAGGGCCTTACACTGAATACGTTGTGCCACAGGCAGCCATTGAAGAGAGCGTAGCACAGGGGTTGTATAGGATCCATAGGGGATACCCGTTGGTAGCCTCGCCGCCAAATTATGAAGTCGTAGCCTGCCAATCAGCACCTGGGTTTGGCCTAGGTACAGGGAGTTACAGTAATCCAGCCTGCTAAGAATCATAGCTGCCACTACAGGAGGACGGAGTGGTGCTGGGATTATATGGAGCACCTTCCTCAATATTTTAAGCTGAAAATGGCCCTGCTGACACACCGAGGCTACTTGGGCCGTTAGGGTGAGATCAGCAGAGATAATCACTCCAAGATTTTTAACTTTGGGGGAGGGCACAGGGAGAGGGCCGAGAGAAGTAGGCCAGAAAGAGGAAATCCATAGTGAGGGATCAGGAGGGGAACCTAGCACCAGTACCTCAGTCTTGTCCCCATTCAATTTCAGCCAGTTATGGCCCTCCACTCACCAATGGCAGACAGGCACTTATAAAGGCACGCGGAAACCCCAGCCGGATCCAGACCTAAATGGATCAACAGCTGGGTATCGTCTGGGTATGAATAGCACCTGATGCCAAGGGAGTGATTGAGGCGAACAAGTAGAAAGATGTAGATATTGAAAAGAATAGGGGACAAGGCAGAACCCTGGGGGGACACCACAGCTAAGATGTGAAGGTTTAGAAAAGAAAGTTTGGGATCTGTCAGCCAAGAAGAAGCCAAACCAGGTCAATACCTGCCCCGAAACACCGATCTGACAAGGCGCGTGCGCAGGATGGCATGATCGACTGTGTCGAGCGCCGTTGAAAGAGCTAAAAGAATCAGGGCGCTGACACCGCCCTGGTATACTAGCCTGGCCATATCGTCCTGCACAGAGACAAGAACACTTTCTGTTCCTCTGCCAGGGTGAAAACAAGACTGGACCGGGTCAAGCGTCCTGGATGACTCCAAGAAGGAAGACCGTAACAGAGAAACTAGTGACTCAAGAAGTTTCATGAGGCAGGGGAAACTAGAAATAGGACGGAAGAGATTGGTCCAGAGAAGGTTTCTTAAGAAGAGGAATGACAAGAGCGGCCTTAAATTCCGCCGGGACAATTCCCGACTGACAGGAGGGATTGACAGCAGTTGTAATCTCACCTAAAAGATCAACAGATAATTGCTTTATCACTACGAGTGGGAATGGATACGCAGGGGAACAGGACTCGACTATGAAGGATTTGAATAGCCAATTATCGGATCACCTTTTAACTTCCCTAAAACCCTCTTCTAAAGTTGTATTTCTCAGGGATTTTAATTACTGGCTAGGTGATAATAATGGTCCCCCAGCCAAATGACTGGCTAGAGCTCTCTCAAATCTGGGCATTTCCCAATATGTCTATGTGTCATGCCTACCTCTCCGCCCTCTCCACCCGGCTCCGGTGTGAAACCCAAACGTCCCTGTTTTCCGGCTTCCTCAGCCTTGAGAACGGCTAGACCGTTCTACACTCAATGGAGGTTATCAGGGAGGTGCTAATCCAAATGCTTGGATCACATGACCAACGCGATGACGTTTACGTTCACATGTGTCCTACGCACGTCAGCTGACTCCATTTAACGAAGCGGAAGCCTTGCAACTGCGCTTCTGATCGTTGTTACTCATTTTGCGTTACGGAGCTTACTTCTGCTTTGCGCAGACGTTTTCTACTTCCTAAGGTACGGTTGCCTTTCCGCTTTCCAACGCATCTCCCGGAAACTTCCAGCTTTCCTTGAACTGCCTGTTTCTTCCGCGCTCGCACGCGGTTCTTCACTCCTCGTTCAAACGGAGTCCCACCATTTACCCGCGACATCTTCCTGTTATTTCTATTGGAAGCTTGCCGCATTGCTGCTTCACACCGCAGCTTCCTATTGCTGTATAGAGACTTCGGCTGTCTACCAGGCAGTATCAAAACCCTGCAGAGTCCCGCTCTGCCTCCGGCTGTCTACCAGGCAGCACCAACACCCTGCAGAGTCCCGCTCTGCCTCCGGCTGTCTACCAGGCAGCACCAACACCCTGCAGAGTCCTGCTCTGCCTCCATCTACCAAGATCCTGCGCTCATCGAAGTTCTACTGTATTAAGGACTTGTACTTCCTGGATCAAGATTCTCCTACTCTCCTTCTACATACACGTGCACTGGACTCTGGACGCTTTCCTGTGTGTGCACCAACCCGTCTCTAGTGCGGCCCTCGTTCCGCTCGGGTTAGATCCCTCACTACCCTTTCCTTGCCGTTGTTTCCTTGGTTCTTCGGACTTCTTGAGACTTCCTTGGCTACACCTCCATGTTAGTGTGTTCAACATAGGTTCTTATTGCCCTTCATTTCAATCATCATTCTAAATTAGTTCCTCTTTATCAACAGCCTGGTGAATCTTGGTCCACTCACGCCCTTCCCACTAATAGCTCTATCTGACTGTGGGTTTTACTAGTCAGAGAGTGACATTAGTTAGAAGGTTCTCTTTTGATACACTACGCCTTACCTCTGACATTTTCCGTTGGAAGAAGACTTCGAGTGTATCCTTTATTGCTACCAGTCTGTATCCTTTTACGAGAACCTTTGAATCATTCTCCTGTATCCATTGTGTTTCAATTCTTAACACTATGCTCCTACCCATGTGAAGGGGAATACTCTTGACTGACTGGCGGGTATTAATATAGCGCCAACCAATCTGACAGTCAGCCCATGCTCCTGGTCTGATCATCTGTTTATCTACTTTGAGATCGATTCTGAAAAAACTGTAATCCACAAGAAACCTATATTTCTACCAACACACTTTGTCGAAATCTTAAAAAGCTGACCCCAGAAATGTTAGTTCCTTGGACTCCTGGACTACAGGAGAAGGTAAATGTTGAATAATCTATGGATGAAATTATAGACTCCTATCAGGACACCATGATAAAAGCTGTGGACACTTTAGCTCCTCTGTGACTTAAGAAAAGATTGCAAAGAGAGACCAACTCCTGGTTCTCCACTGACTTGCAAGCCATGAAAAGCAATACAATTAAAGCCCTCTACAAATGGAAAAACTCACAAAATGATTTGGATAAAGAAACATATCAAACCTTGGTTAAGAACTATAAAAAGGCCATTATTGCGACTAAGAGCTCACCTTGATGATCGTATAGCTAAAGCACAATCGCAACCTAAGGAGCTCTTTAAGGTGTGCAGAGAGCTGGAAATTGCGCAGAATAATAATATGGACACAATCACCAGAGATGCCAACTGGTGTATTATGGTCCAAGAAGCAATGGATTCTAAACTTAGCAAGATTTAAGCTGGTAGAAGGCTATCTAACTAAACTATGGTAGGAACTGATCCCAATACGACCAACCTTATACCCAAGAGCTGGAAACCAGAAGAGCTCTTTTCTTTTAAACCTATACGTGAAGATGAACTTAAGTCAATCATAGAGAAACTTAAGCCTTCATATTGTAAGGGGGACATTTATCCTGCACTAGCTATTTTCCAAAACTGGAGAGTACCAACGGCCTCTCGCTCAATATAAGCAAGACAGAGTTAATGCTTCTAGGAACAGAAAAGAAAATGTGCAAGCTGGAGGGACAGTATACCCAATTTGTGATCAGTGGCTGTATTATTGAAACTAAAAAGAAGGTCAAAACTTGGTGTCTATTTGGACCATAGTTTCAATATGAAGGCGCAGGTCAGCAGTCTTGTTGCTTCCACAGCCTACTATATCAAACCTTTGTCTCATGCCTGCCCGTTTCTATCTAGAACAAGCAGGGAAGCATTAGTTTCAAGAACGGACTACTGTAGTAGCCTCTTGATTGGTTTACCCAACTGCCAGATCAATAGACTCCAAGTGATGCAGAATAATGCCGTCAGAGTCGCTGTAAACCGGAACAGAAGGGATCATATTTCAGACGCAAGAAGAGATCTACACTGGCTCCCAATCAAGAAGAGAATTCGGTTTTGGTTATTGGTAATCACCTTTAACTGTCTGAAGAAAATGTGGGCCCAATCTATTTTAAGGATGATCTGGTTCTCAAATCCAGTAATTATAACTTAAGATCCAGCAACTGCTCCCTCCTTAAGACTCCTGTCTGCTGGCTGACACAGGCCAAAACTGGAGCCTTCTTCTCTCCATCTCCTATTCTGTGGAATGGACTTCCCATCAACCTGAGAGAAGAATTCTCTATGAAGGTATTCAGAAAGGGACTGAAAATCCTACTTTTTCACTAACAGCATTTCCTAGCTTTCGGCTCCATCTCACATACCGCTCTGTCAGTGTACAAGCCGCCTGTTGTCTTTGTTGTATATGTTTAGCGCCCTTAAGCCACCGGGTCAGTGACAGCGGTATATAAATTATTATAAATAAATAAAATGTCAATAAATAAGGCCTGTAGCTCTGGCTGATGTGATGGCAATCAAAAAGGCTGTCTTAAGGGACAGCAATCTAAGTGGACAAGAATGCATAGGCTCAAATGGAGCCGCCATCAGAAGGTGAGAACCAGGTTAAGGTCCCAACCCGGAAAAACAAAGGGAGTTGGCGGGAATTTGTTGAGCAGGCTGTTAGGGAGAATTCTCTGTAAAGGCTAATTTCCCAAACCTAGGGAGTCCCCCAGCAGCTTTGCTGGATTTTATGGGGTTTATTTTTTTCTCCTAAGAGTGAGACTCTTTTACTCCCACTCTTAGACATAATTTGAGGTGTTCCTTTGTCTTTGCATGTATTTTATGGGCTATGGGGTCTTTTACTCCATAGGGTTTCATGTGTTTTGTTGATGTGGGTTACACAGCACTCTCTGTGCCGTAACCCAGGGGTGTCGTAGCGACCCCCCCAACATAGACTCCATACCCTGGGACTGACTACTGTCTCCCAGGGCATGTTAAGTCACCATTGGCTTTACTAGTCCCAAATTATGAACAGAAACCAGTACAAACCATCATATTGTGGACTTACTGGCCGGGGCAATTCGATTGCCCCAGGGTCTGTTGTTCGAGGGGGCACGTCTCCGTCCCCCCTGATCGAGTTTTGGCTGGTGGCAGTGGATACTACTTTTTATATTCGACCGCGAATATATCTCTATGGGATTTTCCCATTGTTCGAGGCTACCAACTTTAATTATTTAATTCTTATAACCTCGAACATACCGCCGGTTTATTAATTTAATATTAATTCACCGGTTGGTATTTTTTGCCAGAACTCGATTCTAAAATGGCGTTTGTGTTCTCTTCTGTAACTCCAACCCAAGTCGAGCCCTTTGTTCCACTTTTTGGCGGGCTTCTCCACAGAAGCCTCCAAAAGTGGTGCCACTCTGTCTGGGTACCACAGGGGGTGTGGGAGGGGGTTTAGGCACCCTGGACTGAGTTGCCTTGGCAACTCAAGTCGCACTCTTGTGTGATTGGCCCAAGTGGTGAGCCGGCCGGCTCATCACTTAGCATGTTTGATTGACGGCTAGGCTGAATGAATGGGGGTTTGCTGCATAAAAGCAGGGCTTTGGGGACTGGAACTACAGAAGTCGCCACAGGACCTAGGAATCCGAGGAGGGAGAAGCTGAGCCGACCTGCAACGACGACACCACTGGTGGAGCCCTGCTGAACCGTCTCACCACTTTTCCCGACGACAGAGGAGATCTCCAGTCCGGAGAGTCTTCTTCCTTTGACTGGTGGGGATAACCAGTTTTGCCTTCTTTTCGCCTTCCTGGAGCATCTCGTGGCTGCCTTGCCCGTGCCAAGCACCCCGGCAACCGGAATACCACGGTTTACCACTACCGCGAATAGAAGGGTAGTACCTTTTAACCGAAGAACTCCGCGGCTGGTTTCTTCCCTGGCAGTGCAAAGACCTTCATCTTTCCTCCATGTCGAGACCTCCTCTTCCTCTGGACGAAACACCGACTTGAACCCGCTGCCAGGAACAACTGCCCCCACTGGAGCTTCCTTCCCACTTAAGGTACTGTGTCCCGCCTGGCTTCCCTTGCGACAGATCGTTCGGGGTGACAGTAAAGCCTCAACTTTCTAACCTGGGCTGGCCTGGGACAACCTAGCTAACTTTTCCTGACTTTAATTTCATTCTTTATGTGCAAACTATCTACAAGACTCTTTGGGCATAACCCCACTGTGTGAACCTGGACCCTTCTGCTTGCTCTCTCCAAGAGTGGGCCTTGCAGTTGACTTCCTTGCTCTCCAGTAGAACTCTGCCTATCCTGCCTTACTGTGGTTCTTTAAAAAGTATTTAAATGTGTGTGCTTCCATAACTCTGCCTTTTTCCCTCCCTTTTTAATAACTTATTAGAGTGCCATCTTATGTTAAGCGCTCACCTCTGTCTGAAAATAAGTGGTGTATCTTGTCTAATAAATAATTAGGGTTGTATATATATATATAATAGAGACTGTGTGTTGAATTTACCTAACTCTCTGTGCTAGTGTAATTTACAAGTGTGTCTTTAAATAAATAACTATATGCTTTTACACCAAAGCTCTGGTCAGTGTTCGCTTGTGCTACTGTATCTCTGTACCTATTGTGTATACTCTCTATACGGCCTAACTCTTCTTGAGGGAAGTTTGACTGCTCAGCCACAGCTACCAAGTGAATCTGTGTGGTACAGACTGCTACCAAGTGGGTTTACTGCCAAACACCTGTAGTCTTAAATCTTTTGCAGTGGTCCCTAAGGGAACTGCACAGGTTTCTGCCTAACACAGGCCTTTCAGGTATTGGGTCATGGCCTGTATGTTATAAAAGAAACCTTGATCCGGGGACCTTTTAAAAACAGACAAGGCTGCCAAATACCAGATGACTGTTGCAACCTCAAGGCCTGAAGAGGCTAGTGACAGCAGGAATTCATCACCGTTGTGGTAGGGCAAGAGATTGTGTCAACCTCGCGCTCCCTGCACCATGCCTCAAATTGTATCCACCTGCACGCATACAGAAATATTGTAGACTGGCTGCGTGCAGACTGCAACACCTCAAGCTCTTCCTCAGAAAGGTCCTAGTCATTATATCTCATCCACTCAAGAGCCATGTATGTAGGTTGAGGGCAATCCGGGGTAGGGTGTAGTATCCAACCCTACCACTGGGTGAGGAGATCCAGCCGTCGAGGCAACCGGTGAGGCAGACCGATGGACAGATCAAAGAGGTTGGAATACCACGCCCTCCTTGCCCAATCCGGGTTGATCACGGTCACTCAAAACCTCTTCAACCTCCTGGGAATCCACGGAATGGCGGGTTCGGAGGGAACACGTAAAGGAGAGGGAAGGGCCAATCCACCAGAAACGCGTCCCCCAGTGCACGGTTCGCTGTGAGTTCCCTCGAGCAAAACTGTTGAGCAAGTTCCCGATGCAGCGTGTGAGCGCACGGAAAAAAGGAACTGAGGCATGGGGCGTAGTGATGTGGTATTTGTATGGTGCCTGACATCACTTCCGGAGCCGTCGATTGACAATTGCGCAAAACGGAAAGATGATCGACGGCCGAGTCGAGGTCCACTACGCCCCCTGTGGAAAAAGATTCCGAGCAGCTGAGCTGTGGAGGGATATCTAGCAAGATGAAGAATCTGATCTGTGGGAGAAAAGCAATCCATTGAGATACAGTTTGTGTAGAGCGTGGTATATGATTTTTGAGTTGATCCAAAGCTAGGCCTGGAGAACAAGCCCTGATCAACCAATCTTCTCTCTTCTCAGACTTGCTGCCCATCTGCCATCAACTTGGTGAAAACCCTTCGGCAGAGACAAGCCCAAAAGGTAGAACTCTAAATTGATAGCGAGTACTGCCAATCACGAATATCAGGTACTTCCTGTGCGTGGGGTGGATAGGCACATGGAAGTAAGCATCCTGAAGATCGAGTGACACCAACCAGGCCTGGCGCTGAAGAGCCTGCAGGCTCTGCGAAAAAGAAACCATCCTGAATTTTTCTTTCCTGTCCTGAGGAACTGGCTCAAGCACCTCCGGTAAAAGAAGGCTTGCATTCCCCCATCTTACATGGGTATTAAGAAGTATGTAGAATACCATCCCTGGTTCCTCTCCGCCAAGGGCTCCATTTCTATGGCACCTTTCTCCAACAGTGAGAACAAGTGGAGGGCAATTCGGGGGTCCCCTTAGTATACCATGGCTAATGTCTTCCCTTCCTATTTGTAGCACCTAAGCATCCGAAGTAATGGTGAACCATTCTTATAAATGCTCAGTGAGAATGTTTACAGTGGTTTTGGAACTGTGGAAGTAGCTGAAGGCAAAGACGTGACAGCTGTTTGGGCAGGCTTAACACTGCAACCTCTTGTTGAATGAGGTAATCTTCACTGCCCCTGTCTTTCGGAACTTTGCCAACTATATCTTTGGTTAAGGGTAAGAGATGTAGCTTAAGGATTCACTTTTCCAGCCTTGAGACAGGGCTTGTTGTTGGCGAATCACAGAACTTAGTGATTTTATTGCTGCTTTGGATGCTTGCAATTTCTCAAGGCTGTCATCAGTTTTAGAGCCAAACAAATTTGCTCCATCAAAGGGCTTGTCTAATCTGGCTTGAAAACCGGGTGAAAACCTGGATTACCCGAGGCATGCAAACCTTCTGGTATCAGCGCTGGAACCCATAGACTTCCTACACAATCCACTGCATCGAAACCCAACTGGAGGGATTGACATGAAGTCTTTTTAGATTTAGCAAACGCTCTTTCATTGCCCATTCAGGGATATTTTCTGCTGTCTCTACCACTGTAGTCCATAAAGTGTAGGAATATTTAGCCCAGGCCCAGGAAGCATTAAATGGTTTTAAGGGCCATGCCAACAGCTGCAAATACTTTCTTAGCTAAGGCATCATATTTTTTATAGTCTTCTGGTGGCAATGATGGATGAGCTGTGGACGCTGTAGTGGAAGCCTGACCCACAAGCCCAAACCTTCTGATGTAGGCTGTTTTGAAAGAAATTCTGGATCGAAGGAGGAGGGGCTTATATTTATTGATTAGGGCTTTATCCAACGCTGATAATGTACCTGGTTTCTTCCATACCTCAAGAAAGATAAATTACTTATAGTAATGTTCTATCTATGGATTCTCTGCCTCCCCACCCCCAGGAATCCTCATCAGATATCCCCTTCCAGCTTTAGCTGCTTGGAAAAAACTTCAACACAGGGCATGGTGGACCTCGACTCGGCCGTCGATCCGCCTTGACTCGGTGCTCGATCGTCAGCTCCGGACACAACATCTGGCGTGGTATGGATATATACTGCGTCACTGCCACCTTTGTTACCCCCACCACCCTAAGCCCAGCCACTGCAGAGGAAAACCAGCAAGAAAAGAATGGCCAACTAGCCAACGGAGGATTAGAAGAACAGGTATCCCAACAGGGATGAACAACCTAAGAAAAAGGGGTTTTCCTGTTTTTGTTTTTTGAAAAAGTGAGGCATGTGGCTCGCAGGCAAGAAGAGTAACAGACTGAAGAACCATCACTGTTAACCCCCTCTCAAGAACAGAAGACAGACACCGACTGCCAACGCTTTCTCAGCAGGGATGGATAGGAGAGGTGATGAGAAATCTGCAGGAGAAAAATCCATGGAAGGAGAAATGACTTACCGTAACGTGCCATCTATGGATTCTTCACCCCCAGATTCCTCATCAGATATCCCCTTCCAGTTTCAGCTGCTCGGAAAATACTTCGATGGGGGCATAGTGGACCTCGACTCGGCCATCGATCCGCCTTGACTTGGTGCTCCCATCATCAGGTCCAAACACAATGTCAGTGTTGTGTATATATATACTGCCCCATATCTCAGTTCCCCTCCCCCCAGTCGCAGCCACTGCAGAAGAAACTAGTGAGAAAAGAGAGGCTAACTAGCCAATAAAGGATTAGTAATTATGAGTTACTCACTGTTAGTCTTCAATCTCCTTTCCTTCATACTGCGTGAGCGTCCCATCCAAGGGACGGGAGACGGAACCCTTTCACCCTTTAAATTTAGAGGCACGCGGGGGTGCGGCCCTGGCAGCATGAGCTACCCTGACTCCGCCCACCGACGCCACTCCTCGGTCCCCATTGACGCGTCAACAATATTTAACATTGCCTAATGACACCAGTATTATTAGGGGGGAGGATGGAGGGACGTATGGAGGAAAGGTGACTAAGGACAACAACTACTCTTACGTCCCATCCCCTTTGCTTCATACTGCATGGGCGATTACAACTGAATTTAGGCCCAGGGTGGAGAGGAGACCCTCCTTAAGCAAATAAGTTCCTTAGAACCACCTGTCCGAAGGGCGCGTCTGATTTAGAACCGGCGTCCAAACAGTAATACTTACAGAAAGCCGAAGGGGTGGCCCAGGTAGCCGCCCTGCTTATGACTTGCAACGGAACCTGCCGCATGAAGGCGATGGTCGTGGCCTTGGCGCTGACCGCATGAGAGTGCAAGTTGGCTGGCAGTGGCTTGTGCTGCCCTTCATAGGCCTCTTTGATGGCTGCAACCATCCACTGTGCAATAGAACCCTTGTTGCCTGATAATACTGTGCAATAGAACCCTTGTTGCCTGATAATCAGGTCTGGAGCCCCCAAAGGTGACAAAAAGTGCGTCCGACTTGCGGAAGGCCTTGGTCCTGTCCAGATAGAATTTCAAAGCGTCTCTGACATCCAGACAGTGCAAGACTCTCTGAGCCTTGTCCGTGCGGACAGCGAAGAACGTAGGTAAGACAATTTCCTCGTTTAGATGGAAGGTACTTTCGGTAGGAAAGCCGGTTGAGTCCGCAGGACCACCTTGTCCCTGTGGAAAGTGGTGTAAGGTTCTGAGGCCACCAGAGCCTGGATCTCGCTGACTCTGTGAGCGGAGGCAAGTCCCACTAGCAAAGCAGTCTTAATGGTGACCAGCCTGATGTCCGCGGGCGCCATTGGCTCGAATGGTTTGTGTGCCAAGGTGCACAACACCACATTGAGGTCCCACACGGGGTGTTGGCTTTTAATGGCCAGGTAAAGCCTAGACAATCCGCCACATGTTTCTTGACAATCGGGTTGGAGGAGGAGATCTCCTTTGAATTTCTGTAGGCCCCTATGGCTACCAGGGAAGTGCGACATGTGTCCGCCTGAGTGCGCGAGGTGCGCCGAAAAGAAGAGCACATCTTCCAGCGTGCACATAAAGGGGCCGATCTCCTTAGAGACCGCCCAGGGACAGAACCTGCTCCATTTGCTTTTATATTGGCTCCTGGTGCCCTGAATTATCTTCAGGTTAGCCCATGGTAGGATCAGGTTCTTGAGGGTGATCTGCTCAGGTACCACGCTGCGAGGGCTAACATCTGAGGTGCGGGGTGGAGTAACCTGCCCCCCTGCTTGGACAGGAGAGGTGCTGGACCCCAGTGGAAGGTGAATGGGTGGTCTGTCCGTGAGGCTGAGCAGTTCGGAGAACCACAGTCTCACTGGCCACCAAGGAGCTATCAAGATGATGCTGAGGTGACAAGCATCCTTCATCTTGCGGAGTACCGTGGAGGATCAGGGGTGTGGGAGGAAAGGCATATGCTGTCATGCCTTCCCATTGAATCTGCAATGCGTCTCCCAGGGAGAAGGGGCCCAGCCCCTGCCAAGACACAAACTGATGGCACCCGAAGCTGGCCCCATGTGTTGAAGACCACCTGCAGCACCTGGTCGTTGAATTGCCATTCGTAATTGTCTGCTCCCAGCCTACTGACCCTGTCCGCTTCCGTGTTGGCCTCCCCCTGGGGATGGATGGCCGTGAGGTAGATATTTTCCAGGGCCCATTCCCACATGCTGACCGCTAGGCTGCATAGTGGAGGGGACATGGTACCCCCCTGCTTGTTTACATAGTACGTGCTGGTGGAGTTGCCGGTCTGGATAAGGATGGTCCTGCCCCCAATGAGCGGAAGGAAGGCTCTGAGGACTAGCCAAATCGCCCTGAGCTCCTTACTGTGTGGACGCTGTGGCTATCCAGAGTGGCTCCCCAGAGGAGTCCGTAGTGATGATGGCCTGCAGTGACTGCTGCGGAAAGGGCCTGCCCGTCCGCAGGTTGCGGTCCCTGTTCCACTACATGAGGTCCGAGCGGAGAGAAGGCGGAATGCTGACCAGCTCCGCTTGGGAGCCCTTCTCCCGATTCATGAGGCTGCAAAGTGCAGCTGTAATCTCCTCAACCAGAGCCTCGTGTGTGTGATGCAGTCAGGAGGACCATTGCCATGATACCCAGTAGGTGTTGGTACCACCAAGCCGAGGTCACTACTCTGGTAAGGAAGTGCGTAGTGGCCCTGTTGATGGCCGTAATCTTGTCCTCTGAGGGAAATACCTTCTCAGAACTCGTACCCAGATGAGGCCCAGGAAGGTGAGGCTCTGCATGGGCTGCAGCTGAGACTTCTTCAGGTTGATAGTAAACCCCAGGTCATGGAGTGTATTCATAAGCGCAGAGGAAGTGTTGGTAACCCTCTCCGGGGAGCTCACCCTGACAAACCAGTCATCCAGGTATGGGTAGACATGGTGGCCCTGGTCCCTGAGGAGGGCTGCCACTGCATTCATGAGTCTGGTAAATACCCAGGGGGCTGAGTGGAGGCCAATGGGTACACCTTGTACTGGAAATGACAGCTCATGATCCTGAAGCTTTGGAAGGAGCGATGAGGCTGCCAAATCGGGACGTGTAGGTAGGCGTCCTTCAGATCCAGGGAGCACACCCAGTCTCCCTTTTCTAGTGTCGCTGCAATGAGTGCTGGCGAAACCATCTTGAATTTCTGAGGAGGGAGGGAGAGGTTGAGGGTGGATAGGTCTGACAACTCTCAGGCAGCCTGGTTCTTCTTTTCTATGGCGAAAATCCTGGAATAGATGCCTAATCCTCTCTGTGAGGCTGGGACTTCTTTCACTGCTTGGCTCTCGACGAGCGACCGGATCTCCGCCCACAGAGTTGGCGTCCCAATTTGTGGCAGTGGAGGGGAGGAGGGAGGCATCGGTAGGCGGTACCCCTTAGATACTATAGAGAGGATCCAGGGGTCCGCAAAGTTCTGGTGGCAGATATGCATGTGAGAGGCAAGCCAGCCACCCACTGGAGACATGTGCATCTGAAGGGACGCGTCATGCCTTTTTACCATCTGAGGCTGCTCATGAGGAGTGGCACTGGAAGAAGCACTTGATCCCCGCCGCCTTTTTGTTGCTTGCGCCTGTGCTGTCACGGCAAGTGGTCAGGTTGTCTCTAAATCCGTTCCTGGAATCTCCGGAACGCGGCAAACGCCCGTCCCTTGTCGGAGCGTTGATGCGACTGGGTGTACGCCTTGAGCGTGGCCATCGTCAGAATAGATAAAGACGTTGCAGTTTGCGAGCTGTTCTTTTTATCCAATTCCTCGTTGGTGGTAGAGTGGAAGAGGTCACTACCCTCGAACGGAGGGTCCAATATGCGATCCTGGATGTCTGGGTTAAACTTAGTAGCCCGAAGCCAGGTCGGCCTTCTCATGTCCGTGGTGATGCAGATGGCCCGGCAAGAGGTATCAATGTGGGCCACTGTGGACTCCATGATGTCCTGTGCTACCAGCCTGGATTCTTCTAGACCTGCATTGAAGTGTGCCTGGCTCTGCACCGGAGGTTCCGGAAGGAAGTCTGCTTTTTCCTGCCACAACCTCTGGTTAGCGGCTGCTAGCATGTCATCCGCGTTGGCCTGACGCAGGTGCAGGGAGGCGTTTGAGTACAGCTTCTTCCCCTATGCCTCCTCGGGCTGCTCTACCTCGGATTGAGGAAGTCCCAGATATTCTGCCAAACCTGCAAGCCTGTCGTGGAAGGCCTTTGCTGACGATGGTGTGACAGGATCTTCCTCCTCGTCTGTATTCGGCTGGTCCGGAGCAGGAGGAGGGGTACTGGATGCCGTGGGCTGCGATGTGGAGATCGGAGCCGGAGGCTGCTGCAGGACCCCCTGAGCTGTGAGAGGCAGGGGAGCCGGAATCAAAAGGAGCTGGCAGGGGGCAGTGGGGGCTGCGCTGGGGCCTGTGGTGCCGGAGCCATGGGAGGAATGACTATGGGCGCCGGTGGGGTGACCGGTGGGAGCAAGTCCCTGACTGCATCCCATAGGATGGCCCCCATCTGGGGGGTTCGTATCAGCACCAGGAACCTTTCGAAGAACCTGTCTTCGGAGGCAGAAGAAGTGGCAGGAGATGTTGACGGAGTGGCTGGGGGCTGCTGGGGCCTAAGCATACTCTATCTAGGTTGCAGGGGAAACCTGCCCTACGCTACGCTGCTGATGGATAAACTGTAGGCCACATACCTGGTTGACACCAGTCCCACCTTGAAATTAGTTCACCCACCTGCTCTCTTCCTAGGAAGGGCATTGGATGAGCGGCCATGTTGTTTGGCACGGCAAACATTTTGTCGAGCTGCTTGCCACGTGCCAAAGTCCTAGTGCATGGCTTCCTGGGCCCAGCCTCCTCCAAGGCTCTTGGTAGTGGAACATGAGGCCTACCCCGCACCTCAGGTCTAGGCCTGGAAGGCGTATTGCCCTCGGCACTGTCGCCGGTAGTGCTGCGTGTAGGTGCCCTCTCAGACATTAATCTGGTACTAGAGCGTTGCCCCTCGGGTGCACACCCAGTAAAAGAAACTTGCGGTTCCTCAGCACTGATTCCGGAAGGATCCGATGACCCCTCAGCCGTGAGGCTGGTAGCTGGACTAGCCTCGATGCGCGGGCTGGTACCAGAGCCAGAAAGGTTCCTCCCGCTTGGGAGTTTCCTCTGGAAGGAGTCGCCCTTACGGGGTGCGATGGAAAATAGCGGCCCCTCCTTTGGGCCTCTATCTCTGCTTGATGAAGTTCTTAAAGTCCTCTGGAGGCGACCTTTCGAAGAGCTCCTTCCACCTAGCTAGCCTGTTCTTCAGTGCGCATGGAGTCAGTGCATCACACACGGAACAACCTTGCCAGCCGTAGTCAGGGCCAAGGCAGCAGAGGCAAAGAGCGTGGGGGTCAGACGTAGGGAAGACCCCTTGCAGGCTGGACACCTGCTGAAACCCACTGAAGTCGACATGCACCGGGAAGGAGCGTGACGCCGGAGGACAGAGTACCTGAATGACAAAGAGAAGACAAAAAGATAGAAGAATTTGGGGGAAGAGCGCCTGGTATTACATGGCCGAAGCCAAACCCAGGAGCGCTGGTGAAATCGGCCTGTTCTCGTCGAAGCGGGAAAGGGGACTGTGGAGTGGCGCCGGTGGGCTGAGTCAGGATAGCGCATGCTCTCAGGGCCGCACCTCCACGCACCTCTAAATTTAAAGGGGAAGTAGGTTGTTTCTGGTGAAAACGGTTCAGTCTCCCGTCCCTTGGAAGGGACGCCCATGCAGTATGGAGGAAAGGGGACGGGACAGAAAAGTAAACAATTATTGATTTACAGATTTACATACCAATCTGGGACAACAAAAGAAATAAGCAGAAACTCATTCACAAGACCCTTCAGGAATTGGGCCATAACCAGATAGTGACGAAAGAACCTTGAACCAGAGACTTTTTGAACACATGGAATGTTTCTACCCTCAACCAAAATATCTGAGCTCGTAGCCCTGGACAGGTACAGCAGAAGTATTCAACCCCATGGTGTCAACCACTGTCCTCAAGGGACCTGAATTTGGCACAGGCATACAGCTGAGATTGTTGCAAGGCCAGTAGATCTGCCTGATTAAAGTAATCCACTTCGTCAGCCCCCGAATATATAGAGTCGACATCACACTGTTCATTCCCGGCATCGGTGCCAAAAATCTGTGACTTCGACGCAACAAAATCTGATCAAGAAAGCAGCATGAAGGATCGACTGCTGATGGTCTGCGTCAAGTGCACTTTGGCCCTGATGGCGCGTCGGGAATAATGGGATCACTGGATGGTCCCAGCATCGAGAGACTGGCCGTCTTGCTCAGCGTCGAGCCTAAAGGCTCCTTCGACACCTAAGGCGCCAGTAATGGTGCTTTCTTGGGGCTGGAAGCACCAGGCTCTGCTTCAGCTACCGTGGCCTGCTGTTTCTGGGTGCCACCCGCACCCACAGCTGTCTTCTCGAGCATAGGCAACATTTGAGGCTTAAAGTCCTCCCACTTCTGTATAGACGTCAGCTCCGCCAATGACTAATCCCACACCGAAGATGAATCTGAGTCGTGTCAGTGATGCCTCTTCTATTCGTGGGAGGACGACAAAGCTGAGTGGATCCACGAGTGGGATCTTTTCTTCACCTTGTGCCAGTTCCTACTCTCTTGTGTGGGCCTCTCCGGTTTGGCCTCTGAAGACTGAATGGTCGACCGGCTTGGCTGTCCGCACCTGTAGAGACTTGGGGTTCTTTTTGCCACATGATGCACACCCCTCAGTTTCGTGACCTGTGTCGAGGCACCAAACACACAGAAGTCGTGTCGGTCTGCCACTGACATCTTGGAGTCGCAATTGTATCGCTTAAGGCCCGAAATCCTAGATGCGGAAATGGCAACTTGCGAAAAACAAAAAGTCAAATTAATGTAAAAGAGTAGAAAACGTTTGGTGGCGTCCCTCGAGAGCAGCCTAATGAGCGTGCAGAAAAAAGGAACTGCGGTACAGGGTGTAGTCATGCAGTTTATATATACAATGCCGATGACCCGCCTGGAGCTGATGAGCAAACCCCGGGTCAAGGCCGGAAAACGTCCGAGTCGAGGTGCTCTACGCCCCCTGTCAAAGTTTGTGCGGAGCAGCTGAAGCTAGAAGGGGATATGTATCTGATGAGGTATCTGCAGGCGAAAGGCAATCCATTCAAAGAACATTACGGAAAGTAATTTCTCCTTCAATGGATTGCTTTTCTCCCGCAGATTCCTCATCAGACAGACTCCCAAAGCAGTAGAAAGGAAAGGAGGTGGGAAGAAAGCTCTAAAGCAGTACATTGTGCAATACCGTGCCCTTCTGAAGCCAGCGTCCGCACCACGGGCAACTTCCAAGCTGTAATGCTTCCTAAATGTGTGAAGCGACGACCACGCTGCGGCCCACCAGATGTCCCTAACTGGAACTCCCCTTTGCAAAGCCGTAGAGGTGGAGACCCCTCTGGTAGAGTGGGCCCTGATGCTAGGAGGCAATTATTTGCTTGCGGTATAGTACCATTCCAAAATACACAATATAATCCATCGTCTGCTTTGAAACAGCTAGGCCTTTCCTGGAAATGGAGCAGGCTACAAAAAAATAGTCTGTTTTTCTACATTCCACCGTTCTTGCTAAATATAAGCTTAAAGGTCTCTTGGGGTCCAACTGGTGGAAACCCCCCTCCTCCTTGGAGGGGTATGGCGGTGCGTAGAACATCGGAAGATCCATCGCCAGAGACCGCCTTAGGCAATAACCCTGGTCTCACTCTAAGAGATACTTTCTTCTGGAAAAAATGAAAAAAATGGTGATTTGCGAGAGAGGGCCTGCAAAACGCTGACCCATCTGGCCAAAGTCATGGCAACTAGAAAGGCTCTTTTCCATGTCAGCAGCCGCAACAAACAAGAATGTAATGGATCAAAGGGAGCTGCCATAAGAAAGGTGAGAACTAAGCTCAAATCGCAATCAGGGACAACAAAAGGGGTAGGCGGAAACGTTTTCACAAGGCCCTTCAGGAATTGGGCCATAACCGCGACTGTGAAGAATGAGCCTTGATCCGTAGACCTTTTGAACACAAAGCCGCCAAATATCCTTTGACTGTGGTGACCTGAAAGCCTGAAAAGGCCAGTGACAGAAGGAACTCCATCATTGTAGTGGTCGGGCAAGAGATGGGGTCAATCTTGCATTCCCTGCACCACGTGTCAAATCTTCTCCCCCTGCAAGCAAATAAAAATCTTGAAGATGGTATGCAAACAGCCAGGAACACCTCAAGCATCTTCTCAGAGAGGTCCTAGTCATCCTATATCATCCTCCCAAGAGCCACGCATGTAGGCTGAGGGATTCTGAGTTCGGGTGAAGTACTCAACCTTCCGACTGGGTTAGGAGATCCGGGCGGTGCGGAACGGAGAGGTGGGCAGATGGTCAAGTCCAGAAGGTCCAAGTACCACGTCGTCCTTGCCTAATCCGGGGCAATCAAGATCGCTCAAAGCAACCTCAGCCTCCTAAAAGGCCATGGAATTATGTGAATCAGTGGGAAAGCGTAGTGGAGGAAAGGTCCAGTCCACCAGAAACGTGTCGCTTAGCGTGCCGGTCGCTGGAAGTTCCCTCGAGCAAAACTGTCCGAACTTCCTGTTGAACTCCGTGGCAAACAGATCCACCACTAGGGTCTCCCGGAGAGCGAATTCCTCCCCTAAGACTTCCTGGAACACTTCCCATTCTCACGAGACTGTGCTCTGCCTGTGTCCCCGCTAGATTAACTGCAGAGAATGAGATCTGGCTCTCCAATAGCCAGAACCAGAGCTGCACTGCCTCTTTGTAGAGGCGGAGGGAACGCATGCCACACTGCTTGTTCAGGAAGTGCATGGCCACTGCTTTGTCCGTCAGGATCAGGACATCTTTCCCCTTCAGAGACGGAGCGAACGCCTTCAGGGCTAACCTGATGGCTCACAACTGCCGCCTATTGATGGGCCACCTAGCTTCCATTGCTGACCAAAGCCCGCTCCCCTCCAAGTCTTTGCAGTGAACGCCCCAACCCTTCAATGATGCATCCATGACTACTTGTACCCGAGGCCACAGGGGTCAGATGATTTCCCCCACTAGTAAGTTGTTGCTGCTGCTGGCCCACTAAGAAAGGTTGAACACAGGCTTGGGCACCCTGAGAACGTCCTTCAAGGTGCCGAAGTACTAGGACCAATGAACTCTCAGGAGCCACTGCAAAGATCGCATCCACAGCCTGGCCTCTGTCACCAGAAAAATACAGGCGGCAATGAGGCCTAAGAGGCGGAAGAAAGAAGCTGCTGGTAAGGTGGCGTGGTCCTGAAACGCTGTACCATCTGTGCAATCCTGGCGACTCTCTCCTCGGGCGCAAAAGCCTTCCCTGCCGGAGGGTCTAGAACTGCCCTGATGCACTGTAGCATCTGAGCTGGTGTTGTGTGGGACTTCTGTAAGTTCAGAGAGAAGGCCAGCCTTTGGAGTAGTGAACAAGTGTCTCAGAGATCGGAAAAGATCTGCTCCGCCGACCTCGCGAGAAACAGCCAGTCGTCCAGGTACAGGAATACACAGACACCGGAACTCCTGAGGTGAGCCGTGACCACCACCATGAGCTTGGTGAAGACCCTCTGAGCGGAGGTCAACCCAAAGGGAAGTGCTTTTAACTGGTAGTGCTTGTCCCCTAAAAGGAAATTCCTGAGCTTTAGATGTATCGGCATATGACATGATATGATAGTTTATTTATATCGCGCCCATACACAAGTATTTCAGAGTGCAACGAGGAAAGGGAGGGGAACAAGGGAGGACAAAACAATGATTTTACTAGCCCCAGTGACATGGAGAACGCGCAAGTGCTGGGGAGAGGACAAAACAACGATTTTACTAGCCCCAGTGACATGGAGAACGCGCAAGTGCTGGGGAGAGTGCAAGGGGTAGGGGAGGAGTGGAAAGTGCTGAACACGAGATCGAACAAACAACAGGTAGTGCGGCCAGCAGGTGTTCAGTGCAAGAATAAGGGGCAGACATGTTTAATAAGTGCAGGAAGGGGATTGTAGGGTTGCAGATACAGACCCAAGTGAAGGGTTGCCAAGAAGCAGTTGCAGGTATGTGGCTGGGTGGGCACGGATCTGGGCACGAAATCAGAGGGTAGACAGGAGGCCAATGCCGAAGCAGACAGATCAGCAGGGGAGAGGAAGAGCGAAGGCAGAAGCAAAGGTGGTGGTCTTGAGGTGCTTCCGGAACCGAAGATGGGGTTCTCCTCAAGATTCAGAGAGGCAGGGAGGCTGTTCCAGAGGGTGTAAATTAAAGTAAATGAAAATTAAAGTAAGCGTCCTGAAGATCTATGGACGCCAGTCAGTCCTGCAACTCAAGAGCGTGAAGAATCTTTCTCAATGTCACCATCTTGAATTTGTCTTTCCTCAGGACTTTTTTAAGGCCCTGAGGTCCAAGATGGGACAGAGACCTCCTCCCTTCTTGGGTACCAAAAAATACCAGGAAACCCAGCCTGACACTATCTTCTCGTGCAGTACCTCTTCCACGGCACCCTTCAACAACAGTGCTCACAGCTCTTCCTGGAGCTCCTGTACTGGCTGGCAAGGAGGTGGTGGGGGTCTACACAGAGGTGTTCTGAAGGCAGACTTGGCCGGCTACTTGGACTCCTTGAACTTTCCAAGGAGTCATCGGCCTTCGGGCCAGAGATATTCCCCATCAAAGGACATGTCCAGCAACCTACTCTGGACATTAGGGGAAAACCCTAAGGAGTGCAGGTAGGCCTGCCTCCTAAGGACCATGGCCGACCATAGTGCCAACCAACACAGTCCACCACGTCCAGGGCCATTTCCAAGGACTGCCTGGCCGCCTCCTTTCCATCATCTACCAACATCATGAACCCGTCCTGTAATTCCCCTTGAGGGACATACTGGGCTGCCTGCTCAACAGCCTTCCATAGGCCAAAACCATATTTTGCGAAGCCGCAATACACATTACTAGCCTTGAAGGCCATGCTTCCAGAGAGGATATAATTTTCGCAGTAGCATCCACCTTCTTGCCTTCCCTGTCAGGTAGCAAATAGGAGGTGGATGAAGCTAACATGGCGGATAAAGTGGCCGCCATAACAACTAACCCCTCTAGAGTAAGGTGAGAGGAAAGAAAAGACTGATCTCCCCCCTAGCAGGCCTGTACTTGCTGGTCAAGTTGGAATTAACAAGGGACCAAGAGCAGGGTTGATGCCAGAAGGAGGCAACAGGGACGGCTATAACCGGATTGAGTGTCATATTTCTCTCTGTGGTGGGACCCTTGTCCAAAATATCCATGAGCTTGTAGCCCTGGACCGGTATGGCAGAAGCATTCAGCCCCAGGGTGTCAACCACTCTGTCCGCAAGGGATCTGAATTTGGCATGACAATGAGTGTATGGATGAGCTTGCTCCAACTACTTAGCATCAGGAGACTTATCTAGTCCACTGGCATCATGCAGTCCCTCTGCCAAGGCCAAGTCTGCTCGATGAGCGAAGTAGTCCACTCCGCCCATCCCTGAATACAAGGGGTCGACATCACCCCGATTATCCCAGACATCAGCGTTGAAAATCTGAGCCATTGACCCAAAGATATCGGATGGAGAAAGAGGTGCGAAAGATCAGTCACTGATGGTCAGCGTTGAGGGCTTGTTCTTCAACATCGAGGTAACGGCTGTCAGTGTCGTCAGCATAACTTTGGGCTCCGACGGCGCATCGAATAATCGGGCCCTGAGGATCGCAGGATTGTCCTAGCAACAAAGGCATGGCCACATTGCTCAGTGTGGAGCCCGAATGCTCCCTCGACACCGATGGCATTGGTAACGGTGCTGTCTTGGGTCCGGAAGCACCCAGCTCCACTAAAGCAACCTGGGCATGCTGTTTCGGTATCTCGGCCAACACCTATAGCCGCCTTCTCGATCACAGCCAGAATCTGTGACTTAAAGTCCCCCCTACTCCTGCCTGCACGGACGTCGGCCCCGCCGACTACTTACCCCGTTCCGAAGATGACTGAGTCAGCAATGCCTCTTCATTTTGTGGGAGGAAGACTAAGAAGAGTGGCTCCACGAGCTGGATCTTTACTTCGACTTGCGCCTGTACCTTCTCTTTCTCAGGTGTGGGCCCCTCCGTTTTGGCCTCCGAAGACCTAACCGTCAACCATGCCAGTGACCTAGATGGCGGTCTGACCACTGCAAGTTTGGCTGCCCGCTTCCGAAGAGACTTCAGCTTCTTTTTACCAGTCGATGCGCACCACTCAGTGTCTTGACCCGTGCCGAGGCAGCACACGCAGATGTTGTGTGGGTCAGTCACTGACATCTTAGAGACGCTATCGGTGTAGTGCTTGAACACACGGGTCCGAGGCGCGGACATGGTAGCCCACGAAGGCAAAATATTATGAAAAATTTTTGCATGAAGTCAAAGAGTCTAAAATATGTGCTAGGTACAGGGCATAGTGATGCAGCATATAAAAAACGCTGATGTCACATCCGGAGCCGACGATCGAGCACCGAGTCAAGGCGGATTGACGATCAACGACTGAGTCGAGGTCCACTATGCCCCCTGTCAAGGTTTTTTACGGGCAGCTGAGGCTGGACGGGGATATCTGAGGAGAAATCTGCGGGAGAAAGGCAATACATTGAATTTGTCCTTTCTGATGTACAAATTTAGTAGCTTCAGATGCAGGATGTAGGGCAAGCTCCCGTTTGTCAGAACCAGAAAATTAACTGAATATTAACCTCTGCCTCGCTCCAGGCACGGCACCAGTTCGACGGCAACCTTCACCAGAAGGTAATAAGCCTCTCACAAAAGGAGAGGGCCTGGAGGCAAAAGAGGGCTGGTGGAAGGATGGTCTGTAGGGCGTTGAGTGAAAGGAAATCTATACATCTGGTGAACCACCTGCAAGGTTCAAACTTTGGATGTGGTGTGACAACATTCCAAGCCAAACTTGGAAATTCTCCCACTAGGGATTGAGGAAAGAGGTGATGGCCGTCAAAATGCCTATCTAGGACCCATGGTTTTCATCCACGAGTGCTTCCTCACCACTGTCCGCATAGCCACTGCCAAACCAACAGTCAGCTGTGTGCAGTCCTGATTGCAATATCAGACGGGCCACCGCCCTTCCATTTTGAGCCTGGGCCTTAAAGCCCTCTCTCACTTGCCATTGAGAAGCTGTATTGCCCGCTAGACACGGCCGACAAAAGGCCAAAAGAAAATGTAGCCAGGGCACAGGCAGCATTTATAGCTCTACGGGGAAGACTGCCAAGGTGACCAATGTCATCCCCCATACAACCAACCTCTTGCGGCTGGAGGCAGTGAAGTGAATGTGGATGTTTTCAGGTCGGCAGTTGCAGACTGAACCACTAAGCTCTCAGGGGAGGCGTGGGTGGAAAGAAAGACTTGATCTGAAGGATCGCAGTGGTGTTTCTTAGTCAAGTCTCTTTCAACTGTAGAAATGAAGACAGGCTTCTTCCAGGCTTTCAGTACTGCAGCCCCAATTGTTGGGTTGAAAGGCAGTAAGAATGTCAGTAAGCTCAAATTCTTTTTTTTTTTAAACAAGGTTTATTTGTTCCGCAGAATGAACAGAGATAACGTCAGTCAAAACTCTTATTCTTAGGATGCATACATTACATAGTGATCTTACATCTCTTTAATGCATTTTACAGTGACTGCAGATTCTGCCGTTTTTATCCACTTTCATACCCGAGAACTCGCTTCCCCAACAACAACCTCCCTCCCCCCTCCCACAACGTGCACGATCTACTGAGTCCTTCTTTTGAGCGGAACTTGCAGCTGAATCCTGGAGTTCTGTTTTGTACGTCCTCAGAGTATCAGCTGACTTGAGCGGTCCCAAGTATCTTGGGTCTGTAGAAGTAAGCCTCTCTGTCCTTCACCAATTCTCTGAAGGGATCCCATATCGCCAGAAATCTTAAGTATTTGCCTGACTTGAGAGCGCATATTTTCTCCATTGCCATAGTCACCCATATTTTTATCCACAACGAGGCTATTATCGGGCCCGTTTCGGTTTTCCACCCTTGAGCAAATGTTCTTCTTGCTACCGACAGAAGATGTGTAATAAGCGGTGCGCTATTCCCCGACGCTGCGTATATATTTTCGACCAACATTCCTAGCAAGATTACTTTTGGTTCATATGGAAGGGTCACTCCGGTTATGTCCTTTATGTGTCCCAGCACCTCCTTCCAAAATAGGACCACTTTCGGGAAGGTACACCACGTATGGTAGAGGTCCCTCTTTCCCCCACATTTCCTCCAGGAGTCCGGGGGATGTTTTGGGTTTATCTTGTGCAGGCGGTAGGGTGGCATGTACCACCGGTAGCACAGTTTGTATGCCGCTTTTTAATTGCGGTGCACTTCGAGGATTTGTTTTGCCCGTGTCCATATCTGCCCCCATTCTTCTTCGGTGGCTGTTTCTCCTATATCCTTCTTCCAATTAGTTTTATACAGAAGCTTATCTCCCACTTGGGCCTTGTCCAGCAGCCTGTAAATTCTTGAGACCCCACCCTTAGTGCACCCTTACTGCAATGTGATTTCTAGACCTACCAGGGTTCTAGTACCCCCCTTTTTACCATAGGCTGAGAAATCCAGTGTCGAATTTGTATCTATCTGTACCCCTCTTTCTCCCCAATGCCGAATTTACGTTTACATTCCTCGAAGGTTAAGGGCCCTCCCACCGGTATATGTCCACTAGGATCAAGTCTCCTGCATCTGTGGATCCCTCTCAAAATCTTGCTTGTAACCCTGGGGTGAATTTGGGGTTGTACATTAATGGGGAATGAGGAGACAGGCCCAGCTGAAGTTTCCCCCCTCCCCAGTGCCTTGTCCCAACTCCTGAGAGACACCTTAGTGGCGTCTAAGAGTTGACCTCCTCTTCCACAGCCCTGAGAATTTAGAGTGCGCAGTGCTTTCAGGAGGGGGTCATTGTGACCTCCTGCTCCAGCTGACACCATCTAGCTTTGCCATCTTGATCCACGGACCATTGTAGCATGGCTGTTATGGGGGGGGGGGGGAGGGGAGTTATCTCTACCGGAATCGAGCTGACTACATAAAGGAAGGTCATCTTTACTGTTGCGATTCTAGCAAACAAGGACAGTTCCTGAGCATCCCATCTGTGCAGGTCATCCTAGAGCTGTTTCCAGAGAGGTTTGATATTCGCTTCATACAGTTTTCTCGGGTCCTAATTAGTCAGATACCCAGATAGTCTAGGGACTCTTTTTCCCACACCAGGGGATATATCTTTACTAATTCAGCGATTGTTTCTTCCCCCTCTGTTATGTTTAAGGCTTTTGACTTGGCGTAATTTATTGTGAACCCTGACACTTTGGCGAACTCCTGCAGTTTTAGCACTGCATGGGGCAAGGTGCTTCGGGCATCGTTCATGAGTAGCATAACAATGTCCGCATACAATGCGATTTTGTGTGTAGTTTCCCCACTTCTAACCCCTTTAAAGGCCGGGTCTTGTCTGATTTGTACTGCAAATGGTTCCATAGCCATAGCAAAGATCAGTGAAGAAAGGGACAGCTCTGTCGTGTGCCTCTCCTGATGGCTATTTGATCCAAACTTTGTCCGTTGATCAGAAAACACGTGGAGGGAATTTGGAAATTCGTTAAACACTATTTTAATGAACTCCTGCCCACATCCGAACACCTCTAATACTCGTTTCAAATATTCCCAGTCCAAGCTATCGAAAGCTTGTTAGGCGTCTAGTGCCGCCACGGAGAATAGTTGGCCCGTTCTAGTTCCTAGGTTAATAATGTTTATGGCTCTACGGACGTTATCCTGGGAGTGTATCCCTGCAATGAACCCAGTTTGGTCTACATTTTTGATTTTTGGAAGAATCTTTCCCAGTCTGGTCGCAAGTATTCTGGCATATATCTTTGCGTCTGAGTTTAACAGCGCAATGGGATGGTAACTAGCGCACTCAGTCGGATCTTTCCCCGGTTTCAGGACTAGTAATGTTGTAGACTTCCCCATATCTGGCGTGACAGACCCCTTTTCCCTTATGATATTGAGGAGCTTTGTGAGTGCTACAAGCAATTGTGTGCGAAATGTCTTGTAGTAGCCGTTTCCCAACCCATCTGGACCCAGCATTTTATTTGTCGGGAGCGCGGCTATTGCATCGCTGACCTCCTGGCACGTTACACTGCCTCCTAAAATGTCTCTCTCCTCCTCTGTAACCTGGGGAAGGGGCGTGGCTGCCATAAAGGCTTTTTGTTTTTTAGGCGCCAAGTTTTCCCGCTTTAGTAACTCTTCGTGATAGCCAATACTTCATTTCTTTTTTCTCTTTTGCACAATTCCCAGCAAGAATTTCTGAGCTGTGTGATGTAGTTGCAGGACTTTTGTTTCTTTAGTTTTGCCGCCAGGAATTTATTTGCTTTCCATCCATATTTTGTACGAAGGAGGGTTTGCGCTATCCAATCAGCCGTGTGGGCCTCCAATTGGGCTCTAATTCTACTGAGTGCCCCGAGTGTTTTTTGCGATTGTCTAATTTTGTGCTGGAGTTTGGCTTCCTTTAGTTCCTTCTCCACTTTTTGTGTGACTAGGGTTTTCTCTCTATTGTATGCCACCGCCTGTGACATAAGTTCCCCCCCGTACCACTGATTTCCCTCCAACCCACACTTTTCTCTAGTCCGTCTCCCCATTAGCATTCTCTTTAAAATAGTTGTCAATCACCTCTTCCACATGTGCTCTAAGTGTAATATCCTTCAGTATCAACTCATTAAGCCTCCATCTGGGTTGCTCCCTTCTTATGGTACCCCCCACTTCAGTGTGCACTATCACTGGTGCATGATCTGTGAAGTATTGGACCCCTATTTTGACTTTTGTCACATGTGGGATCAGGGTCGCTGATACCAAGATCATATTGATCCTTGAATAGCTTCTGTGCACTGCCGAGTAGTGGGTGTACTCCCTTCCTTTCTCCTGGAAGAACCTCCATGTCTCTACCACCCCCAAGTCCTGGAACAGTTTGCCCAGTGCTTGTCTATTTTTCCCCATCCGCCACTGTTGGGGGCAGCGTTTTATCAAGAGCTGGGTGCATTACACAATTGAAGTCACCGCCTATTAAAACTTGTCCATCGCACCACCCTCCCAATTTCTGCAATATCCCACGTATGTATGTGTCCTGCTTCTCATTTGGGAAGTATAGTGCTATGATTGTATGCATCTGCCCCCTGATCCCCAGCCCTTAAAACCCAAAAATCTCCCCTCCGGGTCCCTAAGTAGGTGCGTTTTCCGGAATCCCAACTCTCGGTGGAGCAAGATAGCTACGCCCTTTGTCTTGCTTCCACTGGAAGTGTCGTATTGGTGGGGGAACCTATTAGGCATCATTCTATTTTCGTCCCCCGCGAGCAGGTGCATTTCTTGTAGGATCCCTATCAAAGCCTGCATTTCTACTAATCTTTCCAGTATTGACCGACACTTCATCAGGGAATTCAACCCTTGTACATTCAAGGTTATGATTACCGCATCATCCATAGTGAATATTCCCCAACGTCTGCTGCCCTCGTTTTTTGCTCAATGGCCTCCTGGAGTGTTTAGTTTCTACATAACTACTTCCATAACTCTTCTTCTGAACTCGGCCAACACCCCCCCACCCCCCACTTCCCTTGTTCCCAACTTCCCTTCCCCGTTCTCCCCCTTCCCCCACCCCAACTTCCCCTTAACAGATTGTGATCAGGGTCTAGCAGGACCCGCCCTGACTTCATATCAGGACGTTTGACCATAGTGTCTCCCATCTCATCCTCCCGCCAGGACATTATCATATCCTGAGTTCAATTCCAGGATGTGGCGCCCTCTTACCTCCATCCAGGCTGGCAGTTCTTTGTCTTGCATAGTCTCTTTCGCCGGGGCTGTATGGGTGGGTTAGCTTCCCAATTGTATCCCCCAGCAGTCTGCATCTGATCCGTTTAATACGGTTGTTTGTATGGGCCTGTCAGCGCTGAGGCGCAATCATTCCTCCTTCTTTCAGTTGACTATTCCCAAGGCTTGGGTGAGTCTCTCTTTGAGCTTTGTCTCGGGCTGCGATTTGCCCGATTTTGATCCTATTCTATATGTAGCAGGGTCATACCCTCCTCACATGTGCTGATGCATCGTGCCTTGCCCTCCCAGGAAAAGATGAGACCAAGGGGTAGGCCCATTGATATGGTATCTGTTTGTCCATCAGGGCCTTCGTCACTGGCTGCAATAACCTTCTCTTGTGGAGAGTCAATAGAGCCAAGTCCTGATAGAGCTGGATCCCGAGTTCCATTAATCGTCAGCTCAGTGTGTGTTCTGGCTGCTTTCAGGATTTCATGTAAGAAGGTAAGGCCATCAAGACGTCTCTGGGTCTCGACCCCGGCTCTTTTCTCTTGGGCCCTACCCGATGTACTCGGTCAATCCGAATTTCCTCCAGTTGGGCGTACTTAATTAGGATGTTGAAGCGTTGTTGTACGGTATCTCTCAGATCTGCATCCAGTACTGACTCCGCCAGGCCCTTGATCCTAATGTTAGATCTGCGCATTCTGTTTTCCAAGTCTTCGGCCTGTAGCTCTAGATTGTTTGTCGCTCTGGCCACATGCTCCAGTAGAATGCTACTCTGTTTGGCTTCTTCTGCCATGCTCGATAGCCCGCTCTCCACCACGTCTACTTGTTCTCCCAGTTCCATCATCTCTTTCCTGACTTCTTGTAATGCCAGTTTCAATTCTTCTTTCATTTGTCCCATTTGGTCCTGGAACGTGTTAGTCATTCTGGCCTCCATTCCCTTCAGGCAGTTCAGTAATTCCTCCTTGTCCGATGGCATTGTGTCCGTTGTGCTCACTGCCTTCAATTTAACAGTTTCTTGTTGGGGAGAGGGTGCGTTGCTGTCCTCTATTTGTTTCCGTTTCCAGCACCTCTCAATTTGCCCTTCCTGTCGTCTTGACGCTCCTCTGGCTTTTGTGGTGGCACTTCTGGATTTTACTCCTCGCATCAGGGGTGTTAGGGTTGGGCCTATTCATGAATTTGGTGCTGCGGCCTGAGGCCTGCCGTCGGCACCCGAATTCATTTTACTACATTGCAAATATATGCCGGCGGCAGCTTGCAGGCCGCCGCCGGCACATATTTGCACGTCAGTAAAATGAATTTGGTGCTGCGGCCTGAGGTCTGCCGTCGGCACCCGAATTCATTTTACTACATTGCAAATATATGCCGGCGGCAGCTTGCAGGCCGCCGCCGGCACATATTTGCATGAGGGGGGCGGGTCCGGGGGCATCTGGGGATTTGCTTTGAAATATTTTCTTTATTAAAAGCTCTGAAGACTAATTGAAAGCTTGTGATACGACAGCAGATGAGGAGTTCGCGAACTCCCCCTGATTACAGGCAAAGCAGTATTTAAGATGTCTGGGGAGAGGGCGATGAGGGTGAGGGGGGGGATTGAGCGGAAGTGAAGCTGAGGCCAATGGAGGCTGGAAGGTGAGGGAGGGCGAGTGGAGGCTGAAGAGGCAAATGGACGGAAGCATGAGGAAAATGAAAGCTAGCTAGAAGGAAAGGCTGAGACCTGGGGGAGTGGGGGAATGGGGTTAGAAGGAAAGAGAGGCTGTGGGGAGTGTGGGGGGGCACGAAGCCCGGGGGCAGGAGGGGTAAAAGGCTGGAATGCTCTCGCAGTGTGGGCTTGTAGCTAGGCCGTGGGGGGTTGCAGGGACAGGGGGCACCGAACAGAAGGGTGTCAGGACCTGCTCCCAGTGGTGGAAATGGAAAACATGGAAAAAGGGATCCCACAAGTGCTGGGGTGGGGGTGGTATTTGGTGGAGGGGGCGGAGCTGGCAGTTGAACTCCACTCAATTGAAATCTTCACAATAATTCTTTAAACGGTGCAATTTCTTTCATGCTGCTTCTTACCACACTGTACATCAATTCCACCGTAAATCCTTTCCATGGCAGTGGTGCACCCAAAATACTGTTGGTAATGTAGTGATTTTTAGTACATAAACGGACCCATAGATATGTTCTACAGTAAAATGTTACATGGGTAGCTCAGCAATTTGAGAGACCGTTGCTGAGATGTTATATATTAAACATTGCTTGTTAATCGTATGACTTTTTGCAATTCCTTATAATAAAAAAAAAACAAGTGCTATAAAATGTGTTTGGCCAGGGCATGGGTTGGGCTAGTCGTTTGCTTATATTCAGGGCTGAGATCGGGGTATTTCTGCCCCTGTAGTGAAAGTCAATAGTTGGCACCCATGAACCCACAGTTTAACTTCCTAATAACTACTGTCAGCACAACAGAAGCATGTATTTGTAATTAAGCAGTTTGATAAGCATGTAACATGTTTGTAAATTTAACCTATGATGAGACACAAAGGAAAGGGCAAAACATTACACTGTATCTAAGTGATAGTCCAACAAAAAAAAAAATACACATTTCAAAGAACACTAGTGAATGGAAGTTTAAGCGCATTTTTGAGTTTGGAAATGACTTTTTTTTCTATGAAAGTGTAAAATGCCCGGTTGGCAAGCAGTAGTGTGCCCAGCATGTAGGAAGCCAGCTTTCCACAATGATGGCGCCGGCCCCAGTGATAGTCATGGCCATTGATTCCAGTGGTGTCCCTTCCAGGGCAGAAGAAAGACCACAGGCGAGCAAATGGAGCCTGCAAACGTGCGAGTGACTGCTGGGCAAAGGAGGACAGAGCAGATTGGATCACCGAGCCCCCAGCTTCCCTCTGGGAAGCTTGGAGGTCGGTACTGCTAGGGTGGCCAACTGTCCCGGATTTCGCTGGATTGTCCTGCAATTAGGGACTCTGTCCCGCAGTTTGCAGAGTGGCTGTGCTGGAGACAGGTTGCCTCCAGCACAGCCACTCTGCAAACTGAAGTGGCCATCTACACAGCATGGCTCTGCCACCTGCTGCTTTCTTTACCCGGACGGTTCCAGCCCTGGCTCCTTTTGATGATCCATTCTTGTATGAAATGTCACAATACACTGATATCGTAACCATTTTTTTCTTAATGCACTGAGCGATAATGCTTTATTAGGCCACTTCCTGTGATGTCATGGTGGGGGCGTGGTCTAATGACATCACTTCCTGTGGGGTATGGTCAAATGACATCACTTCCTGTGGGGGTGTGGTCAAATGACATTGCTTCCTGTGATGTCACTCCTGGGGGTGTGGCACTGTGATGTCACTTCCGCTACCCCTGGCATTTTGGTGAAATGATGTCCCTGCCTTTCTCAGGAGCAGGATTCCCCCATTTCTTTAGAGAAGGCCGGAAGCTAGTATTACCCGCACTTTCACTCAGCTGTTCTGTACGCCCGTACAGTTGTATAGTTCTGAGCCCTGCTCTCCCTGCTTACCGGACCGTTCTGGTTTAGTTTGGTGTTTGAAGTCCCGGGTGCTCAATCACTGTCCGCTCGTAAACTCACTTCCTATGGCCCTTTCCCCTGACTGGGGCTTCTTTGATCAAATTAATCGTGGGTTCCAGAGGGCCTTTCAGCAGCTAGACAGCTTCCATGCAGTGAATGTTTATGCACTTCCCTCCCAGTGCTCACTTTCTGGCATACGTCGTCTCTGCACGCTCCGTTGGGGAGCTTTCACACAGTTAAGCCGTTCTTTTGTGGGAGGCTGGTGGTTATGGGACTGTATAGTTATTTCTGCACCCGTTCGTGGCCATCCGCCGAGCGCCCAACAAGGCTGGTCCTGCTGTTCCGATGGAGCAGCTCCGCAGCGCCGCCTAGGCCTCCCACGTCCATTTCCTACATTAGGTCACCTTCGGGCGCTCCCCAGGGCGGTGACTCATTCCTCAGAAGCGAGAGTGCGGTCCAGTCTCTTCGGACCCGCAGCCTCCGACTCTGCACCCCAAGAGGGGTCCGCTTCTTCGGGGTACCGCTGCTTTGAGTAAGCTGGTTCTTTGTTATGTCCTTACATATGCTGCCTCCATATGCCGCAAGCAGCAGCCCCCCCCATGCCGCAGTTCGTTTCAGAGTCACGACTCTCTTCGGGCTCCGACGGCTCTCAGCCAACTTTGGGTGCAGGCCTCGCTTCTAGCAGGGAATTCAGGTGTAGCACGTCGGATTTATGTGCGTTTTGACTCCTTTCGCTTTCCTGCCTGGACGGAGGACAAGGAGACGCATCTCCTCTAGGTGGTGGACATGTTGGAATCCGGTAAGCTCAAATTTAACTTTCGTCCTGGAACACCTAGGGTTGTCCACCACTTTGGCTATTGGCTATTCAACAGAGGGCTGTTTCTCAGCAGTCGGTGCCAGCAAAATGTCCAACGCAAGGAATGTATAGAGACCACTAGCCTCCTGCAAGTCAGAGGTTAGGTCCAACAGTCCTTCCCCTCACAATAGACTCCTACTGCAACTCCCTCATCTATCGAGGGCGCAGGGCTTCCATCCCAAATAGGAAAGGATCACCATTATCGAAATTTCACCAATCTTTAACATAATATGCAGAGTGGGCCAGAGAAGCTCCGGCGCCATCACAGATCAGAGCTGATGATGCCAAAATAGAGGGGCCCGGCAGTGACCACTTGATGCACAATGGCGTAGCGTGTCAGCGCACGGATGCTTTGTCACTCATAGAAGCAGTGTCGAGCTCTTAGTCATTTGGTTGCGGACCATTGCAAGGTCCCCGATGGCAATGTCCAAGCACAGTGTTATGTTATGTTATTTATATTTGTACTGCGCACATACGCCCGTGGGCATCTTGGCGCTAAGCAGCAGAGGTGAGGTATAATGAAGAGGGGGGGGGAGCCTAAAACAGAAGAGTTTTCAGAGAACGGCGAAAGGCAGAATGGTCAGCAGTAGCTCGAAGAGACCAGGGTAGATCATTCTATGCCCTGGCAGCTGCCACAGAAAAGACGCCATCACCAATTCACGACAGTCGGACACAGGGGACACACAACAGAAGAGCAGACTGGGAGCGGAGTGGTCGAGCAGGAACATAATGAGAAAATGTTTCCTGTAGATATTCCGCCCCCAGTTTCTAGAAGGCCCGATGGACAATGCACATAGATTTAAATAAAATCTGCTTCAAAATCAGGAGCCAATGAAGTTGTCTTATTAGAAGAGGAGATATGTGTGCTCGAGATGTGGGGCGCAGGATTGCTCTCGCAGCCGCATTCTGGAGTAGCTGGATCCTATTTATAAGATATTGCGGCTGAACACAATAAAGTGAATTACAGTAGTCGGCCGTGCTAAGAAGAGGCGCTACCACAGGAGCGTGCAATTGACAAGGAATAAAAGGGAGAACTTTCCATAAAGTGCACACTTTGAAATGGCCCGATTTACAGACCACAGCCATCTGCTGCGCCATATATAGAGAGGACAAAAACTTCACACCCAGATTTTTGACTGAAAGCGATGGCAGGGGAAAAGGGCCCAGAGAGACAGACCAAAAATCAGAGGTCCAGAAGGATAGTGGACAGGCCGTGCCGACCACCAGAACCTCCATCTTATTGACATTAAGTTTTAACCAGCTGACAGTCATCCAAGCGCCCAGATCCTCAAGACACCTCCTGAGCCAGGACGCGGTATCGGGCAGGAGGGAGCCAGACGAACCAGGATCTGCGTGTCGTCAACATAGGAACAGTACCTGAACCTGTGTGACAAAATAAGAAGAAGAGGTCGGATATAGATGTTAAACAAAATAGGCTAAAGAGGGGAACCCTGATGAACCCCGCATGACAGTAACACAGATTCCGAATAGAAGGGAGGGAGAAAGACTGACTGGCATCGATCAGAGGGCCCAGATGGAACTGCCATGCAGGCACTTGGTGAAGACGTTGAGTATCTTCAAGAATAAAGTCTCCCATTCCTCTGGGGAGGAGGACTGGGTGGGAACAATAAATGTGGAGCCGCTTTCTGGGAGTCCCTGGAGTTGAAAGGAGTGGTGTCGAGAGGTACTGCTCAGTTTACGTGACATCTTGCGGTGCTTGCTTTACTTCTCTAATTCTTCTCTGTCGCCTGTTACCAGAGGGCCTTCAGATGCATTGACTGAAGCAACCTGCAGGTCATTTGTCGACTGCAGTCCGTGCAAGGCTTGAAGTCAGTGGGCATCGCTGCAGTAGGCATTTTTGCAAGACTCTGAGTAACAGTGTTCCTTAAGCAGACATAGTGTGCAGAAAAAAGGAACTGATATCATGGGGTGTGGTGCCTTGACATACCCTGGCACCTACATCATGTCGAGCCCTGGGGGAAGAAAAGATTCTGAAGATCAGCTGCATTGGAGATAACATTTCAGATGTGAAATCTGTGGGAAGAAGGAGTCTGTTAGAAGGAACAAGTCGCTTACCTGTAACTCCTGTTCTCTAGCACGGGTCTAGCATGGTTTCACATGCTCATGAATATTCCCCATCGCCAGGCTGGGAATTCTCAGTAAAAAATAAAAGCATGTTCGCTTTAGGCTGAAAACTGCATTTCTCCTCTATAACCAATAACTGTCCTTTGGTTCATACGGGATCCATCCAATGACAGTTGTCTCCATAAGGTCCAACCCTGGTGGCCATCTTCAAATTTGGTAGAGCATGTGAAGTGGCAGTATAAACAAAGAAGAGCCACAAAGGGGGAGGAGGGAGGGTTTGCATGTGAATCCATGCCAGACCCATGCTGGATAACAGGAGTTACAGGTAAGTAACTTGTTCCTTCTCCTGCATGGGATCTGGCATGGATTTGCATGCTCATGAATATGATTACACAGCAGTACATATATATGATGCTGGAAATACCTTTTGGAGGGACAGGGCCTTCTAGTCCGTGTCCTACCACTTCTCTGTATGTGTTCTCTTTATGTTTTCTGCCACTGAGATCCAGCATGGACCTCAGAGTGCAGCTCTTCATGTTTTCCTTTTAGTGAACACCACCCATGGGAATCCCCATGTCACCCATGGGTGGGGGTAGACCCTTGTACCCATTAAGTGTGTTTCTGGGCACCTATGCTGCCCACAGAGCATAGTATGGGCTGGTGGCAGCTACATGCTGACTTGGCAGTGGCTCCAAGTGTCCTTAATTTTGGGGACACCCAGGCCCTGCCATAGGAATCAATGGATTCCTGAAGGAATTGACTTGAGCCTTCCCAGGGACTGTGTTGTGGGTACAGCCTTGGGGTGGGACCTGTGTGAATGTAGTTGAGAGCCAACTCAAATTCTGTGTTATGGGTGTCTGGTTTCTGTGTGTGACAATGCCTGAGACAGACATGGCCAACTGACATGAATGCAGTGTAGTGTGCTGAAAGGCTCAGTGCTTACCCCAATCCACATTCCTTGTTAAGGGTGTCTGGGTGGAGTGAATGGCCTGAATGCCTGTGAGCCCGATTGGCGTCCTGCCTGAATGAATGCCCGTCTGTGTGATTCGCTGACTGAGCCAGGCTCAGCCTGAGTGAACACGGAACAAATGTGTATAAATAGGATCTGTGCATTAAGCAATTTGTTCAGAAGCTGAAGTCGAAATCGAAGCCGATCCCTGGAGTCCAGCTGGAGGAAGTAGACAGCTGCTACTCTTCAAAATATGCTGTGCCACTCCATGGACTGATCCAAGAGAGGACCTGCAAAGGAGACATCTCTGCGAGCTACGAGGGACCATCGTGCATCCTTCTGTTTTTCATCAGAAGTACCCTGGAAGCCAGACCTGGGTGCCTGCCACCTGGAGAAGGTGTCTTCATGAATCCCGAAGAGGGGTGCCTGGACATCTCGAGTCGAAGTAGTACATTGGTGTCACCCAGGGTCCACAGGAGAGTTTGTGACCTCTGGAAGCATGTTGCTGTCTAACGCCCAGAAGAGGGGGTACCCTGTCAGAGTGCTGCTTGACACCGAAGCTGCGAAAGTTGCAAACTGCTGAAGAATACTTGAAGGGACATCCTTGGCATCATCACTGACCACTTTTTTCCCACAAAAGGTCCATGGTCACTGAGTGCAGAGGCAGGTCAGCCGGTGGGTTTCCCGCCACCATAAAACAACAAAGACGTCCCGAGGGTCCAGACTTGGTGAGAGGCTGTGGTCAACTCCAGGTGTCTATAGTCAAGACTACGGCAACACCGCAAGTGGCTCTTCCTCCACGGCCTCCTGCAGCAGTGGCTGCTCCTTCCACTGAGGATACGGCTGCCGGAATGTAGGTACCCATCATCGCCTCATTCCCAAGGGATTCAGGCAGGAACAAGGATCTGCTACCTCCTAAGGATTTTCTCCCCGGCTGGTGACCCTGTCCTCAGCATGGTTGATGGGGTCTCCAAGGATATCCCCACACATCTATACAAGCTCTGATGTCAACCACTTTCCTGGGGATACTATTTGGTTGTCGAGAGATGCCTTGGTTCCAGGTCCCAGGAGTAATCTCTGCGGGGGAGCCTGATCTACCTTTTGTCCCATCAAGGCATTTTAGCTCCGAGCTGTTGTCAGTTGCTCCTTTTGCACCTCAGCCAGGGCCCAGGGACATGTCATTGGACATTCTCGCTACCCTCCACACCTTGGTGTCGGAAAAACAGTAGAGACCACCAGTTCCCCCGGTGCTGGACCCAGTCCACAGCCCTCCTAGACCACCGACTAGAAGTGCTCCCAGGCCAAGTCCTCCAAGACCAAGGCGCCTGCCGAGCCCCGCCAGCACGAAGCGACCGTCTAGCCCTTCAGGGTCGAAACGTCAGCCAGCACTGTCCCAGGGGCCTTTAACTCTGCTAGTGGAGGTGCCACCGCAAACCGACATGGACACTACAGCAACACATACAGATGAGTATAACAAAATACAAGTTGACAGGTAGCGGCTGGATGCCAATGAGCCCGCCAGGGCGTTGCCACTGGACGAGGTTGACTCTTTCATTGGCATGTTTTCGAGGGCCTCCACTCTCTAATTGGGTTCCGGAGGAGAAGGAGGAAGGCTTTCTTTTTCAATGCTAGGAGTCGTGCCGGTCCCTTTGCTGGATGATGTCTGGGAGGAAGGTTTAGCCCTGATGAAGACACCAAGTACTGCTTCCTCCAGAAAGGACAGGCTATAGAAATAATACAGAAAGAGTCCAGGCCACCAGAAGCCACCCAGAGTTCCAGGCTGAAAAAACGTAATGCAGAAAACCGCGTAATAAGACACCAAAAGTGACCACTGCACCCGTCGCCGGCAGAAGTCATACAAGGACCCCAGGGATCTTACTTTCATCTGCCAAGCCTTTGAGGAGCCCATAGCAAGTTTCATCTCACGACTTCCACAGTCAGAGAAATCGGTATCCAGTCATTTTATTGCAAATATTACAGAGTGGTACATAACAGAGCAGACAATTACAGAAAAACACTGAAAAGATCAAATAAATATATGAAGGGAAGTGGGCTAAGGGGTAACAATGGGTTGGGATGGCGTTAGACGGGCAGAAAATAAGGGTGCTTTAGGAGATCCCCCAAAATTGGGGGGGTGATCGGGGGACCCCCAGAAACATGTAAAGTCACCATTGGCTTTACTAGTCCTTTCAAAATACAGATCCAGTACAAACCATTTTACAATGGAGTACTGGAGGGGAATATCTTTCCCCTGTCCTTCTGTAAATCAATGGGCACTTTTCTGTCCCCCCTTCCCGACTCGACATTGCTGGTGGCAGTGGTAACTATCCTTTTTTACACAGAGTCCCGTGTTAATGTTCTGCCTGTGGTGACAGACGTGAAAATAAAACCTGCTACCCCATATCGTTTTTATCTTGGGTCCTAGGGTGGTTTTTCGCCATTTTGTGTTGGAAAAGTCTTACTTGTTGTTTGCTTTTTGCGCCAAACCAGGTTTGCCTTCTTTGTTCGCCGTCCCTTGGTGGGCTTCTGCGAAGAAGCCCTTCTTTGGCGTCTGGGTGTCTAGGTGGGCTGAATGTGAGGGAGGGGTTTAGTAACCTTGGAGACCCAAGTCACACTTTGTGTCCATTGGCTGAGGTGGTTGTCTGGGCTGGACAACCCCCCCTGCTGTGTGATTGACAGCCAGGCAGTGTGAATGGGGGATTGTGGCATAAAAGGCAGGACTCTTGGGCTGGAAGTCAGAGTCGCCACTGGAACTGCAAGAACCGAAGAGAAGCAGAGAAGAAGATGGCTGCTGCAACTCCCAAGTCCTGGTGAAGCCCTGCTGCAGTCCTGAGCTATCTACCCTTCAACGACAGAGAAGACCCAGTCCGGAGTCTTCTTCCCTTGAGCCTGGTGGGATCAACCAGCTCACCTTCTACAGCCAGAGAATCCCCTTCTGGGTCCAAATCGCTGCACTAAGCTGTAGTGGTCCAGATAGTCATCAGAAGAGCCCTCTCCTGTTTTAAAGGAGCACACCTTTTATTCACCGTTGCTTTGCTGCTGCTGGCCTCATCCCTGGGTAGTGCAGATCACTCCAGACGTCGTCCTTGTCCCCACGACTGAAGCTCCAGGAACCGTGAGTCTGCAGGAACTACCAGGAACAACTGCCGTAGCACCAGATTTCTTAATTTGAAAAAGGTACGGTGTCCTTTTGGTCATTCTCTACGTCCGACCTTGAGGAATCGGGTGAACCCTTTTCCTTTCCGAAGGCTCGTCCTTTCATCCTTCCCTCTTATAACGTTTGCCTCCCTTTGACAATATCCAAGTACTCCTGGCCACGTTAATCTCGAACTGTTCTAATCGTGTGATCCTCGACAACAGAGCCCTGCTCCATTTGACACTGGCGCAGGCCTATTGACTTTATCTGTATCTTAGAACACGTCCTCTGATTCTAGTGCCTTGACAAAAGTATTGCCTCTGATTTTTATTCCCTATTCCCTGGTTTTAATTCAATGTGCTAAGTGTGTTTGATTACAGTTACATTTCTTCCCGCGGGTACGCTTTTCTTTCTTAAGACCGAACTGTCATTACTGTAAAAAAGTGAGCGCTTCTTATCCGCCGGAAACATCTTTTGTTTCACAACACCGGTCTGTCAAATCCTAATGTACTTACCTTGAATTTACCTGAACCAAAGGAATTGGTTGTGTGTGGTATATTTAGAGTGTGGTTTTGTTTAATAGAAGTGAAGTGTTTTGTGAACAGATGATTTAAAAATAAATGTACTTATATTTTTTAACCAGAAATATTGAGTCAGTGTTTGTTTGAGTCACAGTAATTGTAGTCCTTTGTGTAATCCCTACTACTGCTCATTTGCTCTCGAGATAAGTCTGGCTGCTCCGCTACTGCTACCACTATAACTGTGTAGTACAGGCTTGTACCAAAGGTGAAATTGTACTACCACTTGTGGACTTAATTGTCTGTAGTGTTCCTTAAGGGTACTGCAGATGATTCTGTCTAACAATGGCCCACTTTCTTAACATGGCCTGAATCTCCCACAGTAGTAGAACATCCAGCACCCATTTGTCCGTGGTGATGGTAGTCCACTGGTCAACAAAGTTAACTAGCCGGCTGTCAATTGGGGCGCGAAAGTGGGGGCTCTGATCCACACTGGTTCAGGCCTGCTTGGGTCGGTGCATCCTTGCCTGAGGGAGACAATGCTGTGCTCTGCTGCCGTATGCTTGTGAGCTGCCCGTGTGGGCTTTCTGGTTGGAGGAGCAGGAGGGCTGACAGTATGGGGGTGGTGAACCCCTTGGAGGATCTGCTGGACTTTCCTTTGAAGGATCCAAAGGATGACAAACTCCTCTGCTGTAGTGTCCCCAGTGAGCATGCTGTCTCTGTGTCTGTTATAATGGTTTGGAGGGTCTCGTCCACCACCTTGGACTGCACATCCGCCCCCAAATGTGTTGCTTTCAACCAACCTTGGCGCCGGAGGGGCATCCCATTGCCCATCTGGCAGACGCCGGATTCCGCAACATCCAACACCACCATGATGGCGTGATCAGAGGCCACTTTGGCCTTCTGTAACAGGGCCAGGGTGTTGGCCTTCTTGTCGTCCGGCAGTAAGTCCTAAATTGGCCCGAGTGCATACCAGAGTTCCTGGTCGTTGCGATAGAGGATGGCCATGGCAATGGCTGCCTTGACGGTGCAGTCTGAGGTGTAAACAATGCCCTTCCCCAATGCATTAAGCTTTTTCCCCGGCTGGTCCGGATGCACCATGGAAGAGTATGATGGGTTTGATGAGTGCATCCTGGCGTTTGCAGACACCACAGAGTCTGGAGAAAGCTGCAAACTCAAGCACCGGGGGACCGAGTCTGAGACCCTGTATTATTTCTATAGCCTGTCCTTTCTGGAGGAAGCAGTACTTGGTGTCTTCATCAGGGCTAAACCTTCCTCCCAGACATCATCCAGCAAAGGGACCGGCACGACTCCTAGCATTGAAAAAGAAAGCCTTCCTCCTTCTCCTCCGGAACCCAATTAGAGAGTGGAGGCCCTCGAAAACATGCCAATGAAAGAGTCAACCTCGTCCAGTGGCAACGCCCTGGCGGGCTCATTGGCATCCAGCCGCTACCTGTCAACTTGTATTTTGTTATACTCATCTGTATGTGTTGCTGTAGTGTCCATGTCGGTTTGCGGTGGCACCTCCACTAGCAGAGTTAAAGGCCCCTGGGACAGTGCTGGCTGACGTTTCGACCCTGAAGGGCTAGACTGTCGCTTCGTGCTGGCGGGGCTCGGCAGGCGCCTTGGTCTTGGAGGACTTGGCCTGGGAGCACTTCTAGTCGGTGGTCTAGGAGGGCTGTGGACTGGGTCCAGCACCGGGGGAACTGGTGGTCTCTACTGTTTTTCCGACACCAAGGTGTGGAGGGTAGCGAGAATGTCCAATGACATGTCCCTGGGCCCTGGCTGAGGTGCAAAAGGAGCAACTGACAACAGCTCGGAGCTAAAATGCCTTGATGGGACAAAAGGTAGATCAGGCTCCCCCGCAGAGATTACTCCCGGGACCTGGAACCAAGGCATCTCTCGACAACCAAATAGTATCCCCAGGAAAGTGGTTGACATCAGAGCTTGTATAGATGTGTGGGGATATCCTTGGAGACCCCATCAACCATGCTGAGGACAGGGTCACCAGCCGGGGAGAAAATCCTTAGGAGGTAGCAGATCCTTGTTCCTGCCTGAATCCCTTGGGAATGAGGCGATGATGGGTACCTACATTCCGGCAGCCGTATCCTCAGTGGAAGGAGCAGCCACTGCTGCAGGAGGCCGTGGAGGAAGAGCCACTTGCGGTGTTGCCGTAGTCTTGACTATAGACACCACGGTAGTAATGAGGTACTCTGAGAAACCTAAAGGTATTCTCACTCTTACTCCCCCTGGATCCTCTTCCCAGGTGGCCAGGGAAAGGCCATCACTTTTGGATACTGACCCTGGGCGGTGAAGCGAGGGAGGATCACCTGGGTGGAGGGTCCTTGGGGTGCCCTCGGGTGAGATATGGTACCACCCTTTCCCTGTTGAGGAACAACCTTGCCCTCTGCCGGCCTTTGTAGGCTACTCAAGAACAGCTTCCCTCATTTCCCCACATTTGAAAGTACTGGGGCGAAGAAGAGGAGACAGAGTAATGAACACTATACCTTTTCACCACTTTGGTACTGGGATGGGGAAGATGCCGGCAAAGAACTGTGAGGGTCAGGCATGTCCCTTTAACTATGTTTAGGCAAGTCTGATGGTGAATCCACACCTGCAACCTGTTGAAGGGTTACAGGTGTATGAAGTAAAGCCAGTAAAACATTAGGTGAGACAGGGAGGCCTGTATGGAAGCTGCCAGCAGGGGACCTGTGCCGTAAGGAGGAAATCATGGTGGGGCCTGACGGGAAGAGAGGACGCAGGCGGAAAGCCCAAGAAAACTGTGGAGCCCCCAGGCCAGGTGGACCGTTGGATTGCCACAAGAAGGGGAGACTTTGTGCCTTAGATAACGGTCCTGCTTCGATTTAGCCGGGAATCAGCAGCAAATCTCCCATCCATCTTAGTTGTGGCCTGGATGGAGGCAATAAAGGCACTTGAGGTGCCGATCCTTGAAGTAGCTGTTTCAGAGTACAAATTTTGCGCAGAGTTTGAAGAGACTCTTCTTCTCCTCAGACATTGTTGAGGTGCGAAGTCCTTCCGAAAACCTGTAGAGAAGATCTCCCAATGAAAGATCTTCGCTGACAACGGGTCCCCGCTGCCGGTAGTTGATCGATGACAGGTAGAGTCAGAGAAAACATATCAAATGTATCTGAAAAAACTCAAAAAATATCAAAATACTCGAAAAGCAAGATGAGGACTCCAAACACTGAAACGTGCGGTAAAAATCTGAAGATGGCCACCAAGAGTGGATCTTAGGGAGAAGACCATCATTGGATGGGGGCAGTATGACCCAGAGGACAGTGATTGGTTATAGAGGAGAAATGTAGTTTTCCGGCTAAAGTAAAACTGCTCTTGTTTTTCACCAAGGATTCCCAGCTGGAGGACAGGGAAAATTCATGACCATGTGAATCCATGCCAGACCCCATGCTGGAGAAAATATGCTACAAATTACTTTAACCATAATAGCACATACACACATTTCTTACCACATAAAATGGTACCTATATCATGTTTTTTTTAAAAATCCTTTGAGAATATAAAAACAAAAACTCTTCAATCCATTGAATAACACTTACAGTTTTGTGCATCAACAAAGCACAGTGTGATAAAAAAGGCATTTTTGAAGTACATTTATTAGCATTATTTAACTTACTGATGTAGCTGAAGTTCCAATCGCATAGAGAATTCGTGAACTAAAATCCATAGAGTATGGCTGAAGCAAGTAAATAACTCTGCAAAAAGAATAAACACAGGTGATGGTTCTTTGATGACTTCCAATTAACAGTACAATACAATGTCATATCAGACTGCCTTTTTGAAAAAGGTCACTCACAAGTGAAGGTAAACCCAGTCCTTAAAATACACTGGCTGTAGAAAAGTAAGGTGGTTGATAAAGGTAATTGAAGATCTCCAGAAGGATACAGTGATGTGAGCAGAGGGAGAAATTACTTATCAGTAATGTTCTTTCTATTCCTTTCCCACAGATTCCTCAACCAGAGAGCGAGAGCTATCCAGTGGCAAATGCTCCAAAATTTATTTTGGCAGGAGGCGTTGTGCTGCTCCATATCGTCATTGACACTTTCATCGTATAAGGCTGTGCCATTCCTCCACAACAGATGGGACATCGGGCGCCGTATAAAAGGATGCACTAGGCTCCTGCACTTCAGATACCCAAAAGCTCCCCTAACCCCCGGGCTCAGCCTGCAAGAAAAACCTACAGTAAAGGAGAAAGGTATTGAAACAATAAAAAATAATAGCAAACTACAATTGTTTGCTTACCTCATTCTTCAATTTTTCAACCTTGGGGAAGAAACCAGAGGAACCAGGGCAACATAGCCAGTCAACTGCTGCAGCTAAAGCATAGCACTCTGCTCTCATGTCATCGCACACAGAAACGCGACAGCAGAATGAGATTAGGACTATGGCCTACTATTGGAATGGATTTCTAAACTCTGCTCTGGTGAACAGATGTTTAGGAGGCCAACGTTGTTAGTGAAACAGGGAACACTTCTGCAAAGTTAGCCAGGACAATGCTAAGGTAGCTTGGAGAGCAGTCAAGGCCAAGTCTCAGGAGTAGTGGGGGTGATCTGACATCTTGGATGAGCACACACAGTACGACTACAAGAATTATCCTTAGACAGTAATATATCAAAAATATAAAATGTATTAGGCCCAGGACAAACACGAGTGAATAATAGCAAACAGCAATATCACTACTTAAACACACACTACGTAAAATGTATGTACAGTCACTTTTCAGTCAATGTAGTAAAGTGTGGTTTCCCGCCAAAACCTGTTGTGGGGGAAAGCAAACAAACTTTAATACTTTGGCCACCTCCAGAGTTGGATAACCCTAACTTATTAAGTCGAGCCCTACAAAGATTGGAGCCTTGTACTCAGTGTCAAGTCTGTCCGTAAAAGCACACAGTGATGCGTAAAGCTATAAAGTACAATATTCAATGGGAAGGAAAAGTTAGAGGGAGGACTCTGAAGTTTGGAAATTTGATTCCGAGAGTCAGAGGAGGATCTGTTGTAAAGAACCAAGCGGTCCCTAACTATCAGACGGTTTTAGGAAGCAGGAGTCACACCGAGGACCACAGGGGATCCTTTGTGCATAAAAACAGGTTGGATGAACTAGGGGCCACTGGCAAGTGGTATGATTACTCAGCACCCTTAGCTCACTCCAGGTCCAAACCTGGCAGGCTTGGAGATGTTCGCCTGGAGTACGAAATCCCCTTATTGGTTAACCTGCAAAGTCCACAAGTGCTGTGGGTGCAGATGCAGATCCAGAATACAACTGGAGCTGGATCTCTTGTCACGAATGCAGGACAAAGAAAGAACTGATGCAGCTGGTCTCAGGACACTTCAAGAAAGGCCGGAAAGTTACAAGCAGCAACCGCCACTGTTGCACAGTGACGCAGGGGAACCCACGTCTTGCAGTCTGATGCATGCTCCTCTTCGGTGGCCCAAAGCAGCTAGGACAAGGAGATGCTTTGCAGTGCGATCTAGGATTTCCCCAAAGCTCAAGACAAAACTCGATAAAGCAACGCTTCAACACAGGTGCTAAGGTTCAAGCTGGTTAGTCCACTGGAGGGCACAGGGACACCTCTGAAAAGTCTTGTTTGCAGGGCAACAAGGAGGTGTTGAGAGTGATTGGTCCCACCACTCCAAGGAGTTGAAGCAACATTGCAGGTCTTTGAACAGCAGGCTCAGGGTGCAAAAACCTTTCTGCGTGGTTCCAGACAGTCCTTTGATCATCTTTACTTCTCTGAATCCTTGGCTCCGTGTATAGGTCGATTCAGACCCACGGGTGATCTGCGTGTCTGCACTCACTCCCCCTCCTCATATCCCAAAGTCCAGGGAGTGCTCACACCGAGCTGGCCATTGAGGAGATCCTGCCCACTCATGCACACCAGCAGTGGTTCAATCAGGTACCAGTGCGGCTCTCATGTCCTCATGCACACCAGACATCCTGAGTGTGGATTGGGACCAGACAGTCCCAGCACACTTCCTGGGTACCAACACATGTGACATGCATTAGCCCGTGAAAAGCGCTGGCTTTCGCAGTGAATGCATGCCCAAATAAGGACTCCCTGGGTCACAAAGACCAGGAGGAAGGGCAACTGACATAATGCTCAAAGAAGAAGACAACTAAAGACTGCGTGGTACGGCCATGACGGACACTAGCCACAGTCATGAGCCAAACACAGTAAGCACGGTATGGCTTGGTAAAGAACTGTAAAAAACACATGAAAACACTTCTGCTGCCACAAGCCCATTCCTAGGCACAATGTCCAGTTAGCAGAAAATCCTTAAGGGATGTCTAGGGCCCAAAAACATAAGGACTCCAGTGCGCAGTACAGTAAAGTACTTTGCGCACTGAAATACAGCAGCCAAAAGTGGCAACAAAATCATAAAACCAAGAGAAACAAAGTTTCTCAGTACTGACTGCCTGAAGGATAAGTCAGTTTTGTTAGGCAGAATCATGTGCAGTGCCCTTAGGGACCACTACACACAATTAAGACTACAAGTGGTAATACAAGTTCACCTTTGGTACAAGCCTGTACTACACTGTTAAAGTGGTAGCAGTAGCGGAGCAGCCAGACTCATCTCAAGAGCAAATGAGCAGTAGTAGAAATTACATAAAGGACTACAATTACTGTGACCCAAGCAAACACTGACTCAAGGTTTTTGGTTAAAAAGTAAAAGTACATTTATTTTAAACCATCTACTCGTAAAACACTTCACTTCTATTAAATTAAAACCACACGTAAAATACACTACACACAACCAATTCACTTTGTGCAGTACAATTCAAGGTAAGTACCTTTGGTCTTGACAGACCGGTGTTGTGAAACAAGGACGTTACCAGGATTACAGATGCAATCACTTTTTGACAGTATTGACAGTCCGGTCTTACTAAAGACACACGTGGGAAGAAATGTTACCGGAGTTAAAACACACTTAGCACATGAATCAACACAAAAAGAGTTTGGGATAAAAATCATAGCCAATACTGTTGTCAAGGCAGATAGAATCAAAGGACACTTTCCTACAAGTGAATTAAAGTCAATAGGCCTGCGCCAGTGGTGCTATGGCAGTTGTTCCTGGTAGTTCCTGCAGGCTAACGGTTCCTGTGGCTTCAGTCGTGGAGACAAGGAGGACGACGTTTGGAGCGATCTGCCCTACCCAGGGATGAGGCCAGCAGCAGCAAAAGCAACGATGAATAAAAGGTGCGCTCCTTTAAAACAGGAGAGGCTCTTCAGGTGGCTATCCGGACCACTACAGCAGTGTGCAGCGATTTCGACCAAGAAGAGGATCCTCTATCTGTGGAAGATGAGCTGGTTGATCCCACCAGGCTCAAGGGAAGAAGACTCCGGACTGGATCTTTTCTTGTCATTGAAGGGTAGATAGCACAGGACTGCGGCAGGGCTTCACCGGTACTCGGTAGTTGCAGCAGCCGTCTTCTCCTCCGCTTCTCTTCCGTTCCTTGCAGTTCTAGTGGCCACTTTGGATTCCAGCCCAAGAGTCCTGCCTTTTATGCAAAAATCCCCCATTCACACAGCCTGGCTGTCAATCACACAGCAGGGGGGTAGTCCGGCCCGGACAACCACCTCAGCCAATCATGACAAAGTGTGACTTGGATTTCCAAGGATACCCTGTGCAGGGGGTGACTACACCCCCTCCCTCACATTCAGCCCACCTAAACACCCAGGCGCCAAGAAGAGAGCTTCTTGGAAGAAGCCCGCCAAAAGACGGTGAACAAAGAAGGCAAACCTGGTTTGCCGCACAAAGTAAAACACAAGAAGGACTTTAACAAAAAGAAATGGTGAATAAACCCGACCATAGCCAAAAGAAGAACAAGTTACTTTCTTACCTGGTAACGTTCTTTCGATGGGATGGTCCGACGACGTATTCCATATCTATGACATGTAATCACCGCAGCACAGCTGTGGTGATTACATGTCATAGATATGGAATACGTCGGAGGACCCAATCCCCTCGAAAGAGTATTTGGTCAAGCGGGTTTATGGTCGAGGCTAATATAATAGCCTGGAACAGTACCACTTTTATATAGTATAATCGCGGTAGAAAAGTTAGGGTAGATACCACTGCCACCAGCCAAGTCTAAATGTTAAAAGAGCAAAACAAAGCTCAGAGAGGCACAGACGAAAAGGGATAGGAATTAACCCTTTCCAGTACTCCATGTAAGATGGGGTTTACTGGGTCTGTAGTTTTAAATGACTAAATAAAGTAAATGGCAACTTTACCTGTTTCTGGGGGACAGTAGTCAGCTCCAGAAAAATGGAGTCAGTGGGAAGTCTCAAAGACAATCCTGTGTCACCGCACTGAAGGTGTTGTGCAACACGCACAAAAAGTTGGGCTCATGGAGTGGTGTGGCTCCAGAGCCCAAGATCACTCAAAAAGTAGAAATACACATGGCAAAACACATGTAAGAGCGGGAAAAAGGTTCACACTCTTACCAGGTGGACAAAATAAACCCCAAAAATCCAGCAAAGCTGCTGAGGGACTCACTAGGTAAGGGAAATTAGCGACAAATGAGAATTCTCCCTAACAGTTAGAAACTCTAGCTTACCCCCCTTACCGCAAATCTTCCCCAGACTTGGCAGAATAAAGTAAGGTCGTCCAACGTAGCTTTTCCCACTGAAATACACAGTCCTCGATTCACAGGGGTTGCAGGTATGACCTGAACTTCGGTTGGTGTCTTTTTCTGGTGCAAGTACTCACGGTCGAAGAATGCAAAGAAAATCGATGCAGCACCCCTCTCAGAACTGGACTCGGGTCAGGTAAGCAATTTTCGGACAGTGCAAACCGTGCACTGCGATGTAAACTGATTCAGCGGCCACGGTCGGACCTTCCCTTCTATCTCGGGTCCCCTTTGGGCTAGGATGTCGACATTCCGCAGGTGGTAGTCTTGCAGGGCCAGCTGAGGATCCACCAACTTTCAGGCTGAAACTCGGTACGGTGACGCCGGCAGCACGTTAGCCCAAAAACGAAGCTGGTCAGCCACAGGACGGTTCCAGGGCACTTCTGAAGGATTCCTTTGGCAGGGCACCGAGCAGACGTCGGAATGGATGGTCCCTCCACTCCAAGGGTCGTAGCACCTTCGCGGGAATACTAAAGATAAAGAGCAAGACAGGGCTCCTCCAGGACAGCAGCAGAGGTTGGTTGCCAGGCCTCCTTCAGTCGGGTCTCTTCGCGGGTCTCACAGCTGATTAGGATACTTGGCTCCTTCAGGCTTCTCCAGGATCTCTGAAGAATGGATGCAGGGGTCCTCTTCTTATCCTAAAAGCCAGGTAAGAGCTGAAACTCACACTAGCCAACAGCAGGACTAGCCCACACATGCACCCGAGCAGTGGTCCAATCAGGACCACTGGCGGTACATTCATGCATACCACTCAGACACACTGAAACCAGTATGTGGATTGGAGTCAGATTGACCCAGCCCACATCCTGCCTGCAAACATACACAGTCCTCCAGAAGCCCACCAAAACCATCTGCTTTCCCGAGCACTGGAAGTCCGTATAAGGATTTTCCTAGCCTTTGAGGCCACGAACAAGGCTAATGAACAAGATGGCGCAAGAATAGGCGAAAAATCTCGTGGCACGGCCATGAATGACTGTAGCCACAGTCAGTAGCCAAACGTGGTAAAGCTTAAATGAAATTCCCCAAAAAGTGGGGAAAAGTCACTGCTGCCACCAGCCTATACTTTTAGCATACCTAGAGTAACCAAATATCATCGCCGTGTTAGTCTAGGGAAACACAAAAAGGCACCCCATTGTACTGCAGTGTAAGCTGCATTCCACAATGATATAACATTTACACAAGTGATAAAAGTAACCAAATGTAGTAACTAGTCGACTAAGGGAAACAATGTTTCCCAGTACTGACATCCTGAAGGACATATCAGTTTCCATACATATAGCAAAGGCCAGTGTAGTGAAGCTTAAGGCTTCACTGCACTGCAAAAAGTACAGGTCAGATACAAAAATGAAAGCAAAAAGTTTAGGGGTTCCATAAAGATGAAAGGAAAGGTGCAGTAAAGAGAATCTTTCCTAACACCTCCCTGGAGTCTAAGCCTGGCTACTTGCCCACCATTACCAATTGAGAGCCTTGGCTGGGTTGATCTGTGCCTCTAGCCCAACTATATTTGACAGAACTACAGGCACCCCCTTCAGTCTTTACACTGAGAGTCACGGGAGCCTTCAACTACGAGGCAGAAAAAGCACAGAGGGCAGAGAGCCAACCTGTGTATGCCCAAGAAAGAGAATCGAGGTGTGGTATGACCTTGAAGAGGTGACCGGCTGGTCCTCAAACAACGCCTGGACCTCAACTGGAAAGGCTCTGCAGAGCCACACACTGGTACCGGGAGAGAGAAGGCCTGCTAGAAGCTCAGAAGAGACCAGAGGCAGCCTGACCCCACAGGAAGAGCCAGTGATGGCAATCCACCAGAATTGAGGTAACGGGAGGCGGCAGACATGGGAGGGGAATAGGTCAGGAAGAGCCTCAAGGGCCTAATCCTACTCGTCTGTAACGCTCACCTGGTATCCACGGGGACATCACTCAGCCTGTTCTGACCTCTTACGACCTCAAACCCTTCCCTGGAGTCTACTCGACTGGAGACTGGGCCTTGTTTCCTTGGAAAGTGTGCTCTCCGTCCTGCTTTCAGCACAGGGTCGCGTTGATTGATGCGGGCTCGTTGCTGCCCAGTTACTTCACAGGCAAGAGTCCGACAGGTAAGTATAATGAGTCTTTTGAACAGTTCTCTAACTTCGTTCCTTTCCTTCCTTAGATGATGGCCGGCGTCCGGGGACGTCAACGTGCTGCTGAGATGAGTAGCGCTGAAGGTGAGTGAGCGCGATGCGCGATGCAACCCTTTCGTATTTGTATTGAATTGAGTTATTTTTCTGTGTCTTTTAGGTGCCGCGACGTTTTCAGCGTGGATGCCGCTTATGAAGAAGAAATGCGGTGAGTAAGGGCAGTATGCAGCGCCTCTGGATGTTTCCACGCTAACCTGGAGTGTCTTTTCCCTCTTCAAGATGGATGAGAAGTTCCGGAGACAGAGTTCCCTCAGAGCGGCTGGGATTCAGGTAAGCGTTTGAAGCTTGTACAGTCTTTAAAAATAAGCGAAGATTTGCTGAATGCTTACTAGTGCCTTTTTTCTGTTCTTTTCCCTTTTCCTTAGGAAGCGGCGTGCCGCGATGGGAATGACACCACTGAAGATGCCCGCAGAACAGAAGGAGCGATGAATGATGGGCAGAAGCGCCACAAGGTAAGGCTGTTCCTAACGGTGTTCTTGTTCTTAAAGGAGTTGAGCACAGAAGAATGATGCAGGCCTACTGGTGACCGATCCGAACACGGTGAGTGTCACGCTGCAGGTGCAGAAAACACAAAGCATGTTTCTCAGCCTGGGCGTGGCTTAAATAGTCTCTGGGTATCCCAGGTGTCTCTGGGCTGAACCACACCCAAAAGACTAGACTGCACATGCCGTTCTGGGAACCAAAATATGTGGGGGTATCCATCTTGTCCCCATCAATGCACTACAAGTCCAATCCCCAATGTTATCCTATGGGAGTGAGTGAGTCTGGTGCCACAAGCGCCAAGTCTGACTCCAAGTGGGTCTTTGGAGGGATGGAGAGGCCCTTGAGGGCCATGTAGGTGATCGTGGCCTGGCTCCAGCCTGACATCTTGGAGGGCTGGGTACATGAGGGGCAGGAACCATGACACGTCCCAGTGGTTGTGAATACTTTAAAGAGGGTGAAGGACAGTTTATTAAGCCTACAGAGTGGTTGAAGTATAACCAAAAGATAAAAAAGCCGTTTAGAGACAGTGCAAGAATCCAAAGAGGCTTAAGAGTCAACACCCTAATGTGAGATACCAAGGAACTCTACTGAAAGCATTACAAGGCAAGCAGAAAAGGTGGAGAAAAGAACCTTCAAGAATTAAAGGATTTAAATCACATGGTCACCAAAAACTATTTGAAAATATCCTATTAAGGCAGGAGGAAGCCTGTCCAGGAGAATGGCTCAATGCTCCTAGGCCCCTTTCTTTTCCTTTGGTATTTAATAAGTGGTATGGTTAGAATATGATAGCTTTTGATGAAGGACGGATCATTACTTTGGACTGTAACACTGACGACAAGGCCCATAGTTGGCTTTATGTTAGGTAGGGCAAACCTTTGTGATGGGGACAGATGGGCCTTTCTGTTTTGTTTTAATAAAACTAATTGTAAGAATGCCACCATTTGGTCGGCCAACTCCGTCAGACCTGCTAAAGATGACATGCACCATGCTTTTATCTCATAGCATTTATTACAAGTTGAACAACCCAACCTCTCAAGATAATCTCCTGCATTGCGGATGGTGAGTCCGTCTTTGATGACGTCTCTCTATTACATTACCGATCTTGTTATTCACTATGTTTGAGAACTACATGCTTTTAGAATCCAATAATCAGGGATTTGTTTTTTTCTTTTTTTGTGTTTATCAGTTAAGGTATTTTTCTTACTACTGAAGTGTCCTGGATAGACCTAAGTGGATTGGCCATCTGTATAAATACTAAATACTACTTCAGTATAATAGATAGGGGACTCCAACTATAAGAGATATGTAAGAAATTAAATGATGGTATTTATCTTTTATGCAAAATAATTAGTACATTTTCCTATGCATATGACTCATACTCCAACATCATGTATTACTGTTTTTTTTAGGTACCTTGCAAAACATGTTGTGGGACCTGCAGAAACCCTCCACACTCATATAGGGAGTTGCTACTGGGTCTTTCGTGATTATATTTGGAGATACATTTCTTTCTCTCTTGGACCACGATATTTTTGGAATGTGTCATTTTCCCCTTTATTGCTGTCGACTCATGTGGTGTTCCATGTATTTTGATGTATTGGTTGTTTATTTGTAAATCTGCACTTCACTAGATCACTTTGGAGTTCTGGTACCGTTCATGCTAATTGTTTTTTTGTAACTGATTTTGTTCAGTCCAGTGTATGATGTTTTTAATATTGCATCAATAAATTATATTTCTACTTTTTAATTTAATATAGTTCTGAATGATATAGGGCATTTTGCTTTCCCGATTACTCGGTAGGTGGGGCATCCAACAAACAGACAAAGGCATCCTTAATGTTTTCAAACTCCAAGCATCGCCCTATCTTTGCTGCAAATGGTAAAAGGTGGTTTGTACGACAGGACCTAGAGCTCGCTCACCCTGCGCACTAACGTGATGGCATACAGAAAGGCAGTCACCCGCCCTCCCTCATTTGTTTTTCTCCTCCCTCTCTCCCGCCAGCACTATCTGAAATGTCAGGCCTAGTATGATAGTCGCTTGTTTTGTCCTTCTCCCTGTCTCCCCCCTCCCACCTCCCACCTCTTGTTAAATTCCGGCACTACCAAAATTGTCGTCAGGCATAGTAAGGTAGCCGTTTGGCTGTCTCTTTCTTCTTCCCACCCCCTGTCCCCTCCGTATAATGTCAAAAGCACTTGCACTATCTGAAATGCCGTCAGGCTGATTACGACAGTAAATCTCACATTCTGAATGTCCCTGTTTTCTCCCTGCCTTGAAGCGCTTTGAAACACATTGTTTATTTATATAGTGCATATACACAATCAATTCAATTCAGCAAAGAAGCCTGAGCAGACAGTGAAATGGCTCGAATAGTGTGCCCATTACCAATGTAAGTACCAAGTTCAGGTCTACTGCCCGCACCACGAAAGGTGTGTGAGGGGTGAGAAATGAGAGACCGGCAGTTGTAATGGTTTAAAGATTAGATATTTTATTAAAATAAAAGGATTTGGATAAAGGACGTTCTGTTCCCATCGTAAAGAGAGTTTACCTGCCTAGGAAATCAAAACTAGATATCAGTCTGTGTCTCGTCGTTCAACTTAGGCAAACTGCCCTTGTGTCCAAAACGTGTATGGCAATCACACAAAACACAAACAAAAGGTGCAAGGTAAATGTGTCTGCTTTAAATTTAGCAAAAAGTGTGCAAAAACAATGTATATAAATACAACAAACCAACCATTGATTCCCTTCCCCTGAACTGTTTCAGGAAGAATATTGGAAATGTTCTGTTCAAACAATGGTTCTTCAAGAGTAGTAGAAATGTCTCTTTCATTTAACACTTCCTTGAAGATGAAGTGTCTTTTCCAAGCAATGGTCTTTTTAAGGATGGCTAAAGTGTCTCTTCTATACAGCAACTTAAAGTTGAACCCCTGGTGTAGTATCCTGCCAGGAGCCTTTTCACAGAGTCTTTTCCTTTCACATATCCTAGATGGATTACCTGGTGTACTCCCCTGCTAGGTATCACCCCTGGGCTTGGTAGATCTACTGGTATACTCTCCTGCCATGTATCTTACCCCCAAAGGGTGCACTTCTTTCAAAAGGTCTTCTTACAATGTTTCAGATCTCATTAAGTTTAACACAGTTGTACAAGCTACAAAACCTTTATATTAAAAAAAGACAGTCACAAGGGGGGCACGGATGAGGTGGTGTTCAAACATAGTTAGGATGCATGCTGAGCAGTCGAAAAGCAGAGCTTCAGGGTATATGGGTATGGACCGCTTGGATTCTTCATTTGGTAATTGTTTAATGCGCTCCTTCACTGTTTATACTTTATTGGCACCAGCTATTAATTGTTCCAACTTTCCCCGTATAGCATCTTATACATGGAGACTTGCGTTAATTCTGTCTTTCTATATAATTTTGGGTGATAATCAAAATAAGTTTCCAATTGTTTGTACGTCTGTCTGTACGCCATGGGGCTCCCAATGTTTGTGGGAAGACTCACCAGTGTTTTCTGGCATTTCTGACCTGTGGAGTGGGGCTGAGGCGGAGTCTACGCTTCCCTCCAGTGGTTCTCCCGCAGGCTTCTACATCTGCCGGTGGAACTGCTGCTCTTGGTTGCGACCACTTCCCCAACAGCCTTCCCACTGCTGCCGGCTCACAGCGGTTCACCTGCAGCATCCGCTGTGCTTCTCCCAGTCTCTCGCCTTGCCGGTAGGAAGCACCTGCATCCTTCCACACAGTCCACTCTTGTGCGTTTGCCTCCGGATCTGCTTCCCCGCTTCGCCTGCTATGCATCTCTCTTCTCCTCCTTCATCCTCATCTTGAAAGGGCACACCATTTTAAAATGTCATGCACAGCTTGTTTCCAAAAACTAGTCTGCACATTTAGGTTGGTGTTTATTCTGCTCCACATTAACTCCTTTCTCCTCTTCCTTGTCCCAGTACTTGAGGTTTAATGGCAGTTGGAGTCAATAGAGGTTTTAGACTGTTTAACACTGCATTGCTTTGAATACTTGTTTGAATCAAAACTGTCAGAAATTATAAGTTACTCTTAGTCCCCTTTCCTCCATACTGCATAGGTGTTCCTTCCAAGGGACGGGAGACAGAACCTTTTTCACCTGAAAACACCTTCTTCCCCTTTAAACTTAGAGGCGGCCAGGGGTGCGGCCCTGGGAGCATGTGCTGCCCTGACTCCGCCCTCCGCCGCCACACCTCAGTCCCCATCGACACGTCGAAAATAGTTTTAACATTGCCTAATGACACCAGTATTATTGGGAGGGGGGATGATGAGACGTATGGAGGAAAGGGGACTAATAGTACGTTAGTCACTACGATGAGTAACTTATAATTACTCTTAAGTCCCGCCCCCTTTCCTCCATACTGCATAGGCGATTACAACTGAATGTAGCCCCAGGGTGGAGAGGAGACCCTCCTTAAGCAAATAGGTTCCTGAGAACTGCCTGTCCGAAAGCCGCATCAGATCTAGAGCCGGCATCCAAACAGTAATGCTTGCAGAAAGCTGAGGGAGTGGTCCAAGTGGCCACCCTGCTTATGACTTGCCAAGGGAAATGGCGCTGGAATGCAATGGCCGTTGCCTTGGCCTCGACTGCGTAGGCATGCATGTTGGCCGGGAGTGGCTTGTACTGGCCCTCGTACACTTCTTTGATGGCTGAGACCATACAGCGGGATATGGAGGCCTTGGCAGCCTGATAGCCTGGTCTTGAGCCTCCAAAAGTGACAAACAGGGCATCCAATCTGCGGAAGCCCTTGGTCCTGTCCAAGTAGAATTTGAGGGCACGCCTGACATCCAGGCAGTGCAGCACTCTCTGTGCTTCGTCCTTGGGCTCGGCAAAGAACGTAGGAAGGACTATTTCCTCGTTCAAGTGTAAATAGACGGCACCTTCGGCAGAAATGCTGGATGTGTCCACAGGACTACTTTGTCCCTGTGAAAGGTAGTATATGGTTCCGAGGCGACAAGCGCCTGGATTTCGCTGACTATACGAGGCGAGGCCGAATAGTAAGGCCGTCCTGATGGTGACCAGCCGGATGTCCGCAGACACCATTGGCTCAAACGGTTTGTGCGCGAGTGCGCCCAAGACTATATTAAGATTCCACATTTTCTTGGAGTCTGCCCAGTGGCAGAACCTGGTCCATTTACTTTTATACTGAGCCCTGGTAGCCTTGCTCCTTGTGACCTGTATGATTTCCATATTAGCCTGCGAGAGGCTGAGGTGCCGCAGTGTTACCTGCTCAGGCACTACGCAGTGAGGGATAGTTTGTGAGGTGCGGGGTGTATGACCCTCCCCCCCAGCTGCACCAGATGATGTGCTGGGCCCGTCGGGAGGTGAATCTGAGGCATGAGCAACTCCGAACACAATGGCCTGGCCGGCCACCATGGAGCTATTAGAATGATGTTGAGCTGGCGAGACTCCTTGATCTTGCAAATCATTCTGTGAATCAGTGGAGTGGGCGGAAAGGCGTAAGCCGTCATGCCGTTCCACTGAAGCCAAAATGCATCGCCCAGGGAGCCGGGGCCCTGTCCCTGCCAGGAGGCGAACTGAGGGCACTTCTTGTTGTGCCAGGTGGCAAAGAGATCCACCTGGGGATGACTCCACTTGTTGAAGATCTCCTTAATAACGAGATCGTTTAGCTGCCACTTGTAATTGTCTGCTCCCAACCTGCTGAGTCTGTCTGCCTCCAGGTTGGCTTCTCCTGGGAGGTGGACTGCCGCGAGGTAAATGTTTCCCAGGGTGCATTCCCACATGCTGATTGCCAGTCTGCACGGAGGAGGGGATCTGGTGCCTCCCGACTTGTTGACGTAGTACATGCTCGTCGAGTTGTCTGACTGGATGAGGACAACCTTGCCCCTGAGAAGTGGTAGGAATACTCTGAGCGTTAGCCGAATGGCGTTCAGCTCTAACCAATTGACATGGTATTCCTGCTCCTGTCGAGTCCAGGTGCCGTGGACCGAGAGATCGTCCAGGGTGGATCCCCAGCCCTAGCGAGGAGTCTGTGGTGATGGTGGCCTGCAGGGGAGGCAGTCGTAAGGTCTTGCCTGTCCGTAGGTTGCAGTCCCTGGACCACCATGTTAGGTCCAGGCAGTGCTCCAGATAAGATTTTGAGGTGGGAGTATTTTACTCTCTTTTTTTAAACTTTGAGAGTAAATGTGATTTTAAGAGAGTAAAAACAACTTTTCTCCTTCGCAAGAGAGTAAAATGTATGCGACATCCAGCCGACGTGTGAAAAAACTGTATGGAAATCATGATTATGTGGCAGCTTTCTGCATTGTGACAGAATACACCTTTCATTATTTCTGCCCATTTGATCTCTCCTGTATATATTTAAATGTTGAAATCACAAAAACCTAGCCAATTAACATAGTAAAGCATACATGAATTTGTATGGTGCGATTCAATAGCAGAATTGTCTTTTGATGTTTAATGAAAGTCCTAATTTCCTGGAGCTATTACTACCTACTGGTATGCCAATGTTATGATACAACAGTGCAGAGAGGCAAGGACTCCATGCTAAATTCTATATCTAATCTAGTGGTCAAATGGTTAATTTAGATAGCGCTTTTGGCAAAGCGCTGCACATAGAACATATTTAGCACAATTACCACCAAACCAGTCTGTACTCCTTTATCGACCTCAAAAGGATGAAAGGCTGAGTTGGACTTGCCGGGATTCAAACCCGCAACCCACAGATCACGCAGAGCTTGCAGCAACGAGTGCTCAACCGGCTGAGCTATCTTATTGGCTAACATCCTTCAGAGGTTGGTTAACTGAGTATCGACTATAATGATAATGAGGTATAATGATCACAGTACCTGGATGTATGACAAACCATTTATGAAGCGCTGCATAAAGTTCACCTATCTGGATTATCACAGGGACAGGTTTTGCTGAGTTTCTATTTCAATTACCAATGTAACTTTCAATTGTTTGTTTTTGAACAGAACTTGCACTTTCTTGAGAGTCAAGTTTTGGATGTTGTATTTGTAGTCTTGAAGATTTGAGAGGCTAGAACACCTGTGATCAGTGTAATGACAATTACTCACCCTTGAGCAAAGACTCTGCTGCCACTGACCATTTATAGTGATGTACCCCATTGACTGCAAGGTTGAATGGATGTAAACTAGACTGTGCATAGTCATCATTTTACACACTGTTTTTATAATTAGACTGTAAATTAAATTAGAAGTGTAAAAATGATCTGCCTCTGCATGATTTTGCACACAGCACCGGAACTTTGAAAAATAGAATTGTGCAATACTGGTTTGCTTTCACTGGAAAAAAAGCATAACTGGTTAAAAAAAAAAAAAAAAAATCTGAATTGCAATTTAGTTTTCCATTTTATTAATTATACAATCCTAAAATTCTAGGAAAACAGGCAAATTGCTTCTGAAGCTGAACGGAAAGAAACCATTCCTTTTATCAGTGTGCAGTTTATTTTTTTTGAAAGGCTTCTGATAAATACATTTTGTTTCAGAGGTGGCTTGCAATTACATCCATGTAGATACAAATCACAAGAAGCCTTCGGGTTTCTGTCAAGTAACCTGACCTTTGCACTGCCCTCTGCTCTAAACCTGTGTGTAAATGTACCAAGGAAAATAATAAAGCTGGCGTATTTACAAGATTTTAATGCGTAAAAAGGCCTAGTACTCACCTTATCTGGAGCCCTGGTTGTACTTGTTGGTTTCCCGCAGACCCACGCTTTCCTGCAGCTTCAGCACGAAGAAGGACGATGAGGGGGTCCGCACCACCCAGGGATGAGGCCGGCAGCAGCGACAATGAATAAAAGGTGCGCTCCTTAAAAACAGGAGAGGATCTTCAGGTGGCTATCAGGACCACTACAGCAGTGTGCAGCGATTTCGACCACGAAGGCGACCTCTGGCTGAAGAAGATGAGCTGGTTATCCCCACCAGGCTCAAGGGAAGAAGTCTCTGGACTGGATCTCCTCTTAGTCGTTGAAGGGTAGATCGCTCGGGACTGCAGCAGGGCTTCATCGGTACGGGGTAGTTCCAGCAGTCGACCTCTCCTCCACTTCTCGTCGGTTTTTTGTAGTTCCAGTGGCAACTGTCTGACTTCCAGCCCAAGAGACCTGCCTTTTATGCGCAAAACCCCCATTCACACAGCCTGGCTGTCAATCACCCAACAGGGTGGTTGTCCAGCCCAGACAACCACCTTGTCCAATCAGGTCAAAGTGCGACTTGGGTTTCCTAGGATACCATGTGCAGGGGGTGACTACACCCCTCCCTCACATTAAGCCCACCTAGACACCCAGGCGCCTTGAGGAGGGCTTCTAGTTAGAAGCCCGCCAAAAGACAGTGAACAAAATAGGCAAAAATGGTTTGCCGCACAAAGTAAAACACAAGAAGGAGTTTAACAAAAAGAAATGGTGAATAAACCGCACCGGAGCCAAATGAAAAAGGATTTGGTCAAGCGGGTTTAAGTCTGAGGCTAACACAATAGCCTACAATATTACCACGGTTATATAAGATAACCGCGGTAGAAATTTAGGGTAGATACCACTGCCACCAGCCATGTCTAAATGTTAAAAGAGCAAAACAATGCTTTAGGAGGTACAGATAAAAAGAGTTAAGAGTTAACCCTCCCAGCACTCCATGTAAGATGGTGTGTACTGGATCTGTGGTTAAATGTGACTAAGTAAAGTTAATGGTAACTTTACCCTTTTCTGGGGGACGGTAGTCACCTCAGAAATGGAGTCGGGGGGAGTCTGAATGACAACCCTGTGCCACTGCACAGAAGGTGCTGTGTGACACACACAAAGTGGTGTACTCCAGAGCCCACCATCACAAAAACATGTCACAACACATAGCAAAATACCAGTAAGAGTGGGGGAAAAGCTCACACTCTTACCAAGTAGAAAGAAACAACTCCAGAGATCCAGCAAAGCTGCTAAGGGACTCACTAGGTAAGGGAAATTAGCCATGAAATGAGAATTCTCCCTAACACTATGTCTGCCCCATCTCTATTTAATCTTATGAGACTTTAAAACCATGCAAGATTTGGCGCAAGTGGTCTGGTGCACTGCTCTCACTTGTATTTATAGTGGCATTGAGTTTGTGTCACCTCATTAGACCACTGCAAGCCTGTGCTTTATAATTAGGATGAATATAAGATTGGTTTAAATAGAATTTACAACCTTGTGAAACATAGGTAGGGAGAAGCTCAGTGAAGTACACATCAACTTTACCTTACAATTCCTATATTTGAAGCCATGTTAATGTGCTATTATAATTTGGATTGGAGAAGCAGAAATTAAGAAACTGAACTGTCTTGATTTTGGAAACTGGAAGTTTGACCTCTTGGATGTTCGAAGTCAAGCTTATATATTGCTACCTCTGTATTTGAGAAACTTAAGAAAGGAACAAGTTACTTACCTGTAACTGTTGTTCTCCAGCATGGGTCTGGCATGGATTCACATGCTCATGAATATCCCCCTCGTCAGGCTGGGAATCCTCGGTAATGAAAAAATCAGTATCAGTTTCGTTTCTGATCTGTCCTTCTTAGTAACCAATCACTGATCTCTGGGTAATACTGCCCCCAGCCAATGACTGCCCCCTACCAAAGCCCCGCCTCTGGCAGCCATCCTCAGATCTGGTAGCACGTAAAGTGGCAGTATGACCAAGTGAAGAGCCGCAGAGGGGTAGGCGGGAGGGGTCGCATGTGAATCCATGCCAGACCCATGCTGGAGTACAACAGTTACAGGTAAGTAACTTGTTCCTTCTCCAGCATAGGTCTGGCATGGATTCACATGCTCATGAATAAAAGAATACATAGCAGTACACACATGCACAACCACGGGAGGTGGCAACAGGCTCAACATTAAGCAATACAACAACTCAACATTAAGCATCTCTTACCTTCTCACCAGGCTCACCTTAAGCGAACAGGTTGCGCAGCACTGCTTGGCCAACCCTGGACTCCTCCCTGGAGTCCCGATCGACGCAGTAGAATCTTGTGAAGGTGTTCGTCGACCTCCACGTAGCAGCCCTGCAGATGTCCAGCAGGGGCACACCAGACAGGAACGCCGTGGTAGCAGCGATTGCTCTGGTCGAATGGGCTCTCGGACGGCCGGGCAGCGGTCGGTTTGCCAACCGGTGACAGTGCATGATGCAGCCGGGGAGCCATCTGGAAATTGAAGTCTTCGAGAGAGCCTTCCCTTGATTCACAGTCCCAAAGTTCACAAACAGCTGTGACGTCTTCCGAAAACTCTTTGTGCGGTCCAGGTAGAACTTCAGCTCTAGCTACATCCAGCGAGTGCAAAGTCCTCTCGGCCGTTGTCAAAGGCGACAGGAAGAAAACTGGTAACACCAAGGGCTCGTTCAGGCGGAAGTCCGACGGCACCTTGGGCATGAAGGAGGGGTGCGTCCTCAGCACCACCCTCGTGTCGTGCAAAGTCAAGTATGGATGCTTGCAAGATAGGGCCTGGATCTCTCCCACTCGTCGTGCGGAGGTGATGGCCACGAGGAACGCTGTCTTCCACGACAGGAACTTCCAAGGCGCCGAATGCATAGGCTCGAATGGGGCCCCCCATGAGCCTGGTCAGCACCACATTAAGCTCCCACGCCGGGGCCGGAGCCTTCACCGGCGGGAACGATCGAATAGTCCCTTCATAAATTCCTTCACGAGGCGATGAGACCACAAGGACGCCCGTCCCGTAGTCCTGGTATATCGGGAGATGGCGGCCAGATGTATTTTGATGGAGGCGTGAGCCAGTCCAGCTTTGGCCAGCGACAGTAGGTACGGCAGTACTTGAGGGGCTGTAATCCGCAGAGGGTTAATCTTCTGTGCACGGCACCAGACAGAGAACCTCTTCCACTTATGTCCGTAGCACTTGAGAGCTGAGGACGCCCTGGCTTTTGCAAGAACCTCTCTGCAGTCAGCCGGGATATCCTACCCTCCAAACTCTAGTGCTGCAGGAGCCAGGCCTGCAAGCTCAGCGACTCTGGGTCGTGATGAAGAATGGCGCCTCCTTCTCTGGAGAGAAGATCCGCGTCCGCCGGCAGCTTGACTGGTGGGGACGTTGACAAGTCCAGAAGGTCCGGGAACCAGATCTGCCTCGGCCACGCTGGTGCGACGAGGATCATTCTGCACCTGGACTTCTTGAGCTGGTTGATGAGACGGAGCAGCAACGGCAACAGAGGGAACGCATATAGAAACAGGCCGTCCCAAGGGAACGAGAAAGCATCGCCCATGCTCCTCGGCTGCGGGAACCTGCTGGCGAACCTCTGGCACTTGGAGTTCGTCGTTGTCGTGAAAAGGTCAATCCGGGGTTTGCCCCATCTTCGAAAGAGCTGATCCACCTGGTCCTGATGTAGTTCCCACTCGAGGCACGAGCGCAGCTATCTGCTGAGTGAGTCGGCGATGGTGTTTTTTATTCCTGCCAAGTGTAAGGGAACCCGAAACATCCCCTGGTCGACGGCCCAGTGCCACAGATCCTGGGCCTCCTTAGATAGGGCTGGGGATCTGGTGCCTCCCTGCTTCCATATGTAGAAAATTGTGGTGGTGTTGTCGGTGAAGATCCTCACCACTTTGTCCTTGAGGGACGGAGGAACGACTTGAGTGCCCAGAACACTGCTCGAAGCTCCAGAATTTTGATGCGTAGAGACCTCTACTCCGGGAGCCAAAGGCCTCTTGCGTGGAGATCTCCGGTGTGGGCCCCCCCAACCCTCCAGGGAGGCATCTGTCGTCACCGTCTCCTGAAATGCCAGGGTCTGTAAGTCCGTGCCTGCTGTGAGGTGCGCACGGGTACCCCACCATAGGATCGCCCGACGGAACTCCTCGTCGAGAACGATCCTGTCTTCGAAGCAGCCCGTCGCCTGAAACCAGCGGGCGTCGAGGAACTCCTGTAGCGGACGCATCCGAAGTCTGCAAAGGGGTACAAAGTAGATGCATGAGGACATCATCCCGAGGAGGGACTTGATGGACCTCACCCTGGCCACGTCCGTGGCTAGCAGGCGTTGCACCTTGCCCAAAATGGCCTTCGTCCTCTCCTCCGACGGGGAGGCCAATTGCCCCACTGTATCGAGCTTTGCTCCCAGAAACAGTGCTACTTGCGACGGAACCAGATGGGATTTGGGGTAGTTGATGGCGAATCCCAGTTCCGTGAGCAGCCCGACGGTCCTCGCTGTGTGTTCGACGGCAAGTTCTCTTGTCCTTGCATGGATTAGCCAGTCGTCCAGGTAGGGGTAGACGTGGATCCCCTGCAGGCGCAGCTGCACCCCCACTGGTGCCAGGCACTTGGTGAATATGCTGGGTGCCGACTTTAAACCGAACGGCAGGGCTCTGAATTAGTAGTGGCGTCCCTGAACCACGAACCTGAGAAACTTTGTGTCCTTTTAGAATGGGGATGTGGAAGTAAGCATCCTCCATGTCCAACGACGATAGGAAGTCGCCCTCCTCCAGCTGACCCAGCACGTGCTGGAGGGTGACCATCCTGAATTTCTGTGCCTTGATGTACTTGTTTAACCGACGCAGGTCCAGGATGGGGCGCCAACCACCTGTCTTCTTTTTGACGAGGAAGTACCTTGAGTACACTCCGGAGCCCCGGATCCTCCTGGGGACGAGCTTGATGGCACCTTTCTTGAGCATCGCCCTTACTGCCAACAGCAGTTGAGGGATGCGATTCTCCTTCCTGGCCATGGGAGGAATGCGAGGACACTTCTTTTGGAATTCCAGCGAGTGCCCGTTGGCTAGGGTGTCCAGCACCCAACGGTCGGTGGAGATGGACTCCCACACGCTGACAAACTTCATCAGCCGGCCTCCCACCGGGGTGCTTCGGTGGGGGCCCCGACGCTCCAGCCGGTTCAGTCCTGCTTGGAGGAGGCCTTGCCGCCTTGGCCTCCTTGACGATGACAGCGGGATCCTCCTTGCTTGCCGCGACCTCTGTAGGCCTCCTGGGACGAGGAGCGGGCCGCCTGGCGGTATGTAGAAGAGCCACTGCTGGATGCCTTGGAGGCACCCTGTCTGCCTCCAGAGCTCGGAAAGGGCCATCGTTGTTGAAGTACCCCTAGGGCCCGGGCCGTCTCCGAGTCGGTCTTGATGGCCTGGAGCGACTCATCCACCGTCATCCCAAAAAGGTTGCTGCCGTCGAACGCATATCCAACACTCTGGTCTGAACGTCCTGGTGGAAGTCCGTCGTCTTGAGCCACCCTCGTCGTCGTAGGCAAACCCCGTTGCCAATCTGGCGAAATCCGGTATCGGCAATGTCCGTTGCCACCGTTATGGCGTGATCCGACGCCACCTCGCCTTCCTGACGAATCTGTAGGGCTTCCGCTCTCTTGTCGTCCGGCAGGAAGTTCAGCAGGGGAGCCAACTTGAACCAAAGCTCCCTGTCGTAACGGGCCACGATCGCTAAGGGATTGGCCGCCTTAATTGTCGTCGCCGCCGACAAAATGACCCGTCGTCCCATGGAGTCCAACCTCTTGCCCTCGCTTTCCGGCGGGGAAGTGGAAGTTGATGCTGCCGCACCCGCTGCCTTCTTCTTGGCCGCTGCCGAGACGACCGAGTCCAGCGTAGGCTGGGCCCTGAGGCACAAGGGGGCGGTGTCGGGGACCCGGTACTACTTCTTGTACCTGTCCCTCTTGGCGGGCGTCGTAGAAGGGTTCTTGAGGACAGCCAGCCCTTCGTCCCAGATGTCGTCGAGCAACGGCACTGCCAGGACCGTCTTTCTCTTGGCCTCCCGTCGTTGATAAAGAAAGCCTTCCTTCTTCTGTTCCTCCGGGCAGAGTTGGAAGAGCTCGGACGCCCTGGCTATCATGGCGTGAAAGGAGCCAATTTCGTTGGGCGGTGATCCCCGAGGGGGAGGCGATGAAGGAATGTCTGTCGTATCATCGCCACCGTCGTCGTCCATCCCCGTATCCGTCGCCATATCATCCCGAGGGTCAGGCGAGGGGTCCACAGGCCTTGTGGGCACAAAGGGCGGAGCGGGATGGACTCTCCTCCGCTTGTTCGGAGGGGCTTCCCGACGGCCCTGGCTCAGGATCCTCCGTCGGGGTCTGTGGTAACCTCGTCCTTATCTCAGTACATAAGGATTGGATTGCCAACAAAATGGCCGCCGAGCTATCCTGAGGCTCTGGCAATGGCTGCGACGGGAGGGACGGTTGCTCCACCGGGCTTTCGTCGTCGTCGCCATCCTCGCTATCTTCGATCTCCTCAGCAGGATCCTTCCCCTGGGATCGAACTTTCTCGAACCTCTTGTTGAGGCCCTTCACGGTTTCCACCAGATCCTCCTCAGAGGCTGATTCCGAGTCTGTAATGGCCACCACCCCCACCCCTCTTTTTCCGCCGGGGTCGTCAAGGGGGTCTTAACGATGGGCTGGAAAGAGGATTCCCTCCACGGTGGCAGGGATACTCTGGGCCCAGAGGCTGTCTCCACTGGCGTAGTCTCAGCCGGCTTCACCAGGGCCGCAGCGACCACTTCGATAGAGGCCTTTGCCGGCTGGATCAAAGCCCTCACCACCTTAGGTGCGTCCTGGGCCTTCACCTTGGGGGAAGGGTCAGCGCCTCGCTCCCCCTCGGGTCCCTTCGAGATCGACCGGGGCCGCTCCAGCAGCTTACCCGGGTTCTCGGACTTCCTCTTCCCCGAACCAGAGTGCTGGCTCGTGGTTGAACGTGCCGGGGAAGTCACGCCCTACCCGAACGCAGCAAAAACTCGAGCTAAAGCACGAGGACTCCCAACACTTGAACGTGCGGTAAAAATCCGAGGATGGCTGCCAGAGGTGGGGCTTAGGGAGAGGGCAGTGATTGGCTGGGGGCAGTATGACCCAGAGATCAGTGATTGGTTACTATTAAGAAAGACAGATCAGAAACAAAACTGATTTTTTCTTTACCGAGGATTCCCAGCCTGACGACGGGGAATATTCATGAGCATGTGAATCCATGCCAGACCCCATGCTGGAGAACTTAACTGTATTGATTTTGAAAACCAGATCAAAGTGTATTTTAAATCCAGCTTATGGGTTGCTGCATCGTTGTCAAAGAAACAGAAGATAAAAAGGATATTATCCGCTTTGAGAGCTGACAATTTATGACAAGAAGTCCCAGGCTGGATAGTCCCAGACGAGTGGATTGTATCCATGTTGAAAGTTAAAACGTTTTGAAATTCATAGAGATGGAAACTCCAACTCAGGAGGTGTCTTGAAGAACTGTGTCATTTTGGGAACAAGAAAGTGTAGAAGTTTAAACTCTTGGGGCAAAGAGACCACGACTTGGGAGGTGTCCCAGGGAACTGATTTATTTTGAAGCAAAAATGTTTGAACTCGTGGTGAAGGGAATCCCCATACTTTGAAAACTATTTTAACGTGGGGAAGCTGATCCGAAGCCAAGAGCTGGAAGAAGCTCTGAACTTTCTTATTTAACACTATTCTTTTGAGACCAAGATACATCCCTACACATTGTATACAGTTATTTGTGAGGGCAAGTATAGGTTTTGGACACAGACGTAAGCTGGACATCCTGATACGGACAATCCCTAGTTGTCTTTCGGTAGGGAAAAACCCATTTTAGCATAGGGCAAGTTAGGCCTTACTCAATCCTACCTTTATATTAAATAAAGTCTACTTTGAGTACAAAGTTGAATCTGTTGTCTGTGTCTTGCTTCATCTTGCCTTCACACAGTTAACACATCGCTTGAAACCCGACGCTTTGGTAATGGACATGGTGGCGAACCACCTCCAATTTAGTTAAAAAACAAAAGAGAAATCAAGTCGATCATATCGAATTCGGCAGAGTTCTTCCTATTCAGCAGCATGCCGAGCGTGCAGAAAAAAGGAACTGAGGTATGGGGTTGCAGTGACAAGTGTCACGTGGAGTCAAGATAGGTTGACTGACAAGTTGAGGCGCACTACGTCCCCTGTCGAATCGTTTTACGAGCAGCTGACAATGGAAGGGATATCTATCTGATGAGGCATCTGCAGGAGAAAAGCAATCCATTGAAAAGTTGACACTTCTTTCACCAACACCCATTGGCTCCATCCCAAAAGGGACTGAATCCCTATCCTCATCAAAGATGGTCCTCACTGACAAAGAATTCGCTCTTAAATACGGTAAGAAAAACGGATCCATCATTTGCCGTCAATGTAACCACTCCAAAGGGGCCTCTCGATACTGACGCCTAGAGGGCCATCAGCACTGTGGTCAGCTTCGAATGTCAAGGTCGAGCCAGACGGCATAAGTCCCAACGCAGCAACCATGGCACCGGAATCTCAGGGCGCAGCTGCTTCCTTAATAGCCTGAGGCATCGAGGCCAGAGACGTACCAGCTGTGGCTTTCTCAAACATCTGAAGCCTTTGATTCTGAAACGCTTCATCCTGAATCTTCGGATTCATGTACCGACAAGAACTGCACTACTGCTCAACGGCCCCAAGACAACACACAAATGTTGTGATGGTCCTAGATGGACATTTACAGGTGCAATCCTTGCAGCATTTAAACCCAATGTTTTAAGGACTGACATACCAGCATCATGGATACCAAACATTTCAGTCACAAAAAGGTTGCGTTCCAAACAGCGTGTTGAGCGTGTGGAAAGAAGGGTGTGAGGGCATAGTGACGTGATATATATAGCACCAACGTTGGGTCCGATGTTGAGGAGTGGCACGGTTGAGACATGACGAAGTCGAGGACGAAATCGAGCTGCATTACGCACCATGCGAAAATATTTCCGTGCAGCCGTCGCTGGATGGGTTATCGGTCAGATGAGAAATGTGCGGGAGAATACCAATCCATTAAAACACTAATTACACAATGGGGTAAATAAAGGGTACAAGAGACTAAGAAGCATCAGGCAAATCAAATCTGCCTCGTAGTACTTTCCTATTGTTATAGGTATGCATCAGTGAATTCTAAAAACGTATGATAGGGTTTTCCACTATGTCAGTGTTTTCCTTACTTATCAAACACAAAAAATCACTTCGGGCATCGTGAAATGCAGGAGTGTAGATCATGGGCTCCAGGATTAAAATAACTCATTCCGATTTATCTGGTGAGTCACGTCGAATGGACACAGTTTATGACTATCTGAAACAATTTCCAGATAAAAAGCTAACGAACGTATAGTAAGATACACTTGAGGACTCAGTGTGAATAACAAATGTCGCTATTGTAAAAATACAGTCGAGATTGAAACTTTGAAGCACTGGGTTATTTCTTGCCCAGCATTAACTGAGAGGCATACCATCTTCTTCAATCACTTATTGACTGACTTTCAAAAAGGAGGATATGGAGGCATGTTGGTCAACATTGATTGCAGGGAAAAAATTCACTCACGTGATTGCGAAGGCAACATTTCTAAAACCCTTACTTGTTGACTCATAACGGAACACACAGTCCAGATATTAGCACCTAATCTTGGAGTTCATCGTGAACATTGGAAAACAATGGATGATAGAATTGTTATTTGAAATACGTTGTTCTGTTGGATTAGATTTTATAACGATACATGTAGATGTTTTGTGCGTGTGGTGTGTCGATGTGATTTGATTGATCGCACGTCTAGTTCTTATTTCGGTTGGTTAAGTGTTTGTCGTTAGACTGTTCTTTTTTAGTCAGTTTGCAAATTATAATTTAAATGCAAAAAAAATAAAGAAATGACCATTTACATGAATAAATAACAAATAGTTTACTTTAGCATACCAAATGCATCATTCACTCGAACTTTAATAGGAAACTGCAGTCACATGGTAATATATTAGGAATGGTTTTGACTGCATATCTGTATTACACATGAACCCCAGCACTAACAAATACCCTGCTTAGAATAGCGTTTAAGTAACTCCCCCAATGCAGTCTATACAATTGGAAATATAACAAAATTCCAATCAAATTACATACAGTTACAAAAAGCAAGAGGTTATATTAAGAATCCGGTAGCCTGGCAATCTGTGCCCCATTTCAATTTATTATAAAACTTTAATACGTAGAAAAGACAAAAAGACTTGGGACCAAAGCAATACTTCAAATTCGGTACGTACCTGCGGAGATCTTCATCCTCTTGAATGTCGCCAAAAAAATCTTGGGCACTCTTTTTTCCAAAAGAAAATTAAACAAGTGTTTAGATTTCAGTATTCAACAAAGAGACCATCTCGCCTAAGTGTTAAAGCCTTCAAATGCAGAAAAAATATAAGTTACTCACCGTAGTGAATAATGTACTACTAGTCCATAGTCCCCTTGCCTCCAAACTGAATGGGCGTCCCTCGCTAGGGAGGGCAAACAGAACCTTTTTCACCAGAAAGAACCTTCACCTGACTCTGCCCATCGGCGCCACTCCTCAGTCCCCATTGATGCGTCGACAATATTACCATGGACTAATGACACCAGTTTTATTATGGGGGAGGATAGTGGGACGTATGAAGGGGGACTATGGACTAGGAGTATGTTAGTCACGACGGAGATTAACTTATAATTACTCCTATGTCTCGTCCCCTTTCCTTCATACTGCATGGGTGATTACAACTGAATGTAGCCCCAGGGTGGAGAGGTGACCCTCCTTAAGAAAACAAGCTCCTTGTTACTGCCTGTCCGAAAGCTGCGTCTGACCTAGAGCCGGCATCCAAACAGTAGTGCTTGCAGAAGTACGAAGCAGTGCCCCACGTGGCCGCCTGGCTGATGATCTGCCAAGGGATGTGCCTCTGAAATGCGACCACTGTGGCCTTGGCTCGGACAGCATGGGCATGCATGTTCGCTGGAAGAGGTTTGTGCTGCCCCTCATATGCCTCCTTGAATGCTGAAACCATCCATCTTGCGATAGAGGCCATGGAAGCCTGGTAACCTGGCCTTGACCCCCCGAAGGGAGAGCCTCCGACTGGCGGAAGCTTTTGGTCCTGTCCAGATAGAATTTCAGAGCACGCCTGACATCAAGACAGTGCAAGACCCTTTGAGCATCGTCCTTCGGATCCACAAAGAAAGTAGGTAACACCATATCCTCATTTAAATGGAAAGAGGAGACCACTTTAGGTAAGAACGCGTGATGCGTTCGAAGGACCACCTTATCCCTGTGAAAAGTAGTGTACGGTTCCGAAGCCACCAGTGCCTGGATTTCGCTAACCCTACGTGCAGACGTGAGACCCACCAAGAGAGCTGTTTTAATAGTGACAAGCCGGATGTCCACGGATGCCATTGGTTAAAAATGTTTGTGTACCAGGGCGCCCAACACTACATTGAGGTCCCACATCGTGTGTGGTTTCTTGACAGGCGTGTAGAGCCTGATGAGGCCCGCCAGATGTTGCTTAACCACTGGGTTGGAGGAGGAGAAAACATCCTCCTCCGAGTTCCGGTAGGCTCCTATGGCCGCCAGATAGGTACGGCATGTGTCTACTTGCACTCCTGAGTGTGTGAGGTGCGCAGAGAAGGATTGCACATTATCCAACATGCAAGTAACCTCCTTAAATTCTGCCCAGTGGCAAAACCTAGTCCATTTGCTGTGGTACTGGTTGCTAGTAGCATCGCTCCTAGCACCCTGAATGATGTCTAGATTATGCAAAAAAAAGGGAGTTCTGGGAGTCTCTCTACCAGCAAAAATGCAGCCCATTGACCTGTTCTTGGGTGGATGGCCCCTGGGAGAGTCTCAACCATGTCTTTAGCTCACTGTCCCTTTCACAGAGAAGAAATATCCATGCATATCAGGTCAATGGGCTGTGTTCGTGCTGGTAGAGAGACTCCCAGAACCCCCTTTGTTTTGATGTCTAGATTAGCCTGTGACAGACACAGATACTTTAGTGTGACATGCTCAGGAACCACGCTGCGAGGGCTAACTTCTGCGGGGCGGGGTGAATGACCCTGTCTCCCTTCTGCGATAGAAGGCGAGCTGGGCCCAATGGCAGGTGAATGGGAGGCTTGTCCGAGAGGCTGAGCAGCTCCAAGAACCATGGTCTCGCAGGCCACCAAGGAGCTATCAGAATGATGCTGAAGTGACGTGATTACCTTATCTTGCAAATCACCCTGTTAACCAGGGGAGTGGGAGGAATGCGTATGCTGGCATGCTGTTCCACTGTAACTGCAAGGCCTTGCCCAGGGAGCCAGGGCCCTGTCCCTGGCCAAGATGCAAACCGAGTGCATTTCTTGTTGTACCAGGTGGCGAAAAGATCCACCTTAGGGTGGCCCCATCTGCTGAAGATCCCCAGCAGGACCTGGTAGTTAAATTGCCATTCATAATTGTCTGCTCCCAGTCTGCTGAGCCCATCTGCCTCCAGTTTGGACTGCCCCGGGAAGTGGATTGCACTCAAGTAAATGTTGTTCTCCAGCTCCCACTCCCAAATGCTGACCACTAGGCTGCAGAGAGGAGAGTGCCACCCTGCTTGTTGATGTAATACATGCTGGTGGAATTGCCTGTTTGAATGAGTATCATCTTGCCACTGATAAGTGGCAGAAAAGCTTTGAGAGCAAGCCAGATAGCTTTTAGCTCTAGCCAATTGACATAGGCCTCCTGCTCCTGGAGGGAGCAGACTCAATGGATGCTGTGGTTGTCCAGGGTAGCCCCCCAGCCTTCCAAGGAGGAATCTGTGGTGATGGTCGCTTGCAGTTCTGCTTGAAGGGCCTGCCTGTCCGCAGGGTGCAGCCTGTGGACCACCAGACAAGGTCTTGGTGGAAAAAGGGAGGAAGGCTGACAAGCTTCGCTTGGGAGCCCCATTTCCGATTCCATGAAGCTACGAAGTGCAGCTGCAATCTCCTCATTTGGAGTCTCGTGTGAGGCACTACCAGTAGGAATGCCACCATGATACCCAAGATATACTGGTACCACCATGCTGTGGTCATCTCTATGTAGAGAAAATGACCTGTGGCCCTCTTGATGGCTGTGATGTTGGCCTCCAAGGGGAAATCTCTCTGAGCTTGTGTCCCAAAGGCCCAGTAAAGTTAGGCTCTGCATAAGCTGCAGCTGTGACTTCTTGAGATTGATGGAAAATCCCAGTTCGTTGAGTGAGTTCATAAAGGCAGAGGAAGTGTGGGAAACCAACTCTGGGGATCTCGGCCTGACAAGCTAGTCGTCCGGGTACAGGTAGACATGGTGACCTTGGGCCCTGAGAAGGGCTGCCACTGGATTCATAAGTCTGGTAAAGACCCTGGGGGCTGAGTTGAGCCGAAGAGTAGAACCTTGTATTGGAAATGGAAGCCCATGATCCTGAACCGTAGAAAGGACCATTGAGGCTGCCAAATTGGGACGAGTAGATGCGCGTCCTTCAGATCCAGGGAGCACATCCAGTCTCCCCATGCACAGTGTCTCCGCAATCAGGGCTGGCGTAACCATCTTGAAATTTTGAAGAGGGAGGGAGAGGTTCAGGGTGGAAAGGTCCAACACAACTCAGGCAAGCCTGGTGGTTCTTTTGTATGGCGAAAATCCTGGAGTAGAAGCCCAAGCCCCGCTGGGAGGCTGGGACCTCTTCCACTGCCTGCCTCTCTACGAGCGAACGGATTTCCACCAACAGAGTTGTTGTCCCAATCTGTGGGAGTGGAGGGGAGGAGAGAGGAATTGGTAGATGGTAACCTGTAGACACTACGGAGAGGGTCCAGGGGTACACGAACCTCTGACGCCAAGCGTGTGTGTGAAGGGCAGGCCTGCCCCCCACCAGAGACACTTGGATCCGAAGGGACGCGTCATGTTGTCTTTCGCTCTGAGGCTGGGGCAGAGAAGAGGGACTGAAAGAATCCCTTGCTCCCACCCCACCTCCTGCTACTTGCGTCGGTGTGGACTCAGAAATCGATCAGGCTGTCTCAACATCCGTTCCTGGAAGCCCCGGAACCCAGCAAAGGCCAGTCCCTTGTTGGAGCGTTGATGCGACTGGGGATAGGCCTTGGGCGTGGCCTTCGTTAGGATAAAGACTTTGCATTCTGGGAACTGCTTTTCATATCATCTAGCTCCTCATCGGTGGTGGAATGAAAGGTCCAATATGCATTCCTGGACGTCCGCGTTGAACTTGGTAGCCCTTAGCCAGGCAGTCATTCTCATGTCCATGGCGATGGAGATGGCACAGCCTGAGGTGTCAATGTGCGCCACAGTGTATTCCATGATGTCCTGGGCCACCATTTTAGCTTCTGCCAGCCCCGCCTTGAAATGTGCCTGGCTCTGCACCGGAAGGTCTGAAAGGAAGTCAGCTATTTCCCACCAAAACCTCCGATTAACGGCTGCCAGCATAGCATCTGCGTTGGATTGACGAAGGTGCAGTGAGGCGTTGGAATAGACCTTCTTTCCATAAGCCTCCAAGATCTTCTCCTCCTTGCCTAGAAGCACCAAAGATGAGGTGGCAGAGCACGACTGAGGCTTGGAGTAGAGTGATGCTGCAGCGATCACCGAAGAGTGTGCAGACAGCAAGAGTGGATCACCCTCCAATTGCCTATACTTGGCGTTGAGGCGCCGATTGACAGGCTGGGCCGAATGGGGTTTCAGCCATCCCTTTTTGGCCAAGGCAACAACGTCCTCCTGCATCGGGATCCCCGTCCTAGCTGCGGGGTGTAGCGTGAGGACCTCGGCCATGACCCCCCCACCTCCGGTTGTTCCACCTCAGGCTGTGGAAGCCCCAAGTATTCGGCCAAACCTGAGAGCCAGTCATGAAAGGCCTTGGCTGAGGATGGCGTGTCTGGGTCTTCCTCCTCAACTGTGTCCACTAGGGTGTCCGGCACAGGTGGAGGAGTCGTGGGTGCCAAGGATGAGGTTGGAGGACCGGAGCCGGTGGCTGCTGTGGAGGCTGGTGCAGAACCGCCTGAACTGTGGGAGGCAGGGGAGGCGGAATCGAAGGACCCAGCGTGGGCAGCATGGGCTGCGCAGGGGCCAGAGGCACTAGAGCCATAGGAGGAATGACTACAGGCGCTGGGACCGGAGGGAGCATGTCCCTGATCACATCCCGAAGGATGGCCCCCATCTGAGGAGATCTCATGAGTGTGAGTGACTTTTTAAAAAAACGGTCCTCATAGGCTGGAGGGGTGGCATTGACGGAGTAGTGGGTGGCTGCTGGGGCCTGTGCGTACTCTGCCTTGCTGGTTGTGGGGTAAATCTGCCCTGCGGCGCTGAAGGATAAGCTGTAGGCCCACCTACCTGGTAAAGACCAGTCCCACCTTGAAACTCATTCTCCTACCTGCTCCGCACCACGGGGTGGAATCGGACGAGCCACCATTTTGTCTGGTGTGGCGGCCGTTTTGTCTGGCTGCATGCCATGTGCCAGTGTTGCGGTGCTTGCCTCGCTGGGCCCGGCCTCCTCTAGGACTCTTGGCGGTGGAGCTTGAGGCCTACCCTGCATCTCAGGACGAGGCATGGTAGGCGTATTGGTCTCAGCTTTGTCGCCGGTAGTGCTGCATACAGGCACCTCCCTCAGACATCTGTCCGTTACTAGGCCGTAGACCCTCAGGTGGACACCCGGTAACAGAAATCCAACGACCCCTTGGCCTCGCGGCCGGTAGCTGAAGCAGCCTCGGTACCTGTGCTGGTGTGAGAACCTGACCGGTCCCTCCCGCTCAGGCGTTTCCTTGGGAAGGAGTCGACCTTGAGGGGGTGCGCTGGAAAGAAGCGGCCCTACCTTGGGCCTTGACTTGTGTCTGACTAAGTCCTTCAAGTCCTCTGGAGGTGATTTCTCGAAGAGCTCCTTACCCTGAGCTGACCTGTTCTTCAGAGGGCGCGGGGTAAGTGTGTCACACGCGGTACAACCCACGCAGTACAACCCTCCCAGCTATAGTCGGGCTAAGGCAGCAGGGGAAAGAGTGTGGGGGTCTGACGTAGGGAAGAGCCATTCGCAGGCTGGACACCTGCTGAAACCCGAAGGCGTCGACATGCGCCGGTGAGGAGTGTGGCGCAAGAGGACCGAGTACCTGATTAAGACCAAAAAACAGAAGACAAAAGACAGAAGACAGAATACAGCGAAGAGCACGTGGAATTACAAGACTGAAGCCGAACCCAAGAGCGCTGGTAAAGGGTTCTGTTCCCGTCGATGTGGAAAAGGGGACTGAGGAGTGGCACCGGTGGGTGGAGTCAGGGGAGCGCATGCTCCCAGGACCGTACCCTGAGCGCCTCTGAATTTAAAGTGGAAGAAGGTTTTTTCTGGTGAAAAAGGTTTTGTCTCCCGTCCCTAGCGAGGGACACCATTGCAGTATGAAGGAAAGGGAATGGGACGAAGGAGTAAATTCCTGTTTAACTGTGGAACCAAAATAAAGAGCATTGGGTGCAGCTTTATAATACTAACAATATTTGTTCAAGTTAAAAGAACAAATTACTCACCTGCAGTAATGTTCTTTCGGATGGAAGACGACTCCGAAAGATTCCTCATCTTCGGATATATCCTGGGTGGCGGTAGCGGCTTTTGGAAACCTTTTTCCAGCAGAGGGGTGTTGTGTGCCTCAATGCTGAGTCCAGCGGACCACTCAACTCTGGAAATGACCGCACCACGCCCCCTGACTTCCGTTCCACCCTTTTCCCTCAGCAGCTGAGACAACAGTTGAGTAAAAAAACTAAGTATAGCTTTCTCTTCAAACATTCAGACAACAGTGCTCTATAACCGTTATGCAGGTTGAGAAGGCAATGAGGAATCAGCGAGAGAAGCGACTCATCAAAAAGAACATGACCCTTGTCTGCCATGTTAACTGCATCTGGCATGAATAGGTGGCCTGGCTCCAAAATGGCCATGCCACGAGGTTCTATGTCCTGTCCTTTGGTCATCTTGCCCCTTCACCTTCCCCAGGTCGAGTCGACCCGGGGCAGTCTTTATTTGGACATGCAGTTTCCTGCAAAACGCCAAGCTTTCCCAGGCTCCTGCATGCTTTGTGTGTGTGCCTCCAGGATGTGGGCTGGGGTGTCTGTCCCCTATACACATCCTGGGTGCCAGAGAGTCTGGAGTGCTGTGAATGACTGGGACCACCGTGGTCCATTATTGGTCCACGTATGGAGTGTTTGTTTGTGAGCAGATCTCCCATTGGGTCCTCTCTGTTCTGGCGCAAAGGGAACTTTGGATAAGAGGAGGCTGAAAACACCCATACCATGTCAATCTCTGGAGTTCTCACTGAACGAAGGATAGGATCCAAGTATCCTGAAACTACGAAGCTGAGTCGAGGAACCGCTGGTGACCCGCTGGAAGGTTTGGCACCCTGAGGCCGCTGTTTTCCCGTGGGACCCCTCTGCATCTGGTTGTCCTAGAAGGTCTGCGAAGACGCTTCGACCCATTGGAATAGTGGGACCAACTATTCTCTGCAGCTTCATCAAAACATGCAAGTAAGCTTTCTCGGAAGTGTCTCTGGGCCAACCAGTGGGCTGACCAGCTTACCCAGTTGTTTTGCTCTGTCACTGCTGCCGTTTTGGGAAGGCCCTCGAAACTTGGTATACTGCTAGCTCTGTGTCCACGGCACCCTCACACCGACTTCCGTACACTTGGCTTTCCCAGGTCTGAAATGAGATGAGTGCGCCAGGACCGGAGCATATGCAGTTACCGTGTTGCACTGCCGCGGCAACAACCTTTGCAAGTACGCTGTATTTGTGACCCTCTTGCCCCTGAAGCCTGCTGCAGTGAAACCAGGTCGGTCTATCCACCTGGAGTGGATTAATCGCCACTGTCCAGTTTGGAAATCCTCACTGTATCTCAGGAACTGAAAGCCGCAGAGACGTCCTTTTTGTCACGTTCGAACCTGCCAGCGAAGTGGACTGAAATGGCGAAGCTTTGGTCCGATAGCGCCTGGGACCGGTGAGTACTCCCATCACTAACCGGTGACCCCTAGCTCCAGGGCCCCTTTTTACGCACAAGTGGCCCCTGAGGGTCCCTCTCGTTTCCACTGCTGGTGCGAACTTCGACTCCATCTTGCACTCTGGAACTGCCCCTGCCTTCAAGTGGAGATCCTCCCTGAATAGTGGGAACTTATTGTTCATCGCATCATCCACCTTCCTGAGCTGCTAGAGACCCCTGAAGAGACTCCGTTTTGCCCATTGGAACAACTGTGTGCACTTGCATTGCATGTACTATTGAGCACAAGGCTTCTCTCTTTTTAGTGCTTTGACTGCCTATTAGGTGTGTTGCTGATGTCTAAGGGGCCTAAAGACTACATGCACTGCCTGTTTCCTTCCCATCTAGGTTGTAGACATATTTCGTGCATTTAATCCTTTAGACCCGATGGTCTTGTATATACATTGTATTGATAGTGTTGTGTTGATTTAATTAGTATTGCTGTGATTCTATGGTCTAAGTTACAAAGGCCTTGTAATAAATGTGTCTACTTTTTTGATATAACACCTGTCTGGGAGTAATTTGTAAGTGTCCTTGCTTTGTGTGCTCATTGAGGTCTTTCATTCACCCTCACCCCTCCTGAGACTTGGTCTGGCTTGTCCAGAGGTTACCCTGTTCCAAGAAACTAGGCTGGCCTTCTGAACCTCTGCCCACCAGGACAGAGTTCAGAAATCCATTTTAACAGCAGCACACGCAGATGCAAGAGTCAATTCAATGGGCATAAACATGGAGCCTACCCCATGTTGCAGGGCTGCAGCACACACAGATGCAAGAGTCAATACAATGGCCATAAACATGTTGCCCAGGGCCTGTCATGGTGGGCCTCAAGGGACAACTTGAAGGCAGTAGATACTTTCTGGTATCCTTGGCCAGAGGAGACATGTGTGACAGATGCTTTCCTGAAATGCTGGAGTGCTCACCTGCAGGTTCTCAAGGTGAGTGGGACTTTGTCACAGACAAAATCATGTAGCATTTCAACTGTCTGCGGCCAATCAGACTTCCCCAGAAAAACGTCCTTCCATCAGGGGGGTAAGTGGCCTGATTCTGATAGACAACACAGTGGCACAATGTATAACCTCAACAAGTGTGGATGTGCAGGGATGTGATGCAGTGTTGGTTCTGGGGCTTTAGAGAACAACATTCTTCTATAGGCAGCTGGGCTGGAGAATGTGGTGCTGGCTGCTCTGTCCAGGCCGAGCTTAGTCTCTCACACATGGGAGTTGCCCAAGGTGATTGTTATGGAAATCTTTAACCTTTGGGAAACCCTTCCTTTTACCTGTTAGCCTCCTGTGTCAACAGGAAGTGTGAGTAATTCTGCTCCATGGAATTTCCCCTGCCTGAGAGGGGCACTGGAACATGCATTCTTACAGGATTTTACTTGGCCTGGCTCTTGAAATACAGGGATTGGGACCTACCTGAAGAGGTCGTCCTCTTCATCTGCCAGCTGGTAGCCAAAGCAATTTACAACTACAGCTAGCAAAACGTGTTTTGCCTTACGCAGAGAGTGGATTCTGGATCCGATTGATTGTTCTACTGCTGCAGTATTACAATTTCTCTTGTCTCTTGTTTGGAGTGAATTGCAAATCGGCACTGTTGAGGGGTGTCTTGCAGTTATCGCTTTGTTCAAAAGGGTATCTGAACAAGGGTCCTATTTCAGAATTACCATCATGGAATTGCTCACAGGGATAGTGAACCTTTTCCTGCTGAAACAACTAGTCATATTACACCGACTAGACCACAAAAGCGCTTTAAGTCTTGTATCAGATCCTGTGAGTTCAGGAAGGATGGAAGGGCGCCATGCAGGCTGCTGCCATCTTAAAACAAACTATTTTCAGGTGGATAATAATATGCATTTCATAAAGTTATGAACTGGCATGAAAGAAGTCCCTTTAGCTCTCAGAACACCCTCCACCAGAGTTGTAGCGGCTGAGTCTGGTCTACATAGTGGTGTCCCTGCTCTTTATCTGTCTTGTGGCTAAGGAACATTATTGTCTGGACTCCATGAACTCCCAGGATACTCAAGCAGTCTTCCAGAGCTTTTTAGTTCGATAGGAATGTTCCCCGCGCTCTTCCCGCCTCCGGTTATTGGGGCATGGGAGTCCATTTTAAGATGAGGAATCTGTGGAAGGGCGTAATCCTTTAGAAAAGCATATAGGTTCTATGTCCTGTCCTTTGGTCAGACAAGGGTTAAAAATAATGCGAAAAAATAGCTGCCACCAGCCCTCTCCATGACACATCTGCATATCTCACAAAAAGTCCATCGGGAGTATCTAGGGCCTTTTGAAAATGACTACAGACCCAAGTACACTGTACTGGAAGGTACATTGTGTACTTGTTACATATTGCAGAAAAAGTTGCAACATGGGAAAAGGACTAAGGGAAACAAAGTCTCCCAGTACTGACTGTCGCATGTCAGTTTCCCCATAAAAAGTTGGCCAAAGCCCAGAGAAGTGCAGCTGAAGGCCGTGCTTCTCTGGCAAAGTCAGTCTATGGTGTCTAAACAGCAGCAAAACGTTTGGGGGTGTACACATGGAGGGAAAAGTACATATAATTATGAAATCTTTCCTAACAGCTGCCGCCCTGCAACAATGGGTAGGTTCCATGTTTATGCCCCCGAATTGATTCTTGCATCTGTGTGCGCTACCGCTCTGCAACATGGTGTAGGTTCCAAGTTTATGCCCATTGAATTGACTTGTAATTCACCTCTTACGCTTCATTTTCTGTAACCCGAAGCACTTATTGTAACAGTATTCTTAGGTTAAAGCGCCTAGATAACGCTGGGTTTTGTGTGCTACATAAGTGTTAAATATCCAAAAATAAATAAAATAAAGTTGAGACTCAAAGTTGGTCTGACATGTTGCACGAAAACAGAGATCATTGTTATCAGAAAAGCCACTGGAATACAGGAATGCTGACAAATACAGGAGCTGCAGGGAAGCTAGAAATGGCAGGTGTTCTGACCTCTGGAAATGTTCGACAAAGTGCAGAAAACTTCTAAACCAGTCTTCAGGGGAAAAGGGATAGGGAGGTCCTCCCCGAGCAAGTTTCCAAGGCTATTCCAATGAAAAGGATTTCCTGTGAAGGTGATAACTGGGACTTGTTGAAACTGGGGAAGATGCCCAGGCTGTGAAGTAGAGGGCATGTGCAATGAAGAGAGAACACCTGCTCTGGGAATTTGGTCTTGATGAGCCAGTAGATCAGGTAGGCAAAAATGGGAATTTTCTCCTAAGGTCTTGCCATCACCACAGTCACCACTTTTGAGAAAACTCTTTTGGCAGCGCTCAGTCCGAAAGGGAGCCTATTGTATTATTAATGCACCTCACTAATCACAAACCTCAATAACTTCAAGGGATTTTGATGGATGGGCACATGGGAAAATGCATACTGTAGGTCTAGGGACGCCAACTAGTCTTGCAGGTCCAGGGACGTGTAGAATCTGTACCAAAGTCACAATTAGGAATGTGTCTATTCTTAGAAGGTTCTTAAGGAGTTTGAAATCCAAGATGGGACTTAATCCCCATATTTTTGGGACATCAAAAAGTAGGGCGAATACCATCCCTTGCTCCCTGTTAGAGACTGGTTTCCTGCATTCAGAAGCAGAGTTCAAAACTCCTCTAGTAGGACTGGGTATGGGGATGGGGTCCTCCTTGAAGAAGAGCGATCTGGGGATTTTCAAATTAATGGGAGGTGTTAGGCAGAATCCTCTGCAGTACCCTTAGGGAACACTACAGACAATTAAGTCTACAAGTGGCAGTACAATTTCACCTTTGGTACAAGCCCGTACTACACAGCTATAGTGGTAGCAGTAGCGGAGCAGCCAGACTTCTCTCAAGAGCAAATGAGCAGTAATATGGATTACACAAAGGACTACAATTACTGTGACTCAAACAAACACTGACTCAAGGTTTCTGGTTAAAAAATATAAGTACATTTATTTTTAAACTATCTGTTCACAAAACACTTCACTTCTATTAAACAAAACCGCACTCTAAAATATACCACACACAACAATTCCTTTGGTTCAGTTCAATTCAAAGGAGTACATTAGGATTTGACAGACCGGTGTTATGAAACAATAGACGTTACCGGGGTTTAAGCAGCGCTCACTTTTTGACAGTAATGACAGTTCTGTTTTATGAAAGAAAAGCGTACCCGCGGGGAGAATTGTAACCGTATTCAAAACACATTTAGCACATTGAATAAAAACCAAGGCAAAGGGGGTAAAAATCATAGGCAATACTTTTGGCAAGGCACATAAATCACTGGTCATATTCTAAGAGACAGATCAAGTCAATAGGCCTGTGCCAGTGTCAAACGGAGCAGGGCTCTGTTGTCGAGGATCACACGATTAGAACAGTTCGAGATTAACATTGCCAGGAGTACTTGGATATTGTCAAAGGGAGGCAAAAGTTATAAGAGGAAAGGAAGAAAGAACAAGCCTTCGGTAAGGAAAAGGGTTCACCCTGATTCCTCAAGGTCGGACGGAGAGAACGACCAAATGGACATAGTACCTTATTCGAATGAAGAAAGCTGGTGCCACTGCAGTTGTTCCTGGTAGTTCCTGCAGACTCACGGTTCCTGAAGCTTCAGTGGTGGGGACAAGAAGGAAGACATCTGGAGCTATCTGCACTACCCAGGGATGAGGCCAGCCGCAGCAAAGCAACGGTGAATAAAAGGTGCGCTCCTTTAAAACAGGAGAGGGCTCTTCTGATGGCTATCCGGACCACTACAGCTTCGTGCAGCGATTTCAACACAGCAGAGGATTCTCTGGCTGTAGAAAGGTGAGCTGGTTGATCCCACCAGGCTCAAGGGAAGAAGAGTCTGGACTGGATCTTCTCTGTTGGTGAAGGGTATATAGCTCAGGACTGCAGCAGGGCTTCACCGGGACACGGGAGTTGCAGCAGCCGTCGTCTTCTCCGCTTCTCTTCGGTTCTTGTAGTTCCAGTGGTGACTGACTTCCAGCCCAAGAGTCCTGACTTTTATGCCAAAATCTCCCATTCACACAGCTTGGCTGTCAATCACACAGCAGGGGGGTTGTCAAGACCGGACAACCACCTCAGCCAATAGACACAAAGTGCGACTTGGGTCTCCAAGGAGACCCTGTGCAGGGGGTTACTAAACCCCTCCCTCACATTCAGCCCACCTAGACACCCAGACGCCAAAGGAGGGCTTCTTCGTAGAAGCCCGCCAAAGGACGGCGAACAAAGAAGGCAAACCTGGTTTGCCACGCAAAGTAAAACACAAGAAGGATATTAAAACAAAGAAATGGCGACTAAACCCGACCGTAGACTAATTAAAAAGTATTTGGTCGAGAGGGTTTATGTTCGAGGCTAATACAATAGCCTAAAACAGTACAGTATTTATATAGTATAATCGCTGTAGAAAGGTTAGGGTAACTACCACTGCCCCCAGCCAAGTCTTAGTGTTAGGGGGGGCGAAACAAGGCTCCAAGAGACACAGACAAAGAGGGATAATAATTAACCCTTTCCAATACTCCATGTAAGATGGGGTGTACTGGGTCTGTGGTTTAAAGTGACTAAAATAAAGTTAATGGCATCCTTACCTTTTCTGGGGGACAGTAGTCAGCCCCAGAAAAACTGAGTCAGTGAGAAGTCTAAAAGACAACCCTGTGTCACTGCACTGAAGGTGCTGTGCAACACACATTAGAAAAATATGAGGCCATGGAGTAGGTGAGGCTCCATGATCACACAAAAAGTGAAAACACACACAGCAAAACAAATGCAAGAGTGGGAAAGAAGGCTCACACTCTTACCAGGTGAAAAAAAAGAAATCCTAAAAATCCAGAAGAGCTGCTGAGGGACTCATTAGGTACGGGAAATCAGCCATTTATGAGAATTCCCCCTAACAACGGGCATGGATGCAACCCCTTGAAATATGCATGTTGCTCGCCTCCTTCCTAGTGTGTCCATCGCTGAGGTCACAGTTCCATTACATTTTTTGGCATGCGCCTACCACTGGCTTTGGTTAGCTTCTCCTAATAAGTACTTCAACAACGCGTTTCAGGCTGATCCAGATAACGTGGATAAAGGTAGGCATGAACCTTGATAGTATGAGCCACTTGCCTTGAGTGCAGAGTGGTAATTCAAGTGTGCTTTCTCAGTGGTATATTAGCTAGAGCCACTCCTGCAAAATATTTGTCACTTGCCATTGATAGTGAACTTTCACCCTCAATAGTTTGACTGCCGTTGAGGTTTACAGGTTTTCCTTAATCAGGCCTTATCACAGACATATCTCCTACAGAGGAGTTAGCAGTATTGCCATTTCGCTAAGCCAGCCAATCACCCAAAGTGCATTCTTGCAGCTACCAATCATGCTCAGAGGAATTCAGATCATTCTCCCAAAACCAGACACCCATAACACAGGATTGGGGGCAGCTTTCAGAGCATTCACTGCATTCCCTCTGTTTCAGTCAGGGCGGTCTCATACAGGACAACAGATATTGTGAGAAACAACCAAAACCAGACACCCACACACACAATCCCCCGGAAGGCGCCTACTAGTCTAGCAAGGGACCCCAACATCCATATATGGTCCTTCTATCCAACATCCAGTCAGGGGAAGGGAACAGAGACCAGGTTTCTCAGGATTTTGAGAAACAAGAGGGGCAAGGCAAAGGAAACTAAGAGGCCATCAGTAGCCATCTTGCCTTTGTACAGGAATCCATTAATTCCAATGGCAGGGCCTGGGTGTCCCAAAAAGGGTCCCATAGCTACTGTCAAGTCAGCATGTAGCTGCACCAGCCCATACCCTGCACTCTGGGCAACGCATTTGCCCCAAAACATACACTAGGGGTACACGGGTATACCCCTACCCATGTCACACTCTGCCCTGATAGGCTGGAGGGTCTCCCGCCAGGATGACCACTCCACTGTGTGAGTGACAGCTAGGCTGTATGAATGGAGATCGTTTTGCATAAAAGCAGGGTCATGAGGACTGCAAGAGCAAGACGTTGCCACTGGAACTAAGAAGCCGAAGAGGAGAGAAGCCAAAGACACCTGTACTACTATGTCAGGTTGGTAGCAGTGGGGGAGCAGCCAGGCTTATCTCAAGAGTATATGAGCAGTAGCAGAGATTACACAAAGGGACCACAATTACTGTGACTCAAGCAAATACTGACTCAAGGTTTCGGGTAAAAAATATAAGTACATTTATTTTTTAACCATTCGTTATAAACACAACACTTCTATTAAACTTGAATAAAAAACACATGTTACATATACCACAACTAACCATTTCACTTTGTACAGTAAGTCTCAAGGTAAGTATCCTGTGTTTGAATGAACCGGTGTTACGAACAAAACACGTTACCGCGAATACGATTACGATCACTTTTTGACAGTTCGGTCTACTAATCAAACGGGTATCCGTGACATGAAATGCTACCGGAGCAAAAACACACTTAGCACTTGAGATACCCAGAGGGAGTTGGAGACAAAAATCACAGGCAATATTTTGGTTAGGCAGGCAGAATCAAGAAATGCTCAAAGACAGGAGTTCAAAAGTCAAAGGGCCGGAGTCAGGGTCGAAAGACACTGGGGCCAGTTGCCGAAGATCACACGGTCAAACAGTTCACGATTCAACGTAGCCAAAAGTACTTCAATATTGTCAATGTTGGGAAGCAAAAGTTATAGGAAGGAGGGAAGACAAGGGCAAGCCTTGGAAATGAAGAAAAAGGGATTCACCCAGTTTCCTCAACAGAACACAGTACCTTGTTCCAATGGTGCAGCTGGTGCCCTGGCAGTTGTTCCTCTTGGTTTCCCGCAGACCCACGATTCCTGGAGCTTCGTTGTGAAGGAGGAAGTCTGAAGGGGGTCTGCACCACACAGGGATGAAACCGGCAGTAGCGACAAGGAATAAAAGGTGCGCTCCTTAAAAACAGGAGAGGCTCTTCAGGTGGCTATCCGGACCACTACAGCAGTGTGCAGCGTTTTCGACCAAGGAAGAGGATCCTCTGGCTGTAGAAGATGAGCTGGTTATCCCCACCAAGCTCAAGGGAAGAAGACTCCTGTTACGACCCTCAGCCCTGATCCCCACTGGCAAGCCCATTGGCCAGGTGAAATCAGGGCTCGGATCACTAATAAGGCCTGGCATCCACTTCTCAGGCCCTCTTGGCGCCAGGCTCATCAGTAAGGAAAGACATCTGCTTGAAGAACTACTTTATTTAGGCTTTCAGCCAACATGGAGGCATCCACATAGCTTGATTCCTAGAACCAAGCTATGCGGTCTAGTGTTTTGGGTGTGGTGGCCTAGGGACTACTTTACCTGGACTACTTTACAGTGGCAATTTAAACCACACCCGAACAAGACAACTGTAACGCTCACCTGGCTCCCACGGAGGCGCTGGTCTGGGCTGGGTTGCTGTGGCCTCTTCAAGCGTGATGCGCAGAATTCGGACCACCGATTGAACAGGACCCCCAAATCTTGCTTGTCTGGCCCGTAGGAATATCCTTCTGCAGATGAGAAAGGGGATTAACTGTCTGCTGAATAGTGTGCTTGCTCCCCCCTTTCCCGCTTCGTTCTTCTCTGACTTCCTCCAAAACCCCCGGTTTAAGCTCACCTTATGGTTTGGAAGGATGAACTCTCCATCCTGCTTCTGGTGCAGGGGCACGCGTTCGTCCAGTTACTTCACTGGTTTTCAGAATGGCGCTGGCAAATCCACTTGACTTTTCTGAGCGATACGCCGTAAGTATGAAGTTGCAAAAGTTCAAGTGAGAGCCTCATTTTATGTTGTTTTTCCTAACCTGTGATCTGTCCTTTATTTCAGGTGCAGAACAAAGGCGATGCGTTGAGGGGTTAAATTCCGGTGGTAAAATCAGGTGAGTTAGTGCTGAGGGCGACCGCTCTAAATGTCTTTATAATTCCCCAGTAATGTCTTTTGTCCTTTCCCCATAGGGGCCGGGGTGCGGTACCTGCCAAAGATGCGGCGCCGACCCGAGATGTGGAATGGTTCACCAAGAGAAGCCGGTAAGTAATATGGCTGAAAATTCGGCTTTCCTCTTGTGTTCCCTTGCTCACCTTTTGTCTCTTTTTCTCTCCCCTAGGTGCAGAGATGTGGCGACCGGTGCTGAGAGCCGCGATGGAGCCGGGCGGCGTCTCGGGAACAGGTGAGTGAAGCGCGGCGCTGCAGTGAGCAACGCAGTGCTTTTAAATGGAAGTCTTCCTTCAGGAATGCTGGCGTGAAGATTCCGGATGCAGGTAAGAAGGTTGAATAAGTTCTTGGTTTTCACCTTTCTCTTCTCTCCTTTCTTTACAGGTGTTCCAGGTTCGAGGCGGGCGTGGCTGGAGTCCAGGTGCAGGAGCAGACACGGTGAGCGTTCAGCTGCTGGGATGCAGAACAACGCGAAGCACGTGTGGCTGTCCGGGCGTGGCTTAAATAGCCTTGGAAGAAGTTCCAGGTGAGTGTTCTTCCACAGCCCCACCCAAGTAACAAAATAGTTCCTTCAGAAAAATAGTCCCTCCTAAGCCTCATTTGGCTTGGTTCTTCATGCAGCATGGTCTGCATCAGGTGAGTGTGCAGCATGGTCTGCTTCAGGTAAGTGCACCCGAACACTTCCCCATATGAGCCTCGCGCCTATGGCGCCAGGACTGATGTCCAACATGAGCCTGGCGCCAACGGCACCAGGACAGAGTCCAAAGAGCCCCTATAAAGGGCCGCTGGGCTTTTACCAGGGGGCGTGATGCCTGCTCCCGGGGGTGCTGGGCCTGGCCTGGTGCTCCGGGGGTAGGCATCATGACAGCACTCCCCCCCAAGGCCCCTCCCAAGGTCGTTCCCTCAGGAGGTTTCGGTTTGTTCGGGAAATTCAGATGGAACCTTTTTACTAGCCTAGGTGCATGTACGTAGTCACTGGGTTCCCAAGATCTTTCCTGAGGGCCGTACCTCTTCCAATCAATTAGATAGAAAAGTTTTGATTTTGAGATCTTGGAGTCCAAAATGTTCTTCACCTCGAATTCAGGCTCCCCATCTATCTGGATTGGTTCTGGTGGCTTTATTAATCTGGTTCCTGGTTGCACTGGTTTCAAAAGCGACACATGAAAAACGGGGTGAATCCGCATGTTAGCTGGTAGATCTAGCTTGACTGCCACTGGGTTAATTATAGCTTTGATCGAGTAAGGGCCTAAATACCTTGGATTAAAAGTCCGAGGTCCCTTGAGCGATAAGTGATTGGTAACCATCCATACTTGATCCCCTATTTGGTATGGAGGCGCCTCCTTTTGATGCAGATCCGCATTCTTTTTGTATTTCCCTTTCGCATGTTGTAAGTGTGCAGTAGCATCCTTGAAGGCTTGAGTAATCGTAGAATGCAAATGGTCCACTGCGGGCATTTCGAGGCTCAAAGGTGAGTCCAAGTCTGAAGTACGAGGGTGATGTCCATATACAGTTCCAGAGTGTATCGAGTTATTGTATGCATATTCAGCCACCCATAAAATATCCTTCCAATTACCCCCCCATTGGTGCAACATACATCGTAGATATTGTTCAAGGGTCTGGTTCGTTCTCTCCGTCTGACCATCAGTCTGTGGGTGGTGGCTGGTTGAGAGTCTTACGTCGATTTGTGCCAGTTGACAACACTTTTTCCAAAAATGAGAAAAACTGGCTTCCCCGATAGGAGATTAGTATGGACGGGAACCCATGCAGATGGATGATATTTTCGAGGAATTCCTTGGCAAGAACTAAAGCTGAAGGTAATCCTTTCAACGGAATAAAATGGGCCATCTTGGAAAATAAATCCACCACAACCAGAATAGTATTGTATCCATTACAAGAGGGCAGGTCCGTGATAAAATCTAGTGACAAGGTGTGCCAAGGTGCTGGTGGAATGTCTAAGGGTTGAAGAAGACCGGCGGGTTTTGTTTTTGGACCTTTGTTTTGGGCGCAAACTCCACAGGACATCACGAAAGATTTAATATCCTTTCGCCAGGACGGCCACCAGAATTGTTGTTTAATTTTTTCCTCTGTTTTGGCAATGCCAGGATGTCCTTCCATCAGAGTATTGTGATGACGGGAAATAACCAGTTCTTGCAATTCCTTTTCTGGCAAAAATAAACGTCCTTGGAAGTAAGGTAAGCCATCGTTGATTGAAAAGTCAGACCCCCTTTTGATCCAATCCTGCAAGGCTGAAGAGTCCAGGAATAGTTTTACCCGTGCTTGAATGTCTTCAAGGGTTTGTAAAGTAGTTATCCCCAAGAATCTTTGTTCGGGAATTATCAGCACAGGTTCTGAGTTTGTGTCCATTTCTCCCATTCCAATTCGAGATAGCGCGTCCGCTTTGCCATTCTTACAGCCGGGATTACAAAATCGAACTCAGCAAAGAATAAAGCCCATCGGAGCTGTCGTGAAGACTGAGCCTTGGCAGTTTTTAAATATTGTAAATTTCGGTGATCAGTGATCACGGTCATGGTATGCCTGGCGCCAAGAAGATAATGCCGCCAAGCCTTAAAGGCGGACTTAATGGCTAATAATTCCTTATCGGTGATTGCATAATTTATCTCCGGCGGCGAGAACTTTCTGGACCAAAATGCTACGGGGTGCAGTTGGTTGGTTTCGGGGTCTCTCTGGACAGGACAGCTCCCATGGCTAAGCTGGATGCGTCGGTTTCGACTATATATGGGAGATCAGGACGCGGGTGTTTCAAAATAGGTGCGGACGTAAATTTAGCTTTTAATTCCTGAAAGGCCTGTTCAGCTTCCTCGGTCCATTCAAAACGTTTATTCTTCCGCAAGAGTGCAGTGATGGGTTGCACCTCCCGTGAAAATTCCGGGATAAACCTGCGATAAAAATTGGCAAAACCAAGCATGCTTTGGACACCTTTCACCGAACTAGGTGATGGCCATTTGAGGATGGCATCCACTTTCCGTGAGTCCATTCGGACCCCTTTAGGTGTCAGGATGAATCCAAGAAACTCAACCTCGGTGGTATGGAAAACTAACGCTCACCTGATTCCCACAGAGGCGCAGGTCTGGCTTCGAGTGCTGATGCTTCTTCAATGGTGAAGCGCAGGACTCTGAAGATGGACAGGAAGGGCCCTCTACTCTGGCTTCTCCGGCTCGCAGGAATATTCCCCTGTGCGTGAAAAGGGAGTATTACCTACTGACTGAGTTATGCTCAAGCCTCCCACTCTCTTCCAACCCTCCACGATACCCTTCCACGATTCCCCGTGAAGTCTCACCTTAGGGTCAGGAAGGATGAGCTCTCCATCCTGCTTCTGATGCAGGGGCGCGTTGAAACCCAGTTACTTCACTGGATTGAGGATTGATGGGAGTTCAGGTAAGTTTTCTCCTTGGCATGGTCTGTCAGGGCTATTTGCCAATAGCCTTACATTAGGTCAAATGTGCTGAGGTACTTGGCTGCACCAAGTTTGTCCACCAGCTCATCTGTCCTAGGCAAAGGATGGGCATCAGTCGTAGTGACTGCATTTAGAGCTATATAGTCCATGCAGAATCTCAACTCCTTGGATCCTGCCTTTGGTACAAGCACAACTGGGCTAGACCATGGGCTAGTAGAGGGTTCTATTACCCCGAGTTCAAGCATCTTGTTGACCTCATTCCTTATGTGGGATCTGACACTATCCGACATTCTGTACCCCCTGCTTTTGACAGGCAAACAGTCACCAGTGTGTATGTCATGCTGGCCCCAAGGGGACAAGCCTGGTGAAAGGGAGAACAGGGAGGCAAACTGATTTAACAGTAACATGCACTCATCCTGGTGGTCAGATGTGAGACTGGAAGAGCAATTTACTCCTTCCACTTGCTCATCTAAAGGTAAGCCTCTGAGGAGGTCAGGTAGAGGTTCACTCTCCTCCTCCTCCTGAGCTGAAGCTAGAAGCAAAGCTCCTATGTCAGGTCTGGAGACATAAGCCTTTAAACGGTTGGTGTGAAAGACTCTGGGAGCCTCCTTAGGTTTGCCCAAGTCCACCAGATAGTTCACCTCTCCAAGTTTGCCCACAACCTTGAAGGGTCCTATCCATTTGTCCTGCAAGGCCCTCTGCCTTGTGGGGACCATAACAAGAACAAGCTGGTCTTGAGTAAACTCAACTATGTTAGCCTTCTGGTCATGCCAATGTTTGACCAGAGCTTGACCAGCCTTCAAGTTATCACTTACCTCTGCCATCATGTGTGACATTCTCCTCTGGAGCCCTATCACATAGTCAGTCACTCTGACTGGCATGGGGGAAGGAGCACTCTCCAACCCCTCCTTAATCAGGGCCAATGGACCTCTGGCTGGATGGCCATAGAGAAGTTCAAAGGGACTGAATCCTACTCCCTCCTGAGGGACTTCTCTATGTGCAAAGAGAAGGTATGGCAGTAGAAGGTCCCCCCTTCTTCTAAGGGGTTCTTCTAAAGCACCCATCATGCTCTTCATAGTTCTGTTAAACCTCTCTACCAGCCCATTGGTTTGGGGGTGTTAGGCAGTTGAGAACTTGTAGGTGCCTCCACAGGTTTTCCACATGGTTTGCATGTATTGGGACATAACATTTGATCCCCTGTCAGATGTCACCTCCGTAGGAAAACCTACTCTGGTAAAAATACCAAGTAGGGCCTTAGCCACAGCCGGAGCCGTAACAGTCCTCATAGGTATAGCTTCAGGAAATCTAGTGGCATGGTCCACTACAACCAGGATAAACCTGTTGCCTGAAGTTGTGGGAGGGTCAAGAGGACCAACAATGTAAATCCCAACCCTCTCAAAAGGAATTTCCACCACTGGGAGAGGCTCTAAGGGTACCACATTCTTGGATCCACTCTTGCCAGAGGTTTGGCAAGAGTGGCAGCTTCTGCAGAATTTGTCTACTTCTGTACCCATCTTAGGCCAGTAGAAGTGCAGAGATAGCCTTTCTTTGGTCTTCTTAAAACTTGAGTGGCCAGCCAAAGGTACCTCATGGGCTAACTGCAGAAACTGGAGTCGGTTCACTAGAGGTACTACAAGTCTTCTGTAGTCTCCAGGGGTTGACTCAGTTGGTTCACTGTAGAAGAGGCCATCTTCCCAGTGCAACCTATACTTCCCAGGCTCAGTCCCATTGAGCTGAGAAGCTGCCCGTTGGCGAAGACCTTCCAGGGTAGGACACTCTCTTTGTCCCCTACTGAAATCTTCTCTGTTGGGTCCACCTTCTGCCAGTACAGACTGCAGCTCAGGGTGGTCAACAGGGTCAAGATCTCCTACCAAGGCAAGATCCTCTTCTAGATCTGATTCCTCAGTATCTAGTTTGACCATACAGGGTTGAACCTCACACTTAGCCTCAGCTGGGTTTCCCTTTTGTCTTTTCTTGTCCTGCAATGGCAGTAAGTCCTGTGGACTTGGGGTGACGGCTTCCTCTATCATGTCCCCAGCAGAGCCTCTTTTAAGGTTCTCTCCCTTGCAGACCTTGTGAGCTCCTGCTTCCTTCTGCTGGGGGCTCTGGTGGGGTGCTAGATACAACTCCAAGTGTTTTAAGGTCATTACCCAACATGACCCTCCCAGGTACGTTATTTTGCACACTTACAGGTATTCCGACAGTCAAGTCATTGCACTGGATGAGAGCTGGTAACTGGGGAACCATTTGCACAGGGCCTCCAGCTAACTTGGTTAAGTGTTTAGGTGCCTTAGCAACATCCTCCACTTTGAAAAAACATTCATCAACCACAGTTATGCTGGCTCCAGTGTCTCTAATGGCAGGGGTCTCCTGACCATTCACAAGAACACAATCTTTATAATACTCTTTAGTATTATCTGGGATTGAGTTACAGACATCTAAGTTCTGTTGTTCCCAAAGACCCAAAGACACTAAAGCAACACTAGCTGAGACACTTATGGGCTCATCAGCTAGTAGCTGAAAGTTTCCACTGGTCATAGGTACTTCATCCACCTGGGAGAAGGCTAAGGAGACAGTGTTGATCCCAGAAGGTTTACCCTTACACTTGGGATCTCCTTTCACATGACCAGGCAACCCACAAACAAAGCATTTTACAAATGCTCTCTGGAATGGGGGTTTGCCCTGGCCTCCATCTGGTGTGGAACCAGGTGGTACACTAGCCATTTTCGGTTTACCTTGTGGCTTACCCTGGTTATGTTTCGGGCCCTCTTTTGGATTGGAATTATTGGAATTCTCTTTGTTGTCTTTCTGTGGCTGCTTGCCCTCATCCTCCTCGTGAGTAGCCCCAGAAACCTTGTGAGTGGCCCTGTTGGCAACCCACAAGTCAGCAGCCTTAGCTAGCTTCTTAGGATCTATCCCCTTTGAATCAGCCAAGTGCTGTCTGAGCTCAGGAGAACAAACATCAAAAATAGACTCAAACATGACAAGATTCCTCAAACCTTCATAAGTGTTCACTTTGTAACCCTTAACCCAACCATCTAAGTTTTTCAAACATTCACACACCGAGGTAGCCCAAGGGGTACCATCATGCTTTTTGAGGGTTCTAAACCTCTTAAGATACTGGGAAGGGGTCTTCCCAAACCTAGCTATTAATGCTAGTTTCACACACTCATAATCCTGTTTATCCTCCTTCCCCAACTCCATTACAGCATCACTTGCAACAGGGGGGAGCCTAGAGAAAAGCCAAGGAATCAACTGATTCCCTGAGATACCTTGAATCCCATGATTGTACTCAAACATTGCTAGCCAATCCAAAATATCAAGTTTAGTCTCATACATACCAATCATTTCCTTTGGCATATAGGGTCTCTTAGGGCTTGAAGACTTAGAGGACTCTGGGAGAGAAGCATTTTCTAGAGACAGTTTCTTCATTTCTAGTTCCTGGTTCAGCTTCATTTCTCTGAGCCATAACTCTTGATGTTTCATGGCAGTTTGTGCATCAATACGTTTCACATTTAATTCAAGTCTCATTTTCTCAAGTGCAATGAATTCAGGAGTAAGTGCAGGACCTGTGGGGGTCCCTGTGGACAGAGGTTGTGCATTCTGAGCAGGTAAGGGAGTTGTAGGGCTTCCTAGCAAGGACTCATCTACTTCTTCACAATTAACACTCTCAGAATCAGAAACATCAAATTCCACATTTGCTGGAGTTGAAGGTCCTTCTGACCCACTCTCCAGGCTTTTTCCCATTAACTTTGCAACCAGTTCAGATTTCTTTCCTTTACCAGAGATATTCTTATCCCTACACATGGTTCTCAGAACCTCAGCAATATAGAGTAAAAGACTCTATTCAGTGTAGTTTTCCATATTTGACATGATTTCTTAGTTAAATAGAATTAGTGGTGTTAGCCTTGTGGTTAGTTGAACCCAAGCAATAGCAGCACTCTAAGTGTAATCACTCTACTTCCAAATCCTCAGCTCTGTACACCAGTGTTAGGCAGAATCCTGTGCAGTGCCCTTAGGGACCACTACACACGATTAAGACTACAGGTGGCAATACAAGTTTTACCTTTGGTACAAGCCTGTACTACTATGTCAGAGTGGTAGCAGTGGTGGAGCAGCCAGGCTCATCTCCAGAGTATATAAGCAGTACCAGAGATTACACAAAGGGACCACAATTACTGTGACTCAAGCAAACACTGACTCAAGGTTTCAGGTAAAAAATATAAGTACATTTATTTTTTAACCATTCGTTATAAACACAACACTTCTATTAAACTTAAATAAAAACCACACGTTAAATATACCACAACTAACCAATTCACTTTGTACAGTAAGTCTCAAGGTAAGTATCCTGCGTTTGAATGAACCGGTGTTACAAACAAAACACGTTACTGCGAATATGATTATGATCACTTTTTGACAGTTCGGTCTACTAAACAAACGCGTATCCGTGACAAGAAATGCTACCGGGGCAAAAACACACTTTGCATTTGAGATACCCAGAGGGAGTTGGAGACAAAAATCACAGGCAATATTTTGGTTAGGCAGACAGAATCAAGAAACGCTCAAAGACAGGAGTTCAAAAGTCAAAAGGCCGGAGCCAGGGTCGAAAGACACCGGGGGCAGTTGCCGAAGAACACATGGTCAAACAGTAGCCAAAAGTACTTCAATATTGTCAATGTTCGGAAGCAAAAGTTATAAGAAGGAGGGAAGACAAGGGCAAGCCTTGGAAATGAAGAAAAAGGGATTCATCAAGTTTCTTCAACAGAACACAGTACCTTGTTCCAGTGGTGCAGCTGGTGCCCTGGCAGTTCTTCCTGTTGGTTTCCTGCAGACCCACGATTCCTGGAGCTTCGTTGTGAAGGAGGACGTCTGAAGGGGGGTCTGCACCACACGGGGATGAAGCCGGCAGCAGCGACAAGGAATAAAAGGTGCGCTCCTTAAAAACAGGAGAGGCTCTTCAGGTGGCTATCCGGACCACTACAGCAGTGTGCAGCGTTTTCGACCAAGGAAGAGGATCCTTTAGCTGTAGAAGATGAGCTGGTTATCCCCACCAAGTTCAAGGGAAGAAGACTCCGGACTGGATCTTCTCCAAGTTGTTGAAGGGAAGAACGCTCAGGACTGCAGCAGGGCTTCACCGGGACGGGGTAGTTGCAGCAGCCGTCGTTCTCTCCGCTTCCCTTCGGTTCCTTGTAGTTCCAGTGGCGACTCTCTGACTTCCAGCCCAAGAGACCTGCCGTTTATGCGAAAAACCCCCATTCACACAGCCTGGCTGTCAAACACCCAGCAGGGGGGTTGTCCAGTCCGGACAACTACCCTGGCCAATCATGACAAAGTGAGACTTGGGTTTCCTAGGATACCCTGTGCAGGGGGTGACTACACCCCTCTCTCACATTCAGCCCACCTAGACAAACAGGCACCTTGAGGAGGGCTTCCGAGCAGAAGGCCGCCAAAAGACAGTGAACAAAGAAGGTGAACCTAGTTTGCCGCGCAAAGTAAAACACAAGAAGGACTTTAACAAAAGGAAATGGCGAATAAACCCAACCGAAGCCAAAAGAAAGACAATTTGGTCAAGCGGGTTTATGTTCGAAGCTAATATAATAGCCAAGAACAGTACCACGTTTATCTAATATAATCGCGGTAGAAAAGTTAGGGTAGATACCACTGCCACCAGCCAAGTCTAAATGTTAAAAGTGCAAAACAATGCTCTAGGAGGTACAGATAAAAAGGGATACGATTTAACCCTTTCCAGTACTCCATGGAAGATGAGGTGTACTGGATCTGTGGTAGATTGACTAAGTAAAGTTAATGGTAACTTTACCCTTTTCTGGGGGACAGTAGTCGCCTCAGAAATGGAGACGTGGGAAGTCTTAAAGACAACCCTGTGCCACAACCCTGAAGGTGCTGTGTGACACACAAAAAGAAGGGGGCTGCTGAAGTGGTGTGCTTCAGAGTCCACAATCACAAAAACAGAGAGAAACACATTGCAAAACACAGGTAAGAGTGGGGGAAAAGCTCTCACTCTTACCAAGTGGAAAAAAATAATCTCCAGAAGTCCAGCAAAGCTGCTGGGGGACTCACTAGGTGAGGGAAATTAGCCATAGATGAGAATTCTCCCCAACAGCTGTACTGAAAATGGTGCAACATAATCGTGAACTGAAGAAACTGCCTGTGCGGTTTAAAAATGGGGATGTTCAGGTATGCATCTTTTAGGTCTAAGGAAAACATCCAGTCTCCTGCACATAATGACTCCGCAATCTAGGCGGGCGTAATCAACTTGAAGCGTTTCAGCGGTAGGAAAAGATTGAGGAAAGAAAGATCCACGACTAACCTCAGGTCCGCCTGGTTGTTTTTGGGTACCGCAAAAATCCTGGAATAATACTCAGAGCCCTCTTCTTGAGGGGTACTGGTTTCATGGCTTGCATGTCCAATTCTTGCAGGAACTCCCTCAAAGGAGCCGGGTAGCCGATCTGCTACAGCAGAGGGGGGCAGTGAGGTCGGATGGGGGCAGGATTGGGAGATTGAACCCTGTCGAGACTATTGAGACAATCAAGAGTTTGAGAACAGACGCCTCCAAGTGTCGATGTCATTTGACAGAGTCAAATGGCCCCCAACAGGAGAGCTGTGGTTCCCGACCAGATCTTTATTGTTTTTTCCCCCATCACAGGCCGGGGCAGAGGAGGGGGAAAAGGCCCTTGTGGTGCGCCAATGATATCTTCTGTGGGTAATTGGGCATTCTGTCCAGCTGTCGGATCGTCCTATCCTGGAAGCCCCGCAAACCGCTGAAGGACCGAGGATTATGGTCAGACCTACCCTGACTCTGTGGGAAGGATTTCAAAGCAGTCCTGGTCAAGAACACCAAGGATTTGGCAGTTTGTGTGGAGGTTTTCTTCGTCAGTTCCTTGTCTGTAGACAAGCTGAACTGATCCAAACCTACGAATGGGAGGTTGAAGATCCGTTCTTGGACATCAGCAGAGAACCTGGTGGCATGCATCCCAGCAGTCCTTCGCATTTGTACCTCCACGTAGATGCCCCTGTGTCAGGACTGATTTTCTATACTCTGGCCTGGTAGACAGATGTATAGAAGGCCAACCTAGTAGTGTGACAGGGACAACTCTGGGAGCTGTATACAAACCAGTTCAAGGTAGCAAGGCGAGTGGTCTAGGCTAAGTCTAAAGAGGTGGTGAACTTGTAAGGCATCCACAATGAGCACACAGTAAAACAATGAAAGAACACACTTGGACAAACAGGTATAAAAATACTTTGTTACTTATGGCCATATAACAGTGAACATGACTACTTACAGGTAATAATATCACACAACTCGAATAGATACATATACACAATCACTAGAGTAGGGCAAAACACATATCAAATCACTAAAAAGGAAGATCCAGATTAGTATAAGCACTACAGGTCCAGAGAGTTACAATCGTAGCTTAAGTAGTCCATCCCTAAGCTGTAAGGGGACTTGTGCCCAAAAGTTCATCAACGTTCCATAGAGGTTTGTGAAACTGGGAAAAAATGAATTTAGGGTCTCTGGGGTCCAATGAACAGTTCCAAGTGTTAGGGGACAAGTTTATCTAACAAACGTGTCCACAACTTTGCCATTGCTTGTTCACACAAGCACTTTGAAAGCCAAACTATTACAAAAGTTATAAAAGTAATAAAAAAACAAAAAAGAGGGAGTTAGGGGTTCAGGTAAGTATCGCTACAGCTCACCCCCGCTCCCCTGTACTCCGATTCTTTGTAGGACTTGGCAGGTCTGTTGAAGAGGGTCTGAGGTCACGCTTCGTGCCGTCAGACTTAGCCATTGATCCCCAGGGGTTGCAGCTTCGAGCACTTCTCAAGCCAGCGACTAATGCTGGTGCAAGGTCTTCCCGCTGAAAAATGCAAAAGTACTCAATGCAGGGGCACTCTCAGGACAGGAATGGATGCAGGCAAGCAGTTTCGGATGACACCCATTGATGCACGGCAATGCAAAGGGATTCACTTGCTGGGGTCAGACTGTTGCCTCTCTCGGGCCCCCTTGATGCTAGGACCATGACATTTCACAGAGTTAAGTTGTATTGCACATGGTGAAGATCCCCCCAAGTTCCAGCTCTCAACTCGGAACGGCAACATCTGCAGCATGGTAGCCCAAACTCAGAGATGATCAGCCACTGGGTGGTCCAGGGGCCCTTCAGAAGTTTTTTCTTCGTAGGATTTGGAGCTGACATCAAGAATGGATGTTCCCGCCACTCCAACGGGTTGCAGCTCCCTTCCAGGACTGCTGGAGATATTCCACGGGACAGGGCTGTACAAGGACAGCAGCAGCTGGAGAAATCACTCACTGTAATGATCTTTCTATGGATTCTTCTCCCGCAGATTCCTCATGATAGATATCCATCATCCAACTCTGCTGTTCGGAAACTTTTCGACACAGGGCGTAGTGGACCTCGACTCGGCTGTCAATTCTCGATCCGTCTTGTCCGGCTCTCGATGGTCTGCTCCGCAAGTGACGTCAGGTGTCGTATATATAGCACATCACTACGCCCCATGCTTCTGTTCCTCCCCACCCCCCCTGCATTGGAACGCTGCAGAAGGAAAAACCAGAGGAGGAGGCTAAACAGCCGGTAAAAACTTTAAGAAGGATACATCCAAACAGGGCGAACCTCCACAACGATTGAAAAAATTGAAGAGGATTCTTTTTCTTTTTTAAAAAAAATAAGACAGAAGCGGTCATCCAAGAGCCGTCACTAGATGCCTTCTCGCTTGGACAGAAGTGACAAACTACAAACTTAAGCGGGGATAGATGGGAGGGTAGATGAGAAATCTGCGGGAGAAGAATACATAGAAAGATAATTCCAGTGAGTAATTTTGCCTTCAATGGATTGCTTTTGTCCCGCAGATTCCTCATAATGATCGAGCCCCCAAGCAGTTAGAATAACAGAGGAGGACAGAAAGATTTAAACCAGTAGATTCTGCCGTACTGCCCTATCACACTTTGCATAAGCTCCCTGTGCAGCATCCAAGGCATAGTGCTTGGTGAATGTATGTAAGGATGACCAAGTGGCTGCTCTGCATATATCCCTAACAGGAACCCCCTCTCTGGAGGGCTGCAGAGGCTGAAACCCCTCTGTTTGAGTGGGCCCTGGTGCCTGCTGGAAGCTCTTTGCCTGCCGATTAGTAACACTCTGATATGCACAAAAAAATCCAACTTGACAGGGTTTGTTTAGTGATGGCAAGACAGATTCTAGACTAGTAATGGGCCACAAACAACTGGTCCGATTTCCAAAATTCTGGTGAGCGAGCAACATAGAAACCTAACATTCACTTGGGATCAAGGCGGTGGAACCGCTCTTCCTCTTTCGAGGGATAAGAAGGAGGGTAAAAGACAGGCAAATCAATAGACTGAGACAGATGAAACTCTGAAACCACCTTAGGAAGGAATCTGGGTCTAACTTTAAGAGAGACTTTCTCACCAAAAACTTCAGAAAAGGAGGTTTGCAGTGCAATGCTTGCAGCTCGCCAACCCTCCTGGCAGATGTGATCGCAACCAAGAAGGCTGTCTTGTGGGATACATCCGCAAAGAATAGTGCATAGGCTCAAATGGAGGCACCATCAAGTAGGTCAAAGCCAGATTAAGATCCAAATCTGGGACAAACAAAGGGAATTAGCAGAAACGTATTGAGAAGAGCCTTCAGGAATTGGGCCATGACCGGAAGAGTGAAGAAAGAACCTTGATCCTTTTCAACACACACAAGGCCGCCAAATATCCTTTGACTGGTAACCTGAAGGCCCGCTGGAGCCTGTGACAGAAGGAACACCATCACTGTAGTGGTGGGGCAAGATATGGGGTCAATCTTGCGTTCTCTGCCCCACGCCTCAAATCTTCACCTGCAAGCGTACAAAGATCTTGTGGAAGGTCTGCCTGCTGTCAGCAACACCTCAAGTACCTCCTCCACGAGGTCCCAGTCATAGCTCATCCTCTCATGAGCCACACATGTAGGTTGAGGAAATCTGGCGTCTGGTGAAGCACTCGACCTTTGGACTGGGTCAGGAGACCACGACGCAGAGGCGTGCGGTAGACAGATGGCCAGATTCAAGAGATCGGAGTACCATGTTCAACTCACCCAGTCCGAGGCGATCAAGATCATGGTCGCTCAAAATTTCTTCAACCGCCTGAGAACCCAAGGAATGACAGGAATCGGAGGGAAGGAGTAGTGGAGAGGGAAAGTCCAGTCCACCAGAAACACACCCCCCAGTGCGCTGTTCGCTGGGAATTACTGCAAGCAAAATGGTTTGCACTTCCTGTTGCACTCCGTGGCGAAACAGATCCACTGCTCGGGTACCCCAGAGAGAGAATACTTCTTGCAGGACTTCCTGACACTTCCCACTCATGTGAGACCGTGATCTGCCTGCTCAGAGCATCCGCCAAACTGTCCTCGCCAGATGAACTGCTGAAACAGAGATGCGCTTCTCCAGTAACCAAAACCACAGTTGCCTTGTCTGTGTGCAGATGGTACGAGAGCGCACACCACCTCTGTTCAGGTAGTGCATGGCCACCGTGTTGTCCATTAGATTCACAACATGCCTCATCTTAAGGGATGGGCAAAGTACCTCTGGGCTAGCTTGATGTCTCGCAACTACAGCCTGTTGATGCGCCACCTGGCTTCTGAAACTGACCAAAGGCCCCTCACCTGCAAGTCCTTGCAGTGAGTGCATCAACCCTTCAGAGATGCATCCTTGATCACCCAGGTCTGATGCCAGAAGGGTTCACTCGCCATAAAATTGCTGCAGTTGTCGAGGACCACTTGGTTGGATACAGAAGATCCGTGAGGGTTCCCAGGTACTGAAACCACTGGTCCCCTAAGATCTACTGAAGGGATCTCATGCGCTGCCTGGCTTCTGGCACTAGAAAAATGAGAGGCCATGAGACCGTGAGAGGCGGAGGAAGGAAGCTGTTGGTAAAGTGGAGTGGTTGCGGAATAAATTTATTTGTGCTATGCTGTCGGCTCTCTCCTCGGGAGGGTAAGCTTTCCCTAACAGAATGTCTAGAACTGCTCAGATGAACTGGAGCCTTTGGACACATGGGACTTCAAGTTCAGGGAGAAGCCCAGCCCGTGCAGTAGTAGGGTGGTATGCTCTGGATGAGACAAAACCTGTACCGCTGACTTCCCCCGGGATCAGCCAGTCACCCATGTAGGGAAATATATGGATCCCGGATCTCCTGAGGTGAGCCGCGACTACCGCCATGAGCTTGGTGTAGACCCCTGGAGCGCAGGTCACCCCAAAGGGAAGCACTTTGAACTGATAGTGCTTGACCCCTATTAGAAATCTTAGGAACTTCCTGTGCATTTGATGCATCGGAACATGGAAATAAGCGTCCTGTAGGTCTACTGACACCAGCCAATCCTGAAGTTCGAGAACATGGAGGATTTCTCTCAACGTAACCATCCTGAATTTGGCTTTCCTCAGAAACTTGTTTAGAGCCCTGAGGTCCAGAATGAGACGGAGAACTCCTCCTTTCTTGGGTACCAGGAAATAGCAGGAATAGCAGCCCGACATTCTGTCATAGGGAGGTACTTTTTCCACGGCACCCTTCAATAACAGGGCTCTCAGTTCATCCTGGAGCTCCTGTCCCGGTTGGATTAGAGGTGGTGGGGGTCTGTCTGGCGGCTTTTTTAAAGGACAGACAATAACCCCACCGGACTGTCTGTTGGGCTCAGGCATCGGAGGTAATTCTCCTGCCACTGGGGCCAATGTCTTACCAACCCCTCCACCAACCAGTCGTGGGAGTGGATATCAAAGCGGCTTAGAGAATCGAGCCACCCAAGCAGCTGCCACTGTCTGCTGGCCTCTAGAAGCCCCTTTGCCCCTCCCAGGATGCGAGAAACACCTCTGCCTGGCCTGCAGGAGCTGCACCTTCCTGCCATACGGTACATAACGTCTGTAGCCTCTGCCTCTTGAGGCAAAGCTGAAGGCAGGCTTGTCCGGCTTCATAGCTACGCCCAACAATTTGGAGCCAATTTTTAGATTTTTTTCCAAAGAGTACTAAGCTTTTTGGCCAAAAAGCAAATCTCCCTCAAAAGGCATGTCCTGCTATGAGATTTGGGGAGAAGCTAGAGGTTTTTAGATAGGCCTGTCTCCTCATCACTACTGCAAACCCCATTGAAAGGAAAACACAGTCTGCCACATCCAGGCCCATCTGCAACGACTGCTTGGCTACCTCCTTCCCATCCCTCACCAGCTGCAAAAATCTGTTCCATATTTCACGTTTGGGGACGTACTCAGCCACATGCACCACAGATTTCCACAAGCCAAAGGAGATTATAAATTACTCACCGTAGTGACTAACGTACTCTTAGTCCATACTCCCCTTTCCTCCATACTGTATGGGAGTCCCTCGCTAGGGACGTGAGACTGAACCCTTTTCACCAGAAAAAATCTTCTTGCTCTTTAAATTTAAAGGCGTGTGGGTGCGCCGCCCTGTGAGCATGCGCTCCCCTGACTCAGCCCCCTCTGACGCGTGGACTATATTACCATTGCCTAATGACACCAGTTTCATTAAGGGGGAGGATGGTGGGATGTATGGAGGAAAGGGGACTATGGACTAGGAGTATGTTAGTCACTACTGTATGGGTTATTATAACTGATTGTAGGCCCAGGGTAGAGAGGTGACCCTCCTAAGAAAACAAGTTCCTTAAAACTGCCTGACCAAATGCCACGTTCAACCTGGAGATGGCATCCAAGCACTAGTGCTTGCAGGAGGCCGAAGGCATAGTCCATGTAGTCGCCTTACTGATGAGCTGCCACGGAACGTGCCTCTAGAAAGCCACAGCTGTGGCCTTGGCTCTGATAACGTGAGGATGCATATTTGCCGGTAGTGGTTTGTGCTGCTCCTCATAAGCCTCCTTGATGGCCGCAACCATCCATCTTGCTATGGAAGCCTTGGAAGCTTGATAGCCTGGCCTTGACCCACCGAAGGTGACAAAGAGAGCCTCTGATTTGCAGAAGCTCTTGATTCAGTCCAGGTAGAATTTTAGAGCACGCCTGACATCTAGACAGCGCAGTACCCTCTGCGCCCAGCCCTTGGGGTCTGTGAAAAAAGTAGGTAGCACTATCTCCTCATTGAGGTGAAACGAGGAGACTACCTTAGGTAAGGAATGCGGGGTGATTTCTAAGGACCACTGTGTCCTTATGAAAGGTAGTATAGGGCTCTGAAGCCACCAGTGCCTGGATTTCGCTGACCCTGCGTGCAGACATAAAACCCAACAAGAGGGCTGTCTTAATGGTGACTAGCATGATGTCCGCGGAGGCCATTGGCGCAAATGATTAATGCGCCAGTGTGCCCAAAACTACATTGAGGTCACACACTGGGTGTGGCTTCTGGATAGGTGGGTACAGCCTGGTGAAGCACACCAAATGTCTTAACTACCAGGTTGAAGGATGAAAAGACCTTCTACGAGTTCCTATAGACTCTGATGGCTGCCAGATAGTTGCAGCATTTGTCTACTTGCACCCGCAAGTGTGCGAGGTGTGCTGAGGAGGACAGCACGTTGTCCAATGTGCAAGTCAAAGGATCGACTTCCTTTGATTCTGCCCAGTAACAAAACCTAGTCCACTTGCTCTTGTACTGGGACCTAGTAGCGTTTCTCCTAGCGCACTGTATATGGGATACATTACTCACCGTAATCGTATTTCTGATGCTTGTATCTGCTTAGATTCACATGCTGTGCATAGGCCGACATCTAGTGGAAGCTGCGGAGTATGTCCACTGTACCCAAGATCCCTCACGCGTCTAGGATCCTCAGATTGTATTTTTTCTGACATGAGATAGCATGAGGAGTAGCGTGAGTACAGGTAATCCAAGCAGATAGAAAGGTAAGACTACAAGCAACCATGCGCCTTCTCTCAGAGGGGAGGAAGGGTGGGTCGCATGTGAATCTAAGCAGATACAAGCATCAGAAATATGATTACTGTGAGTAATGTATCCCTTCTGAGGTTTGTGGAATCTGCTTAGATCACATGCTGTGCATAGATTAGCAAGCAGTCCCTGAAGAAGGAGGTGGGATGTGAGAAGGGTCATGAGCAAATAAGTGTCTTAGAACCGCTTGTCCCACTTGTGTATCTGCCTTGGAATGGGTGTCAATGCAGTAATGCTGAGTAAAAGTGTGAATAGAGCTTCAAGTAGCTGCTTTGCAAATGGTGTCAAGGGGTACATTTGCAATGAAAGCCAGAGTGGCCCCAATGCCTCTTGTAGAGTGGGCTCTTGGCGTGAAAGGCAGAGTCTTTTCAGAGAGTGAGTAACACAGCTGGATACAGTTAATAATCCACTTCGAGATGGCACCTTTAGAGACGCGATCCCCCTCTGCCTGTAGCTACGGAGGCAAACAGCTGATCTGTTTTCCTTAGCGGTCTGGTTTTATTTACATAGTAGAGGACCGCCCTACGCACATCTAGAGTGTGTAGTTTCACCTCAGCTGAGCTTTGAGGGTCCTGGAAGAAAGCCAGAAGCTCGATGGACTGGTTTACGTGGAATTTAGATATAAACTTAGGTGAGAACCTAGGGTGTGTGAGTAAAAAACCAGTTTGTCTTTATGGACAGTAAATAAGGGATCCTGCACTGACAGAGCCTGAATTTCACTGACCCTTCTTATAGAAGTAATAGCTACCAAGAAGGCCGTTTTATAAGTCAGGTGTTTGAGACTGCTTTTATGCATGGGCTCGAAAGGGGGGCCCATGAGCATAGATAGCACCACATTAAGGTCCCACCCTGGTGGTGGGTTTGAAAGAGGAGGGTGAAGTCTCTTTACTCCTTCCATGAAGGCTTTAACTACTGGTACTTTCCACCACAAGACCTTGTTATGGGAAGTGGTGTATGCCGACAGGGCTGCCAGGTGTACTTTCAGTGAGTTAAAAACCAGTCCTGCATCCAGCAGGTGGAGCATGTATGTAACAATAGTGGAAGGAGTGCAATCAACTGGGTTGATTTGTTTACTCTGGCACCAGATAACGAATCTCTTCCACTTGTCAAAGTAGCAGTGCCTTGTGTTTCGTTTCCTAGATTCTTTTAGGATGTCCATACACCTCTGTGGTAAATTGAGATGTCCAAACTCTATGACCTCAGGAGCCATGCTGCCAGGTTCATTGAGTTGGGTTGCTGATGCACTGTTTGACCTTGGTGCTGGGACAGTAGGTTGTACCAGGCCGGAAGTTTGATGGGCTCGCACACCGCCATCCTGCGTAAGTGTGGGAACCACGGTTGTCTTGCCCACATGGGAGCAACTAGGACGAGCGTCTGTTCATCTTGTTGACCACCTTCCTGATAAGGAGTTGGTGGAAAAGCGTACGCAAACATCCCTGACCAGTTCATCCACAGGGCGTTCCCCTGGGAGTCTGGTTGGGGGAACCTGGATGCAAATCCTGGGCATTGTCTGTTTTCGCTTGTGGCGAATAAGTCTATAATGGGGAAACCCCACTGAGAGAAGATATCTTCTACGACCTCTCTGTGTAGAACCCATTCGTGTTCCTCTGGGAGGGAGTCTCTGCTCAGAGCATCCGCTAGGGAATTGAGCTCCCCTGGAACATGTTGTGATGACAGGAAGATGTTCCGTCTGAGTGCCCATATCCAGATTTTCTGGGCAAGCTGGGACAGATTTGGCGAACGAGTCCCTCCTTGCTTGTTCAGGTAGAACATGGCTGTCGTGCTGTCCGTCCGGATTTGCACTGACAGGTTTAGTAGGTAGGGCTCGAACACTTGAAGCGCTCTGAATACTGCCAAAAGCTCTAGCAGGTTGATGTGGTTCTTGGCCACTAAGGGAGACCAGAGACCCTGAGCTGTGTGGTGGAGATGGTGAGCTCCCCACCCCGTCAGGCATGCATCGGTAGTGACTACTGCCTGTACTTCGGGATCGTAAAAGGGTTTCCCCTGTGCAAGATTCTTTCTTGTCCACCAGTGAAGGCTTTGTACCAGTGTTGGCGAAACGACCACTAGATCGTCCCACTGACCACTTGCCTGAGACCACTGTTTCGCCAACCATTCCTGCATGGGACGCATGCGCAGGCGCGCGTGGGGGACCAGGTAAATACATGATGCCATCATGCCCGGCAAACGCATTCCTTTGCGTACCGTTATTTGGTGACCAGACTGATATTGCGGAATTTGCAGTAGTATATTCCGAATTCTTTCCTCTGAAGGAAATGTCAACCCCTCTTGAGTATCTAGGATTGCTCCTAGGAACTGTTTGGAGGTGCTTGGCACCAGGCTTGACTTTTTCTCGTTGATTGAGAAGCCTAATTCGTGGAGGAGGTCAATAGTCCTTTAAATGTTTGTCCTGCAAATTACTGGGGTTTCCCCCGTTATGAGCCAGTCGTCCAGATAAGGGTACACCGGGATTGCCTCCCTGCGTAGGTGTGCAGCCGCCACCGCCAGTACCTTGGTGAATACCCTTGGTGCCAAAGCTATTCCGAAGGGCAGTACCTTGAACTGGTAGTGCCGACTGTCCACTTTGAAGCGCAAGTACCTTCTGTGCGCTGGGAACCTGGAAATATGAAAATAGGCATCTTTCATATCCAAGGTTGCCATGTAATCCCCCTTTTTTAGGAGGGGGATTACCTCTTGTAGCGTAGTCATTCGAAACTTTTGGGGCTTGACATACTTGTTGGCAGGCCGTAAGTCCAATACTGGGCGCATTGTCAAATCTTTTTTTGGCACAAGGAAGTAAATTGAATAAATACCCTTGTTTACCTGGTGTCCCGGGACGAGTTCTATCGTGTCCTTTGCTAGCATATTGGCGATCTCCTCGAGGAGAATCTTCTGATGTTCTAAAGAGTATACTCTTTGTCGTGGAGGATGGTTCCGGGGACGCTGCAGTAGTTCTATACAGTACCCATCTGTCTGATGTGATCCCTTCCCAAGCCTGGGTGAAGTTGGAAATGCGTCCCCCCCCCCTACTGGGGTTGCGTGAGAAGGGACCCTGAACTGAGCGTCACTGCTTTGGGGGAGGCGTGCCACCTCCTCTACTGGGGCTGCCTCTGCCTTTACCACGTCCTCTCCTATTACCCCTGCCGTAACCCTGGGTAGACTGTTGGCTGTTGTTGTTCCACTGTGTACCCTGCCCCTGGGAATAGTTTGATCCTCTCTGGGAATTTTGGCCGCGTGGGCGACGAAAATTTCCATTCCGTCTCTGGTTAGGGGGTTTATTGGTTAGTTGGCCAAGGGACTCGAGTGTCTCATATTCGTCCTTGGCATTCTTCAGCGCATCCTTGACCGCCTTACCAAACAGATCGGCTTCCACCGGTTTGTCCAACATTGATGCCTGGGTTTCTGCCTTAAAACCAGACTGCCGTAACCACGCATGTCTCTTGATAACAGTACCTTCTGCTATCAATCTGCCTGCGTTGTCCGCAGCGTCAAAAGCTGCTTTTAAAATGCAACCAGACACGGCTCTACCCTCTGCTGAAATTCGTGCTAACTGGCCTTTTAAGGGTTCTGGTGCAGAGGCCATGAGTGCCGCGGCTTCTTCCCACTGATGGCAGTTGTAGCTGGCCAACAGGGTGGTGGAGTTTGCAATCCTTGGTTGATAGGCGGACGTTGAGGCTACTTTCCTGCCGAAACCATATAGTTTTTTGCTCTCCTTGTCTGGAGGAGCTTCGGACGATGACAAGGGTGTTCCAGCCCTCTTACGAGTGTTAGTGACAACCAGGGAGTCTGGCTTCAGATGTCCTCTTATATAGAGAGGGTCAGACTGGGCTGCCCTGAAAAGTTTTTCAACTCTGGGATTGACTGCTCTGGTGAGGTTCGGGTTCACCAGGGACGGGTCTATTCTTCGCTGAATAGACTTAAGGATAGGGATGGTCTGAGCAACAGGCCTCCTTTCTCCCACTAACTCCTCGGCGAAGTCCCTCTCCTCCTGAACACCGTGGGTGTCAATTTGGAAATGTTCTGCTGCTCGTGCGAGAACCTCGTTCAGGAGGGGTTGGTTATCGACAGGGGAGTCGGTAACCGGGGCTTCCTTCTCTACCGGGGAATCTACTCTGTAGGTTTCAGGGTCTTCCTCTTCCTCATCATCCCCATAGTAGCCCGTCCCGGTTTGCTCTTCTACCATGCCAAATTCTTGGTCCTCACCAAAGGAAGTCTCTCCTTGATACTGTGAGTATGGCCGTGAGTATGGTTGTACATCGAAGGGGTCCGAAGACCTCATAGGTGTCTCAAACCGGGGTTTCTTACTCGGGGGGGATAGGATCATTAGAGCCTGAGGGTGTAGACCCTTGTGGATTATATGAAAGGAAATGGTCTGGATTTTTATCATAAAAGTCTGCCAAAGAAGACATCCTTGACATGACCCTATGTATGTCATCACTCAACCATTCTTTGGAACTGGGAATTACTCTCTCAGAAAGTCTAGGAGACTTATCCTGAGTAGACTTGCTGGTTTTAGAAATAGCAGCAGACTTGGGCTTGTCTGTCTGTTTAAGAGGAGTGGAGTGTTTTACAGGTGTGGAAGAGTGCAGTGGCTGCTTCTTCTGCTGTTTTCCCCCCTCCCCGTGAGTGGAAGAGTGTTTTCCCTGTCCCTTTGTGGTTCTGGAGCTTTTCGACGCCTGGCGTCGAGGATCGGGAGTAGAGTCCCTGTCCTTCAAACGTGGGGCCGCGCTGATCTTGTCTGCGGGCTCCGACTCCTGGAGAGCAGCCTGGGGGTGGAAGTCATCTTCGTCCTCCGACGATCGAACTTCCGTTAGCTTAGGGAGCGAGGCACTCTTGGCAAGAGTGGATGATTGCCTGGAGTCATGCGGCGATCTCGATCGAGAACGCCCAGAGGACACCGATTTGGACCGTTCTCTATGTGCCTCTTTCCGAGAACTCGACGTCGTCGAGTCTCGGTTGGACTTCGTGTGTTTTGTGTGAGTGGTGTGTGAAGCGCTTGTGTCGCCGAGGGTCTTCCCCATAGCCGCCCTGTCGGACGACCTTCCAAGGTCGGGGACTTGCGCTCGGCTGTCTTTAGATGCCGTAATGCCCTCGCCGTCCGAAAGCACGGTGTCGCTGCCATCGCTGAAGGTGCCCTCCGCCGCCATGGCCGCCTGCCTGGCGTGGTGGCCCCAACGCTTCGTCGAATGGTCCTTAAGTGTCTTAGGTTTAAACCTACTACACGCTCTGCAGTTCGCCTCGGAGTGGTCCCTCGGCAAGCAGAGATTGCACGAGGCGTGCCTGTCGACCCAAGGGTATTTGCGATTGCACTTGGGGCAGAATTGAAAAGGGGTACCCTCCATACGCACCTTGAGGCAGCGGGCTGGTAAGTGTAGGAAATGTATAAGAGGTACCTATATACCAAGAGTGTAGAGTATGTGCAACCCCCCACTCTCCCTACTTGCAGGGCCAAGGCCAGAGGCCTTCCAAGGCCCGGGCCGAGGCTAGAGGCCTTCCGAGGCCCAAATCCGTCGTGCAGCAGCCGACGGTCGAATTCTTCTCCAAGCCGGCGTCGAGTGTCGAAGTTCGACGTTGGGGTGGGGAAAGGATGTAAATTTATCGATATTTTAGCCTACTCCACTTTGCCCTCCGCCTTGTTGGCCTCTAAGGGTACCTCCCCCTCAGTATTCCCGGAGGCATCATGTTCACTTGGACAGGTCTGGATGGACCCAGACAGTGTGGCCACCAAGTGTCTCCAGGCCAGCAGCATTTCCGCTTCTTCCTCCTCTCCCATATTGGCCGCTTCACTCCATACCGCCGTTTCCGCTTCAGCCCATTTCTGGAGATCATTCCACCAGACCTCTGCCTTTGGTCTGTTGCATGCTTTCCAGCCCATGGCAATTCTGCGCTTGACAAGTATACAAGCCAAGTCCTTAAGTTTGCTCACGTGTTTCAGTTTGCGCAGTCTAGGAAAACCCCCTAGCATGCATGCCCACACTGATTCCACGTCTAGCGTGATCCCTTCCTCAGTTAATCGGTGGGCTACTTCTCCCCAGCATTTCCTAATTTCCGGACATGCTCAGAACATGTGTATCATCCTTGTGTTCACTTCCCCACATTTGGAACATGTTTGCTGTTCTGCGCTCTTGAATCTAGCAATCCTCTGGGGGGTCATATACGCTCTGTGGGTTACATATAGTTGGATTTGTTGCAGCCTCGCGTTCCTGGACACTTTTTTATGGTACCTCTGAACCCTCTTCCACAACCCATGATTCATAAGTTCCCCTGCTTCCTCTTCCGAGTCCAGTCTTAGCTGGTCACTTCCTTTCCCACCCTAGACATCAGTAATTTGTATATTCGGGAAACCTTGTGCCCCCCCCCTCTGCGATATCATATATTGCGTCTATGGTCGTATCGCGTTGCTCTTCCAGCACTATTTCGGACCATGGTTCTCTCACCCACTGTACCAATCTGGTATAAGTGATATACTGCCCCAGGTGTAGACCTGTTTCTTCTACCAGTACATTACATTCCATTACCTTCTCATCTTGCCATATAGCTCCCATTGTTGCAATGCCCACTGGTTCACAGTGCTTACGAATCATCTTTCTCAGTTGCTCGTCCCCTCCGGTCAATGCCACTAGCGGCACTTGCGGAGAGCACGGGGTCAGATTTTCCATGACCTGGCAAGCCTTACGCCACATCTTCCATCCCAGTGCCAACATCCCCGGGCGCCTTTTTAGCTCTGGTTTGGGCAGCCATATCCATTCTTTTAATAAAAAAAAAACGGAGCACATTCAGACTTCAGCAATCTAAATTCCTATGTTGAGTCTTCCGTTAGCCACTTAGCCACATATTGTAATTGACTGGCCAAATGATAGATCTCAAGGTTGGGCAGTTTTATGCTCCCTTTGTCATGCATGTTCTGTAGTTTCCACAGGGCTATTCTATTCATGGTGTTATGCCAAATGAAGCCTCTACATACGCTCTGAAGTTTAAGAAAGAATCGCTTGGGTATCATGTATGGTATATTCCCAAAAAAGTGTAACAGTCCAGGCAGTACTACCATCTTCAACAGAGCCACCCCGCCCCCCCCACCCCATGGTCAAATCTAGCTTAGCCCAGAATCTCATGCTATTCTCTAGGTTTGCTACTGCCTTCTCTGTATTGTATTTGTATTTCAGCCTCCACCTTGTGATAGATATCAATCCCCAGGTATCTAAAGGTTCTGATCTCCCAGGGTATTTGTAGTACTGGTAGGTATTCTCGCGGAATCCCTTTATAACTCCCCAGGGGGAATATGTGCGACTTCTTAGGATTAACTGCAATGCCAGAGAGCAACGCAAATCGCTCCATTACTTCTAAGATTTATTGCAGATTTTCCTCCGGGTACCTCAAGTATAGCAGCATATCATCGGCACACAATTATATTAAGTTTGGCCCTCCTTTCGTGTAGATCCCCACCTCCTTGCATTGTTGCCTCAGGTATATCACTAGGGGTTCTAGCGCGAGAATGTACAGCATCGGGGACCGCAGGCATCCCTGTCTGATGCCCCTAGTAAGCTGCCACCTCTCTGAAATGATCGCTCCCGTCTTGACTCTGGCTAGTGGTGAGCTATACAGTAATTTCACCCACTTCAGGTGCCCAGGCCCCATTCCATATTCTTTTAGTGCTGCTATCAGCCAAGGCCATTTGACCGAATCGAAGGCCTTCACGCATCTAATGAAACAATTGCAACTTTGTGCGAGTCTCCTGATTGCTCTATGACACGGTGGAGCCTTCTGAGATTGTAGGATATGCTCCCGTGCAGAACATATCCAGTCTGATCATGGTGTATAAGTTTGCTTATGACCTGTCTCAGTCTATTTGCCAGCACAGCCGTGAGTATCTTGCTATCCTGGTTCAGCATAGACAGCGGCCTGTACGACCCGCAGTCCATGCTCGGCTTGTTAGGTTTGAGAAGCGGAATAATGATCGCCTCCCTCAGGGATTCTGGCAATATCCCTGTTTCAAATGCTTCATTTAACATTTTCAGTAGCGGGGGGAGCACTTCCACCCTGTATGTTTTGTAAAACTCACTAGGGAGTCCGTCCGCTCCCAGGGCCTTACTGGTGGGTAATTGCTCAATCACTGCTTCTACTTCCTCCAATGTGATTGGGGCATATAGTTTCTCTCTTCTGCACTCAATTTAGGTAAGCCGATATCATCTAGCGTTTCCACTATCTCGCTCCATTCTCCCCCTTCTACGTCGCCATACAGTTGTTTATAGAACTCAAGGAACTCTCCGTTCATCCCCGCTTGGGTATCTTGTCCACTCTCCCTCTGTATAGCTCTGATCGTTGGTCTGGGTGTCTCATTTTTGTACAATCATGCTAGCAAACTCCCCGGCTTGTCTCAACCCGCGTGCTGCCTTTCTATGTATTTCTTGTAATTTAAGTTGCATAATCTCTCCCAGTGCCGCCCACGTTCTTGCTGTAATTGGCTTATGGTTTCAGCATCCTCCCGAAAGTTACCTCCTCTACTAATGGCTGCCTGTAGTTTCGCCTCCACCCTCTGCAGCTCCTGCAGTATGCCTCCTTGCAGCCCTTGAGATTTAGCTACAGATGATCCCCTCACCACCACCTTAAATGCCTCCCATAGGGTGCCAGCCGATTCTACACTTCCAGTGCTATTTTGAAAGTACTCTACAATCTCCTTTCTCATGTCCCCTCTGAACACTGTCTTTCAATGCTTCGGCTCTGAGCCACCACGTTGGGATCCTAGCTCTAGGAGGCAAATATTGCCATGTTAAGACCAGTGGCGAGTGGTCCGAGAGGTCCCTAGCTTTGTATTCTGACCGCACTATCTCTCCCGTCATCTCCGAAGAGGCAAACAGTCTAGCCATGTATACAAGTTTTGTGGAGCCGAGTAATGTGAATAATGTAATTCATGTGGGTGGTGCAGCCTCCATATATCTTCCAGCTGACAGTCTCCCAACAGGGTCCTCAAGGTTCTGGCCACGGGGATGGGTTTGTCTAATTTCCTGTCTGCCCTGTCCACCCTGGGGTCCAGCGTGCAATTAAAGTCACCTCATGATCTTATTCCTCTTCAATTAACTGTAGAGCCCCCTTACATTCCAAGTTTCTATCTTAAGGTCTCATCTTTCATCCATACCCGGTCCCACCTCTGTCCTCCCGTATCTTCTGCATCATGCGTAGTAGTGCGTGTGTGTAAGCTCATTCCTTAACGAATAACGCTACAAATCCCACAACTCCCCTCCTGTCCCTGCCCTTCCCATCCCCAACTGTTGCCCAGCTCCATCCTGGATCTCAGGCTATCCCACATTTAGTCCTTTCTCAGCTTGCCGGTACTCTGAACTCAGCAGGGGTTACCTCACTAGTGGCAACCCAACTAAACTATCTCTAGGGGTATGAGAGTGAGTCCGCTGTATCTCCCATAATTATGCCACATTATGCTATGCCCGCCTGTATCTACCGCTCAAAACCTAACACTTCTTCCAGTTTACGTTTGCCCTACCTAATATTCAAGTCGCAGCGTCACAGTTTATACAGCACCTCAGCCTCTGGAACCGCTGCCTCACTTGTCCGTTCCGCTCTCCTCTTGTTTGTCTGTCCCTGACAGGCAGTTCTGCGCATCCAGCCACTCTGTTGCATCCTCTGGGGTCTCAAAAAACAGGGCCCTGTTCCTGTGAAACACTTTCAGTTTCGCCTCTACATCAGCATGTATTTGTATCCCGCCTCGCGCAGCCTCCTCTTCAATGTCCCATAATTCAGCCGCCGTCTCTGCACCAGGAGTGTATAATCCGGGTATGCCGTAATAGTCGCAGATTCCCCTTTGTATTGTGCCCCCTTTCCGGAAGTGTTCCAGGATTTTCACCCTATATCGATAATTCAGTATTTTGTCAATTATCAGTCTCGGGGAGGGGGGCGGGGGGGCTCCTGGCGGTGGTCTCCTTGTCAGGGATCTGTGTGCTCTCCCCACCGCAAACCCTTGGGTAAGCGCCCCTCCATCGATTTCTTGCTGTAACATGGTCTCGATATAATCCGTAGGCCCTTCCTCTCTTTCTGGAAGCCCCACAATGTGTATTTTGTTTCTTCTAGCACGTCCTTCGGCTTCCTCTGTTCTGTTCTCTGGGTTGCTCACTTGTTGTCGCAGTATGTGGATCTCCGAGGCATGTGACGTGCAGGCAGCTGTATATGAGCTTGTTTATTTCTCCAATTCGCCTGTGCGTTCTGCTATTGTTCTTACGTCCTGTCTCAATAAATTTACCTCCTCTTGCACAGCTCCAATTTTAAGATCCAGTGATGTTTTGAGTTCAGCCATGGCTGCCTCTAGTTTAGTTTCCCATGCTACTTTCAGATCCGCAATCGCCTCCAAGATCTGCTGGTCGTTGCGTGCTGGTGCATTGTCCGTTTGTGGGTTCCTCTCCCTATTCCTGGCCCCCTCCATTGACTGTGGTGTTTTTGTGAATTCCTCCATTGTTGATGGTTTCCCTTTTGTTTTGGGCAACCTGGATGCCATCCCGGTATCGCCAGGTGTCTCCGTTCCAGGTGGTTGGGGGCAGACTTTCTGGTGCTTCAGCTTGCACCGGCTCGCCAAGTGGTTGGTTTCCTTTGGGGGCTGCCCACTTGGCTTGCAGAGGGGTGAGGTGTGATTTTTAAACTGCTTATAACTGTGTAATGTTATATAACTGAAGAGTGAAATAAATGTATATTCTATTACTTGAAAACCTTGAGTCAGTGTTTGCCTGAATCATAGAAATAGCTGTCCTTTGTGTAACTATTTGACACTGCTCACTTGCTCTTGAGAAGTCTGGCTGCTCAGTCATTGCTACCACTTAAACTGTGTAGTCCAGGCTTGTACCAAAGGTGAATTTGTACAGACACTTGTAGACTTAATTGTGTGTGGTGTACCCAAAGGGTAATGCATATAATTCTGCCTAACCGTCAGTCGTGTATATTAGCCCGGCTGCGCCTCATTGCTTACAGTCAGCCCTTTTGGGTGTGTTATGGTGCTCTATCCTTGTGTATTCCCCTTGTCGCAGGCACCCCTGCCGCCTGCGACGTTCTGCTTACGGCTCCGTAGAGCTAGTGTGTGGGAGCGCTATACCTCGTAGGAAGAAATCCTTTTCACGGCTCCTAGGTTGTGTGGTCCTCCTGGTCGCGCCTCAGCTACCTGTCCTGTTTCGAGTGCTGACTCCCTCCTTGCCTCAGTAGTCATTTGCGCCTCAGCTGGGGCCCACTGCTATGGCCTATGTGTTGTCTGCTGCAGTAGGCGACTCAGTGACCCTCCATGTCACTGCAATTAGTCTCTGCATTGGGGGTAAAGCCCTATCTGCCGGATTCTTCCTCCCCACTCGACACGAGCAGGGGTGCTGTTCGGTCAGTGCCCAAGCACTATGTTGCTGCTAGCCCAATATGAGTGCAGTGCCTCCGTTGCATGCTCCGTGTCCGTGCAAGGACACAATTCCACATATGCTATGGACGGTCTCCTCCGTGGCCCTTCTGCTGTGTAGTGCTCCGGACCGGGTCTCAGCTGCCAGTTCGGTCCTGTCTGTATCTGCAGCTCGTTTTAGGTGCTGGTCTCCTCGGCACCTCCGTGATTAATTTCGCCGCAATTGTCCCTCTCCTCCGAGAGTCTGCATCGTCCCTCTGATCCTAGTGTGCTGAGTGCGCTTGCATCCGCCGCCTCACGCACTCGGGATTCATTCCTTTGTCCTTCTAAGCAGACTTTTTGCCTGGGCATTGGTCTGGGACCAGCCACCGTCTTGTACAGATATCTTGTCTCATAACACCCCGTTCTGCCTCACGTTTGATGCGTGGTGTGCAGTGTTTCCCAAAGCTTCTGATCCGTTTAGGAATTTATGCAGTGTCTCTAGTCGGCGGGCATTCTTAGGATAATGTCAGATCTGCAGGAGCTCCGGCGCAGACCAGCCTCTCACATGGCGAGTTAGCCACGCCCCTGCTCCTAGCGCCCTGTATGTCTAGGTTAGCCTGTGACAGACGCAAATGCTTTAATGTGACCTGTTCAGGAACCATGCTGCGAAAGCTAACCTCTGGGGGGGAGGGGGGATGACCGTGCCTCCCAGCTGTGAGAGTAGGTGAGCTGGACCCAGCGGAAGATGCACCGGGGCCTGTTCCGTCAGGCTGAGTAGTTCAGAGAACCATGGCCTCGTGGGCCACCACAGGGCTATCAGGATGACATGGAGGTGCCGGGCCTCCCTGATCTTGCAGATTACCCTGTGGACCAGGGCAGTGGGAGGGAAGGCATATGCGTTCATGTTGTCCCATTGTATCTGCATTGCATCGCCCAGAGAGCCCCAGCTTTGTCTCTGCCAGGACGTGAACTGGGGGCACCTCCTGTTGGACCAGGTGGCAAAAAGATCCACCTGAGATGACCCCATTTGTTGAAGATCCCCGAAGTACTTGTTCGTTCAACTGCCATTCGTAGCTGTCCGCACCCAGTCTGCTGAGCCTGTCCGCCTCCAGGGTGGACCACCCCCCGGGAGGTGGATAGCCCTCGAATGCATGTTGTTCTCCAGAGCCCACTCCCAAATGCTGACTGCCAAGGTGCATAGGGGTGGAGACCTGGTGCCACACTGCTTGTTGATGTAATACAAGCTGGTGGAGTTGCCAGTTTCAATGAGGATCATCTTGCCACTGATCGGCAGGAAGGCTTTGAGAGCAAGCCAAATCACCTTCACCTCTAGCCAATTGATAGGGCCTCCTGTTCCTGAAGCGACCAAACTCCATGCACACTGCGGCTGTCCAGAGTGGCTCCCCAGCCCTCCAAGGAAGAGTCTGGTGGGGGTAACCTGCGTTGCTGGTTACCTGAAGGGCCTGCCTATCTGCAAGTTGTAGTCTGTGCTCCACCACACTAGGTCCTGGTGGAGAGGGATGCTGACAAGTTCTGCCTAGAAACCCCTCTCCTGACTCTAGGAGGCTCCGAAATGCAGCTGCAATCATTACATTTTGAGCCTTGTGTAAGGCACTGCCAGAAGACATGCCACCATGATACCCAAAAGGTGTTGATACCACCACTTGTGTTCCTGCGTGACGAGGAATCCCCCTGCCAGAAGCCAACAAATGTGATATTTGTATATTCACGCATTCTCATCCCGATCCCTGGATATTCTGGCCACCATTCCAAGATGGCTGCATTCTGCTCGTAGGCATCTCTGCCTTCCTGCTCTGGGTCCACCCAGGCTCCTGGTGCCCCGCTATTGGCTGCTGGAGCTCTGAAAAGCTCCAATCATCCGCCGGCAGGCGTAGCCGGCCTGCATCATGAAGGCCTACTGACAAAGGCGATCGCCCTGTCCCCGCCTGTCCACACCTTCTCAGCCGTCGGCCGGTTTCTCGGCACCGCTGTCACCCTGCCATTGGAGGAAAACGCTAAAGGTACTCTGAAACCCTGCTAGGCACGTCGCTCCCATTACAAAAATGTAGAACTACTGAAATTCGTCCCTTAAGGCACTGTCTGCAGCTAATTGCCTGATGCCACCTTTATTGTGCACCTCCCATCCAGATCACGCAAATCACATCTTGGCACAATGCTTGCATTGTATTTTTTATGAGCTGCCACCTACTTGTGTCCCGCCACTATTTAGCCTTTGCCTGCCCTACGTCTAAAATCGAATCTAGGCACTGTATTTTTGATGAGCTGCCACCTACTTGTGTCCTGACACTATTTAGCCTTTGCCTGCTCTACGTTGGAAATTGAAACTAGGCACTGTATTTTTTGCTGAATTGTGACCCACTTGTGACCTGCCACTGCCCCAGCACTAGTCGCACGATCTCTCTGTCATCTCCTGTCACAGCTGCACGCACCCACACAGCCACTCTCCACCATCGTGATGCCCAAGAGTTCACCTTCCATTCACAGCACAGACTCACACTCCCGCACACTCTCTGCCACACTCCGCCCAGCCAGCCTAATAGCCCTCTATATAGTCCTCACAATAATGGCCCCCACGCCTCCCCACATACACCCAGCACACCACATTCAGCCCCCTGCACTAAATTCACACGCCAAAGCACCAGATCACACAGTCTCATCCACCTAGCCTAGCTATCGGACTCCACAATCTCAGAATTTGATCACTTCCCAGGCATTTACCCTGCTCACCCACACCCATCACGTCAAGAAATACCAGATTAGGCACCCGCACCGCACCATTACCACACACTAAGATGAGCAAATGCACTAATCCTCCCTCACCACCACTCCAACTGGCCTCAGCACTACCTCGCACTACTTCAGTACCGCACACCACAACAAGCACACCTCATCCCACCCTAGTATAAACAAAAATGTCAAAGGCACACAATACCCACCTCTCAAATGTGCACTACTGAACGTATGCTCCCTACCTGCATATGCCTTCGAGATAAATGATCTACTATCCACACATAATCTGTATCTACTAAGCATCACCGAAACCTGGCTCAATGATGCCTCCTGCCCAGCCATAGCACTAGCCCTACCCCTAGGCTACACCATCCTTAAGCAAGATAGACCTGATAGGATTGGAGGGGGAGTCGCCCTTATCCACAAAGACGCACTGTCCATTAGACTAGCAGACCATAGCACATGGGGTGGAAATGCTGATATCCTATCGGCCAAGCTTACGCTCTCCCCCAATAATCTAATCAATATCCACACCCTACACGGGCCTCCCAGACTCCCAGCAGACTTCCAAGAGCACCTCTCCCACCGGCTCAGTAACAACATTAAAAAATCCTCCAAAATCCTTCTACTAGGAGACCTAAATTTAGGATACAATGATCCTAAGGATGAATGCGCCACAATCTTAGCAAAAGAACTCGCAGACCCAGGATTCGCCCAAGGAGTACTCACCCCCACTCCAGGGACGTCATTTCACCAAAATGCCAGGGGTAGCGGAAGTGACATCACACGACCCTTGACCCCCTGATGACATCACAGAAAGTGATGTCATTTGACCCCGCCCCGAAATGATATCGCGGGAAGCGATGGAACACAAACTTTCCGCGTTTTATATGGAAAAAATGTACACCCAATATCACCCAACCTGTGTTGGTACTCATTTATCGACCTCAGAAGGATGAAAGACTGAGTTGAGGCATTTAAGAACAGACTAAATCAGTGATTCGCCCCCTCCCCCCAAAAGTGTGCCTGAAATAAACCTTTGATGAATCTAGCAATTATGGTATAGAATTCCAGAAAGACATTATTTGGTATACCTATTCTTTCGTATTTAGGGTCAGTGCTTAAAGTGTTAAACTTGTGACACTTCTATTCTTATTTTTCTTCTTTTTTTTTAAAGGGGCCTGACCAAGAAAGCTAGCCACTCCAGAAGCAAAGAGCCACATGGGGCTGGCCACAGCCCAGGAGCTTGCATTACAAAAAATAAAAAAAAATAAAAAAAGTTTTTTTTTTGTTTTTTTTTTTCAGACAGAGGTCGCAAGGGAGACCACAGAGGTCGCAAGGGAGACCTCAGAGGTCGCAAGGGAGACCTCAGAGGTCGCAGTTGAGACCTCCGGCAACCCCTAAATGACGTCCCTGCCCCACTCACTCCAAAGGCTGCAGCCTTGACTGAGTCATGGATCACAACTGTGCATCCAGCATTATCTCAAACACCACCTATCCATGGACAGACCACACGTGAATTGAATTCCTTATCCCCACTAACCCCAGACCTAAGATTCTCACCCACGCGCCACCTGCCTTAACAAGAAGTTCTAAAAAAACGCAGACAACCTGCGACCCTACCTCAAAAACCCTTGCCTAGCACCACCATTCTCCCACGACCCTAATATACTATCAGCTATCTTTAATTATACGCTAACCAATGCCATAAACTCTATAGCCCCACTTGAAAACAAGAAAGAAAAAAAATCATTTCACTGTAACTCTTGGTTCTCGGATGAACTCCAAACACTCCGAGCACAAAAGCATCAGTCACTAAAAAACTGGCAAACGGATCCCAGTGACCTAAATAAGAGCCTTTTCAAACAGATAGCCCTCCAATATAAAAAAGTCATCTTATTAGCAAAATCCAACTCTTTCAATGAGAGGATTTCAAAGGCCAACTCCCAAGCTAAAGAATTATTTGCAATCTTTAATGAACTAGTCAAACCCTTGGCTACCACACACGAGATAACTAAAGACAAAGCCTGGTGTGCGAGCATCCAGTCCGCCATGCTTAACAAAATAAAATTCATCCAGAATAAAATCCAAAACCACTGCAAAGCCCTCCTAAACCAAAAAGCTAACCACCCTACACAAGACAAGAGTAGTAACCTCAAACACGCTCAATTCGCCTTCAGAGACATCACTGAACCCGAGGTCCTTGATCGCATCAAAAACCTCAAACCATCTCTCTGCAAAGCAGACATTTGCCCTCCCAAAATCATCAAGGAATGCGCTAACGACATAGCACCCATGATTACTGCCTTCATTAACGCATCATTCCAAACAGGAACTGTTCCAAACAATCTCAAGGAAGCCTGGGTGCGGCTGCTTCTAAAAAAGGCCACACTTGACCCAGCGCAACCCAACAACTACAGACAGATAACGACAGTCCCGTTCCTTTTGAAAATCCTGGATAAAACAGCTCATAACCAGATCCAATCATACATAGAAGCTAATTCCATACTGGGCAAAAGGCAATCTGGCTTTCCGTATCAAGCATGGAGCAGAATCCGTCCTATTAGACCTAAAAAATCAAATCTCACAGATCATGACAAATGGCAAACCTGCCCTGCTCCTCCTCCTCGATCTATCAGCAGCCTTTGACCTGGTAGATCACCAAACACTTACCACCCACCTCACTTATGCAGCCCTTTTCTCTAAACAAGCAGCATCCTGGATCACATCCTCCCTCGAAAGAAGAGACATGAAGGTCTACTCCGACACAGCAAACGCAGATCCTACCACTATAAACTGCGTTGTTGTTAGGCAGAAACTTGTGCAGTTCCCTTAGGGACCACTGCAAAAGATTTAAGACTACAGGTGTTTGGCAGTAAACCCACTTGGTAGCCGTCTGTACCACACAGATTCACTTGGTAGCTGTGGCTGAGCAGTCAGACTTCCCTCAAGAAGAGTTAGGCAGTGTACAGAGCATACAAGATAGGTACAGAAATACAGTAGCACAAGCAAACACTGACCAGAGCTTGGGTGTAAAAGTATATATTTATTTATTTAACACACTCTTATAAAAACACACTGGCACTAAATTGGTAAGATACGTTCAAAACACAATCACTATTATCATATGTACATCCCTGATTACTTGTTGGACAAGTCTTAGTTAACACCACTTATTTCCAGACAGAGGTGAGCGCTTAACGTTCGATGGCACTCCAATAAGTTAAATAAAAAGGGAGGGAAAAGCAGAATTATGGAAGCATACACACTAAACACTTTTTAAAGAACCACAGCAAGTTTAGGAAGGCACAGTCTACTGGTGAGCAAGGAAGTTTAGGCGCCAGGCCCACTTTCAAGAGAGCCGGGCGGAAGATGCCCAAGATCAGACAGTTACACAGAGTCTTCGAAGTTTGTGGAGGTAGTTCAAAAAAGGTTTAGTTCAGTGCAGAAAAGTTAGCTAAGGTGTCCCAGGCTAACCCAGGTTCGAGAGACGAGGATTTAATACACCCCGTTAAAACGGTTGCAAGGGAAGCCAGGCGGAACACGGTACCTTAAATGGAGGGGATCCTCCAGCGGTGGCAGTTGTTCCAGGCAGCGGGTGCAAGTCGCAGCGTCGTCCAGAGGAAGAGAAGATCTCGTCGTGGAGGAAGGATGAAGGTCGTTGCACTGCCAGGGAAGAAACCAGCCGTGGAGTTCTCCGGTACAAAGGTACTACACTTTAGGTTCGCGGTAGTGGTGAAAACGTGGTATCCCGTTTGCCGGGGTGCTTGGCACAGGCAAAGCGGCCACGAGATGCTCAAGGAAGGCGAAAAGAAGGTAGACTGGTAATCCCCACCAGTCGAAGGAAGAAGACTCTGCGGGCTGGAGATCTCCTCTGTCGTTGGGAAAAGTGGTGAGACGGTTCAGCAGAGCTCTACCGGTGGTGTCGTCATTGCAGGCCAGCTCAGCTTCTCCCTCCTCGTATTCTTAGGTCCTGTGGCGACTTCTGAAGTTCCAGTCCCCAAAGCCCTGCTTTTATGCAGAACACCCCCATTCACTCAGCCTAGCTGTCAATCAAACATGCTAAGTGGTGAGCCGGCCAGCTCACCACTTGGGCCAATCACACAAGAGTGTGACTTGAGTTACCAAGGTAACTCAGTCCAGGGTGCCTAAACCCCCTCCGACGCCCCCTGTGGTACCCAGACAGAGTGGCACCACTTTTAGAGGCTTCTGTGGAGAAGCCCACCAAAAAGTGGAACAAAGGGCTCGACTTGGGTTGGAGTCACAGAAGAGAACACAAACGCCATTTTAGAATCGAGTTCTGGCAAAAAATACCAACCGGCGAATTAATATTAAATAAATAAACTGGCGGTATGTTCGAGGCTATAAGAATTAAATAATTAAAGTTGGTAGCCTCGAACAATGGGAAAATCCCATAGAGAGATATTCGTGGTCGAATATAAAAAGTAGTATCCACTGCCACCAGCCAAAACTCGATCAGGGGGGACGGAGACGTGCCCCCTCGAACAACAGACCCCGGGGCAATCGAATTGCCCCCACCAGTACGTTCACAATATGATGGTTTGTACTGGTTTCCGTTCATAATTTGGGACTAGCAAAGCCAATGGTGACTTTACATGCCCTGGGAGACAGTAGTCAGTCCCAGGGTATGGAGTCTATGTTTGGGGGTCGCTACGACACCCCTGGGTTACGGCACGGAGGGTGCTGTGTAACCCACATCAAAAAAACACATGAGACCCTATGGAGTAAAAGACCCCATAGCCCATAAAACACATGGAAAGTTAAAGGAACACCTCAAATCATGTCTAAGAGCGGGAGCAAAAGAATGTCACTCTAAGCAGGAGAGAAAAAAATAAACCCCAAAAATCCAGCAAAGCTGGTGGGGGACTCACTAGGTTTGGGAAATTAGCCTTACAGAGAATTCTCCCTAACAGGTGTCCCCCGAGGTTCATGTACAGCCCCCACCCTCTATAACCTCTTCACAAAACCCCTCTTCGACCTACTTGATTCCATGGGTGTTGCATATACCAACTTTGCAGACGACACTCAAGTACTTATACCTCTATCATGAATCTATCACAAAGACGCCATGTCCCTTCACAACATCTATGCTACTATCCAAGCATGGATGTCAATCAATGGCCTCCGTCTTAACGGGGAGAAGACTGAAATCCTCATTCTTGGTCAGAAAAACACAATAACTAAGCTAAGCCCCCAATACGCCAACTTCAACATAGACAACTCAACCATCTCTGTATCGCCCTCCGTCAAGACTCTAGGTGTTCACACTGACGCAAATCTATCGATGAACAAACAAGTCAGCGCCATAGCCTCTGCATCAGCCTTCAGCACCAAACTCATCAATGCCATTAAACCCTACCTATCCGCCCCCAACTGTCTGGGTCATAGCCAGAGCAACTATAGATGCTAAACTCGATTATTGCAATGCTCTCCTAGCTGGCACCTCCGCCAAGAACATTCACAGACTGCAAACCACACAAAACAATGCCCCAAGAGCCGCTATGAGCATCCCTAGAAGAGACCATATATCCCATGCCAGACTTGCAGCACAGTGGCTTCAGGTCAAAGACTGCATTACTCTTAAAATCCTCACCATCGCACATAGATGCAACAACACTGCTCACACATACCTATCTGAAGTAATATCAAGAACCACTTCCACTCGCCCCACCAGAGCTCAGTACACCAACCAGCTACACATACCACGCATCAAGAGAGCCACAGCTGGAAGTCTAGGCTTTTCTTATATTGCACCGAAACTATGGAACTGACTCCCTGCCACCCTTAGAGCTGAAACCTCCATCTCTGTCTTCCGCAACAACCCCAAGACCACTTTCCTCAACTAGCACTGCGACTTCCTCCTCTATTCCTGTCATGTATATTGTAATATAAATACAAATGTAACATAACTATATTGTAACCTTTTATATATATTGCATCCTGCTCAAATTGCTCATTATGTAACAAATGCATGCCTCATGACTCTGTAACTAAGCATTGTTCTGTAACCAGTGCCACGATGTCCTAGGGCTTTTGTGCGCTATATAAATACGAATAAAACAAACAAAAAAACCATGCTGAGGGTCATAGCTCTGCTGAGAAAATGTCCTGTGGCCCTCTTGATGGCTGTGATCTTGTCCTCCTTGGGGAAAACTCTCTCGGAGCTTGTATTCCAGATGAGGCTTAGGAAAGTAAGACCGAGTAGGCTCCAGCTGGGACATCTTGAGATTAATGGAAAATCCCAATTTGTGTAGTTTATACATGATGGCTGAAGCGGTGTGCTAGACTGCCCCTGGAAATCTCACGCTGACGAGCCAGTCATCTAGGTATGGATAGACATGGTGTCGCTGGGCCCTGAAAAGGGATGCCACAGTGTTCATGAGTCTGGTAAAGACCTTGGGGGCTGAATTGAGGCCAAAGGGTAGAACCTTGTGTTGGAAATGAAAGCCCATGATCCTGAACCTCAGAAAGGGCTGATGAGGCTGCCAAATAGGGACGTGTAGGTAAGCATCCTTCAGATCCAGGGAGCACATCCAGTCTCCCCTGCACACTGTCTACGCAATAAGCACTGGGGTAACCATCTTGAACTTTTGAAGAGGGAGGGAAAGGTTCAAGGTGCGAGGTAGCCTGAAAGAAGCACTTATTCCCTGCCTTGTGCTGTTTGCGGCGGTTCCAACTTGGAGATCGGTCCGACTGTCTTGACCTTTGTTCTTCGAAACCCAAAAAAACACATGTGGAACCGGGTTCCTGTTGTCGAGGATCACACAGTCGGAAAGTTCACGATTCAACTGCTAAAACACAGGGTACTTACCTTGAAGCATACCGTACAAAGTGAATTGGTTAGTGATCGTGTATTTTACGTGTGGTTTTTGAATTAATAGAAGTGTTGTGTTTATAACAAATGGTTTAAAATAAATGTACTTATATTTTTTACCTGAAACCTTGAGTCAGTGTTTGCTTGAGTCACAGTAATTGTGGTCCCTTTGTGTAATCTCTGCTACTGCTCATATACTCTTGAGATAATCCTGGCTGCTCCGCTACTGCTACCACTTTAAAATAGTAAAGTACAGGCTTGTACCAAAGGTAAAACTTGTATTGCCACCTGTAGTCTTAATTGTGTGTAGTGGTCCCTAAGGGCATTGCACAGGATTCTGCCTAACAGGCGCCAGAGGACCGAGAACTTGATTAAAGACCAAAAGACAGTTTCCAGGGAAGAGCACGTGGAATTACAAGGCTGGAGCCAAACCCAGGAGCGCTGGTGAAAGCGGTCTGATCCCATCGACGCAGAAAAGAGGATTGGGGAGTGGTGCCTGTGGGCGGAGTCAGGGGAGCGCATGCTTCCAGAGCCGTGCCGCTACGCGCCTCTAAATTTAAAGGGGAAGATGTTTTCCTGTCCCTAGCGAGGGACGCCCATACAGTATGGAGGAAAGGGGACAGGACGTAGGAGTATATTTAGCAAATCCGCAGGCTATATTGGTGGCTTCGAGTGCCATGCTGCCAACAGCTAAATCTTTCTTAGCCATTGCGTCCAAACCTTTTCCGTCCCCATCTGTGGGGCAGATTAGATGTGGATGGCGCAGGTCTGGTGGCTATTATGGCGGCTTGTACAACAAGCCCTTTTGGTGAAGGGTGTGTAGAGAAGAAAGAAGTGTCTCCCCCTTACCGGACTAAACTGGAGTTTAAAGGAGGGATCATGCAAGGATATTGCCATAAGGAGGCTAAGGAGTCTGGCATAGCCGAGTTTAATTGCATATTATGCTCAACTGCAGGACCTTTGTCCAGAATGTCTGAGTTCGTAAGCTTGAAGGGGTACAGCAGAAGATTTTAATCCAAGGGTGTCTACCACCCTTTTAACCAGGGCCCTGAATATTGCATGAGTATGCGTGTAGGAGTGAGCCTGCTGGAGCTCAAGGTCTGGAGACACATCGAGGCCACTGGCATCTTGTATCCCATCCCCCTGGGCTAGAACCAACAAATTGGCGTGGACGTCAAAAAAAAAAAAGAAAATAAAAATAAAAAAAAAAAAAAAGAAATCGACACTGCCAGTACCAGAATAGATAGGATAAACATCATCTTGGTCGTTGGGCTGATCGATGCAGAAGATTGACCGCATGGAGTCGTAGAATCCAGACGTGACAGTGGTAAAAAGGGTTTTCCCATGGATGCCGATGGTACGGCTGTCAGTTCCGATAGGACAGCTTTCAGCATCGATTGAAGGGTTTTCGGCGACACGGAAGGATTAGATAACAAATTGACGTCGGGAAAGTCAGCCTTGCGATGTACAGCCGATCGCGTTTTACACGCCTTTGTCGGCGTCGAGACTGCAGGCGTGGTCGATACCGATGGAATGGCTAGCGTGGGGTCGGGAGCACCGAGCGCTGCTTCTTCTGCCAAAGCTTGCTGGTCGGGTGGGGGGAACCGCACCCACAGCAGCTTGATTCCTAAACATTTCAAGCATTTTGCTCTTGGAACTTTCCCACTCTTCCCGAGTGGTTGTCCCAGCCCAGGGCTTACACCTCTTTCTGGCGACAAACTAGACTTGTGTCGATGACACTGCTTCTTTCGCAAGGAAGACTAAGAAGAATGGCTTCTTGAGTGCAACCGCTTCTTAGTTTTTCAGAGATGCTTCTCCTTCCTTTTTTGGGGGTGGGCTCCTCCATCTCGGCCTCGAAAGACCAGACGAGTGATAGCACCAGCGATTTAGAGGGCAGTCAGGCGAAAGCAAGTTTTGCGGCTCTCACATAGAGATTTCCACAGCATTTTTGAGCATGACTCACAGGCATTCGTGCCATGACTCGCACCCAAGCACCACAGACATATGTCATGGGGTCCGGTCACTGACATTTTGGACTGGCAATCGGTGCATCTTTTGAAGCCTGAAATCCGGTGGGTAGACATCTCGGTCGGGGTTTTCTGAAAGAAATGGACACCATTTTTTGTCGAGACTCAAATTAGTGTTCCCGATGCAGCATGCAAGCGTGAGGAATAAAGGAACTGAAACATGGTGCGTAGTGATGTGATGTGCTATATATATGATGCCAGAGCAAGACGGATGGATGATCGACAGCCGCGTCGAGGTCCACTAAGCCCCCTATCGAAAAAGTTTCCGAGCAGCAGAGCTGGATGGGGATATCAAGATTAATGTTCACACTGATTTTCTATACTCTGACCGGGTGGGCAGATGTTTCAAAGAAGGTAGCAGGCGCTCCTCTCCAGAAAGAACCTGGCATGATAACCTGTTCTGAGATGAGAGTTTGCAGCACACGCTTTTTGCTCACTGTACCTTTCACAGATGGGAAATATCCATTTGCATGTCAGTCTTTGTCCCACCCACATGGGCAGTCCAGCACCGAAATGCTATGGGAATTCCCATCTGAACAAGAGTACCAAAAGCAACCCCATACACGTGTTTCAGCCTTGTTGTGCCTCATCAGTGAGGTGAAGCTTTGTCTCTCTGAGCACAGTGACCAGGGAGTCCACGTCTGGTTGCCCCCAGGTAACTCAGGGTAACCAACCCCAAGTTCCATGCAAACATTTCGAAGAAAGTAGCCGGCGCTCCTCTCCAGAAAGAACCTGGCATGATAACCTTTTCTGAGATGAGAGTTTGCAGCACACGCTTTTTGCTCACTGTACCTTTCACAGAAGGGAAATATCCATTTGCATATCAGTCTTTGTCCCACCCACATGGGCAGTACAGCACCGAAATGCTATGGCAATTCACATCTGAACAAGAGTACCAAAAGCAACCCGGGTGGGCAGATGTATAGAGGCCAACCTATATTGGAACAACTCTGGGAAGTTGTAGCCAAACCAGTTTAGGAAGCAGTGACAGGCGGTCTAGGCTAAGTTCTTCAGAGGTGGTGAGATTGTAAAGGGTCCACAATGAGGTAGGGTCTCTGAGGTCCAGTGAAGGAATCTTAGGGTTCAAGTTAAACTAATGCCCAAAAGTATCCCCAACAGTCAGATGTCTTGCGCAAGCAGGCAATGGCAAAGACAATATTGTTACAAATAAGGTTTATTATAAGCCCATTGACTTATAATGGGAGTATAGGTTTAAGTTAGAAACTCAGTAACTTACCCCCCCCCCCAAACTCAGATTCTTCCCCAGACTTGGGAGAACAAAGGAAGATGGTCCAACGTTGCTTTTCCTGCCAAACATCGCAGTCCTCGATTCCGAAGGGTTGCCGGTTCGAGCTGATCTCCGATTGCAAGGACTCTCGGTTGAAGAATGCAGACAAACTCGATGTAGCATCCCTCTCAGGACTGGACTCGGTCAGGTAAGCTATTTCGGACCGTGGTAACCTTAGCAGTGCGAAACAAAAGGACTCAGCAGCTGCAGTGTGTCTTTCCCTCCTATCTCAGGTCCCCTTGATGCTAGAACGCCAAAATATCGCAGGAGGAAGTCTCGTAGGGCCAGCTGAGAATCCTCCAAGTTTCAGTCCAAAACTCGGTACAGTGAGCACGGTAGCCCAAAAATGTAGCTGGTCAGCCACAGGACAGTTCCAGGGCACTTCTGAAGGCTTCCTTTGGCAGGGCACCAAGCAGACGTCGAGAATGGATGGTCCCTCCACTCCAAGGGTAGTAGCTCCTTCGCAGGACTACTAAAGATCACAAGCAAGACAGGGCTCCTCCAGGACAGCAGCAGAAGTTGGTTGCCGGGCCTCCTACTGTCAGGTCTCAGGTTTCTTCGAGAGTCTCGCAGCTGGATAGGATACTTGGCTATTTCAGGTTTCTCCAGGATCTCTGAAGAATGGGTGCAGACGTCCTCTTATTATCCTAAAAGCCAGGTAAGAGTTGCTGCCCCCACTAGCCAATAGCAGGACAATCCCACAAACACATCCCTTAGCAGTGGTCCAATCAGGACCACTAGCGGGAACATTCATGCATATCACTCAGACACACTTAAACCAGTTGGTGGATTGGGGTCAGAGAGACCCAGCCCACATCCTGCCAGAAAACAAGCACAGCCGTCCAGTCGACTGCTAAAAGCTCCTGCTTTTCTGGTCAGTGGAAGTCCTTATAAGGAATGTCCTGGCCTCTCAGGCCAGGAAGAAGGCTAAAGAACAAGAAGGCAAAAGGACAGGTGAAAAGTCTTATGGCACGGCTATGTTTGACCAGTAGCCACTGCCAAATGTGGTAAACGCTGTAAAGCTAAAACGAAAATCCCCAAAAAGTGGGGAAAATTCACTGCTGCCACCAGCCTATCCTTATAGCACTGAGTAACCAAAAATCCTCCGAGTATTGGTCTAGGGCAAAACAGAAATGCACCCCATTGTACTGCAGTGTAAGCTGCATTGTACGATGATAAAAAGTTACGACAAGTGATAAAAAAGTAACCATAAGTAGTTACATAGTAACACAACTAAGAGAAACAAGGTTTCCCAGTACTGAACTGACAGCCTGAAGGACGTATCAGTTTCTCCATAACGTATGAGCAAAGGCCAGTGTAGTGAAGCTTAAGGCTTCACTGCACTGCAAAAAGTACAGGTCCGATTAAAAAATAAAAGCAAAATGTTTGGGGGTTCCATAAAGATGGAAGGCAAGGCGCAGTAAAGATAAATCTTTCCTTACAATGAGGAATCTGCAGGAGAAAAGTAATCCATTGAAACAAAGTTTTGCAGTACTGACTGTCTGAAGGACAAGTCAGTTTTCCCATAACGATGAGCAAAAGCCCAGTGGAGTGTAGCTGAAGGCTGCGCTCCACTGGCAAAAGTCAGGACAGGAGGATGCAACAAAAGCTAACGTTTGGGGGGTCCACAAATAGAGACGTAAAATAGCAGTAAGTGAAATTTTTCCCAACAATGCCCCTGCTGAAGAACGTCCAGCACCCATTTGTTTGTGGAGATCATTCGCCACTAATCAACAAAGTTTGATAGCTGGCATACTGGTGTGCGAAAGTGGAGGCACAGGCCCCTGGCGGTTTAGGCCTACTTGGGCATTTGTGTCCTGGATGGTGGGTGCCAATGCCATAGGCTTGGGAGTGACCCCTGTAGGCCTCCTGGGTGGTGGAGTGGGAGGACTGACGATGGGGGTAGTGTACCCCTTGGAGGATCTGGAGATTCTTCCCCTCGAGGAACAAAAGGACAATGCTCTCTGCTGCAGGGTTCTCAGAGTGTGCACTGTATTCATGCCAGTCTTGAAGGTCTGGAGTGTGCCATCCACCCCCTTCCGAAACAAGTTTTACCCATGAAACGGCATATTGACAACCTTGGTATGCACGTCCTTGGGGAAATTTGTGGCCTTCAGCCAACCCTGGCGCCGGAGAGCCACACCATTCCCTTTCTGGCGGAACCCTGAGTCTGCTATGTCGAGCAAGATGGTGATGGCGTGGTCTGTAGACTCTTCTACTTCCTGGTAAAGGGCCCTGGCTTCGGCCTTCTTGTCATCAGGGAGAAAGTCCAGGATGGGGCCCAGCTTGTACCACTGTTAGGGAGAATTTTCTTATAAGGCTAATTTCCCAAATCTAGTGAGTCCCCCAGCAGCTTTGCTGGATTTTTGGGGTTTGTTTTTTTTCTCCTGCTAAGAGTTAGACTCTTTTCCTCCCACTCTTAGGCATGATTTGAGGTATGTCTTTGACTTATGTGCTTATGGGCTATGGGGTTTTCTTTTTACTCCACAGGGTATCATCTATTTCTTTGTGTATGTGTAACACAGCACCCTCAGTGCAGTAACACAGGGCTGTCATAGTGACCCCCAAACATAGACTCCATACCCTGGGACTGACGACTGTCTCCCAGGGCATGTAAAGTCACCATTGACTTTACTAGTCCTAAATTGTGAACAGAACCAGTACAAACCATCATATTGTGGAAGTACTTGAAGGGGTTCATTATATTGCCCCTGGGTCTGTTTTCAAGGGGGCACTGTCCAGTCCCCCCTTGTCGAGTTTCTGGCTGGTGGCAGTGGTTACCACGCAAAAAATTCCACTGGAATATTCTCTATGGGATTTTCCCATTGATTTTAAATGCACCACTTTTTGGTGCAATGTTAAAGATACCGCCGGTCTATTTATTTAATATTAGATCAACGGTTGGGTCTTTTTGCCAGAACTTTTTCTAAAATGGCATTCGTGTCCATCTCTGTAACTCTAACCAAGGTCGAGTCCTTTATTCAACTTTTTGGTGGGCTTCTCCACAGAAGCCCTCCAAATGGTGCCACTCTGTCTGGGTTCCACAGGATGTGTGGGGAGGGGAATTGGCACCCTGGACTGCGTGGCCTTAGCAACTCAAGTCGCACTCTATTCTGATTGGCCCAGTGGTGAGCCGCCCGGCTCACCACTTAGCATGTGTGAGTGACAGCTAGGCTGTTTAATGGGGGTTTTTCTGCATAAAAGCAGGGCCTTTCGGACTGGAACTTCAGAAGTTGCCACAGGACCTAAGAATCCGAAGAGGGAAGAAGCTGAGCCATCTGCAACGACGACACCACCGGTGGAGCCCTGCTGCAACGAACTCACCACTTTCCCAACGACAAGAGAAGATCTTCTGCTGGACGAGTCTTCTTCCTTTGAGCTGGTGGGACCAACCAGTTCACCCCTTTCGCCTTCCAAAGATGTCTCTGGGTCGATTCGCCCGTGCCAAACACCCCAGCGGCCGGATAGTCAAGCTTCACTACTTTGACCGCGAATAAAAGGAACGTACTTTTTACCGATGAACTCTGCGGCTGGTTTCATCCCTGTGCAGTGCATCGACTCCACGTTTCCTCCTCGACGAGATCCTCTCTTCCCCTGGTCGAAACAACGAACTGCAACCACTGTCAGGAACAACTGCCACCGCTGGAGCTTCCTCTCTCTTTAAGGTACTGTGTTCTGCCTGGCCTCCTTTTCTTCTGTTTGCCCAAGGTGACCCTTAAATCCTTGGCTTTCCAACTGGGCTGGCCCCAGACCTTCTAACTTTAACTTCTTGAATCACTCCAACCTCTTTTGAACATTCTGCAAAGACTGAGTGCATTTTAAACTGTGTGATCTTGGGCACATTTCGCTTTGCGTAAAGTAAGGGCAAGAGAACCCTCTTTTTTGATGGGGGCCTGACTCCAGAGGGTTTAGGCAAATATATCGAAAGAAAATGGAGTCAAAAGCTACCATTGTCAGTGACGCTAAGGTGGTTTGTCTAAAAGAGTGCAGTGGAGCTACTTGGACAGAAGACCACACCTGGTCCCACCTACTTCATTCCTGTTAGAATATACTAGGATAGCTTTGATGGCAAACTATTTAATTTATGAGGAAAACTTTTACCAACAATGTCACGGTACTAGCATGGGGGCGACTTGCCCCCGACGTGGCCAACCTCTTCATGGACTCATTCGAACAACAATCCATCTACCACGACTCCAATCCATTTAAGGACTCCATCGGTTGTTGGTGTAGGTACATCGATGATGTTTTTATGACCTGGAAAGACACCCCTGAACAACTGTCTGCTTTCAAAGATTGGATAAATGCACGTAACCCATGCATAAAATTCACAATCAACTACAACCTTAGTAGGATTCCCTTCCTAGACTTGGATATCTACAAAGCTTCCAATAATTGTCTAGCAACCACTCTCTACAGGAAACCAACCTCCAAAAATACTCTTCTAGATTATAGCAGCTTTCATCCAGCAGGTCTCAAGACTAATCTTCCATTTGGCCAGTTTCTCAGATTGAGAAGAAACTGCAGCACAAACGAAGACTATAAAACCACAAGTAATGATCTAAGTACCTGGCTCAAAGAACGTGGATACTCGAGTCATATCATACGTCAAGCACGCAGAAGAGAAAAACACACTGACAGAGAGAGGTGCTTCACACCAGCACCCAAAGAACAAGACAAAACCAAGATGACATGTGTCACCACATTTACTTCCATCAGCAATTCCCTCAAAAAAACTATTCATCATCATTGGGATACACTCCACACAGAAGATTTTAAACCCATGAAACCTAGATTTGCATTTACACGGAACAGAAACCTTGAAGACCGTCTGGTGCATACCTACGAAGATAAGGCAAAAGAAAAAATCACCCAAACAACCCTTTGGAATCTGCCTCCCGTCAGAGGCAATTTCAGATGTGGTAACTGTTCAGTATGTTCCCTGACAAATAACATAAAACAGATTGATCAAGGACATAAGATGGACCTTTCCCAATTTCACCAACTGTAAAACAAAATGGTCAGTAAATGCCATTAAGTGTCCTTGCGATCTAATTTACATTGGAAAATGCAAGAGAGAGATAAAACAATGAATTTGTGAACATCGTTCTTGCCTTAAAAATCTTGTCGATGACAAGCCCCTAGTGGCCCACTACAAATTGAAAAAACACAGCCATAATGATCTTTTCTGGGTAGTCCTCCAAACTGTCAACAATCCATTCCATGGAGGCAACAGAGATCTCGCACTTCCAAAACTGGAAAAAAAATGGATCTACCGTCTTGTTTCTGTAAAGAATGGACTCAATATGTCTATTGACTGGAATTTGTTCTTTACCAAATGATCCAGCACCCCCCTTTTCTCTTTTGGCTGCTGTTTAAACACTTATTAGTCAGCAAACATACGAACACAAACATGGGCAAATGAGCAAACTCCCATGAGGAATGTACTTCTTCCTTTCTACTCTGTTCTCTATAATTGTATTTTAATTTTCATTCCTTCATTTACACTGCAGTAATTCCTCTATTACTACCAACTAAAATGACTGTTTTTGTTAATAATGCGGGTCTTTACTCCCTACACCTTTGCAATTTGTGGACTTCTTAAGGAGCAATTTATATGTATGATCCTTTGTCTAAATTTCGAACAATTTTGTATGTTTTCTCATTTTCGAGATGTGTTGATACATTAATGTACCTGCCTCTTATTATTATTATTTTGATGAGACCCTCTATTTCCTTCTTACTGTGGCAACGCAAAAGGTTTTATGTTCCACAAAACACACAGATTGGCAAAATGATAATTTCTTCGGTGTACATAAACATCATGCTGACCCCCCTTTTTTCGATAATGTCCTTATTTAAATGTCCGCAGCGATACATGACGCACTGATCACCACCGGCGGTGCCGCTATCATAGAAACACTACCCATGCTCTACACAGCTACACTACTCGTTTGCACATGCGCATCGTGTCTCGCTTGGTTTAGAAACGATCCCATATATTACAGCCATTACGCATGCGCACCATTCAGACAACACTGCAAGCCACCGATACAGCTCGCTGAGAGGTAAGCTCTAAGACTCCCTATTCGCCGCGCATCTATTTGTCCTTACTTGTCTAACGAGACCACGGCTATTTCGTTAAGTTACAACATGGCCTCACAGTCAAAATTAATTTATGTGCACAATCGAGTCACGAGCGCGATCAGCGTTCCTTTAAATCAACTGCATGCTCCAAGCCCCATACAATTTTTGCATTTACCCATATTATTAAATCCCATGCTATGTCACGGGTAACCACTCTAACCACGTGAACTAGCAAACGTATCCATCCCTTTAGTTCGTCACAAGACTGTGCACGGCCCTTTCTTTTGCATTTTTGTCCGCTTTCACTCGGGCGCTGTGTACAAATAAGGTTAAAGTCACGCTTACCTCTGCAGCCAGAAATGCGCACCCTGTATTACATACATCTGTGTCCCTTTCAACAGGACTCTTACAGTAACCAGGCGTAACCATAAAACAACGGTTCCCGCCACTTTTCTCGACTTGAATTCAAGATCGATCCTGCAAGATAATACATGCCCTTGCTTTTTACCCCTTTTCTCTATACCACATTCAATGTGCCAGTTCCCTTGAACCACAAATTCTTTTGAATCTCTATAGCAACCACAGAGATCGCCTATCCACTTTGCGGACTATAATCAACACGCCAGGCACTCAACCGCTGGCACCTTTAACAACAATCAGTCATGACGCTTGAACTACCTTAGGTAGGTTGTTCTTCCCGCAGTGTCCCCTTGTGTGCAATTTTATTTTGCCTTTCTCAATGAATTCCAGACCTAATACCCCATCCTATGTTTTACCAATTGCAGGTGCATGACACTCTCCTTACGGCACCTTTGTATTCCATTACCCCTCAGTCCTGACGACAGTGCGGTGCCATTATCAGCAGGTCATGACCACTCCAACCGCTGGTTCCTTTCACCTATCCACCGCACCAGAAACAGCTAAATTGTTTGTGTGTCGACCATGCTTGTGTACTGCCTTATTATTAGCAATACATAAAACCACAGTCACTTGATTTGTACTAACCCACTGAAATATGTACAAAGTATTGTGATCTATATACAATATTTTTTGGTCCCAGGACAGCATATGTCATTGTTTTAAATATTCTTTTATTGTATGTGAACTAATAAATTGCAGAATTCAATTAATTCTTTTCACTACCCCTCTTTTCTTTTTCAGGAAGAGCACATTGACATACATTTCGCTTTGCTCCATTTAAAGTGGGCCTGGCCTATGAACTTTGGCTCTGCAGTGTATACTGCCTTTATTCCCTTGCAGAGAACTCCTAAAAGTGTTGGGACCTGTTTTATTTCTATGCTGTGCCTTTTTCTCTCCCTTTAAATTAACTATTGGAGTGCCATCTAGGTTACACGCTCACATCTGTTTTAACAAATCGTGGTGTTTTAACTCTGGCTTGTCTAATAGTTATCAAGGGAGGTGTGTATATTTTACCTGACTGTGTTTTAACTTGCTTTTGATTTAGAGTGCTAGTGTATTGCCTAAAGTGTGTATTAAATAAATAATTATATACTTTTGATACAAAGCTCTGGTCAGTGTTTGTTTGCTCTACTGTGTTTTTAGCACTATTGTGTATACTCTATATACTGCCCTACTCTTCTTGAGAGAAGTCTGACTGCTCAGCCACAGCTACCAGGTAAATCTGGTTGGTGCAGACTGCTACCAATTGGGTTTACTGCTTACTCCTGTAGTCTTAATCTTTTTGCAGTGTTCCCTAAGGGAACTGCACAGGATTCTGCCTAACAACCACAGTTTCCAGTCACATCAAGCTTCTTGCCTTCCTGGTTAGGAGGCACCATAGATGACAATGAGGGGTTTGATGACCTCTTCTGGGCAACGTCTGACACCACTGAGTCTGGAGAAGGCTGAGACCCGAGACACCTGGAGGCCTGTCACACTTTGATGACGTAGTATATGGAGCCTTCATGAGTGCCAGTCCATGTTCCCAAATGTCATCCAACAACAGGAAAGATACAATGGTCTTCTTTGCAGACTCCCACTGTTGAAGAAGGAAGCCTTCCTTCTCTTCTGGCACCAGATTGAAGAGCTTGGCCTCCTTCAAGATGATCGATTGGAAGGATCCAATTTCATCCAGGGGTGAAGCCTGGTGGGCTCGTCGACATCTGGCGGTTCCACATCCGCGGGATCGTAGTCATCATAATCATCTGTGTGAGTTCTGGTGGTGTCCGTGTCTGTGCCAGCATCTGTGTGAACTGACTCCTCGGCCACAAGGAGCAGGGCCCCTAGCAATGGCCCAGGTGTTAACGGGTGCCCTACGGGGTAGTGTTGGCTGATGCCGAGGTGGTCTTGGAGGACCCTTGGCTAGACCAGGCAAAGGAGCAGCAGGCAGCCGCTGCGGAATCTCCACCACCAACATAAGCAAGGTGGTTAAAATGTCCAGGGACATGTCCCTTGGTGCAGGAGAAGGGGTGCACCTGGAGCTGGGATCAAGCCACTTGGAGGGCTAAACGTCTGTTAAGGCTCATTGGATGTGATCCCTCGTGAAGCAGGTGTCCTTGGCCCCCTTCTTGGTCCAAGTAAAAATCTTCATGCAGATCATCCTCAAAGCTGGTATGTTGTGATCTCCTGGGGGAATCCAAAGGAGCCAGAGGACTAGCCTTGGTAAACCTGAGCAGAAAATCTAATGTTGAAGATAATTCTCTCACCTGATCCAAGTCTCTTGGGAAGCAGGCTACTACAGGAGCTTACGGAGTAGGAATAGGTGAAACCGTGGACTGGATCACGGTTGTGACCGACAATGGGGTCTAGGAGGCAGAGAGACTGGGCAAAGCAGTCGTCGCGAAGATGATGGTAGTTGACAAACTCTTCCCCACTGACGGAATACTCGTTTTAGCCGACCTCGCTGATGGGGGGGCTCATTGCCAAAGTGGTCGTCAACAGGGTGACGGTCCTGAATGTTGACGGGCCGGTGGTCCTAGTGGACGTGGTTGTTGATTGCACTGCCACAGACGGGTTCTTCGAAGATCTGCTCTTTGATAGCTTGAACGGTGTCAGAAACTTCCTCGCTAACTGTGTCAACCCGCCAGCCGGCTCGCTAACCGTCAACGGAGATGGTAACAGGTCCACCCCCTTCCAGAGCTTGGTCCGGCAGCCACACAGACCGTTGACGTGGATGCCGGTGGAGTGTTGGATTTCGCCTTCTTTTCTATCATCACAGAGAAAGGATCCTCAAAGGACCTTGACCTCTTACCAGTGGGAGTACGGTCTGAGGACCTGCCGGCCCTGGATGAGGCATGACTGCGCTCAGAGGCTGCGTCAGAAGCCTTTGCTTCCTCGATCCATGTCACCAACCTCCAGTGGCGAGCCCTTTTGGTCTTCGATGAGGACTGGCAGATGTTGCATTTGTTCGCATTGTGGTCACGGTGAAGACAATAAAGGCAGTTGAGGTGCCGGTCCTCGACAAAGATGTTCTTCAGGCACAGCTGTCACAGGCCCTGAAGAGGCTCTTCTACATAGCATCAGCCATGGTCAAGGTGTTGAGATGTAGGCCCAGGCCTGGGCCTGTTGGCGCCACGGGTGGAAGATACGATGGAAAGAAGATCTTCGCCGACAATGGGTCCCCGCTGACGGTAGTCGCTGCATGACAGTAGACAAAGAGATGGAAAATATCTTCTGAAAAATGCAATTTTCGAGGAGAGAAGCACGAGGATTCCCAAAAATATAAACATGCACTACAATCTGAGGATGGCAATCAGGGGTGGAGCTTAGGAGGACGAGTGCCATTGGATGGGGGCAGTATGACCCAAAGGACACTGATAGGTTATAGAGGAGATGAGCAGTTTAAAGTTTAAAGCTTAACTGCATTATTTTTACTTAGGATTCCCAGCCTGACGATGGGGAATATTCACGAGCATGTGAATCCATGCAAGAACCCATGTTGGAGAAGTACGACAACCGACGTCACATCCGGAATCGATCGAGAGAAGACGTATCGACGGCAGAGTCGAGGTGCACTACGCCCTTTGACTAAAAATAAATTCTGAGCAGCTCACACAGGAATGGATATCTATCTGATGACGAATCGGCTGGGAGAAAGGCAAACCATTGAAGTATTGGTGAGACAACGGTTGCTGAAGAAAACAGACTCTAGATACACAGCAACACCCCTACAAGTAGTGAGGTCAAAAGAACAATGGTGCCTGCCCAGACGGGGCGTCAAGAAGAAACGCCTTGTTTTTTCCAAAAGCTAGTAAGAGGAAGTAAAGAGGTAGAAGGGAGCAGAGTGGATTATGGTGATAGAGAACAGGACTACAGGAAGCTGGCGGTAGGAGAAGCCCCCAGATAACAAGAAGAGCAAGGACAGAGAATGAAGGAGGGAATGTTCGAGAAGATGGACAAGGGAACAATGCAGAGGATTATCAAGCGGCCAAATTGATTTGTTGAGGAAATATGAGATTGTCCCAAACAGGTAAGGGGGAGGTGTTGTATATGCTGCACAGTGGACCATTTAGAACAGGACCAAAAGGGTAAAATGCGACTGAAAAGGAAGAGGGAGAGGAGGAATTCCAATAAAGTGAAGCTTCTACCCAGACCGGTCTCTGTGTCCTCCTTAACGTTGCAGTCCAAACAACAATTACAAATCTTATATTTCTATACAAGCAGATTCACTATGACATTTAATAAGCTCTCAAAAGGGTTAAAAATCAGGAAAAATGTAATGGTGGCCACTGGAGCCATTTCTCACATTTTGTAACATGCATGGTGATAACATTTCAAATGAGGTCACTGCATACATTAGTAACACATTAAATTCAGCAAAAGATAGTTCAACCCAAGACACAAGCTTTTTAAAAGGTTTGAGAAAACGTCCAAAGGGAATCAAGTTAATGAGGTACACTCTGGTGTAAATTTCTTTGAAAAACAGGACGTTTCAACTTACACGCAATACATAAATCAAAATTCTCAATGGGCAGTACCCACCTGGGAGAGCGCAAGGTGATCTAAAACTGAACTGGAATTCACAAGGGTTTTAATTACAACCAGGTGGCTCTAGATTTCCATTGCCAAAAACAAAGGTTCATTAGTCTCACAGGAGTGACCATTCATTATTTTTCAAAGGCCTTTTTGCATAGGTTTCCATGAGAACAGAAAATCCCTTCACATTAACTTACATTTGGAATGTTGTTCGGACAGAGCCATTTCTCCAGAAGCACATCGCAAATTTTCGGCATAATTAAGTTGTTTATCTCCGCAATTTCATGAGCTGCTGAATGAATATCTGCAGAATCAAACAACATGTTTTTGATATTTCTGACTGGATACTTAACACAATTAGATAAAACATTTGATTGCAATACAAGTCATTGCTACTATATTTCAAAGCTGTTTTTTCTTCAGATTTCACAAATAGTTCCATTAGCATTTTACTACAGAAAGGAAGAAATGAAATGATGGATGACATACAAACTCCATGTTATTACAGCTTCTGTGTTACCACAAGTGTGCATTTACATCAAGTGTTCTGCAACCAAGCAGGCCTTTAACAAGAGTGTATTGTCCAGTGCCAGAGTTTAAGTTTGTAACTTTACTACCCCTGAATGCTAAAACTAACATATTGGGCCTCATTACAAGTCAGCCGGTCCGGAAAGAACAGTCGTGGTAAATCTGCCACCACCGTTCTTACTGGACCGGCAGCTCTCGAATTCTGCAGGCGGACGTGGAAACACCGGCACAATTACAGCATGGTGCCGGTGTTTCCACTTCCCCATTCCCATGGAGTCCTATGGGACTCCATGGGAATGGGGACTTACAGAATTCCGCCTCTGGAATTCCCGGGTCACAGGGGTTGTAATGCCCCGTTAATTCCGGGAATCACAGAGGCAGAATTGTAATACGAGTGCGGCGATAACATGCCGTTTTTTTTCGGCTCGGTTACCGCCGGACTCGTAATGAGTGTTAGGCAGAATGCAGTGCAGTTCCCTTAAGGAGCAGTACACCAGATTAGGACTACAGGTGAGAGCAATAAATCCCCTTTGGTATCAGTCTGTACCACAAAGATTTAGTTGGTAGCTGTGGCTGAGCAGTCAGACTTATCTCAAGAGGGAGATGAGCAGTATTCAGGGTTTACACAATAGGCACACTAGACTAGGGCACAAGGAAACACTGACCAAAGCTTGTAGTTAAAAAGTAAATATACATTTATTTTATACACCTCTAATCAAACACATCTTACACAAGTATCAAGCAAGATAAATTAAGTCAAGGAAAAATATACACACTCCCTATATAAATTGCAGACCAAGTGAACCAGAGTGAAAACTGAGCAAAACGGCACAGTGAAAACTACACACAAGGGAGGTTCTGACAATTTCTCACAAGGAAGGGAAAACACAAGTTATTCAGAAATAGCTTCTTATACACCCTAGCAACACTTCCCATTAGCTTGTGACCCAGTTAGAGCAAGGCAGTGCATTAATATAAGCAGTACTTAAATGAAAACTGAGCAAAATGGCATTTCACAAGGTTCAACAGTGGGAACGAAGGGGTAGTTATAAGAAAGGGGTGCACCACACAGTTCGAATGGAGAATCAATCTCGAGAAAGCAGATCTAACAAATGTGACCAGAGTCAATAGGCCTGTGCCAAAGTTAGTGGTACAGGGCAAGGGCCCAGGAGCAAAATGTTCTCGTAGCTGCAGTCAAGTCTTTGGTAAACGATATTTGAAATGGTGGTTGCAAGAGTTGAAAAGACTATGTTAATAGAGGGGGCGTCCAACCCAACAGGTAGGTAAAGGATTTAAAACACCTTTAGCACTACCGCGAAGAAAGGGCGGCCTGGCGGAACAATGTAGCTTTAAAGTGAAGTGGCTCCTGCGGTGGCGGTTGTTCCTGGTAGTTCCTGCAGTTCGAGGGGTCCAGCAGAGGAAGAGAGGCTCTTGTTGTGGAGGAAGATTCGAGGTATTGCACTACCTAGGGATGAAGCAAGCCGCGGTGCTGCCAAACAAAGTTTAAAAGGTACACTCCTTTTACTCGCGGTCCGGGTCGATAGCTGCCTGGCTATCCGGTCTCCAAGTGCAGGGCACTGGCGATTCAACCACAGGCGCGTTACAAATACCATATCATATCATACCATATCATAACCACAGCAGGTTCGGGAAGGCAACTGGCAAACTGGTTTGCCCCACCAGCTCAAGGGAAGAAGGCTCTTTCAGATGAAGATCTCCTCTCGTGTGGAGAAAAGTGGTGATACGCTGCAGCAGGGCTTCACCAGTGGTTCAGTCGTTGCAGATGTCTTTGGCTTCTCTCCTCTTTGGCTTCTTAGTTCCAGTGGCGACGTCTTGCTCTTCCAGTCCTCAGGACCCTGCTTTTATGCAAAAAGAGCCCCATTCATACAGCCTAGCTGTCACTCACACAGTGGAGTGGTCATCTTGGCGGGAGACCCTCCAGTCCTATCAGGATAGAGTGTGACATGGGTTGCGGAGGCAACCCTGTCCAGAGGTCCTACTCCCCCTCCCACACAATGGACCCACCCCAGACTCAGTGAGTGACGCCGGAAGGAGGGCTTCTGGGCAGTAGCCCGCCAAACGGACGAACAAAGGATCCCCGACCTGGGTTAGGATTGTAGAGAAAGACACGAGAAAGAAGTTATATTAAAGTTCTGGCAAATAAAACCCACCGGAGCAAAGTTAATATTAAAATGCACCAGCGGTATGTTAGAGGCTGTCAGAAAAAGTGGTAGCCTTGAACAATGGGAAAATCCCATAGAGAAATATTTGTGGTCAAATATATTTGGTAGTAACCACTGCCACCAGCCAGAAACGTTTGAGGGGGGTACTGTACGGTAACCTCTCGAAAATGAACATAGGGGAAAAACTATTAACCCCTTCCAGTACTTCCATAGTAAAATGGGTGTTAGGCAGAATCCTGTGCAGTGCCCTTAGGGACCACTACACACAATTAAGACTACAGGTGGCAATACAAGTTTACCCTTGGTACAAGCCTGTACTACTATGTCAGAGTGGTAGCAGTGGCGGAGCAGCCAGGCCTATCTCAAGAGTATATGGGCAGTAGCAGAGATTACACAAAGGGACCACAATTACTGTGACTCACGCAAACACTGACTCAATGTTTCAGGTAGAAAAATATAAGTACATTTATTTTTAAACCATCAGTTATAAACACAACACTTTTATTAAACTTTAAACAAAACCACACGTTAAATATACTACAACTAACCAATTCACTTTGTACAGTATGTCTCAATGTAAGTACCCTGTGTTTGAATGAACCGGTGTTATGAACAAAACACGATACCGTGGATACGGTTGCAATGACTTTTTGATAGTTCGGTCTACTAAATAAATGCATATCCGTGACATGAAATGCGACCGGGGCAAAAACACACTTAGCACCTGAGATACCCAGAGGGAGTTGGAGGCAAAAATCACAGGCAATATTTTGGTTAGGCAGGCAGAATCAAGAAACACTCAGAGACAGGAGTTCAAAAGTCAAACGGCCGGAGCTACGGTCGAAAGACACCGGGGCCTGTTGCCGAAGATCACACAGACAGTTCGCGATTCAACGTAGCCAAAAGTACTTTGATATTGTCAGTGTTCAGAAGCAAAAGTTATAAGAAGGAGGGAAGACAAGGGCAAGCCTTGGAAATGAAGAAAAGGGATTCACCCAGTTTCCTCAAGTAGAACACAGTACCTTGTTCCAATGGTGCAGCTGGTGCCCTGGCAGTTGTTCCTGTTGATTTCCCGCAGACCCACAATTCCTGGAGCTTCGTTGTGAAGGACGTCGTCTGAAGGGGGTCTGCACCACGCAGGGATGAAGCCGGCAGCAGCGACAACAAATAAAAGGTGCGCTCCTTACAAACCAGGAGAGGCTCGGCAGGTGACTATCCAGACCACTACAGCAGTGTGCAGCGATTTCGACCACGAAGGAGACCTCTGGCTGAAGAAGATGAGCTGTTTATCCCCACCAGGCTCAAGGGAAGAAGACTCCGGACTGGATCTCCTCTTAGTTGTTGAAGGGTAGATAGCTCAGGACTGCAGCAGGGCTTCACCTGGACGGGGTAGTTGCAGCAGCCGTCGTTCACGCTGCTTCTCTTCGGTTCCTTGTAGTTCCAGTGGCGACTCTGACTTCTAGCCCAAGAGAACTGACTTTTATGCACAAAACCCCCATTCCCACAGCCTGACTGTCAATCACGCAGCAGGGGGATTGTCCAGCCGGGACAACTACCCTGGCCAATCATGACAAAGTGCGACTTGGGTTTCCAAGGATACCCTGTGCAGGGGGTAATTACACCTCTCCCTCACATTCAGTCTACCTAGACACCCAGGTGCCAAGACGAGGGCTTCTCTGCAGAAGCCTGCCAAAAGACGGTGAACAAAGAAGGCGAACCTAGTTTGCCGCGCAAAGTAAAACACAAAAAGGACTTTAACAAAAAGAAATGGCGAATAAACCCAACCGGAGCCAAAAGAAAGACAATTTGGTCAAGCAGGATTATACTTAAGGCTGCAAAAAATAGCCAAAAGCATTACCACATTATCTAATATAATTGCGGTAGAAAAGTTAGGGTAGATACCACTGCCACCAGCCAAGTCTAAATGTTAAAAGAGCGAAACAATGCTCAGGGAGGTACAGACAGAAAAGGGGTACAGATTAGCCCTTTCCAGTACTCCATGTAAAATGGGGTGTACTAGGTCTGTGGTAAAAGTGACTAGGTAAAGTAAATGGCAACTTTACCTTTCTCTGTGGGACAGTAGTCAGCCCCAGCGAAATGGAGTCAGAGAGCAGTCTTAAAGACAACCCTGGGTTACTACACTGAAGGTGCTGTGTAACCCATACAAGAACAGGGGCACCTGGAGTGGTGTGCTGCAGTGCCCAGGATCACACAATGAGTAAAAACACATAGGCCAAAACACATGTAAGAGTGGAACAAGGATGTACACTCTTACCAGGTGAAAAAAATAAACTCCAAAAATCCAGCAAAGCTGCTGGGGACTCACTAGGTGAGGGAGATTAGCCCTAGAAGGAGAATTCTCCCTAACAATGGGTTGTACTGGTTTAGTTCATAGAAATTGACTAGTAAAGTCAATGGGGACTTTACATGCCCTGGGAGACAGTAGTCAGTCCCAGGGTACGGAGTCTATGCTTGGGGGTCGGTACGACACCCCAGTGTCACTGCACTGAGGGTGCTGTGTAACACAAGTGAATAAAGATGGTTTCTATGGGGGAGAGAAAATCCCATAGGCATTAAACACAAAAATAGCCTAGAACACACATAGCAAAAATGCCGAAGAGTGGGAAAAAGAGTCTCACTCTTAGCAGGTAAAGAGAAACAAACCCTTCAAATCCAGCAAAGCTGCTGGGGGACTCTATAGGTAAGGGAAATTAGCCATAAAGTGAGAATTCTCCCTAACAATGAGGCCCATTGTGTCCCACACAAATTCCAAATCACATAACGTAAGATTTGACCAGGTGCTTCCTTTGGCCCTCCTTTGAGATTTCTCATAAGCAATAAACTGCTTTTAATAACAAATTACTTATCTCTTGGTAATGTTCTTTCTAATGGATTTTTCTTCCACAGATTCCTCACTTATGATATTGTATATGCAGCGCAGCTATTCTTCGGAAACTTTTCCGCCACCAACAGGAGCAACGCAGCTCAGCCCAACACCTCTACACACCATAACACTGGGGTCTATATATATTGCTGCACTGCACCTCATGATCTCAGTTCCACCCTTTAGCAAAGCACTATGATACTGAGGAACCACATTGGCTATATACTGGCTATCTGCCAAGCGGGGCAGGGATGGGAAGGCGATGAGGAATTTGTGGGAGGAATATCCATCAGAAGGAGAAATTACTTACTGTAATGTTCCTTCTATGGATTCTTCTCCCGCAGATTCCTCATCTGATAGATATCCTCATCCAGCTCTGCTGCTTCAGAAAATCTTTGACAGAGGGCGTAGTGGACCTCGATTCGGCCGTCGATCTGTCTTGCTCGTCATCTGCCCCGTACATGATGTTGGGCAACGTAACCACTTCACTATGCTCCACACTCAGTTTCCCCCTTTTTTAACCGGGCTCAACCGCTGTATAGGAAAACAAAGAGAAAAAAGGGCTAACCAGCCCATAAGAGGTTAACAACAATAAACTTCCCAAGGGAAGAAAAAACACTTGCGAAAGACACCACAATCTGTAGCGTCAGAAAAAGATTTTTATTTTGAAGAGAAAAAATATGCAGCATGAAAGACAGAAAACGGTCATCCTAAGACCATCACCAGGTGTCAAGCCACTGAAGAAGAGATGCGCACCCACCACCAAACTTTCTGAGCGGGGATGGATGGATGGGTGGGGAGAATCCATAGAATGAACTTTACAGTAACATTAAGGTAAGCCATTTCTCCTTCAATGGATTGCCTTTCTCCCGCAGATTCCTCATCTGATAAGACTCCCAAAGCAGTGAGGCAAAGGAGGCAAGCAGAAAGTTATACTCAAAACGCACATCAGCCCCACAGGCAACATCTAGACTGTAGTGCCTAGTGAAAGCGTGAAGTGAGGACCATGTTACTGCACGACAGATATCCCGAACTGGGACTCCCCCCCCCTTTTGTAAGGCAGTTGATGCAGAGACCCCTCTAGTCGAGTGTTCCTTGATGCCAGAAGGCAGCCCCTTGTCTGAAGACGGATAGCACTCTGCTATGTACAAAATGATTCACTGGGATAGTGTTTGTTTCGTTACTGCCAGACCTTTACCGGCTAAAGAATAGGCCATGAACATTTGGTCCGATTTTCAGAATTCTGATGTCCTTGTAACGTCAAAACTCCAGGCCCTTCTGGTATCTAGACGATGGAAACGCTGCTCTTCCTTAGAAGGGTGCAGAGATGGGTAGAAGACCGGCAGGTCGATGGCCTGTGATGGATGAAACTCGAATACCACCTTCTGTACAAATCCTGGTCTTACTTTAAGTGATACCTTCTGTCGAAAGAACTGCAAAAAAGGCGTTTTGCAGCAAAGGGCCTGCAATTCATTAACCCGCCTAGCAGATGTTATTGCAACTAAGAAAGCAGTCTTCAAACAGAGCAGCCACAAATAATAGGTATGCATGAGTTCAAAGGGAGCCACCATTAAGAAAGTCAGAACCAGATTAAGATTGCAAACAAAGGGAGTTGGTGGAAACATATTTAGTAGGCCCTTCAGGAATTGAGCCATCATCGGGATTGTGAAATATGTACCTTGATCAGGAGACCTCTTAAACACAGACAAGGCCGCCAAATGTCCATTGACTGTGGTGACCATAAGGCCTGCCGAGGCCAGTGACAGAAGGAACTCCATCAATGAAGTGGTTGGACAACAAATGAGGTCAATCTCGCGTTCCGTCCACCACACCTCAAATGTTCTCCAGATGCACGCATGTAGAGATCTTGTATATGTTCTGCGTGCAGCCAGCAACTCCTCAAGTACCTCTCAGGGAGGTCCCAGTAATCATATATCGTCATCTAAAGAGCCACGCATGTAGGTTGATTTTGGGTTCGGGTGAAGCACCCGACCTAACTGGGTTCTGGGCGCTGAGGCAACTGGAGAGGTGGCCAGATCCAGAAGGTTTGAGTACCACATCCTCGTCACGCAGTCTGGGGCGATCAAAATCATGGTTGATCTAAACCTTTTGAGCCTCCTGAGAACCAAAGAAATGACTGGAATCAGAGGGAATACGTAGTGGAGATGAAAGACCCAATCCACCAGAAACGCATCCCCTAGTATGCTGTTCGCTGGGAATTCCCTCGAGAAAACCGGTCTGCACTTCCTGTTGGACTCCGTGGCAAACGGGTCTACTGATGGGGTACCCCAGTAAGAGAAGACCTCCTCTAGGACTTCCTGGCACACTTCCCACTTGTGTGAGACCATGCTCTACCTCCTCAGAGCATCCGACAATCTGTTCTCTGTCCCCGCCAGATGAACTGCTGAGACCGAAATACAGTTCTCCAATAGCCAGAACCATGGCTGCATCGCCTCTCTGCAGAGGAGGAGGGAGTGCACGCCACCTTGCTTGTTCAGGTAGTGCATGGCCACGGTATTGTCTGTCAGAATCAGGACATGCTTCCCCTTTGAGACGGAGCAAATGCTCTCAGGTCTAACATGATGGCTCGCAACTCCAGCGTATTGATGTGCCACCTGGCTTCCATAGCTGGCCAAAGGCCGTTCACCTGCAAGTCCTCGCAGTGAGCGCCCCAACCCTTTAGAGACGCATCTGTTAAGATGGATTTCTAAACTCTGACCTGATGGGCAGAAGCTTAGGAGGCCTCCCTCGGTTTAGTCAAACAGGAAAACCTTCTGGACAAGCCAGACCAATCCAGGCAGCTTGGCAGGCGGTCAAGACTAAGGGCCTCATCACGAGTTTGGCGGTAACCCTTAAATGCGGCGGTAGCCCTATTACTGCCGTATTTAAGGGTCCGCCAAATCACAGGTTTGCCAGACTTGGCACAAATTTTGCACTCTTACCGCCGGCGGAAAATCCGCCGGCGGTAAGAGCGCGAAAATTCCCCATTGAGCCCAATGGGGAATGGGGAATTCCTGAATGGGCTCAGTGGGGAATGGGCAATACCCGTTCCGCCAAACCCGTGATCCGGCCCTATTAGTGCCGGGGTTTGGCGGTAGGGCTATCAACGCTGGCGCTAATAGCGGTGGCGTTACCGCCCAACTCATGATGAGGCCCAAAGTCTCAGATGGGGTGAGAGTGATCGGAAGGACACAATGAGCACACACAGCAACGAACCACAAATAACTCTTAGACAAGTGTATATGAAAAATATCTATACATTTATTGTCGACCGGACCAAATACATACAAGTAACTTTAGCAATGAGAAAACAGTTATGATACAAATCCTTAAACTTTACTATATATATATATATATATATATATATATATATATATATATATATATATAAATACACACACACACATTACTTTTACTAATGCTATACAGTGGAAAAACAGCCACAACCTACAAGGCACAGGGTTGAATTAACACATAAATGGCATTTGGCAATTCTTCAGAGTTCGTTCCCTAACTTTCGAGTTGAGCCCTAAGAAGAGGGGAGCCTGGTGTTCAATAGTACAGCTGTGCCTAAAAAAGCACGATTGCACAGGTGAAAAAAAACACGGGTCTTCTTGGAAGGGTTGCAGCAAGTCAAGAAGGGGCATGAGGCGATGAAGAAATGGTTCCTACTATTCAAGTAGGCCCAGCCCTTGGCGGCAAAGCAGTGTTGAAATGGCAAGAATGGCTAGGGAGCGCAGGCTAACCCAGCCAAGCTTGAATACCTTTGAGGGATACTCGTGCATATAAGGGATTGGTTGTGCCAGGGGACCACCGGTAAGTGATACAAGTACTCACCGACCCTCGGCACAGTGCAGACCAAACTCTGCCAGTTTAGTCGAGGTCACTAGTAGGTTCGAGTCCTGCAGTTTTGCGGTGCTAGGGCTCTCAGCGGCTGCGGTGGAGTACTATCGTCCGTGACGAGATCGTTGCTTTTTCTCAGCTACTGAAGGAGGTATGAAGACAAATCCGGTGCAGCAGGTTTCAGGGCACAGGACAGCAGAACAGAAAGGGATTGATAGCGACCGTCACCACCAGGTAGTGACGCGGGAATCGTGGATGCGACCAGCATTACGCACTCTCCCAATTTGGGACCCAGAGGAGATAGACCTGAAAAATTTGGCGGGAGCATGCATGGGACCACAAACAAGCGATGTCCCAGGTCTCAGGTTTGCACTCGAGACAGCAGCGGTGCTGCGGTTTACCCTGAGGTGGAGCTGGACAGTTTGCTGGGTGGCCCAGGAACACTTCCGAAGGGGTTCGTTTGGTGGGTAAGTAAAGGGTGCCAGGAGTAGTAGTTCTCACTACTCCAGAGGGGTGATGCGCCTTGGCAGGCCTTCTTGATCGAAAAAGAAAGCAGGGGTCCGACGGGACAGCAGAGGGTGAAGGGTTCCAAAACCTTCAAAAGTGTCTGCAGCGGTTTCACACGTCTGTTTCTTTGTGCAGCAGGCTTAGCTCCTTATGTAGTTTGGTGAGAACACAGGTGATCGACCTGGAATGCCTGCAGAGCCCCTTCTCTTATCCAAGAGGAGCTTTGTGCTAAAATCGAGGACTTCCAATAGAAGATCAGCTCTATTGCAGGCATCCCAGACATGGACCAATCATGGTCCACGGTGATCTCAGTCATTCAAGCACTCCAGACATCCTGGCACAGGTAGTATGGATTGGGACCAGACAGTCCAGCCCACTTCCTGGGCACACACACGTGACAGGCAGAAACCTGCAAAAGAGATCAGATTTCGTGGGAGGCTGCATGCCTAAATAAGGACAACTCTGGTTACTAGACCTGGGTGAAGGCAAGGGACAAAATGGTAATGGGACAGAACATAAGACTTTGTGGCTTGGCCATCTTCAGACCTGGCCACAGTCTTGTGGTAAAGGTGGTTTGATTCAGTAAAAAGTAGTAAAACATTAAGAAAAGTAACTGCTGCCACCAGTATGTCCGAGGCACATTCATAAAATCACCTAAAGATCCTTCGAGGGTGTCTAGAGTCATAAAAACAAAAAGGGACCCAAGCCCACAGTAATGGAAGGTACATTGTGCACTGTTAAAAAGTTACCAAGAAATGGCAACATAGTCAAAGACTAAGGGAAACCTTTTCCCAGTACTGACAATCTGAAGGACGTGTCAATTTCCCCATAACATGTGAGAAAAAGCCCAGAGGAGTTCAGCTGAAAGCTGGGCTCCACTGGAAAAAGTCTGGATAGGAAAGCCAAACAAAAGCAAACAGTTTGGAGGGTGGGAGGAGGGGGTGGTGTTGCCCGGGGGAGAGACGGGTCTATAAATGGAGGGAAAATAGCACATAAATAAAATCTTTCCTAACAGCATACGTGACCACTCAGGCCTGATGCCACGAGGTCGGAAGGGCTCCTCCATCATGAGATTGCTGTTGGTCATCGATCACTGCCCTGGGGGAGTGCGATACAGGAGGCCATGAGGTCTGAAAGGCAGAAGAAGGAAGTTGCTGGTAAGGTGGTGTGGTTCCGGAACTGGTAACCGGACCCTTGTCCAGTATGTCTGTTAGCTAGTAACCTTGTACTGGCCCTTCCGAAGCCTGCAGCCCCATGGTGTCAACCACCCTATCCACCAGTGCCACAAATTTGGCATGGGTGTGGGTATAAGGTTGACCTTGCTGGAATTCCAGGTCAAGTGATGTGTCAAGCCACTGGCATCGTGAAGCCCTTATGCCAGCTCTAAAAGTGGAGCTTGTTTGTCGAAATAGTCGATGCCCACTGTCCCCATGAAAAAGGAATTGACTCCTCCGTGGTCATAGTCAGCGCCAAATGGACGACAGAGTGCTGCAAAAATCGGTCTGGCAGAGCAGGATAAAGGATTGTTCGCCGACTGTCGGCGCAGAAGGCTTGTCCTTTGGCGCAGATCAGGTGACTGTCTGCGGCACTGAGACACAATTGGGACGCTCTGATCTTGATATGCAGGGGAAACCCCGGCATCAAAGATTTGGGTGCCTTCTTCTGTGCCAAGCCCGAAGGCTTCCCAAAAGCTAATGGCATTGGCACTAGGGCTGATAAGGGGTCGGTAGCACTGAGTGCTGCTGTTGCCTCCAAGGCCGGATGCCTGCGGTGTGGGGGCACCCAGGCCTGCAGCAGCATGTTTTTGAAAAATGTCAACCATCTGGACCGTAAAATCCTCCCACTCCTGACGAATGGACGGTCCAACCGAAGGCTTACCTGCTTCCGCCGAAGAATCAGGGTCTCGACGGTGGCGCATCTTTTTCTTGTGCGACAAGAAAGAGTGGCTCCTAGAATGGGACTGCTCCTTCTTCCGCTGATGTTTCTTCTTATCTTTTTAGGGGACAGGGCTCCTAGGTCTCAGCCTTCGAGGACTGGATCGTCGACCGCGCCAGAGTTTTTGAAGGCAGTGAGACTAACGCGAGTTTAGTAGCCCGCTCGCACACCGATTTCAAGTGTATTTAGTGCACGATACAAACCCCTCTGTGTCGTGACCAGTGCCGAGGCATCAGAGGTATACCTCAAGTGGGTCGGTTCACAGACATTTTGGAGTGGCAAACGGAACACCGATTGAAACCCGAGGCATGACATCTCGCGGTTGTGGAAAAAAATCAAATTCTGCCCAATATACATCAAGTGGAGCCGAAGAATCGATCACCGTGTTCCTAAAGCAGCGTGTTGAGCTTAAGGCTTCACTGCGAAAAGTACAGGTCAGACTCAAAAATAAAAGCAAAATGTTTGGGGGTGCCATAGAGATGGAAGGAAAGAGAAATCTTTTCAAACAGTGGTATATATACACACAACACCAGGCGTCCTGTCCAGAGCCGGCGATTGGCGGCTGAGTCAAGGTCCACTACGCCCCCTGTCGAAGTTTTTCCGAAGCAGCAGAGCTGGATGAGGATATCTATCAGATGAAGAATCTGCGGGAGAAAGGCAATCCATTGAAAGGACATTATCGAGAGGCAATTAATTTGTTCTTCTAATGGACTCTTTCTTCCCATGGACTCCTAAGCTTTGATACCCATCTCTCAGCATAGCTGTTCTTCAGAAACTTTTCTGCAGTAAGGGGACACATCGCAGCTCTGCGTCATCTCTGCCAGACACCTCCATGTGTAGGACATGACGGTGAGGACAGAAAATATTGAGTTGTCACGCCTCATGACCTCAGTTCATTTTTTCTGCGCACTCTGCTTGCTATTAGGAACACCCTTCTTTCAAAGTTTTTCATTTGTTTTCTAATCCTTTGCTATTCGTTTGTTATTCAACATCATGCCGAATCCAAAGAAGTCCCCGGGATTTAAACCCTGGGTCAACTGTCAGTGCCAAATGTCTGTTTTGGACCAGCACTGCATCTGCCTTTAATATATTGGTGAAGACCACAACAAGCAAGACTGTCCATCATTCTAATCGGTGCACACGAAGGCGCTTCGAAAACGTGAGGCAAAGCTATTCACCTTACTACACAAGGAGAAGGTTGACAAATTAACCTGTTAGAGATCGCTTGGTGCAGACCATGGCATCAGGGTATCTAGAGTCCCCTGTCCGAAAGGTCAAGAAAAAGAAGCACTGCAAGAGGTCAATATCCCCAGGCATAATTCGAGGCACCAATCTTCTTCATCATCAAAGAAGAGGAGCCACTACTCCACGGAAACCCAAATGAAGGAGGCCAACGTGGCACCTTTCCCGACTCAATCCACTACCCCAGAGGAACGCGAGGGCTTCACGCAGAAGATGCTTGAGACCTTTGCTAAGGCTTCGGCCCAGACCGCTTCTTCCCCTGCACCTTCAGAGTAAGTAGGCAAGACAAGATCCCATCCAAGGGTCACATTGTTCATTCTTCAGACCTCTATCCTCTGATCTTGGCTCCCCCTATCACAGCGCTGGAGTCGCAAGGGAATTTGCACCGCTACACAGAAGAGTATACATGTCCCATTTGGCGGTCAGGGAATTTCCAGAGGAGTTTTATGGCCACAGGGGGACTATGTGGACCTTGCAGCCGACTTGTAAGAGGCAAGTGCCTGGACAACACAACAGAAGTCAACATGCTCCCAGCATCAACCCCCCACAATCCAGAGGCCGCTTTTCAGTGCCTGATGGTGAAGGTGGTCGACAACTTGGGGTTGTCTTCCCTTTCGGGCTCAAATATTAAGTATGGGCTTTGACATCCTGGACAAGGGTGCAAAGTAGGAGACACCATTGGCTTCAATCAGGCAGTTTGGAACGCCACGCCAAACTGGCTTCAGCCTTCATGTTGGACCTGTGAGGGTGTAGAATAAGGAAACTGACAAGGAGGGGGCATGCCTAGATACCCAATGGCTTAATGCGCTAATTGTAAATGCAAAAATGTTGTGGGCTATAAACCTTTATTAAATAAAGAAACCTATCTCTCCCTACTTATAAGGGACTAGCCCGGACTCAACTTAGGGTTATGATACATGATATGATATGGCATTTATAACGCGCCTATACACAAGTGTTTCAAGGCGCGAAAGGTTCCTTTAGTGAGTTGTCAGAATGTCAGTCAAAATTAAATGTTCTCCATCAAACGTCAGAAACCAACTACTCTAACCCTAACACTAGAAACAAAAGTCTTAAACTAAAGTGAAGTTTGCGTTTCTTTCACCAGGAGAAAAACTTCCTTTTCCTGGCTGCTTCATATAAACGACTCAAAAGGCCCTCTGTTTAAACAGCAGTATTTGATTAATTATTCTGATGAGGGAGATGCTCCAACTCCACTCTACTTGGGCAGCAGTATTGGGTAGACCACTGCAACAAGGAAGATGACTCCCGACACAGTCTGCTCACTCAATGGTTTTGGGCTGAACACTGCGATGAGGTAGATGACTCGTGATGCACTTTGCTCTGCTCTCTGCTTGTGCAGTGGTATTTGGCTGACCAGTGCAACTGTAAAGACTGATGGGGGGCAACTGTATTTCTGCCCCTATACAGTTGAGGTAGAGGCACAGGGCACCTGAGCCAAGGCTCTTTAATGGTAGCAATGGCCAGGCAACCGAGACACAAGGGAGGCGATGCAGGCTGATTTTTAGGTACAGTGAATCCCCAAGCCCCCACAAAGGAATGTCAACACACTAGGTTATGTCCTAACAGTACTTTTAGATAAAATAGGGTTCGGGTAACTACATACACAAATAACACACTTTGTACTTAGGCAACACTATCGTAAAAATTGCAATAATATACACACTATGTGGTACAGAAATGACGAAAAGATTGAATCTAAATTTTTGAATGCACGTTTAGTGTGCATTCGGCATATTAGATTAGATTAAAGCCCATAATACCGAACAGGTGAACGGGTGTTGCAGGGGTGTCCCCTTCTCCCCCCCCCCCCAGTTCAGTATTATGAGATGCAGGGGTGTCCTCCACATACATTAAAGGCAGTTCGGGGAACAAACAGTTAAAATCACAAAAGATCACATTACAAAATGCAGGCAAGTGGGCTCCGTCGGTTTGTAATTCGATCTTTTGGGATACTTTCTTTTAACGTACATCCATGTGGTACCACCATTTACTTAGATTCAGTAAAAATGCACCAACTGACAGTTACTAAAAAGTATGAGAATTCCAAGCAAGGTGCAACTTCATAGATTACTGTGGGAAGGCAGGTTAGAATAGCAACATTGGCACAATGCTTTCTTTAGAGTAGGTAACTGATACTGTGTGAGGATCCCCCCGCCTGGGCAACCTGTAAGGAAAGGTTACGTGTACTTTATGTTGCATATTAAAGTCCATTCCAAATATGTTCAATAATAGTCTGCCTTTCTTTCTACAGATCCCACTACCCCAAAGTACCTGGGAAGCCACAGGAGAACAGGATCCATGATGCATATGGGACCGCTGGATGAATCCTGAGAATGGAAGATGCACTTCCACATCACACTACCTTGGGTGCGGTGGCAGGCAAAGTGGTGGATTTCTTTGACTTTTCTTGACCATACCCCTCAAGGATGGACCCCCACCCCCTTAGAAGGAGTGATCGCTGGGATGTCTCTTTGCCTCTGCTTTTTCTCCTCCCCTCCTGACCTCCTGGCTGTAACCTGATCTGCACTGGTAACCTGGACACACACTGATCTCCGGCCCAGGTCCTCCCCCCGCCAGTCTCACATGCCTGCACTGCCTGCCTAGCAGCCCATTGCACTTAGGGACTGTTTCTGTATCCTTGCAGTCCTCTACCAGCACTTGACACCAGATGTCTGCACTTACCCTTGCACTGGCCACTTGCTGGCCGTTACCTTACTTATCTCTATTATCTATTCCCTTGCGCTGTATTGCACTGTCCCTCCCCCCCTTCCCATGAACTTGTGCGATCTGAATGACACCTCGCCTAGTAAGATCGCTGTCTGCCCTCCCTTTGTTCCCCCCTCCCTTGCCTCGTCGTGCCTTGAAAGACTTGTGCATATGCGCGTTATAAATGCCATATCATATCATATGTTAAGAAGAAGGGAAGCAAACAGTTTCGGAAAGGCAGCACTTTCGGTCATCGCAGTGGTTTCCTTTGGCAGGTCGTCATTCCGGCTGTGTATGTCCCAAAAAGGTGAAACTTGACAAGACCTGGCTGAGGAGGATAAGACCATTGGTGGCTTTGGATGACTTTTGGAGGCGACAGGTGCAGTGGCAGAAGGTGTCAGGATTTCTCGGTTTAGCACCTTTGGGTTCTTTGGGCTGCAGCTGCAACACGGATCTCAGGATGGCTTTTGGCGACGTGTACATGACCAATGGACTGGACTGCAGACCCTCATCAAGTCTGGACACTCGGGACTTATTTAGATTTTGGTGGAGGGAAAACCCACCGGTCAATTCCACTGCAGGCAGCGGCCCTGGTCCTTCTCTGGCGTGTACAAGTGGGTAGATGTAGTGAAAGGGATGCCCCTTGACGAACTCTTCAATCATTTGGACCTTTCACAGCTCTGGTTGTCAGGATAGCCCCCCGCCCCATTTCGGGTGATACTCAGCAGCAGGGCATCCAGCAGTCACAAACACTTCTATGGAACCTGGGCGGCACATATGAACTTCTTGGCTTAAAGATGTTCAGGCACTCCTCTTCTGGACGCACAAAGATCTCTTCTCCGGACAGCAGGTGCACAGGAAAGGCTTCCAGGACACTTCGGACAAAGAGCAGCAGTTGCACGATGTTCCTTTGTGGCAATGGTAAGAGGTTGCCTATCCAGGTGCTCTCTGGTTAAATCCTTGATTCAGCACAGCAGTTTTCGGATTTCATGAAGAGAAAGTCGCAGACTTTCCACCAACTGTATTCCAGGATGCAAGCTTAAGATGACTTCAGCTTCTGCTTCAGGTTTCTTGTTATAACTTCTGATATGGAGGTGAGTGTGAGGCCCCCTGTTATACAAAACTCTTCCCCCATTCGCTCAGGGTGAGCCAACCAATCACACACAAGTGACGTGTGTATTAACTATCTGTATGTAACTCGTACCATACCTGTATTGCATGAAGCTTCTACCTGTAACCAAGAGACCTTTGGTCGCCCATTAACAAATTAATCAAAATTCCTACAAATTTCTTGTAACAGCGCCTCGATGCCTCCGGGCTGCAAGTGCACTATACAAATGCGAATAAAAAAATAAAGTGCATTCATGCAGGCAGCACCTACCAAGGATCACAGGTATTCAGGCTATTCACAAGAAACAAGACACCCACAACACAGGATGTGGATTGGTGGCTATTGCCCAGTCTTCCAGTGCACCACACTGCATTAATTCCAGTTTCAGTCAGGGATAGCTCAGACATTGTGTCACACAACCAGACACTCACAACACAGAAAGCATATGGACAACTCACTCCATTCAGGTAGGCTACACCCAAATGGTGTACCCACAACAAGCAGCATCTGGGAATGCTCCAGCCAGTCTGGAGAAGGTAGCCCCACAGCCATATATGGTCCTTCCACCCAACAAGCATTCAGGGGAGGTGGACAGAGCCAGAGCTTCTCAGGACTTTGCTAAACAAGGGGGTAAGGCAAAGAAAACCAAGAGGTCACCCGTGTCCATGTTTCATTTGTACAGGAACCTATTGATTCCTATGACAGAGCCCGATATCTCCAAAATGGAGGATACCTAAAGCCACGGTCGAATCAGTCTATAGCTGCTACCGGCCCATACCCTGCTCTGTGGGCAACACACGTATGCCCAAAACATACATCAGGAATACAGGGTTGTAGTCCTACCCATGGGTGCGCCAAGGGTATCCCATAGGTCTTTTTCCACCAAGAACGAAACAAAGAGCTGCACTGCCAAGCGTTCAACTGTACTACTGTGAAGAAAATATTCAGAACACAGAGAATAAGAAATTATTTACCGTAATGTTCTTTCTATGGATTCTTCCCCCGCAGATTCCTCATCAGCTAATAACCATTCCAGCATTAGCTGCTTGGAAAATTCGTCAACAGGGGGTGTAGTTCACCTCAACTCGGCCGTCAATTAGATATGCTCGATGCATTGGTCGCCAGCTCCAGACATGACGCTGGTCGTTGTACATTTTCTGCGTCACTACGACCCTGTACCTCAGTTCCGACCGTTATCCCCTCCAAGCTCAGCCACTGCAGAGGAAAACTAACGATATGGCCAAGCAGCCGAAAGTGAAAAGAAATTGAAAACCCCAAATTGTGATTTTTGTTTGTTTGTGGGAAATAGAGACTGCAGAAGGGATGCAGCACTAAACCAAAAGAGGCAAATAGGGCCTGAAACCATAGTGAACTGGGTAATCTAAAGCCCTTTAAAATGAGTAGCAATACCCTTGAGATGGATGGGGATTTATTACTTCATTCATACATCAATAATCGAAATGACTCAGGTAGTTGACGAAAAGATAACCGTTTTAATATCAATTATCTAAAACAGGGAGTACAATGGACATCAACGGACGTCTCAGCACAAATTCTCTAAATGCATCTTAGAAAAAGCAGTCTTCTATAACAAAAAATCGTCACTGATGACGTTGAACTACATATTACTAACGTCATCCTACGTGGCAAACTACAAAAACCTATTGAAGAAAGTGATTGGGTCTAAGGGAATATCTAAGTATACGTTCTATACTGGTATGGGACAGTGAGTGAAAGTAATTGGTTCCTTAACATCAGGTGGGGAAACTAAGCCCTCCCTTCAAAATGTCCACTATGAACATCACTAAATACATAACGCTCCATTGGCTACACAAACTATAGGACCCTTAATTACGTGGTCCCCTACAATTGGTTGGCACTCTAACCTCTGTCAGTACTTTTCCACCTACGTTTAGCAGCACGCAGATTGGACCTCCAAGTGCTGGTGAGCTCGTCTCAAACAGAGCTTCCCACCAATTAGCATATCCATCTATCACCTCAGTGGTCTGCTGGCAATTAAGATTTTGAACTTGTCATTGGGAGCGTTCTTTGATCTGGAGAATTCAGGGGAGTTGAGGCATGCTCTGCACTCCTGCGTAGGTGTGATAGTCCTGTTCGTCCAACTTCATCCGTCCATGTGACTGAGGTCCATGATTTCAAGCTTCTAGTGTATTAAAAATACTATTTTCTAATAGGCCTCTGACGTCCTCCTTATTTTGTTCCTGCCTTCTGAACAGGAGGTGTTCTTTCACATGATTTTGTATCCAATGTCAGCTCACCCCAACCTGATAAGAGCTTGGCTTCTTCGCTTGGCTTCATGGCAATCAGCCTCGCCATTCTAAGATTCACTTTTAATTCATTTGTTTTCTTACTGCGACACACTGAAAAAGAGGCCTTTCTTTTTTAGTCCAACTCTGCTATAACACAGTGTGGAAACATCCATCCTTTACTCATTTTATGCATATATGTATATGTTGGCGCACGCTGCAATCTATTCACTATAAAGGTAGCCTCAAGAATACTTTGTCTGCTTGCGTTTCTTTGCATCTGTACACGTGTAAACTGACTTGACATCATTTCTGTGGCATAAGCTTCTTCACTTTGGTCCCAAGATATCCTTTATCCTTGGTACTCTCTTGATGACTTATAGAATATCAGCATTCTCTTGTCTCGACTCTGCATGACATCATCATTCGTCTTGGCCAGCCATTTGCTCTGCTTCTTCCGGGATTTCATTCAAATGGCCATCATATTTTCTCATATGCAGGTATGATTTTCTCAATGGGAACCATGCTTCCAGGATTGTCTTTGGCATCGGTATTCTTATTGGTACCGCACGTTTCTCACACTCTGTTCCCAACATATAGGCACTATGGGTGACGTGGGTGAGGTGGGGGTACTTGGCTCCTTCTCTACACTAGCTCACCTCTTTCATCCCAAAAGAAAGACAACCACTGACCACAGACACTTTCTTGGCATGGTTGGATCGGAGGGGTGATGAGGAATCTGCGGGAGACGTAGCCATTGAAAGAACATTACAGCAAGTAATTTCTCCTTCAATGGATTGCCTTTCTCCTGCAGATTACTCATAAAATACATTCCCCACGGAGTATTCATGTCAGAGGTGGAATGAAAGTATTTACAGCACAAGATTCAGCAGAACAGTCCTTCCAAATCGAAAGTTGGCCCCACAAGCAATGTCCAGGCTGTAATGCTCAGTAAAGGAATGTAGTGAGGATCATGTTGCTGCCCGGCAATCTCCTTTATTGGTACTCATCTTTGTAACGCTGTTGAGGTAGAAACCTCTCTGGTGGAATGGGCTCTGATAGCCGGAGGCAACTCTTTTCCCACTTTGTGATAACACAAGGAGATGCACAGCATTATCCACCGTGAGATGGTCTGTTTTGGAACAGTTAAGCCTTTCCTAGCCACAGAGAAAGCCACAAATTGGTCCACCTTATGGAATTCTGCCATTCTGGCCACATCAAAAGTTAGTGCCCTCTTCAGATCCAGCCTGTGAAAAGCACTCCTTCTCCTAGGAGGGGTGCAGCGGCGGGTTAAAAACAGGAAGGTCACTGGCCTGGGAAAAGTGAAATTCTGACAACATTGGGCAGAAATCCAGACTGCACCTTTAGAGAAACATTTTCTTGGAAGAAACAAAGACAAGGCCTGTAGCTCGCTGACCCGTCTGGCCGATGCAATGGCCATTGAGAAAACAGTTTTCACGGTGAGCAATCGCAAAGAACAAGAATGGAAAGGGTCCAATGGAGCCCCCATAAGAAACGTGAGGACCAAAATGAGGTCCCAGTCTGGAATGACAAATCGAGTGGGCAGAAACGTATTCACAAAGTCCATCAGGAATTGCGCCACAACCGGGATCATAAAGACCGACCCTTGATTTTGAGACCTTTGAACACAGACAAAGCCACTACATATCCTTTGACTGTGGTGATCTGAATCGCTGATGAGGCCAGTGACAGAAGGAACGCTATCACTGTAGTGGTGGGGCAAGAGATCAGGCCAATCTCGTGTTCCCTGCACCAGGCCTCAAATTTTTTCCATCTGCACGAATACAGTGATGATCTTGTTGACAGTCTGCGTGCAGCCAGCAGCACCTCGAGTACCTCATCAGAGAGGTCCCAGTCACCATATTCCATCCTCTCAGGAGCCATGCATGTAGGTTGAGGGATTCCAGGTTCGGATGGAGCACCCGGCCTTCCGACTGGGATAGGAGATCCAGCCGACAAGGTTACCGGAGAGGTTGTCAGATGGTCATGTCCAGAAGGTCCGATTACCATGTCCTCCTTGCCTAGTCTCGGATGATCAATATCATCAATATCAGGATTGCTGGAAACCTCCTCAACCTCCTGAGAACCAACGGAATGACAGAAGGAGGGGAAGGGTAGTGGAGGGAGAAGGTCCAGTTCTCTGGGAATTCCCTCGAGCAAAACTGTCTGCACATCCTGTTGGACTCCGTGGCAAACAGATCCACTGTTGGGCTACCCCAATGAGAGAAGACCTCTTCCAGGACTTCTGGCACTCCCCCACACCCCACTTGTGTGAAACCATGCTCTGCCTGCTCAGAGCATAAACCAAACCGTTCTCTGTACCCACCAGATTGACTGCCGAGACCGAGATCCGATTCTCCAACTGCCAGAACCACAGCTGCATTGCCACCCTGCGTGTTCAGGTAGTGCATGGCCATCGTATTGTCAGTCAAAACCAGGACATGCTTCCCCTTCAGGGAGGAAACAAACGCTTCAGGGCTAACCTAAAGGCTTGCAACTCCAGTCTGTTTATGTGCCACCTGGCCTCCAACGTTGACCAAAGGCTGCTCACCTGCAAGTCTGCGCAGTGAGCGCCACAACCCTTCAAAGACAAATCTGTGACCACTTGGGCCAGAGGTCACAGAGGCCAGATGGGCTCCCACACCATGAGATTGTAGCGGTCAGCCCACCAACCAAGGTCTGCAACCACTGACCCTTGACACCCTGAGGGAATCCATGAGGGTTCCGAGGTATTGGGATCTCTGACCCTGCAGGAGCCATTGTAGAGATCTCATTTGCCGCATGGCCTCTAGCACTAGAAAAATAATGGATGCCATGATCCCTAAAGAGGCAGAGCAAGGAAGCTGCTGGTAAGGCGGCGTGGTTCCGGAACAGGTTCACCATCCGCACGATGCTGTCCACTCTCTCCTCGGGAGGGAAGGCCTTCCCTACCTGGGTGTCTAGGACTGCCACAATAAACTGGAGTTCAGGGAGAAGCCCAGTCTGTGGAGTAGTGAACATGTGTCGACTTCCCTAGGATCAACCAGTTACCCAGGTACTTCCTGTGTGGAATATGTGGACCCTGGATCTCTTGAGGTGAGCCGCGACTACTGCAATGAGTTTGGTGAAGACTCTGAGTGGAGGTCAATCCAAAGGGAAGCACTTTGAACTGATAGTGTTTGCATATGAGTAACCTCCGGAACATCCTGTGCTTGCGATGTATTGGCACATGGAAATAGGTGCGCGCAGATCTATTGACACCAGTCAGTCCTGCAATTCGAGAGCATGGAGCATTTCACTCAACGTCACCATCTTGAATTTGTCTTTCCTCAGAAACTTGTTCAAGGACCCGAGGTCCAAAATGGGATGGAGACACCCCTTCTTGGGTACCAAGAAATACCGGGAATACCAGCCTGATTCTCTCTGCTCGGGAGGTACCTCTTCCACTGCACCCTTCTACAACAGGACTCACAGTTCTTGCTGGAGCTCCTGTCCTGGTTGGCTTGGAGGAGGTGGTGCTCTGTCCGGCGGTTTACTTAAGAAGGGCATACAATAGCCCAGGCATCGGAGGTAATCTCTCCAGCCATTGGGGCCAACGCTCTGCCAGCCGCCCACCAACCGGTAAGTCGTGGGAGGGGAAATCAAAGTCGCTTAGAGGGCAGAGCCGCCGCTGCTGCAGCCTGCTTGCCTCTGGAAGCCCCACTGCGCCTTCCAGAGTGCGAGAAACGCTTCTGGCCCCTGCCTGGCCTGCGGGAGCTGCGCCTTCTTGCCGTAATACACAATGGCTGTAGCCCCCGCCCTTAGCAGCGAAGCTGAAGGCAGGCTGCGCAGCTAGGCCCAGTGATTTTGCAACAATCTTTGATTCATTAAATCTTTCTATGGATTCGTTGGCTTTCTGGACGAAAAGAAATTTGCCCTCAAAGGGCATTTCCAGTAATCTGCTATGGACATTTGGCGAAAAGCCTGAAGATCGTTGATAGGCCCATCTCCTCAGGGCCACAGCCAATCCCATTGAAAGTTTGCAGCAACTGCCTGGCCACTTCCTTCCAATCTTGCACCAGCTGTACACAGCCGTCTCGCAGCTCCCCTTCGGGGATGTATTGAGTTGCCTGCTCTACGGATTTCTAGAGGGCGAAAGAATACTTGGCAAACCACAGGTTACGTTAGTGGCTTTCAAGGCCATGCTGCCAGACGTGAAGACTGTCTCACCATGGCGTCAATCTTCTTACCTTCCCTGCCAGGGGGATGATTCAAGGTAGAGGAAGCCACTCAGTTGGTAACTGTGGATGCCTGCACAACAAGACCTTACGGAGAAACATGAGCAGACAAAAATGATGAGTCTCCTCTTGCCGGCCTGTATTTCACGGTCATAGTGGAGTTGACCGGAGGAATGGAGCAGGGGTACTGCACAAGGAGGCTACTGAATCGGCGATTGCTGGGTTCAGTGGCATATGTCTTTCCATAACTAGATCTTCATCCAGGATGCCTGTCAATTCATATCCCTTGTTTGGCACTGCCGCAGCATTCAGCCAAAACATGTCGACCACCCTATCCCACTAGTGACCCAAATTTGCCCTGGGTATAAGGCTGGATCTGCTGCAAGGCCACAACCGGGGACGTGTCCAGTCTGCTGGCATCATGGAACCCTTGTGCCAACGGCAGGAGATCTGCCTGCCCAAAGTCAACACCACCACGCGTCCCTGCATACACAGAATCAATGTCAACTTGATCATCTCCACCATCAGCGCTGAAGATCGACGTGATGGAACCAAAGAAATCGGTCCAGGAGAACGGAACAAACAATCTGTCACCCGAACAAGGCTTGAGCACGAAAGAGGCATCGGGAACGTACGGGTGCCTTTCTCGGCAGAGAGTCTGAAGGCTTTCCTCTTGCCAACTGAGTTGGCAAAGGGGCCTGTGTGGGGTCGGGAGTACCGAGCACTGCTGCTGCTGCCACCAGGTTCTGCTGCTTGGGGGCGCACCCGCACCTACAGCTGCGTGTTTTTAAAACATTACCAACATTTGGGTTTTAAACTCTTCCCACTCTGTTGAGTGGTCCGCCCGCCCTACGGCTTACCTCTTTCCAATGAAGAATCGGAATCGCATCAGTGCCGGTGGCACCTTTTCTTCTTGTGAGACGACGATGAGGAAAAGTGGCTCCTCGAGTGAGACCACTTCGTCTGACACCTAGGGCCCTCAAACTCATCCTCAGAGGGCCGAACGGTCGGCCGAGCAGTTTGGCTGGCCGCTCACGCACAGATTTCAGATTCATTTTCGCACACAAAGTGCACTCCTCAGTTTCATGCCCCGTGCCGAGGCACCACACAAAGATGTCAAGTGGGTCAGTCTCCAACATCTTAGAATTGCAATCAGTGCAACGTTTAAAACGCGAAATCCCAGATGCAGACCTCTTGCAGTCGAGAAGAAAGCCAAACCTGACAAAAATGCATCATAAAAAAGTCGAAGACACAATAACAGTATGTTCCTCAGAGCAGCATGTCGATCTTGTGGAAAAAAGGATTTGAGGTATGGGCATAGTGATGTGGTATATATACGAAGCCCGGCGTTACCTCCGGATCCGATGACCGAGCAAGAAGAATTGATGATTGAGTGGAGATCCACTACACCGACTGTCGAAGCATTCTCTGAGCAACAGAGCTGTACGAGGATCCATAACAACAGTCTGGACGACCAGTATGGATGTTGGAGCACATGTGTATATTCAAGTGAGCACATAAATATATTGGCATATGCAGGGTCCATGGCGGACACCATCGATGTGCCGGATACCTGTAGATAAAATTGTGAGTTAAAGCCAAAGTAGTAGTTGTGTAGAATGACCTTAGTTAATTCCAACACGAAGACGTTAGTGGCCTGACAATTATCTTCTTTTAGTAGAGCCCACTCTAGAGCTTCCACACGTGTTGACGCTCTGTACATGAAAGGAAAGTAAAATGCAGTCTGGTGGTAGTGTTCTTAGTTCGTTGATGCATTTAAAAAAATGTAATGTAACCCGGAGGTATGTAGATCTCTTTTGCACAATATGTTGTAATACTCTGTCGAGGTATATGGCTAGGGGGTTGAATAGGTGGCCAATCAAAGTTTCGAAACAATAGTTTCGAATGTCAAAAATTCCGACAGAAAAGTGCCGGAAAAAAAAGATTCGAATGAATTTTTGGATATTTAAGGGTTTATTTTAATTTCGTATTGTAAAATAAGAGTTTTTTTAAACAAAAACAGGGGTTGGGGGGGACCCCCATTAAAAAAAAAATAAATAAAAATTAAAAATAAAAAACAGAACTTTTGGCATTCGAAACTTTGACTGTCGAAACTATCACTAGGAACCGGTTGAATATACTATCCATACCTGCTATCATGGGTCTTACTGGTGGATTTTTGAAATATTTGTAGATCTTTGGCAGACCATAGAACACCAGTTTTGGGAAAGTCCTTGGTTAGGAAAACGTTAGTCTTAGTGTTAATACATTCATTGTGTAAAACTTTATTGAGTGTCTACTTGATTAGTCATTTAATCATAGGTGTAGGATCCCCATCAATCTTGATTTGTCTGTGTCAGCAAGATCTCTACATCGATTATAGGATGTGGTGTTCATAATGACTATGCACCACCTATGTCTGCAGGTTTAAGCGTAAGTGTATTGTCATCAGCTAGGTGTCTGATAAGATCGCTTTGTTGTTTATGAATATTATAGATTTTGGTTTTGTTGCAGTTAATATTCTTTAAGTAAGTAATCATCTTATTCTCAAATATCTCAAGTGCTATGTTAGCTTGAGGATAAAAACTACTTTACAGTTGCATCTCTAGATAATCAAATGTTACAGAGGGTTCCAGTTGTGGAGGTTGCAAGTCAAAGAAATCTTTAAGCCTAATTTTACGGATATGTTTCATGACGTTAGTTCTCTCTTCAAAAAAAATTGAGCCCTGTGTCGGTGTGAATGAGAGACTTAAGTTCAACACATCCATCTGAAACGTATACAACTGTTTAATAGAGATATTGACTACTAACTGTTCACCGGTCTGTTTTTCAACCTTACATTTCTTTGAGCCTTGTGGCCCATTCCTCTTTCTAAAAAAGGAACTGAGGAGATGGAGGCTGGTGGAATAACTCCTGAAGAGGTGGTTAATCAACCTAGTACTGATGTTGCAATGTTTAAGCTTGAAGCGATGTTGTCAATGTTCTGGGAGGCAGAGCTTTGAGTACCCTCACCCCCGCTGGCTGTGGTGTCACTACTGGTATCACTGCTGTATTGTCGTGGTTATCGAGGTTGGGGTCTATTAGTACATTGTGGTCTATTGGCCTGACAGAACTCCTGACAGGTATAGACAATATCTTGCAAATAGTCTAGCATGTCTCTTCTGAATTTACTGATCTTTCTTTGCTCAATGTCCTTTTAATATGTGTCCAAGGATATGTTATTGCCTGTCAGAATAGTCTGTAATTCCTCAGTGGTCTTAAATGCTGCAAGTTGTTGCGTCAGGTCATCTATCTCTGAGTCTAGGTGGGACACAGACTTGGACAGTTGTTCTATCGTCAACAAAACCAAATCAATAGAGCATTTGTTTAATATTTGCTCCCATCGCTTAATGAAGTATGTATTGTCCTTCCATAGGGTAGGGCTCGATAATTTTGCACCAATGTCGACGCATGTCGTTTTTGTGATATTTCACTTAAGATAATTAAGTGTATCCAATCGGGATTGGAAGTCAGAGGAGTTGCAGATTCAATATCTTTAATAAAATCTAAAATTCTATTTGCCTCTTGCTCGTCAAAAGCTAATGTGGTTGGCATGTCCAGCAACCTACTCTTGACATTAGAAGAAAAACCTGAGGAGCGCAGGTAGGCCTGCCTCCTAAGGACCATGGCCTACCCCATCAAACGACCAACCCAGTCTGCCACGTCTTGGCTCGTTTGTAAAGACTGCCTGGCCACCTCCTTTCCATCATCAGCCAGCTGCATGAACCCGTCCCGAAATTCCCCATCAGGGATGTATTGGGCTGCATGCTCAACAGCCTTCCATAGGCCCAAAACAAATTTTGCAAAGTTGTACGAAACATTACTAGCCTTCAAGGCTATGCCCCCGTAGGAGAAGATCTTTTTTTCAATAGCATCCACCTTCTTACCTTCCCTGTCGGGTGGCAAATTGGGCGTGGATGAAGCTGCCCTGGTGGATACTGTGGCCGCCTGAACCAACCAACCCATCTGGAGTAGGGTGAGAGGAAAGAAAAGATGGATCCCCTCTTGCCGGCCTACACTTGCTGGTCAGGTTGGAATTAACAGGAGGAATAGAGCAAGGTAATTGCCACAAGGAGGCTACTGGGTCGACTATAGCCAGATCGAGTGGCACATTTATCTCTGTGGTGGGACCATTATCCAAAATATCGGAACTCAGTCCTGGACAGGTACGGCAGAAGCATTCAGACCCAGGGTGTCAACCACTCTGTCCCCATAAGGGATCTGAATTTGGCATGAGTATGGGCATTTGGGTGAGTTAACTCTAACAACATCCAGAGACGTATCTAGCCCACTGGCATCATGCAGTCCCACTGCCAAGGCCAGTATCTAGCCCACTGGCATCATGCAGTCCCACTGCCAAGGCAAGGAGGTCTGCCAGATCAGCGAAGTAGTCCAGAAATACATGTGCTTGATGTCATCCTGGTCGTCCAGGTTATCGGCACTGAAAATCTGCACCATCCACCCAAAGAAATGGGATCAAGAGAGTGGTGCAAAGGATCGATCACAGATGGTCAGCATCGAGGGCTTGGCCTTCGACGTCGAGGGAATGGCTGCCAGCGTCGGCAGAAATGTGGGCGCTGAAGGCGCATCGAGAATAATCGGGCCCTGAAGACCGCGGGATGGTCCAGGAATCGAAAGGCCTGGCCGTCTTGCTAGGCGCAGAGCCTGAAGGCTCCCTCGATGCTGATGGTGTCGGTAACTGTGCTGACTTGGGGCCGGAAGCACCAGGCTGCACTGAAGCGACCAGGGCCTGCTGCTTCGGGGGTCGCCCATAGCCACAGCCGTCTTCTCGAACATAGCCAACATTTGTGACCTAAAGTCCTCCCACTCCTGCTTGGAGGTCAGCCTTTACCCTGTGCCTTAGATGACTTGGAGTCGCGTCGGTGACGCTGCTTCTTTCTGTGAGAGGACGACAAAGAGGAGCAGCTCTGTGAGTGGTATTTTTTTTTTGCCTTGCGCCAGTGCCTACTCTCAAGTGTGGGCCCCTCTGTTTTCGGCCTCCGAAGACCGTCGATCGCACCAGTGACTTAAATGGCGGTCGGCCCGCCGCGAGCTTGGCTGGCCGCTCCGGAAGAGACTTTGGGTTCGTTTTCCCACAGGGTGCGCAGCCCTCAGTGTCGTGACCTGTGCCGAGGCACCACACGCAGAAGACATGTTTGTCAGTCAACAACATCTTGGAGCCGCAATCGAGCAACATTAGAACCCTGAAATACGAGCCACTGAGATGGCAGCATGCCGAGGCCAAATTTGACAGAAAAAAAACATTGAATTAAGTAGAAGAGTTAAAATAAATTTCCTAGCGTTCCTCAAAGTTATAATGGGGCTGAGTGTGGCTGTCGAGGAGGGAGGGAGCCAAGGCATCAGCAAGGTGGGCTGTGTTGATAAGCCACCCTGTTGTGTTTTTCAGAGAGCACATGACACTGGAGGAATATCCAGCACAATGAGGAATCTGAGGGAGCATGCAACCAATTGAAATTGATCTATTTTGGCAACCATGGCCTGACACATGGTCGTCATAGAGGTCTCCCTGAAGGGCTAAAATGTTATTCTGAAAGAACTCACAGGAAGCAGACTTTGGTACTCAGCAGAGTCCAGATTTCACATCAATCTGATGGAGCTGCGGGGAATCTGACTAGTGCCGATAGTCTGATTCCAAGCAGCTCCATCAGAATGATGTGAAATCTGGACTCTTTCATCCGTTCCAGGGCAAGAGTGTCCCGATTCTGATGGCCAGCACAGTGGCCATACCTCAACAAACACAGGGTGTGATCAAACTGCCTCTGTGAAGGGACGTTCAGCACTTTGGTTGAGGGCTTTGAAGAGCCTATTTTGACTCTCAACAGGCCATCAGGCCGGGAAGAGAGACTGTGCTGGCATATGCCCTAAACAGTGTGAGGGATCAGAAATGTGAGGCGGACACAGAGTTGTGGTTTTCTCAATATCAGACATATTTATTAAACAGAAATGGGTTGGATGAATGTCTCTCTATACCTATCCTAATTAGCGATTCCCTGCCGTTAGAGAGAATTCTCAGGAATGGTGAATTTTCCTTATCTACTGAGTCCCTCAGCAGCTTTGCTGAATTTCTAGGATTTATTTTTTCACCTGGTAAGAGTGTGAGCCCTTTTTTCCCTTGTGTGTTGCTGTGTGTGTTTAACATTTTTTGTGTTCATAGACTGTGGAGCCTCACCTACTCCACAGGCAGCATCTTTTTACTGTGTGTTACACAGCACCTTCAGGGTAGACTCCATTTTCTGGGACTGACTACGGTCTCCGAGAACATGTAAAGTTGCCATTGACTTTATTAGTCTTTTTAAATCCACAGGCCCAGTACAAACCATCTTACATGGAGTACTGGAAAGGGTTAATACTTATCCCTTTTTGTCTGCTTCTCTTGGAGCATTGTTTTGCTCCCTTTTCAGAAAGACTTGGCTGGTGGCAGTGGTAACTACCCTATTTTTCCTACTGCGGTTATCTTAAATACCCTTAGTATTGTTTTAGGCTATCTTGGTAGCCTCGAACTCAAACCCGCTAGACCATATAAGTTCTTATACGGTTCCGGCTGGGTTTATTCGCCATTTCTTTTTGAAAATGTCTTTCTCGTGTTTTTCTCTGCGCGCCAAACCAGGTTTGGTTCCTTTGTTGACCGTCTCTTTGCAGGCTTCTACACAGAAGCCCTCCTTAGGCGCCTGAAAGTCTGGGTAGGCAGGATGTGAGGAAGGGGTTGTAGGACCCCTGCCATTGGTTCCCTTGGTAACCCAAGTCACACTCCTGTTTGATTGGCTAGGTGACTGTCTGGCCAGGACAGCCACCCTGCTGTGTGATTGACAGCCAGGCTGTGTGAATGGGGGAAAACTGTATAAAAAGCAGGTCTCTGGGTCTGGAAAGACAGAGTCACCACTGGAACGAAAGAATTGACGAGGAGCTGACGGAAGAGGACCCCTTCACCACAACTGAACTGCCCGGTGAAGCCCTGCTGCAGGTCCGAATCCTTGAACTCCAACGACAGAAAAGATCCTCCCAGAATCATCTTCCTTTGAGCTGGTGGGACCAACCAGTTCGCCCAAACTGCAAGCCAGGACTCCTCCCTCTGGTCAAATTCGCTGTACAGAGCTACAGTGAGCCGGATAGCCAGGAAGGTCTGACCCTGCTTGGGTTTTAAGGAGCACACTGTTTATTTGTTACTTTGCTCTGCTGCTGGTTTCTTCCCTGGGCAGTACAGGACCCTCCAGTCTTCCTACTTCATGTCAGTCCGACCGTCGCTTCAGGAACTGTCTGCCTGCAGGAACTGCCAGGAACGTCCGCCTCAGCTCCAGCTTCTTCTCCATTTAAAGGTACTGTGCAAATGCGGTTGCTCGTTTCGCCAGCCGCAGTGAAGGTGTGTGAAACCTTTCACCAATCCGAGGGCTTGCCGTTCTCTACTCTTTAAACTAACTTTTCTGCCAACCAGCTTCGTCCAGAACTCCTGGCAAAGTCTTAACCGTGAACTACCCTGAACTGTGCGATCTTGAGCAAAAGACTTGTCCTATTGACTTTGGCCCTAAGCCTATTTGATTTGATTCCATCACTGCAGTTCCTCTTTCTAGATTGCCCTGCTTATTTACCTGTTGGTGCTGCTCAAATTCTGCCTAACTTTGTCTTTCCCTCCGTTTTTAATTCCTAGAGTGCCATTTTGCTCCCACTTCATTTTGTGAGCTTAACTTGTCTTGAAACTATTGGGAGTGGTGTGGTGTATTAATAGTGTGATTTTTCGAACTGCTTTACTTTAATGAAATGTTATACAACTGATGTGTAAATAAATGTATATTCTTTTACTCAGAAACCTTGAGTCAGTGTTTGTTTGAATCATAGTAATTGCTGTCCATTGTGTAAATATTGATACTGCTCACTTGCTCTTGAGATAAGTCTGGCTGCTCAGCCATCGCTACCACTTTTACTGTGTAGTACAAGCTTGTACCAAAGTTGAATTTGTACTGTCCCTTGTAGTCTTGATTGTGTGTGATGTTCCCAAAGGGTACTGCATATAATTCTGCCTAACAGCTGCCTAAGAAACTAAAGATCAATCTTTGTCAAGTCTTTAAACTCAAACTGTCCTTGTGTCCAAAGCATTCTAATGTGGCTCTCACACTAAAAATAAACTAAAGATGCAAGGAAATGCCTCTGACCTATAATTGGCAAAAAAAGCAAAGTGTTAATTGTCAAAAGCAAATAAGTAAATCCAACAGAAAAGTATTTTCCAATGAGAATTCCATGGTTCCAGAGAGCGATTCCTTTCCCCCGGATTTTTATAAAAATAGTAAAATGCATTTTCCAAAGAGTTTCTTAATGATGAGGTAGGATGGCAAAAGTGTCTCTTTCAAACAATCTCCTTCACTCTAACTCAGATTCAAAAGCTTTTTGTGCAAACAATATATTTCATACCATTCAACTGATTCTTGGTTTTCTTGTGCTGAATTCACAAAAAAAGGGTTTAATAACATTCAGCTCCTCCTAAGTTTCCTTATACTGAGCTTATATGTGTGTTTTTATTCAGATAAGGAATTCCACCCAAGGTTTTATTTAATTTCTTTTGTATTTTATCAAGTTATCTGATGTGCGTATATCAGGAATCTTCTTGTGAGCCATTCAGAATTCTTGGTGCACTCCCCTGCCAAGTATCTTGTCACAAAAAGTCTTTGTTCAACTTTATTTATCTTTTACAGTTTGAGTGGGTCTTCTGGTATACTGCACTTGCCCGGAAACCCCGTTATGGGTTCGTTAGATCATATGGTATACTCCACTGCCAGCTATCTTCCCACAACTTTAAAGTTCTTGTTTTCAATTTCAAAACTGCCTGGTATGTTTGGTTGCCAGGACTTTCTTTAGAGACTTATTAGACTCCTGGTATACTCCCCAGCCAAAAATCTTATCCCCCACGATGTCTTATAATTTTCTATTCAATGGATTTCTCATCTGATAGATATTACATCCAGCACAGCTGTTTCAGACATTTGACAGGTGCAGTAGTGGACCTCGACTCGGCCGTAAATCCGTCTTGCTCGGCATCCGATCGTCGGCTCCGGACACGAATCAGGCGTTGTATATATACTTCATCACTACGCCCCACACCTCAGTTCCTTTTTTCCACGCACTAACACTCTGCTTGGGAACACAGGTGTGTCTTCGACCCATTCAGCGTTTTTGTCAGAAAACTTCTCTAAATTCCTCGCCGCGAGATGTCGGTTGCTCAGGTTTCAGGCTTCAATCAGTGTACCGACTGTGGCACCAAGATGTCCATCACTGACCCAAGCGAGTTGTGTCTCTGGAGCCACGGGACGAAGAGTGTCCGTCGTGCGCTAAGATGCAACCGAAATACCTTTGCAATCGAGCAGCTAAACTCGCTCTTGGTCGATTGCCCTCAAAATCATTGGCATGATCGACGGCTCGGTCTTCAGAGGCTGTAACCGAGGAGCACACCACTGAAAAATAACATCGGCGGAAGAAAAATCAGTCCCTCTCGAGGAGCCAATCTTCCTTGTCCCGTGAGAAGAGGCATCACCGCCACCGTTGGGACTCTGATTCTTCAACGGAAAGATGTAAGCCATCGGCGGTGCCTACCACCCGCCATCAATGGGAGGATTTTAAGACCTCTATGCTTGATATGTTCAAAAAGCATGCTGCAGTCGGCACGGTAAACCCCTTCACGCAGCAGGCCTTGGAGCCAAGAGCGGCGCTCAGTATTTACGATTCCTCTCGTGCCCCGTACCAATGCCATCGGCTCTGATAAACCTTCAGCATCAACAGAGGTCCTATGGAAGCTGGATCAATCATGTTCATCCAAAGATGTCAACGCTATGGCATCTTGACACCGGCAGCTTCCCTATCGGTGCAGAAAGACAAGCAGTCAACGGTTGTCGATAAAACCTTTAATCTGCATTCCCGGTCCAAATTCTACGATACCATGTCAGGTATCTTCGGCGTCAATAACGCAGAGTACCAAAGGGATGTCGACCTCATTTACATGGGCAAGGGAGGTGTTGATTATTTTGAGTACCACAGTCGGCTCTTACAACTAGAGGCCTCCATGACGCCAGCCGTCTGGAAATCTCTCCAGACCTGGAATTTCAACAGTCCCAGTCAGATACTCATAACTTTAAAAAATTCAGGGCTTTGGCAGAGAGGGTCATTGATATCCTAGGATTGCAGTCCGCAGTGGCACCGGTGCAGGGGTATGACCTCACCGATATCCTGAATGAAAGTCTGGCGACAGAGCGCAATATGCCTAAACCCTGCCATTGCTGATCCTCTAACAGCACTGTGGTAACATCCATGTTCTGTACCCCCGGTCAGCTCCACCATTTCCAGGAAGTATAGGCCGACTAGAGAAAACCCTTTATTCCTCTCCTCTCACCCTTCCCCCAGAAGGGCTTGTTATGCAGGCTGACACAGACTCATCTAGGCCATCTTCTTCCACTTACACTTTACATCTCGGTAGGGAAGCGAAAAAAGTTGATCCCTTAGCCACAAAAGGCATTTACTCCGGGGAGTATGGCCCTTAAAGCTACCAATGTGTCAAGCTGTTTTGCCAAGTACTCTTTTGGTCTTTGGACAGCAGTGGAGAATGCTGCACAGTACATCCCTGAAGGGGAAATGTGCGAGGGCTTCCTAAAGCTGATCGCGGAGAAGGTAACAGCGGCAAGGGCCGAATTCCTCCACCGTTTCCAGAACATTTGGGGCCCATTGTTGGAATATGACCAGAAATTTCCAGCTTTGACCTATAAGCCTACCAATATCCGGTGGGCCTTGAGGGACCGGGACGCTCCCGGAGAACAAAGCATAGCTGAATCGGAACCAGAAAACACAAACTAACGGGAAGCGGCCCCAGACTAAGGGACATGGGGGAAGGTGGTTGGGGGATTGGAGGGGATCATTGGATGATGATCTGCATGTCTTGATTTATGTTGTACCGTTGTCACCCTGCCTTGGTTTAAAATAAACATTTTTTTTAAAAAAAGAATCGTCGGTTTTTGGCTGAACATGAAATTGCTCTCGAAGAGCATGTCCAGCAGTTTAACTTGGACAGTAGGAGAAAAACCAGAAGTTTTTAAGTAAGCCTGCCTTGTCAGCGTTACTGCTGATGCAAAAGGAAAGGCCCACAGAGTCTGCGATGTCCAGGCCCGCTGGCAGCGAATGTCTGGTCACCTCTTTCCCAACAGGGTGCTGAAACAGAAGGGAATCCTGAGGGGACTGAGGCCCCCATCTCCAATCTTTCACAATCCGACCTTCTCGCCCGGGGCGACCCCCCCCCCCGGTCTTTTAGAACTGGATAGCGGGAGGCCTTGAAACCTTGGATCAGCTTTATGTGGAAGACCTACCTTGCACCTTTGAACAATGTGAGGAGCTTTTTCGACTCCAAGAAAGAGACAGATTCACGTACATTCAGCTACGTCATTGGTGCTCCCACCCCCAAACTCTTTGTTCAGATATCCACCCAGGCCTGGTGCTCAACCGGATGTCCCAGATCAGCCTCCCACTGAGCCATACACTGGGTTTTTGAAGCAAGAAAGTCCCCTAGAAATCGTCTGTATAAGGTGGAGATCCTGCTTCGGGCTGGGAGTTCCTTGAGAGTTAGTTCGAGGGGGTGAGTGGGTGCTTGAAGAGTTTGGGGGTGGGAGCACCAATGGCGTAGCTGAATGTATGTGAATCTGTCTCTTTCTTGGAGTCGAAAAAGATCCTTACGTTGTTCAAAGGTGCAAGGTAGGTCTTCCACATAAAGCTGATCCAAGGTTTCAAGGCCTCCCGCTATCCAGTTCTTAAAGTTCGGGGGGGGGGGGGGGGGGGGGGGGGGTTCGCCCCGGGCGAGAAGGTCGGATTGTGAAAGGTTGGAGATGGGGGACTCAGTCCCCTCGGGATTCCCTTCTGTTTCAGCGCCCAGTCCCAGGAGTTCAGTGTGTGTTTAGTCGCTAGTAACAGTCCTTCCCATCTTTCTCTGAGAGAGGGTGGAATGTGTGGAAGAAACCGTAAGGGGAGAGGAAGCCGTGATTGTTCTAGTGCCACCCATCTAGGGCGGTCGGTGGTTATTTGCCATGTGCGAATAGGCGCTAGTTGTGCTGCCGCCCTGTAGGATTGCAGGTCGGAGAGCCCCAGTCCGCCCAATCTTGCATTGCCTAGCATTGTTTTTTGGGGGATACTGGCTTTCTTTCCCCTCCAGATGAAACAGAGCATTTTCCTCTGCAAGTCCCGGAGTGCTGGGATTGCGACAGGGAGGGAGGAGCAGGCGTATAGGAATCTTGGGAGTAAGTTCATTTTACAGGCCGTTATGCGTCCCATCAGTGAGATTTCTTGGGTCGCCCAGCGTTTCAAATCACCTTCCAATTCTTTAAAGAGCTGGGGAAAGTTAGCGATTTATGTGTTCTTCGGGTTTGCGGGTACTTGGACCCCCAAGTAGGGAAAAGCCCTCCCTTTCCATGCAATGGGACACATCGGAACTAGTGCCTTCTTTTCACCCGGGGAGAGGCCTACACCTAGGGCTACCGATTTGCTGAAGTTGATGGAGAAGCCGGTGACCTCCCCATAGCTAGTTATTTCCGTCAGGGCATGCCTTAGTGAGGAGCGGGCCTCTGGGATCGTGAGCAACACGTCATCTCCATATTAGGTGATTTTGTGCTGAGATAGGCCGATTTGGGGGCCCTTAATGTGGTTATTCAGTCTGATCTTCTGGGCGAAAGGTTCCATGATAAGTGCGAATAGCAGTGGGGATAGCGGGCAGCCCTGTCTGGTTCCACAGGTCAGGGGGATTGAAGCAGAGAGTGAGCCATTAATTCTCTGGAAGGTTTTCTGTGATTTATAGATGGCCAGGACCATTGCCTGGAACGCCGGGCCAAACCCAAAGGCCTCCAGAGTAAGGCTCATAAAGGACCAGTCCACCGTATCAAACGGCTTGGTGGCGTCTAGGGCCATCAACACCAGCCCATGGGAGCTTCGGGAGGTGAGGTCTGCCAAGTCCAGGGCTCTGCGGATGTTATCTCCTGCCGATCTGTTCATAATAAAGCCTGCCTGGTTGGGGTGAATTATGTCGGGTAATAGGCGCAATAGGCGGTTAGCGAGAATTCTGGAGTATATGTTAGCGTCAATATTCAGCAGGGCTATTGGCCTGTAGAAAGCCGGGTCTCTCGGGTCCTTCCCTGGTTTGGGCAGAAGGATGGTGGTTGATTCTTGCATTGAGGGGGTCACCGTACCCGTCTCCCTATAAGAGTTGAAAAGCACCATCGGGAGAAACCAGCTGGGGTTGAAAGATTTTGTAGAACCTAGAGAAAAATCCATCGGGGCCCGGGGTTTAACGGACTTAATGGCCTCTTCGACCTCCTCATCTGTGATCGGAGTGTCCAGGCTCTCCCTAGTCGAGTCGTGCAGTCAAGGGAGGGCCACCTCCTGTAGGTATTCTTTCTGTTTATTCAGGTCCCGCGGTGGTGCCGTCATTACCTGGGCCAGGTGGTCCGCCGCTAGCTGTTGCTTTTTTGGCTCTGCATATTGCATCACTCGATGCGGGTCTCGCAGTCCGATAATGGTGTTGCTCCACTTTGCTTTAGCTAATTTAGCTACGAGCAGCTTATTCGCCTTATTGTTCTTCATACAATAGAATTGTTTGGCTTTAGCCAACAGCTGTGCCCTGTGTTCAGCGTAGTGGGCCTCTAGCTTCTTTCTGGCTGTGCGGATGGCTTGCTGTGTCTTAGGGGACTAGCCTTTTTTCTTGTGAATGTCCCCCGCTGCTTTGAATTCCTCCTCGAGGATCAAGCAAGTTTGTCGCCTACTTCGGTGAAACGCCACTCCCTGTGCGATCAGTTCTCCCCTGATCACCACTTTCGAGGCGTCCCAAGTGTTTGCAGGGGAGGTGTCCGTGACCGGGTTTTCTCAGAGGATGTTTTTAATCGCTGTTGCGATCGTGTCCCTTAGCCGCATTTCGTTAAGAATTGGATCGTAAAGGGTCCATCTGCGTGGTGAGTTGGGCTTGGGTTCATGTGCTCTGATCTCCAGGATTACTGGAGCGTGATTGGACAGAATCCGTGGGCCGATAGATACATCATTGGCGTAGGCAAGCATCTGGGGAGATGTCAGGAGGTCAATCCTTGAGAAAGTTCGGTGAACGTAGAAGGAGTAATCTTTTTTTTTTTATTATTGTTTTTAGTTGAGATTAATCAACTTTACAATTTATTTATCAATACAAAAATGAAAAACATGATTATGACGATAAAAGATCATTTAAAATGAATTTAGACATCAAAAGGGGAGCCAGTTCACAACAATAAGGTCAAGTGTGTTCAATTAATCGCATTTGTGTAGCATTTACTTTACATAAAACATTTGCATAAAAGTTCACTTCATTATCTTTTTCAGCATCAGAAGCTATTTGATTTTTGTCTGGATTCGTTGTTTTATTCCTTATTTTTACCTTGTGTTCTCAGCTCTTCTAAGCTATTTAAAAAATTTAAGGCTCCCATTCTTAACCGAATAGAAAGTCCACCAACTATCATTTTCCATAGAGTGTTATGTGACAGGTTTATATGATCTTTTACCGCTGGTTTTAAGAATTTAACCCTTTGGTTACAAAGTTCACTGCAATCAACCAGTAGGTGGCGTAAGGTTTCCGTTTGTGATGTAATTTTGCAGAACCTGCAATCTTTTTCTGTTGTTAAAATGTTTTTCCTTTTTGCTAGAACCTCTTGTGTTAGCCACAGATTAAATCTTAATCTCAAACTCTTTTCTATGTTGCACAGATGGGCTTTTTATTAAATATGGTTCAGCCAGTGTGTATTTCTTGTGTATGAACACCGTTCCATCGAAATCATTATATCTTAAGCACGTGTTTCTGTTTCTACCCCAGTCCCACTGGAATAGTTTGGTTTTGACTGCATTCGGGTTTTCAATTAATAGCTTCAGTGTAACATCGGCATAAGCCATTGCATTTATGACCTCCTTACGCCAGCCTTGCACAAAGGTGTCATCTGAGCAGAGTATGTGCTGTGCCAAAACTCCTATAAGCATATTTGAGTTGATTGCTAGAATGCACTTCCTGCTTAAAGATATTAGGTACCACAAATAGCGAGCGTAAATAGAAATCAGTCCCAATTCATTTCTGATTAATGCTATCGGAGTGCAATTTGGTAAATTTAAAACACTCTTCCAGAATTTTGATTCGAATTTAGCCCATAAGCTTTCATGTAAGATTGGTAGAGTTTCAGCTCCATACAATAGTATCGGTGTTACCTTTTGTTTGAAATATGTTAGGATTGGTGAGATGGAAAACTTCCCATATTTTGCTTGAATTATTTTGGCCTGCGAAATCAGCATGTCAAGTTTATTGGACCATTTTGATATTTGTGCTTCATGAGTGGCTCCTGTGATTATCATCCCCAGGTACGTATATTGTTGAACTTTTTCCAATTTTTGTTTCTGTATTGTCCATATGTAGTTCCTATTTTTTTGCAGTGATGGCTTATATACCATGACCTTGGATTTCTCCAGATTAACCACTAATAAATTTTCTGTTACGTATGTAGATAATGCGTCCAACAGTTTCTGTAGTCCCACAGGGGTTTTTGGCAAAAGTATCAAATCATCGGCATATAACAAGACCGGAATGCATTTGTTGGCTATTTTAGGTGCATCCGCAAATTCAGCAGTAAATATTCTTCGTAAATCTGCTATAAAAAAGCTAAATAAAGCAGAAGCAAGAATACATCCCTGCTGAAGTCCTCTATATGTTTGAATAGGAGGGGACAAAAGACCCTCTTGGTTTATCCTTATTTGGATACTTGTGTCCGAATATAAAGCTTTTATTAAAGTAATTATGTGCAACGGGCAATTTTCTTGAATTAGCTTTTGAAGCAACATTTCTCGTGAAATTGAATCATAGGCAGCACGGAAATCTACAAATGTCATGTACAGGGGTTGTCTTGTTTGTTTATGATGTTGAATTATTGAAGTTAGGGTTAGTAGGTTGATTGAGGTGCCAAGGCCTGCTATAAAGCCTGTCTGGCATGGGTCTCTTTTGTCGTTGTTTGTTGACCATTTGTTGAAGTCTCTCAAGATAAACCTAGCAAAGATTTTCCCTGGTACGTCCAAAAGCGCAATCGGTCTGTAGTTGGAAGGACATGTCCGATTGCCCTTTTTGAAGATGGGTACTATTATTGACTTCCGCCATGATGCCGGGACTATACCTGTGGTTATAATCAAGGAGAAAATGTTGAAGAGAATTTTTGTCCACTGCTCAGGATGTTCTTTGAGCATACAGTTACTCAACCCATCAGGGCCCGGTGCTCGTGATCTACTAGATTTTTTTATGAAGCTTAAAATGTCTTCTTCTGAAATAAGTAAATCTTGAAAGTTGTCTTGGTTTTTTAAACTTTCTGGGTTTATTAACTCTGTTCCAGCGTATAGCTCTTGATAATGTCTAACCCAATCCGATTCTAATACACCATTTATTCGTACTGACAGTTGGGTAAATTGGTTTGCGTTATTTAACAATGTCCACATTTCTGAAATATTTTTAGATTCCAATGCAGTTAACATTTCTTCTCCTTGGTTTTGGTAGAGCCATGCTTTATGTGTTCTTAACCAGTTCTTATATTTGTTTTTTAAGGTTTTAATGATTCCACCTCTAGCTTCCGTTGATAAGGTCTTTGCCAATTTTATTTCCTTTCTCAAGTTATTTTTATGCTGTTGAATTTTTTCATCAAACTTAAATTTGGAAGCATAAGAATTTTGATTACCCCTACTTGGGGTTACTTTGTACACTTGTAAGCACGAAATATAAGAATCTTTTATAGCTTCATTTTTCTTGGTTCCTAGTGTAATATCGTAATTTAGTTTTTCTAAATTACTTGGGTTCCACCTAAAAAGAGTTCTTGAGTTGTTAATCGTTAACACTGGAATATATCCTTTATTTTTAGTCATTTCATTCAGTTGTGTATTCTTCCAAGTAGCAAACAACATTTCATGGTCGCTGTGTTTTTGGTGCAGCACCTCAAAATTAGTTATTTGACTGAAAGTTTTAGTATCAACATACATATAGTCAATTATTGACTTAGACGTACCTCTTGTCCACGTGTTTTTGGGTGGTATATCATTTTTTTGAGACCCATTTAGCATGAGGAAATTTCGGGTTTTCATCAAGCTTTCCCATCTAAGACACACTGCATTTCTCTTATGAGTTTCGGTGGATAGGCAGTGAAGATTTAGATCACCCGCAATCAGAGTATTTGTTATTTCTTTCGTCATTAGAATACTGTTTAGTAAATCTTCTATGTCTTTGAAGAATTTTGAGTCTGTGATTCCCATCGGATTTCTATATATGTTAAGTGCTGCTATTGTGCCATGTTTGTAGATAATTTTAACCAATTGTAGATATGGGTTAGGCGTACTCCAGGGTTCCAATGTGAAACCTCTTCCATTTTTTAGTGCCACTAACATGCCCGAAGCTGGTGTACCGTTTGTTTTAATTGCAGGAGATAAAATTATCTCATAGCCATTCCATAATGGTGTTGTGAGCAACCAGGTTTCCTGTAACATTACTATTGTGTGTGGTAAAAGGCTTGAGCAGTCATTAAGTAAGTGTACATGACCACATGTGTTCCAACTAACTATGGAAAGGTGTCTTACGTCGCCCTCCTCCAATAGTTATGATGAGTTTCTTTGTAGTTGAGATACAGATGTAGATGTTTGATATATTTCATTCATTTGGCTTTGTGGTTGATGTCGCTTATCCAATTTGTATACATTCAGCTCTTTGGTTCTGTTTAAAGTTGTGTTTATATCCCACTCAATTTCATCATCATAATTAGTCGGGTCAATAGCAAGTAAAAATCCCAGTGCAAACAGTTCAAGTCGAGATTGCCAGATCACATTTCGAACCACATTTGAAGCGATCCACAATCTGACCACCGCCAAGTTGTCATCGTTTAAGAATTCAACTTGTGCTATGTCACCAGACGTAATATCACTCAGACTCGGTAGGTCACTAAAAATGGCCATTATGCTTGTTCGGCACATATCATATTGCGGGAATGGTTCTGCCCGGCATTTGAGGATAAATCTATGATGTATATTAGGATTAAGCTTGTGTTTAGAATCTCTTGGAGATTTTGTTTTTGATTCTGCAAGTCTCCCTTCATTATTTGTTTTGATCGAATCTGTGACTTTTCCCACTTTTCCTCCTTGTGTTTCAATTTTATTTTTTTGGTTATCTTTTAGTTCCTCTTCTTTGTTCAGTCCCCGATAGTTCAATTGAAAGTATTCGTCCATTGCTTTATGAATTATGGTGTGGACATTTTTTTCCATACTACTATCTGCTAAGGATTGATCTTTGCTATCAGGTGTTAGCTTACTGGAGTTAGTTTCTGAAATCTTAACAGCAATTTTTTGTGCTTCATGAATTAATGGTGTTTCTGTACTATACTCCAGATTTTTCTCTGCAGATATCAAGGTTTTTTCGTGTCCAGAATTAGGGATTACAATTTCTGTCGTCGTAATCTCTTTTAGATTAGAAAATCCCTCCTTAACTTTCATATAATCATCAAGAGATCTTTTTATCTCTGCTCTTATATCTTTTAAAATATCATCTGAGTAGAGAGTTTTGTTATCTATTTTTTGGGGATTTTCTTTCAGTAATGGTTGTGCAGAAAATAGACTTATATCAGTTTTCGGTGTTTCTTCTTGTGTTGTCTGTTCCATACTCACTAAAGATGATTTCTTTTTGTCTGGTTTTTCAAGCAGAGAAATTATGTCATTTAGGGGTGCATAATCCTTATTGTCGTCTGCTTTTTTTTATAGAGGCTTCTTGTCTTAATTTTGTTAGATGATTATGTCGTAGTAATGCCCGACTGTCCGTTCTGGTTGCAAGTTTAAAGCTTTTCAGCCGTTGAATGAAATTTTTAATATTTGTTTTCTTTTTCTGATTTTTGGTTCTGTTTTGTATCTTAGTCTTGAGATTTGATTTTTCTGAACTTGGGTTATTATTATTGCCCAAGTTCTCATTTGTTTGTCTTCCAAATATGTTATATGTTAGTCCTATTTTAGGTGTTACACTTGTTTGAGCTGGCGATTCATTACTTGGTCCATATACATCTTCTTTTTGATCTTCTGATGTGACAGGGCGAATGATATCTTTGAAGAAAGGGAGAGGTTTAGTGGCCAGAGTAGGAGTTAGGTTTATTAGTGTGTCTACATCTTTTGGTATTTTATCGATGGTTTGTATTTCAGTAGATGTATCCATGGTCAAGAACGTCTTTTCTGCCTTCTGTTTTACCTCCCAATCTTTCATCCATCTTCTGATTGCGTCAATTTTTTTTTCTTGATTTCCTATTTTTGTTTCTAGTGTGTTAAATAGTTTGGACATAGTCATTATTGTTGTATTCATAGCCTGCAAAGTGATATCTAGTAAGGCAACCCTTTTTTCAGCAACTTTTCGAGGTGTAGAAGTAATAGAAGGGCTGCAAGGAGCAACAGACTTTCGCGGAGTTATTCGTGCAAAAGATCTAGATTGTTGCATTGATTCACTACTTAAATGTTCAAACAGGCTCGGTGACTGGTAAAGACTAATTTCAGCTTCCGCCATAGTTATTTTATTTACCGGCGTGGTTATTTTACTTATATTTTGAGATTCTGATATGTTTATAGTAGAAATCTCATTACTTTGTGCGTCGGCCTCCACCTTGTCTAATTCCAATACTTCATTTTCCATACTTTCTGGGTCACTTATCTGTTTCTGCAGATCTATCACTTCTTCAGCGATTTCGGATAGTTTTGTCACATCATTTTGTGTAGCTGCATTCGCCGTCATCTCTGTAATTTCAGACATGATTTGTGTATCAGATATTGTAATATTCGTTATTGGAATTAGATTCGTGTCGTCACACAGGTCAGGAAACTGACCATTACTAAGATTAGGGCTTTTGGAGGGTAGACCATATGTGTGTAAAGTACAGAACTCACGGATGTCACCTAGAACCATACGTTTGTCTGGTATTACAATTGGGCATCCGCTAATTTTCCTCTTCATCGCAATTGTTGGAGAAGGTTTTGCTGGGGATGGTTGTAGAGTGACTGATGCTCGTGTTACCATGACACTGAGAGGCATTCCAGTTTTCAATGTTAAAAGTTTACTTTTTCCCGTCATGCTTTCCCCTGTATCACTTAAATTTATCTTTCGAAAAATATTTAGTCAGCTCCCAGTCACCGGATAAGGAACGCCCGACAGCTTAAGGAGCTGCCAGAGTCCGACTCTCCCCTCTTACCTCAGTGACGTATGGGAAATCAGGGCCAACGTTAATATGAAAAAACTTCAAATCTGTAATACTCACTGAACACGCACAGGTCACAGCTTAACAGCGTTTCTCTCCAGCCCTTACTGCCTCCAGGGCTTAACGCCGCAAGGGTGGATATACCGGCAATTTATGCTGGGCTGGAATCACGTGACCACTCACGTGTGCGCGATAGGCCCCGCCTCCTCCAGGAAGCAGGGGAAGCAGCAAGAGCTCGGCTCGCAGTGCTGCAGGGCACAAGTTAGACTTGCAGGCAATTTTAAAACGCTCCGTTCATGAAGCGCACCTTCCAAATGTTCAGAAACACATGCCGCTCGGGCGGATATACCGGCAATTTATGCTGGGCTGGAATCACGTGACCACTCACGTGTGCGCGATAGGCCCCGCCTCCTCCAGGAAGCAGGGGAAGCAGCAAGAGCTCGGCTCGCAGTGCTGCAGGGCACAAGTTAGACTTGCAGGCAATTTTAAAACGCTCCGTTCATGAAGCGCACCTTCCAAATGTTCAGAAACACACGCCGCTCGGGCGGATATACCGGCAATTTATGCTGGGCTGGAATCACGTGACCACTCACGTGTGCGCGATAGGTCTCGCCTCCTCCAGGAAGCAGGGGAAGCAGCAAGAGCTCGGCTCGCAGTGCTGCAGGGCACAAGTTAGACTTGCAGGCAATTTTAAAACGCTCCGTTCATGAAGCGCACCTTCCAAATGTTCAGAAACACACGCCGCTCGGGCGGATATACCGGCAATTTATGCTGGGCTGGAATCACGTGACCACTCACGTGTGCGCAATAGGCCCCGCCTCCTCCAGGAAGCAGGGGAAGTAGCAAGAGCTCGGCTCGCAGTGCTGCAGGGCACAAGTTAGACTTGCAGGCAATTTTAAAACGCTCCGTTCATGAAGCGCACCTTCCAAATGTTCAGAAACACACGCCGCTCGGGCGGATATACCGGCAATTTATGCTGGGCTGGAATCACGTGACCACTCACGTGTGCGCGATAGGCCCCGCCTCCTCCAGGAAGCAGGGGAAGCAGCAAGAGCTCGGCTCGCAGTGCTGCAGGGCACAAGTTAGACTTGCAGGCAATTTTAAAACGCTCCGTTCATGAAGCGCACCTTCCAAATGTTCAGAAACACACGCCGCTCGGGCGGATATACCGGCAATTTATGCTGGGCTGGAATCACGTGACCACTCACGTGTGCGCGATAGGCCCCGCCTCCTCCAGGAAGCAGGGGAAGCAGCAAGAGCTCGGCTCGCAGTGCTGCAGGGCACAAGTTAGACTTGCAGGCAATTTTAAAACGCTCCGTTCATGCATGAAGCGCACCTTCCAAATGTTCAGAAACACACGCCGCTCGGGCGGATATACCGGCAATTTATGCTGGGCTGGAATCACGTGACCACTCACGTGTGCGCGATAGGCCCCGCCTCCTCCAGGAAGCAGGGGAAGCAGCAAGAGCTCGGCTCGCAGTGCTGCAGGGCACAAGTTAGACTTGCAGGCAATTTTAAAACGCTCCGTTCATGAAGCGCACCTTCCAAATGTTCAGAAACACACAGAAGGAGTAATCTCTTTCGGAGGGATGGAGCACCCGCCACAAGTCCAACACTTCTAGAGATCTGAACAGGCGCAAGACACCGAGTGCCTGAGTGAAGTCTCCAAGGGTGGGGGGGGGGGGGATTTATCTGTTGTAGGGTCTGGTACTCCATTGAAGTATCCCCCAATTATGACTTGGCCCTCTTTGAAGGGGGGAGAGGGAGGAGCCCAGTGAGTCATAGAAGGCGGCTTGCCCGGAATTAGGGGCATATACTGAGACAAAAGAGTATAGGTCTCCTGCCAATAGGCATTTGACTGCAACAAATTGGCCTTTCGGGCATGTTTTTGTTTCCAGAACCTGGGGGATCAGACCTTCCTCAAGAGGATTGCAGTGCCCCCTTCTTGGATCCACCTGAGGCAAAGAGTTGGAGCAGATCGAATCGGGAGCAGAGACGCCCAAAGTCCACCGGTAGTAGGGGAGTCTCCTGGAGCAGAGCTACGGCTGCATCTTCGTCCTCAAGCTTTTCTAGGATCGACTTACGTTTGGTGGGGGAGTTCAGTCCGTTGACATTGAGGGAGAGAAATTTTAGGGTTTGATGCTCCTGGGCCAGGTCCAGCCCTGCTGCCGTGTCTAGGGGTTGGGGGGGAAGAAGTCGGAAGGGTGTGAATTAGCCGTCAACTCGAAGGAATGCTAGGAATGCGTCAACCTGCTCTTGGGGTTTTAACACGAGCCCCCAACGGGAGGCCGTAACTTTAATTGGCGGGGGGGCCGACATTGTGGGTTCAGCTTCCCCCCAGACCAACCTGGCCAATTGAACAAATAAGAGTAATGTGGCGTTCCAAGGAATCATAGGTGGAATGTGCCTTGGAAGTGGGCATGGGCCGTGGGCGGGGCCCGCTGCATTGGTTGTAGCTGTTCTTGAGCTAGGTCAAGGTCGGAGAAGTTCCTTTGGAACTGAGGTGGGGAATCGGCGATGAGGCGAGGCAGGGTTCCGAAGCTTCTGGTCCTGCACCGGTCTACCTTCTCCTGTTGCTGCGTGGCACCTTCGGCCAGGAGGACCGCTTAGGTGTCGGAAGGGCGACAGCTACTGCGTCAGTAGTGTCCTCCGATCTCGGTGATGTGGCCTCTTCGGGGGAGGATGGGTGAATGATTTAGTTGCCATACTCAAGGTGGCTGATTCTACATCAGGTGCAGTTAAACGAGAACTGTAAGGCTGTTGGGAATAGCCATCTGTATCAAATCTGGCGTTCCTGAAGAAAGAGTCAGAGGCTGGAAGGATTTCCTTTTTTGGAGAGTGAGTAGAGAGAGTTCTTGGTAGATTTGGAGAGGTGAGCCCTGGAAGGAAAGTTCGTCTTGAGACCTGCTGATTGCTGATAACCTCCTTTGTGGTAAAGAAGTGCACTCTAGTTATGACGTCGGGGGGGAAGTCTGAGTCCACTCCCTGACGCGGGTGCAACCTGTGAGTGCGATCCAGAAGGAGTTGAGGTTTGTCCAGTTGTGGGAGCGGGGATTGGAAGAAGTCTCCCACATAGTCCGCCAGATTTTTGTCCAGGAAAGAGGTTGGTATCCCTCGAATTCGGAGGTTGTTGCGCCGGGCCCTATTTTCAAGATCTTCTTGTTTGAATTTGAGGATTTCACATTTGTCCTGCAAGGTTCTGATTGAGCGTTGGATTTCCCTCAGAGTAGTTGCATGGTTCCTGGGAGCGGTCGTCTATCTCCCCCAGTCTTTGTTCCACCTCGGTCACCCTTTGATCGGTGTGCTCTAACTTTGTGGTAAGCTCCGTCATGCAGGATCTAAATTCAGACTTAATATCCGCCATAAAAGCCTGTATGTCCTCTTTGGTAGCAAGGGCTTCTCTATCCTCTTGGGATTTCTGTGGGGTATGCTTGGGGGGGGGGTCATGTTTCTTCCCCTTCTCAGTCGACGTGAACATAGTGGCGATATCTGAGTTCTTACCCGCTTTTAACTGCTTAGCCATTGCGCCAGTCCAAAAGTAGGGTGAGTGACACAGAGGTCTCCCAAGGATGTAGAGTGGGGGAAGCTAATGTCTGAGGTCCAAGCGTTATTAGTTGTTGGAGTGAGGATCGCGGTAACTTGGGTAGTATCTTGTTAGAGTAGGTGTTTCCATAGATTGTGGCCTCCCAAAGCAGGGAGAGGCGGTCTTTGGTTCCTCGAGTGGAGTGTGGAGAGGATAGGTTGGGTTGTAATTAGGGGAGGGGGGGGGGAAGAGTCGTTGAGTGGGCCGGGGCACCCCAGGAGGAGGGGGAGATGGAGAAGGGGGATGCTTTTGTGGTGTTATATTGTCACAAGGCTAGGAGGCTTCAATTGGTGGTGTTTTGTTATTCCAGGAAGTCTGGGGGTGATCTTGCAGGGCCACCCGTTAATAGGGGGCATGATATGATATGGCATTTATAACGCGCCTATACACAAGTGTTTCAAGGCGCTAATTATTTATAGAAGGCCCTATAGGGGCAACAGTTGTGGCCACGTACCTCTCCCTTTTCCTTTCTTCCCTAGTGGTGCAGTGCCTTGGGAGCAGGTTAGATGGTTCCCAAGTGCTGGGTCTCTTCATTGGTGTGGGGAGCGCCCATACGGAAGGTCAGGGCGGGTGTATCAGGCGTCGAAAGTTTGTTGCTTTCAAGCGTGTGGGGCCCGGGATACTGCTGTGATGTGAAGCCGGCGGCTCCCTTCTAGCTCCGATGAGCGGGTGGATGAGGGGGAGGGATTCGCCCCAGTCCGGTGATCAGAGTTCCTTCTTCTTTAAGGGTGCCGGGTTGTGGGGTGCTGTTTTGAGCTGCCACTCGGGCCCGGACAGGCGAATCGAGAGGCAGGAGGAAGCACCCCCTTCAGCTCCCTGTTAGGCAGAAACCTGTGCAGTTCCCTTAGGGACCACTGCAAAAAAACGCTTAAGACTACAGGTGTTGGCAGTAAACCCAATTGGTAGCAGTCTGTACCACCCAGATTTACCTGGTAGCTGTGGCTGAGCAGTCAGACTTCTCTCAAGAAGAGTTAGACAGTATATAGAGTATACAAGATAGGTACCAAAATACAGTAGCACAAACAAACACTGACCAGAGCTTTGGTATCAAGTATATAATTATTTAAAGACACACTTAGAAACACTCCAGCACTATTATTATAAGCAAGTTCAAAAACACAGTCACTATTAATATATATACATCCCTTATTAGACAAGTCTTAGTTAACACCACTTATTTTCAGACAGAGGTGAGCGCTTAACTCAAGATGGCACTCCAATAAGTTATCAGAAAAGGGAGGGAAAAGGCAAAAATTAGAAAAGCACACAACACAATACTTTAGAAGCACTCAGCAAAGGCAGGAAAGTCAAAGTCTACTTGTGAACAAAAAGTTCAGAGGCCCGTATCTCCCTCTTAGAGAGAGTAGAACACCAATTCGCCCAAGATCACACAGTTTAAAAGGCTTGAAAAATCTTGCAGAGAGTTTAAAAAGGAATCAGTTCAGCTCAGAAAAGTTCAGTTAGCCGGCCTAGGGCCAACCCAAGTGGTAAAATGAGGATTTACGACACCCCCCACACAGACCGTTGCGAGGGAGGCCAGGTGGACACATTACTTTGAAAGTGGAGAGGATCCTCCAGCGGGGGCAATTGTTCCTGGCAGTGGGTGCTAATTGCGGCGTCGTCCAGAGGAAGAGAAGATCTCGATGTGGAGGAAAGCTGAAGGTCGTTGCACTGTCAGGGAAGAAACCAGCCGCTGAGTTCTCCGGTTAAAAGGTACTACCCTTTTATTTGCGGTAGTGGTAAAACGTGGTATCCCGGTTGCCGGGGTGCTTGACACAGGCAAGGCGGCCACGAGATGAGCCGGGAAGGCGAAAAGGCAGGCAAACTGGTTATCCCCACCAGTCAAAGGAAGAAGACTCTTCGGGATGAAGATCTCCTCTGTTGTTGGAAGAAGTGGTGAGTCGGTTTAGCAGGGCTCCACCGGTGGTGTCGTCGTTGCAGGTCGGCTCAGCTTCTCCCTCTTCGGATTCTTTGGTCCTGTGGCGACGTCTGAAGTCCCAGTCCCCAAAGCCCTGCTTTTATGCAGAAAACCCCCATTCATCAGTCCTAGCTGTCACTCAAACATGCTAAGTGGTAAACCGGGCGGCTCACCACTGGGCCAATCACACAAGAGTGCGACTTGAGTTGCCGAGGCAACTCAGTCCAGGGTGCCTAAAGCCCCCTCCCACACATCCTGTAGACCCAGACAGAGTGGCACCACTTTTGGAGGCTTCTGTGTAGAAGCCTGCCAAAAAGTGGAACAAAGGGCTCGACTTGGGTTGGAGTTACAGAGGCGAACACAAACGCCATTTTAAAACCGAGTCCTGGTGAAAAGACCCAACCGGGGAATAAATATTAAATAAATAACCCGGCGGTATCTTTAACATTGCACCAAAAAGTGGTGCGTTTAAAATGAATGGGAAAGTCCCATAGTAAATATTCTTAAGGAATATTTCGCGTGGTAACCACTGCCACCAGCCAGAAACTCGATGAGGGGGGACTGCACAGTGCCCCCTCGAAAAACAGACCCAGGGGCAATCTAATTACCCCTACCAGTACTTCCACAACATGATGGTTTGTACTGGTTCTGTTCCCAATTTAAGACTAGTAAAGTCAATGGTGACTTTACATGCCCTGGGAGACAGTAGTCAGTCCCAGGGTATGGAGTCAATGTTGGGGGGTCACTATGACACCCCTGTGTTACTGCACTGAGGGTGCTGTGTAACACACTTATCAAAAACCACATGAAACCCTATGGAGTAAAAGACCCCATAGCCCATAAAACACATTACAAAGTCAAAGGATATCTCAAATCATGTCTAAGAGTGGGGGAAAAAAAGAGTCTCACTCTTAGCAGGAGAAAAAAATAAACCCCAAAAATCCAGCAAAGCTGCTGGGGGTCTCACTAGGCTTGGGAAATTAGCCTTAACAGAGAATTCTCCCTAACACTCCCCTGCCCTGGACCTCCGGGGCTCCCAATCCAGAGAGCGGAGCAGGTTGTCGGAGTGCCGGGTGGGATACGGGGGCGCGGAGGGGGAGCGAAGTTAGGATCCCCAGAGTCAGAGGGGCCAGTTATCAGAGCTCGAACTCCCGTCCACCATCTTACATCAACGTGGTGACGGGGTGGCCGAGATTCGCCAGGCTCGTTTCAGGTCTTCCCAGGGCCGTAGCTTCCACTTCTTTCACCGCCTGCAGCCTTGTTAGGGAGAATTCTCTGTTTAGGCTGAATTTCCTAACCTAGTGAGTCCCCCAGCAGCTTTGCTGGATTTTTGGGGTTTATTTTTTCTCCTGCCAAGAGTGAGACTCTTTTACCCTCACTCTTGGGCATGATTTGAGTGTGTTTCTTTGAATCTAGATGTGTTTAATGGGCTATGGGGTCTTTTACTCCATAGGGCTTCATGTGTTTTTGTGATGTGTGTTACACAGCACCCTCAGTGCAGTGACACAGGGGTGTCATAGTGACCCCCCAGTATAGACTCCATCCCTTGGGACTGACTACTGTCTCCCAGGGCATGTAAAGTCACCATTGACTTTACTAGTCCTAAATTCTGAACAGAACCAGTACAAACCATCATATTGTGGACATACTGGCTGGGGCAATTCAATTGCCCCGGGGTCTGTTAGTCGAGGGGGCACGTCTCCGTCCCCCCTGATCGAGTTTTGGCTGGTGGCAGTGGATACTACTTTTTATATTCAACCGCGAATATTTTCCTGTGGGATTTCCCATTGTTTTAGGCTACTATCTTTATTTAATTATTTACGGTAGCCTCGAACATACCGCTGGTTTATTTAATTAATATTAATTCTCCGGTTGGTATTTTTTGCCAAAACTTGATTCTAAAATGGCGTTTGTGTTCTCTTCTGTGACTCCAACCCAAGTTGAGCCCTTTGTTCCACTTTTTGGCGGGCTTCTCCACAGAAGCCCTCCAAAGTGGTGCCACTCTGTCTGCGGTACTTAGGAGGGGGGGGGGGTGATTTAGGCACCCTGGACTGAGTTGCCTAGGCAACTCAAGTCGCACTCCGTCCTGATTGGCCCAAGTGGTGTGCCGGCCGGCTCACCACTTAGCATGTTTGAGTGACAGCTAGGCTGAGTGAATGGGGGTGTTCTGCATAAAAGCAGGGCTTTGGGGACTGGAACTTCAGAAGTCGCCACAGAACCTAAGAATCCGACGAGGGAGAAGCTGAGCCGACCTGCCACGACACCACCGCTGGTGGAGCCCTGCTGGACCGCCTCACCACTTTTCCCAACGACAGAGGAGATCTCCCGCCGGAGAGTCTTCTTCCTTTGACTGGTGGGGATAACCAGTTTCACCGTCTTTTCGCCTTCCCGACGTACCTTGTGGCCGCCTTGCCTGTGCCAAGCACCCCGGCAACCGGGATACCACGTTTTACCACGACCGCGAAACAAAGGTACCACCTTTATCCGGAAAACTCTGCGGCTGGTTTCTTCCCTGGTAGTGCAACGACTTTCATCTTTCCTCCAAGTCGAGATCTTCTCTTCCCCTGGACGACGACGCAACTTGCACCCACTGCCAGGAACAACTGCCACCGCTGGAGGATCCTTCCCACTTAAGGTACCGTGTCCCACCTGGCTTCCCTTGCTACCGACTGTACGGGGTAGATTCAGCCCCCGGCTTTCGAACCTGGGTTAGCCTGGGACACCCTGGCTAAACTTTCCTAAGCCGCTCTAAACTCTTGGGCGCATTTGTGCTCTGCTCTCTCTAAGAGTGGGCCCAGCCTTTGGACTTTGGCTCACCAGTGACTTTTGCTCTTCTGCCTTGCTAACAGTGTTCCTGAACCTTAGAGTGGTGTACCTTTCCATATTCTGTCTTTTTCCCTCCCTTTCTCACAAACTTATTGGAATGCCATCTAGTTAAGCGCTCACCTCTGTATGAAAATAAGTGGTGTTTTACTGTGATTTATCAGATAAGGAAAAAGGGGTGTATATATTACAATAGTAACTGTGTTTAGAATATTTTACAATAAGAGTGCTGGAGTGTTTCAAACCGTGTGTTTTTAAATAAATAATTATATACTTTGATACCAAAGCTCTGGTCAGTGTGTGCTTGTATTATTGTGCCTGAGTGCCTATTGTGTATACTTTGCATACTGCCTAACTCTCTTGAGGGAAGTCTGACTGCTCAGCCACAGCTACCAGGTAAACCTGGGTGGTACAGACTGCTACCAAGTGGGTTTACTGCCAACACCTGTAGTCTTAAATCTTTTGCAGTGTTCCCTAAGGGAACTGCACAGGTTTCTGCCTAACAAGCCTCATACCTTCTCATACGTCTGTGACCATTATGGGGCAAAAAGGAGAGCCTTAACCATTGTGAAACTCATGATGCAGCAGGCCCGCCACGGAGGCCATTAAAAGAGCAGCCGCAACGACGGTGCTCCAGGCCACGCCCCGAGACTGACGATTCTTAAAAGAAATTTAAAGAATCCAAAATGGCTGCTAAATCTTTAGGCCTAGCTGCGCAGCTGACCAAACCGGCCTTCAGCTTTGCCTCTAAGACATGGGGCTACAGGCGGTATGCTCCTTATGGCAGGAGAGTGCAGCTCCCACCGGCCAGGCAAGGTAGGAACCTTTTTTCACGCTCCAGAAGGGGCAGATGGGCTTCTAAAGGCCAACAAGCAAGCCTCCTAAGCCGCTTTGATTTCCCCTCTCACAACATACCAGTTGGTGAACGATTGATGGAGCATTTGCTCCAGTGGTAGGGACTTACTTCCAATGTCTGGGTTTTGCAGCTCATTCCGTGGGCTTATTGTCTGGCATCATTTTTAAGAAAACCTCCAGACAGACCCCCACCACCTCTAATCCAACCAGGACAGGAGCTCCAAGAAGAACTGCGAGCCATGCAGGTGAAGGGTGTCGCGGAAGAGGTTACCTTCCGAGCAGAGAGGATCGGGTTGGTATTCCCGGAATGTCCTGGTACCCAAGAAGGAAGGATGTCTCCATCCCATTCTGGACATCAGGGCCTCGAAAAAGTTCCTGAGGAAAGAAATTCAGGATGGTGACGTTTAAAGACATTCTCCACGCTCTCAAACTACAGGACTGGCTGGTGTCAATAGACCTACACAATGCTTATTTCCGTGTACCGATCCATCGATTCTAAGGTTTTCCATAGGGAACAAGCACTCTCAGCTCAAGGTGCTGCTTTTTGATCTGACCTCCGCCCCAAGGGTCTTCACCTTAGTGGCGGCTCACCTCAGGAGATACCAAGTCCACGTATTTCTGTACCTGGACGACCGGCTGATCCCAGTCAGTGGTGCAGGTATTGTACTATTTAGAGGACACCTGCTTGCTGCTACAAAGGGTGGGCTTCTCCCTGAATTTAGAGAATCCCCAAATGACAGCAGTCGAAAGGCTCCAGTTAATCGGAGCAGTCCTAGACACCCCGGTTGGGAAAGCCTTCCCACCCGAAGAGTGTGCTGTCAGCTTGACACAAATGGTCTTCTTGTTCTGGAACCATGCCACTTTACCAGCCGCTCCTGAGGAGTGAGTGATCACAGCACCTCGGTGCTCTTTCAGACTTCCTTATGGTGTCTTCATCAGTGGTCAACAATCTATCCTGGTGGGCAGACCGCAGCAGTCTCTGGCCGGGGGAACCCTTCTGGCCTCCTTGGCCTCAGACCGGAGTGGTCACGGATGCATCTCTGAAAGGGCTGGGGTACACACTGCAAGGATTTGTAAGCGAGCGGTCTTTGGTCAGCTACGGAAGCCAGGTGGCACATCAACAGGCTTGCCCTGAAGGAAGCATGTCCTCATTCTCAAGGACGACACAGCGGCAACAAACTATCTGAACAAGCAAGGTGACGTGCCCTCCCGCCCCCTCTGTACAGAGGCGTGGTGCTATGGATCTGGTTGCTGGAGAACTGGATCTCGGTCTCAGCAGTTCATCTGGTGGGTACAGAGAACAGTTTGGCGGATGCTTTGAGCAGGCAGAGCACAGTCTGGCACGAGTGTGAAGTGTGCCAAGATGTCCTAGAGGAGGTCTTCTCTCTGGGGTACGCCAGCAGTGGATCTGCTTGCAAATATATCCAGGAAACGCAGACAATTTTACTTGAGGGAATTCCCAGCGAACGGTGCACTGGGGGGATGCGTTTCTGGTGGATTGGGCCTTCCCTTTCCATTACGGTTACCATCCGATTCCCGTCAATCCATGGGTTCTCGGGAGGTTTCAGAGGTTTGGAGTGGCCATGATCTTGATCGTCCCAGACTGGGTGAGTAGAACGTGGTACTCCGACCTCTTGGATATGTCATTATGTCCACATCACCGGTTGCCTCGGTGGCTGGATCTTCTAATCCAGTCGGAAGGTCTTCTACCCAACCCCGGAATCCTTGAACCTCCATGTGTGGCTCTTGAGAGGATGAGGTATGATGACTGGGACCTCGCTGAGGAAATGCTTGAGGTATTGCAGGCTGCATGCAGACCGTCTACAAGATCTTTGTACGCGTGCAGGTGGAAAAGGTTTGAGGCGTGGTGCAGGGAACACGAGATTGACAGTATCTCTTGCACCACCACTGCAGTGATTGAGTTGATTCTGTCACTGGCCTCCACAGGCCTTCAGGTCACCACAATCAAAGGATATTTGGTGGCCTTGTCTGTGTTTAAGAGATGTTTAAGAGATCTCCGGATCAAGGTTAATTTTCGGTCCCGATAATGGCAAATTCCTGAAGGACCTTGTAAATAAGTTTCTGCCAACTCCTTTTGTTGTCCTGGATTGGGACCTTAATCTGGTAATGACATTTCTGATGGTAACTCCTTTTGAGCCCATGCATACTTGTCCTTTAAAACTTCTCTCTTTAAAAACATCCTTTTTGGTGGCTATTACATCAGCGAGGCGAGTGAGTGAGCTGCAGGCCTTATGCTTTAAGCCGTCCTTCAGTGATTTTTTCAGGAGAAAGTATCACTCAGGTGCAAGGCCTTGGTTCCTTCCCAAAATTGTTTCAGAGTTCCACCTATCGCAATGCATCAACCTCCTGGTCTTCTATCCTCCTCCGCATCCTGCAAAGGAGGAAGAGCAATTTCATCACCAGGATCCCAAAAGGGTGCTACGTTATTACAGTGCGAGGACGTCGGAGTTCAGAAGAGCTGACCAGCTCTTAATGGCTTTTTCTTTAGCCCGTAAGCGCCTGGCCATAGCTAAGCAAACCTTGTCCCGCTGGATCATTTTCGGTATACCAGAACGCTACCAGTCGGACGGAAAGATTTACCGGCAGGCATCAGGGCTCATTCGACTAGGAGTGTCTCAGCGTCAATAGCATTACAGAGGGGTTTTAGGGAGAATTCTCTGTTTAGGCTGAATTTCCTAACCTAGTGAGTCCCCCAGCAGCTTTGCTGGATTTTTGGGGTTTATTTTTTTCTCCTGCCAAGAGTGAGACTCTTTTACCCTCACTCTTGGACATGATTTGAGTGTGTTTCTTTGAATCTAGATGTGTTTAATGGGCTATGGGGTCTTTTACTCCATAGGGCTTCATGTGTTTTTGTGATGTGTGTTACACAGCACCCTCAGTGTAGTAACACAGGGGTGTCATAGTGACTCCCCAGTATAGACTCCATACCCTGGGACTGACTACTGTCTCCCAGGGCATGTAAAGTCACCATTGACTTTACTAGTCTTAAATTCTGAACAGAACCAGTACAAACCATCATATTGTGGACGTACTGGCTGGGGCAATTCAATTGCCCCGGGGTCTGTTAGTCGAGGGGGCACGTCTCCGTCCCCCCTGATCGAGTTTTTGCTGGTGGCAGTGGATACTACTTTTTATATTCAACCGCGAATATTTCTCTATGGGATTTTCCATTGTTCGAGGCTACTATCTTTATTTATTTAATTACGATAGCCTCGAACATACCGCCGGTTTATTTAATTAATATTAATTCTCCGGTTGGTATTTTTTGCCAAAACTCGGTTCTAAAAATGGCGTTTGTGTTCTCTTCTGTGACTCCAACCCAAGTCGAGCCCTTTGTTCCACTTTTTGGCGGGCTTCTCCACAGAAGCCCTCCAAAGTGTTGCCACTCTGTCTGGGGTACTTAGGAGGGGTGGAGGGGGATTTAGGCACCCTGTACTGAGTTGCCTAGGCAACTCAAGTCGCACTCCGTCCTGAATGGCCCAAGTGGTGAGCCGGCCGGCTCACCACTTAGCATGTTTGAGTGACAGCTAGGCTGAGTGAATGGGGGTTTTCTGCATTAAAGCAGGGCTTTGGGGACTGGAACTTCAGAAGTCGCCACAGGACCTAAGAATCCGACGAGGGAGAAGCTGAGCCGACCTGCCACGACGACACCACCGGTGGAGCCCTGCTGGACCGTCTCACCACTTTTCCCAACGACAGAGGAGATCTCCCGCCGGAGAGTCTTCTTCCTTTGACTGGTGGGGATAACCAGTTTCACCGTCTTTTCGCCTTCCCGACGTATCTCGTGGCCGCCTTGCCTGTGCCAAGCACCCCGGCAACCGGGATACCACGTTTTACCATGACCGCGAATTAAAGGGTAATACCTTTAGCCGGAAACCTCTGCAGCTGGTTTCTTCCCTGGCAGTGCAACGACCTTCATCTTTCCTGCAAGTCGAGATCTTCTCTTCCCCTGGACGACGACGAGACTTGCACCCGCTGCCAGGAACAACTGCCACCGCTGGAGGATCCTTCCCACTTAAGGTACCGTGCCCCGCCCGGCTTCCCTTGCCACCGACTGTACGGGGTAGATTTAGCCCCCGGCTTTCTAACCTGGGTTAGCCTGGGACACCCTGGCTAAACTTTTCTGAGCCTCTCTAAACACTTTTTGAACTCTCTGCAAGACTTTCTAAGCCTAGCGTAACTGTGTGATCTTGGGCGCATTTGTGCTCTGCTCTCTCTAAGAGTGGGCTCAGCCTATGGACTTTGGCTCACAAGTGACTTTTGCTCTTCTGCCTTGCTAATAGTGTTCCTAAAGCTTAGAGTGGTGTACCTTCCCATATTCTGTCTTTATCCCTCCCTTCTTCATGAACTTGTTGGAGTGCCATCTATAGTTAAGCACTCACCTCTGTATGAAAATAAGTGGTGTTAACTAAGACTTATCTGATAAGGAATAAGGGTTGTATATATTATAATAGTAACTGTGTTTAGAGTATTTTATGATAAGAGTGCTGGAGTGTTTCAAACAGTGTGTTTTTAAATAAATAATGATATACTTTGATACCAAAGCTCTGGTCAGTGTTTGCTTGTATTATTGTGCAACTCTTCTTGAGGGAAGTCTGACTGCTCAGCCACAGCTACCAGGTAAATCTGGGTGGTGCAGACTGTTACCAATTGGGTTTACTGCTTACTCCTGTAGTCTTAATCTTTTTGCAGTGTTCCCCAAGGGAACTGCACAAGATTCTGCCTAACACCCAGGCATCAGAGGTCATCTCTTGCCACTGGGACCAATGCCCTGCCAAACGTCCACCAACCGGTATGTCGTAGGAGGGGAAAATAAAAGCGTCTTTGAAGGCGGTGTCGCCCCAGTCGTAGCCGCTGTGCATGCCCTTAAGAAGCTCCTCCTTCCGGGACGCGAGAAACACCTCTGCCCCTCCCTGGCTTGTGGGGGATGCGCTTTCCTGCCATAAGCCACCTAGCGCCTATAGTCTTTGCCTCTAGAGGCAAAGCTGAAAGCAGGCTTAACTGGCTGCACAGCCAGACCCAGTGACTTGGCAGCAGTTTTAGACTCCTTAAATCTCTTCAAAGAGTCACCCGCCTTCTGTCCTAAGAGCACCCCCCCTAAAAAGGCATGTCTAGAAGGCGGTTTTGTACATTGGGGAGAAGCCAGAAGTTTTCAAATAGGCCTGCCTTCTCAGAACTACTGCTGACCCCATGGAGCGGCCAATACAGTCCGCAATATTCAGGCCTGTTTGCAAGGACTGCTTGGCAGTTTCCATCCCATCCCCCACCAGCTGTATAAATCCTTTCCGCATATGACCCTCCGGGACATATTCTGCTGCATGCTCGACAGCCTTCCACAAACCATAGGAGAACTTAGGGAAACCGCAAGCTACGTTTGTGGCCTTGAGAGCCATGCTGCCTGAGGTGAAAACCTTCTTGGCCAAAGCGTCTATCCTTTTCCTTTCCCTGTCTGTAGGGAGATTTGGTGTGGCTGCCACGGGCATGGAGGATATAGTGGCAGCCTGAACTACCAGCCGGGGAAGGGTGTATTGAGAGGAAGGAAGGGTTCCCTCTTGTCGGCCTGTACTTCCCAGTGACATTGGTACTCATGGGAGGGGAGGGGGGGTGCTTGGCAAACAGCATGGATTTCGCCAGATGGAAGCCGAAGGGTCCGCTATGGCCTGATTGAGGGTCCTGAGCAAGTGCCATCAAGTTGTCTTAGTCCTCGAAATAGTCGGCAACGCCGGAACCCATGAAGAAGGGGTCGACCTGCTCCCATTCCTCTGACTGATCGGTGCCGAAAATGGACCGCATTGAGATGAAACAGCTTGTCCACGATAGCGGTTCAAAGCTGCTGACGTCGCTGGTCGATGCCGAGGGATTATTGATCGGATCCATAGCTCTGTATGCCTAGGGCTTAGTCGCGTGTAGCAGAGCCCTAGAGGTCTATGGATTGATAGCTCTGACTGGTGATGGGCGCCATGGGAGAAGCCTCTAGAGGGGGGTTTTCTTGCCTTGTGGGGCACAAAGCTTGAAAGGTCAGTCAGGGCTGAAGGCATAGACTTCTTGGCAAGCATGTGGTCGGGGGTACCGAGAACTGCTTTTGCTGCTGAGGACTGCTGGTCAGGGGTAGGAGGTGTGCTGACAGCCGCCTGGTGTCGAAACATGTCAAGCATTTCTTTTTTAAACAAATCTCACTCTTCCCGAGTGGTAGGTACCTTAGAGGGCTGACCTCACTCCGAGAAAGAATCTGATTCCCGCCAATGGCATCGTCCCCTCTTCTTCCAAGAGAAAGAAGATGAGGAATGGCTTCTGGAGTGGGACCTCTTTTTTGTTTTCTTGCAGTGCCGACCCTCGTTGCGACGAGTGGGCTCCTCAGCCTCGGCCTCAGACGACCGGTTAAGAGACCGCTCTGGAGACTTTGATGGTCAGCCCAGGGCCAGCTCACTGGCTCAGTCTTGCAAGGACATGGGTTGCATCTTGGCGCATGAAATGCAGGCCTCTGTGCCGTGAATGGAACCCAAACACCATAAACAGATGTCGTGTGTGTCCGTCAATGACATTTTGGCCCTGCAAGGGGAGGACTGCTTGAAACCTGAGATCAGGTGTGTATACATTGTCAAAGTAAATCGAAAAAAAGTTAGTGAAAACGTTGAGTGAATCTCGAGTAGATTCCCAATGCAGCGTGTGAGCGCATGAAAAAAAGGAAATTTAGGTATGGGGCGTAGTGGCGTGTAGTATAAGTATGGCACCTGACGTCACTTCCGTAGCTGACAATCTACCACTGCGCAAGATGGATTGACGATTGAGGCTAGGTCCACTACGCCGCCTGGGAAAAGAAATTCCGAGCAACAGAGCTGGACAAGGATATCTATCAAGATAAGGAATCTGCGGGAGAAAAGTAATCCATTGAAATTATTTCTAGAAACACATAACAGCGGGAGGGGGGGGAGGACGACAAAAAATGGAAAAAAAATTAATAGAAATGACTGTATGATACAGATAAGATATCAGCTAATAACAGATCAAAGTTAAGACTGTCCCAATCCTGGCCACTTGGTTAAAAAATTGGTTAAGGATGGTGATGTATGCAGAGGATGTGGGGATCCAAGGAAGAGAGGCTAGCACAGGTACAATTCTTTTTAATTTTTTTAAATATGTTTATTTTAAACCAAAGCAGGATAGTCGCAAAACAAATACAGTTATACATCAACTCAGCATTTCAGTCTAATACTTCCCTCCCTCTCCATCCCCATTGTGAATGCCAGCCCTGATCGGGGTTACAGGAGTTTGGGGTTTTCCCTCCTGCTTTATCCTTTTCCCCCCCTCTTCGTTTCGGATCCTCCTGGCCTGTTGGGGTTTGTAGGTGAGGGCCGGAAATTTTAGGTCATAGTCAAGTAATGGGCCCCAAATATTCTAGAAGCGGTGAAGAAGCCCTGCCTTAGCCGCTGTTACCTTCTCTGCGATGTGTATGTCCCATATTTTGACCCATCAGAGGGGCAGGAGTGGGCCTTCCTTGGATTTCCAGGAGCAGGCGATTGCTATTCTTCCTGCTAGGAGGCAATGGGACAACAGCTTAGCTTTAGCTCCCGACCTTGGGTAGATTCTAGGAACTGGGGCGCCCAGCAGGATAGGTTCGGGCTCTAGTGGAAGCGTCATTTGAGTGATCCTTCGATGGTGGCTAGACATTGCTTCCAGAATTGTTGGGCTTTTGGGCATGTCCACCACATATGGAGGAAGGACCCAGGCTGTCCGCATTGTCTCCAGGATACCGGGTCAAGAGTCTGGTTCATGTGGTGGAGCCTCAAGTGGGGATAGTACCAGTGCAGCAGGATTTTGTTGGCGCACTCCCCGTTAGTGACGCAGGCCGATGATGAGTGGGCCCGAGTCCATATATCCACCCAGGTCTGATCCTCTATAGGGTGGCCTAGGTTTGCCTCCCATTGCGCCATGCATCGCGTTTTGGAGGTGAGAAAGTCTCCCTGGAAACGTCTGTATAAAGTAGAGAGCTTACCTCGGGTCGGAAGATCCATAAGGGTTAGCTCCAGTTGCTGGCGTGTTTGCGGGTGGGAGCACCAGTGGCGAAGCTGGATATAGGAGAACCTGTCTTTCTCCTAAAGCTGGAAGGCTTCTTTGCATTGTTCCAAGGTGCGAGGTTCCCTCCCCACAAACAATTGTCCCAGAGGCTCCAGGCCCCCTGAGATCCAGTTTCTAAAGTTCTGGAGGTTTCTTCCAGGATACAAGGTTGGGTTATGAAATAACGGTGACGAGGGGCTCAGTCCTCTGGGAATCCCCTTTTTCTTCAGGGCTTTGTCCCAAATGTCTATGGTATGCCTAGTAGATAGCAGTAGTCTCTCCCCTGTCCGCCGCATTGGGGGTGGGATGGGTGGAAGGAAGCGTAGGGGTGGGATAGGCGGATTGTTCAAGCTCCACCCATCTAGGCCCACCAGAGTATACTTGCCACGCTTGAGTACATGCTAATTGTGCAGCCATCTGGTATCCCTGCAAGTCGGGTACCCCCAGACCGCCTAGTCTTGCATTACCTAGCATTGTTTTTGGGGTATCCTGGGTTTTTCCCCCCTCCTGATAAATTGTAGCATATTCCTCTGAAGGTCCCGGAGGGCCGGCGATGGAATAGGAACCGGGAGTGATGAGCAGGCATATAGAAATCTGGGAAGGAGATTCATTTTGCAGGCAGTGATGCGGCCCATTAGTGAGATTTCTTGGGATTTCCAGCGCTTTAGGTCGTCTTCCAGTTCTTTAAAGAGAGGGGGAAAATGTACACGATAAACGTCCTTTGGGTTCGCCAGGATTTGGAACACCGGGTAAGGGATTGTCTTAGCCTTCCACTGAATGGGGCATAGCGGGATCAGGGCGTCTCTCTCGTTATCCCAAAGGCCGCGAACTTGTTAAAGTTAATGGAGAAGCCAGTGACTCTTCCGTAGTTATCCATCTCAGCAAGGGCATGTTTCAGTGAGGTACAGGGCTCTGCGATGGTGAGCAAAAAGTCATCTGCGTATAGGGCACGTTTGTGTTGCAAGGGGCCAACTTGGAGACCCTTGATGACCTTGTTCAGTCTGATTCTTTGGGCGAAGGGTTCCATGATCAGGGCAAACAGGAGCGGGGATAGTGGGCATCCCTGCCTGGTCCCGCTTGTCAGAGAGATCGGGCAGAGAGGGTGCCGTTGATCCTCAGGAGGGTTTTTGGTGACTTGTAGTTCGCTAGGACCATGGCTCGGAACTCTGGCCCAAACTCAAAGGCCTCCAGGGTGAGGTTCATAAAGGTCCAGTCCACCTTGTCAAACGCTTTGGTGGCGTCGAGGGCCAGTAGTGCTAGACCCTGGGAGCCCCAGGTGGCCAAGTCTACCAGGTCCAGCGCTCTGTGGATGTTGTTGCCTGTGGCTTTTTTTCTAATGAACCCAGTCTGATCCGGGTGGATTATGTCAGGCAGGATGTGGGAAAGACGCGTCGCAAGGACTTTGGAGTAGATGTTGGCATCAATGTTCAGCAGGGCAATTGGTCTGTAGGAGGCCGCCTTCCTTGGGGTCCCCCCCAGGTTTGGATAGAAGGACGGTAATGGATTCTTGCATGGAGGGGGTTACTGTGCCCGTTTCCCTGAAAAATGCAGAACTAAGGTTTACACATTTGTCTACGCTTGTGCCAACATGTGTACCATTACATACTTATACTAAAGAAACCTTTCATTGATCTTTTCTACAGGAGATGATCCTTGAACATTTGAACTATTTTAAAATTAAATATCTTCACATTCCCATATTGTTCACAAAGACAGAAACTATTTAAAGTGTTGTGTAACCCAAGATCTGAGTAAGGTAATTTTATAATTATAATTGGTTCTTTATAACGTGCTTAATGCCCAGAGGTTTCTAAGCACGGACCCGGGGATCGAACCTGTGTTGTTCTGCGTCGTCCTGCTTCCAAGGCAAGCACGTGGCCCCTGAGCTATCCTCCCGCGTCTGATGTATATATAGTCATAATCCACTGAACTAATTTGATTGCAAATGACGGTTTCACATTTTTTTCTCACATAGCACTTAATACTGAGACTCAGTCACCAAATCATACATTTTGCACATAGTAGGATGAGGAGATTATTTGTCTAGACTGTATAATTTAGCCATTATTGGTTTATTATTTCTGTTGTGCGAGTTAGGATTAGAACTCTGGTCTCCTTTTATCACAATTTACAACTCAGACACATCTCCTCCTGCTCAATAACGCACAAGCAACATTAGACACAGATTGTGATTCATAATGATTAATGTTTCATTTCAAATTGTGAAGTGGATGACAAAGCTTTTATCAGTTAATCCCGACCAATAATACCAACAGTTTCTGCTCACTGCAATACATGAGCACTATTACAGGTGTGATATTACCACAGTAGAGCATTTAGCCAAAAAGTGCTTCCGAACAGCACAATCAAACTAAACAAATTATGATGAGGACACAAGAAACAAAACTTAAATCACAGTACTAACCGGGATAATCTCTGCCACTCGGAATTTGAATTCTTTGACCTATGCTGCTGTGTTCGTAGAGTGAGACAATGAGGTTTGCAGGTTTGCCCGTCTGCTTCAAAAACTCAGGCGTGTTCAACCTATGGACAATGAGCACGTTCTCCGTGGCCGATCTCTGATACTGCATACTTAACTTCTTCTTTAGCACCTGGGCTTTTTCATACACATCTTCCTTTAGGAGGAAATCCAAACAGAGATGCTCTAATTCTACAAGTTGGACATATACAGAGTTTTTAATGACAAGAATTTAGAAAATAAATAACAGTATAATTTAAACCATGCAGCACCAACTGCAAGACTGTGGCCACTGCTCCATTCTAGTTTTGGCACATATGGTGGTGCATTATCAACATCTTTGTGCCAAAGATATGCCATAGAAAGGAAAGAAAAGGTGTTGAGAATAAAAAGATTTGGCTGTTATGGAAAATCCCAATACATGTGGCATGTATTGACTGCATGCAAGATTCTTTTTATATATTCTGCCATATCAACCAACAAGGGCTTTTATCATTAATGGCAGCCAATTAGGGCTTGGGTTGTAGGAATGTTCTCAGTTGCTGGTCCATGTTTAACGATTACTAGTCCAAGCACCTGGAGCTTTACTCTAATCCTAGTGCCAGTCTCTTGTCCAAGTCTCTCATTGTACTTTCCCACCCCAGTCCTGGAAGATAATCTTACTACCTTTTCCCAATCCCTCATCCAAGATCTGGTCTCTTGTCCTAGTGCCTACTTCCACACATTGCCCCTCATTCCAAACACAGTTAGTAATTCATCCCATTCCCACAGCCCTCATCAACAGTCCTCAACTCTCCTCCTATACCTCTTCCCTAGTCCTTTATACCTTATCTTTCATACTAGTCATATACTCACATCCAAGGCCATTATCCCAATATCTTGTCCAAGTCTCCAGACCCTGTCCTAGTCTCCAGTCCCAATTTATAGTTCCAGTCCCTCACCCCTTGTCCTAGTGTCTTATGCTAGTCTCTTCTTCTACTCCCTTAGCCCCCATCCTAGTACTAAACCTCTCAGGCTATCGTCCCAGTATCTAGTCTTAATTCCTCACTCAAAAGCCTTATCTCGTGTTCTATTCTTAGTCCCTATTAACAGTCTCTAGCCCCTTGTCCCGATCTGTCATCATTGTCCCAGTCGATAGACTATGCATCTCTCTCATCTTAGTCCATACTTGCTCTCCCTCCTCTCCTAGTCCCTGATCTCTCATCCTAGTCCTTCATAGCAGTCCCTGTCCTAGTGTGAGGCACCAGAAATGAGAGAACAACACAAAGTAGTAATACTTTCAACATGAGACATTTTTATTTGAGGAAAGGGGTTGCATACAGGACTCTCTGTATTTATCCTAACCAGAGTTTTCCTGCCCAGGAAACTAAAACTAAAGAACCGTCTATGTCTCGTCAAAACAAATAAACAGATCTCGTGTCCAAACTACACACTTAAACAGATAATCAAAAGGTGCAAAGCAAATGTTCTGATTTCTACTTAATGAAAAGGGTGTAGAACCTACGATAGAAATTCAACAAATAATCCTTGAATCCAGGAGAGATTCCCTTCCCCTGGATTATTATAGTTTAGTCACCACAGTGTATTTCTTAACGTCAGAGTTTAAAGGATGGCGAGATATTTCTTTCACAAAAACACTCTTAAGAAATGACAAAGAATGTATTTTCCCAAACAATGACTCCTCAGAAATAGTATAAGTGCCCTTTCTTGTGACACTGTTGGAAGGTGGCAAAAGAAGTCTTCAGCTTCAAAGGATGTGTCTCAACTACTTCACAAATGACAGGAAGGCAACAATGTCTTTTTCACATTTATTTTCCAAGAATGGTTTCCTGGTGTACTTCCCCTGCCAGGTATCTTTCATTGTATCTCTCTTTGTCATAGGCTTTAGGGATTACCTGGAATACTGCCTGCGATATTGCCTCATCAAGTCGTATGATTAGTTGAATCCTGCAGCCTGGCACATGGTTTGCTTGGGAAAAAGCTCTGAATTTCCCAATGGTAGATTAAGCACAAGTGGGAGGGCAAACCTTCTTGGTAATGGCGCTGGATTATCATGTACAGTGCTAATTGCATGTGAGAAGAGCCAACACGTGTTTCGGCCAACATCTTTGTTCAAGGCAGAAGGAGGTCAGACCTTGACACTAACCCAGACAGACAGTGGCTACTCAGCCCTCCTATGCGGATTCAGAAAATTCAATCATCTCCTGGCCTCCTTCCTTATACAAAGGCTTCCAATCAATGCTCCTTGTGCCAAGACTTCGGTCGAAACACGTGTTGCTCTTCTAACATGCAAAAAGCACTGTACGTGCTAGGATAATGGTCACAGAAATCAACAATAAAAAAATCAAATTGTGAACCACAACAAGGTGTACTGACCTTCAATAATTAACCTAATCCAGGATGTTAGCATAATCCAGCACCATTACCAACAAGGTTTGCCCACCCACTTGTTCAAACAAATTCTACTTCTTGTTTTACTTGTCCCAAGCTCCCCCATATGACCTCTCATACATGAAGAGGTGCTCAAGTTCCACTTCTCAACTTCTTTAACAACACTTATTTGCTTAGGGCAATGCTTGCTCAAACTTTCCCCATATGAATTATTAATGCATGCAGACATATGCAAATCTTGCCTTTCAGCATTTTCGCTGTCATTCACTTGCTTAGCTTTATATTCGCTCCAGCTTTCCTCATATTGACATTTCATGCATGAGGAATTGTGCAAATACAGTCTTTCAAATTTACTTTGTCGGTATTCAAATGGCACCTTTAACTGTGTGTGTGTTTTTGGTACGTCTCGAGGTCCCCCCCTGTATTCAGGATAATTCACTGGTATATTCTTGCATCCCCAAGAATGGTGCGGTGATGTTTCAAGGCGAGAATGGCGTCTCTCACTTGGCGGACCCGTTTCCAGCATTCTCCTGCTCTCGCGTTCCATTTGCAAGTAACATGGCTGCTTCCTGCCTTCATCACGCCCAGTACAGCTTCCCCGCTGCTTCTCCCTAGAGCCTCACTCCTCTCAGTCTCTCACCAAGCCAGTACCACAGGGTGATTAACAACAGCCCAGGAGCACCTGCCCGCTCCCACGCAGTCATCTCCAGCACATCTGCCTTTTCTTACTGATTTGGACTTTGCTTCGCCCAGACTGCACCTTCTCTCTCCGACTCCACACACAACTTCCACTGATGGTCGGTGGAAGTCCTCTTTAAATGTCCCCTGCAGCTGGTTTCTTCTACAACTAGACCGTATGTTGTGTTTAGGGCTTCTCTCAATCCACATTAACTCCTTGTCCCTCTTTTTCATCTCAGTACCTGAGGCACTATGGGAGTTCGAGTCCATAGAATTAGCAGAGGTTATAAGGAGATTCTGTTTGGGATTCATGCCTATCATGATATCATCATGTTAGTTGTGCTTTAGGTATTTGTAAGGAAGGTATGAATAGTTATTGGTTCAAAATGGCAATTTGCCATCAGTGCTTTAGGTAGTATAGTGCTGTCCTCAAAGGAGGGGCGGGGTGAGGGAATACTGCTCCTCTCCTAAAGGATGAGTCATCCCTCGCAATCATCTCCCCCCACATGATCCTCCCTTACGGTATCACCCCGAGGGTCAGGATCAGGTAGCAGCTGCCGTCCCTGGCAATGTGGTAGGAGCTCACTACTGGGGATTCGTTGAGGATTCATCACACTAGTCTTTAATCAAAGAACCTTGTGCAAGTCTTAAAGAACAAGTATGCATAGGCTCACAAGGACCACCATCAGAAATATCAGCATCGGATTAAGGTCCCAATCCGGGACAGACAAAATTGGCTTGTCAGTCTCCCACCGAGTATGCAAGCCAGGGCCCGGATCCACAGCCGGTTCAGGCCTACTGGGCGTCTGCATCCTGGCCTGCAGGCGACGACGCTGGCCTCTGCTGCCATAGGCCTACCAGGGGCTTCTGTATGCTTCCTGAGCCGTGGCAAGAGAGGGTTGAGGATTATCGCGTGTTATACCCCTTGTAGGACCTGCCAGATGCAGTAGTGTCCGTATTCGTACCAGTGTCCATGTGCTGGGGCTCCTCCACCACAGGGGTCAAAGGACAATGCAGCGGTGGCGGAGTGCTCGGCTGACTTCTCGGGACGGACGGATCCCTTGACTTCTGCTTTGGCCTGGAAGGGCTCCTGGTCAGCGGCCTTGAGGGACTCTGAGCTGGAGGAGGAGCAGGCAGCCTTTGTTTCATCTCCGATACACAAGTGTGCAGGGTCATACAGATGTCAAATGACATGTCCCTGGGCCCTGGATGAGGTTTGAGAGGAACAGCCGGCAACGGCTCCGGGATGAAGCGCCTCCATGGGCTGGATGAAGGTTCAGGCTCAACCCTCTGAAACCCATCCATCGCCATGGTACCACAGCCCCTTTCAAGGTCCGAGTATAAGTCCTCGGCCAAGTTGTCATCGTCAGAGCTCGCGTAAATGTGCAAAGGCTCCTTAGGAGAATCCCTGGGCATCGCCAGGGACAGTGTCCCCTGTCTGGGGAGAGGTTACATGGGCAGTCGTTCCTTGGCCTTACCAGACTGTTTCGGGAGTATGGCAACGATGGTCACCACCACTTTCACACGGGTGTCAGCAGATATTGTACACCATGGTGGCAAGGCCACATGTGGGGTTGTTTTCATGATCATAGAGACCACGTTCATTGCCAGGCCCCTCTTTTTTGACAAAGTCATGATGGTCATTGACGGGATCGTCAACGAAGTGGATTCTGGTGCTCTCGTTGATTGGATCGTGATCATCGACGGGGTGGATGTCTTGGAAGACGAATCGGTCGTCTACAAAGTCGTGGGTTTGGTCGCCAACTGTGTTGTCGACGGGGTGGGGAGAGGGGAGAGGAGGCACCCGAGGACTTCTCCTTTGTTGTCTTGTCCGATGGATGGCAATCAAAACATCAATGGGGTCAAGGACTTCCTCTTGGAAGGAAAACCAATAACTGGCAGGCTCGCCATGGACATAGATAGCGACGGTGAGCAGGTCCTTCCTGAACTGTAACCAGCAGCCACGCCAAACCCAGGGGGCTCTGAAGCCCGTACCCTTCTTTTAGACCCCCAGGGAAGGGACATCCTCAAAAGACTTCAACCTCTTCTCAGAGGGAGTTCGGTCATGGGACTGGCCGGTCCTGCATGAGGCATGACCGTGCCCAGAGACTGCGTCAGAGGCGTTCCCCAACTTGAGCCACGCTGCTGTAACGGTCCCTTTATGTTTTCTTTGGAAAACCACTGCAAATCTTGCATTCTCCTATTCGTGGTCCAGAGGCAGGCCACACAAGCACTTATGGTCTTGCTCCATGATAGACATTTTGAAGTCCACATTCTGCACACATCATGAAGAGACTTCTCTACTCTTCGGAAACAGTGAAAGGCGCAAAGTAGGCCCAATCCTAGGCCCTCTGTAAAGTTCAGAGAGAAGATCTGCGATGAAAGTTGATGTTCGCTGACAAAGGGTCTCCGCTGCCTGCAGTCGACAGACGGTCGAACGATGGAACAAGTTGGTAAAAAAAAAATACAAAAACTCCCAACAATGAAACATGTGGCAAAACTCTGAAGATGCCCACCAGGGGTAGAGCTCAGGGAGACAACTGTCATTGGAGGAGGGCAGTATGACCCAAAGGACAGTGATTAGTTTAGAGGAGAAGGAGAAATGCAGATTCCTCATCAGATGGAAATCCCCTTTCAGCTTTAGCCGCTCGGAAAAACTCTGACGGGGCATAGTGGACCCCCGACTCTGCTGTCGATCCGCATTGACTTGGTGCTCTATCATCAGATCCGGACTTGAAGTCGGACATCATACAAATACTGCATCACTAAGCCCCAGTACCTCAGTTGAGCCCCTCGAGCTCAGCCACTGCAGAGGCAAACCAGCAAGAAAAAGGATGGCCAAATAGCCAACAGAGTATTAGAAAAAAAGAATTCCAACTGGTATTTACCTACACATCTCCTTTTTACTTTGTAGAAGAGACAAAGGAATGCATACCCAAACCAAGACGAGGACAAGAGACCCTGGAACCATTGCCAACACTTCCCTCTTAAGAGAAGACAACCACCTACTGTAGACACTTTCTTAGCGGGGATGGATGGGCGGGGAGATGAGGAATCTGCGGATAAGAATCCATAGGTCAAATTACTCACTGTAATGTTCTTTCTATGGATTCCTATCCCAGATATCCTCATCTAGCTCTGCTGCTTGGAAAATACTTTGACAGATGGCATAGTGGACATAGACTCGGCCATCAATCCGTTTTGCTCGGTTATCAATCGTCGGCTCAGGACAGGACATAGGGCGTTGTGTATATATATACTGCGTCACTATGCCCCTTACCTCAGTTTTCGCCTTACCCCCAACCCCCGAGCTCAACCGCTGCGGAGGAAAATAGGGAGAGAAGGCCAAAAGCCAATAAAGGGTTAACAAGCAAGGATCCCTTAAATGTAGACTTATAAGAAAATCTATCGCTTATCGAAAATACTTTATTTTTTTTAAAACAGAGAGTGAGAAAGACATGCGGCTTGCTAGATAGAAACAAACACTCTAGGATCATCACTAAGTTGACTCTCTCCCGAAGTAGGCATGCACCAACTGCTAACACTTTCTGAGCGGGGATGGAAAGGAGGGGTGATGAGGAATCTGCGGGAGAAGAATCCATATAAAGAACTTACAGTGAGTAATTTCTCCTTGAATGGATTGCCTTTCTCCTGCAGATTCCACATTAGATACTCGCAAAGCATTGGAACAATGAAGGCGGGCAGAAAGCTCATTGTAAAAGGTTTTGCAGTACCGCCCTACCAAAGAGTACTTCAGCCCCCACGGGCGACATCCAGGTTATAGTGCCTTGTAAAAGTAGGGAGTGAGGAACAGGTTGCCGCCTGGCAGTTGTCCTTAATTCGAACACCCCTCTGCAAGGCTGTAGATGCGGAGAACACTGTAGTCAAGTGGGCTCTGATGCCAGGAGGCAGTTCCCTGCATGCGGACAGGTAACACTCTGCAATGCATGAGATGATCCATCTGGAAAGTGTTTGCTGGGTAACAGCTAGAGCTACGAATTGGGCCATAACTGGGATCGTAACAAAACGAAACTTGAACCGGAGACCTCTTGAACAAAGACAAAATATCCTTTGACTGTGGCGACCTGAAGGCCTGCAGAGCCCAGTGATAGAAGGAACTCCATCACTGTAATCATGGGGCAAGGGATAGGGTCAATCTTGCGTTCCTTGCACCACACCTCATTCTCCACCTGCACACGTACATGGATCTTGCAGATGGTCTGCGTGCAGCCAGCAACACCTCAAGCACCTCATCAGAGAGGTCCCAGTCATCATATCTCATCTTCTCAAGAGCCAGGTATGCAGGTTAAGGGACTCCGGGTTCGGGAAGAGCACCGTACCTTCCAAATGGCTTAGGAAATTCGAGCGGAGAGGCAACCTGAGAGGTGGGCAGATGGGCAGATCCAGAAGGTCTGAGTACCATGTCCTCCTCGCTCAATCCGGGGCGATCAAGCTCATGGTTGCTCGAAATCTCAACCTCCTGAGAACTCAAGGAATGATGGGAATCGGATGGAAGGCCTAGTGGAGAGGGAATGACGTTTGCTGGGCATGACCTCAAGCAAAACTGCATGCAATTCCTGTTGGACTACGTGGCAAACCGATTCACTGCTGGAGTACCCCAGGGAGAGAAGACCTCTTCCAGTACTTCCTGTCACACTTCCCACTAGTGTGAGTCCGTGCTGTACCTGCTCAGAACATTCGCCAATCCGTTCTCTGTCCGAGCCAGATGAAATGCCAAGACTAAGATCTAACAGCCAGAACCACAACTGCATCACCTCTCTGCAAAGTGTGAGGGCGCGCACGGCACCTTGCTTGTTCAGATAGTGCATGGCCACCGTATTGACCATTAAAATCAGGACATGCTTCCCCTTCAGAGATGGCGCAAACGCTTTCAGGGCCAACCCGATAGCTCGCAAATCCAGTCTGTTGATGTGTCATCTGGCCTCCATTGCTGACCAAAGGCCACTCACATGCAAGTCCTTGCAGTAAGTGCCCCAACCCTTCAGAGACGCATCCGTGACTCAGGCCACGGAGGCCAGAAGGGTTCCCTTCCCCCACCAGTAAATTACTGCTGTTGGCCCACCAAGAAAGGTTGTTGACCACTGACCTGGAAACCCCAAGGAGGTCTTTGAGGGTTCTGAGGTACTGGGACCACTGGCCACGTAGGGGTCATTTTAAAGATCTAATTTGTAGCCAGGCCTCTGACACTAGAAATAAAACGGAGGCCATGAGACCTAAGAGGCGGAGGAAGGAAACCGCTGTTAAGGTGGCATGTTTCTGGAACAGGCTAACCAGCTGTGCAATGCTGATACTCTCTCTTCGGGTGGGAAAGACTTCGCTACCCTAGTGTCTGGGACTGCCCCAAGGAATCAAAGCCTTTGGAATGGTGTCATGTGAGACTTCTGCAAGTTCAGGGAGAAGCTCAGTCTGTGAAGCAGTGAGCAGGTGTCCACTAGGTGGGACAAAACCCACTACGCCTACTTTCCTTGGATCAGCCAGTCATCCAAGTACGGGAATACGTGGACACCGAGGTGAGCCACGACTACTGCCATGAGCTTGGTGAAGATCGTTGGAGTGGAGTTCAACCCAAAGGGAATCACCTTCAACTGATAGTGCTTGTCCCCTATGAGGAACCTCAGGAAATTCCTGTGCTTTTGATGCATCGGCACATGGAAGCAAGCGTTTGACACCAGCCAGTCCTGCAAATCGAGAGCCTGGAGAATTTCTCTCAACGACACCATCTTAAACTTATCTTTCCTCAGGAACTTGTTCAAGGCCCTGACAATCAAAAAAGGACGGAGACCACATCCTTTCTAGGGTATCAGGAAATAACGAGAATAGCAGCCCAATCCCTCTCTGCTCGGGTGGTACCTCTTTCACGGCACCCTACAAAAACAGATCTCACAGTTCTTCCTGGTGCTCCTGTTCCAGTTGGCATGGAGGTGGTGACAATCTGCACAGAGGGTTTCTTAAGGGCAGACGACAAATCCACCACACGAGATCTAGGGCCCAGGCGTCTGAGGTAATCTCCCACCATTGGGGCCAATGCTCGTGGAGCCGTCCTCCAAACTGAGTTGTGAGATGGGGAAAAGCAAAGTGTTTTCAAGGACAGAGCCGTCCCTACTGCTGCTGCCACTACCCGCTGGCATCTGGAAGCCCCTCTGCCCATTCCGAAGCACGAGAAGGCTTCTGCCCCTGCTGGCTTGCAGTAGCTGCGCCTTTCTGCTTTAAGGGAAGTAACGTTTGTAGCCCTTGCAGCAAAGCTAAAGGCAGGCTTGGCCGGCTGCACAGCTAGGCACAGCGAATTTGCATCAAACTTTGACTCCTTGAATTCTCTGTCAAAAGGCATGTCCAGTAACCTATCTTGGACATTAAGGGAAAACCTAGAGGAGCGCAGGTAGGCCTGCCTCCTAAGTACCACTACTGACCCTATTGACCGGCCAATGCAGTCCGCCAGTTCCAGGCCTGTTTGCAGTGACTGCCTAGCCACCTCCTTCCTATCATCCACCAGCTGTGTAAAACCATCTGGCAGCTCCCCTTCACAGGTATATTGGGCTGCGTGCTCCATTGCCTTCCAAAGCCTGAAGGAATATTTAGCAAACCCAAAGCAAACATTAATGGCCTTCAAGGCGATGTTGTCGAGGTGAAAATCTTGTTAGAAACTGCATCCACTATTTTGCCCTCCCTGTCCGGAGGCAGATTTGAGGTAGATTACGCTGTGCTGGTGGAAACTGTGGCCACCTGTACAACTAATACCTCCGGTGAAGGATGAGATGGCAAAAAGGACAGATCCCCTCTTGCCGCCTGTACTTGCCAGTTAAACTGGAGCTGGCTCGTGGGAATGTATGTATTTATTTATTTCATTTATAAAGCACACAAATAGCCCAGAGGCGTTGAGGCACTGCTACAGACCCGTTACTTGCAAACAAAGTGAAGAGAAATAGACCTTGTAATACGGTATTACAGGGTATTGAGCAGGCAAACAGCATTCAAGGTAAACAGCCAGGTTTTGAGGGATTTTTCGGAATACCCAGTATGAGGGTTCTGCTCTTGGTGCAACAGGCAAGGAGTCCCACTGTTTGGCTGTGATATAGGGAAAACTGGAGCCACCGGCTTTGGCTCGTCTGACTTTGTTGGAAGATGCAGTGAGCATTAAGGGCTATAGTTGGTCTGGATGACTGGGTTCTAGAGATTTCCAGGAGAGTTAGGAAGGGGCAGAATTTGAGAGGCACTTTTGAGTAATGAACATCGTTTTGAACATGATACGCTCTCGAATGTGTAGCCAATGAGCATCTCTCCTAGCTGCGTTTCTGTTTTCTTTCTTGGGAATGTTCAGAGCAGCTCTAAGAGCACTGTTTTGTATGATTTGAAGATTGTGAAGGTTTTATGATGAGGTACCAGTTAAGAGGACATTGCAATAGTCAACTCTAGAGCCAGTGACTGCTCGAGCAATGGTTAGGTAGCTCTCTGTAGAAACAAAGAGTTTTGAGGCATTTAGTAGTTTAGTTGCGTAGGCTACTGATGAGGCTATTGCGCTCACTTGGCGGGTCATTGAGATGGTAGGGTCCAGCTAGACGGCCAGTGTCTTTAGTGAGGAGGAGACTGGAACCCTGATGTCCTCTATATGAAAGGCTGAGTATTGGGCGTCAATGTTTTTTTAGTAAGATAGGGGACCCTGGTGAGAACCCAGAAGGTGTCTCACCTGCTACTCCCCGGGGATCTGTCATCCAGGCGGCCAGGACACAGCCATCGCTTTTGGATCCAGTTTCTTGGGGTGGACTAGTGCGGGAGGATCACCTGGGTGAGGGGTGCTCGGGAAGTGGAAGTGGGACACCGGATGGCGAGACGCGGTATCCCCTGCCCTGTACGACCTTTACGACATCCTACCAGGTAGGATACTTAGGAACTCGAACCTCCTTTCATAAAGCACACTTTCTCACAGACTGCACACTGTGAGAGAAAACAGACCAACACCTGAACCGTATACCTGACGTGTTCCAATAGAATGGTCAGGCAGGGTCAGGAAATCCCTGACCATTACACACACCTGACTTCCATCACACTTCCCCACACCGATAAAAGGCTGAGCACAAGAGCACATTCTGAGCAAAGCAGACAATGAAACAGCGGTCCCAAGATGGCAGTTTAATACAAGGCAAAAGATGGCAAAACCAAAAGAGGATTCCAAGGAGGGAAGTGCCCTTGACCTTTTCAACGAAAGAGCATCACTTTCAGGAACCTTCGAGAATAGGAAGAGTAAGACCAGGAATTGAAGCTGAAGAACGCTGAATTGCATGCATAGGTACCCAGGGCTCTCCTGGGTCGATAGTCAAGGCGGGGAGAATCGTGGGCTGCTGTGGTACTGTCCTTGGCACCTACAACAAAGCAGCGAAGATAAGAACAGTGTATGAAGCGTACGTGGCAAGCGACACCAAAACACAATTAATCAGTGGATGAGTGATTGAACTTTGAAGCCAAGATACATGGGTGCTCATTCGAAAGTCTCTGTTAGGTATCCAGCTGAAAATGTGAAGAATGATAAAGAATTGTGAAATTGAAGTGGTCCTGCAACGGGTCAAGCAAAACCCTGTGGACATTCGAAAGTCTTCGATAGTTAATGAAAGCGTATAGAAAGTTGGTCCGAGCACGGCATAGGGAGGGGGAGAGCAGCGTACAAAGCTTTTGGTTTAAAGTTTGCGTAAAGTTATGAACATTGTGTTAAAAGGAATCTGAGCCCGACCGAGGGGGATCCGAAACTGAGCCCGAATGAGGGGGAAATAGGGGGAACAGCGAGTCACCTGAGAGAGAATACCATACGATTAATTAGATGCATAAATAATGTACAAACATTGCGGAGAAGGATCTGAGCCCGGCTGAGGGGGCTCTGGGGTGAATAGCGAATTGCCTAAAAACTTGAGTACTTGAGATAATCTGAAAAAGGAAAAGAAAGTATTGTTTGTCGCATCAGGCTCTCTGAATGAAGAGAATTTTGAATGGCAAGAGACTTGGACACACAAGGCCCTGCTGCTTATGTCTTGAACTGTATCATCGTGCTAGAGAAGCCAGAGACGGTGCTAAGCTCTAGTGTACCCTCTTGTCAAGTGAAGAAAACGTGGGGAAGGGAGGCCAATGGCCTGAACATCCTGACATATCATTCTGTGAACATTTCTTTCTTTTTCGTAACATTATTTGTATTTAGAGGTAGGGAATGGCAATAGGTTTTGTTAGTATAGGCCTTTTAAGTTTGACAAGACACTACGAGGACTGCGTTATTATTTGATGGTTGTAGCTTGCTCCCATTTGTAGATTTAGGATTAGATATGTGTTTTTCAAACCCTTTTGTCGTTCAATAAACACCCTTGAACTGTGGTCACTTGTGTCTGCCGTACTGTTGATACCATGCCTTCCTTACATCCTACTAGCAGCAGCTCTGTCTCATCTCCATTCAGGTAAAGGCAGTTTGCCACCATACAAGCCTGAATGGTAGAATAGGCGTTATTGAGTGTTACAATCTTCTGCATAGTTACCAGTGAGGGGAGAAGAATCTGTGCGTCATCGGCATAGTTGGTGTAGGCCAAGCTGATGGAGTCCAGGATGTCAAAGAGGGGACTGGAAAATATGTTGTAGAGTGTCAGAGATATGAACGAGTCTTGAGGAACCCCACAAGGGATGGGTGTAGGTGCAGCACTGGCATTCTCGGCAAACACTCTCATGACTCTCCCTTCTAGGAAGGAGGCCATCCACAAGGTGGCTTCAGGGAAGAAGTTGGCTGAGATGTTGAGGTGGTGCCATAGGATCTTTTGGTCAACTAGGTCAAATGCAGCCGACAGATACAGAAGGAGGAGGAGTAGGAGGAGGAGGAGGAGGAGTGCTGGTTTCCCACTGTCCCTAATCTTGTCATCTGTGTTTTTTTAGACTGAGCAGTGCTGTTTCTGTGCTGTGTCCTGGCTGGAAACCTAACTGATGAATTCCCAGGATATGGTGAGTTTCTAGGAAGTGTACTTGCAAATAAGCTGCTCTAACTGCAATTTTCAATAGGAAGGGGACGGTGGTGATAAACCTGTCGTTGTTGGGCACTGCTGGGTCTAGGAAGCTTCCTTGAGACTTGCTGGTACTATTCCTGTGGAGAAGGAAGCATTTATCAAGGCTGCAATAACTGGAACTAGGATTTCAGAGCAGTCCTTGACGATGGTTGCGGGACAGATGTTCCCTTTGCACCTCGAAGGTTTTAGGCTTTCGAGGATTGCTGAGATTTCTAGTTGTGATCTTCGAAGTGAAACGGGGGTGGTGGCTGGATTCTGGTGGGTAGGCCAAGAGGCAGTGTCTGGGAGGCCAGGAGATGCGAGCAGGCTACCCCTGCTTTGTACAGATTTTTTTGTTGAACAGGTAAATGTTATTTAACGTTGTGGTTTGAATATTGGTACACCAGGCTTCATACTTTGTTAGTTAAGGAGGGGGGGTGGAGTTCTGAGCTCTCTGAGGATGGCAAAGATCTCTCAGGTATCTGATTTGGCATTGTCAATACATAAGCTGAAGGTTGAAGATTTAGCAGAAATGGTGGCTTGCTTGTAAAGTATGATGTTTTAGTGTAGTCATATCTTGAAGTGACAGACTGTTTTTTTTTCTAGTTTGATACAGCCCGATGTTTTTTGTTCCAAGTAGGCTGTTGCCAGAAGGAGGCGACTGGGTTGTCTATAGCTGATTCAGTGGCATAGGTTTCTCCACAGCAGGACCTCCATCAAATATATCATTCAACTCATACCCCTGAACTCGAATTGCAGAAGCAGTCAGCCCCAGAGTGTCGATCACTCTGTCTAGCAGAGACCTAAATTTGGCATGGGCATGAGTGTATGGCCGAGTATGTTGTAATTCCACATCCGGGAATATGTCAAACCCACTGGCATCATTCAGCACTGTGCCAATGCCAACCTCACCAGGACCTGAATATAAGGGGGTCGACGTTGCCATGATCGTCCCCGCCATCGGCTTCTAAGATCTGCACCATGGTGCTGAAGAAGTTGGTGCAGGACGAAGGATCGAGCAGTGATAGACATCATAGATGGCTTATTCTTTGACGTCGAAGGGGTAGCTGTTGGCATCGGCCGAACCTTGGACACTGAAGGTGAGTCGAGAGGGGTCGAGCCCTGTGACTCACAGAAAGGACCCGGCTTCGAAGGATGAACGGCCTTCTTCAGGCCTGAGCTCGAAGGCTATCCTGATGCCGAGGGCGTCGGTATCGGTGCTTGGCTGGGGGCAGGGTCACCGGGCACCACTGAAGCCACTGGGTCCTGCTGTTTTGGGTGCGTACCCAAAACTCCAGCCGCATTGTCAAACATTGCACGCATCTGCGATTTGCATTCCTCCCACTCCTGTCGAGTTGTCGGCCGCACCCAATACTTACCCCATTATGAGGAGGAGCCAGAGTTAGGTCAATGATGGTGACGCATCTTCTGTAACGCTCACCTGATTCCCGCAGAGGTGCCGGTCTTGACTGGGTGAATGCCGTATCTTCAAAGGTGATGTGTAACACACGGTTGGCTCTTTGGGCTGGACCTCTGTGCACTGTATGTCTGACTCGAAGAGTAAGATGTCTGCAGATAGAAAATATGGGATTAATGAACTGGGGTTATTGGGTGCCTCTCTCCTCTTCCCTTTCTCTTCTCCTGTAGAACCCCAAAGGTTAACACCCTCACCTTAGGTAAGTGAACGCCGAGCTCTCCATCTGCCTCGGGGCAGGGTGCCGTAACCAGTTTCTTCACTGGATAAGGGTGCAGGCCTCTTGACCTCAGAGGACTGCTGTCCGTCGTTAACTGCACGAACGGTAAGTTCTGGGCACTTCAAATGTCTTAAAAGTCTTTTGTAATGATATCTCTTGTTTTGCAGGGTTCCGGCGATGGCGGATGGCGGGCTGATGAGAGTTGAGGATCGAACCCGTGTGAGGAATAGAAGCGCCTGGAAGCACGTAAGTAAGCGCTTGTAGCCTGCTTCACGATGCGCACTAACTGTCCTTTTTATCTTGCAGGTACAAGTTCGGAGCTTTAGAGAAGCTGAAGGGTGCTGGAATACCCACTGGATTTGGCGTGGGAAGGAGTAATGGCACGTGAGTAATAAAGTTTCCCAATGTCTTTAAACGCACCTTCTTTTGTCTTTCAGATGCTGGAATGCAGTGCGAAGACCTCCGGAGCATGCGAAGAGTAGGTAAGCCTTTGTCTTTCAGATGCCGGAATGCAGCGCGAGGCGTTGGTGACAGCCGATGGACCAGGTAAGAGATGCGCTGCCACTGAAGACCGTAGTGCTAACCTGTTCTTTCTTTGTCTTTACAGGTGCTGCTAAAGACTGGATTCCAGGATGGTAAGCCTTTGTTCCCTTAGGCCCAGGATCTGAAGCAGAAGACACGATGAGCGTTCTGCTGCAGAGAATGCAGAATAACGCAAAGCAAGATTCATCCATCGTGTGTGGTTTAAATAGCCTCCTGTAGTGCTTAGGTGTCTCCTTCCACAGCCACGCCTAGGTAAGAAAAGAGTTCCTGCTTTCCAGAAGAGTTCCAGTGTTCTGAACCTAGGGAGTGGCTCCTGCCCCACCCAACAGGAAAAGTAGTCCCAAACAGAAGAGGATCAGGGGTTCAACTGGCAGGTAAGTAAGCAGCATGGTCTGCTGCAGGTAAGTCCACCCAAGCATTATGAGCCCGGCGCTTCCAGCGCTGGGACTGGGCATCTTTATGAGCCTGGTGCCACTGGCGCCAGGACAGGGTCCAAAAGGTCCCAATTGGGACTGGCTGGCACTCGGAACCGGGGTTATGGGTCTGCTTCCACGGGAGTCGGGCAAGTCCTGATCTTTTGGAAGCAGAGATCATGACATCTTCTTTTAATGAGGGGATGAGAACGCTTCTTAGTCTTGCACCGATGTCTACTCTCCTTCTCACGGGTAGGCCCCTCCCTTTTGGCCTCTGAAGAGCCAACAGTCCACGGCATAGGAGATTTCGATGGTGGTCGACCCACAGCAAACTTGGCTGTCCGCTTCCAAATAGATTCAGCTCCATTTTTGTACATGACGCGCAACCCTCAGTGCAGTGCCGAGGCACCACACACACACACACGTGTGGGTCGTCACCGACATCTTGAACTCGCAGTAAGTGCAACACTTAAAGCCCGAATCTGAGGCACGGATATCACGCGAAAAAGAAAAACAAAAAGATTCCCCTGAATAGAGCCGAGGACGCGGGAGTAAATCGCTATGTTCCTCACAGAGCAACATGTCGAGCGTGCAGAAAAAAAGCTTTTGAGGTAAGGGGCGTAATGACGCAGTACATATACGACGCCTGATGTCATACGACAACCGACTATCTAGCACCGAGCAAGATGGATCGACGGCTCAGACGAGGTCCACTATGCCCCCCCGTCGAAGAATTTTCCGAGCTGCTGAGTTGGGTGAGGATGTCTATCTGATGAGGAATCTGCGGGGGAATGGCAAACCATTGAAAGAACATTATGGTAAGACATTTCTCCTTCTATGGATTGCCTTTTTCCTGCAGATTCCTCATCAGATAGACTCCGAAAACAGTAGAATTAATGGAGGCGGGATGAAAGCTTTGCAGCAGTAGATTCTACAACACTGCCCTTTCCGAAGCGAGCGTCAGCCCCACGGCGACATACAGACTGAAATGCTTTGTGATTGTATGAGGCGAAGACCAGGTGAAACCCCTCTGGTGGAATGGGCCTTGCCTGCAGCGTGATCCACAGTGAACCTTTTCTGGATACGGAGAAGGGCCCAAACATCTGGCCTACTTTCCTGTACTCAGCCATTCTGGCTATGTAAAAGCTCAACACTCTTAGAGTCCAGCCTGTAGGAAAACGACTCCTCTTTATAGGGAGGTGCGTAGGTGAATAAAATAGCAGAAAAATCAATAGCCTGAGAGAGATGCAATTCAAACACTACCCGTCTGGCTGAAATGATGGGCACCAGGAAAGCGGTTTTCATGGTTAACAACCGCAGTGAACAAGAAGGTAACGGCTCAAAAGGAGTCGCCATAAGAAATGTGAGTACCAGATTCAGTTCTTGATCAGAAACAACAAAGGGAGTCGGCAGAAACCTCTTTACAAGTCCCTTCAGAAATTGGGCCATAACCGGATTAGCACGATCCTTGATCCAGAGACCTTTTGAACACAGACAAAGCCGGCAAGTATTCTTTGACTGTGATCACCTGAAGGCCGAAAGAGGCCAGTGACAGAAGGGATTACATCACTGTAGTGGTGTGGCAAGAGAGAAGGTCAATCCAGGGTTCCCTGCGCCACACCACAAATCTTTTCCACCTGCACACATAGTGATCTTGTTGACGGTTTGCGTGCAGCCAGCACAGCACCTCGAGTCCCTCCTCAGAGAGGACCAAGTCACTGTAGCTCATCCTCTCAAGAGCCAAGCAGGAAGGTTGAGGGATTTCAGGTTTGGGTGCAGCACCCGACTTTCCGACTCGGTTAGGGGGTCCGGAGGTGAGGCAACCAGAGAGGTGGGCGGATGACCAAGTCTATAAGATCTGAGTACCATTTCCTCCCCGCCCAATCCAGGGCGATTAAGATATGGTTTGCTCAAAACCATCTCAACCTCCTGAGCAACCATGGGATGATGGGATAGCGTGATGGAGAGGAACGGTCCCGTGCACTAGAAATGCATGCCATAGCGTGCCGTTCCTTGGGAATTCCCTCGAACAAAACTGTCTGCAGTTCCTGTTGGACTCTTCTAGGACTTCCCGGCACACCCTACCGTTCGTGTGAGACCGTGCTCTGTCTGCTCAGATCATCCACCAAACCGTTTTCCGTCCCCGCCAGATGTACTACTGACAATGAGATCTGGTTCTCCAACAGCCAGAACCACAGCTGCATCGCCTCCCTGCAAAGGGGGGCGCACACCCTGCTTGTTCAGGTAGTGCATGGCCACTGAATTTGTGCATCAAAACTAGGACATGCTTCCCCTTCAGACAGGGTGCAAACACCTTCAGGGCTAATCTGACGGCTTGCAATTCCAGTCTGTTTATGTGCCACCTGGCCTGCATCGCTGACCAAAGACCGCTCACCAAAGGCCACTCACCTGCAAGTCCTGGCAGTGAATGCCCCAACCCTCCAGGGACTCATCCGTGACCACCCTGGCATGTGGCCATGGAGGCCAGATGAGTTCCCCCGCCGATCTGTTGCTGCACCTGGCCCACCAAGAGAGGTAGTTGACCACCTTACACTCTGATAACATCCCTCATAGTGCCCAATAACTGGGGCCACTGACCCCGCATGAGTCATTGCAGAGACCGTATTCGCCGTCTGGCACCAGAAAAATGCAAGAGGCCATGAGACCTAAGAGGCAGAGGAAGGAAGCCGCTGGTAAGGTGACGTGGTTATGGAACAGCAAGTACTTAATTGGTGTCAATTAAGTTATCTTGAAGCAACAGACAATCATAGTTTTTAGTCACTCATTAAAATATGATTTTCAATGTTATTGTGCCGAGCCCACGACTCGCTTTTGGTGGGTATCCTTCTGTCGACCGGTTTCAGCAGCTATAATCTATGTATCCGCCTTCTTCAGGACAAAGATATACCCCGCCTGTGTCAGAGCATTTCATTTGTTAATACAAGACAGTTTTTCATTATTGTCTCTGTGCCCTATTATTTGGCTTGGGAGGCTTCCTGGGTTGTGTTCAGGTTCAGAGACAATAATGAAACACTGTCTTGTATTAACAAATGAAAAGCTCTGACACAGATGGGGTATATCTTTGTCCTGAAGAAGGCGGATATATAGATTATAGCCGCTGAAACCGGTCGACAGAAGGATTTTTGGTTTGGGGTGAGAACCCAAACCCCCGATACCCACCAAAAGCGAGTAGTGGGGTCGGCACAATAACATTGAAAATCATATTTTAATAAGTGACAAAAAACTATGATTGTCTGTTGCTTCAAGATAACTTAATTGACACCAATTAAGTATTTTTATCAATAAGACACACCACTGAGCAGGCGATACAAATAAACACATAATTGAACTACTTAGGGTGTACACTTTCTTTTAGCATTATTGGAAAAAACTAGAAAGGACAGGGTCAGTCTCTTGCATGTCCCCCCTCCCTACAAAGGCGTTCCACCAGCGTTTCCTAGGGAGTATCACTTACACACCAAAGGGGAAGTAAGAGGCTGTATACAGGGAAATTTAGACAGCCATAGGGACTTAGACCACCAGGAATTATTTTGTAATCAAAATGGTTCTGTCAGTAATGTGTTAAAAATTGTCGGAAAGACAGAATGGAATCACCCAGATACTCCAAACTGTCTGAAAGAGCTAGACCATCTGTCTGACACGGGTTACTCTCTCTTTGGGAGAAAAAGCCTTGGCCACCCGAATATCTAGGACTTCCCAGATGAACTGGAGCCTCTATTCTGGTATTGCGAGGGACTTCTGCAAGTTCAGGGTGAAGCCCAGCCTGTGGAGTAGCAAGCAGGTGCCCTTGAGAGGGGACAAAACCTTCTCTTTCAATCTTGCCTGGATCAGCCAGTCGTCCAGGTTCAGCAACACATTGATGCCGGATCGCCTGAGGTGGGCCGAGACTAACGCCATGAATTTGGTTAAGACCCTGTGAGCAGAGGTCAACCCAAAGGGAAGCACCTTGAATTGGTAGAGTTTGTCCACTATGAGGAATCTGAGGAACTTTCTGTGTTTCTGATGGATCGGCACATGAAAGTATGCACCCTGGAGATGTATCAACACAGGGCAGTATTGCAACTCGAGAGCCTGGAGAATCTCTCTCAAGGATACCATCTTGAACTTGCCTTTCCTCAGGAACTTGTATAAGGCCCCGTTAGGCAGAAACCTGTGCAGTTCCCTTAGGGACAACTGCAAAAGGCTTTAGACTACAGGTGTTGGCAGTAAACCCATTTGGTAGCAGTCTGTACCACCCAGATTTACCTGGTGGCTGTGGCTGAGCAGCCAGAATTCTCTCAAGAAGAGTTAGACAGTATATAGAGTATACAAGATAGGTACCAAAATACAGTAGCACAAGCAAACACTGACCAGAGCTTTGGTATCAAGTATATAATTATTTATTTAAAGACACACTTAGAAATAGTCTAGCACTATTAGTATAAGCAAGTTCAAAAACACAGTCACTATTAATATATGTACATCCCTTATTCCTTATTAGACAAGTCTTAGTTAACACCACTTATTTCCAGACAGAGGTGAGCGCTTAACTAAAGATGGCACTCCAATACGTTTAAGAAAAAGGGAGGGAAAAGGCAAAATTTAGGAACAGCACACAACACAATACTTTAGAAGCACTCAGCAAGGCAGGAAAGTCAAAGTCTACTTGTGAGAAAAAAGTTCAGAGGCTAGGCTCCCTCTTGGAGAGAGTAGAACACCAATGCGCCCAAGGTCACACAGTTTAAAAGGCTTGGAAAGTCTTGAAGAGAGTTTAAAAAGGAATCAGTTCAGCTCAGAAAAGTTCAGTTAGCCAGCCTAGGGCCAACCCAAGTGGTAAGTTGAGGATTTACGAGACACCCCACACAGACCGTTGCGAGGGAGGCCATGCGGACACAGTACCTTGAAAGTGGAGAGAATCCTCCAGCGGGGGCAGTTGTTCCTGGCAGTGGATGCAAGTCGCGGCGTCATCCAGAGGAAGAGATGATCTTGACGTGCAGGAAAGCTGAAGGTCGTTGCACTGCCAGGGAAGAAACCAGCCGTGGAGTTCTCCGGTAAAAAGCTACTACCCTTTTATTTGCGGTAGTGGAAAAACGTGGCATCCGGGTTGCCGGGGTGCTTGGCACAGGAAAGGCGGCCACGAGAACGTCCGGGAAGGCGAAAAGGGGGGCAAACTGGTTATCCCCATCAGTCAAAGGAAGGAGACTCTTCGGGATGAAGATCTCCTCTGTCGTTGGAAGAAGTGGTGAGTCGGTTCAGCAGGGCTCCACCGGTGGTCGTCGTTGCAGGTCGGCTCAGCTTCTCCCTCTTCAGATTCTTTGGTCCTGTGGCGACGTCTGAAGTCCCAGTCCCCAAAGCCCTGCTTTTAGGCCGAAAACTCCCATTCATTAGTCCTTGCTGTCACTCAAACATGCTAAGTGGTGAGCCAGCCGGGTGACTCAGCACTGGGCCAATCACACAAGAGTGCGACTTGAGTTGCCGAGGCAACTCAGTACAGGGTGCCTAAACCCCCTCCCACGCTCCCTGTGGTACCCAGACAGAGTGGCACCACTTTTTGAGGCTTCTGTGGAGAAGCCCGCTAAAAAGTGGAACAAAGGGCTAGACTTGGGTTGGAGTCACAGAAGCGAACACAAATGCTATTTTGGAACCGAGCTCTGGCAAAAAATACCAACCGGTGAATATTAATAAATAAACCAGCGGTATGTTTGAGGCTATGTTAAAAAGTATTAGCCTCGAACAATGGAAAATCCCATAGGAATATATTCACGGTTGAATATAAAAAGTAGTATCCACTGCCACAAGCCAAAACTCGCTCAGGGGGGACTGGACAGTGCCCCCTCGAACAACAGACCCAGGGCCAATGGAATTGCCCCTACCAGTACGCCCACAATATGATGGTTTGTACTGGTTCTGTTCACAATTTAGGACTAGTAAAGCCAATGGTGACTTTACATGCCCTGGGAGACAGTAGTCAGTCCCAGGGTACGGAGTCTATGTTTGGGGGTCACTAAGACACCCCTGTGTCACTGCACTGTGGGTGCTGTGTTACACATGTGAGTAAAGATGGTTCCTATGGGGTTGAGAAAGATCCCATAGGCATTAAACACAAAAATAGCCTAGAACACACATAGCAAAAATGCCTACGAGTGGGAAAAAGAGTCTCACTCTTAGCAGGTAAAAAGAAAACAAACCCTTCAAATCCAGCAAAGCTGCTGGGGGACTCTATAGGTAAGGGAAATTAGCCATAGAATGAGAATTCTCCCTAACAAGGACGAGGAGGAGACAAGTCCAAACCCAAACTGTTAGAGCGTTTGTCAGAGGCCCCCCCCTTCCCCTTCATCTCCATCCCTTTACAGGACTCTGTATGAATTTGTGCAGATATATTGTCAACTTCATAGCAAGATAACAGTTCCAAATCCGTAATTTCATCCGGAATGCCCTGTCTGCAGTTGTCCAGTTGTGATCTATGCTCAAATTTGATGGACAGAATCCTGCCAGTAGCTTACTAGTTGTCTCTCTCAATGGAATTAGCCATCCCGCTGCTAGTGTCTTCCTCGCCTCACCAGACCGTTCTCTGAAATTAAAGGAGTGGATCTGTTGGGAGCCAAACACGAAAGCATCCAACCCTGACGTTTGAGAGGGAAGTTTAGAGAGGAGCAGATTTAGGCTACTTCGCTGAAACAAACAATTATGGCGTAGATGCTGTTAGTGCAGCATGAAAACAGACCTTTTTGCAAAAAGGCGAGATGTCTGGGGCTGTCAGCAAGGCCCACAGTGTAGCAGGAAGGATGTTAAAAGCATTGAAATGGCTCTCCCGGGGTAGTGTTTTTTTTGGAGACATTTCAGTAAAACTTAAATCATACATCAGCGCTTCAGACATCTGTGTCACCCTTATAGAAGCGGTTTCAGATTCAGAAATCCCAGGATACAAAGGTTACATCCTCAGGGCCCCGACAGGGCGATTATGGCTGTCTTTGTTAGCCGTCTGTATCTCACAAGGCTGTAAGTTTTGCTTTGGCAGTTGAATTGGCTGATATTTATGCAGAAGCACCCGACTCGACCGCAGCATGCGCAGAGACATGTGAGGCTAGCCCTTTGCTATATTACAGTCCAGCTCTTAATTAGGGGGCGACTCAAAGGCCACTATCCCACAGTTGCCTATCGCAAGATTGTACTGATTAAGTCCGGACAGTTCCAAGATTTTTAAAACTTTGCCAGCGACTGTATCAGCAAGTGAATCAAATGACAATAGTAGAGTATGCGTTCAAAGAAAGGGGAAAACAAACTTGTAAAACTGGGGCAGTTTACCAGTGCAGATCTGCTTCTGCTGCTGAAATGCGGCATTCATGCAGTGATATAGAGTAGTCCAAGAGAAGCGCCCAAGATGTAAAGTGAGGTTGTGGCAGAGTCGACACTGACTGCACGGACTGCCACTCTTTCGTCACTCCGGGGAATCATGGGGATGGGGGTGGAATTCAAAGCGTCTTCGAGGACGGAGCTGCCCCTGCTGCTGTCTGGTGGCCCCCTTCTCCACCTTCCGGAGCGCGGGAAACACATCTGCCTGGGATGCGGGAACTGAGCCTTCCTGACAAAAGGGACATGCCATTGGTAGCCTCTACCCATTGAGGGTGAACTAAATGCAGGTTTGGCCGGCTGTTGGACAAATAAGCTTAGCAATTTAGGGGCCAGGTTTGCCCAAAGAGTTTCTTGCCATCAAAGGCGATGTCCAGGAGCATGCTCTGAAAATTGGGCGAGAACCTAAATGTATGCTGGTACGCCTGCTTCCTTAAAACAGTTTCTGAACCCGTGGATCTGCTGACGCAGTACGCAACGTCCAGGTCGGTCTGCAAGGACTGCCGAGCCACCTCCTTGCCGTCAGCTGCCAGCCTATGAAAGCCCTCTCGCTTCTCTCCTTTGAGAATATACTGGGCAGCCTCACCAATAGCGGTCCACAAACCAAACGCATACTTGGCAAACCCACAAGAGGTGTTAACCACTTTCAGAGCCATGCTGCCAGTGGAAAATATCTTCTTGGCCAAAGCGTACCCTTTCTTCCCTTCCCTATTGTCTGGGAGGATTGATGTGGATGAGGCTGATCTGGTACTGACTGTGGCCGCCTGTACCCTCCACCTCTCCAGTGTTGGATGGGTGGAGAGATGAGGTGGGTCTCCCCATGCCGGCCTGTATTTTTTAGTGAGTTAACCAGGGGTGTGGTGCATAGTCTCTGCCACAAGGGGACGATGGGGTCAGCAATGGCTGCATTAAAGGGCATGGCCCTCTCAGCAGAATATCCTTCATCTAGGATATCCGTAAGGTCACAGATTCCTCTATTTAAGCACATAAGAACGGTTGACTGCAGCCGTCAACAGTTTTGCGATCAGCGCTGAAAGGTGCTTCGATGCTAGGGGCACACTGGCTAATATCGCTAGCGAGTATCGGCACCAAAGGCAGCACAAAATTATCCGGCGCTGACGACGTTGTAACCATGGTCACTTGGGGCAGCGGTCAATGGGCACCACTGCAGCCGCTAGAACCTGCTTCAAGGGATCACCCGTGCCGAGGAAGAAGAGTGACTACGGGAGCCTGACTTCCTCTTGGTCTTTTATCAGTGTCTTTCCTGCTTCTCAGGCGTAGCTCCTCGGTCTCGGCCTCTGGCTATCGCAAGGTCGACCGCGCCAGAGATTTTGAAGGAGGTCGGCCCACCAAGAGTTCTGCTCTCCGTTCCCTGAGGGACTTTGGGTTCATTTTTCTGCAGGAACCACAGCCTTCGGTGTCGTGACCAGCACCAAGGCACCACACGCAGATGTCGTGCAGGTCCGTAATGGACATCTTGGAGCTGCAGTCCGACAGCATTTGAACCCGGATACCTTGGGTGCAGACATGACTCGAACTTGCGTCTAAATATTTGAAACAAATTTATCAAATGTAAACGTTACTCAGAGCAGTGTTCCTCGAGCAGCGTGCAGAAAAAAGGAACTGAGGTAAGGGGGTGAAGTGACGCAGTATATGTACAATGAAAGACGTCCCGCCCGGAGCCGCCGACTGAGGCATCGAGGCAAGATAATCGACGGCCGAGTCGAGGTCTACCACGACCCTGCAGAAAAGTTTTCCGAGCAGCCGAGGGTGGCATGGATATCTGATGAGGAATCTGCGGGAGAAAGGCAATCCATTGAACAGATGTTGGGCATTGGGATCTTCCCTCCAGGTCCTCATTTTTAGTATTCATCGTTTCAATGGCGATTTCCAACTGAGTTAACCAGGAGGACTACCAACTCATCTTCCAACCTGAAATCCAATTTACGGCCTCTCCCAGTCTGGCGCTGTTTTTGTCCAGGCGCTCTTGAAGCATATCGACCTTGCTTCTAAGCACATCCAATTTAATGTCTATTTTACCAATATCAGCCTTAAGGTGTAATAAAAATTAATTCACTCCCATTTCGGTGACATCATTAAAGTATGTGTCCTCATTGCTTTCTGCTGCTATGGGAAGAGGGGCTGGGATTTTGGATTTTTGAATTGCTCCCCCTTCAAAGGAAAGCTTGCGTTGGCTTTTCTCTCCTTTGCCCAAGTTAGCGGCATTCCTTTTCATGAGAAAAAAGGCACCGAGCGTAGAATGTTCCACAACTCACCCTTCTGCTCTTGTGCCGAGATTAAAGAGAAGATGTATGTTGCTGACCACACACGGAATGAATTGCACTGATATTCGCCTGCACCTTGAATGGGCCCACTACCGGGGCAGTTCACTTGACCCAAGGAAGCCCAACTCAGTGTCTGTGCCTGCACGAGGAATATGTAGGGCAGCCGCCCCTCCGTCACAATGTCTGGGGGTTCCCCTGTCGACAGCCTCCACTGGGATAATTAGTGGGCTACTCCATGGAGGGTCAGCAGGATAGCACGTACTGGCAGTACAACCAGTAGATTACTGCAGACAAACAGGGCCACGAGCCTGCAGCAATTTCTTCAGTTCCACACTGCTTGTGACTGCGCTTATCGGTCGAACCTCTGAGCGCGAGCCTGCAGGAAGCCGGAGGCTCGGCATGGTCAACCCTGAACACTGCTACGCAACAATACAAGGTAGGTTGTTCTGTTGGTCACCAACTGTTGTCCACTGCGGCTAGAATGCCTGGAGCCGATCACCGCAAACATCGCCCCCAACGATGACACGCTGTCGTCTGCAGGGCAGAGGTGTAGCCAGATTTGTCTAACAAGCGGGGCTTGAAGCTTATGTAGTTGGGCCCACTACAGTGACATTAACATCTGTAAATGCCCACACAGCGCTGCTGAGTGGGCAATTACAGATTTTGGGTGGGCCTTGCCCGCTCAGGCCCTACCCTGTCTACGCCTCTGCTGCAGGGCCACAACCTGCTCAGTGGAAAAGGGCGAAGTAGGAACTGCGTCTTCTGGTTTACACCTAAAGCCACCGATAACAGGATTGTTTCTTACCACGCAAGTGCAGTGTTCTGTGCAGGTGCACCTTGAAATCACCTGGATTTAAACAGGATATTTAGATATTGTGGGGAGCTTCAACACAATCCGTCATGCTGGATCTGGCTGCCGAGCCCCCACCTCCCCCCTTTCACCAGGGATTCTGACAGGAGTCTGTCGAGAGTCAGCTTTGCCGAGCGTTCCTTCACCGCCTTAGGGTTCAACGGCAGACAAGAATCACAAAGCTCTGTATCATGGCCGACACCAAACACAAACAGTGTTTGGGTCTGTGAGGGACATTTCAGAGTTGCAGTCCATGCAGCGTTTAAACCCAGATGGTTTAGGCCTGACATAGTGACTTAGGATCAAATGTATTGAATAGTTTTAAAACTTTATTTAACATAGTGGCAGACACGTTACCTTCAACACAGTTTTACACAGATGAGTAATCGACAACATTACATCAACTGAGTATCATGGTACAGTATTGGCATCAGAAAACCGGTTATTCAATACAAGTTAGTTTACTTTATCACGTATTTCACTTATTTTCAACAGATGGACTCTAAACGGGCCCCATATGTCCTTTGGTCTGCATCCAGGCACAATCATTGAGACATAGCCTTCCTCTGCCTCATTGGCATAGGTTAATTGCTTAAGCCATTCAGAGGCGCTGGGGGTCAAGTTGGACTTCCAATATTTCTAAATACATTTTTTAGCGATCAAGAAGCCCAAATTAAAGTCTAATGATTTTAACTGTTGCTTGCCCTACGTCTCCCAAAAGGTATTTGGAGGGTAGGGGGGGGGGGGGAGTGTAGGCAACATCTCAGTAATGTCGAACAGAACATCTGCCACCTCTTGCCAGAATCAGGTGATCTGTGGGCAATTCCAATACATATGTAGGGAATCGGCAACAGACGCACTACATTTACTGCACTCAATGCATGACATCTGGTGCAAATCGCAATACATGTGCGGGGGTGTAGTTTAGATGATGATGATGTACTTTAAATTGTATAAGCCTGAATTTTACATTCAGGGAGACATCTTTTGTCAGACACCAGTGTTGCCACTGTTCATCTTGTATTGTCGTCCGACATTTTTCTAATTTCTCACTGGCTCCATCTGCTAATCCCCGACCAACTTGGCATGCTTTGTATAGTCTGGACTCAAGTCTCCCAGTGCCTTCACTGTACACCAGCATTTGCATTGGTATCTGGTTTCCAGGGGAAAGAGGGCCAGCGACAGCAAGCTGCCAACCTCATTCTGAAATAGTGGAACAATCGGATTGGGTTGTCGCTCAATTTAGCCACAAATTCCTCGATTGTAACTAAAGTACCAACAGGGAACGCATCTCGTAAAGACCTCTCTTCCCCAACATCCCACATGTTATTAAGGTCTTTGTCATACGTTGGGGGGAGCCCTGGGCAGTTCCATAATGGAATCAGCCCACAATATGGTAACAGCAAACCCAGTCTCTTAAACAGCCTCGACCAGGCATTCACTGTTGTACGGATCGGGTCAAACGAGAATTAGTCTTCGTGTCGATCCTCCAGAATAATTGATTTTAAATTCGTAGGTGAAGCACTGTATAACTCTAGGGCGTGGTGTATTGGGGTGCTCGTAGTGGAGTACCAATGGCCTGCGAATTGTGCTTGTGATGCTAAATAAAGCTCAAAGTCTGGTGCCGCTAGGCCACCTTGTCTGAATGGTTCGGTCATCGCCTCCCACTTCATTCGTGAAGTTCCCATACCCCATATGTATTGAATTGCTAACAATCAGAGTTTGTTAAGATGCTCCTCCCGGACACATGGGATATTGCAGAAATAATATAGCAGTTTAGGGACCACCACCATTTTAAGCATTGAGAGCCTACCATATAGTGACATAGGGAACATTGCCCATAACTAATTTGTTTGCCAGTTTAAGCGATGTCTACGGGAGATCAATATGCCCAAGTACGTAAGTTTATGCAGGACCCACCGAAATCCCAATAAGTCTATTGGGGTCAGTGTGGCATTAGTTAGTGGAAATAATTCTGATTTAGCTTCATTAATTCGGTATCCGGAAAAGGGGTGTTGCTAGGTCTGGAAAAGACCCGGGCTACGCTAATGTCGGAACTGTCGGGACTGGGTGCTAGCTAGCCTTTTGGTTTTAACTCCTGAGATTCTATCCGTGGCTACAACGAAAAGACCAGGGGCTATAGTCCCCATAGCCCCCCCCTAGCAATGCCTCTGATCCGGAATATGTTGTGAATCTACGGACTTCCTCTAACACTGGGGTTATGTTTTGTTCTGGATTGCGTATGTATAAAAGTGTACAGTCCGCATATATGGATATAATCTGCGGTGGACGTGCTATATGGAGGCCCCTAGGTCTGTGTTTTTCACGTATTACCTAGGCGAGAGGTTCCATAGTAAGTGCGAAAAGTAATGGGGAAAATGGGCATCGCTGCCTTGTGCCACGCTTTAAAGAGAAGACGGGTGGTAGCGTACCATTAGTACGGACTTTAGCAGATGGTTTGGTATTTAATAACCTTATATATTCTATGAAATGGTCGCCCAGTTGCATCCGACGCAGGACAGCAAAGAGAAACTGCCATGAGACTGAGTTGAATGCCTTCTCTGCTTCGAGCGAGGCTGCTGCTGCCTTAGACCTAGGATTTATTTGAGACCTAATACCAAACAGCCGACACCGGTTTAGCGCATTTGAGGGCCCATAGATGAATCGGGATTGGTTTGGGTTTATCAGTGTAGACACATATGGTAAAAGGCAGACAGGATTTTGGCAAACATTTTCGTGTCACTGTTAATCAATGATAGGGGTCTGCATGAGGCTATCTCAGATGCTGGTCTGTTGGGTTGTAGTAGCACCGTTATAACGGCCTCAGTGAGTGTAGGTGACAGATGACCAATCTGAAGCGACTCTTCACAGACGATAAGCAGTTTGGGTTCCTTATATAATTTTATTCCTAACCCGTCTGGGCCTGGGGCTTTCCCGGATGAGAGGGACTTTATTGCGTCTGTAATTTCTTCTACCGTGAATGGCTGGAGTATTAATTGCATCTTCGGAGAGAGGCATGGTAGCGGGAGCTCCTTTAAGTAGCATAATAACTCATTGACGGTACATCGTCTGTATTAGCGTATAATCTCTAATAGTATTAATTAAATTCACCGTTTATTTCTTCGTTTGTTGCTAATGTGTAGTTAATATGGTATCTGACTGCCCTCTGATCGCAGTGATGTGCTGCGTCCCTTTCTCCCTCAAAACACGCTCGCTAGGAAGTGACCTGGTCTATCTGCTTCCCCGTACCTCGTGCCTGGGTGGGTTGAGCCATCAGTTGGACCTCTCCATCAGCCAGATCTCTAAACATTAATAGGTTCCCTTTGATTAGCTCAAGTAGTGCTTTATTCTGTGTAGTCCTATTAATTTTCAAGTTGCCTCAAATCTACTTCCACCATTCCTAATTCCTTTCTTCTTGTTTTTAAGCCAACTGCAGTCATTGAGATCATTTCTCCACGTAGCCATGCTTTGAATGTTTCCCAAACAGTGGAATATAATGAGGAACCGGACCTTCATTTCTCTGGAAGAAATCTTCGATCTGATCTTGTATTACCCCAAAGAAATTTGCATTGCCTAAGCTTGAGGGTGGCATCCTCCATGACGAATGGGGAGTGTCGGGACCGTACCATTTTATCGTTAATCTCACTGGTGAGTGATCAGAGTGTTCTAGGGTGTATCATGCATTTTTGGATGTGTGGCATTAGCCCTGCGGAGACCAACCAATAATACTGGAGTGTGCATCATGGACCATGGAATAGTAGGTGTATTCGCGTATATTGGGGTTAGGAACCCTCCATACGTCTACTAGTTCCATTTGCAACATAATCTGTTTTACTATATTACCTGCATTTGTTATGTCTTGTCGGGTATCTCTTGAACCGTCAAGAGCACAGTCCAGGATTGTATTAAAGTCCCCTTCCCAAATAATCTAGGAGTGTCATCCCCCAAGCAGGATCTCCATTATCTGTCCATAGAATTCAGGGTCATCAAGGTTGGGGCCATACGGGTTAACTAGTATTATTACCACACCAGCGATTTTCCCCCATAAAATCACATATCTTCCCAGCTGATCTATTTCCCGCATATCTTCCTGAAAGCACAGTGAGCGGTGTATAAGGGTCAGCACTCCTCTAGCCTGGGTGGAGTAGTCTGCGTAACCTCGCTGGTTCCCACATCCGGGTGCAAATTTCTTATTGAGTGCTCCTTGGGCATGGGTTTCTTGTAGCACTACTACTTTAGGGCCCCTTCTGTTTATGTAAGCCAATATCTTCCTTGCCTTGATAGGGTTGTTCAGACAACAGGCATTCCATGATAAAAAGGGGATCTTGTCACCTACAACATCGGATTTGCTTCATATAATGAACACGTCTCACTTGTGTAGTAGACCAGGGTTACATTACTGTGTGTATTTGGCACTGTGTCTGCCCTTTTTTTTTACATACAAACATAACTTTTCACTTATTCAACCTTTCAAACATTTGAAAACCACATCCATGTTTAATTCCAACTTGACAGATAGCGTCCCTCCGTCATCACCACCCCCAACTGGATGATGCATCCCAAAAAAAGAAATAAAATGGAAAATAAACTGGAGACTTCCTGGGGTGCGCTGCAAACAGCGGTTGCGATTGCACAGCCAGCCACAAGCTGAGTATCCAGCCCCAGCTGCACTAGTATTGCACACCAGTATATGTATATGCGGCAGGCAGACCCGGGTTAGCATTGATATCAATTAGTCGCTGGCATCAGCATTCAGCTCATTATGGGGCGGTGTTACGACCCCGACCGTGGTTTCGCCCTGGGAGAAGGGATTGTTGCTTCTACATACGCCATTGCTTCAGATGGATTCTCGAAATGTGCAAGGCCACTCTATTGAATTCTTAACTTGGCCGGGAACATTAGGGCATAAGGGACTTGTCTGACTCGTAGCAGCGTCTTAACAGAATCGTAGGATATGCGCAAGGCTTGTACGTTGGCTGCAACATCTGGGTAGATATGAATCTCATGGGCCTCATACCGGATCGTGCCCTGCTCTCTGGACATCCACAGTATGAGATCCCTGTCCTGATAATTTAGTAGTCTTGCTATGATGGTACGGGGTGGGGCTCCTGGTTTAGGGACAGCAGCCAGCACCCGATGGGCCCGTTCAACCAAGAATTGCGGGGAGAACTTTGTAGTATCGAATAATGTTTTTAATAGGTCTTCAGTGAATGTTTCCATGGAGCCCTTGCATGCTGCCTCGGGTATTCCAATTATGCAAATGTTATTTCGCCTTGAGAGCGATTCAAGTCCATCGCATTTATTATGGATATTGTTAACCTCCAACTTAAATTGTGTTATGTTGCAGTCGTGTCTATCGACCTTGTCCTCTGTTTCACCGATCCTGGTCTCTGCCTCAGTAATGCGACCGCTTTCTTTCTCCAGTTTGTATTTTAGTGAGCCAATGGTGGAGACAATGTTATCTAGCTTCAAGTTCACAGCTAGAAAGCCGCACTGCATTGCCGCTAGTAGATGGTCTTCACGGGCATCATTGGAGGCCGTGGCTTGGTCGTCATTATTTATTGAGTTGCTGAGTATCGGGCCCTGGAGGGTGTGTAGGTGAACAAGTCTATGGGCCCTTTCTTTTTCCCTCCAGACCCCTTTGTCATGTTTTCTGCTTCCATTATTGGTGGTGGCACCCTAGAGCGTCGCCCGGTGTGTAGCCCAGGTATCAGATCTATAGGAGTGACTGAGGTGGGTGAATGGCGGCACCGGAGGTCTATGAACGTGTTGTTTGCTCTGTGTGCTGGTAATGTTGTATCCCTGAGGAAATCCCAGTGTGTTTGGCTATTAAGGAGTTGAACAGTTCTCAGCACAATCTGTGAAGGATAACTGTAGTTGTGGTGCCTGTGCTCCGGGCTGGGGCACTTGTAGGTTGCTGCTTATTCTTAGTGGATGATCAAGGCGTGCTCAAAGGGCATGAAGCCACGGTCGTCGCCAGGCAAAGGCCAATGCTAGGCTGTATGAGGATCTGTTGGTGCGTGATCATGTGATAATGCCCAGATACCGGGTGACCCTAGTGTAGCTATCTTCGTCTGCCCCTGCAACCCCCCAGAAGGGTTGAGGTTGAATGACTCAAATCGATAGTTTGGGGTAGTAACAGTTATGCAGGGCAGGACAAAATTTCTTAGTGGACTCGGCGGTCCATGTCGCCGGGCCCTGGTCCACCACGGTGCAGGCCGCATCACCTTTTGCAAGACGGTCCACGACCAGCAGCATCACCACCTGTATTTTGGTGGCCCGGACTTCACTAGTTACTAGATGGGCTTAAACATTGGGTCGCTCTCCTTCATTCTTGAGTCCTGTGTAGAGCCAAAAGGTCTCCATGTGAGATTGGCCGATGCTCGCTACTTTGAGAGACACCGCAGGGCACAGGCGATCGCTTTTAAAAAAAACACGTTTACTCCGTTGCCAGTGCGGTTATGGTATGCCCCCCCTCCATGTCCGGCTTACCATCACAGCGGTCAAATGGTTTCAAATGGAGACGCTCACCGGCGCCCGATAATATGCCATGTGTTCGTTCAGGGCCGGAATCAGGGTCTATCCGTCTGGTTGTGCTGGTGCCACGTATCATGCGGCGAAGCCAGCCGTGCATCAACAGTCGCACACGTCAAGCCCTGCAGTCTCGTTTCGCAGTTTACAATGTTGTGACACTGCCGGCAGTGCGGCGCCACAGGAGACAGCACTTTGATTAGTCTAGCTCCGCACCAATCAAGTTTTCATTGCCCATTGTCCCAGCCCAGAACCACGGTCAGCAAACTCGGCGCGCCTGGAGCTGCTTGTCGGCCACCCCTCCTCCTTTCTCCGCTCCGGTTTGCAGCGGCGTCCAGACCAGCTCCCGCGCTGCGATTTCACTCAAAGATTTAACTGCTCGTGTCCGGGTCCACCCGCCACACAACGGGATCATCAGAATGTGGTTTGGTGGTGTGGAACAGGATTTTTCAAGGATTCAGGATTGTATGGTGCCAGAGCTCACAACTCAGGCTGCCATCTTGTAGCTGCTCAGCAGCTCCCCTCACAATCACCACTAGAATTGTTAACAAGCGTGTTCCAAGTAAGGTGTTGAGCGGGCAATCAAATGGAACGGAGGAAAGTGGGCTCAGTGCATCCTTTTAAACGGCATCCGTGAGGAATGGCAAAGCTGCATTTCGACGACATCGAGCAACACTACGGCACCTGTCGAAAATATATTCTGAGCAGCTGATGCTGTAAACTATCAAGATGAGGAATCTGTGTAAAACTTAACTCCATTGAACTTAAAGATATGCACTTACTTGACAAGTGCACATGGGGCATTAATAGCCACCAAAGTCATGCTGCCAGAGAAAGACTTTTTTGGCAAGAGCGCCAAACCCATTATCATCCCTGTCTGTGCGGTAAGAGTTTGCCTCAGTTTGAACGAATGCTGCTTGGAGCACACAGCTATCATTCATGGGATGTCTAGTGAGGAACGCTGGATCGGTGGGAGCTGGTTCGTATTTTCTGGCAAGATCCTTATGGACTGCCGGCCCAGAGCAGGCTGTTTTACAAGCTCCAGTAACAGATATTTTATAACTGTATAGAAAGGGATGACAGGTTTCACCTGTGTACCCTTGTCCAGGATGTTAGATAAGTCAAATTCGGTTATCTCCTTTGCAGAAGGACCCCAACCCAAGACAGTCACATTGGCTATCATTTTCCTGTATGCCATACTGGGGTGAGCCGGAGGATCTGCATGATGAAAGTCAACCTCTGCTTAGGTGTCTAGACCACTGGCTTCCTTTAATATAGATGCTAGATCAAACAGCCTGTCTTCCTCATTTTGAAACACCTTGGAGTCGTGATGGTCCCAAAGGCTCGAACCCAAAAGGGATTGGATCATCATTTAAATCGAATATACCCTGTAAAGAGCCCAGATAACCCATTCTGAACTGGTATAAACCTCAAAGTTTAGGGTTCCTCGACCGCCGATGCCTTTCTGTGTCGGCTTGTCAAAGAATGCAGCAGCGAACAAGGACATTGGTGGCATCGAGAGCTTTCGAATTCTGGTTGAAGCTTTTACTGCTCCCCTGCTCTTAGGCCCAGGAATGGGATAGTGCACCAAGCCCCTGCCAGCTTTTTCAGGCGTAGTGGGCTCAACGGGCTTCTTCAATAAAGAGAAAGAAACGGGCGGACATGTTTTAACGAACAAATCATCCCACTTTTCTGCCAAAGCAGTTCTCGAAGGAAAGCGTACCTGTCTATCAGGTGATCAATTTGTGGATGAGTGCCTTCTCCTCTTCTTTGAGGATAAAGAAGATTAATATCCAAAGATGCTCTTTCAGCGGGACCCCTGCAGGAACGTTTTGTAAAATTTCTTCTCCCTCTCTAGTGATTGTTCAATCGCAAACCCTTTGCTCGTGTTGGATCCACGTTTCAACAGCATCATACTGAGCGACTTTGAAGTCAAGCGTTCGAGTACCAACTTTGATGCCCTTTCCTTAAAGGTTTTAGGCATTGTGTTCTGGCATGAGCCACAACATGGTTGGCACTGAGGCACTGCAGACAGATTCTGTGTGTGTCGGTCAAGGACATTTTGGTGTTTCAAACACAAAAATGTTTAGCGCAGGAGGTTTTGGAGTCAATATCATCTAGGATTTTTAATAATGTTGATGGTGCGTCACAGTAAATTTCTCTGAGACGTTGAAAGGGGTTCCTGAGAAGTTAGCTGTGCAGAAAAAGGGAACGGAGGTCACGTTGCATAACGCGCACCATTTATATCGACGTCACGTCCAGGCCTGATTCAGTCAGCACATTGTCCCCTGCTAGCAGAAAACAATTTCAGAGATCTGCTAATGGCAGGAAAGAATCTAAAATGAGGAATTTGTGGAAGGACAGAATCCATTAGAACAAGACTATTTAGGTTTGGGTTGAGAATCTGGTCATGCTGCAAGCCTGTAAATCTTAATCCCAAGATGCTGTATCCACTTTTGTCTGTGGCAATGAGAGCATACAGTCAGAAATGGAAGGCCGAGTTAATATTGGGAGGTCGAGAGCCATACTAAAACAATCTATTTCCTTAGTTATCTTTAGTAGTTAAGAGATTTTTATAGGTTCTGTAGATACGATTTCATTAATTGGAGTATTCTTTAAATTGAATGCGTCACCTCATATAAGGCTCATCCATGCTTGCCAGAGTGGCGGAACATGCTGAAGGCCAGAGAAGAACAGGTTACTTACCAACTGTAACGTTCTTTCGATAGGATGGGAATTCCACGTATTCCTCATTTTAGATATATTCGTATCATCAGCTTTGCTGCTTCAGAAAAAAAAAAGATTCCATACCAGAGGGCGCTGTGCTCAATGTCATGGTGTCGATGTCCCTTGAGGAGAACATCCGCAGTATAAATGGCTGGAGCCGCGCCCGTTTGCTTCAGTTCAGTTTTTTCTATCTCAAGGGATGAGTTGATAAGGCGTACCCTTAGACCAAAGGCTCTCAAGGAACATAGAGTGTAAAATACATGAATTGTACGGTGGGGTAGATTGGAAAGGTCAATTAGGAATACGTGGGAGGAACATCCAATCGAAAGAACGTTACAGTTGGTAACTAACTTGTTCTTCGAATGGATTGTGTCCTCCCACGCATTCCTCATCTTAGATAGACTCCCAAAGAAGTGAACATTTTGAGGTGGGAGTACCAATTAATTTTACTCATGGACTGCATGTAGAACGGCCTTAGCAAAAAGACCCCCTTGGGCTGAGGTGGAATCTAAACAATAGTGTTTCACAAAAGTGTGCATTGACGACCAGGTGGCCGCTGCACAAATATCTTGCACCGGGACACCCCTCTGAAGAGCCGTCAAAGTCGCCATGCCCCTAGTAGAATGAGCCCTTAGCGCATCTGGAGGTTCTTTACCTGCTAGCTTGTAACACTCTCCAATTGCTAAAATAATCCATCTGGAAAAGGTACGTTTCGTTACTGCCAGGCCTAATTTGTGGACGGTGTATCCAATGAAAAGTTGGTCACTTTGCTGAAATTTTGCCAGTCTAGAAATATAAAAGCTGAGAGCCCTTTTTGGGTCCAGCCTGTGGAGTCTTTCTTCCTCCTTACTTGCATGAGGAGAGGATAAAAAAATGGCAATGTGATCTTTTGAGACAAGTGAAAGTCAGAGACTATTTTTGGTAGAAATGAAGGTTTAACTTTAAGTATAACTTTGTCTTTATGGAAGATGGTGCGAGGAGGCTAACAAGAGAGCCTGTAACTCTCACCCTGCGGGCTGATGTAATAGCCACTTGTAGGATTATCTTCAAAGTGAGAAGCCTTAGCGGACAAGAATGCAAATGCTCGAAAGGAATGCATGTAAGGAATTTTAATGCTAAATTTAGATCTCAAAGAGGGACTTGAAATGGGACTGGAGGGTACACGTTAGTAAGACCCTTTAAGAATTGTACAATCAATGGAATTATAAGGAACAAGTTACTTACCTGTAACTGTTGTTCTCCAGCATGGGTCTGGCATGGATTCACATGCTCATGAATATTCCCCGTCGTCAGCCTGGGAATCCTCGGTAAAGAAAAAATCAGTATCAGTTTCGTTTCTGATCTGTCTTTCCTAGTAGTAACCAATCACTGATCTCTGGGTCATACTGCCCCCAGCCAATGACTGCCCTCTCCCTAAGCCCCTCCCCTGGCAGCCATCCTCAGATTTGGTAGCATGTAAAGTTGCAGTATGACCAATTGAAGAGCCGCCGAGGGGAAGGAGGGAGGGTTCGCATGTGAATCCATGCCAGACCCATGCTGGAGAACAACAGTTACAGGTAAGTAACTTGTTCCTTCTCCAGCATGGGGTCTGGCATGGATTCACATGCTCATGAATATAAGAATACATAGCAGTATACACCTGCACAACCACGGGAGGTGGCAGGCTCAACATTAAGCAATACAACAACTCAACATTAAGCATCTCTTACCTCCTCACCAGGCTCACCTTAAGCGAACAGGTTGCGCAGCACTGCTTGGCCGGCCCTGGACTCCTCCCTGGAGTCCCGATCGATGCAGTAGAATCTTGTGAAGGTGTGAGTCGACCTCCACGTAGCAGCCCTGCAGATGTCCAGCAGGGGCACACCAGACAGGAACGCTGTGGTAGCAGCGATCGCTCTGGTCGAATGGGCTCTCGGACGGCCGGGCAGCGGTCGGTTTGCCAACCGGTGACAGTGCATGATGTAGCCTGAGAGCCATCTGGAAATGGAAGCCTTCGAGAGAGCCTTCCCTTGATTCACAGGTTCAAAGTTCACAAACAGTTGTGATGTCTTCCGAAAACTCTTTGTGCGGTCCACGTAGAACTTCAGCACTCTAGCTACATCCAGCGAGTGCAGAGTCCTCTCGGCCTGCAACGAAGGCGACGGGAAGAAAACTGGCAACACCAAGGGCTCGTTGAGGTGGAAGTCCGACAGCACCTTGGGCATAAAGGAGGGGTGCGTCCTCAGCACCACCCTCATGTCGTGAAAAGTCAAGTATGGAGGCTTGCAAGATAGGGCCTGGATCTCTCCCACTCGTTGTGTGGAGGTGATGGCCACGAGAAATGCTGTCTTTCACGTCAGGAACTTCAACGGCGCCAAACGCATAGGCTCGAATGGGGCCCCCCATGAGCCTGGTCAGCACCACGTTGAGCTCCCACGCCGGGGCAGGGGCCTTCACCGGCTGGAACGATCGGAATAGTCCCTTCATAAATTCCTTCACCAGGCGATGAGACCACAAGGACGCCTGTCCTGTAGTTCTGGTGCATCGGGAGATGGCAGCCAGATGTATCTTGATGGAGGCGTGAGCCAGTCCAGCTTTGGCCAGCGACAGTAGGTACGGCAATACTTGAGGGGCCCTAATCCGCAGAGGGTTAATCTTCTGTGCACAGCACCAGACAGAGAACCTCTTCCACTTATGTCCATAGCATTTGAGAGTTGAGGACGCCCTGGCTTTTGCAAGAACCTCTCTGCAGTCAGCCGGGATATCGTATCCTCCAAACTCTAGTGCTGCAGGAGCCAAGCCTGCAAGTTCAGCGACTCCGGGTCGTGATGAAGAATGGCGCCTCCTTCTCTGGAGAGAAGATCCGCGTCCGTCGCCAGCTTGATAGGTGGGGACGTTGACAAGTCCAGAAGGTTCGGGAACCAGATCTGTCTCGGCCACGCCGGTGTAACGAGGATCATCCTGCACCTGGACCTCTTGAGCTGGTTGATGAGACAGAGCAGCAACAGCAACGGAGGGACCGCGCACAGGAACAGGCGGTCCCAAGGGAACGAGAAAGCATCGCCCATGCTCCTCGGCTGTGTGAACCTGCTGGCGAACCTCTGGCACTTGGAGTTTGTCGCCGTCGCGAACAGGTCGATCTGGGGTTTGCCCCATCGTTGAAAGAGCCGATCCACCTGGTTCTGGAGTAGATACAACTCGTGGCACAAGCGCAGCTCCCTGCTGAGTGAGTTGGTGATGGTGTTTTTTATTCCTGCCAAGTGGAATGGAACCAGAAACATCCCCTAGGCGACGGCCCAGTGCCACAGATCCTGGGCCTCCTTGGATAGGGCTGTAGAACATCGTGGTGGTGTTGTCGGTGAAGACCCTCACCACTTTGTCCTTGAGGGACGGAAGGAACGATTTGAGCGCCCAGAACACGGTTCGTAGCTCCAGGACGTTGATGTGAAGAGACCTCTCCTCCGGGAGCCAGAGGCCTCTTGCGTGGAGATCTCCGGTGTGGGCCCCCCATCCCTCCAGGGAGGCGTCCGTCGTCACCGTCTCCTGATACGCCGGGGCCTGAAAGTCCGTGCCTGCCGTGAGGTGCGCACGGGTGCCCCACCATAGAATCGCCAGACGGAACTCCTCGTTGAGCGGGATCCTGTCTTCGAAGCTGCCCGCCGCTTGAATCCAGCGGGCGTCGAGGAACTCTTGTAGGGGACGCATCCGAAGTCTGCAAAGGGGCACAAGGTAGATGCATGAGGACATCATCCCGCGGAGGGACTTCGTGGACCTCAACCTGGCCACATCCGTGGCTAACAGGCGCTGCACCTTGCGCAAAATGGCCTTCGCCCTTTCTTCCGACGGAGATGCCAATCGCTCCACTGTATCGAGCTTTGCTCCCAGAAACAGTGCCACCTGCGACAGAACCAGGTGGGATTTGGGGTAGTTGATGGTGAATCCCAGTTCCGTGAGCAGGCGGACGGTCCTCGCTGTGTGTTCGATGGCGCGTTCTCTTGACCTTGCACGGATTAGCCAGTCGTCCAGGTAGGGGTAGATGTGGATCCCCTGCAGGTGCAGCCGCGCCGCTACTGGTGCGAGGCACTTGGTGAACACCCTGGGTGCCGACTTTAATCTGAACGGCAGGGCTCTGAATTGGTAGTGACGCCCCTGGACTACAAATCTGAGGAACTTTCTGTGTCCTTTTAGAATGGGGATGTGGAAGTAAGCATCCTCCAGGTCCAACGACGATAGGAAGTCGCCCTCCTCCAGCTGTCCCAGCACGTGCTGGAGGGTGACCATCCTGAATTTCTGTGCCTTGATGTACTTGTTTAACCGACGCAGGTCCAGGATGGGGCACCAACCACCTGTCTTCTTTCTGACGAGGAAATACCTTGAGTATACTCCGGAGCCCCGGAGCCTATTGGGGACGAGCTTGATGGCACCTTTCTTGAGCATCGCCCTTACCTTCAACAGCAGTTGAGGGACGTGATTCTCCTTCCTGGCCACGGGAGGAATGCGATGACACTTCTTTTGAAATTCTAGCGAGTGTCCGCGGGCCAGGGTGTCCAGCACCCAACGGTCGGTGGAGATTGACTCCTACACGCTGACGAACTTCGTCAGCCGGCCTCCCACCGGGGTGCTTCGGTGGGGACCCGATGCTACGGCCGGTTCAGTCCTGCTTGGAGGAGGCCTTGCCGCCTTGGCCTCCTTGACGACGGCGGCGAGACCCTCCTTGCTTGCCGTGACCTCTGTAGGCCTCCTGGGACGAGGAGCAGGCCGCCTGGCGGTACGTAGAAGAGCCACCGATGGATCCCTTGGAGGCTCCCTGTCTGCCTCCGGAGCTCCGAAAGGGCCGCCGTTGCCGAAGGACTCCTAGGGCTCGGGCTGTCTCTGTGTCAGTCTTGATGGCCTGGAGGGACTCATCCACCGTCTTCCCAAACAGGTTGTTGCCGTCGAACGGCATATACAACACTCTGGTCTGGACGTCCTGGCGAAAGTCTGTTACCTTGAGCCATCCTCGTCGTCGAAGGCAAACCCCATTGCCCAGCTGGCGAAATCCGGTATCGGCAATGTCCGTTGACACCGTTATGGCGTGATCCGACGCCACCTCACCTTCCTGCAGAATCTGTAGGGCCTCCGCCCTCTTGTCATCCGGTAGGAAGTCTAGCAGGGGAGCTATCTTGAACCAGAGCTCCCTGTCGTAACAGGCCACAATCGCTAAGGCATTGGCCGCCTTAATCGTCATCGCCGCTGACGAGATGACTCCTCGTCCCATGGAGTCCAACTTCTTGCCCTCGCTGTCCGGTGGGGAAGTGGAAGTTGAAGCCGCTGCACCCGCTGCTTTCTTCTTGGTCGCTGCTGAGACGACCTAATCGGGCGTAGGCTGGGCCCTGAGGCACAAGGGGGCGGCGTCAGGGACCCAGTACTTCTTCTCGTACCTGTCCCTTTTGGCGGGTGTCGTGGAAGGTTTCATCAGGATAGCCAGCCCTTCCTCCCAGATGTCGTCGAGCAACGGTACCGTGAGGACTGTCTTTCTCTTGGCCTCCCGTCGTTGGTAAAGAAAGCCTTCCTTTTTCTGTTCCTCAGGGCAGAGCTGGAAGAGCTCGGATGCCCTGGCTATCATGGCGTGGAAAGAGCCAATTTCGTCGGGCGGAGAGACCCGAGGGGGTGGGGGGTGATGAAGGAATGTCCGTTGTATCATCGCCACCGTCATCGTCCGTCCCCGCCGCTGTGTCCGTCGCCGTATCATCACGAGGGTCCGGCGAGGGGGATGAGGGGTTTACAGGCCTTGTGGGCACGAAGGGCGGTGCGGGGTGGACTCTCCTCTGCTTGTTCGGAGGGCTTCCCGACGGTCCAGGTTCTGGATCCTCCGTCGGGGTCCGTGGTAACCTCGTCCTTATCTCAGTACATAAGGATTGGATCGCAAACAAAATGGTCGCCGAGCTATCCTGGGGCTCGGGCAATGGCTGCGACGGGCGGGATGGCTGCTCCACTGGGCCAACATCGTCGCTGTCTTCGATCACATCAGCAGGATCCTTCCCCTGGGATCGAACCTTCTCAAACCGTCTCGAACCTTTCACGGTTCCCACCAGATCCTCCTCGGAGGCTGAATCTGAGTCCGTAATGGCCACCGGCCCCCCCCCCTCTTTTTCCACCGGGGTCTTCACGGGGGTCTTAACGATGGGCTGGAAAGAGGATTCCCTCCGCGGTGGCAGGGAAACTCTGGGCCCCGAGGCCGCTTCCACTGGCGTAGTCTCTGCAGGCTTCGCCAGGGCCGCTGAAACAACCTCGATAGAGGCCTTTGCCGGTTGGATCAAGGCCCTCACCACCTTAGCTGCGTCCTGGGCCTTCGCTTTGGGCGGGGGAGGGTCATCGCCTCGCTCCCCCTCAGCTCCCTTCGAGATCGACCGGGTCTCTCCAGAAGCTTACCCGGGTTCTCGGACTTCCTCTTCCCCGAACCAGAGCACTGGGTCGTGTTAATCGTGCCAGGGAAGCCGTGCCCTGCTTGGCAGCCGAAGAGCTGACCTTTCTGCGCTCCCGGTGCCCGCGGACTTGCGGTGCTTGGCCTTCTGTTGGGCCCCCGTCGCCGGGGCGCCCTCACAGGACTTAGAAGACCGCTCAGACTTTTTCTTCGCCTTCTCACCTGCTGTGCCCTTCTCCAGCCAGGCGGCGAGGCGGGAACGACGATCTTGCTTGGTCCGTTCCGACAGGTTCTTGCAGAATGCACAGTCTTTCTCCACGTGCGTCTTGTCCACATGAAGGCAGTAGAGACATCTCAAATGCTCGTCCTCCTTGAAAACATTTTGCAATCCGCATCCCGGGCAGCTCCTGAACAGCTTGGATCCAGGCATCGAGCTTCCCTTGTCCTGGGCCATGTCTGTTGAAGTAGGCCTCAGATCTTCTGGAATCCTCCAAGAAGCATAACTAGACGAAAACTTCACCCTTGAGGGGCGTAGAAGAACTCCGAAAAAGGTCCCCGTTATCGGAAGTAGAAATGGTGGAGCTTGAGACTCGATTAAACCGAAAAAATGAGAACATCTCATGAAAAAGCACAAAAACGCAGTAGAAGCTTGAGAGCTAAAGCACGAGGACTCCCAACACTTGAACGTGCGGTAAAAATCTGAGGATGGCTGCCAGGGGAGGGGTTTAGGGAGTGGGCAGTCATTGGCTGGGGGCAGTATGACCACGAGATCAGTGATTGGTTACTACTAAGAAAGACAGATCAGAAACAAAACCGATACTGATTTTTTTCTTTACCGAGGATTCCCAGCCTGACGACAGGGAATATTCATGAGCATGTGAATCCATGCCAGACCCCATGCTGGAGAAAATAAGATACCTCTTCTGAGGAGTGCTTAAAAATAGAAAGCACAGCTAAGTATCCTTTTATTGTACCAATCTGGAGGCATTCGATTGGCCAAATGTAATAGGTAAGAAAGTACCATAGGTGTACCACATAGGAATGGACCCACATTCTTATCTTTGCACCAATTACTCAACTTGTTCCAATGACACTAGTACAAAGATTTGGTTGCTGGCCTTCTGGCCGAAAGCAAAATCTCCATTACGTCTTCCGGGAGGTCCCAATCCTTATATCTCAGCCTCTCAGAAACCATGCCTGAAGGCTGAGTGTCTTGACTTCTGGATGAAGAACAGGACATTCCTCTTGCGAGAGAAGTTCCTCTCTTAGTGGAAGACGTATTGGAGGGCAGATGGACATGTCCAGAAGGTCCGGGTACCACGTCCGATTGGTCCAATCCGGGGCAATTAGGATCATGGTTTTCCTGAACTTTCTCAACCTCCTGGTTACTTGAGGAAGCACAGGGACCGGAGGAAACGCGTATAGGAGTGGAAATTCCGAGTCCACTACGAACACGTCCCCTAGAGCTTCTCTTGGAGGAAATTCCCTTGAGCAGCACACTTCCTGTTGACACTGGTTGTGAACAGATCCACCTGTGGGATTCCCCAAAGGGTGAAGATCTCTTGAAGGACTTCCTGAGCTAGCTCACACTCGTGGGACACTGTGCTCTGCCTGCTCAGAGCGTCTGCTGCCGTGTTCTGCTCTCCCGCTAGGTGAACTGCTGACAGAGAGATTCCTTCTTGTATTGCCCAGAACCAGAGCTGCATTGCCTCTCTGCACAGTGGTAGTGACCCTATGCCTCCTCTCTTGTTGAGGTAGTACATGGCCACTGTGTTGACCGTCATTATCAGGACATTCTTTCCCCGTACAGAGGGCAGAAAGGCCTTCAGTGTTAGTCTGATTGCCGTCCGCTCCAAAAGGTTGATGTGTAGTTTGGACTCTGATAGAGACCACCGACCGATGATTGTCAGATCGTTGGTGTGGGCTCCCCACCCTGTGAGTGAGGCATCCGTCACTACAGTTATCTCCGGCCATGGTTGCCAAAAAGATTCTCCCTTGAGAATATTGTCCTTGCAAGCCCACCATAAAAGATCTTGAGCCACCCTGGCTAGAACTTGCAAAAGATCCGACATATTTCCCGAAAATCTGGACCATTGAGTCCTAAGGGCCCATTGAAGGGATCTCATTCTCAATCTGGCCTCTGGCACCAGAACGATGCAGGATGCCACGAGGCTGAGCAACCTCAGAAAATCGAAGGCCGGCAGATGCTGAGCATTCTGGAACTTTGTTACCATCTGCAGAATGTGATGAGCTCTCACCTCGGGAGGCGAGGCTTTGCCCGAGGAAGTATCCAAGACTGCTCCGATGAATTGGAGTCTTTGAAATGGTATCATATTTGACTTCTTGTAATTGAGGGAAAAGCCCAGTATGTGTAAGAAGTGGCAGGTCATGCTCAGATGTTCCTGGGCCTGTTCCGGTGAATGTGCCCTGATTAACCAATCGTCCAGGTAAGGGTAGACATGAATCCCACCTCTCCTGGGACTCGCTGCCACTACAGCCAGAAGCTTGGTGAAAACCCTCGGGGCAGAGGTGAACCCGAATGACAGAACTCAAAACTGATAGCGAGAACTGCCAATCGTGAACCTCAGGTACTTCCTGTGCTTGGGATGGATTGCCACATGAAAGTAAGCATCCTGAAGGTCCAAAGAAACCAACCAGTCCTCAAGCTGGAGAGCCTGAAGGAGCTGAGAAAGGGTTACCATCTTAAACTTGTCCTTCCTGAGAAATTTGTTCAAGTTTCTTAAGTCCAAGATGGGTCTCAATCCTCTGTCCTTCTTTGGGATGAGGAAGTATGGGGAATACCAACCCTCTTTCCGCTCCGCTACAGGTACATGTTCTATTGCACCTTTCTCTAGCATGGTTAAAATTTCCTGCAACAGGAGTGGATCTGGAATTTTGACAGTTGTATCCCGGTGGATGGGCTTGAGGCCTTTTCTGAAAAGGAAGGCAGTAACCCTGAGCCACTGTTTCCAGTGCCCAAGCATCTGAAGTAATGTCTGCCATTCGTCAGTTGCTGAGAGCCTCCCACTGGGGTCTTGTGGGTCAAGGCTTCAGAGTGGCTTTGTGGCAGCTACAGCAGTGGCTGAGGGGACAGATGCCGCTGCTGGGGCTGATCTAGCACCCTTTCCTCATCCACCCTGAGGAAATGTTCTTTGTCCTCTTTGAGTAGCATGTCCTTTTCCTCTTCCAAATGAGGAATAAAAATGAAAAGGATGACCCCTGCAAGAAGATGAGCCTGAGTAGGAGTGTTGTTGAGGTTGACATATGGAGGCTCTAGGTGACTTAGCCACCACCTTAGAGGTCTGCAGCTTCTACAAACTTTCATCCGCCTTGCTGCCGAACAACCTCAAGCCGATAAATGGCATGTCGAGAAGTCTGGGCTGCACATCCAGTGCAAAGCCCGACTTTCTCAGCCACGCAAACCTGCATAGCACTGTGCTATACGCAATGGACCTGCTGATAGTGTCAGCAGTGTCCCGTCCTGATTGAATGCATTCCCCCATAGCTTCCAGTCCATCTTTCACAATCGCAAGAAAGCTGTCTCGTTCCTCGCCCTCAGGAATGTGTTCAGCCGCCGCACTAATACAATCCCACAGGGTGTATGTGAATCTTGCAAGGGTGCAAGTCACATTTGTTGACTTTAAAGCCATACTGCTCGAAGAAAGAATCTTGCGAGACCAGGCATCAATTCTCTTATCGTCCCTATCTGGAGGAATAGATATCATAAATCTCCCCCGTCTCACCTGTGATCGGGATCTCCCTTGTTCGGCCGCAGGACTCTTCCTGTGGGTGGTTCGGGTCTTGAATAGGCTCACCCGAGCCTCGTCAGGTTGCAGAGCGCGTTCAGAGTTCCGGGAAGTTCGTGGTTCCAGGGTGTCCAGGATTAACGATAAACAAGCAATGTAGGGGGGAAGTCCAGGAACAGGAAAAAAGGCAAGGAAGTATGAGGATCAAGGAAGCAAATGTAGAGAGCAAACACACGTCGGGTCACTATCAAAGATAGCGCTGAGACGCGCGGACCCGCAAGGGCGTGACCAATTTATAGTATGTGCTACGACGTGAAAGCTAGTGCGTAGCACGGAGCTTGGTACGGCCATGTTGGGAGGAACAAGGAGTACAAGCCCTTCGTGACAATGACCATGAGGTCCAGAAGGGGCAATTTCGCCGGGTCATGACAATAGAAGGGTATGCAGATTGTCTAGTGGATGTAGCTGCCTGGACTACCAAGCTTTCAGGTGTAGGATGCTTAGTTAAATAGTCAGGGTCAGAAGAAGGTCTATATTTCCTAGCAACATTTTAGTTCACAGCTGGTCCAGATTAAGGGGTTTCCCATGCGGCCATAACCTTCCTCTGAAGTGCTGTGTGAAAAGGAAGAACAGGATCCTTTTGAGGACCTTGACTGAAAATGTCTGTTATGTCATCTTGTTCGTAGGTCGGTGAATTTCTGTTCCACCGCATGAACTCCACAACCCTACTCATAATATTTCTATATGCGGAGTCTGCATGATCAGCTGGGTCAGGTTTGTCGAATTCCAATTCAGGTGACGTGTCTATACCACAAGCTGTTTGGAGACAGTCAAAGAGGCCAGATATTTTGGACTGAGGGTCAATTAATTCTTCAGGAACATCCCTTACACCATATTTTACCCCAAAAGGGGAAATGTCCTCTTCTGAGGATTGTTCCTCCTCATAAATAGAGGCCATAGACTTGAAAAAGTTTTTTCTTGGCACAGAGTGAAAAATGTTACCCGTAGTTTGTGAGGGCATTGATCTTGGTTTTGCCAAAGGTGTCGATTCTGGTGCCGGAATCAATGTGCCCTCAACAAAGGTGTCAAAGGCGTTGATATTGTAGACGCTGGCTTCGATAAGGTCGAAGGGGCTTTAGATGTAAGCGCCATCGAGGAAGGTGTCGATGCCACCTTCGACACTGGTGTCGAGTAAGTCTTTGACAGATGCGTCAAGGAGACCTTCGACACAGGATTCGATGACGGTTTGGCACCGGACGCCATTTTGTCTGGTGTCGATCTTCGGTTTATGCACCGATAGGCCTGTCTTGCTCTTTTTATGAGGTATCAGAGAGGTTTCTCTCGACAACACCCTCGATGATATTTTGCCGGATTTAGAGCATCTAGTCTCTGACCTTCCTCTGTATCCTTAGAATAAGCTGGGGCATGGTCTTCATGTGATTTCTTCAAGGGGGTCGGACCACATTCTTGAAGATTCGCATCATTGAGGCTCTAAAAGCCTCCTGTTTTCTAGGACAATCATGCTTTGATGGACAAGTGATAACCCCTGTATCAGAAGACAACGACGAAGAAGAGGGAGATCGATGATGCTTCTTCTTCGCCTTCTTCTTCGAAGAAGATTTTCTTGCCCAACTCCTCAACCTAGTTTTCTTCGACTTACGTCAGGACTTTTCCATGGACTCTGCAGAATCTATTTTTTTTTGTTCGAAGAGGCCTTCGAAGATTCCTCCCCCACTGCCAATTTACCTAATCGTTCCTTGAGAGCTTTAATTGTCATAGCTTGACAGGAACCGCATTCGTCAACTCAACGGTCCAGACACAAGCACCAGAGGCAAACTCGATGGGGGTCAGTTACAGACATTTTCTCCCCGCAATTCAGGCACTTTAAAGCCAGTTTTGGGGTAGAAGGGTTAGATGAGGAAGACATTGCGAAAGACTGAAGCGCTGTTTTCATACACACAAAGCAAAAGCTTTCGGAAGAACGCAACTGAAGCCAACGGGCGCGGCTCGAGCCATTTATACTGCAGATGACGACACTGTACGGCAGCCCTCGAGGGACATCGACGCCACGACATCGAGCACAGTACCCTCTGCTGTGGACATTTCTTTTTCCTGAAGCAGCAAAGCTGATACAAATATATCTAAGATGAGGAATACGTGGGAGGACACAATCCATTCGAAAGAGATCCTTGTGTGAAAGGCTGGCATAAAGTATCAGTGATAATGTGGGACCCGAAGGCTGACAAGTTAAAGAGCCTACTCAAACTAATTATCTGCTGGGATTCTAATGTAGAACAAAAGACAGACTGTTAGGGAAAGTGAAAACAAAAACATTTGGCCTCAGTTTCTTCCCAGGTTTGCCAGCTGAATAATGTATCTTACCTTGGGTGAAACACTCAGGAGCCATTTCTCTGCTAAAAGGAGGCAGAACTTCAGTGCATGTATCTTGTCCGGACCTTTAAAAAAAAAAAAAAAAGAAAGAAAGCGAAAAAAATCAGACATAGGATGCACATTGTGGGCAATATTTACTGAACACAACAGAACAATGGATGGGTATCCCCTTCTCCGCTGGCTGAGAGGAAGCAAAATCAATATGAACAGGGGTCAAGTCCGCTGACTTGACCCCTGTTCATAGCAATATTTACTGAACAGCATATTATCTTGAACTATCTAGATTTATCTTTTCGTTATTTTTGCCAATTTTTCAACCGAAAAGTGGCGCGGTGATTTTATAATATAGTTTGTTTGCTGCACTGTTAAGTAACTAGAAAAGAAAAATAAGTAAACAGATGGGCAAGCATGTTAAATATGTACAAAAGACGCTGTCACTTTAAAGCTCCAGGCGTATAAAATGATTTTTACTTGCAGTGTTTCATTTTTTCATCCCTGATCTGCAGAACGGCAAACACTTTACATCTTTGAACCAAAATCAACTTTATTTACGTTGTTACAGCAGGTTCTGCTTTTGTAAGACATTTTTCACTGGTCTAGATAAGTTTGTGTTAACTTTGTGTTAATTGCCTGTAGAGTGACCTAATTATTTTAATTTAAATCATATAGCAGGTTAAAGGATCGAATCGGCTTAAGGATAAAGGGGGGCTCTGCAGTAGACCATCTGTCGACAATTGAGTAATCGGGGCTTCCAAACGAGTGTCACATCTGTCCATGAACTACATTTGTAATGACCCATCAACAAGGTGAGCTTCCTGGGCAGAAAAAACTGTTTTAAGGTGGAAGGACAATAAGCAATTCTTGGAGTACGATTCTCAAGTGTACCCCACCATTTAGCACAGGCAGAGGTAGAGTTTGTTGATCACACTAAAATCGTCTTGCCTGGATTTTTAATTCATAGACAATGAAAAGGGATCTAGTGTGGAAATGGAAAAGGAAAAATTACATACCGGTAACAATCTTTCTATGGATTCTTCTCCCGCAGACTCCTCAGACAGATCACCTTTCAGTGTCAGCTGCTCAGAAAACATTTTGACAGTGGGTGTTAGTCACCTCTATCGTCGATCCATCTTTACTCGATGTGGCTGTTGACTCCGGACGAGACGTTAGTCGTACATATACCACGTCACAACACCCCTGGCTTGTTATGCATCTGTATTGTTCAATACCTCTGTAAAGTGCTCCATTGCTTCTGGAAGCTAGGCCCGTGCTCAATAAATACCATAACAATAGCACTAAGAATAATAATAATCATCACTGGTATAGAAGCCTTGCAAATTCTCAAATGTTACACTAGACCTGCAGGTGAGTTCCTTAGATTCCAAAAGTGAAAAGCATTTGCCCCATGGTGGAGGGGGACAAAATTATTATCATTGCTTTCTGTAAAATGGTGCATATCACCCACCATAAGCACACTTCATATTTGGTGCAACGCTGCAATCCAATGGCCAGTCATGCACAGTGAATCCTTTATTGGCCATTTACAGCCAATAGTTTGCCTGCAGTAAACATCACATAAATGTTTCAAACATCCCCATACTCGCAAGCAGGGTCGAGTACCATGCAAATGGCTCTATAACATCATAAAATCTCACCTATGCAAGTGGGCTAGTAGATTTTGCAAGCCCTGCAACAAGGAATGTTTCCTTCCATGGACTGCATCCTCTCACGTATTCCTCATCTGGATAGGCTCAGAGAGCAGTATAGCAGACGCAGGCAGGTTCAAAGCATTTAGACCAGAGTTGTCTAAAACCAGGCCTCGAGGGCCAGATTCATGTCGGATTTTCATGATACCACTCATTAACATCCATGAGATTAATTTGCATACAATGATTCTAAATGTATGCACATTTTTACTCATGAATATTAATGAGGTATTTCATGAAAACCCATTAGGTTTCTGGCCTTCAAGGACTGGAGCTGGACAACCCTGATTTAGACTAAAACAGCCCTTCCAAAGAAGGCCTCATGCCCCTCAACAAATCTAAGCTGTAAAGCTTTGTGAATGTCAGAAGAGGGTCCCATGTGGCAGCCTCAGATTCCTTTAAAATCATCCATCTAAGTAGAGTGGAAGAAGCAGCAACACCTCTAGTAGAGTGGGGCCAGAATCCCACAAGGACCTCTTTCAACACCTTTTCATAGCACTCTGCTATGCACAAAATTATCTAGCAAGATAATATGCGATAGGTACAACCACGCATGTGAGAATGCAAAAAAACTGGTTGTCCCTGGGAAAGGGAACCAACCTAGTGATGCAATAGTTCAGTGCCAGTTCTGGATCCAATCTATGGAGAGTTTCCTCCTCTTTTGATGAGCAAGCCGGTGGAAAAAACACCAGCAACTCAATTTTTTGGTTGATGTAAAACTGCAACATAAAGACGGCCTAACCCTCAGTGTATTCTTCTCCTTAACCCCTTAAGTTCCAAGGACGAATATGCTCGTCCTTTTTCCATAGACTGGATTAAAGCTCAACAGTTAAGGGGTTAAGGAACTGGAGGAAAAGGAGGGTTACAAGACCATACATGCATCTCACTCATATGTCTGGCCGAAGTGATGACCACCAGGAAGACTGTATTCAAAGTAAGAAGCCTGATTGGCGTAGAATGCCTGGGCTCAAAAGGGGCAGCCATCAAAAAAGAAAATCCCATATTAAGGTGCCAAGCTGGAACCACAATTTGGACCAGAGGAAACATTCACAAGCCCCTTAAGAAATTGACTACTAAAGGTACACAAAAGAACCTTGGTCTGGTAGTCTCTTAAATAGAGAAAGAGTGGCCAGATACCCTTTCACCATGTCCAACTTGTGAAACTGAACCTAACTGGCCAGGGCAACAAACTTCCAGACCATAGAGGTGGGGCATGACAGCAGGTCTGCAACTCTCTCCCTACACCAAAGGAACACAGCTAACACAGCCTCCCTGATGAGAGTTTGAGACTTGAAAGTACTTGGAGGAGTAGAACCAACTATTGTGCTTTGAAACTGTAGCAGTTGGGATTTAACCCTGGTAATTTTTGAACATTGTTCGGACTATTTGCATCTGGGATTCAGCCCTGTTGTTATTTTTTGAACTGTGTTGGGATTCAACCCTGTTATTACTTGCATCAGGATTAAATGACTTGGAACCAGAGTGCGCGCCTGACCTTCTTTTCCTACTCTCCGTACACCATGCCTCAAACTTCATGTGTAGATGGAGCGTGTTGAAGGCCTGTGAGCAGCCTGCAATGCCTCCAAGACTACATCATAGATCAGGTCTAAGCCATCATACCTTAGTCTCTCATGGGCCACACACAGAGGTTGGGATGATCTAGGTTTGGATCAAACACCCCACCCTCCGATTGGGAAAAGAGCGCCACACTCCGAAGAAGGCGGAAAGGTGTGAGCAGATGGCAGTTCCGGGCACCACATTCTCCTCGCTCCGGACTGGGGTGATCAGAATTCATTAAGCAAGCCCAATACATCCTCTGGGGAAACAAAATAGTGACGTTGAAAGTCCACTCCATCTAGAAGGCGTCAACCAGTGCCTCCCTTTCCCCACCTCAGCCAAAATTCACCTGAAGCAGAACAGTCTGCAGAAACTAGTTCACTGAAGGGGGTCCCCAAACAATTAAGAGTTTGGGGCGTTACCGAACAGAGGGCCGATCTAGTCACACCGCTCCATTGCTCTTAGGCCAGAGCAGCCCCAACAAACCCAAAAATGGTGGACTCCCCACATCTGTGTTGGACCGGGGTTGGGAGAAACTGACATGTCTTTCAAGCTGTCAGTACTGAGAAACATGGTTTCCCTTAGTCTAGTTACTTTGTTAATACTTTTGGTAACTTATCAGTTGTGGTAACCTATCGTACAATGCATCTTACAAATACAGTACAATGGGGTACACTTTTTTGTTTTGCCCTTGACTAACACTCAAGAGGATTTTTGGTTACTCTAGGAGTGCTAAATGGACAAGCTGGTGGGAGCAGTTACTTCTTGCCATTTTTTGGTACATTTCCTTTCAGCCTAACTGCCTTTGCCTACTAACTGTGGCTAGTGGTCAAACATGGTCATGCCACAAGCGTTTTCGCTTGTCCTTTGGCCATCTTATCTTTCAGCCTTCTCCCTGGCCTGTGAGGCCAGAAAAATCCTTATATGGACTTCCAGTGACTGGGAAAGCAGAGGCTTTTGGCGGGCTACTGGAGGGCAATGTGTGTTTGCTGTCAGGAAGTGGGCTAGGACGGTCTGGTCCCATCCCAATCCACAAACTGCTGCCAATGCGTCCGAGTGGTATGCATGAGCTTTTCCGCCAGTGGCCCTGATTGGACCACTGCTGGGGTGTGTGTGGGGGCCAGATCTGTCATTGGCTAGTGGAAGTTTCAGCTCTAACCTAGCCTTTGGGATAAGAAGAGGACCCCTGCACTCACTCAAGAGAGATCCTGGAAGAAACCGAAGGAGCCAAGACTCATGTCCAGCAGTGAGGAGACCAGAAACCTGTTGGAAGGAGGCCTGGCGACCAACGTATGCTGCTGTTCTGGTAGAGCCCTGTCTTAGAGACTATCTTCAGTCCTGCCAAGGAGCTGCGACCCTTTAAGTCAGGGAAACATCCATTCTCAACGTCAGCTCGGAGTCCTACGAAGAAGGGCTTTGGAAGTGCCCCTGGACCACCCAGTGGCTGACCAGCTCTGAGTTGGGCTACTGTGCTGCAGAAATCGTTGTTCCGAGTTGAGGCCTGGAACTTTGGACATCTCCAGCCTGTGCAACAAGACTTGCCTCTGCGAGATTTCGTGGTCCTAGCATAAAGGGCACCCGAGATGAAAGGAAGTCTTACCGCAGCAAGTGAATACATTTGCGTCGCCGTGCATCGGTGGCAGTCGTGCAAAACCGCTTACCTTCGTCCAGTACTGAGATGGAAATAAAGGTAATGTGGAGGTGTTGCTAATTGACATAGCGCCAAACCCTACTTAAAGTTTTTTCAATCTGATTTGGAATAAGCTACATTGTCTGCATCTGGCAGGGAGATGACCAACACCTAACAAGTCAGATAAATACATTCAATGTACAAGATTATCCCCCTACAATAGTGTGCTCAGTGTCTAATACTTCTCAGTTAAAAACACACAACTTAGAATGTCTCACCAATCCATTTGGTTTAATTTGGTCGATACTGTAAGAATATTGATTCATATTCAATTAGTACATGCAACCTTATGATTTAGCCAACAACCACCTTTTTGCGCACATGCCTATTCTTTCGCCAATCACATAGGGAATAGGAATTCCCTATGTGTTTTTGTTAACCAATTCTTATTCTGACAGATTTTAACAAATTTGCCCAATGCTGTTTCATGAACACTTTTACAATATTGTTTGGAGTTCCATCTGTGAACAAGAGTGGAAAAAGCAAGAATAATGTGTGTGAGTTGAAGAAATGAACAACTTGCCATTTTGTGTAAATTGCAAGTATTTCTATTAGTATTCTTATGCTTCTTGCATAAACAAATCATTACTGAACATATCAATATTTGTATCCCTTGCAGGACAAGGCTGCAGTGTTGAGCGACACAGGTGACGCTACCCAACTATATGTAGCGCACTTCGCTACGTCCACGCTTCTGCGCCTCTAAGAACTGAGGTAGGAACCCTCTTCGGCAGAGCCATCGCAGGACAAGGCCGCGGTGTATGGGCCCTCTGCAGCAAAGCCTTCGTAGGACAAGGCAGCGGTGTTGAGCGATGCGGGTGTGCAGGAAACGCTGTCCGACTAAACATAGCATGCTTCGCTACGTCCGTCCTTCTGTGCCTATACAAACCGAGGTACGGACCCTCTGCAGCAAAGCCCACGCAGGACAAGGCCACAGTGTTGAGCGATGCAGGTGTGTGGTGGCGAAGGGGCATAGACAGTGAGTGCGGATGTCCTCACCCTCCCGTCTGCAGCCGGCAGGTAAGAAGGTGCAGGGAAAGTTATCCTGTACACTCCACGCAAACCCCCTGACCTGGTGCTCTTTCTCACACTTGCACACACACTGTTTTTCCCCAGCGACCTGTACTCTCAGCCACCCCCAACCCCTGCTTCCTTGCATCTTTGGCTGCAGGTGGTTCCTCGCAACACTAGGCTGTGTGCGCTCCTTCGCATCTTAGGCCACGTGTGCTCTCTCTCTCTCTCTACTTAGCAGCACACACGACTCCTTCTCCTAACCGCTGCGTTCCCCACATTCCCCGTGGACCCTACCCCTCCCACCTTGCTTAGTTCCTTTCCTCTGACCCATTGTGTACTGGTCTGAGGTTTTGTTCTTCACGGTTGTTGGCTTACAATGCATTGCATGCATCCCTGCTGTGTCCATTCTTTACTTCAAGGTTCTATTGGAAACTGACTTTTGTCTACGTATTGCATCTGATTTACTGTCGTCGTGCTGTCCTTTGTGTGCCCTTCCTCCTTCCGTGTCCCTCCCAGCCTACCATTTTCCCCTGCCTGCATCGCAGCGCTAACCCCCCTCCACCCTCCGTTCTTCCCCACCCACTCTTCCTCTCTGTAACCTCTATGGTGCTCTCTGTCTCACCTATCTTCTCTAACTACTTTTCTGTCGACTATCCTATCCTTCTCACCAAGTCTGGCAGGAAAATGTTCAAAAGGGACATCCTGGTCTCCAACCCAGGCCTCCCTATCGCTGATACCTACACCAGTGCTTCCTCCAGGCAGACCCTTACCAACATCCTCTTTGTCATTCCCTCTCCAGGCCTATGGACACTCCCATATGGTCTCTGTTCTCTGTCCTTTTTCCTCTTCACCCATTAATGGTGGCACCAGGTGGAAGGCCCTCCAGGCCCCCGTCCAGTCCTCCAAGACCAACATTAATGTCTACATAACCAGCACTGTCTTGGCCCAAGGCCCTCAGGACAACCTCCTCCTTTTTGATAGACACTTCCAGCGCCTCCCGTCTTCTCCTGCTGTCCCTTCTTTCCCCTCTCTGGCTCCTCTGCCGCCTCCATCCTCTGCCACCATCGCTGGCCACAATGTTGCCTCCTTCATCCGCCACCACTCTGGCACCCACCTTCTCCTCCGCTACCTTGCCTTCTCCTCCTTCCTCCTCTGCCCATCCTCAGGCGCCTGCAACACTTCTGCAGGGCACACCCCGGAACTGTGCCCCTCCACGGAAGTCCTTCAAAGGGGGCAACCTGCTCCACATTGCTGCTCTCAACTCTTTCTCAGCTGTCAAACACTCCTCTGACATCTGCCGTCTCCTGGAAGAACTTGATCTGGATGTACTCCGTCTGACTGAGATGTGGTTCACGACCAGCTCTGTCACCATCTCTCCTGCCCTTTCTCTCACCGTGGCCACTATCTACAGGCCGCTCGGCCCGGTTGCCTCCTTCCTATCTGAGTGAGCGGACCTTTCCTCCTCCCTCCTCGCCTCTACCTCTCAACTTCTCCTCCTCGCAGACATTAACATTCACCTGGATGCTACCTGTCCTCCTGAGGACTCTTTCGCAACCTCTGCGACACTCTCTCTATTCTTCCATCTGGCCCAACTCACTCTACAGGGTACACCCTGGATGTTCTGATCTCCTCAGAACTCCCCCTCTCCATCCCTCTCACCACTCCTCTCTCCTGGAGTGATCTCTCTCCACCCCCCCACCTCTCTCTCCCTCTCTAATCCTCAGGCCGACTCCAGCACTGCCACCTACCTTCACGGTCATCTGACCCATGAAGCGTGTGTCAGTTGAGGCTTTCGCTGCTTTTATCTCTCCTCCTTCTGCACCTTTGGCTGACTCGCATCCTGACACAGCCCTATCTAACCTCCATCTTTCTATCTCTACAACTCTTGATGTACTTGCCCCTGTCATGAGGATCACCTCGAAACCCGAATCCAAGTGCAACTCTTAGTACGAGTCCGACCTTGGCACCCTCAAACGCAAGTGCAGGGTGGCTGAGAGGAAGTAGGGTGCATCAGGAGTACCGTCTGATAAACTGTCATGCTGCCTGCTCCAAAGGCAATACAGACTGTCCTCACTAAGAAGAGAGTCCACATCCAAGCCTGTGTGTCTCTGCAGAATCTAACAACTCGGCTGAACTCTTCAAAATCTGCAAGGAGCTGTACAATCCTGCTGCAGTCTCTACCTCTGCTGTTCCCTCCCCAGCCCTATGTAAGGTTTTGGCTTCTCATTTCATCACTTAAACTCTAGACATCCTGTCCACCCTCTCTTCCTCTTCTTCCTCCTCTTCCTCCTCCTCCACTCCTGACCTGCCTGTGGCTGCCTCTCCTCCTCCTTTCTCTTCCTTTCCCTTGTTCACCCCAGACGATGTTTCTAGACGAGTCCAATCTATGAAAGGCTCACCAAAACAGGTTCTTCTATGGTAACCTGAACCATCAAGGACCACATCGCCAGCCTTGACCCATTTCTGCAAATCACTCGTTTGCCACTGGAACCTTCCCCTCCCCCCTTAAGCACTCCCTCCTAAAGAACCCCTCTGCCAATCCTTCCTTTCTCCATCAATCATTTCCTGGGAGAAGTCTTGGAAAAGCTGGCGATCTCCCAGCTTAATCTGCACACTGAATCGGTTGGTTGTCTTCACGACCACCAGTCTAGCTTCAGCGCGGCCAGAAGGATGGAAACTGCTCTCCTGAACATCCGTGAAGAACTGCTCTCTAATCTTGATTCTAACCTTCCTTCTATACTCATTCGCCACAATCTTTCTTCTGCTTTTGATGCAGCCAACCATGCCATCCTGCTCAATCGCCTCAGTGATAACCTGGGTATCACTGATAAGGCCCTGGCCTGGCCTGGCTGACCTCCTTTCTAACTAACCGACCCTCTGAGGTCCAACTGTGGTCTTTCCTCTGTTCCATCTTCCTCTACCTGTGGTGTTCCCCAGGGGTCTACTCTTTCTCCCTGGCTGCTCAACCAATACCTGGCACCTCTTGCCCAGCCCATCGCCGCTCTCTGCTCCAAATTTCAGTGTTATGCGGATGACACCCAACTCTCTTTCAGGCTCCCCTCGGGCGCCTCTTCTTTTCTCATTCAAGACTGTTTGGCCGTAATTCGGGAATGGCGTGCTGCCAATGATCTCTGCCTTAATGCCACTAAGACTGAGATTCTCCTCTTCGGAAATGCCAGCTCCCTCCTTTGCTTTCTCTCTGGCCGCCCAATGAGGTCCCTCTTCCTGCTCCTACCTGTGAGGCTAAGAAACTTGGGGTCATCTTCAACTCCACCCTCTCCTTCTCTCCTCACACCTCTGACGTGTCTAAAAAGTCAAAATATAAGCTGCACCTTCACAGAGGTATTCTTCCTTTCCTCACTTCCCCCAGAAGCTCACTGTCTCCAGAGCTCTGGTCCTCTCTACGCTGGACTATTGCAACAGCCTCTTTCTAAATTTTCCTGCCTCTACTCTGTCCCCCTTAAATCTTCCTCTCTGGCTAACTATCGCCGGATCGCCATCACTCATTTCCTGGGCAAACTCTTGGAAAAGCTGACCATCTCCCAGCTTAATCTGCACACTGAATCTGTTGGTTGTCTCCACGACCACCAGTCCGGCTTCAGAGCGGCCAGGAGCACGGAAACTGCTCTCCTGAACATCTGCAAAGACCTGCTCTTTGCAGATGTTCAGATGTCCTTGATTCTAACCTTCTTTCGGTCTTCATTTTCCTGAATCTTTCTTCTGCTTTTGGTATGGTCAACCATGCAATCCTGTTAATCGCCTCTGTGATAACCTGGGTATCACTGATCAGGCCCTGGCCCGGCTGACCTCCTTTCTCACTGATGGACCCTCTCAACTGGCAACTTTCCTCTCTTCTATCTCTTGCTCTACCGGTGGTGTTCCCCGGGGGCTCTAACCTTTCTCCCTGGCTGTTCAACCAATACCTGCCACCTTTTGCCCACCACATTGCTGCTCTCTGCTCCAACTTTCAGTGTTATGTGGATGACATCCAGCTCTCTTTCAGGCTCCCCTCCGCCTCCTCCACTCCTCACATACCAGACTGTCTGGCAGCAATTCAGGACTGGTATGCTGCCAATGATCTCTGCCTTAATGCCAGTAAGACTGAGATCCTTCTCACCGGACACCATCTCCCTTCTTTCCGCTCTCTCTGGCCGCCCAATCTGGGCCCTCGTCCTGCTCCTCCCTGTGAGCCTAAGAACGTTGGCGTCATCTTCGACACCACCCTCTCCTTCTCTCTTCACATCTCCGTCTCTAAGAAGTGAAACTATCAGCTGCACTTCCTCAGAGGTATTCTTCCTTTCCTCACTTCCCCCAGAAGCTCACTGTCTCCAGAGCTCTGGTCCTCTCTAGGCTGGACTATTACAACAGCCTCTTTCAAAATCTTCCTGCCTCTACTCTCCGTCCTCCACAACTTATCCAGAACAGGACTGCGAGACTTGTCCTTGGCCTCAAGCTCAGGCATTGTATCTCTCCAGCTCTAAAATCTCTTCATTGGCGTCAAGCATCAAGTTCAAGACCCTCTGGATCGTCGACAAGGCTTTCTGGGGCCTGGGACCACACTACCTCCAACTCTCTCTTCCTAAACATCTCCCTTCTCGAGCTCTCCACTCATCCAACTCTCTGAGGGTCAATCGCTTTTCCAAGCAGAGAGTTAGTGGCAGATCTCTATCTTCAGCTGGGGCCTCCTTATAGAATAGCCTCCCTGCCGCTCTCAAACTTGAGCAGAACCACCTACGGTTCCGGGAGCAAGACCTTCCTCTTCGCTTCCGCTTTCTCTCTTCCTCCCCCCTGCTGATGTCCTGACTGCTCCAGACAACGGTCACCTGGCCACACTCTGAACGTAGGCCCAGGTACCTGCATGTTCAGTTACACCTCGCACTGCCTCTAGGCTCCCCCAGCACTTTTGGTCTATCTGCAACCCCTTTCTCCCTGCACATATGAGCCACCTGTTGGCTGCACCTTCTGACTTGCCTGCACTGAGCCACCTGCTAGCTGCACTTTTGTGTTACCTGCACTTCTCCAACCCCTCCCCCCACCCATCCCCAGCACTTTTGCCCTCCCACTTCCCTGAATTTGCACGATCTGAATGACACAAGACCTAGTAAGGTCATTGTTTTGTCCTGCCTCTATTTCCCCCTCCTTGTCTTGTTGCGCCTAGAAACACTTGTGTACCGGCGCAGTATAAATGCCAGATCATATCCTTATGCTTGTTGCTTAAACAAATCTTCACTGATAATATCAATTATCCTTGCCCTGTAAGGGGTAGTCACAACGTTTAGTTCAATTGCAATTGGTTGAGTGACATTCCCCATTGGTATTAGTTGGTGCACTAATTCACCATTGTTAGGAAAGATTTCCCTTAGGTGCAATTTTCCCCCCATTTATGAACCCCCCAAACTTTTTGCTATTGTTTGGCTATCCCAACATGACTTTTTCCAGTGGAGAACAGCCTTCAGTTGCGCTCCTCTGGGCGTTTGCTTATCTGTTATGGGAAAACTGCCACGTCCTTCAGACTGTCGAGCACTGGGAAACGATGTTTCCCTTAGTCTTAGACTATGTTGCCATTTCTTGGTAACTTTGTGACAAGTACCTTATTGTACCACGCATAGTGGTCATTTTTGTTGTATTGCCCTAGACACCCTCTAAGGATTGTTTGGTGATTGTACAAGTGTGCCTAGGATGAACTGGTGGCAGCAGTTTACTTGTATAGTGCTTTTACTTCTTTTCGATGAACCATATTGCATTTATCGTGTTTGGCTCAGGACTGTGGCCAGTGACAAAAATGGCCATGCCACGAAGTCCTTTGTTCTGTCCTTTGGCCATTTTGTCCCTTTGCCTTTTCCAAAGTCGAGCTGACCCGGGAATTCCTTATTTGGGATGCAGTCTCCCGCGAAAACAGCAAATTTGGCCAAGATGTCTGGTGTGCCTGAAGGACTGGGACAAACGTGGACCGTGATTGGTCCACACGTGGCGTGTATGCAAGAGAGCAGATTCTTCATTGGTTATGCCAGATTTTGGCACAAAGCTAATCTTGGATAATTGAAGGGGTCTGCTTCCATTCCAGGTCAATCAACTGAAGTTCACTCCGAACTACAGAAGGAGCGAAGTATCCTGAAATGCTGAAGCAGACCCGGGAAACCGCCAGATATGTACTGGAAGGTTTGGCACCCCGAGCCTGCTGTTGTCCCATCGGACCCCTGCTTTTGAATAGATCACAGAAGGCCTGCATGGGCGCTTTGACCCTGTGGAGTAGTGGGAACAACTACTCCTAGCATCTCCCGAATACCCTCCAAAGGAGCCTCATCGGAAGTGTTCCTGGGCAATTCAGCAAACTGACCAGCTTGAACCCGGTGTATCGCATAAGAGCGCCACCACCCTGAGTTGACACTCAAGACTTGGGGAATCGCTAACTTGTGGTCCTGGGCCCTATCTCGCCAGGTTTCTTAGTCCTAACTCCTCTGGGTGGCGATTGAGGAGAGTGCACCATGCTGTAAGCATTTGTGCTCCCTGTGTCGCCCTGCTGTGGTGATGGTCGTTGGAGGAGCCTTACCTGCCTGCCCCCCTGTGTCCTGAGATGTGCTGCACTGGAACTGTCCTCTTCTTCATCGCAAGTTGAGGAAAGGCTACTGTCCCGCCACAGGAGATCGTACAGTCCTGCAGCCGCTGAGAGCCGGAGCGACATGCAACATGCAGGGGATGACCCTACAAGCGACCTGGACTAGACTGGCTAAGTTTGGCCCGGACTGTGTCGGGGATCGGTGAATATTTGCATCACTTACCGTTGTCTCCCTGGCACAGACATTGTTCTTTATGCACGAGAACCCTAAAAAGATACTGACCTCAGCTGGGCTAGCCTGCGCTCCATAGCTATTTCCGAAACTTGAAAGTCACTTTGCCTGCAAGGATAGACCCTCCTTGAATAGTGGCACACTGTTCATCACCTCAAGCCCCTTCCTGAACTACTACAGCTCCCTGAAGAGGACCCACTTCCTCTCATTACGCACAACCGCGCGTTAACGCACTGCTGTACATTTGAAGAAGAATCTCCCCACTTCGTAGGGCTGGACTGCTAAAGTGGGGACTGAATCTGAAGAATTACCTAATGCTATGTCTGTGTTAACCTACCCTTCTGTTCCAGGTTGTGGCTGCATTTTCCCCTTAACTGCATTAGGCAAAACATAAATGTATATATGTTAACTAGTGAAAGGCGTGTGTGGTAACTTTATATTACTGTGGTTTATTCGTATTTAATTATTAAGGCTGATAATAAAGCTATATATATTATTGATAAACACCTGTCTAAGAGTATTCTGTGGAATTTTACTGTGTGTGCTCATGGTGGGCTTCCGATCACTCGCTCCCCTACTGCGACTTAGTCTTGACCGCTTGCCAAGCCACCGTAGATTGGACTGGCTTGTCCAGAAGGTTTGCTTGTTCCATTCAACTTTCAATTCAATGGTGGTCTCAAACTTCTGCCCACCAGGTCAGAGTTTAGAAATCCATCTTACCAACCATCTTGTGTCTCTTAGTTGGCCACCCCCACCTGTGTGAGTCAACTTAATCTAGTGCATGAATTGCATGTGATCTTGTCTGATTCGGGCCATCTGGCCCCTAGCCTACATTCTTGTTATAATATGATAGGTTATTTATAACATGCTTAATACCCAGAGGTTTTTAAGTGCGGACCCGGGGATTGAACATGTGTTGCTCCGGGTCGTCCTATTTCCAAGGTGAGCACGTTGCCCCTGTGCGATCCTCCCTAGACATTTATGTGCATCATTCTCTAGTGAGACACCTCCGTTATCAATAATTGGTACATTAAATATTGCATTTGTGCATATTGCTGTTAGGAAAGATGTCTCTTTACTGCACCTTTCCTTACATCTTTATGGAACCTCCAAACTTTCTGCTTTCCTTTTTGAATCTGACCTGTACTTTTCACAGTGAAGTGAAGCCTTAAGCTTCTCTACAATGGCTTTTGCTCATATGTTATGGGGAAACTGGTGTGTCCTTCAGGCGGTCAGTACTGGGAAACCTGGTTTCCCGTAGTCGTGTTACAATGTTACTACTTTTGGTTACTTTTGTATCAAATGTGGTAACTCTTTATCATTGTGCACAGCAGCTTACACTGCAGTACAATGGGGTGCATTTTTATTTTGCCCTAGACCAGGCATGTCCAACCTATTTGAATGTGGGGACGAAGCATTAACTTTTGTCACCCAGTGGGCCGGCGAGCCAAAAGTCAACAACCTCACCCAAATCTGTATATTAAAAAGAGATGGTGTGTGACCTTTGACACAATAGCATCACAGGCAGTGATAGCCATGCAGTCCCAAAGATAACTATTGGTGTCCGGGGCAGTGATCAAAGGTTAGTTTCTTGCAATTTCTTCCAGTGTGTATGTGTTGACAGTTTTATGAAATAATGGGGGCGACCGAGCGTAGCGAGGGAGCTATAAGGATATAGGGAGGGTTTGGGGGGGTCCCCATGTCACCAACAGCAGACAAGAACATTTTAGAACACAACACATTTTAATGATCACTGTGTCCACAGTGTAAGGCAGCACTGTCACTGATGTAACACATTGGCATGCTGGTTGTGCCCAAAATATGCCTCTGTAACAACATGTCTATGCTGGCTGTTCCCAATTTAGGCCAGCATTGTCCTGTACAAAGCATGATTGATGTTGCCTGAGCATATGCCCAATACATATGGCAGCTTATCTCTGTAATACGCGTTCATTACTTCTGTGTTAATGGCGACGCCACTGCTGCCACGACCCGGTTAATGCATTTATCTCTGCAATGTTGGTCGGGTACCTGTATCCGACCAACATTGCAGAAATAAATAAATTAATCGGTTGGGCCTCCCCACAGGGACCTGGGCTGAACAGAATTGCTCAAGCCTGCCCTTCGAAGCACATTGGGTCTGTAGTGTTGGTGAAAGGGCGAAAATGTCTGAAGGTAAAACCTGGCAGAGGCAACTGTGGATCCTCCACATTTCCCAACTCTAGAAGATGTGGCCACCACCCGGTAATGCAAACCTCCACATGGCTGGCCTACTGCCACATGCCCTGTAAGAGGTACGGCCAGCCTCTGCTTCCCCAACAACATTTAGGGCCAGGGTCCCCATGCCCAGCCTTCACGTGGCCAGGAAAGGGCATGGGTAAGTTTGCAGCAAACCGTGCTCGCAGTGTTCCCTCTTGGGATCTTTACCTTCGGTCAGGCTTCCAGTTGGCCAAACCACAACAGGCCATCTCCTTCCTCTACCCATGTAACACGGATTGGCAAACCGGGCATAGTGTGAGGTCCTCGATGGCTCCTTGCAGCCGACATGTGGGAGTCAGGCATAACACACAGGCCCGACAAACATTACCAAAATAAATAAAACGGGCCATGGCTGAGGCCTGTAACTGCCTGTGGTGCCCTCTTGCGGGGGTCACCAGAGGCAGTATCCGTCCTCCCCATGTCCCGCTCCTCTGCTAAGACCCGGTTAATTTATTTATTTCTGCAATGAGGTCGGGTACCTGTATCCGACCAACATTGCAGAAATAAATAAATCGAGTCCATGGACCCAACAAACATTGCCCAAATAACTGGGCCATGGCTGAAGCCTGTAACTGCCTCTGGTGCCCCCTTGTAGGGGTCGCCAAAGGCATTGACAGTCCTTCGAACGTCCCGCTCTTTTGCCATGACCCAGTTCATTTATTTATTTCTGCAATGTTGGTCGGGTACCATACGCGACAAACATTGCAGAAATAAATAACGAATCAGGTAAACAGACTCTCTTGAGCCCCGCGGGCCACATCAAATGGCTTGGAGGGCCGCATTGTGGCCTGCGGGCCGTATGTTGGACAACCTTGCCCTAGACTAATACTCAGAGGATTTTTGGTTACTCTAGGTGTGCTAAAAGGATAAGCTGGTGGCAGCAGTGACTTTTCCACACGTTTTGGGGATTGTTGCTTTAGCCTTACTGCATTAACTGCTTTTGGCTACTAAATGTGGCTACTGGTCGAACATGGAGGTGCCATGAGGTTTTCCGCTTGTCCTTTTGCCATCTTGTTCTTTATCCTTCTTCCTGGCTTGAGAGGCCAGGAAAATCCTTATAAGGACGTCCAGTGCCCGGGAATGCAGGAGCTGTTAGCGGGCCACTGGAGGGCTGTGTGTGTTTGCTGGCATGGTATGTGCTGGGTCTGTCTGACCCAATCCAAAAACTGGTTTTGGTGTGTCTGAGTGGTATGCATAAATTGATTTTTAAAATACTGCGTAGTGTGATGCAAATTTACTGACTAGATATAAGCCAATATGTGATGTGAATTAATTTTAAAATTGAATGCAAATTGTGTGATTGAATGTTTTAATATATTTAATATACGAACGCTGCATTGTTTTACTTGTGTATTTACACTAGAACCTATCTGAACTACATTACTCAAACATTGTAGTTCCCAACACCATTTCCCATCCAACAGGCGCGACAGCACAGGCGCGACTGGGTCAAGCCGGTATGTGGTGGTCCGTGGCGTATGTGGAATACACAGAGCCTTACTAGCTAAACGTATTGTTTAGCTATTTATGTAAGTAATGTTGTGCCACACTTATCTTACAGTTCCTAAGTAACTATATATAGCTAGGTGGATAATATATTCTATTATGTTTCACTCTTATACTAGAGACGCGCTTTTATCACTTAGGGATACAGGCTATGGTAGCCTGATGCTGCGTACGCTAAATAAAACAAAAGGAGCTAATATTATGCTGCAGAAATCAATTATTAAAACGGATGCAGTGTGTATGAGCTATAAGTTAGCACTTATTGACGCAAGATCAGCAATTAAGAATGCATCTGAACATATTATAGATCACAAAATTGATATACGTATGATTAAGACTTGGTTCACTCCCTCTGGTTTGTCCCATCTTACTACCTTATAAAATGGATGAATAGAGACTTACAATGTAGAGGTGGAGTTGCTATTATTTTTAAAGACACAATAGAAATTCAAAATATCTGCACTTTAAACTGGCATAATGTCTCCCAGATTCTGGCATGTTCTTGTCAGATTATGCCTAATGATTCTGTTAAAATAATTTTGTGCTATAGACATCCAGGAACGACTACCATGTTCCTGAATAATATGGACGCATTTTAGGGGTATAAGCTAGAACACACTCTTAGATCTTTATGCAGGGAGATTTGACTATCTAGTGCAATGCACCGGACAATAATGATTGTAAATATCTAAGAGATATATTGGATTCTTATAATCTCTGAATTCTCTCTACTTTCCCCACTCACTTAAGTGGACATTGCCTAGATCCAATTTTATCACAAGACCTAGATGTTGAACCCATGAGCTGGTCGGGCCATTTAATGGTGGGGTTCAGTTGGTCTCGAGAAGTAAATACCGTTGGAAGTACTATACTTCTTACTCTAGAACCTCTTAGTCAGAAGAAAGACCTGGACCGTATGTCCGACAATGATTTTTTGAATGATACCTTCAGTATATGTGAAGATGAAATAGGGATGGACATCTATACAAGGTTAATATAACAACTTCAAGCCAGCTGTAACACTATTTCAGCAGTTAAAGCCTCAAAACTAACATCGAGGACTAGGAACCAGTGGTTTGATGAAAAACTTATGTTTCATCAATCAGCGTATAGGAAAGCAGAAAGAAAATGGCTGATGACCAGAGACACTGTAAATCATGTAATAGCCAAGCAAGCTTTAAAAATGTATACAATCGAAATGGTCCAGGCAAAAGCACAAAGCCTGCAAAAACAAATAAACCGAGCGGCTAATACCCTTAGGAGCTATTTTTAGCCATTAGATCCATCTCTAACCCAAGCTTTATAAACTCCAGTATGTCTCCATCTCAGAACACGGTAGATGACTTTAGCACCTTCTTCCATGACGAAAATTAAACAGATTAGAACATTGATAGTCATGTTAATACGACCCTGCCATTGAAAGAACTAGAGACAAGGATAGAGAAAGAGACTTAACTTTCAGAGTTTAACTCTATTTTGGTTGACAAATAAGCCATGGAAAAACTACTGTTGCATCTTAAACCAACTAACTTGGTGTATGATCCAATTCCAGCATATCTGGCAAAAAGACATGCCCAGGCCTTGAGTGGACCTATTGAAGCATGTATAAATGCTTCATTGGATCAGGGCTTTGACCCCAACGAGTTAAAAAAATCTCACCTTACACTATTGTTGAAAAAAACCAACCCATGATCCGTAGGTACTGGCTAATTACCGTCCTAGCGCATGACTGTTCTGGCCAACAAAAATCCTTGAAAAAGTTGTTACTTCCCAGCTTCAGGATTATTTGGATGCCAATAAAATTCTGGATGTCCATCAGTCAGGCTTTAGGCCGGGACCTAGGACAGAGACTGCTCTGGTAAAAGTCGGGGACGATCTACTTGGAAACCTAGAAGGGGGGCATCAGCATGCTAATCATGCTACACCTGTCTGTGGCTTTCGATACTGTGGACTATAACATACTCAGATCTAGGCTAACATCTCTTGCACATGTATCTGGAAAAGCATTGAAGTGGTTTACCTCTTTTCTTACCAACAGATTCCAACAGGTTAAGCCTTGACAGTATGTATCTGAAAAGCTGGCAGTACCCTGTGGCGTGCTGCAGGGGTCATCTTTGTCACCTATTTTGTTTAGTCTGTATATAACTTCCATTGCTCAAAATCTTTGCGGCATTCAATCTCCAATACCACTCCTATGCAGACAATACCCAGATTTATGCGAGTCTAAAAGAACCACTGGAGGCAACAGAGCGCATCTTACAGTGCGCAGAAAGAATCAGTCTGTGGATGTTTGAAAATAAACTCCAGCTAAACCCCAGTAAGATGGAACTCCTCATCTTTGGTTCAAAACAAACTGGGGAATATTTTCCCCACATTACCATGCCAAACTGTTTTCGGAATTGCTTCCAAATTTACTGACTTGTAAAAAATCTGGGCTGTATCTGGCAATACAATTTGGATTGCATTCTACAGGTAAACCAGATAGTTAAATCTGTATATTTTCAGCTGAAGATCTTCAAACCAATTCTTGCACTGGTAGCTGAGCATGACTAGGCAGTGGTGGTGGGCACTCTTGTCAATGCCAGGCTTGACTCCTGCAATGAGCTCTTAGTAAGCAGTCCAAAGTCCAAAATACCAGCTAAGGCGCCTGGCAGTGGCCCAAAACTCTGCTGTATGTTCTATTTTTTCCTTGCCATGGAAATCCTCAGTCTCAGATTTCCGCAGAAGACTTCACTGGTTATCGGTTGAGCGGTGGATTCATTTCAAACTATTGTGTCTCATGCACAGGTGCATTCATGAATTGGCACCGACATATTGGTCAACTAAGGTTAAAAGTTATCTTCAGATCAGAGTTTGCGGACGAATCCCTCATCTAAAAATATCTGGGGTGATAGACGTTTCTCAGTGGACGATCCCCGGGCCTGGAATATACTTGCCTCCAATCTTCGACAGATGGAATCCATGGCCGTTTTTAGGAAGAAATGGAAAACTTATCTGTTCATCTACATTTTCTAAGATCCCACTATATGGTTATGTGTCTCTGAGTTGATTTTATCTGCGCCTAGATGCAGCTTGGCTCTTATGGATATGCGCATTATACATTTCTAAAGTAATGTTCCCGCCAGTGGTCCTGATTGGACCACTGCTGGGGGGTGTGTGTGATCTAGTCCTGCTGTTGGCTAGTGAGGGCAGCTGCACTTACCCGACTTTTAGGATAAGAAGAGGACCCCTGCACCCATTCTTCAGAGATCCCAGAGAAACCTGAAGGAGCCAAGTATCCTGCCCAGCTGTGGGACCCGTGAAGAAACCGGAGACCTGACTGAAGGAGGCCTGGCAACTTCTGCTGCTTTCCTGTAGGAGCCATGTCTTCCTCATGATCTTTAGTAGCCCTGCAAAGGAGCTGCAACCCTTGGAGTGGAGGGACCCTCCATTCCCGATGTCTGCTGGTGCCCTGCCAGAGGAAGCCTTCGACAGTGCCCTGGAACTGTCCTGTGGCTGACTAGCTTTGTTTTTGGGCTACCGTGCTGCCGGCATCACTATACTGCGCTTCGGCCTGAAACCTGGGGGATCCTCAGCTGGCCCTACAAGGCTTACCTCTGCGATATTTCAGCGCTGTAACATCGAGGGGACCATAGATGGAAGGGAAAGTCCGACAGCGGCTGCTGAGTCAGTTTGCGTCGCCCTGCTGCGGTGAACACCATCTGAAATAGATGACCTGACCCAAGTCCAGTCCCGAGAGGGGTGGCTGCATTGAGTTTATCTGCATTCTTCAATCGAGAGTTCTTGCAACAGTGAAAGACAACAACCGGAGATCAGCTCGAACCTGCAACCCCTGTCAATCGAGGACTGCGACTTTCAGTGGGAAAAAGAAGCATCGGACCATCTTCCTTTGTTTTGCCAAGTCTGGGGAAGAATCGGATTACAGGGGGGTAAATTAGAGTTTCTAAACTACCACTGTACTCCCACTATAAGTCAAAGGGCTTATTATAAAGCTTAATTCTAACACCTTTGGCTTTGCCATGCCTTGCTTGCACAAAACATCTGCCCGTTTGGGCTACTTTTGGGCATTAGTCTAACTTGAACCCTAACCCCAAGAACCCTTCAATGGACGACAGAGACCCTACCTGCATTTTTTCCAGCTTCTTAACTTCTCTGAAACTTTTACCTGAAATATTGGGTAAAAGGCCCCAGACCATTTAGGGCTGGACAGTTTTAGTTAGGGTGCATAATACTACACTATTCTTTCCTTTGCAGGAGTTTCTGATGTGTATTATGCCCTATGACAAAGTGAATGTAAATATGTACTTCATTTGATAGTGTTGGGTGAAAATTCTACCTGCTGGTAGTAATTTTTATATAGTGTGTTTTAGCCATAAATAAATACCTGTATTTGTATAGATCCTGTCCAAGTGTAATCTGTGACTCCCATTGTGTGACCTCATTGTGGACCCCTTGACAAGCTCACCACCTCTGAAGAACTTAGTCTAGACCGCCTGTCACTGCTACCTAAATTGGTTTGGGTAAAGCTTCCCAGAACTTTTCCTTTCACAACATAGGTTGGCCTTCTATACATCTGTCCACCAGGCCAGAGTATAGAAAATCAGTCCTAACAATTACCTTGTTGTTTCACAAAATTGAGTGTCCTTAAATGTTCTATTTTGGGCAAAATATTCTTCCTATAAGCCCCTGAGTATTGTTAATCTGTTATTCCATCCCTGTAAAAGAAAACATTAAGGGGAGTCAATTGTGTGGCCACGTATATCCAAACTGGGTTCTTTATCAAAAGATGACCCTTTCATATTTACCTATCTTTTATGCTCTATATGTTGAATGAAATGTGGTCACCAGCAATGGTGGATTCCTTTACGAGTATATCTTTAGACCCTTCTTCCATGAGACAAGGGCAATCCTTGGATTCTTAGCAGTGAGGTCACCTGTAACATATGTTTCCCATTAATCCTTTACTTATAAAATGGGGAGGGAGCACCTGGCGTGTCAAGGTGTTTCCTTAACTTGGTTTCAAAATTGTTAGAGGATTCTTTGAAGACGACAGCGGTATTCCGCATGGTGGCTCTGCCATCTTGGAAAAGCCATTAATGGCCAGCCTATGGCACATTCTTGTGACATCATTACGTCACGTTTAGTGACATACAACGACGTCCATCTAGTAAATAAAATCCTTACCCGGTGCAGTCAGGATATCCATCAAACAATTGTACATGGGTCTAAAACTGGCAAGTCACTAGAACCCGACTCATAGCTAATGTGAAACACAAACCTTGTTAAAGTAGAAATGGTGTCTGTCCAAATTCATATAAACCAGGTAGAACGAACATTTAGTTATTATTGAAATAAATTACCTGCTGCACTTAAGATATTATGTCATATTTCCATTTGGTTATGTGAGGGTTTGATTGCCATGGTAATTAGCCTGCATCTATGACCATTTGCATATGTCCTCTCTCAAAAAGTGGCTGTGTGGATGCTATCATTCAATTTCTCTTGATATAAATTACTTGTTGCATCCGGAATATTAATTATTATTAAACCCCTTCGGGCATGTGATGGTTTGATACCAATAGTGATTTATATACATCTATGTCCATGTACATCCGTCATCGTTTTATTGGTGTGGGCCAATTAGGCATTCACCAGAACTTTTGATTACCATAAAGAACCTGGCCAATTTTCATACATGCCAGGTTGCTACAAACAATTGATTTCTATTGATATGAACTACATGATGCACTTTGAATGCAATAGCTTATTATCTGTTTGGACATGTGATGGTTTAATAGCCATTGCTAGTAATACAAATCGCTGACCGTGTGCATCTGTCCTCTGCCAGAAATTACACCCAAATATTATTTATATTAATTACTTGTTGCTTTCCAAATATAATTGATTATTAATCCCCTTTGGGCATGTGCTGGTTTGACCCCATGATGATTTGCAAACATCTATGTCCATGTACATTTGTTATCGTCTTAGAGTGGGCCAACCAGGTGTTCTGCAAGACTTTTAAATCCCATACAATACCTCGCCTATTTCTCCCCTGTTTGATGAATGTGGATGCTCAGATGTAGATATTTCATTCCACAAGTGTGTTTTAAATATTCTGGTTAAGTGCTTTGATTATGTAATTGCCTTGAGTGATATTACCATAGAACTGTCTAGAACTCCCCATACTGCGTCCTGATCAGTTTCCTTGTCATTTGGATTTTGTTACCTCAATCCGCTTAAGTTTACCACTTATTTCTCACATGGTTGGTCTTTAGTACATATACCAATCTTCACAAGCATATATTAGGCCCAATGCCATCCTTTTATCTGAGAACTATTAGAGTATGATTATGGCACAGAGTTAGTTATTTGAAAAAGTTCATAAAAAGACCTCCATATCATCATCATCTGTGCTCAGACCTGTGAGGGTGCACTGTAGTTTACACATTATTTTAGCTGCCTCTTGTCTCAGGATTAGTTCACGGTTGCGCAATCTGACATCTTGTCGAATGTGTTTAATCCCCATGAATTTGATTCCATCCTCATTGTCCATTAGATGTTTGGTTGCCCAATGATCTTGAAACAGGTGTTTCCTCTCAGTGGAGTTGGTAACATTCCTGTTCAGGTGCTCCCGGATAATTAGGCGTAGTCCCTGGATTGTACAGCCCATGTACAGTTTATTGCATACGCAAATAATGATGTAAATCACAAACTTTGTCCTGCAATTGATCAGATCTTCGATAACCAATTTTTGATCATATTTAGTCTCAAATATTTTCACATTATTCAGTGCATGTTTACACATGGTGCATGTCGCACATTTGTAAAATCCCCTCAATTTCTGTCCTTTTATCACATTGGTTTGTGCCAGAGTGCTAGTCTACCTCAGAAAACTCGAGCTCGATTTCGTTTTTAATGTCAGAGCTTTGGTGAACACAAAATAAGGATGACTAGATATATAATAATTCAAATCCTCATCTAGTAGTAACATGTGCCAATGTTTCCTAAAGATTTTCTGTATTTCGCTGTTCCTGAAAAACTGGTAATCATACATGTCTTGTTAATAGTTCTTGCGTTTCTCTCTTTGGGACTAAGCACGGTAAACCTGCCTAACTTGTGCACTTGTTTTCTCGCATGTCCTGTGCACTTAGTGGTCTACCCTCTCTCTGCAAATCTTTGATGTACAATCTGTGCTTCTTCATAATAGTTCAAGCCCAAATTACAATTTCTCCTTGCCCTTTCGGGATGTTAGTCAATACCGATTTTTAATGAGTGTACTAGGTTTAAGTTACTTACCTGTAACTATTGTTCTCCAGCATGGGTCTAGCATGGATTCACATGCTCATGAATATTCCCAGTCATGCTGGGAATCCTCGGTAAAAGAAAAAACTGTTTCACTTTCACTTCAAAACTGCATTTCTCCTCTAAACTAATCGTTGTCCTCTGGGTCATACTGCCCCCATCCAATAACAGTCCTCTCCCTAAACTCCACCCTCGGTGGCCATCTTCAGATATGGTAAGCACGTAATGTGGCAGTATGAACCAAGAAGAGAGAACGAGGGGACGGTGGGAGGGTTTGCATGTGAATCCATGCCAGACAAATACTGGAGAACAATAGTTACAGGTAAGTAACAAACCTTCTCCAGCATGGGGTCTGGCATGGATTCACATGCTCATGAATAACGATTACACAGCAGCACACATACACAACCACTGGGGGTGGCAAGGCTCAACAGAAGCAATAACACTCACCTGTGGAACAGACTCACCTCGAACAAACAGGTTGCATAGCCCCACTCGGCTGCCTTCCTGGAATCCCTGTCGACACAGTAGAACCTTGTGAAGGAGTGCGTGGACCTCCACGTAGCAACCCTGCAGATGTCGAGCAGGGGCACACAAACAAGTTGACGTTGTTGTGATCCGCTGTTGGAACGGGATCTCAGTCTGCCTGGCAGCTGCCTGCTCGGCAGTCGATGACAGTGCATAATGCAGCAGGAGAGCCACCTGGAAATGGAAGACTTCAATAAGGCATTTCCTTGATTTACAGCTTCAAAGTTGACAAACAACTGAGAAGTCTTCTGAAAATCCATGTAGAACTTCAACGCACAAGCAATGACCAGTGAATGCAAGGTCCTTTCCGCTGGCAACGACAGATTCACGAAGAACACAGGTAACACCAAAGGTTCGTTGAGGTGGAATTCCGATGGCACTTTTGGCACAGAGGTGGGGTATGTACCCAGCACCACCCTTAAAGCGTGGAAAGACAAGAAAGGCTGCTTGCAAGACAGGGCCTGAACCTACCCAGCCCTTCTGGCCGAGGTGATGGCCACAAGGAAAGCGGTCTTCCACAAGAGAAACTTGAGCGGGACCTGATGCATAGGTTTGAAAGGAGCTCCCCATGAGATCAGTTAGCACAACATTGAGCTTCCAAACCGACACAAGGGCCTTCACCGGCAGGAAAGTCCTGATGAGTCCCTTGAGGAATTCCTTGACGAGTCTGTAGTGGGGCAATTGTTGGCTAGAGAGCAGGTGCCCCCCTGCATAACCAGTGTTAGGGAGAATTCTCATAAATGGCTGATTTCCCTTACCTAATTAGTCCCTCGGCCACTTTGCTGGATTTATAGGATTTATTTTTTTCACCTGGTAAGAGTGTGAGCCTTTATTCCCACTCTTACATGTGTTTTGCTAAGTGTATTTCTACTTTCTGTGTGATCTTGGGCACTGGAGCCTCACCTACTCCATGTGCACCACTTTCTGTGTGTGTTACGCAGCACCTTCAGTGCAGTGACACAGGGTTGTCTTTGAGACTTCCCACAGACTCCATTTTTCTGGAGCTGACTACTGTCCCTCAGAAACAGGTAAAGTTGCCATTAACTTTATATAGTCACTTTAGACCACAGACATAGTACACCCCATCTTACATGGAGTATTGGAAAGGGTTAACTCTTATCCCTTTTTGTCTGTGCCTCTTGGAGCCTTGTTTCGCTCCCTTAACATTAAGACTTGGCTGGTGGCAGTAGTACCTACCCTAACTTTTCTACCGTGATTATTTTATATAAATGTGGTAATGTTTTAGGCTATTATATTAGCCTTAAACATAAACCCGCTTGACCAAATACATTTTATTTTGGTTCCGGCTGGGTTTATTCACCATTTCTTTTTGTTAAAGTCTTTCTCGTGTTTCTCTCTGCGGGCCAAACCAGGGATGACTCCTTTGTTCGCTGTCTTTTCGCGGGCTTCTGCACAGAGCCCTCCTTAAGGCGCCTGATAGTCTAGGTAGGCAGGATGTGATGGAGGGATCTTCGGACCCCTGTCATGGGTTCCCTTGGTAACCCAAGTCGCACTCTTGTCTGATTGGCTAAGGGGACTGGCCTTGCCAGGCCAGCCACCCTGCTGTGTGATTGACAGCCACGCTGTATGAATGAGGGAAAACTGTATAAAAAGCAGGTCTCTGGTACTGGAAGAGCAGAGTCGCCACTGGAACGAAAGAACCAACGAGGAACTGGAAGAAGAGGTCCCCTACCACGACTGAACCGCCCGGTGAAGCCCTGCTGCAGGTCTGAATCGCCAGAATCAGACGACAGAGAAGATACTCTAGGAAACCTCTTCCCTTGAGCTGGTGGGACCAACCAGTTTGCCCAAACTACAAGCCAGGACCCCTCCGCTGGTCGAATTCGCTGTACAGAGCTACACTGGGCGCCAGATAGCCAGGAAGGTCGGACCCTGCTTGGGTTTTAAGGAGCGCACCTTTTATTCGTCGTTTTGCTCTGCTGCTGGTTTCTTCCCTGGGTGGCGCAGGACCCCCCAGTCGTCCTACTTCGTGTCAGTCCGACAGTTGCTTCAGGAACCATGAGCCTGCAGGAACCACCAGAAACGTCCGTCTCAGCTACAGCGCCCTCTCCGTTTTAAGGTACTGTGCAAATCCAGTTGTCCGTTTCGTTCAACTGCGGTGAAAGTGTTTGAAATCTTTCTCCAAACCGAGGGCTTATCCTTCTCTTCTCTTTGAAATTACTTTTCTATCAACCAACCTCGTCCGGAATCTGTGCCACGAACTTTACCGCGAACTACCCTGAACCGTGTGATCTTGAGCAAAACACATTTGACCCATTGACTTTGGCCCTAAGCCTTTTCTAGCTGATCTCCTCACTGTAGTCTCTCTTGTTCAATTGCCCCGAGTACTTACCTGTTGGTTTTGCCCAATTTCTAATAACTTTGTCTTTCTCTCCCTTTTAAATTGCTGGAGTTCCATTTTGCGCCCACTTCATTTTGTGAGCTTAACTTGCCTGGAATTTAAGGGAAGTGGTGTGGTGCATTTATGATTGTGATTTTTAACTTGCTTAGAATAGTGAAATGTTATACAACTGTTGAGTAAATAAATATATATTCTTTTACTTAGAAACCTTGAGTCAGTGTTTGCCTGAATTATAGTAATTGCTGTCCTCTGTGTAACCATTTGTACTGCTCACTTACTCTTGAGATAAGTCTGGCTACTCCGCTACTGCTACCACTATAACTGTGTAGTACCGGCTTGTACCAAAGGTGAAATTGTACTGTCACTTGTAGTCTTAATTGTGTGTAGTGTTCCCAAAGGGTACTGCATATAATTCTGCCTAACAACCAGAAAAAACAGAATTACAAAATTAGAAAGAACACATTTGAAACTGCACAGTAAAATCTCCTGGAAATGCAGCTGGCTCAAAGAATAGTTTGTTTCGCTACATAAGTAGGGACAGTGGAGGCATTAGCTTGTACAATTAGTGTGTCTTTTTAAATAGAATAGACTAGGTGGCAGGTAAGCATGTACCAAGGAAGAGGGACTCACGACACTAGTAGGGTAGTATTTCTATAGGTAGGGATGAGGTTGCAGCATACCTATAGGTTGAAATGTTATGTGCCAGGCATGCACCAGACTCGGAAAACAGCAAATAAATAGAGGGCAAATGTGTCCTGCAGAGGAACAGAAAACGTGACGAGCAGTTACCATTTTTGCACCAGCAGAGAATTCAGCTTTGTGGCTTTAAGAAAAGCCCAGTTGAGCACGCTTGAACAAAATCAGGGAAAATGCTATAGCCGGCTAGATGATGGCTACCCAAAGGAATGTCAAGGCCCAGCCTTTGCAGGTTGTGTAGCTGGCGGAATAAGATCAGGTTCAGTCAGCTGTTAGATAAATCAAGTTGCAAAGACACAGCAAACCGTTTCAAGTTTATGGGACGAACTGGGCATCCTAGGAAATCAAAAGGAGTTGGGAGATTAATGTATTCTGCAACCGGATAGGCGTGAAGGGAGGATGCAGGAAGCGGCTAAAGAAAAGAACATTAAACGCTGCGATAAAATCTTAACAGGGTAAGAAAAGGATGACTCCAGCCTGACCCTCTCTGCTCAGGCGGTACCTCTTCTACGGCACCCTTCAGCAACAGGGAGCACAGTTCTTCCTGGAGCTCCTGTTCCGGTTGGCAAAGAGGTGATGGGGGTCTGCCCGGAGATTCTCTTAAAGTTTAGTTTAGTTTCTTTATTTGTACCGCGCGCCAAACCCTGAGGTAACTGGGCGCCAGAGACTTAAACAAGAACAACAACAGGTTTAACAATGGTTACAAGAAGTTACATATTATGCAGGGATGGATAACAACAATAAGTGCATGTGACCAGGTTACAGAAAGGTCGTAGATAAGGTACATGTAGGTATCTAATACAGGTAGAGTACAAAGATTGAATTGAATTGAAATGTATTTGTACCGCGCACCACTAACCCTGAGGCTTAAGGGTGCTGACACACAAACAAAATACAAAGATCACTAAGACAAGAAACCATATACAAAGCAAAAACAAACTGATTAAAACAATTTCACAAGGGAGAGAGAATGATAAAGGTCACAACTGTAGTCAAAAACATACAGAGAAGAAGATAAAAAAAAACAGATCAGTTCAAGATAATTCTCACATTAATAGGTTGGGATGAATCATGCAATTTTATAACCCTGTTCAGGAACGTTGGAAAATTGCTAAGACCACAGCCTATAATTATACAGTCAGTGTTATCCGTGGAGCATCAATTGTCAATCGTAGTTCTACGCAAGACTTTCAAGTCCTTAGTTCTAACATAGTGGGGCCCTATTATTTGGTTGAACCAGGCTAGAATTATATTCAACAATTCCCTAGATTCCCGGTGACTTGGCTTGGCAACGTTGGTAATAATCACGTTTCTAGGGTCCAAAACAAAACTTTGTAGATTAGGGTCCAAAATCCTAGACAGGGTCTAATATCCTTCGACAGGGAGGGGACCGGTGGAGCAGTCGGCTTAAGAGGGGATAGAGAACCTTCCGGTACCATCTCGCTCACTGGGCAAGGAAGAGGGAGAGATACCTCCACTTGCAGGGCCGGCCCTTCTTCAGGAATCTCAATGGTATCTGTTTGACAGCCCAAGTGGGGCTCCTTCTGAAAGGATGTTTGAGATGCCTTTTCCAGTCTTTCAGGTACCTCTTTGCCAGTCTGCTGGGAGACTAACTGAGGTAAAGAAAGAGTTTTTGGGCCCATGGAGAATATCCATGAAAGAAATTCTTCAAAAGTTGAACATGCTGCAAGGTCCCGCAGCATGTGTTCTCTGTGAGTCTGCCAATTTCCTGGTGCCTTGGCATCTCCTAGGAGCCTATCCATGCTTTCTGCATATTCCCCTTTCCCGCTTAGCTGTACTGGCTGGATTTGGGCGCCAATAGGATCGATTGCTTCTCGTATAACCCTAGTTATCCCTTCACTGGCCGTATAAAAGTCTGGAGCCTTTGGCAATATATGCGGGGAAGTAGGTAAAAGGGGGCAGACAACGCTCTTAAGATCGGTTTTAATTGACAGAAGGTTGGTGAGTAAGAGCTGTTCCTTCTGAAGTTTTTGCCTCCTTTTGGCACTCATTGTCAGGACTTCAAATAAACGGCAGCTGCCACTGCTGTGGCAGACCGGAGAGGGAGATTGTAGGGATAAATCGGACCTTTCCATGACATTGTGTTGTGTACAAACAGTCTTTGCTCTGGGACTAAAGGAACTTTCATGGGTGGTGGGCAAAACTGTGTCCTTATCCCTGCTAGGCATGGTGTGCAACATTGTACCAGATGTCCCACTAGAGCGAAAAGGTTTACAAGAACCCCACAGGAAGTGAAGCAAAATCCAGTAAAACAGAAAAGTTAATGGGTGCTTAATCACCGTAGCTGCACTTAGCTCGTCCAGACACTAAGCATCACGCTGTAAGCCAACCACTCTGTGTGGATGGACATCAGAAAGCAGCCAGGGCTGCCCCAAGTCTCTCTAAAAAAGGGCTGTGGGGCATCCCCTCTAAATGCGTCTCATAAAAACTCACAATAAAACTCAGATGACCCAGAAACTTGCAAAAACTTGGATGACACAAACAGTCGTTCAAGTCATTAGCACCGGCACCAATGTTGAAACCGACAGACTGAGTATCGCTACGAGGCTAGGAGGTAGTGAAGGCAGGCTCATCGGGTGCAGGAATATAGCAATAGTCCGCACTCTCTCCCTCCTCACTGACCTCGTCCAGACTTTACCACTCTGCAGTTCCCCAAGCCTCGTAGCTGAGCTCGGTCACATCGGAGCTCGATCTCATTCCTCCAGGGCTCCACGCCATGCAAGATTAGAGGAAAGCACCGTACAGTGAGAGAAGGCTGCGTCAGGCTGCACCGCCTAGAGCGGACACCTCCGACAGCAGCTGCCCGGTCAGACGCGAGAGCAATTCTTGCTAGCAAGCTAAGACTTTGTTTTAGCTTTGAAGGTCCAGAACGATGGTTCAATTCTAAGGGTTGGGGGGATAGCATTCCATTGTTTGGCCGCTACAAATGGGAAGCTGGAGCCACCCGTTTTTTTTAGGTTGAATTTAGGGATGGTGAGGGGGTGCGTGTACATTGTCCGGGTTGGTCTATTTGATAGCCGTAAGCTGAATTTGTCTGCCAGGTACTTGAGGGCAGAGTTCGATAGGCATTTGTGGATGATGACAAGTGATCTCAAGGTGATTCGGTCCCGAACTGGGAGCCAGTGGGCATCCTGTCTGAAGCTCGATATGTGAGCGTGATGCAGAATGCTTAGAGCCGCTCTCGGGGTGTTGTTCTGCCGCACCTCGAGTTTGTTTAAGTTACGCTCTGAGGTGCTGTTAGGGAGAATTCTCATTCTATGGCTAATTTCCCTTACCTATAGAGTCCTCTAGCAGCTTTGCTGGATTTGAAGGGTTCGTTTTTTTCTTCTGCTAAGAGTGAGACTCTTTTTCCCACTCTTAGGCATTTTTGCTATGTGTGCTCTAGGCTATTTTTGTGTTTAATGTCTATGGGGTTTTTCGCACCTCCATGGGAACCATCTTTATTCACATGTGTTACAGAGCACCCTCCGTACAGTGAAACAGGGGTGTCGTAGAGACCCCCAAACATAGACTCCATACCCTGGGACTGACTACTGTCTCCCAGGGCATGTAAAGTCCCAATTGACTTTACTAGTCAATTTTTATGAACTAAACCAGTACAACCCATCTTACTATGGAGGTACTGGAAGGGGGTAATAGATTTTCCCTTATGTTCATTTTTGAGAGGGTACCTGTTAGGGAGAATTCTCATTCAATGGCTAATTTCCCTTACCTAGTGAGCCCTCCAGCAGCTTTGCTGGATCTCTGGAGTTTATTTTTCCACTTGGTAAGAGTGTACCCCTTTCTTTCCATTCTTACCTGTGTTTTGCCATGTGTATATTTCATCTGTTTTTGTGATTGTGGACTCTGGAGTACACCACTGCAGTAGCCCCCTTCTTTTGTGTGTTACACAGCACCTTCAGTGCAGGGACACAGGGCTGTGTTTTAGACTTCCCACCGACTCCATTTCTGAGGCTGACTACTCTCCCACTGAAAAAGGGCAAAGTTGCCATTAACTTTTCTTAGTCATTTAACCACAGATCCAGTACACCCCATTTTACATGGAGTACTGAAAGGGTTAATCCTTAGCCCTTGTTATCTGTACCTCCTAGAGCATTGTTTCGGTCTTATAACATTTAGACTTGGCTGGTGGCAGTGGTATCTACCCTAACTTTTCTACTGCGATTATATTATATAATATTATATAATTATAGATAAACTTGGTACTGTTCTTGGCTATTATATTAGCCTCGAACATAAACCCGCATGACCAAATCGTCTTTCTTTTGGCTCCGGTTGGGTTTATTCACAATTTCTTTTTGTTAAAGTCCTTCTTGTGTTTTACTTTGCGCAGTAAACTAGCTTTGCCTTCTTTGTTCACTGTCTTTGGCGGGCTTCTGCTCAGAAGCCCTCCTCAAGGCGCCTGGGTGTCTAGGTGGGCTGAATGTGAGGGAGGGGTGTAGTCACCCCATGTACAGGGTATCCTAGGAAACCCAAGTCGCACTTTGTCATGATTGGCTAGGGTAGTTGTCCGGGCTGGACAACCCCCCTGCTGGGTGATTCACAGCCAGGCTGTGTGAATGGGGGTTTTGCGCATAAAAGGCAGGTCTCTTGGGCTAGAAGTCAGAGAGTCGCCACTGGAACTACAAGGAACCGAAGAGAAGCAGAGAGAATGACGACTTCTGCAACTACCCCGTCCCGGCGAAGCCCTGCTGCAGTCCTGAGATATCTTCCCTTCAACGACTCAGAGAAGATCCAGTCCGGAGTCTTCTTCCCTTGAGCTTGGTGGGGATAACCAGCTCATCTTCCACAGCCAGAGGATCCTCTTCCTTGGTCGAAATTGCTGCACGCTGCTGTAGTGGTCCGGATAGCCACCTGAAGAGCCTCTCCTGTTTTTAAGGAGTGCACCTTTTATTCCTCGTCGCTGCTGCCAGTTTCATCCCTGTGTGGTGCAGACCCCCTTCAGACGTCCTCCTTCACAACGAAAATCCAGGAATCGTGGGTCTGCGGGAAACCAACAGGAACAACTGCCAGGGCACCAGCTGCACCATTGGAACAAGGTATTGTGTTCTACTTGAGGAAACTGGGTGAATCCCTTTTCTTCATTTCCAAGGCCCTTGTCTCCCCACCTTCTTATAACTTTTGCTTCCGAACATTGACAATATCGAAGTACTTTTGGCTACGTTGAATCGTGAACTGTCTGACTGTGTGATCTTCGGCAACTTGCCCCGGTGTCTTTCGACCCTGGCTCAGGCCCTTTGACTTTTGAACTCCTGTCTCTGAGTGTTTCTTGATTCTGCCTGCCTAACCAAAACATTGCCTGTGATTTTTGCCTCCAACTCCCTCTGGGTATCTCAGGTGCTAAGTGTGTTTTTGCCCCGGTAGCATTTCATGTCACGGATATGCGTTTATTTAGTAGACCGAATTGTCAAAAAGTGATCGTAATCATATTTGCTGTAACGTGTTTTGTTCGTAAACACTGGTTCATTCAACACAGGGTACTTACCTTGAGACTTACTGTACAAAGTGAATTGGTTAGTTGTAGTATATTAAACGTGTGGTTTTTATTTGAGTTTAATAGAAGTGTTGTGTTTATAACGAATGGTTTAAAAATAAATGTACTTATATTTTTTACCTAAAACCTTGAGTCAGTGTTTGCTTGAGTCACAGTAATTGTGGTCCCTTTGTGGAATCTCTGCTACTGCTCATATACGCTTGAGATAAGCCTGGCTGCTCCACCATTGCTACCACTCTGACACAGTAGTACAGGCTTGTACCAAAGGTAAAACTTGTATTGCCACCTGTAGTCTTAATTGTGTGTAGTGGTCCCTAAAGGCACTGCACAGGATTCTGCCTGACAGTATTGTTAGTAAGTCGTTCGGAGATATCTTCCTTGAAGGAGCAGATGTGTCCAGGCGGCCTGTAAATAAGGTGCGTGAGGATGGTTTGAGATGCTGAGAGCGGGATCTTGACTGAGAGTAGTTCAGCGGATGGTAAACTGGTGGACTGGCCGACAATGACCCCACTGCACGAGCTGCAGAGCCCAGGCGTCTGAGGTAATATCCTACCACTGGGTTCAATGTTTAGTCAGCCATCCGCCAACCAATGAGTTGTGGGAGGGGAAATCAAAATGGCTTTGAGGACAGAGCCGCTGTTGCCGCTGTCTGCTGACCTCTAGAGGCCCCTCTATCCCTTTCAGAGCGTGGGAAACAAATCTGCCCCTGTCTGTCCTGCAGAGGCTGAGCCTTCCTACCGTAGGGGACATAGCGTCTGTAGCTTCTGCCACTCGAAGCGAAACTGAAGGCAGGTTTGGCCAGCTGTTGAACAACTAGGCCGAGAGACTGTGGCAAGCTTGGACTCCTTGAATTTCTCCAAGGAAACATCGGCCTTCGGGCCAAAGAGATTCTTCTTATCAAACGCAATGTCCAACAATGTACTCTGGGCATTAGCGGAGAACCAAGAGGGGTGCAGGTAGGCCTGCCTCCTAAGCACCATAGTTGATTCCCATCGACAGACCAACACAGTTTGCCACATCCAGGCCATTTGCAATGACTGTCTGCCCACCTCCATCAAGTTGTCTAACAACTGCAAGAAACCTTCCCACATCTCCACTTCAGGGATGTACTGGGCCGCCTGCTCAACTGCCTTACACAGTCCAAATGAGTAATTCGCAAAGCCAAAGGAGACAATAGTCACTGTCAGGGCCATGCTCCCAGTAGAGAACATCTTTTTTGTTAGGACATCCACTTTCTTGCCCTCCTTATCAGTAGGCATATTCAACGTGGAAGTAGCAGCCTGGGTGGACATCGTGGCTGCCTGAACAACCAAACCTTGCGACGTGGCCAGAGAGAGTTCCTATATGTCTTCGTTCGGTCTGAATAAACCAGAGCAACGGTACAGGGGCGGTGCCATAAGGAGGCAATTGGGTCGGCGATAGCTAGATTTAAAGGCATAGCCCTTTCTAGGGTAGGACCTTCATCAAGAATGTACATTAGGTCATAGTCTTGGACAGGCACGGCCGGGGTATTTAACCCCAAGGTATCAACTTCTCTGTCATCCAGTGCCCTAAACGTTGCATGAGTATGGGCATAGAGGTGGGCCTGATGCATCTCAATGTTTGGAGAAGTGTCCAGCCCACTGGCATCGTGCAGGCCCCCTGCCAAGGCAATCGGGTCTGCCTGGTCGGTAAAATAGTCAGCAAAAGGGTTTGTAATCACCTTTGTTTTCATCCTCTTTGTCGAAAATGTCCGGCATGGACCTGAAAAAGTCAGATCAAGACAACAGTATAAAAGACCGTTCAACGTCAGTTGATTTTGATGATTTAGCGGTTGACGTTGAGGGTATGGTGATTGGCGCCGACAAGTTTCTAGATGCCGGTGGTGTGTCGAGAATGATTGGAACCTGAGGTGCAGGAAGTGTTAGGCAGAAACCTGTGCAGTTCTCTCTGGGACCACTGCAAAAGATTTAAGACTACAGGTGGTTGGCAGTAAACCCAATTGGTAGCAGTCTGTACCACCCAGATTTACCTGGTAGCTGTGGCTGAGCAGTCAGACTTCTCTCAAGAAGAGTTAGGCAGTATACAGAGTATGCACAATAGGTCAAAAGAACACAGTAGAACAAGCAAACACTGACCAGAGCTTGGTGTAAAAGAGATATAATTATTTATTTAAAAAAACATCTAGTAAACACACTGGCACTAATATCAAGCAGTTCAAAAACACAGTCACTGAAAGATATACAATCCCTTCAACGATTATTAGACAAGTCTTAAGTAAAGCAACACTTATTTGCAGACAGCGGTGAGCGCTTAACGAAGATGGCACTCCAATCAATCGGTTTAAGAGGGAGAGAAAGGCAGAGCAAAGATAGAAACAGATCTCAACACTTTCGGAAGAACACAGTAGGAGAAGAAGGCAGGTTTAAACCGTAAAGTCAAAAAGGCCGGACCCACTTTAAGTGGCTCCGGACGAAATGTGTCTGAGGTCACACGGTTGAAAGTGCCCAAAAGTCTTGCAAAAGGTTCAGAAAGAGTTAGACCAAAAGAAAGGGACCCGTTAGATGGTCAAGGCGGCCAGCCCAGTCCAGAAGTTTAAGGGGTTATTGTTACCTTGTAGCAATCTTTAGAAAGGGAGGCCTGGCAGACACAGTACCTTAAAATGGTGAGAACGCTCCAGCGGGGGCAGTTATTCCTGGCAGCAGGTGCAAGTCGGTGCTTCGTCCGGGGGAAGAGAGGATCTCGTCGTGGAGGAAAACAGGAGTCTGTTGCACTGCCAGGGAAGAAACCAGCTGCTTCTCAATTGAAAGGAGCGGTCCTTTTATTCGCTGTCCAGTGGTAAGTGGCTATCCGGTTGCCAGGGTGCTTGGCACGGGCAATTCGACCACGAGACGTCCTGGGATGTGAGAAAAGAAGGTAAACTGGTTGTGCCCACCAGTCAAGGGAAGAAGACTCTCCAGCAGGGAGATCTCTTCTGTCGTTGGGAAGTGGTGAGTCGGTTCAGCAGGGCTCCACCGGTGGTGTCGTCGTAGCAGGACGGCTCAGTTTCTCCCATGTTGGATTTTCAGGTCCTGTGGCGACTTCTGAAGTTCCAGTCCCAAAAGCCCTGCTTTTATGCAAGAAACCCCCATTCATTCAGCCCAGCTGTCAATCAAACATGCTAAGTGGTGAGCCGGCCGGCTCACCACTTGGGCCAATCACACAAGAGTGCGACTTGAGTTGCCAAGGCAACTTAGTCCAGGGTGCCTAAACTCCCTCCCACACCCCCTGTGGTACCCAGACAGAGTGGCACCACTTTTGGAGGCTTCTGTGGAGAAGCCTGCCAAAAAGTGGAACAAAGGGCTCGACCTTTGGTTTGGAGTTACAAAGGCGAGTTTTGGCAGAAAATACCAACCGGTGAATTAATATTAAATAAATAAACCGGCGGTATGTTAGAGGCTATTTTAAAAAATTATTAGCCTCCAACAATGGGAAAATCCCATAGAGATATATTCGCGGTTGAATATAAAAAGTAGTATCCACTGCCACCAGGCAAAACTCGACGAGGGGGGACGGGACAGTGCCCCCTCGAACAACAGACCCAGGGGCAATCGAATTGCCCCTACCAGTACGTCCACAATATGATGGTTTGTACTGGTTCTGTTAGTAATTTGGGACTAGTAAAGCCAATGGTGACTTTACATGCCCTGGGAGACAGTAGTCAGTCCCAGGGTATGGAGTCTATGGTGGGGGGTCACTATGACACCCCGGTGTTACTGCACGGAGGGTGCGGTGTAACACACATAGAAAAACACATGAGACACTATGGAGGAAAAGACCCCATAGCCCATAAAACACATCAACATTCAAAGGAACACCACAAATCATGTCCAAGAGTGGGAAAAAGAGTCTCACTCTTGGCAGGAGAAAAAACAAACTCTAGAAATCCAGCAAAGCTGCTGGGGGACTCACTAGGTTAGGAAATTCAGCCTAAACAGAGAATTCTCCCTAACAGGAAGGTCCCGTCGTCAAAGCCCATTCAGATCTGCTCGGTGCCGAGCCCTAAGGCTCCCCTGATGCCAATGGCGTCAGTGCTGCCATGGGGCTAGAATCACTGAGTGCCGCTGGAGCTAGCGGGGCCTGCTGAATCAGGGGTGTAGCCATACCCACAACCGCCTTTTTAAACATGGCTAACATCTGGGACTTTAGGTCCTCCCCATTCTTGCCTAGATGTTGGCCCTGCCGATGACTTACCAAGTTCTGACGAGGAGTCGGAGTCGCGTTGGTGTCGTCTCCTCTTTTTATGCCAGTAGGATGACGAGTGGCTCAGAGAGGTATCAGGTAATATTATCGCCACCAAAAATATCGCCGTACATATGGTCGTCGGGAACGGCCATCGGCGATATTTTTGGTGGGGATAATATATGGGGTAAATGGATGGGGGGTTTGCGGGGGTCTCCCCCGCTCCCTTTTAAAATATATGGGGGTTCAGGGGGTGTCCCCTGCAGGTTCCATGGGGTAATATCACCGCCAAAAATATGGCAACATTTTTGTATGGCGATATTTTTGCGGAGATGTTATCACATGGAACCCTCATAGATTGGCATCTCTTCTTGGCATTGCACCAGTGCCTATCCTGCTCAGGAGTGGGCCTTCCGTTTCGGCCTCTAATAACCGAATGGCCGACCACGCAGGTCACTTGGATGGCGTTCGGCACACTGTGAGCTTGGCTGCCCGCTCCCGTAGGAACTTCAGGCTCATCTTCCTGCAAGACGAGCAACCCTCTGTCTCGTGATCCGAGCAAAGGTACCACACGCATATAACATGAGGGTCCGTCACTGACATCTTGGAGCCACAATGAGAGCAGCGCTTGAAGCCTGAGATACGGGGTGTGGACATGGTCGCTCGCAATGACAGAAAATTTGTCAAAAACAGAGCGAAATCGAGCGATCGAAGATCGCTAGTGTCAGTCCGGAGTCGACGATCGAGTACCGAGTCAAGGTGGATCAAGTCGAGGTCTGCTATGCCCCTCGTTACATTTTTTCCAAGCAGCTCAAGCTGGACGGGGATTCCGTTTAAGTAGATGCACCGCCACTAGAGCTTAGCACTTCATGAACACCTTTGCTGCTGACCTTGAACCACAAACCACAGGAAGTTTCAATGCTTTGGGTGAATAGGGAAGTGAAAGCAGGCATCCTCCAGATATAAGGTCGCCAGGATATCCCCCACCTCCAGCTGGTCCAGTACGTGCTGCAACGGGGCCATCCTGAAATTTTGGTATTTCCTAAAAACTTGTTGAGGCGCCTTAAGTCTAGGATTGGCCTCCACCCCACTGACTTTTTTTCATACCAAAAAGTCTGGAGGCCCAGAGGTGCTATGGGACGGGCTCTATCGCCCGCTTTCTTAGTGTGGCTTAAAACATCTTGCAGCAGAAGTGTAGTCCTTGACATGCCACAGGAGGAATGGGAGGATACCTGGGTTGGAATTCCATGGTGTGTTGCTGATGAAGAAATGGCCAGCACCCATTTGTCCGTGGTGATGGTCTTCCACTTGGCCACAAAGTTTGCGAGCCATCCAGCCCACTGAGGTGCGAAAGTGGGGGACCACACACTTCTTGTGAAGGTCAATAAAAGAATAACGGTCCTGTGACCCATGGAAATAGCTCCTCTTAGAAATGTGGCTCGAACGTCCTCCGAGACTGACAAGCTACGATTATCACCAAGCAGCAGGTGATCGACAGCCAATTCACTGCAACATTAGGGACAGGATCTTCACCAGCCTTAAACACTAGCTCTAGACGGACAGAACACCCCATCACCCCACACCGAAGGACAGAAGCCCGTACATGCTATGGGGCTACCCCAGAAGAAATAACCACTGAGGCAACACATTAAATGGCAAAAAATGAATCAAAAACCTCCACATTCAATAGTGGATCCCACAAACTGTTGTGTGTGAAAACTATGTTCTAATTAACACTTCAGGGCGAAGTATAAAACATAACCTAGCTCTCCCCGATGTGATCCAAGCTACAAAGGGGAAAGCACCTCCACGCACGACACACCCACAAGGTAAACAAACAGAAGGACATGGGACACATAGATATTGTATGACTGAATCTTCAGGGACCCTGTATTTGCTCAAAAGAGCCAGGGAGCAATTTGTGTGCCCACACCATTATAAACCATGATCCCATTCTTGTGCTCACAGAAAAAATGAATAGTTCCACAATAGGCCTCACAAGCCTTACCTAATTTTCAGGCATCTATTTATTATTGTACACCCCCATCTTCTAAGACAGCAGGCATCTTCTCCGGGAGCCGACAGCAAATTAGTCGTCTCGGATGTTGGGGCCAGTTCATTCCCTTTTCACTTTTAGACAAAACTCCAAAAAGCAGTGAACCTGACAACATGAACCGATGGTCTATAGTGCATAGAGTCCCTTTCACATTACCATCCATCAATGGCTCTGCCATTTCGAGTATCCCAACATTTTGGGGAATCATCCAATGATCGTTACCTTGGGAAACAACCCCATTTGCAGGGGGCAGACCACTCGAATGATCCTTTTGAGCGGCCGTCTCGATTAATGCAGCTGCTGCAAGGGCAGTGTTAGTTTTCCGCCAGGTACCCAACACCAATATCTGTAGAAGGACGTTGGGAGGGTCAGTTATGTGTAACACGGTCACAATGAACTAAAAGAAATTCAAAGTCCAATCTGACTATTAATACATGAATGACCAGCCACTGGATGGCGGAATCAAGCCAGGACTGTCTAAGGGGGCAGCAAAGACCGGTTGCTGCCAGCGAGCGGTGTCGTAGCCATCACACCCAGGAGGCAAGGCGTTGGCATATCTCGTAAACATCTCTCCTGTCCCTGCAAGGCACATCCACTGGTGCCTGTGGGTTAATGGATACTGACTGGCAGCACGTCTTCCAGGCAAAGAAAACCAATTGCTGTCCCCGGAAGGCGGCCGCCTACCCTATGCCGAACCTCCACCGTGTCTGAAATGCACAGGAGCTGGATTTCCAGAGCGAATATGACCAACCGCCCCTCTGCCATTGGGACTGAAAAACGACGTGTCCTCCCAATGTCACATGACATGAGGTTCAATTCTCCAAGGCAGACCAAAGAACTAGTTACTTACCAACTGGTAACGGTCTTTTGATTGGATGCTCCTCCCAACGTATTCCACATCTTTGACATGTAATTTCCACAGCTGTGTACTTTGGAAACTTTTTCGGCAGAGGGCGTCCTGCGTCAAGTCGATGTCCCTTGAGGGCGACGTCACTGGATGTTATAAATTGGACGCACAGCGCCCGTAGCCTCAGTTTATTTTTTTCCCCTCCATAACGTGTGGCCCAATCTAATGCCTGCTTGACTGCACATTGCCTTGCGGAAACGTAAACTGCAATCGCATGGGAAATTCTCCAGAGGGGCAGGCTGGGAGGGCGATGTGGAATACGTTGGAGGACCATCCAATCAAAAAAACGTTACCAGTTGGTAAGTAACTAGTTCTTCGAATGGATTGTTTTCTCCAACGTATTCTACATCTTTGATAGACTCCCAAAGCAGTCCCAGAAAATGGAGGGAAAAGAATTTAGAGTACCCAATCAGATGGCGGAATAAAGAACCGCCTTTCCAAAGGCCATATCTTGATCATGGATTGTATCCAGGGAATAATGTTTAACAAAGGTGTGGATAGAAGCCCAAGTGGCTGCATCACAAATATTCCTAATAGGAGCACCCCGCTGTAGGGCTGTGGAAGTAGCCACACCCCTAGCGGAATGAGCTTGCAATCCTTCAGGAGGGTCCTTGCCCGCCAATCAGTAACATTCAGTAATAGTGAGGATAATCCACCTGGACAAGGTCAGTTCGGTAACAGCCTGGCCCAATTGGTGTCCACTCTGACCCTGGACATCCTAGAAATATAAAAGCTCAGAAGAAGGAAGAACCACTTTCTGGCTCAAATTAAATTCAGAAACTACCTTAGGTAGAAAGGAAGGATGTGCCCTCAGTACAATCCCGTCCTTGTGGAACACAGTAAAGGGCTGCTTAGATGAAAGTGCCTGCAATTCACTCACGCTGCGAGCGGAAGTAACCGCAACCAAGAACACTGTCTTGATGGACAATCTCAAAGGACAAGAGTGCAAAGGTTCAAACAGAGAACCCATTAGAAATTTCAATACCAAATTTAAATCCCAAACTGGCACCTGGAAAGGGGGCAGCAGGAACACAGTCAGTCCTTTAAGAAGTTGAGAAATCAAAGGAATCTTGAAGTAAGAGCATTCTTCAGACGAGCGCTCAAATATAGACAGCGCCGCCAGGTAACCTTTAATCGTGCCTGCTTGAAGGCCCGTGTGGGCCAAAGAAAGTAAGAAAGACAAAACCATAGGAATGGACCACTGACAAGGAACAACATTTTTTCCTCTGCACCAGTCGCAAAGCTTATGCCAACGGCAACGGTACAGGGATTTTGTCACTGGCCTTCTGGCCGAAAGCAACACCTCCATCACATCATCCAGGAGGTCCCAATCCTTATATTTCAACCTTTCAGATACCAAGCTTGAAGGTTGAGAGTCCTGACCTCTGGATGGAGAATCTAACCCCCCCCTTCTCGCGAGAGCAGATCCTCTTGGTAGGGAAGACGGCATGGAGGGCAAATGGACATTTCCAGAAGGTCTGGGTACCACACTCTCCTTGCCCAATCCGGATCAATGAGGATCATGTGGGATCCGAACCTCCGTAACCCTTGATGAATGATGGGGACTGGAGGAAACACATACAGAAGTGGGAATGGCCAATCCACTACGAACGCGTCCCCTAAGGCTCCTCTCGGAGGAAATTCCCTTGAGCAGAATCTCTCGGACTTCCGGTTGGCACTGGTGGCGAAGAGATCCATTTGTGGGGTTCCCCAAAGGGCGAAGATCTCCAGAAGGGCTTCCTGAGCCAACTCCCACTTGGGAGAGGCTGTGCTCTACCTGCTCCGAGCATCCACTGTCGCATTTTCATCTCCGGCCAGATGAACTGCCGAGAGCGAAATTCCCTGCTGGATGGCCCAGAACCAGAGCTGCATTGCCTCTCTGCACAACGGGAGTGACCCTACCCCCCTTTTTTTGTTGAGGTAATGCATGGCCACTGTGTTGTCCATCATGATCAAGACACTCTTCCCCCGCACAGACGGCAGGAAACATTCAGGGCTAGCCTGATGGCCCTCGGCTCTAACAGGTTGATGTGTTGTCTGCATTCCGACGGAGACCAACGACCGCTGGCTGTCAGATCGTTGGCATGAGCTCCCCATCCTGTGAGGGATGCGTCTGTCACTACAGTCACCTCTGGCCATGGTTGCCAAAACTGCTCCCCCTTCATCAGGTTCCCTTAGTTGGCCCACCACAGAAGATCCTGGGAGACAGAGAGCGGAATCTGAACGGGATCTGACATCTTGCCTGAGCACTGCGACTACTGCATCTTGAGGACCCATTGCAGGGATCTCATTCTCAGCCTGGCCTCTGGCACCAGAAAAATGCAGGAAGCCATGAGGCCGAGCAACCTTAAGAATTCGAAAGTCGGGTTACTCTGGGCATGTTGAAACTTGTCAACTATATGCACAATGTGATGAGCCCTCACCTTGGGAGGCAAGCACTTCCACAAGGACGTGTCCAACACAGCCCCGATGTAGTGAAGCTGTTGGGAAGGTGTCAGATGCGACTTCTTGAAATTGAGGGAGAAGCCCAGCCTGTGGAGGGAGCGGCAGGTGAGACCGAGGTGATCCAATGCTTGCTCAGGAGAATGCGCACGGATCAGCCAGTCGTCCAGGTAGGGGTAGACGTGAATCCCCTCGCCTGAGATAAGCTGCCACCACCACCATTAACTTGGTGAAGACCCTCGGGCGGAGGTCAATCCAAATGGCAGGACCCAAAACTGAAAGTACAAGTCGCCAACCACAAACCTCAGGTACTTTCTGTGCTTGAGATGAACAGCACATGAAAGTAAGCATCCTGTAGGCCCAGAGACACCAACCAATCCTGAAGTAGAAGGGCCTGGAGGACTTGAGAAAGAGTGAGCATCTTGAACTTGTCCTTCCTGAGAAGTTTGTTCAACCAACGCAAGTCCAGGATGGGTCTCAATCCCCCGTCTTTCTTTGGAATAAAAAAATAAGGGGAATACCGTCCCTTGTTCCTCTCTGCTACAGGCACCAGTTCTATAGCACCTTTCTCTAGCACGGTCTAGATTTCCTGCACAAGGAGCGGATCAGGAAGCTTCAAAGGGAGATTCCCCGGTGGATTGTTGTGAGGCCGCTTTAGGAAGGGAAGGCAGTAGCCGTGTGGATTGTATCAAGCACCCACGCATCCCAAGTAATAGCTCGCCACTCTTCGAGATGCTGAGACAGTCTGCCCACAACCGGCGAACCATGGGTCATGGCCTCATGACTGTTTTGGAACGGCTGCGGCATCGCCTGAAGGCAAATAGGCAGCTGCCTGAGCGGCTTTGGCACCTTTATTTCCCCAACAGCCACGGGTACTTTTACGGTGACCCCTTTGACTGGCGATCCCTCTTGTTCTACCAAAGGTGGAGCAGTAAAGAAAAGAACCTCCCCTCCACTGCTGTCCCCTAGGACGAAAAAGGAGAGGTTGACGCACAGCTGCGCTCAAAGATTTAGCAGCAGCTTTTGAGATCTGCAACCTCTCAAGGCTCTCATCAGCCTTCCTGGCAAACAAATGCACTCCATCAAAGGGCATGTTCAAATCACGGGCTTGCACATCCGGAGCAAAACCCGACTTCCGCAACCACGCAAATCTGCTTATCACGGTGCTCGCATCCATGGACCGGCTAACACTGTCGGCTGTGTCCAAACCCGACTGAAGGGATTCACACGTGGCATCCTTGCCATCTTGCACGAGAGCAAGGAACCCATCCCTTTCTTCCCCTTTGGGAATATGCTCAGCCGCTAGAGAAACCCAATTCCACAGAGTGTGTGAAAACCTTGCCAAGGCACAAGTGGAGTTGGCAGATTTCAACGCCATACTCCCCGCAGAAAACACCTTGCGTGCCCAACCATCGAAGCTTTCGTCGTCCCTATCAGGAGGGATGGTAGGGTACGAAGCCTGCCTCCAGGTGGCTGTAGCCGCCTGAACCACCAAAATCTCGGGAGTGGGGATGAGACGAAAGGTATCTGGGGTCGCTACCGGAAGGGCTGAATTTTTTGGTTAATTTGTTAACAGCCGAAAGAGATTCCAGTGACTGTCAAGCAGCCGCCACCCTTTTCTGTAAAGTCAGATGAAAAGGTAACACCGGGTCAGAGGACAGACCTTGAGCTAAAATGTCCGTTAGATAATCTTGCACAAAATCTTCAGGAGGACTGGACCAGCCCAGATCCTCCGTGACCCTAGTCATGAGCCTCCTGTAGGACGACTTAGCATGAGCCCCAGGCTCAGGCCTGCCAAATTTCACTTCCGGAGAAGTGTCCAGACCACTGGCATCATGAAGAGGTTGCCTCAACTCATCCAAATGACTGTCCAGAAAAGACAGGAGCCACCTCATACTCAACAGGGTCCATATCAAAGTCTGACCTTTCCTCCTCCTCATATATGTCCTCCAGAGGGAGGGAAAAGCCCTGCCTTGGGACAGAAGAGGGTCTGGAGTCCAACCACAGGCCGCACAGACTTGTAAGGCGCCTTCCTTGGAGGATCCAAAGTATCCGGGATGTCCAACGGTACATTTCGGGCAAAAAGCCCCCAAGGCGTTGAGGGCGCCGAAGGTTTCAGCGTCAACATCAACACCAAGGGCTGGAATGAAAGCAAAGCTTCAACATCGGTATCCGACAGACATGGCGCCGACGGAGTCGACACTGACCTTGAGCCCTTACCCGGTTTCTGCGGACTCGCTGGAGACGAGGACCGAGACCGGGCAGCACATCTCTTGCGACTATCCCTGAGCCTTGTCTGACCTGGACCTCGCAGGTTCCCGATGAGCGTCGTGTCGAGGACCCGAGCCCGAAGGCGTGCGAGCCATGGTACGAGACCGTTCCTTGCCGGCTTCATCAGAAGGCGCGGACGGAACTGTGCCCTGCGATTGAAAAATTGCTAACATCTGCTCTCGAAAGGCAGTCCATTCCTCTGGAGTCGAGGACTTTGTCGGGCAAACTACTTTCCGTGCGGCTCCATCCTCCGAGGAGGATGGGGAAGACGACCGGTGACAGAGCTTCCAAGAATGCTGAGACGAAGAGGACGAATGGCGGGAACCACTCTGGGACCGAGAACCCCGGTAGTCCTCCCGACACAGAGTCGAATCGTCGGTTGACATCCCCTTGGGCTTCGATTTACGGGACTTACTGGGTTTAGAACCCCTACCTACCTGAAGCTTCCCCTTAAGCTCCAGCAAGGCCTTAGCAGTCAGCGACTTGCATTTGGAACAGTCATCCGTGTCGTGAGTCTCACCCAAGCACAGCAAACAAATGGGATGCGGGTCGGTAATCGACATTTTCGACTTGCAGTCCTGGCAAGTCTTGAAGCCAGACCACGGATTCGGAGGGGTTGAAGAAGACAACCTATTCACAAGGAATACACGAGACGCGCCGAGTCTCCGAAGCAAACAGGTTTGCAGAAAAAAACGGAACTGAGGCTACACGCGCTGTGCATCCTATTTATAACATCCGGTGACGTCGCCCTCGACGGAGGCCCTCAAGGAATATTGACCCGACGCCATCTACGCAGGACGCCCTCTGCCGAAAACATTTCCGAAGTACACAGCTGTGCACATTACATGTCAAAGATGTGGAATACGTTGGAGGTACAATCTATTCGAAACAAAACTTACCAATGAATCCTGAAGCACTCTCTCTAGGATGGTCACACAATTAATGGTGATCTGGCCCTGTCCACCGTGTACACGGTTCTATTATTCCAAAATGATCCTGTTGCTGTGCTTCCTTCAGAGCGTAGGAGCAATTCTGACGCCACTGGTGTGCATGATGCATCACATGATCTACGGGTGTGATCCGTGTTAAGTTAGGCACGTTGTTATATCGCATTCTCAAGGAAGACTATGCCTCTTACTACGAAAAGGAAAAAGAGAAACTGCAATCCAGCAGTGATGGGTTCCCCAGATTGTATTTTCTTATGCCATTTCCAAGATTTATAAAGATCAATGGCTCTGTGGTCCGGTAGTATCTGTTGTGTCACTAGATACAACACTTTTACCAATTCAACGTTGTAATAACAATAGCCATTGAATGTCTTCATTTAGGCCAATTTCATTTGTTTTTTATCTGTAAATCCAACGTCGCTCCAATTTCGTGAGTCTATACTGCATAGAGAATTGGCTTGAGTCCTGCTGCAATTCGTCAACTGTCGAGTGTAGGTCTTCCTCCGTGTGATTCTCAGTAAGAAAGTGTTGTACCAATGGTGCTGCAACACTTATCGTCCGAATTCGTGATCTATGCTTACTGATGTGTGTGGAGATTTTTCTGGTTGTCATAACGATATATAGCAAATCACACGGACACTTAATGACATAGATGACGTTACTTGATAGGCAGTTTGTAAATTGTCAGAGTTGCCAATTAAAGGTACTCTGATTGAATCTAGTGGTTCTAGACGTAAAATGCAAACACTGCATTTACCACATGGAAAGTGACCCACTATTTGTTTTCTTACGTGGTTCCAGGCTGCTCTAAGACTGTTCTGAGCAAAATTGGTTCCAATTGGTTGTAATCTCGATTGCACCAAACAATCTCACACATTACTAGACCGTTTCAAGCAAAAAGTGGGAGGCCCCTCATGCACCCTGTACTGGTTACTAAATTCCAGTGTCTCTTGATCAATTTCTTGATCTGCACCGTTTGGGGGGAGAACGTAGTGACACATACAATCTGATCTGAGTCACTGTTTCTCTACCTTGGGCGTAGAAGATGTTCTCGTGGTGTCCAGCGTGCTCTTTTTGCTGATCTCTTTACGAGTTTCCGGGAGTACCCTCTTCCCAAAAGTCTATTAGCAAGACTGTTGGCATGTTGTTCAAAATCAACAGTGTTGTTACAATTAGGTCAAAGATGCAAAAACTGCCCATTGGGGCAGATTATCCTTTTGAGAATGCGGGTGCTGGCTAGACTATTCCAATAGTGTGTAGGGGTCAGTATCCTTTCTATAGAGTTATATATATATATATATGTATATATATAGCCTTGCTGGTGAGAGATGATCAAGTCCAGGAAGGGTAGCTGTGTAAAGGTGAGGGTTGCTGTTACACTCATTCAGCCAAACCAAAAAGGTGCCCAGATGTTCTTTGGTGCCTTTCCAGATAAAGATGATGTTGTCTATATACCGTTTCCAGTTGGCAACATTATATGCAAATGGGTTGTGATAAACTGTTCTTCAAAATCTGCCATGTAGATGTTCGAAAGACTTGGGGTGAAGGCTGCCCCATGGCAGTGCCCTGTTTCTGAATATATATATTATCCAAAAATTCAAAAAAGTTGTCACCTAGGGCAATTTCTAAGAGACTCAGTATGAAACCCGTGGGTATACCATGTGGAATTGGACTATTCAACTTCCGTTCAATACAACCTCCTCCTGTGGAATGTTAGTGTATAAGGTAGTGATATCCAAGGTGACCAGCAGACTGGAATCACCGTCCATTGTTAATCCCTCATAGTAATTTATCGTGGCCATGGTATCTATTAAGAAAGATGGCGAGTCCTCTGCCAGGTCATGGACGACCCTTTCTATATATTTACCACATGGTTGGGGGGCGGGGAGTGGGGTATAGGCAGTTTTTGTGCACTTTCGGTAGTGCGTATATAGTTGTTAATCGACACTCTCTTGGGGTAAAAGAACAGGCCTCTTCTGTGGTCAGGACGCCTGCTTCTATACCCGATGTATACAAATCCTGTAAAGTTGTCATGAGTTCATCTGTAGGGTCAATACGAATCTTGGAATAATGGCTTTCGTTGTTAATTAAAGGCATACACCATGTTTTCATAGTGTTCCTGGTCCATCACTACTATTCCCCGCCTTTATCGGCTGACTTAATGATTATGGTTTTATTACTGGTTAAAGTTTTTAAAGCCTTGTTTTCATCTTGAGTCAAATTTTGTCTCTGCCGCAATGTATTGTGCTGGTTAGTGATCTCGGGTAGAGCTTCGAGGACCATCCTCTCGAAGGAAATAATCTCAGGCAGGGTCTCATCGATTCCTGATGTTAATGACAATTTAGGTCTAAAGCCCGTCAAGGACTGGTCAGCTTTGTCTGGTTTATCCATGAAAAAGGCCCCAGGTCTAATCGTTCTGAAAAACCTTCTTAATTCAATTTCCAGGTTGCTGGTGGAATTTTCTGTGGTTGGCACAAAGCTCAATCCCTTTCTTATAACACTTTCCTATGCTGGGGTGAGTGAATTACTCAGACAGGTTGAACACCACTGTTTCACTCTGTGTTACCGAGGATAGTCCCATTGCCTGGTGTGGAACGTTTTCAACTGTCCCACCGGAGGACCAGTGCCTCTGTTCGGAGGACGTCTGCCTCTGGGACCGCCCCCGGCCTAAAAAAATTTGGCCTCTGCTATTGGTGCCTTGCCCCCGGGAGAGGTTCCCTGGATCACTTCCCGAGGAACTCTCATCCGAGAATCTAACCCACTGTTTGTTTCCATATGGCCTATTTTGGAATTGGTTATTCCAATTGGGTGCCCTATAATCCTTTGCCAAATAGCGATACATTTTTTCTCTTGAAAATGCTGCAATATCTGTTGTCAATTTATTAAATTTCTTGAGCAAATTACATTTCTCAAAGGTTTGGGATCGGCCTCCACCCTCCTGTTTTCTTTCGGACCAGAAAGTATCTGGAGTACAATCCGGAGCCCTGGCGGTGCTGTGAAACAGGCTCTATTGGCCCTTCTTTTAACATTGCGTGGACGTCCTGCAGCAGCTGTGCCATGTGCAGTTCTTGACGAGCCACACGGTAATACGAGGACACCCGAGTTTGAACTCCAAGGTGTGCCCCTGTCTGAGAGCATCCAGCACCCATCTGTCAGTGGTGATGGTCTTCCACACACTGACGAACCTCACCAGTCGGCCTCCCACTGGGGGTGCACAAGTGAGGGCCCGAGTCCACAGCCGGTTCAGGCCTATTTCGGTTTCAGTGCTCTGCCCTGCAAGTGATGCCGACACTGTCCTCTACTGCCATATGCCTGTGAGCGGCCTCTGTATGGCTCTTACGTCGTGGAGCGGGAAGGCTGCTGATAAGAGGTGATGTAGCCCTTGGAGGATCTACAGGGCTTTCCCGTAGAGGAACGAAAGGACAACTGACATTGCTGCAGAGTATCCAGCGAACGTGCCGTCTCAGTGTCACTCTTGATGATCTGAAGAGACTGGTCGACCACCTTGCCAAACAGGTTTTCACCGTCGGATGGCATGTCCAACACCTTAGACTGAACGTCCAGCCTGAAGTTGGTGGCTTTGAGCCACGGTTGACGACGAGACACTTTGTTTCCCATCTGACGGAATCCGCGATGTCCACCACCACTGTGGTCGGAGGCCACCCACCCCCCCGCTCCTCCCCAGAACAGCTCAAGAGCTTCTACCTTCTTGTCGTTAGGAAGGAAATCCAGTATAGGTCCCAAAATGCACCATAGTTCCCAGACGTAGTGAGCTAAAATGGCCAGGCCATTTGTGTCTTTAATGGTGCGGCAGCCATATATATAATCCCTTTTCCCAATAGTCTCCAGCTTCTTCCCCTCTTGGTCCGGGGTCACCAGAGCCACGGACGACCAGTTCGCCATGCGTTTCCTGGCTGTGGCAGGGACCACAGAATCTGGTGAAGGCTGGAACCAAAAGCACTTCGGGGACTTTGTATTTTTTCTCGAGCCTATCCCGCTTTAGTGGGGCGTTGCTCAGATTCTTCAGCAGCGCTAGGCCTTCGTCCCAGATATCATCCAACAAGCGTAAGGACATGATAGTCTTCCTCCTGGACTTGCAGCATTGATAAAGGAACCCTTCCGTTTTCATCACCTCAGGAATCAGTTGAAATAGCTCAGAGGGCCTGGCTCTCATAGAATGGAAAGAACCAAACTCATCCGGATGAGAGGCCCTGTGTGCCATTCGCACCTCCCGGTTCCCCATCTGCCGTCACAAAGTAATCGGCCTCATCAGTGTCCATCGCCGCAGCCGTGGCAGGATCCCCCATTGGAGTTAGATCCTGGGTGAGAGCGGTAGTGTTGGCTGGCGCCTAGGACCAGCAGGGTTCTTTGACTTGCGTTTGGTATAGAAGAGCTTCTGGGAAGTGGTCTTGGAGGACTTCTCAGCGAAGCAGTGGTTAGCGTAGATGGCAGTCTCTGTTGGATTTCTGATAAGTGAGTGCAGCGTGGTCAGAATGTCCAACGACACATCCCTAGGCTGGCGCGTTGCAGGGTTGAGAGCGGGAGGCACTGGGCCGGTACTACTCCTGTGAAGAGACCGACGACTGAGTTCACCTCGCTGTGAATCAACATCCGATAAGTGTGCCTGGCCTCCTTCATGGTCCGAATAGTAGCCCTCGGGTAGGTCCTCATACTCCTCAGACCTAGCATAATTGTGCACCAGTACATTTGGCTCAGCTCCTTCTACTGCACCCCAGGTAGGGGATGTAGAAACCTTACTCCTTGTCCTATCCTGAGACTTCTGGAGGAGAACAGCTGCTGTCCGCTTTCAAGGGTCTTCGCCGAAGTTGCAGCGGTCACCTCACGCCACGCTGGACTTGGCCGATCCGTCTTGCTGGGTGGTCGATCATAGGCTCCGGAAGTGACATCAGGCGTCCTACATATACCACGTCACTACGCCTGATGCCTTGCTCAAACGCTGCATAGGAAAACTGAAGGAGGCTAGCCAGCCTAAAAAAGCAACAAACCAGCCTTAAAAAGCAACTATGGAATAGAAACCAACAGCTTAAAAACATTCCAATAAGACAACATTTTTTTTTGTTTTTGTTAATTTAGTGACTGAGATGAGCACCCCAAAGCCAAGGCCAACGCACTTCATGAAATCAGAAGCGAAGAGCCATATCACTTTCTAAGCAGGGATGGCTGGGAGGTGCGAGGAGGAATCTGCGCGTGAAGAATCCTTAGAAGAACAAGTTACTAAGCCCTGATAACGTTCTTTCGATTGGATGTCCCTGCCACGTATTCCTCATCTTATGATAACTATCTCTCCAGCTTCAGCTGCTTTGGAATTTATTTTCGACAGGGGTCGCCGTGTGCCGTCTCGTCGAATCGATGTCCCTCGAGGACCTATGTTTGACTTCATCATCAGTATAAGTAGCGCATGCAGCGCCTGTTGGCTTCAGTTCAGTTTTTCCCCTCCTGAAGAGGAATTACCAGGCATACCATAGACTGTAGGCTCCCAAGAAAGCGTAAAGTGTAAGAACACGTAAATTCTATGGCATAGTAGGATGGGAGGATCGATGAGGAATACGTGGAAGGAACATCCAATCAAAAGAACGTAACCAGGGGTAAGTAACTTGTTCTTCAAATGGATTGTGTCCTCCCACGTATTCCTCACCTTATGATAGACTCCCAAAGCAGTAATAATTTAGTGATGGGAGTACAAATTAAATTTTGTTCTAATCATGGACCGAATGAAGGACAGCTTTTGCAAATTATCCTCCCCGACTGGAAGATGAATCCAAGCAGTAATGTCTCACAAAAGTGTAAACAGACAACCAAGTGGCCGCTGAACAAATGTCTTTGATTTGGAAACCTCTTTGAAGAGCAGCAGTGGTTGCCATCCCTCTTTTGAAATGTGCCCTTAGGCCTTCTGGCGTGTCTTTACCTGCTAATTTGTTACATTCACCTATAGCCAGGATGATCCATCTGGATATGGCTTGTTTTGTAACAGCTAGACCCAATTTGGGGCTGGTAAAGCTAATAAATAATTGGTCATTTTGGCAAAATTTAGCCATTCTAGGTGTGTAAAAACAGAGCCCTTTTTGGGTTCAGTCCATGTAATCTTTCCTCCTCCTTTTCCGGATGGAGAGGTGGATAGAAAGTTGGTAAAGTGATTTTCTGCAACAAGTGGAAGTCAGCGACTACATTATGTAAAAACGGTTTCACCTTGAGAACAACCAGGTCTTTATGGAAAACTGTATGTGGAGGTTTACAGGAAAGAGCCTGCAACTCTCTTACCATGCGGGCTGACGTTATTGCAATAAGCAAAACAGTTTTGAATGCTAAAAGTCTTTATGGGCATGAGGTTAAAGGCTCAAAAGGAATGCATGTTAAAAATCTTAACAGCATATTGAGATCCCATACACGGACATTGAATGGAACTGGTGCAAATACATTATTAAGACCTTTTAAGAAGTGAACAATCAGAGAGATCTTAAAATACAAATCCTCTTCTGAAGAGCCCCAGATTTGCCAAACGTAACAAAAAGGAAACCACCTTAGGTGTGTCACATAGAAAGGGATCCACATTCTTATCCCAGCACCAGCTACTGAACTTGTTCCAAAGGCAGCAGTACAAAGATTTTGTTGCTGGCCTTCAGGCAAAATCAAGATCTGCAGTATGTCATCTGGGAGGTCCCAATCCTTGTGCCTCAACCTCTCAGAGACCATGCGTGAAGGTTGAGTGTCTTGACTTCTGGATGGAGAACCCAACCCTCCTCTCATGAGAGAGGATCCTCTCTTTAGGGGAAGATGTATTGGAGGGCAGATGGACATGACTAGAAGGTCTGTTTACCACGTCCTCCTGGCCCAATCGGGGGCAATCAGGATGGATCATGTGCTTCCTGAACTTTCTCAACCTCCTAACTACCTGAGGAATGAAGGGGACTGGAGGAAACACATACAGGAGTTGAAACTCCAAGTCCACTACAAACACGTCTCCTAGAGCTCCTCTTAGGGGAAATTCCCTGGAGCAGAAAAGTTTGCACTCTGGTTGACACAGGTCGCAGACAGATCCATTTGAGGGGTTCCCCAAAGGGTGAAGATCTCTTGAAGGACTTCCTGAGCTAGTTCCCACTCATGTGAGACTGTGCTCTGCCTGCTCAGAGCGACGGCTGCCGTGTTCTGCTTTCCGGCTGGATGAACTGCTGATAGAGAGATTCCTTCTCGACTTGCCTAGAACCAGAGATGCATTGCTTCTCTGCACAGGGGTAGTGACGCTAGACCTCCTCTCTTGTTGAGGAAGTACATGGCCACTGTGTTGTCTGACATTATCAGGACATTCTTTCCCTATACAGAGGGCAGAACGGCCTTCAGCTCTAGTCCGATTGCCCTTCGCTCCAAAAAGTTGATGGAGACTCCGATGGAGACCAACCACCGCTGATTGTCAGATCGTTGGCGTGGGCTCCCCACCCCATGAGTGAGGTGTCCGTCACTACTGTTATCTCCGGCCATGGCTGACGAAAAGATTGTCCATTGAGAATTTTGTCGCTGCAAGGCCACCACAGAAGGTGCTGAGACACGTTGCTCGGAACCTTAAGGTGGTCTGATATTCTGCCTGAAAACTGGGACCATTGAGTCCCGACAGCCCATCGAAGGGATCTCCTTCTCAGGCGAGTCTCTGGCACCAGGAAAATGCAAGATGCATTGAGACCGAGCAACCTCAACGTTTTCTTTTTTTTTTTTTTTTAAATCGAAGGCCAGAAGATGCTGGACACTCTGGAATTTGGTGGCCATTTGCATAATGTGTTGGGCTTTCACCTCGGGTGGCGAGGCTTTCCCAGAGGAAGCAAGTCAATTTTCTAGGTAGGGCTAGACATGAGTCCCCCCACACGCTTCCTCTCCTGAGACTCGCTGCCACCAACACCATTAACTTGGTGAAAACCCTCGGGCGGAGGTCGAAACTGATAATGAGAACTGCCAACTGCGAACCTCAGGTATTTTGTGCTCGAGATGGATAGGAACATGAAAGTAATCATCCTGAATGTCTAATGATACCATCCAGTGTTGGAGTTGGAGAGCATGAAGTATTTCGGAAAGAGTAACCATCTTGAGCCTGTCCTTCCTGAGGAACTTGTTCAATTTTCTTAAGACCAAGATGGGTCTCAATCCTCTGTCCTTTTTGGGAATCAGAAGGTATGGTCAAAATTTCCTACACAAGGAGCGGATCTGGAATTTTGAATGAGTTGTTTCCCGGTGGATGATCCAGAGGCTTTTCTTGGAAAGGAAGGCAGTAACCTTGGGCTACAGTGTCCAGTGCCCAAGCATCTGAAATAATGCCTCGCCATTCGTTCAGATGCTGAGTAAGTCTGCCTCCCACCAGGGTCTTGTGAGTCAAGGCCTTAGAGTGGTTTTGAGGTGGATGAAGCAGCGGCTGATGGTAAATTTGCTGCTGCTCGGGTTGGCTTAGCACCTCTCCCTCCTCTAGCACAAGGGAATCTTCTCTGACCTCTGACCAGCTTTTCCTCTTCCTCTTCCAATGGAGTAGTACAATCGAAAGGAATGGACTTACCTATCCAGGAAGATGAGCCAGAGTAGGCGTGTTGAGGCTGTGTAATGGTGGCGCTAAGGGATTTAGCTGCCGCCTTTGAGGTCTGCAGCTTTTTCAAACTCTCAAACAGCCTTGAGCCATCAAAGGGCATGTTGAGTAGTCTAGCTTGCACATCTGGTGCAAACTCTGACTTCCTCAACCACGCAAACCTGCGTAGCACTGTGCTAGCTGCCATGGATCTGCTGATGCAGTCTGCAGTATCCAGACCTGATTGGAGACAATCAACCATTGCTTCCTTACCATCGTTGATGATTGCCAGGAAGCCATCTCTTTCCTCTCCTTCTGGGATGTGGTCAGCCTCCATAGCTACACAGTCCCACAGGGTAAACATAAACCTTGATAAGGTACAAGTTACATAAGTTGACTTTAACGCCATACTGCCAGAAGTAAACACCTTTCTCGCCCAGGCATCCACTCTCTTATCCCTATCAGGAGGGATAGATGGGTACGCCAACTGCTTGGTAGATGTAGTAGTCTGAACCATCAAACGTTTTGGTGTTGGATGTTTAGTCAGATACTCTGGGTCGCTGCTGGATGGCCTGTATTTTTTAGGAAAGTGTGTATTCACTGCAGCCGCAGTTTCTGGTGTATCCCAATTTGCTGAGACCCTTTTTTGTAGTGCAGTGTGAAATGGAAAAATGTGATCTTTCTGGGGACCTTGGTCCAAGATGTTTGTCATGTCATCCTGCTCAAAAGAAGTAGGAGGCCTGCTCCATCTCTATAACCTTACTCATTAGTCTTCTATATGAGAAGTCAGCATGTTCAGTAGGATCTGGTTTGCCGAATTCTAATTCGGGAGAAATATCTAACCCACTGGCTAACTAAAGGTGGTCATATAAGTCTTTTAATCTAGACACATCAGAAATCAGTTCATCTGGCACATTAGGGGTGCCAAATTGTAACCTAAATGGTGGTGGTGTGGTATCATCCAAAGGTTGTTCATTGTCTTTATAGATGGCTGATAAAAACTTAGAACAGTCTTTTTTGGGCAAAGTCTTGAAAACCTTTTCCTGTACTACCACCAGCTTTGATAATTTCGAAGTAATCGTCAACAATGACTCCTAAGTCAGTTTCACCTTTGCGTCGACTTCGATACTGGGGTCGATGGCTCAGATGCGGACGGTGTCAGTGACGGCGTCTACGTTGTCGACTTCTTATGTTTCTTCGAAGGAATCCTTGAGCTGGATTCCTGACTCGAAGCCCTAAACGAAATTCTCGTCAGATCGAGATTTTTCTCGATGCAGCACAGGCTTAAGACTCGGTTTCGAAGATTTTGTCTTCGACTTCTCTGTCATCTTTTCACAGATAGACAGGGGCATGGCCTTTCTGCTTGTCCTTCGAGGGGGTCGAGGCTGCATTCTCAAAGATTTTGAGCATTTCATTACAAAGCGCATCCCATTTTGCTGGGGAGTTGGATTTTGTTGGACACTTGGATTATCTCAGCCGAGCAATCACTGGAGGTCAATGGTGACCTATGATGCCATTTAATGGCCTTCTTCGAAGAAGACGAAGAATAGCGTGACCGACTTCTCGATCGAGACAGATTAGATTTTTTACATCAAAAATAATCCATCAACTCATCGGTCTTTCTCTTTGAACTCTTCGAAGAAAACTTTGAAGGCAACCTCCCCACCGCTAATTTACCTTTACGCTCCAAGAGCCTTTTCGGTTACCGCCTGTCAGGAGACACAGTCAGCGGTACGGTGACCAGTACCAAGACGCCACAGACATATGTAGTGGCGGTTGGTGATCAACATATTCGAACCACAGTCTTGGCACTTCTTGAAGCCCGTCTAAGACGTTGATGGAGCCGACGGTGAAGACATTTTCGAAATATAAATAACTATCAAAGTTCACAGTAATTCTTCGAAGCATTCACTCGGAAAAACGGAACTGAAGCCAACGGGCACTGCGTGCGCTTATACCAATGATGACGTTGACAGTCGAACGGAGGGCCTCGAAGGACATCGATTTGACTAGATGGCACACTGCGCCCCCTGTCGAAAAACTAAATTCCAAAGTAGCTGAAGCTGGAGAGATTCATCATAAAATGAGGAATACGTGGGAGGACACAATCCATTCGAAAGAACATTACGGTAAGGTAATTTCTCCTTCAATGGATTGCTTTTCTCCCGAAGATTCCTCATCTTGATAGACTCTGCAAGCAGTAAGCTAAGGGAGGAGTGTTAAGCAGAATCCTGGTGTCACGCTCACCTGATTCCCACGGGGGCGCTGGCCTGGTTTCGAGTGCTGATGCCTCTTCAATGGTGAAGCGCAGGGCTCTGAAGATGGATAGGACGGGCCCCTCTACTCTGGCTAATCTGGCTCGCAGGAATATCCTCCTGTACGTGAAAAAGGATTATTACATTCTGGCGGAATAATGCTCGAGCCTCCCACTTCCTTCCAACCCTCCTCGATACCCTTCCACGATCCCCCGTGAAGTCTCACCTTAGGGTCTGAAAGGACGAGCTCTCCATCCTGCTTCTGACGCAGGGGCGCGTTGAACCCAGTTACTTCACTGGATTGAGGTTGGATGGGAGTTCAGGTAAGCTTGATTATACTGGTAAGGCGCTGTAAAGTTCGGTTGCAAGTTCAAAAGTTCAAGCTTTAAATAATAATGTTCATTGTCTTTTTCAGGTGATGAAAGAAGATTCCTTTGGAGACTTCTTGCAACAAAGCGCTAATGTTGATGTCTTTTCCCCATAGGGGCCGGGGTTCGGAATGCCGGAGATATGGCGCCGACCCGAAGTGAAAAGTGCAGTTCCAGTAAAGATCTGGTAAGTCCTAGATGAGCGCTCAGGTAATGTTTTTGCATTCGCTCATCTAATGTCTTTGTCTTTTTTCCCCATAGGGGCCGGGGTCTGGAAAAAATGCCTGGAAGCAGCAAGACCCGAAATGAAATGGGAATGACCCAACAGGTAAGTCTTAGAAGGAAACTGAGCTTTTCCTATTCCCTTCCTTCTCTCACCTTGTGTTCTTGTCTTTTCCTCTCTAGGCTCTGGGAAGTGGCTGCGAATCCGGATGATCGCTGCTGAAGATGGAGGCGCCCAAGAAAGGTGAGTGAAATGCAGCGCTGCAGCGATCGGAGCGAAATGCTTTTAAAAATGATGTCTTCCTTTTCAGGATCGTCGGTGAGATGTCTCTGTGATGCAGGTTTAGCAGGTAAGGCCTTCTTCCTCTCCAATTCTCTTCTTATCACCCTTTGCAGGTGTCCCAGGATGCTGACAGGCGTGGCTGAAGTCCAGAAGCAGGAGCTGACACGGTGAGCGTCCAGCTGCTAGGTGCAGAACAACGCGAAGCACGTGTGGCTGTTCGGGTGGGGTTTAAATAGCTTTGGAAGAAGTTCCAGGTATGTATCCTTCCACCGATCAGGTATGTATCCTTCCCCGACCACACCCGGGTGGAAAGTAGTCCCACAGGTAAAGTAGTCCCATTCAGGCCTCAAGAGGGCCTGGATGTAGCAGCATGGTCTGCATCAGGTAAGTGCACATAAAACACTTGAACACATGTCCAGCTTTATGAGCCTGGCGCCTAAGGCGCCAGAACTGGGGTCCAACATGAGCCTGGCGCCTAAGGCGCCAGGACTGCGTCCAAAGGGCCCCAGCTTGGGCCCGCTGGAACTTCCCTGGGCGGAATGATGCCTGCCTCTGGGGTTGCTGGGTCGGACCTGGCTCCTTGGAGGTAGGCATCATGACAGTACCCCCCCTCAAGGCCCCTCCCAAGGTTGTTCCCTCCGGGGGTTTTGGCTTGTTCGGAAATCTCCAGTGGAACCTTTGTATTAATCGAGGTGCGTGAACATGGTTACTAGGCTCCCACGATCTCTCCTGAGGTCCATATCCCTTCCAGTCAACAAGATAGAAGAGTTTCGACTTTAACACCTTGGAGTCTAAAATGTCTTTAACTTTGAATTCTAATTCCCCTTCAATTTGAACTGGGTCTGGAGGCTTGGACAGTCGGGTTCCTGGTTGTACTGGCTTCAAAAGTGACGCATGAAAAACTGGATGAATATGCATGTTGGACGGTAAATCCAGTTTAAAGGCCACTGGGTTGATTATAGCTTTGATGGGATAAGGTCCTATGAATCTGGGATTGAAGGTTTGCGGGCCCTTGAGGGGTAAATGTTTAGTTGCTAGCCATACCTGGTCTCCTACTTGGTAAGGAGGAGTTTTACTTCGGTGCAAATCAGCGTTTTCTTTATACTTTTTCTTGGCTTGCTGTAAATGAGTGGCAGCTTCTTTGAAGGCTCGGGTTATTGTGGAATGCAGATGATTTACTGCGGGCATTTCCAGGGTCAGAGGTGGATCTAGGTCAGAGGTCCGAGGATGGTGACCATACAAAGTATAAAAAGGAGCTTGTCCGGTTCCAGAATGCGCTGAATTGTTGTATGCATATTCTGCGATCCAAAGGATGTCTTTCCAATTCAACTCGGATTGGTGTAACATGCACCGAAGATATTGCTCGAGAGTCTGATTGGTTCTCTCGGTTTGTCCGTCGGTCTGGGGGTGGTGGCTGGTGGATAACCGCACATCTATTTGTGCTAGTTGACAACACTTCTTCCAAAAATGGGAGATAAATTGACTTCCACGATCCGAGACTAATATGGAAGGGAAACCATGTATGCAAACTATATTCTCCAGAAATTCCTTGGCCAAGGTGGAAGCTGAAGGCAACCCTTTTAAAGGGATAAAGTGGGCCATTTTGGAGAATAGATCCACAATTACAAGGATAGTGTTGTAACCACCACAAAGGAGGCAGGTCAGTTATAAAGTCCATTGACAAGGTGTGCCATGGTGCCGGTGGAATATCCAAGGGTTGAAGTAGGCCGGCTGGCCTTTTCTGTTGACCCTTGTTTTGGGCGCAAATTCCGCAAGACAACACAAAAGACTTTGTCTTTTCTCCAAGAAGGCCACCAGAAGTGGCGTTTGATTTTTTCCTCCGTTTTAGCGATACCAGGGTGTCTTTCCATTAATGATTCATGATGATGGGCAATAACAAGTTCCTGCAATTCTTTACTTGGCAGAAACAACCGCTCCTGGAAGTAGGGTAAATCATCCTTAACGGTGTAATGAGGACCCTTTTGACTCCATTCCAGTAAGGCTGAAGAGTCTAGAAGTTGCTTTACTTGCGTTTGGATATCCTCAATAGTTTGCAATGAAGTTAAGCCTAAGATTCTTTGTTCAGGTATGATTGGCACAGGTTCTAAACTCGAATTGGGTTCTTCCATGCCAATCCGGGATAAGGCGTCTGCTTTACCATTCTTGCAGCCAGGGCGATAGGTAATTACAAAATCAAATTCCGCAAAGAAAAGAGCCCATCGGAGTTGTCGTGAAGATTGAGCTCTGGCCGTCTTTAAATACTGCAAATTTCTGTGGTCCGTAATTACAGTGATGGTGTGTCTTGCCCCGAGAAGGTAGTGTCGCCAAGCCTTGAAAGCAGATTTAATAGCCAGTAACTCTTTGTCGGTAATTGCGTAGTTGATTTCAGGAGGAGAGAATTTTCTGGACCAAAAGGCCACAGGGTGTAGTTGGTTAGTTTCTGGGTCTCTTTGCGACAGGACAGCTCCCATGGCCGAACTGGATGCGTCGGTTTCCACAATGTAAGGGAGATCTGGGTGTGGGTACCTCAATACAGGTGCAGAGGTGAATTTGGTTTTCAGGTCCTGAAAGGCTTGTTCGGCCTCAAGAGTCCATTCGAAGCGTTTATTTTTCTTTAGGAGAGCTGTGATGGGTTGGACTGTTCGTGAAAATTCCGGGATAAATCTTCGATAGAAATTGGCAAAGCCAAGCATGCTCTGAACTCCCTTCACCGAGCTAGGAGATGGCCATTTTAGGATGGCGTCCACCTTTCGCGAGTCCATTCGGACTCCTTGAGGTGTCAGGATGAATCCGAGAAACTCAACTTCTGTGGTATGAAAAACGCATTTTTCGAGCTTGGCAAATAGTTTGTGCTGGCGCAATTTCTCAGGAACTGCCCTAACATGTTTTCTGTGATCGGCTTCTGAAGAAGAGTACACCAGGATGTCGTCAATATAAACAATGACACAGACATCAATAAGTTCCCGAAAAACATCATTCATAAAGTACTGAAAGGCGGCAGGTGCATTGCACAAACCGAAGGGCATCACCTGATATTCGAAGAGCCCAAATTTGGTGCGGAATGCAGTCTTCCATTCGTCGCCTTCTTTTATACGCGGAGATAGGTGATAAGCTCCTCGGAGATCTAACTTGGTGTACACACTAGCGTCTTTCACCTGGTCGATAAGCTCAGGGATCAGGGGCAGAGGATAACGATTCTTAATCGTTATTTGGTTTAGGGCGCGATAGTCTATACATGTTCTAAGGTCGCCCTCTTTTTTCGGCACGAAGAACAAAGCTGAAGAGACAGGAGACTTGGACGGGCGAATAAAACCATTGGCTAGGTACTGATCTAAATACTGACGCAAATGCAGGTTTCTCAGGTTCCGTAAGAGCATAAATCCTACTACAAGGTAGTTGAGCATTGGGTACCAGATCGATTTGGCAATCATAAGATCGATGGGGAGGTAACGTGTTAGCCTGTTCTTTCTGAAAAACGTCTTGGAATTCTTGGTATTCTGACGGTAGCTGTACAGAGGTGGAAGTTGCTGAGGCTAAACCCATAGCTGGATTTCTTGGATAAGTTGGTTCACAATCAGGAACACTTATCTTCTTTGCTCGCCAGTCTATTCTTGGATTATGTGTTTCTAACCAAGGAATTCCAAGAATTACTTGAAATTGAGGGGCCTTGATCACATCAAACACGATTGCTTCCCGATGTCCATCCTGACCCACCAGTGTCAATTCAACAGTGGAATGCGTTACAGGCCCTGAGGCTATTTCGGTTCCATCTACTGTAGTAATGACATCTTGGGTTACTTTCGGGCGGAGAGGGAGCTTAATCCTGGAAGCCAATTCACGGTCTACGTAATTTCCAATAGCTCCACTATCGATGTATGCTTTTATAGCATGCAACTGCTGAGGCTGTTTTGGGTCCACGAGCACCATTGGCATGACAAAATGCGAGGTCAAACAGTTTGTTTTCAAGCTCGGCAAGCGGACCCCTACGCTTGTCGGGCTAGGTCGTTTCCCGAATCAGGTGTCAATAAATAGTTATCAGTGACTCCAACCACCTTCTTAGGTCGTTTAACCGGACAATTTCGAAGAAAGTGACCGGAAGCCCCGCAATACAGACAAAGTTGCATTTGCCGCTTTCTCTCTCGTTCCTTCTGCGTTAATGGTCCTTTAACACCGCCAATTTGCATAGGTTCGGATACATCGGCGCTCTTGGAGTTAGCGTGGGTTTTGATCGGTACTCGAGTTTCGTACTTGAACCGATCTGCTTTTCTATTTTGAAGTCTGTGATCAAGTTGAACCACAAAGTCTATGTAGTCTGCGCAGACCTGGGGTGGATTTACTATCTGAGCTAGAACATCTTTAAGCTCTCCGCGCAGGCCTCGATGAAACAATGTGATCCTTTTATTTTCTGGCCATCCAGTTTCCACAACCAGTCTATTAAAGGTGGCAATGTAGGACAGGAGATCCTGATTACCTTGTCGTAAGGATAGCAGTTCGTTATCAAGGGCCTGTCCTTGAGAGTGTCGAGCAAACAATCTTTCCATGCTGGCCTGGAAGCTCTGAAAATCCTGGAGAATGGGATCATCCTGATTTACCAAAGGAATAGACCAATCGGCAGCACTGCCACTGAGGTAAGATAGTATAAAGGCTACCTTGGTCTGGTCGTTAGGGAAGGCCCCGGGTCTGCATAGAAAGTGTAAACGACATTGGTTCATAAAGACGGCATAATTCTTGGGATCCCCCGCAAAACGTTCAGGCGGGGCCAAAGGCATGTGTCCAGGTAGATTGATTTGTACCGGGTTGTACAAACCCATTGATGTGGAAGTACCACCGGAATTCGATAAAGGAATGTGCCCTGCCTGGGCCTGCAATAACCTTTTGGCCAGGTCATCTGTTCTTTCCTTGGATAGGATCAGTTCTCTTTTGAGAGCGTTAGTCTCCTGGCGGGCTGAGTGCACCTCTGCCCGTAATTCCCCCAAAAGCTGGGCCAGCTGGTCAGTCTCGGAAGTCTCCATAGCGCCCGGGTGGGAAATTGTGGGTAGGCTTCGCGTTCTGTCACGCTCACCTGATTCCCACGGGGGCGCTGGCCTGGTTTCGAGTGCTGATGCCTCTTCAATGGTAAAGCGCAGGGCTCTGAAGATGGATAGGACGGGCCCCTCTACTCTGGCTAATCTGGCTTGCAGGAGTATCCTCCTGTACGTGAAAAAGGAGTATTACAATCTGGCGGAATAATGCTCGAGCCTCCCACTTCCTTCCAACCCTCCTCGATACCCTTCCACGATCCCCCGTGAAGTCTCACCTTAGGGTCTGAAAGGACGAGCTCTCCATCCTGCTTCTGACGCAGGGGCGCGTTGAACCCAGTTACTTCACTGGATTGAGGTTGGATGGGAGTTCAGGTAAGCTTGATTATACTGGTAAGGCGCTGTAAAAGTTCGATTGCAAGTTCAAAAGTTCAAGCTTTAAATAATAATGTTCATTGTCTTTTTCAGGTGATGAAAGAAGATTCCTTTGGAGACTTCTTGCAACAAAGCGCTAATGTTGATCTTTTCCCCATAGGAGCCGGGGATGTGAATGCCGGAGATATGGTGCCGACCCGAAGTGAAAAGTGCAGTTCCAGTAAAGATCTGGTAAGTCCTAGATGAGCGCTCAGGTAAGGTTTTTGCATTCGCTCATCTAATGTCTTTGTCTTTTTTCCCCATAGGGGCCGGGGTCCGGAAAATGCCTGGAAGCAGCAAGACCCGAAATGAAATGGGAATGACCCAACAGGTAAGTCTTAGAAGGAAACTGAGCTTTTCCTATTCCCTTCCTTCTCTCACCTTGTGTTCTTGTCTTTTCCTCTCTAGGCTCTGGGAAGTGGCTGCGAATCCGGATGATCGCTGTTGAAGATGGAGGCGCCCAAGAAAGGTGAGTGAAATGCAGCGCTGCAGCGATCGGAGCGAAATGCTTTTAAAAATGATGTCTTCCTTTTCAGGATCGTCAGTGAGATGTCTCCGTGATGCAGGTTTAGCAGGTAAGGCCTTCTTCCTCTCCAATTCCCTTCTTATCACCCTTTGCAGGTGTCCCAGGATGCTGACAGGCGTGGCTGAAGTCCAGAAGCAGGAGCTGACTTGGTGAGCGTCCAGCTGCTAGGTGCAGAACAACGCGAAGCACGTGTGGCTGTTCGGGTGGGGTTTAAGTAGCTTTGGAAGAAGTTCCAGGTATGTATCCTTCCCCCGATCAGGTATGTATCCTTCCCCGACCACACCCGGGTGGAAAGTAGTCCCACAGGTAAAGTAGTCCCATTCATGCCTCAAGAGGGCCTGGATGTAGCAGCATGGTCTGCATCAGGTAAATGCACATAGAAACACTTGAACACATGTCCAGCTTTATGAGCCTGGCGCCTAAGGCGCCAGGACTGGGGTCCAACATCAGCCTGGCGCCTAAGGCGCCAGGACTGCGTCCAAAGGGCCCCAGCTTGGGCCCGCTGGAACTTCCCTGGGGGGAATGATGCCTGCCTCTGGGGTTGCTGGGTCGGACCTGGCTCCTTGGAGGTAGGCATCATGACACCTGGGCAGTGCCCTTAGGGACCACTACACAAGATAAGACTACAGGTGGTAGTACAATTTCACTTTTGGTACAAGCCTGTACTACACAGTTAGAGTGGTAGCAATGGCTGAGCAGCCAGACTTATCTCAAGAGCAAATGAGCAGTAGTAGACCCTTTGACCGTTGTAACCTGATGGCCTGAGAAGGCTAGCGAAAGGAGGAACTCCATCACCGTCGTAGTGGGGCAAGAGATGGGATCAACCTTGCGCTCCCTACTCCACACCTCAAATCTTCTCCACCTGCATGCATACAGCGATCTTGTAGATAGATGGTCTGCATGCAGCCAGCAACACCACAAGAACTTCCTTGGAGAAGTCCCAATCATCATACCTCATCCACTCAAGAGCCACACATGTAGGTTGAGGAAATCTGGGGTCAGGTGCAGTATCCGACCCGACCGGATTTGGCCGCCGAGGCAAACAGTGAGGTGGACATAGTCAAGAGGTTGGAGTACCACATACTCCTCGCCCAATCTGGGGTGATCAAGATCATGGTCGCTCGACACCTGTTCAACCTCCTGAGACTCCAAGGAATGATGGGAATTGGAGGTAACGCATAATGGAGAGGGAATGTCCAATGCACCAGAAGCGCATCCTCCAGTGTACTGTTCGCTAGGATTCCCCTTGACCAAAACGTTTAGCACATCCTGTTGGCTTACGTGGCAAACGGATCAATTTCTGGGGTACGCCAGAGAGCGAAGATCTCTTCCATGACTTCCTGGCACACTTCACACTCATGTGAGACCATGCTCTTACTGCTCAGCGCATCCGCCAAGCTGTTCTCTGCCCCCGCCAGATCAACTCCAGAGACTGAGCTCTGATTCTGTAGCAACTAGAACCACAGTTACATCGCTTCTGTGCAGAGGAGACGGGAATGCCCTCCACACCCTGCTTGTTCAGGTAGTGCATGGCCACCGTGTTGTCTGGCAGAATCAGGACATGCTTCTGTAAAGAACTCGTGGTGGCTACAGTAAAGACAGACACAAGTGATCACATTTCAAGGGTGTTTATTGAACTTTATAATGGGTGAGAAACCACCTAAACTAAAACTAAGATGGGAGCAAGCTACGACCATGAAGTGTTCACAAAATGATAAGTCAGGATAGTATGACTGGGTCTCCAAGCCCCATGTTTTTAGCACGGGACAAGGCAGGACTTCCGAGCACAGCACACTCCTGGGCCTTTCCAGCACGAGGCTCACAATTCCAGTTCAACAATACCAAAACAGAGGCCTGATGGATCAAAACAACAAACAAAAGTTCCTTCGGTAATCTTGTACCTTGGGCGATTGCTCTTCGCCCCCTTGGATCTCCCTCCGCCGGGCTCGGATCCTTCTTGCACCTTGGGCCTCCCTTCGTCTGCTTCAGTACGGCCTTTCAAATGCAGCTTACAGTATTCAACCCACTGCAGACAACCCTCGACCGGGTTCACTTTCACCAACTCAATGTTCATGGGTGTACTATTTGTCACCCCAACTCACAGGCATCCCTCAACCAGGTTCACGTTTGCCAAATATACAGTTCACTTCACTTTTTCATGATGCAGGATTCACTTCCCTTAGCTTTCTCTTGGCAATGGGTCAGAGACTTTCAAGGGTACAAAGGATTTGTCGTTACCCTTGAAGCATCACTCCGACCCCTCATGCCGCCCTTTCGTAGGGCCTTCTGGTACTTGATGGTTCTTACGAAAAAGGGGCCAGCGAGAGTCCTTCAAATTAGCACTCCTGCAACACTTGACCACTCTGCAGCTGGCCATTCTCAGGCTTTCCCAAAAGTTCAAATACACAAGTTTTGTTCTCAAGTTCTTGTGGTCATCTAATTTTGCTGCATGCATCCTTGGGCTCAATATACTTCGGTTTGCTATCAGCTTCCTTCGACTCACCGATTGCGTCGAGTCCACTGGCTTGGCTTGCCCCGAGTCAAGGATGGTACCACAGTAGCCGGCGTGCCTGTGTCATCAATGCGGGAGGTGCCCATGCACTGTTGACATTTGTTCCTCCACACGCTTGCTGTTTTATGAATTCCCTTTCGGAGGCTTCATGGGTCTGAGTTGAAAAGGTGCAAGGGCGGTTTCCCCTTCATCGTCCCTCCAGGTCTCGACGCCTTTCTACTCCGTTTGAACAGCTGGTTCTGTGTAGCCGTTTCCTCTGGCATTCGGTCTTGCTTGTCAAGTGCTCTTATCCCTGTGGGGAAGGTAAAGGGCCATCAGGTGTGCGTGATTATTATCAATTGCTTGACTCTGCCGACCCTAGTGTTGGGACATGTCAGGTAAACAGCTCTGGTGTTAGTGCGTTGTCTGTTACTGTGTAAGAAAGTGTTCGTGTTGGAAACTGGGTGGGGGAACCTAATTATCATACAGGGTAGGATGGGGAAAAGGTGTTACACAGAAGGGGGTACCGCGTCTCAACCTTTGGTGTCCCACTTCCACTCCCCGAAGATCACTCATCCAGGTGATGCTCTCCCACCGGTCCACTCGCAGAAACTGGATCCAATAGCAATGGCTGTGTCCTGGCCACCTGGACGACAGATCTCCGGGGACTAGCGAGTGAGACACTGTTAGGCAGAATTATATGCAGTACCCTCTGGGAACACCACACACAATTAAGACTACAAGTGACAGTACAAATTCACCTTTGGTACAAGCCTGTACTACAGTTAAAGTGGTAGCAGTAGCGGATCAGCCAGACTTATCTCAAGAGTAAGTGAGCAGTATCTGATAGTTACACAAAGGACAGCAATTACTATGATTCAGGCAAACACTGACTCAAGGTTTTCAAGTAAAAGAATATACATTTATTTCACTCTTCAGTTGTATAACATTACACTATTATAAGCAGTTCAAAAATCACTCTCTTAATACACCACACCACTTCCCTTAAATTCCAGACAAGTTAAGCTCACAAAATGAAGTGGGAGCAGAATGGCACTCCAGCAATTTAAAAGGGAGAGAAAGAAAGTTAGTAGAAATGAAATCAAACCAACAGGTAAGTACTCAGGGCAATTGAACAAGAGGAACTACAGTGATAAGATCAGGTAGAAAAGGCTTAAGGCCAAAGTCAATGGGTCAAAAGTCTTTTGCTCAAGATCACAGTTCAGGGTAGTCTGCGGTAAAGTTTGTGGCACGGTATCTGGACGAGGTTGGTTGATAGAAAAGTTAGTTCAAAGAGAAGAGAAGGACAAGCCCTCGGATTGGAGAAAGATTTCAAACACTTTCACTGCGGTTGAAAGAAATGAGCAATCGGATTTGCACAGTACCTTGAAACGGAGAGGAAGCTGCAGCTGAGACGGACGTTCCTGGTAGTTCCTGCAGGCTCACGGTTCCTGAAGCGACTGTCAGACTTACACGAAGTAGGAAGACTGGAGGGTCCTGCACTACCCAGGGAAGAAACCAGCAGCAGAGCGAAACTACTAATAAAAGGTGCGCTCCTTAAAACCTAAGCAGGGTCCGACCTTCCTGGTTATACGGCCCACTGTAGCTCTGTACAGCGAATTCAACCAAAGAGGGGTCCTGGCTTGCAGTTTGGGCGAACTGGTTGGTCCCACCAGCTCAAGGGAAGAAGTTTCCTGTAGGATCTGCTCGGTCATCGGATTCTGAAGATTCTGACCTGCAGCAGGGCTTCACAGGGCGGTTCAGTCGTTGTAGTGGTCCTCTTCCATCAGCTCCTCATATGTTCTTTTGTTCCAGTGGCGACTCTGCCTTTCCAGTCCCAGAGACCTGCTTTTTATGCAGTTTTCCCCCATTCATAAAGCCTGGCTGTCAATCACACAGCAGGGTGACTGTCCTGGCAAGGACAGTCACCTTAGCCAATCAAACAAGAGTGCGACTTGGGTTACCAAGGGAACCCATGTCAGGGGTCCGAAGATCCCTCCCTCACATCCTGCCTACCCAGACTTTCAGGCGCCTTAAGGAGAGCTTCTGTGCAGAAGCACGCAAAAAGACGGCGAACAAAGGACTCATCCCCGGTTTGGCGCGCAGAGAAAAACACGAGAAAGACTAACAAAAAGTAATGGCGAATAAACCCAGCCGGAGGCAAAATAAAATGTATTTAGTCAAGCGGGTTTATGTTCGAGGCTAATATAAAAACAATACCACGTTTATATAAGGTAACCGTGGTAGAAAAGTTAGGGTAGTTACCACTACCACCAGCCAAGTCTTGATGTAAAGGGAGCGGAACAATGCTCCAAGAGACAGACAAAAAGGGATGTAAGATGGGGTGCACTGGGTCTATGGTTTAAAGTGACTAAAATAAAGTTAATGGCAACTTTACCTTTTCTGGGGGGCAGTAGTCAGCCCCAGAAAATGGAGTAAGTGGGAAGTCTCAAAGACAACCCTGTGTCACTGCACTGAAGGTGCTGCGTAATGCACATGAAAAATATGAGGCCATGAAGTAGGTGAGGCTCCAGTGCTCACGATCACACAAAACGTGAAAACACACACAGCAAAACACATGTAAGAGTGGGGAAAAAAGGCTCACACTCTTGCCAGGTGAAAAGAATAAATCCTAGAAATCCAGCAAAGCTGCAGAGGGACTCATTAGGTAAGGGAAATCAGCAATTTATGAGAATTCTCCCTAACAGACACCTTCAGGTTTCTCACACTTCCCCTTGAGCGATGGGATAGCCTGATGGCCCGCAACTTCAGGATGTTAATATGCCACCTGGCTTCTGATGCAGTCCAAAGGCCGCTCACCTGCAGATCCTTGCAGTGGGCGCCCCAACCCATCAAGGACGCATCCGTGAGCACTCAGGTCTGAGGCCTTGGAGGGCAGAAGGGTTCCTGTGCCATAAAATTCCTGCGTGTGTCCCACTCGCCGAGTCTGCGAACTACCTGGCTGGACACCTGGAGAGTATCCAAGAGAGCTCTCAGATACTGAGACCAGTGGTCACGTAGGAGCCACTGAAGGGATCTCATGCGCAGTCTGGCCTCTTGCACTAGAAAAATGCACAAGGGCGTGAGGCCCAACAGGCATAGGAAAGGAAGCCGTTGGTAACGTGCCATGTTTCCGGAACAACAGGACCACCTGTTCTATATTGACGGCTCTCCATTCGGGAGAGAAGGCCTTCCTCACCTGCCTTGCGGATGTAGTGGCCACAAGGAGGGGAGTCTTAAAGGACAAGTGTGCATATGCTCAAAAGGGAGCCGTCATTAGAAATATCAATACGAGATTAAGGTCCCAATCTGGGACAACAAAGGGAGTTGGTTGGTACTTATTGGCACGGCCCTTCAGGAATTGTACCATCACCGGGATCACAAAATGTGAACCTTTATCCAGAGATCTCAAACACAGACAAGGCCACCAAATATCCTATGACTGTGGTGACTTAAAGGCCTGCTGAGACCAGTGACAGAAGGAACTCCATCTCTAGTGGTGGGGCAAGAGAGAGGGTAATCTCAGGTACCCTGCACCATGCCTCCAATCTTCTCCACCTGCACGCATACAGGGATCTTGTAGACTGTCGGCATGCAGCCAGAAACACCTCTACCACCTCCTCAGAGAGGTCCCAGGCTTCATACCTCATCCTCTCAAGAGCCAGACATGTAGGCTGAGTGATTACGGGGTCGGGGCGAGTATCCAACATTCTAACTGCGTCCGGAAATCCGGGCGCTGAGGCAACCAGATGGACAGATCCAAGAAATCTGAGTACCACGTTCCTGGCTTACTGGCTTTCAACGCACTCCAAAGGCCACTCACCTGCAAGTCCTCGCAGTGAGCACCCCAACCCTTCAGAAACGCATCTGTGACCACTATGGACTGAGGCCAAAGAGGCCAGAAGGGTTCACCTGCCATAAGATTGCTGCGGGTGTCTCACCATCCGAGGTCGCAGACCACTTACTTGGCTGGACACTTTGAGAGGATTCGTGAGCACTCCCAGGAACTGAGACCACTGGTCCCTTAAGAGCCACTGGAGGGATCTTGTGCGCAGTCTGGCCTCTGGGACCAGAAAATACAGGAGGCTACGAGACCCAGAAGGTGGAGGAAGGAAACCGCTAGTAAGGTGGCGAGGTTCCGGAACAAAAGTACCATCTGAGCCGGCTTTCTCCTTCGGAGAGAAAGCCTTCACTACCAGAGTGTATAGGACTGGTCCAATGAACTGGAGCTTTTGACTGGCATCATATGTGACTTCAAGTTCAGGGAGAAACCCAGCCTGTGCAGTAGTAGGCAGGTGTCCTCTAAATGAGACAAGACTTGCGCCGCTGACTTCCCTCGGATCAGCCAGTCGTCCAGTTACGAAAATATGTCGACCCTGGATCTCCTGAGGTGAGCCGCCACTACCGCCATGAGCTTGGTGAAGATCTTTGGGGTCGAGGTCAGACCAAAGAGAAGCACTTTGAACGGATAGTGCTTGGCCCCAATAAGGAACCTCAGGAATGTCCTGTGCTTGCGATGTATCGGCACGTGGAAATAAGCATCCTGTAGGTCTAATAACGCCAGTACAACAATTCGAGGGCGTGGAGAATTTCTTTCAACGTCTCCATCCTGTATTTGTCTTTCTTAAGGAACTTGTTCAAGTCCCTGAGGTCGAGAAAGGAAAGGGACAGAGACCTGCACCCTTCTTAGGTACCAAGAAATACCGGGAATACCAACCAGAGCCTCTGATCGGGAGGTACCTCTTCCATGGCACCATTCAACAACAGGGATTGCAGTTCTTCCTGGAGCTCCTGTCCCGGTTGGATTGGAGGCAGTGGGGGTCTGTTCGGTGGTTTTCTTAAGAATTGCAGACAATCACCCCACCGAACGAGCTACAGGGCCCAGGCATTGGAAGTAATTTCCTGCCACTGGAGTCAGAGCTCCATCAACCGCCCACAAACCGGTACGTTGTGGGAGGGGAACTCAAAGCGGTTTAGGAGGCTGAGTTGTCCACCTCTGCCAATGCTGCCTGTTGGCCTTTAGAAGCCCCCCTGAACCTGCTGGAGCGCGAGAAACGCTTCCGCCCTTGGCTGGCCGGTGGAAACTGTGCTATCCTACCATAAGGAGCATACTGCCTTTAGCCCCTTGCCCTAGAGGTGAAGCTGAAAAGCAGGTTTGGCCGACTGCGCAGCTAGGCCTAAAGATTTAGCAGTGAATTTGCATTCCTTACATTTCATCAAGGAATCATCAGCTTTTTGGCCGAACAGAGAATCGCCCTTGAAGGGCATGTCCAGCAATTTAAATTGGACATTAGGTGAAAAGCCAGAAGTTTTCAAGTAGGTCTGTCCCCTCAGCGTTAGTGACAACGCCATAGAACGGCCCACACAGTCGTAGATGTGTAGGCCCGTTTGCAGCAACTGCCTGGTCACCTCTTTCCCATCCTCCACCAGCTGTAGGAAGCCATCGCGCATTTACCGCTCAGGGACGTACTGCGTAGCATTCTCCACTGCTGCCCAAAACCCAAATGAATACTTGGTAAAGCGGCTTGCCACATTGGTAGCTTTAAGAACACATACTGCCTGATGTAAATGCCTTTTTGGCCAAGGCATCAACCTGTTTCGCTTCCCTGGAAGTTGAGGAAGCTGGTTTGGAAGAGACTGTAGCAGCCTGCATAACACGCCCCTCTGGGGAAGATTGAGAGGAGAGGAATGAATGATCTCCTCTAGCCAGTCTATAGTTCCTGGAAATGGTGGAGATAACGGGGGGAATAGAGCACAGGTGCTGCCACAGAGCGGTTAGAGGGTCAGCATTGGCAGGGTTTAGAGGTATATTGCTTTCTGTCGTCAGACTCATCCAAAATATCAGTGAGGTCATACCCCTGCACTGGCGCTGCTGAGAATTGCAATTCCAAGTTGTCAGTGACCCTTTCTACCAAAGCCCTGAATCTGAATATATGGGTATAGGGCTGAGTTTTTTGAAAACCCAGGTTTGGTGAGGATCTAGACCACTGGCTTCATGAAGTCCTTGAGCTAGCAGTAACAGCCGATTGTGGTCCTCAAAATTGTCAACACCTCCCATACCCATGTAAATGTGATTGACATCCCTTTGGGACTCCGGCGTCATTGCGCTGAAGATACTTGACATGGTGCTGAAAAATTCAGATCAGGAGTGCAGGGTAAAAGACTTAGACATCCATCAGCACTGATGGTTTGTCTTTAAGCATCGATAAGAGTGGCCGCCGATCGATGACGAGATGCCGTAGCATCGACCTATTTGGGTGTACTGGGCTGGTCCAGCTTTGATGGCCAGTGACCCTCATTCGAAGGGCTTAACAATGCCGTTGACACCTGGGCGCAAGAGGGGTCGGGAATGCAGAGTGCCGCTCTTGGCTTCAAAGTCTGCTGTGTGAGGGTGTTAACCGCACCAACTGCAGTATGCTGTTTAATCATATCTAGCATAGAGGTCTTAAAATCCTCACACTCTTGGCGGGTGGTAGGCCTTGCCAAAGGCTTAACTCTCTCTGCCGAGGATTCAGAGCGCCAACGGTGGTGGTGCCGCCTCTTTCTTTTGGGACGAAGAAGAGGAAGAATGGATCCTCAATTCGGACCGTTTCTTCTTCCACCGATGTTCTTTCTCAGGGATGTGCCCCTCGGTTTCGGCCTCAGAGGACCAACCGGTCGACTGCGCCAGAGATTTAGAGGGCGGACGACCAAGCAGGAGTTTGGCCTCTCGATCGCAAAGGGATTTCGGCTGCATTTGGACACAAGGCAGACACCCTTCCGTAACATGACCCGTGCCGAAGCACGAGAGACGCAACTCATGTGGGTCAGTGATGGACATCTTGGTGCCACAATTGGTAAACCGTTTGAAGCCAGAAAATCCAAATGACCGACATCTCGCGTTGAGGAATTAGAAAAAATTACATTTTCTAACAAAAGCATTGAGTTGTCTGAGACTCGTTTGTGTTCCTAAGCAGCGTGATAGCACGCAGAAAAAAAAAGAAACTGAGGTGTGGGGGGTAGTGATGGAGTATATTTATATGGCGCCCAACGTCACTTCCAGAGCTGACGATCGAGTGCCCAGCAAGATGGATCAACGAACGACGGCAGAGTCGAGGTCCACTGCGCAACATTGTCAAATGTTTTTCCGAAAACAACAAAGCTGGATGGAATATCTATCAGAGAAGGAATCAATAGGATAATAACAATCCAATGAAAGGAACTGAGGTCATGGGGTGCCGAGCGTGCGATTTGTACTCGCATTGACGTTGTTGGGTCATGAAGACGACTCAACGGCCCTAGTCGCCAGTGTGAGCACAACGCCCCGTGCTGGGAAAACGTTTGAGTGCTGCAAAGCAGGAAAGGAGAAATTACTTACCAGAGTGCTCTATGGATTCTTCTCCTGCAGATTCCTAATAGGATAGATATCCCTTCCAGTGTCAGCTGCTCACAATGTTTTTCGACAGGGGACACAGTGCACCTCGACTCGTCTGTCGATTCAGCTTTCCTCGATGCCGTCGAGTCAGGCGTGACGTTGTTCGTCATATATGTACCATGTCACTGTGGCTCTGTACCTCAGTCCCTCCTTCTGCCCCCCCCCCTAACCCTCCCACCCCGAGATCAGCCACTGCGGAGGAAGAATCAAACAATTTGGTTGAAGAGCAACAACTCATGAGATGAAAGAAGAAATGTAACCTGGTGTTTATTTATTTATTTTAAAACGGTGAGGAACGGGACCACAAAAAGAATGCGGAATACATTCCTAAGGCCCACAGAAGCACAAAAGAGAGCTCACCTCTTTCTCCCATTAGAGAAGGCAGTGATAAACTGCAGGTACTTTCATAGCAGGGTTGGATGGGAGTGCGATGAGGAACCTGCAGGATAAGAATCCATAGAAAGAACATTCCATTAAGTAATTTCTCCTTTAATGGATTGCCTTTCTCCCGCAGATTCCTCAACAGATAGAATCCCCAAGAAGTATGTTTAAAGGAGGCGGTTTGATAGTCCCTATACAAGCGTCAGCTCCAAGGACTACATCCAGGCAGTAGTGTTTGCTGAAGGTATGCAGTGAGTACCAAGTTGCTGCCCGGCGGATTTCCCTCACTGGCACCCCCCTTTGAAAAGCCAAAGAGGTAGCAACCCCCCTTGTGGAGTGTGCCCTGAAGCCCAGAGACAACTCCTTCTCTGCATTAAGGTGGCATTCTGAAATGCAGAGTATGATCCACCTTGAGATGATTTGCTTGGAGACTGCCAAATCATTTCCCGCCATCGAGAAGGCCACAAACAACTGATCCTATTTCCTGAACTCAGCCATTCTCAATACATAAAAGGGAAAGGACATCTTTGGGTCCACCCTAGGAAAGCGCCACTCCTCCTTGGAGTGCTGTGCAGGTGGGTAGAATACTTGCAGATCAATGACTAGAGACAGGTGAAACTCTGAAAACACTTTGGATAAAACCTTGGCCGCACCTTTAAAGACATTTTCTCCTTGAAAAACCTGTAGAAAAGGCGACTTGCATGACAGGGCCTGCAACTCACTGACCCGTCTGGCTAATGTACTGGCTAATGTACTGGCTAATGCAATAGCCACTAAAAGGCAGTCTTCAAAGTGATCAATCTTAGAGAGCAAGAATGCAAAGGCTCAAAGGGAGCTACCATGAGGTAAGTAAGAACCAAGTTAAGGTCCCAGTGTTGAACAACAAAGGGAACAGGCAGAAACTTATTCACAAGACCCTTTAGGAATTGGGCCATAACCGGGATCGTAAAAAGACCAACACTTGATCCAGAGACCTTTTGAACACAGACAATGCTGCCCAACAAGGCTTGTGACAGAAGGAACTAAATCACTGTAGTGGTCAGGCAGGCGATATGGCCTATCTCGAGCTCCCAGCACCATGCCTCGAATCTTCTCCACTCAGACTGTCAAAGAGATCGCTGTATGAGCAAATGTGCTGCCAGCAGCACCTCAAAAACTTCCTTTGTGAGGTCCCTTCATCATATCTCATCCTCTCAAGAGCCATGCATGCAGGTTGAGGGAATCTGGGTTCGGGTGGAGTACCCGACCTTTCGAATGAGGCAGAAGATCAGGCCGCTGAGGCAACCAGAGAGGTGGGCAGATAGTCAGGTCCAGGAGATCCAAGTACCCAGTCCTCCTCGCCCAATTAGGAGCCATCAAGATCAGGGTTGCTCAGAATCTCCTCAACCTCCTGTGAACCCAAGGAATTAAGGGAATCGGAGGAAAGGCGTATTGTAGATCGAAGCTCCACAACACCAGCAACGCACCCCCAGTGCACTGCTCGCCGGGAATTTCCTCAAACAAAACTGTCTGCACTACCTGTTGGACTCTGGAAAACAGATCCACTGCTGGAGTACACCACTGAGCAAAGACCTCCTCTAGGAATTCTTGGCATACTTCCCACTCGTGTGAGACCGTGTTCTACCTGCTCAGAGAGTTCACCAATCCATTCACTGTACCTGCAAGTTGTACCGCTAAGACCGGGATCAGATTCTCTAAAAGCAAGAACCACAGCTGCATCCCTACTCTGCAAGAGTATTGTCCATCATAATCAGGATTGGCTTTCCTTTTAGCGTGGGCAAGAATGTCTTCAGGACTAACCTGCTCACTCGCAGCTAATGCCTGTTTATGTGACACTGAGCTTCCATCGCTGACCAGAGGCAGCTCACCTGCAAGTCCTCGCAGTGAGAGCCCCAACCTTTCAGTGACGCATCCGTGATAACCCTGGCCTGGGGCCACTGAGGCTAGAAAGGCTTCCCTGCCCACATATTCTCGCTGCTGGCCCACCAAGAGATAATTGGCCACCAACCTGGAAACTTTTAAAATGTCTTTCAAAGTGCTAAAATACTGCGACCATTGACCCTGCAGGAGCAATTGCAAAGACTGCATCTGCAGCCTGGCCTCTGGCACCAGGAGAGCCAAAGAGGCAGAGGAAGGAAGCCGCTGGCAAGGTGTTGCGACACTGAAACAGTTGAATGATCTGCCTGACACTGGCAACTTTTATCCTCGAGTTGTTGGGTGGGAGGCGGCCTTCACCACCAGTGTCCAGGATCGTTCCAATGAACTGGAGCCTCTGTGTTGGTGTTGTGTGGGACTTCTAGAAGGTCCGGCAGAAGCCTAGCCAGTGGGCTAGAGAGCAGGTGCCCTCGAGATGGAACAAAACCTGCTCTGTTGACTTTGCTTTGATCAGCCAGTCATCCAGGTATGGAAACATATGGATGCCGGACCTCCTGAGGTGAGCTGCGACTACCATCATAAGCTTGGTGAAGACCCTCGGGCCGAAGGTCAACCCAAAGGGGAACACCTTGAACTGATGGTGCTTGTCCCCTTATGAGTAATCTCAGGAATTTCCTGTGCTTTTGATGGATCGGCACATGGAAATATGCGTCACAGATCTATCGACACCAGCCAGTCCTGAAACCTGAGAGCGTGAACAATTTACTCAACGTCATCCTTAACTTGTCCTTCCAAGGGAACCTGTTCAAGGCCCTGAGGTCCAAGATGGGACAGAGTCCTGCCCCTTTCTTGGGTACTAGCAAATACCAGGAATGCCAGTCCGATCCGTTCATGAGGTACCTCGTCCACGGCACCCTTCAAAAGCAGGGTTCGCAGTTCTTTCTGAAACTCCTGTTGCTGGGGAGGAGGAGGCCTGTCCGGGAGCCTTCGCAAGAAAGGCAGGCAGTAACCCCACTGGATGAGCTGGGGCGCATAGGCATCAGATGTAATTTGCCGTAATTGGGTCAAGGGCTCGCCTATCCGTCCTCCAACCGTGGAAACGTGGGGGGAGAAATTAAAGCAGCTTCAAGGGCAGAGTCACTCCAGCCACTGCTGCTGCCGCCAGCTGGCATCTGAAGGCCCCCCCACCCTCTTCTGGAGCGTGGGAAACTTCTCTGAACCTGCATGGGTTGCAGAAGGTGAGCCTTCTTGCCAAAGGTGGCATAAGGCCTGTATTCTCTCCCCCCTGGAGGCAAAGGTAATGGCAGGCTTTGCCGGCTGTTGGACAGCTAGGCCTAGGGACTTGGCAGCTAGCTTTGAGTACTTAAACCTTTTCAAGGACTCTTCAGCCTTTGGGCCTGTTAGGAAAGATTCCTTTTTTACTGCACCTTTCCTTCCATTTCCATGGACCCCAAAACTTTTTGCTTTTATTTTTCTATCTGACCTACTCTTTTGACAGTTTGCTCATCTGTCATGGGGAAACTGACATGTCTTTCAGGCTGTCAGTACTGGGAAACATTGTTTCCCCTAGTCATGTTACTTTGTTACTACTATTAGTAACTTAACATTTATGGGAACTTATCATTGCACAAAACATTTTACAATGCAGTACCAATAGGTTATACTTTTTGTTTTGCCCTAGTCCAACACTCAGAGGATTTTTGGTTACTCTGGGTGTCCTAATGGACAAAAGGGTGGCAGTAGTGACTTATTAGCATTTATTGGTGCATTTTGTTTTAGCCTTACCGTGTTTGGCTACTAACTGTGGCTAATGGCCAAACATGGCCATGCCAAGAGATTTTTCGCTTGTCCTTTGGCCATCTTGTCTTTTAGCTTTCTTCCTGGCCTCAGAGGCCAGGAAAATCCTTATATTGACTTCCAGTGTCTGGGAAAGCAGAGGCTTTTGGCGGGCTAATGGAGGGCTATATGCGTTTGCTGCCAGGAAGTGGGCTGGTATTGTCTGGTCCCATTCCACAAACTGGTGCCAATGTGTCTTAGTGGTATGCATGAGTTTCAGATCTTACCTGACTTTTGGGATATGAAGATGTCCACTGCACTCACTCCAGAGAAATCCTGGAAGAAACCGAAGGAGCCAAGACTCCTGTCCAGCTGCAAGACCAGTGAGGAGACCGGAGACCCGTTGGAAGGAGGACTGGCGACCAACTTCTGCTGCTGTCCGGGAAGAACTCTGTCTTGAAGGTGATCTTCAGCAGTCCTGCAAAGGAGCTGCAACTTTTGTAGTGGAAGGAACATCCATTCTCGACATCAGCTCGGAGTCCTACGAAGAAAATCCTTCGGAAAGTGCACCAGGAGCGCCCTGTGGCTGACCAGCTCTGAGTTTGGGCTACCACGCTGCAGATGTCGCCGTTCCGAGTTGAGGCCTGGAACTTGGGGGATCTTCAGCTTGTAAAACAAGACTTACCTCTGTGAAATGTTGTGGTTCTAGCATCAAGGGGACCCGAGAAGAGGGAACGTCTGACCATGGCAAGTCAATCCCTTTGCGTCACCACGCATCGGTGGGCGTCGTCCAAAGGTTTGTCCATTCCTGTCCCGAGAGGGAGCCTGCATCGAGTTCTACTGCATTCTTCAACCAGGAGACCTTGCATCAGCATTAGACATCAAGCTGCTCGAACCTGCAACCCCTGGGGATGAAGGGCTGAGGTTGACAGCGGGGAAAAGCGACCTTGGACTTTCTTCAACCGACCTGCCAAGTCTCATGAAGAATCAGAGTATGGGGCGAGTTATAGCAATACTAGCCTGCACCCGAACTCCCCTTTAAATGTTTGATAACTTTTATAAAACCTAATACTTGACTTTGTGATTGCTTGTTCACACAAGCACTCCAAAAGTTGGGAACAAGTTTGTAAGCTAGTTTAAATTGTCCCCTAATCATTGGAACTGTTCACTGGAACCCAGAGACCCTACCTTCATTTTTTCCAGCTTCACAAACTGTATGGAACTTTGCTGAACTTTTGGGCACAAGGCTCCATACATCTTAAGGGTGGACTTCTGAAGTTAAGATTGACTCTCTGTGAACTATTAGTGCAAATACTAATATGTATCTTCTTTTTCAGGAGTTGATATAATTTTGCCCTACACCGGCAATTGTATATATGTATCTAATTATTAGTTATGAGTGATATTACCTATTTGTAGTCATTTTTAACAGTGCTATTTTGGCCATAAGTAAAGAAGTATTTGTATACCCATGTTAAGTGTGTTCCTTGACTGCTTCACTCTGTGTAATCATTGTGGACCCCTTACAAGACCACCACCTCTTGAGATTTAGCCTAGACCTCTCGCCTTGCTACTTTAAACTAGTTTGGCTTCAGGCAGCTCCATGAGTTGTCCCCGTCACAATATTGGTTGGCCTTCTCTACATCCGTCGACCAGGCCAGAGTACAAAAAAATCAGTCCCAACAGGGCCAAACAGATTCTCGTCATCAAATGCAATGTCCAGTAGTTTGTTCTGGACGTTAGGCGAGAATCCCGATGTGTGCTGGTATGCCTGCCTCCCCCAAGACGGTCGCAGACCCCATAGATTATCCCATGCAATCTGCAACATCCAAGCCCGACTGCAGCAACTGCTGGGCCAACTCTTTGTCATCGTTCACAATTCTCTCGAAGCCTTCACGCATGTCCCCTTCGGGAATGTACTGTGCGATTTCCCAGATAGTCCTCCACAGGCAAAACAAGTTACTGACGAACACGCAAGGCACTTTAATCACCTTAAGGGCCATTCTGCCCGAAGAGAAGCTATTTTTGGCTAGGGTGTCAACATTTTTACCTTCCCTATCAGTAGGGAGTGTAGACATGGCTGACCTGGTGTTCACAGTGGCTTCCTGCACCACTAGCCCATCTGGAGTAGGGGGAGTGGAGGGATAGATGGCGTCTCCCCTTGCCAGCAGGTACTTCTTAGTGTAGTCAGAATTTACAAGTGGAGTGGTGCATGGTCTCTGCCAGAAGGTGGCGATGGGGTTGGCAATAGCCCCATTAAACAGAATGACCCTCTCAGTAGAGAGTCCCTCATCCAAGTTATCAGTGAGCTCATAGCCAGACATAGAACTGGCTGGGGCAACTGGCTGGGGTCCTCCAACCAAGAGTATCTACCACCATGTCCCCTGTGGCACAGTATTTGGCATTTGCATGCCGATAGGGATGGGCTTGTGTTTCTCCACGTCTGAAGAGGTGTCCAGGCCACTGGCATCATGGAGGCCCTAAGCTAGACAAACGAAATCCCTGCCCCCAGCACCTGCAAAGACCATACAAAACTGCAATAATCCATGGATATGTGCAAACCCTCCAACCATTAATAATTCAATTCATGCGTAAGAAAGCCACACAATCCCTTCCAAACAACAACCCTATTTAAAGGATATGCATTCTAGACAAATTACAGTGTATATGTTAGAATTCATTTATTTTATTCATCAGCTAAGTATCATTATGAAAAAACATTTACAAAAAAAAAATCACATGAACCACATTGACTAATCATATATGTTAGGGAGAATTCTCTGTAAAGGCTAATTTCCCAAACCTAGCGAGTCCCCCAGCAGCTTTGCTGGATTTCTGGGGTTTATTTGATTTCTCCTGCTAAGAGTGAGACTCTTTTACTCCCACTCTTAGACATGATTTGAGGTGTTCCTTTATCTTTCCATGCGTTTTATGGGCTATGGGGTCCTTTACTCCATAGGGTCTCGTGTTTTTGATGTGGGTTACACAGCACCCTCCGTGCCGTAACGCAGGGGTGTCATAGCGACCCCCCAACATAGACTCCATACCCTGGGACTGTCTACTGTCTCCCAGGGCATGTAAAGTCACCATTGGCTTTACTAGTCCCAAATTATGAACAGAAACCATTACAAACCATCATATTGTGGACGTACTGGTCGGGGCAATTCGATTGCCCCGGGGTCTGTTGTTCGAGGGGACACGTCTCCGTCCCCAGTGATCGAGTTTTGGCTGGTGGCAGTGGATACTACTTTTTATATTCGACCGTGAATATATCTCTATGGGATTTTCCCATTGTTCGAGGCTACCACCTTTAATTATTTAATTCTTATAGCCTCGAACATACCACCGGTTTATTTATTTAATAGTAATTCACCGGTTGGTATTTTTTGCCAGAACTCGATTCTAAAATGGAGTTTGTGTTCTCTTCTGTGACTCCAACCTAAGTCGAGCCCTTTGTTCCACTTTTTGGCGGGCTTCTCCACAGAAGCCTCCAAAAGTGGTGCCACGCTGTCTGGGTACCACAGAGGGTGTGGGAGGGGGTTTAGGCACCCTGGACTGAGTTGCCTTGGCAACTCAAGTCGCACTCTCGTGTGATTGGCCCAAGTGGTGAGCCGGCCGGCTCACCACTTAGCATGTTTGATTGACAGCTAGGCTGAATGAATGGGGGTTTGCTGCATAAAAGCAGGACTTTGGGGACTGGAATTTCAGAAGTTGCCACAGGACCTAAGAATCCGAAGAGGGAGAAGCTGAGCCGACCTGCAACGACAACACCACCGGTGGAGCCCTGCTGAACCGTCTAACCACTTTTCCCGACGAGAGAGGAGATCTCCAGTCCGGAGAGTCTTCTTCCTTTGACTGGTGGGGATAACACGTTTTGCCTTCTTTTCACCTTCCTGGAGCATCTCGGGGCCGCCTTGCCCGTGCCAAGTACCCCGGCAACTGGAATAGCACGGCTTACCACTACCGCAAAGAGAAGGGCAGTACCTTTTAACCGAAAGAACTCTGCGGCTGGTTTCTTCCCTGGCAGTGCAACGACCTTCATCATTCCTCCACGGCGAGACCTCCTCTTCCTCTGGACGAAACACTGACTTGCACCCGCTGCCAGGAACAACTGCCCCCGCTGGAGCTTCCTTCACACTTAAGGTACTGTGTCCCGCCTGGCTTCCCTTGCGACAGATCGTTCGGGGTGACAGTAAAGCCTCGAATTTCTAACCTGGGCTGGCCTGGGACAACCTAGCTAACTTTTCCTGACTTTAATTTCATCCTTTGTGTGCAAACTATCTACAAGACTCTTTGGGCATAACCCCACTGTGTGAACTTGGACCCCTTCTGCTTGCTCTCTCCAAGAGCTGGGCCTTGCAATTGACTTCTTTGCTCTCCAGTAGAACTCTGCCTATCCTGCCTTACTGTGGTTCTTTTAAAAGTATTGAAATTTGTGTGCTTCCATAACTCTGCCTTTTTCCCTCCCTTTTTAATAACTTATTAGAGTGCCATCTAATGTTAAGCGCTCACCTCTGTCTGAAAATAAGTGGTGTTTCTCACTAAGACTTGTCTAATAAGTAATTAGGGTTGTATATATATAATAGTGACTGTGTGCTGAATTTACTTTTCTCTTTATTCTAGCGTAATTTACAAGTGTGTCTTTAAATAAATAATTATATACTTTTACACCAAAGCTCTGGTCAGTGTTTGCTTGTGCTACTGTATCTCTGTACCTATTGTGTATACTCTATATACTGCCTAACTCTTCTTGTGGGAAGTCTGACTGCTCAGCCCCAGCTACCAAGTGAATCGGTGTGGTACAGACTGCTACCAAGTGGGTTTACTGCCAAACGCCTGTAGTCTTAAATCTTTTGCAGTGGTCCCTAAGGGAACTGCACAGGTTTCTGCCTAACAATATATTAAAAGCCAAATGTAAAAGAACACATATCACACCAACCAGTGATCACAAGTCACATATCGTTTCTCACATCCGCTTAAACCCCCATTCATACAAACAACCATTCGTACTTGTGCAAATACTGCAATGTTAATAAATAGAACTCCTATCTACTTGTAGTTATTTATTATCTGCTAAAGAGCATAATTGGCAATTTTTAGAAATGGTAAATGTTAACAATGATTACTTTTAACATATGTGAATTACCACATTTTTCTGTATCTGTACAAACCCAAGTTAGAACCAACTCCAAGTGGAGTGAGCTCTATGGTGGTGTCTACTCGAGTTTCAGACAGATATGTGCAATCTCCATCTAGTGTGCTTCATCAGGACAAACATTCAAAAAAAGACAGTTATGTTGTAGTAATTCAAGTTGGTGTATATTGAATCTTGTCCAATTTTCAGCTTATAAATTCTTCCAGTTTACAGATTTCAATACTTCTGAGAGTCAAATATGTTACCATTGTCTTGTGGATGTACTTTTAACAGTTATATCCCAGCTTATGTTGTACTTCTTTGAGATGTAAAGTCTCCATGCAGTTGTTCTATCCAGGACACAGCGGCCGTAAATGCTTCCCTGGTTTAGAATTCTGTTTGCATCTTAGAAAGACATCCTAGTTCCTCCGAGGTAAAGTCGCTTAACCAGGCCCTAGGCCGGGACCAGACGACTCGGGGGGATGGTGTAGTCGGTTCACAGTCCCAGTGTGTTTTTCCGAATAGACCCTTGTCTGATTCACTGCCCCGTTCTGTCTGTGTCCACAGAAACTGCATAGCCCCTCTCGTTTGCGGGGGCTGCTGGCTTCTCCATGCATCACGCCACAATGCAAAAGCAGGGTCGAGACCACTCGACATTTGGTAGTCATCAAAAATAGTCAATGGTGTTGAAAAATCGTGCTCTCGACTGCAGAGTGTAGGACCGCTTGGCTGTCGGCGCCAATGTCGATCGTGCCACACTGCTTATCAGCGATGCCGCTGACAAACCAGCTACAGGCAGCAACAGGCCCGAAGGTCCCAAAAGAGACAGCAATGATGTTGTGTTGCAGTTCAGCTTGGGGCCGGGGTCACTGGGCGCCACTGGAGCCACCATAGCCTGCTGCTTCAAGGGGGCCACCGGTACTCGCAGCCGCTTCTCATCTAAAGCATCTCCTTTAAAGCCTCCCACACATCCCTGGATGTAGGCCCCGCTAGCGATTTGCTGTACTTTTCTTTTTTTGGGAGGAAGAAAATGTCTCAGAGTGTGTGATGCTGGAAATGCATTGGAGGGTCAGGGCCTCCATGTCCTTGTCCTGTACTCCCCCTGATGTGTGTTCTGTGTTGTTTTCTGCACAGGTGTCCAGTTGGGACCCCTGGCAGAGCAGCTCTTCCTCTTTTTGGTTGTGGTGAACAGACACCCTTGGGATACCCTTATTGCACCCATGGGTGAGGGTACAACCATGAACGCAGAGTGTATGTTTTTGGGAACCTGTGTGTTGCCCACAGAGCAAGGTATGGGCTGGTGGCAGCTCCATACTGAATGTGACTGGATGTTAGGGAGTTTATTTATGGCTAATTTCCCTCACCTATTGAGTCCCTCAGCAGCTTTGCTGGATTTCTGGGGTTTATTTGTTTCCACCTGTTAAGAGTGTGAGCCTTTTTCCCACTCTTACATGTGTTTTGCCATGTGTATTTCGACCGTTTGTGTGATCTTGGGCTCTGGAGCACACCACTCCATGAGCCCCACATTTTGTGTGTTTTACACAGCACCTTCAGTGCAGTAACACAGGGTTGTCTTTGAGACTTCCCCCGACTCCATTTCTTGTGGGCTGACTACTGTCCCCCAGAACCATGTAAAGTTGCCATTACCTTTATGTAGTAATTAAACTGCAGATCCAGAACACCCCATCTTACATGGAGTATTGGAAAGGGTTAATTCCTATCCCTTTTTGTCTGTGCCTCTCTGAGATTTATTATTACCGCGATTATACTATATAAACATGGTACAATTTTAGCTATTGTATTAGCCTCGAACTTAAACCCGCTTGACCAAATACTTTTTATTTCGGCTCCGGTTGGGTTTTATAGCCATTTCATTTTGTTAAAGTCCTTCTTGTGTTTTACTTTGCGCAGCAAACCAGGTTTGCCCCCTTTGTTCGCCGACCTTTGGAGGGCTTCTATGCAGAAGCCCTCCTTTGACGTCTGGGTGTCTAGGAGGGCTGAGTGTGACGGAGGGGTGTAGTCACCCCCTCCACAGGGTCTCCTTCGAGACCCAGGCTGCACTTTGTCTTGATTGGCTGAGGTGGTTTTCCAGGCCGGACAACCCCCCCTGCTGAGTGATTGGAAGTCAGAGTCGCCACTGGAACTGCAAAGAGAAGCGGAGAAGAAGACGGCTGCTGCAACTCACGAGTCCCGGTGAAGCCCTGCTGCAGTCCTGAGCCATCTATCCTTCAACGACAAGACAAGATCCAGTCCGGAGTCTTCTTCACTTGAGCCTGGTGGGATCAACCAGCTCACCTTCCACAGCCAGAGGATCCTTCCCTAGGTCGAAATCGCTGCACACAGCTGTAGTGGTCGGGATAGCCATCTGAAGAGCCTCTCCTGTTCTAGAGGAGCGCACCTTTTACTCACCGTTGCTTTGCTGCTGCTGGCTTCATCCCTGGGTAGTGCAGATCGCTCCAGACGTGGTCCTTGTCCCTACGACTGAAGCTTCAGGAACCGTTTGTCTGCAGGAACTTCCAGGAACAACTGCCGTGGTACCAGCTCTTCTTCATACGAATAAGGTACTGTGTCCGACTTCGAGGAACTAGGGTGACCCCCTTTTTCTCCTCACCAAAGGCTTGTCCTTATCTTCCTTCCCTCTTATAACTTTTGCTTCCCTTTTGACAATATCCAAGTACTCCTGGCAATCTCGAATCATGAACTGTTCTAACCTTGTGATCCTCGACAACAGGACCCCTGTCCCTTGACACTGGCGCAGGCCAATTGACTTTTATCTTTGTGTTAGAAGGTACCTCTTGATTCCATCTGTCTTCACAGAAGTATTGTCTATGATTTTTGACCCCAACTCTCTTATGTTAATTCATGTGCTAAGTGTGTTTGACTATGGTAACATTTCTTCTCGCGAACTGTCATTACTGTCAAAAAGTGATCACGTAACAACTCCCGGTAACGTCTTTGTTTCACAACACTGGTCTGTCAAATCCAAAGGTACTTACCTTGAATTGTTCTGCACAAGGGGAATTGGTTGTGTGTAGTGTATTTGAAGTGTGGTTTTAATTTAATAGAAGTGAAGTGTTTTGTGAACAGATGGTCTAAAAATAAATTTACTTTTACTTTTTAACCAGAAACCTTGAGTCAGTGTTTGCTTGAGTCACAGTAATTGTAGTCCTTTGTGTAATCTCTACTACTGCTCATTTGCTCTTGAGATAAGTCTGGCTGCTCCGCTACTGCTTCCACTCTGTGTAGTACAGGCTTGTACCAAAGGTGAAATTGTACTACCACCTGTAGTCTTAATCTTGTGTAGTGGTCCCTAAGAGCACTGCCCCGGATTCTGCCTAACACCAGAGCTCTGAATATCCTCCATTTTGGCATACCCAGGCCCTGCCATAGGAATCAGTGGATTCCTGATAAAGGGCAAGATGGCCCCTGGGGCCTCTCGGCTTCTATTGCCTGTTAGCATGTTTTCCCAAGATCCTAGGAAGCCCTGACTCTGTCCCTTCCCCTGACTGGTTTATTGGGTGGAAGAACCATATATGGTATTGTGCGGAAGTCCAGGCCAGACTGGCTGGAGCCTTCCCTGTGACTGTATGGTGTGGGTACACCCTTGGGGGTGGGACCTATGTGAATAGAGTGTGTGACCAATATGCATTTTATGTTATGGGTGTCTGCTTTCTGTGTGTGTGACGCAATGAATGAGACAGCTCTGCCTGAAACTTACATGAATGCAGTGTAAGGTTCAGAAAGGCTGGGTGCTTGGCCCAATCCACATTCCTTGTTATGGGTGTCTGGGTGAAAGTGAATGGCCTGAATGCCTGTAAGCCGGATTGGCTGCCTGCATGAATACCCTTCTGTGTGATTGGCTGATTGAGCCTGGCTCAGCCAGAGTGAATGAGGGAAAGATGAGTATATCTGGGGACCTCTCACTTACCAATTTGTTCAGAAGCTGAAGTCGAAACTTGAAGCTCATCCTTTAAGCCCAGCTGGAAGATGACGACTCTTGCAGCATTGCTCCGAAGTTATCTAAAAGCTGTTAAGTCTGTCGAGGACTGATCCGAGAGAGGACCTGGCTAGGAGGCCTCTCCCAGAGCTATGAGACCATCGTGCAAAACGGCTGTTCTTCATCGAAGCACCCTGGAAGCCGTCGACCGGAGAAGGGGTCTGCCGCGAATCCTGAAGAGAGTACCTGTACATCAAGGCCATTGAAGTCCATTGACATCGAAAGGGGTACAGAATATTTCCATGACCGTTAGAAGCTATGCAGAATCATGTAGCCCAGATGCAGGGAACACCTTGGCGCTGAGCTGCTCGACGCCCCGAGCCGAAAGCTCCACTTGCCTAAGAACATTTTGACAGAGGGCTCCCTTGCCATCACTGTACCATTTTGTCCTGCCGGAGAAAGTCTAGGTCGTTGGCTACCAAGGAAAGTCTGCTGGTGGGTTACCCGCCAACAAAGACATCCAGAGGACACCGAGTGAAGATCCGAGGTCCAGCCGCGGTCCAGCCCCGATTGCCAAAGCTATCCCGAGGTACGTGCTGCAGCAACGACAGGCTAGAGGACTGCTGAATGCGATTCCCGATGCCCGCTGCCATGCCTGCATTCATCACCAAGTCTTATTTGCAGCACTGAACACTTGGCATCGAGCTTTACTGCACACCTCATCTTCCGAGGACTTCCACTAGCGATCGTCGAAGAGCACCACGAAGGTCGAAGCTGCAGCATCACCGCAAGTGTTAAATTCCCCCCCAACCCAAGGTTCTCGACGCCCAGTGGCTCCTGCTGGAAAGGGAGTGCACTCTCGAAGGATCACGTCGACGAACCGTCACAGAAACTCTTCCACATCATGTACATTGGGGTGGTTGAACTTTTAAACCAAGAAGGAGTGCTTATTGAACATTTATGGACTTCTTTCCTTATTGTCTATGTTGACATACCTTGCGGAAAGAGGTGTATGCTCTATTATAACTGTAAGCAGTTCAAGCATTTTAAAGAAATCTAAAGTCTAAGTGTGTGTGGTACCACATAGCATTGTATAGATTTGCCATCATAGAATTACCAGAGTACAAAGCGCGTTATTGAATTGTATATATAATGGGATACATTACTCACCGTAATCGTATTTCTGATGCTTGTATCTGCTTAGATTCACATGCTGTGCATAGGCCGACATCTAGTGGAAGCTGCACAGTATTACAGTTTGTTTTTCAAAACTCGAAAATGGGCGTCGACATAGGGCGTGCCAGTAATACTATCCCTAGTGTGATGTCCACTGTACCCATGATCCCTCACGGGTGTAGGACCCTCAGATTGTATTTTTTCTGACATGAGGTAGCATGAGGAGTAGCACGAGTACAGTTTATCCAAGCAAATAGATAAGACTACAAGCATCCATGCGCCTTCTCTCAGAGGGGAGGAAGGGAGGGTGCATGTGAATCTAAGCAGATACAAGCATCAGAAATACGATTACGGTGAGTAATGTATCCCTTCTGAGGCTTGTGGAATCTGCTTAGATCACATGCTGTGCATAGATTAGCAAGCAGTGTTAGAAGAAGGCGGTGGGATGTCAGAAGGGTCATGAGCGAACAGATGTCTTAGAACCGCTTGTCCCACTTGAGTATCTGTCTTGGAATGAGCGTCAATGCAGTAGTGCTGAGTAAAAGTGTGAATAGAGCTCCAAGTAGCTGCTTTGCAAATAGTGTCAAGGGGTACATTTGCAAAGAAAGCCAGAGTGGCCACAGTGCCTCTTGTAGAGTGGGCTCTAGGCGTAAAAGGCAGAGTTCTTTCAGAAAGGGAGTATCACAGCTGGATACAATCGACTATCCACTTTGAGATGGCACCTTTAGAGACACAATCTCCCACTCTGCCTGTAGCTACGGAGACAAAAAGTTGGCCTTTTTTTCTTAGTGGGCTGGTCTTGTCTACATAGTAGAGGACCGCTCTTCGCACATCTAGAGTGTGTAGTTCCACCCCAGCAGAGCTTTTGGGCTCTTGGAAGAAGGCCGGCAGCTCAATGGACTGGTTAACGTGGAATTTAGAAATTAACTTAGGTGAGAACCTAGGGTGTGTTCGTAGAGCCAGTTTATCTTTATGAACAGTAAAGAAAGGATCCTGCACTGAAAGAGCCTGAATGTCACCGACCCTTCTTATGGATGTAATGGCTAATAAGAAGGCAGTTTTATAGGTCAGATGTTTGAGACTCGCTTTATGCATAGGTTCAAAGGGGGGGCCCCATGAGCTTAGTAAGCACCACATTAAGGTCCCATCTTGGTGGTGGGTTTGAAATTGGAGGGTGGAGTCTCTTTACCCTTTCCATGAAGGCTTTAACCACTGGTACTTTCCACCACGAAACCTTGTTATGGGAGGTGGTGTAGGCTGACAGCACCACCAGGTGTACCTCGGGAGAATTAAATACCAACCCTGCATCCAGCAGGTGGAGCATGTAGATGACAATATTGGAAGGAGTGCAATCAACCAGGTTGATTTGCTTATTCTGGCACCAGATAACAAATCTTTTCCATTTATCAAAGTAACAGTGCCTTGTGGTTGGTTTCCTAGATTCTTTTAGGATGTCCATGCATCTCTGTGGTAGGTTGTGATGTCCAAACTCTATGACTTCAGGAGCCATGCTGCTAAATTCATTGAGCTGGGTTGAGGATGCACTGTTTGACCTCGGTGCTGGGATAGTAAGTTGTGCCAGCACGGGAGTCTGATAGGTTTGCACACTGCTAGTCTGCGTAGGTGTGGGAACCACGGTTGCCTCATCCACATGGGAGCAACTAGGATGAGCGTCATCGATTCCCTGTGCATCTTGTTGACCACCTTCCTCATGAAAGGAGTTGGTGGAAAAGCGTAGGCAAACATCCCTGACCAGTTCACCCACAGGGCGTTCCCCTTGGAGTCTGGCTAGGGGAACGTGGATGCAAATCCTGGGCATTGTCTGTTTCCGCTTGTGGCGAATAGGTCTATAGTGGGGAAACCCCACGGTGAGAAGAGGTCTTCTATGACTTCTCTGTGTAGACACCATTTGTGTTCTTCTGGGAGGGGATCTCTGCTCAAAGCGTCCGATAGAGAATTGAGATCCCTGGAACATGTTGAGATGACAGGTAAATGTTCCGTCTGAGTGCCCATGTCCAAATTTTCTGGGAAAGCCTGGACAGATTTGGTGAACGAGTCCCTCCCTGCTTGTTGATGTAAAACATAGCTGTCGTGCTGTCTGCTAAAATCTGCACTGACAGGTTCATCAGGTGGGGTTCGAACGCTCGAAGCGCTCTGAAGACTGCCAGAAGCTCTAGCTGATTGATGTGATTCTTGGCCACTGTGTGAGACCAGAGACCCTGCGCTGTGTGGTGAAGGAGGTGTTTTCCCCACCCCGATAGGGACACGTCTGTAGTGACTACAGCCTGTATCTCCGGATCGAAAAAGGGTTTCCCCTTTGACAGGTTCTCTCTCGTCCACCAGTGAAGACTTTGTACAAGTGTTGGCGAAACGACCACTAGATTGTCCCACTGACCACTTGCCTGAGACCATTGTTTCGCCAACCATTCCTGCATGGGTCGCATGCGCAGGCGCGCATGGAGAACCAGGTAAATACATGACGCCATCATGCCTAGCAAACGCATCGCTTTGCGCACCCTTATCTGACGACCGGGCTGATATTGAGGAATTTGCAGTAGGATATTCCGAATTCTTTCCTCTGATGGAAAGGCCAAACCCTCTTGAGTGTTTAGGACAGCTCCTATGAACTGTTTGGAGGTGCTTGGCACGAGGCTTGATTTTTTCTCGTTGATAGAGAAACCCAATTCGAAGATGAGGTTGATAGTTCTTTGGATGTTGGATCTGCAAATTACTGGGGTTTCCCCCATGATGAGCAAGTCATCCAGGTAAGGGTACACTGGGATTGCCTCCCTGCGTAGGTGTGCTGCCGCCACTGCCAGTACCTTGCTGAATACCCTTGGAGCCGAGGCTATACCGAAGGGAAGCACCTTGAACTGGTAGTGTCGACTGTCCACCTTGAAGCGCAAGAATCTTATGTGCGCTGGGAACATAGAAATATGAAAATAGGCATCTTGCATGTCCAATGTTGCCATGTAATCCCCTCTTTTTAGGAGGGGGATTACCTCTTGGAAAGTAGTCATGCAAAGTTTTTGGGGCTTGACATACTTGTTTGCAAGGCATAAGTCTAATACTGGGTGCATTGTCAAATCTTTTTTTGCCACAAGGAAGTAAGTTGAATAAATACCCTTATTTACCTGCTTGCCCGGGACGAGTTCTATCGCGTCCTTTGCGAGACGATTGATGATTTCCTCGAGGAGGATCTTTTCGTGGTCCAGGGAATGTATCTTTTGTCGTGGAGGGTGGTTGCAGGGGCACCCCAGCAGTTCGATGCAGTATCCTGCGGACACTGTGGACAGCACCCATCTATCCGATTTGATCCCTTCCCATCCTTGGGTGAAGTTGGAAATGCACCCCCCCTACTGGGGATGCGTGGGAAGGGACCCTGAGCGGAACGTCACTGTTTTGCAGGAGGCGTGCCGCCTCTGCCTGGGCTGCCTCTTCCTCTACCACGGCTCCTTTTATTACCTCTGCCGTGCCTTTGGGTAGTCTGTTGGTTGCCACCCCACGATGTACCCTGTCCCTGTGCGTAATTGGAGCCCCTCAGGGAATTTTGGCTGTGTGAGCGACGAAAATTACTATTCCCTCTTTGATTGGTGGGCTTATTTGTCAATTGTCCCAGGGACTTCAGAGTATCATACTCGTCTTTGGCAGTTTTGAGTGCGTCCTCTAATGCTTTGCCAAACAAGACATTTGGTTCCACCAGCATGTTAATAAGGGTAGCCTGGGTCTCGGGTTTAAACCCTGAGTGTCTTAGCCAAGCGTGCCTCTTAATGACAGTGCTCTCTGCTCTGAGTCGGCCTGCATTATCTGGGGTGTCAAAGGTCGTCTTCAGAATGCAACCGGACACGGCTCTACCCTCTGACGCGATCTGGGTTTGCTGGCCCTTTAGTGGTTCTGGAGCAGAGTCAATGAGAGCAGCTACCTGCTCCCACTGGTGGCAATTATAGCTTGCCAGCAGTGTGGTGGTATTGGCGATTCTTGCCTGGTAAGCGGAAGTGGAGGCCACTTTCCTTCCTAGGCCATACATTTTCTTGCTCTCCCTGTCTGGGGGAGCCTCAGATGAAGATAGAGGTGTCCCCGCTCTTTTTCTGGTGTTTGTGATTACCAATGAGTCAGGCTTAAGTTGACCCCTTATGTAAAGTGGGTCTGACTGGACGGCCCTGAACAACTTCTCAATTCTGGGGTTTACAGCCCTAGTGAGATTAGGAGTGAGAAGGGAAGGATCAATTCTTCGCTGGATTGACTTGAGAATAGGAATGGCATGAGCAATGGGCCTTTTGTCCCCCACTAGCTCCTCTGCAAAGTTCCTCTCTTCCTGCACCCCCTCAGTGTCTATGTGGAAGTGCTCTGCAGCTTTAGCCAAGACCTCATTTAGAAGGGGGCTGGTTATCTATTGGTGAGTCAGTAACTTGTGGTTCCTTGCGAACCGGAGAGTCCATACTGTGGACTTTTTCCTCGTCGTCCTCGTCCTCCTCATCCTGGTCCTCGTCATCTCCATAATATTCGACCCCTGTTTGGTCGTCCAGCATTTGTATTTCTGGATCATCCTGATACTGTTGGTAAGGCTGGATGTAGTAAGGGTCTGAAGTCAGGCCCTGAGCCAGAGTATCAAACAGAGATCTCTTATTAGGAGGCTGAGGGTCCTTGGATCTTGAAGGAGTAGCATTGTCAGGGGTATAGCTAAGAAAATGCTGTGGGTTTTTTTCATAAAAATTGGCTAAGGAAGACATTCTCCTCATCCCCCTGTCTATGTCCTCAGTGCTCCGTTCTCTGGAACTGGGGATGACAACCTCCTGTTGAGGTTCCTTTTCTAGTCCTTTATCCTGAGGAGTGGGCGGGATGAGTCTGGGTGCAGAGACTGGGACAGGGGTCTTAGATTTGTCCTTATCTGATGACCTGTGTTTGTACTTGTGTGCCTCGGGTGCAGAAGTTGAGTGTGATGGCTCTTTCTGCTGTTTGTCCCCTTTCCCATGAGCAGAAGAGTGTTTCCCTAATGGTTTGGCCTTTTCTGAATCTTTCGACGCCTGGCGTCGAGATTCGGGGGTACTGTCTCTCTCTTTCGAGTGTGCACATCGGGACTCGGAGGCAGACGCCGAACGGGCTGCCGGAGCCGACTTCTGGTGTGCGGCTTGGGGGTGGAGGTCGGATTAGTCTTCTGATGAACGTACCTACGTGAATTTGGGGAGCGAGGCACTCTTGGCAACTGTGGACGGTTGCCGTGTGTCATGCTGCGATCTCGACCTGGAACGCCCAGAGGACACTGATTCCGTGGACCACTCTCTATGTGCCTCTTTCTTCCGAGAACTCGACACGCGTGGCAAGTCTCGGTTAGACTTAGTGTGTTTAGGTGTAGAAGTAGTTTGGATAGCGCTCGTGTCGCCGGGTGTGTTCCCCATAACTGCCCTGCCGGACAATCCTCTGAGGTCGGGGACTAGCGCTTGGGTGTCTTTCGGCACACCTGTGCCCTCGCCGTCCGAAAGGGCAGCGTCGCTGCCATCACTGAAGGCACCCACCGCTTCCATGGCCTCGAGCTGCCTGGCGTGGTGGGCCCAACGCTTAGTGGAGCGGTCCTTGAGTGTTTTTGCTTTAAAAAGCTTGCACGCTCTGCAGTTCGCCTCAGGGTGGTCCCTCGGCAAGCAGAGATTACAGGTGGCGTGTTTGTTAACCCAAGGGTACTTGCGGTTGCACTTGTGGTAAAATTTAAATGGAGTACTCTCCATATGTCACCTTAAGGCAGTGGGCTAGTGTATGTAGGAAATAATAATGAGTGTTGAGTATGTTTCACCCCCCACTCTCCCTACTTGCAGGGCCGAGGCCAGAGGCCTTCCGAGGCCCGGGCCGAGGCCTGAGGCCTCCCGAGGCCCAAAGTCCGTTGTGCAGTCTCGATGGTTGGTAGCTCTTCAGACCGGCTTCGATCTTCGGTGTCTCGACGTGGGAATGAAAGAACGGGGAAATTATTATTTGCAAAATGGCTGAAAGCCAGGGAACTCTGCACAATGCTTCCGACAAGTATGGCGGAAAAAAACAATCTGAGGGTCCTACACGCGTAGGGTGTTAGGGAGAATTCTCTTATAAGGCTAATTTCCCAAACCTAGTGAGTGCACCAGCAGCTTTGCTGGATTTTTGGGGTTTGTTTTTTTCTCCTGCTAAGAGTGAGACTCTTTTCATCCCACTCTTAGGCATGATTTGAGGCATGTCTTTGACTTTTTCTGTGCTTATGGGCTATGGGTTTTTTTACTCCATAGGGTATCATCTGTTTTTGTGTATGTGTTACACAGCACCCTCAGGGGTATCATAGTGACCCCCAAACATAGACTCCATACCCTGGGATTGACTGTCTCCCAGGGCATGTAAAGTCACCATTGACTTTACTAGTCAAAAAATGTGAACAGAACCAGTAGAAACCATCATATTGTGGAAGTGCTGGAAGGGGTTAATTTGATTACCCCTGGTTCTGTTCCCAAGGGGGCACTGTCCAGTCCCCCCTTATCGAGTTTCTGGCTGGTGGCAGTGGTTACCACGCAAAATATTCCACCGGAATATTTCCTATGGGATTTTCCCATTGATTTGAAACACACCACTTTTTGGTGCAATGTTAAAGATACCGTCGGTTTATTTTTTTTAATATTAAATCCCCGGTTGGGTCTTTTTGCCAGAACTGTTTTCTAAAATGGCGTTTGTGTCCGTCTCTGTAACTCCAACCAAGGTCGGGCCCTTTGTTCCACTTTTTGGCGGGCTTCTCCACAGAAGCCCTCCAACTGGTTCAACTCTGTCTGCATTCCACAGGATGTGTGGGTGGGGAATTGTCACCCTGGACTGCGTTGCCTTAGCAACCCAAGTCACACTCTGTTCTGATTGGCACAGTGGTGAGCCGCCCGTCTCACCACTTAGCATGTATGAGTGACAGCTAGGCTGTTGAATGGGGGTTTTTCTGTATAAAAGCAAGGCTTTTGGGACTGGAACTTCGGAAGTCGCCACAGGACCCAAGAAATCCGAAGAGGGGAGAAGCCGAGCCATCTGCAACAATGACACCACCAGTGGAGCCCTGCGACCTCACCACTTTCCCGACGACAAGAGAAGATCTTCTGCTGAAAGAGTCTTCTTCCTCTGAGCTGGTGGGATCAACCAGTAAGCCATTTCGCCTTCCAGGACATCTCTTGGTCGAATCGCCCGGGCCAAGCACCCCGGCGGCCGGATAGCCAAGCTGGACCACTCTTATGGTCCATACAGCGAATACAAGGAACGCACCTTTTCACCGATTAACTCTGCGGCTGGTTTCTTCCCTGGGCAGTGCAACGACTCCAAGTTTCCTCCTCGACGAGATCCTCTCTTCCCCTGGTCGAAACCACGAACTGCACCCACTGCCAGGAAGCACTGCCACCGCTGGAGCTTCCTCAACTTTAAATGTACTGTGTTCCACCTGGCCTCCCTTTCTTCGGTTTGCCCAAGGTGACAATTAAATCCTTGGCTTTCCAACTGGGTTGGCCCCCAGACCATCTTACTTTATTTTTTGAACCACCCCAACCTCTTTTGAACAGTTCTACCAAGACTTGAATGCATTGCTAAACCGTGTGATCTTGCGCACATTTCACCTTGCTCCATTTAAAGTGGGCCTGGCCTATGAACTTTGGCTCTACAGTAGACTCTGCCTTCACTAACTTGTTTTGGTCTTTTAAAAGTGTTGGGAACTGTTTTATTTTTATGACCTGCCTTTTTCTCTCCTTTGCCTTTTTCTCTCCCTTTAACCTAATTATTGGAGTGCCATTTAAGTTATGCGCTCACCTCTGTTTTGACAAAAAGTGGTGTTTTGACTTAGACTTGTCTAGTAATTGCTAAGGGAGGTGTGAATACTTTTCTGTTTTAATAGTGCTAGTGTATTTCCTAAAGTGTGTGTTAAATAAATAATTATATACTTTTGATACAAAGCTCTGATCAGTAGTGTTTGCTTGTTCTACTGTGTTTTTAGCCCTATTGTGCATCCTCTGTATACTGCCTAACTCTTCTTGAGAGAAGTCTGACTGCTCAGCCACAACTACCAATTAAATCTGGGTGGTACAGATGCTACCAATTGGGTTTACTGCTTACTCCTGTAGTCTTAATATTTTTGCAGTGGTCCCCAAGGGAACTGCACAGGATTCTGCCTAACAATGGGTACAGTGGACGTCACACTAGGGATAGTATTACTGGCACGCCCTATGTCGACGCCCATTTTCGAGTTTCGAAAAACAAACTGTAATACTCTGCAGCTTCCACTAGATGTCGGCCCATGCACAGCACGTACGTAATTTAAGCAGATTCCACAAGCCATATATATATATATATATATATATATGAACCTTATTTTACATAAAGAACTGTGTTAGCACATAACAGTGTGTGGACATTACTTTGTGAGGGTTTGGGGGCTGACTGAATCACCCTGCATCACCTCCTGAGAGCTTAAGACTTGGTTGTTCGTCCATAGCTACCATATAGAGAACCTTGGCTGGGGTGCTCTGTGCCTTTACTCTGCCACATAGAGGGCAGATGTATAGATACACCCCTCCAGTCTTTACAGAGAGTGCAACCTCTTTTTAGTTTCCTTACAATGTCTATCTTTTCATGAATAGGCCCTTCCGTATCTATCTCAGACAACCTGTTGGTCAAGCGCACAGGGGATTTAGACGAGGGGCCGGCCTACCACGAGTTTCTCAGCCCTCCCCCGTAGTGATTTTGGGTTCATCTTCGTACAAGAACCACAGTCCTCGGTGACGTGATCGACACAGAGGCACGACACGGGTACGTTGTGTGGGTCCGTGATTGACATCTTGGAACTACAGTTCTTTCAGCGCTTGAAGCTAGCCATTTTGAGAGTGGACACAATTTGAAAAACAATCAGCAATTTGTTGGTACAAAAAAAGATTCTCGTGAGGGTGTTGTTCCTCGATCAGCATGCTCAGTGTGCTGAAAAAAAGGAACTGAGGTACAGGGGCGCAGTGACGATATACATATACGGCGACCGACATGTCCGGAATAGACGAAAGCGCCGTTGAGGAAAGATGGATCGACGGCTGAGTCGAGGTGCACTACGCACCCTGACAAAATAGTTTTCTGAGCAGCTGACACTGGAAGGGTGTTAGGCAGAATCCTGCGCAGTTCCCTTAGGGAGCACTACAGAAGATTAAGACTACTTGGTATATGCAATAAATTCCCTTTGGTATCAGTCAGTACCACAAAGATTTAGTTGGTAGCTGTGGCTAAGCAGTCAGACTTATCTCAAGAGGGAGATGAGCAGTATTCAGGGTTTACACAATAGGACTACAATACTATGGCACAAGGAAACACTGACAAAAGCTTTGTATTAAAAATAATATGTATATTTATTTTACACACTTCTAGTTAAACACATCAATCACAGTTATTAAAGCAAGTTAAAATCAGTCAAGAAAAGTATACACAACTCCCCGATTAAATTGTAGACAAGTTTGAGCAAGAGTGAAAACCAAACACAAATGGCACTCTCACAATTTCACAAGGGAGGGAAAGCACAAGTTATACAGAAATATACTCTTAAACACCCTAGCAACACTTCCTTTAGAAGATTGTTAACAAGTTTAGGCAAGGCAGTACTTTAGCATGTATAATACTGAGGTGAAAACCGAGCAAAATGGCACTTCACAAGTTTAAAAAGAGGGAAGGAAAAGGTGGTTATAAGAGTTCGGCACACCAACACATTTCTAGGTGAGAAGCAATCTAGAGAAGGCAGTTCTAACAGATTTAGCCAGAGTCAATAGGCCTGTGCCAGAGTCAGTGGTACAGAACAAAGTTCCTAGGAGCAAAATGTTCTTGTAGCTGCAGTCACGTCTTTGTTAAACGATTCGAAAAGGTGGTTGCAGAAAGTGAAAGACAGTGTTAGTCAATAGGGTGGCCAACCCAGGAGGTAGGTAAAGGATTTCAAACACCTTTAGTAATACCTCGCGAAACGGGAGGCTTGGCGGAACAATGTACCTGAAAAAGTGGAAGCGGCTCCTGAGGAGGCGGTGGTTCCTGGTAGTTCCTGCAGTTCGTGTTGTCCAGCAGAGGAAGAGAGGCTCTCGTCATGGAGGAAGGTGCGAGTGACTGCACTGCCCAGGGAAGAAGCTAGCCGCTGTGATGCTGAAACGGATTAAAAGGCACGGTCCTTTAAATCATGGTTGTGGTGGACGGGTGCCTGGCTATCCAGTCTCCGAGTGCAGGGCACTGGCGATTGGACCAAGGCAGTTCCTGGAAGTAGATTGGCAAACTGGCTGGCCCCACCAGCTCAAGGGAAGAAGGCTCTTGCAGATGAAGATCTCCTCTCGCCGTGTGTAGAAAAGTGGTGAGACTCTGCAGCAGGGCTTCACCGGTGGTTCAGTCATTGCAGATGTCTTTGGCTTCTCTCCTCTTCAGCTTCTTAGTTCCAGTGGCAACGTATTGCTCTTCCAGTCCTCAGGACCCTGCTTTTATGCAAAATGATCCCCATTCATACAGCCTAGCTGTCACTCACACATTTGAGTGGTCTTCCTGGCGGGAGATCCTCCAGCCTATCAGGGCAGAGTGCGACTTGGGTTGCTGAGGCAACCCTGTCCAGGGGGCCTACTCTCCTCCCACACAATGGGTCCACCACAGAACCAGTGGCGCCGAAAAGAGGGCTTCTTGGCAGAAGCCCGCCAAAAGGACGAACAAAGGATCCCGGACCTGGGTTAGGATCTTAGAGAAAGAAACGATAACGAATTTGTATAAAAGTTCTGGCAAATAAAACCTACCGGAGTAAAGTTAATATCAAAATAAACCGGCTGTATGTTAGAGGCTGTCACTAAATGTGGTAGACTCGAACAATGGGAAAATCCCATAGGGAAATATTTGCGGTGAAATATTTTTGGTAGAAACCACTGCCACCAGCCAGAAACCTTTGAGAGAGGGACTGTACGGTACCCTCTCGAAAATGAGCACAAGGGAAAAACTATTAACCCTTTCCAGTACTTCCATAGTAAGATGGGTTGTACTGGTTTAGTTCATAAAGATGGACTAGTAAAGTCAATGGGGACTTTACATGCCCTGGGAGACAGTAGTCAGTCCCGGGGTATGGAGTCTATGTTTGGGGGTCCCTAGGACACCCCTGTGTTACTGCACGGAGTGTGCTGTGTAACACATGTGTATAAAGATGGTTCCTATGAGATAAACCTCATAGACATTAAACACAAAAATAGCCTAGAACACACACATCAAACATGCTTAAGAGTGGGAAAAAAAGAGTCTCACTCTTAGCAGGAAAAAAACAAAACCCTTCAAATCCAGCAAAGCTGCTGGAGGACTCTATAGGTAAGGGAAATTAGCCATAGAATGAGAATTCTCCCTACAAAAGGGATATCTATCTGATGAGTAATCTGCAGTAGAAAGGCAAACCATTGAAACAAATATCAAACATGAGGAATCTGTTGGAGGACACAGCCCATTAGACGAGTACTTTCATAGTACCCAGTAAAAAGGGGGAGAGGAAATCCCCTGAGGAAAAGCCCCGAGACAACATCAAAATGTAGACACAATGCAAGCTGAAGAAATGCAGCTCTGCAACAAGTATCGATTTGGCCCAGCAGTGAAAAGGAACTCGGGTAGCGATACCAATGCTTCAGAGGGCAGGGACATTCCTCACGTCAAACAAGACATGGTCTGATAATGAAACTATGAGTACAGACATACCAGTCCAGAAAAATGGAAGAAAAGGGACAAGAAATACTAGTAAATATACTTCGGGATTATAAATAAAACATTTGAATCATTAGCACTTTTACCTAAAAGGTTTTTGATTGTTGATGGCTTACTTCTGTGCTACTGTAATCCACCAATAAAATACTAGGGGCCAAACCTGTATAGCTAATTTGGAGCCAGTATTTTCTGTGTTAATAGGATTTGATTTTAATTTTTTTGTCTTTGGGCTCCAAAAAACAAATGCTCCATTGACCAATGCAAGGGTGCTCCAAAACGCTTTGCAATCATTCCTGCAGCTTAGGTCATATTTAGATTTCATCGTAGATCAATTCCAGGAAACAGTAAAAAAAAATGTGTATTGCTTTATTTCGAGAAGATGGTCATAAAAGCAGTTCACTCACAGAAAACACATTCGTTACAACGTCACAATCGCGTAGCTCATAATTACTCTACTAAAATTACACAATCAGTGCTTTACCTTAAAACCAAATAAAAACAGGTCAACATTATACAGACAACAGCAGCTTGTACAGAAAGATGCCTTTACTCCATAGCACTATTCAGCAACTTAGCCTTCCTCATATACATTTTTCTTGCCCAGCTCAAATAACTTGTAATGGCAAGCACAGCCTCCTTATCCGAGGCATCCAGGCAAATTGCCATAGCACCAACTAGGGACTTACATCTACTGCTTAAGAACAGGGGTTTCAGGGAGAATGGTGGGCGGACAAAGTAACAATTTGTGCTCTGCCGTCTCTTCAGACTCACCACAAAGGATACATGACGCGGAAACAGCAATAGTCCACCTATGCCGAAACACACCAGTCGGCAAGATTACAATACAGAACTTTAAATATAATGCTCTTTCCCATCTGCGGCGAGACATAGTCCAGGTATTCTTCGCAGTCCGCCCGCGTCTTTATTGAAAGATATCCGGTGAGCTGCTCAAAAGCCCTGGATCTTCCCCGGATATCCTCCCGCGCCTTTTACCCTGCTGTGCTCTTCATTGCTTGTTAATCTTGTGATTAAAGTGCTGGAGATACACATTACCTTTTGCAGCATAACATATTGTATATTTCATTCATTAAGAAATCAACACCGTAATACCTGTTGGTAGTTCCTGAGCAATCCTGTGAGCAATGGCAGCTGCCGCCTCTGGGTTGGTGATAGCTTGCAAGTATGTCTGGATCGCCTTTACAGTTTTTGCTGTTTCCTTGTTTAAAAGTGAGGAGCATCCTGCCTTAGCCTGCTGTATGGCTTTTGGTTTTAAGCTTTTTGAAAAAATATGTTTCACTGCAGTTATATGCAATGTATCCAAAGATACCTGAAAAGTAAAACTTTAAATGTAATCATATTTAAATGTTGAAGCATTTCACAGACCTGAAATGGCTGCATAGGTTACTTTCTAAGAAAGACAAGATCTAACAGCTGAAAAAGTGAGGTCAGTACTACTGTGGGGCACAGACATTATACCTGATTTTCTTATGCAAGGACAGTGACTGGAAAGAAAGAACAAATTACTTACCTTGCGTAATGTTCTTCCTGATGGATACAATGTTCAGCCCACAATGGGGCCACAATAGAGGACTGCAGGCAAAAAGTTGAACCAAAATCGAGCATACACCCCGACGAAGAATCTGGGGCCTTGCAGGCTGGAAAGGGTTTGGAGGTACAGGGCCTCTGTGTCCTTGTCCCACTAATTTCCTATATGTTTTTATTGGTATATTATCAATTATCAATTGGGGTTCCAAAAGCACATCGCAAAACAAAAAATATTGAAGTACAAACTGATGTCCCACAGGGTGGCCCGAAGGATGAAATGTTCCCCATCCTGTATAGAGATGACGTTGATCCTCTATACCACACTATCATTTCCCCACCCCCTAATTGAGAGAATTACAAGAGGTTTGGGTGGACCTGGCGGTGGAGGGGGGATGTATTTATGTGAGTTGCTCACCTGAAGAAAACGCACATTGGGGAGAGCATTGGCGATCAGTGTGTAGGGCTTGGGTGCCAGTAAGGAGAATTCAGCTATATGTGGATGCAGAGACTGTGGAGCGGGAGCACTAAAGTATTCCAGAATTCGTTACTGTAGAAGAAATTAAAGGGGGAATGTTGGGAAGGGGGCCGCCCTGTCTGCCCCAGATGCTTTAAAGTAAGGCAAGATGCATTTGATGCACTGTGATGAGCCTGGGGGGCCTTGAGAGGGACGCCTGCCCATCCAGCAGGACCCCATGTTAATACAATTACAGTTAAACTACATGGTGTGGCCCAAAGCGCAGGCAGCATCGCTATTTTGGGTAGATATTAGTAATCCTAGGAAGAAGGGAAGGCCAGCACGGTAAATACAGCATTGCATGCACTAGGCCCAAATCCATGAGGCCACAGAAATCTCCAGTCATGGCCGAGCTCCTATGAGGACAGTTCGCACCCCCACCCGCCCCACTGTTTATTCATTGCTCCAAAAGGGTTGCAAAGATGTGTTTTTCACCCAAGAGGAATGTGCCCTTCAAGGACATGATCAGAGACCAGAACCTGGTGTGCATGCTATCTCACACTGGGCAAAGCATGACCCGGACCATTCCCGGGTGACCACGAGTTATAGCCCATATAAATGACTAAACCCAAAGTCCCCGAATTCCATGGCACCAGGTGCCCTTTGACCACCAATCCCAAAGTAACAAGTCCTGACATTTTCAAAGAGGTTGGACAGGGCATATTGTTGAAAAGACAATCATGTGATTTGTATTGTAAGGTGCTGGGAGGGATACATTATAGTTCAAAACGAGGGTGAAGACCTTGGAGCCGAATGGCACGGAGGGAGTGAGTGAAATGTGTGCGTGAAGGTTACAGTGCCCCAGAACCTCCTGTGTGTCTGTCTTAAGGCCTGCCAAGTGCACAGTAGGAGTGATAAAACAAGCTGTACAGTGAGATTATAATTAATTTGTTGCCTGACCTTTGACGTGAGAAGATGATGAGCCATGCAGAACCCACGTGATGCAAGATGGATGGACTGGGCTATGACCAATAAACTGCCATCCCTTATGGCTAGAGGTAGTACATGTATAGGGTCCATCCAATTAGCCGCACAGGTTTTTACTTTATGCATTGCGTCATTTATGACAATGTTTTCCCTTATAAGATTCAGCTTGTACTACTTTTCGGCAAAACGTTCTTAGCAGCAGAGTTCTTTGCTGTTGCTCTCATTTGCGTGTGAGAATAAATTCGTCATCCTAACAAGATCGAATTGGGCCTTTCTTCCCTAGCAGGTTGCATTCTCTTTAGTGTGAGCGTTCAGGGGCGTGCCTTCAACGGGTATTCAGAAGTTTCTAGAGATGTTATTAATATGTCTCTAGTGTCATCATTCCGGTCCAATTTGTCAGGTACTGAACAACTGCATGGCTGGAGCCTGAATTTGGAATAAACCTGTTTTGGAAAAATCAGGGGTGCTGACAAATTGAGTATAAACGATTTGACCTCATGCGATTTTAGCTTTAGAAGTCTCTTAATGTTTTTTTTTGGTCTGAGCAGATTCTGCTTCACCTTAAAATTGCCATTTTCCTCTTTTGGAAGATCGGAAAGGCACTAGCTGATGAGGGTGGTAGAGCCTTATTCAGTCGAAATGTCAGAGCCAGTTTGGCAATTCTCCCTTCTGTAGATTTTGGGATTTATACTGTTTAGAAGGGGGTCGCCTGTTAAAGACATTGATGCTCTGTGTTGTCTCGGTGTTCAGCACAAATCTGTCAGCTTATTTAATATGAGCCCTATCCCCTAAAGAGGGAGGCTGCGAGTTTTCACCCTGTTTATCCAATACTTCTTTAATATGACACCGGCCCCATGTAGTGGGGTACTGCAAGGTTTCAGGGTGTTTTTTCCAATATCAGTGGATTTGTTGTAGTTTTCGGATTACACCTATTTCCGTTCAGGACTTATTCTGTGATCTTTACATTTGAATCTTTTAAGTCCCATGCCGCTTTCTTGCTTTGGCATAGCTCCAGCAGGGAGGCTAGGATTTTTAAAAAATCTAATTGCTCTTGTTTCAACGAGTCTTGAAGCTTTTTTTCTAAGTAAACACTTGTGGCCGTCTCATTATCCACTGTGGTTTGAAGCAATGATACAAAGGATTCTATATAAGTAAGTTTGGTATGAATCATGGCCTGGAATGTTGCTTCGTCTTTGATGTTTTCATTCATGGTGTCATGCAACCTCATGAAAGGCTGTAATGCAGAAGAAATAGCCATTATGGTGCTGCAGTGTGCGTGACAGCTTGTGGAATTGGGGGGGTTAATAGGGCCATGCAGTGTTTTTGGTGAAAAAATGTCTTCTAGTGACAAGATTGAAAGCACAGCCTCTCCAGGCGGCAATGTAGCAAAAGATATCAAGCATGAATGGCATTTCCGGTTGTATCTTTAGATTTCGCCACAAAAAAGGCAATTATTTTTTGTTTTTTGCCTGGTCACCTCCTGTGTTTAAATCATTTGGATACGTTTGCAACTCTGGATCTTTATCAGAATCACTTAACCTTGAAAGTTGGTTAAGAACCTCCTTCACTCTGAAACGCTTATCCTGCTTCTGGATTGGTTTTTGGATTGGCTGTGTCGGCCCTTCTACGGACACTTTAGGTTGCTTCTGCATGAGCTGCATCGATCTTAACTTGGTTGATTTCGCTACATGTGAAACACGTGAAGTTAGGAGCTTGGGCAGGCTCCATCAATTAATTAGTTCGGTCTTAGGGTGAGGGAGGAGTCTGACTACAGCATTGGAGGTCCTTTCCTTTTTTGATGGAAATGATTTTGTTGATGTCAAATTTAATCAGATATTTACTTGAAGTAGCTTTAAGTTCTGAGTTACCTTTAATTTTGATGTCACTTTTAGCTTTAGTATTATCAGGAGATTCATCGAACATCAAATCAGAACCAGCAGAGTCTGATTTTTCAACATCCGTCAAATCATTTAGATCTTTTGTTATTGAGGTGTCTGGTAATTGAATATCATTAGTAGTTGCCATCCAGGGAGTCGTATTATCGCCAATTGGTCGAAAGCGAGTTTCCTGAATCTGAAAAGATTTCTGTGCTTTCATGGACTTTGTTGTTCTCACATTCAATGCCCTGCGCAGAGTCCTTTCTCCATAGATTTGCATCTTTCCAGCACGTTTAGTTCGCTTTGGCCGACAAAAAGCTAATATCCAGAATTGGCGCCGGTGAATTTAGCAGGGAGATATTTTTGCCCTCTTCCACTGTCTCGTGTGGTATCTGGTGCAGGGTTCGTTCATTATGAGCGGGTAGAAAATATATCCACTTCTCTGCTGAAACAAATGTAAAGTTCCCTTTAAAAAAGAGTACGAAGGTGAAACGAAGGACCTACCTGCTCTGTCAGCTGGGGGAAAGCGGTTAGTGAACACGGTCACTGTTGGAAACAAAGCAAACGCTCCCCCGCAATCTGCAAAGCTCCGCATAGTGGCTGGAATTATAAGTGTTTTCTCGCTTGTTCTGACACCACCTCCAAGCCGCAGCAACCACCAAAGAAAGACTGTAAAAATCCAGGAGGGTCCAAACAAGGCAAACACTCGTGCACACTCCAGGATAGGTCTATTAGTCACTGTAACCAGAATACTGGTGTGGGAGTCTCTTTTTATGTCAGGACTGGCTTTGAAGCACAAAAGAAATTAGAGCTTTCCAAAAAATATATATCTTTAATTAAAAAAAATAATAATAATAAAAAGACTTTCATAGAGTAGGCTGGGAGGGCCATGAGGAATCTGTGGGAGAAGAATCCATAGAAAAAACATAAAAGGTAAGACATTTCTCCTTCAATGGATTGCATTCTCCCACAAATTGCTCATCTCGTTGGACTCCCAAAGCAATTGAACCTTAACTGGCGAGATTAAAGCATAACAAAAAAAGCGCTGCAACATCACCGTTCCAAACTGGCCGCCTGAACCCCGGGAAACAACCAGGCAGTAATGACTAGCAAACGTATGAACATATGAAGGGATGACCAAGTCACAGCCTAGCAGACACTCTATAGAGCACTCCCCTTTGTAGCGCAGAGGAGGTCACCACAGCGCTGGTTGAGTGGGACCATATGCCCGAAGTCATATCATTTCCCGCTTTCTCATAGCATTCACAAATGCAAAGCATGGGTTAAGTGACTTACAACTCTTGTCCTCCAGCATGGATTTACAAGCTCATGAATATTCCCGCTCGTCAGGCTGGGACTACTCGGATAAAAGAAAAAACGGTTTCACTTAAAAACTGTATTTCTCCTCTAAACCAATCACTGTCCTCGGAGTCATATTACCCGATTCAATGACAGTCCTCTCCCTAAGCCCCGCCTCCGACAGCCATTTTCAGATTTGGTAAGCACGAAAATTGGCAGTATGACCAAGAAGAGCCGCAGAGGGGCCCGGAGGGAGAGTTCACATGTGAATCCTCAACAGACCCAGACTGGAGAACAATAGTTACAGGTAAGTAGCTTAAACGTTCTCCAGCATGGGGTCTGGCATGGATTCACATGCTCGTGAATAACGAATACACAGAAGCACAGCATTGCACAACCACGGGAGGTGGCAAGGCTCAATAGAAGCAATTAAACTGAACCCTGGAACAGATTCACCTCAAGCGAACAGGTTGCGCAGCAATGCCTGGCCAACTTTGGACTCCTCCCAGTCGACATAGTAGAATTTTGTGAAGGTGTGCGTGGACCTACACATTGCAGCCATGCAGATGTCAAGCAGGGGCACACCATACAGGAACGCCGGCGTCGCAGCAATCACTCATGTGGAATGGGCTGTCGGACAGCCCGGCAGCCGTCGGTTCCCAAGCCGAAGACAGAGCATGATGTAACCGGAGAGCCACCTCAACATGGAAGCCTTGGACAGGGCCTTTAAATGATTCTCAGAACCAAAGGTCACAAACAAATGTGAAGTCTTCAGAAAATGCTTAGTGCGTATCACATATAACTTCAAGGCACGAGCAACGTCCAAAGAGTGCAAGGCCCTTTCAGCCGGGATGAACGTTTCGGGAAGAAAACAGGGAACACTAAAGGCTTGTTGAGGTGGAATTCCGACAGAACCTTCAGCATGAAAGAGGGGTGTGTATGCAGTACCACCGTTGATTCATGGAAAGCCAGATATGGTTGCTTGTAGGACAGGGCTTGGATCTCACCCACACGTCTGGCAGAGGTGATGTCCATAATGAAAGCCATTTTCCACGAGAGTCTTGAGTGGGGCTTGATGCAGAGGTTTAAAAGGCACCCCCCACAAGTCTAGTCAAAACCACGTTGAGTTGCCATGCTGGGGCAGGAGCTTTCAAAAGGTGGAAAGGATCGGAACAGCCCCTTGAACTCCTGGACTAGTCTGTGGGACCACAACTAGGATCTTCCCGGGGATCTGGTGTAGCGTGAGATGGGCGCCAGGTGAACCTTGATGGATGCGTGAGCCAGTCCAGCTTTGACCAAGGACAGCAAGTATGGAAGGATCTATGGAGCCGTGACCATCAGAGGTGTAATCTTCTGTGACCAGCACTTATGGCCATAGCACTAGAGTCGACAACGCCCTGGCTTTGGCGAGGACTTCCCTGGAGTCCGCTGGCAACTCGTAACCTCCAAACTCTAAGGCTGCAGGAGTCATGCCTTCAGGTTCAGCGATCCTGGGTCATACTGAAGGATTGCGCCTCTCTCTCTAGCCAGCAGGTCCAGAAGTTCTGGCAATTTGACTGGAGGCTGACTACGTCCGGATACCAAATCTGCTGCAGCCACAGGGGATATGAGTATCATCTTGCATGGACACTGTCTGAGTGTGTTGATGACACGTAGCAGGAGAGGGGGCGGGGGAAAAAGTCAGAAACAGGCCTTCCCAATGGAAGGAAAATGCAACCTCCAAGCTCCTCGGTTGATGGAATCTGCCGGCAAACCTCTGGCATTTCATTTGGAGTTGGCTGAAGTGGCAAAAGATTGATTGGGAGTCTGCCCCATTTGACAAACAGACGGTCCATCTTAACCTGACATAGTTCCCACTCGTGGCTGGAGCTCCGCTCCCTTCTGAGCAAATCTGCAATGGTGTTCTTGACCCTGCCAGGTGGAACGAGGAACATCCCATGTCCAATGGCCCCAGTGCCACAAGCCCTGAACTTCCTTGGAGAGCGCTGGAGACGGATAGCCCCCTTGGTTCCTGATGTAGTACATGGTGATGGTGTCTGTGAAGACCCTCCCCACCTTGCCCTTCAGAGATGGTAGGAAAGACTTGTGGGCCTAGAACCAGGATGTTGATGTGCAGGTCCTTTCTCCTCTGGAAGCCACAGACCTATGGCATGTAGACGTCCTGTGTGAGCCCCCCCCAACCTGCCAGAGAGGCATCTGTAGTGACCGTCTCCTGGTATGGTGGGATTTGAAATCCCGTCCCCAGGGCGAAGTGGGAGCGCACCCTGTTAGGCAGAATTATATGCAGTACCCTTTAGGAACACCACACACAATTAAGACTACAAGTGACAGTACAGTTTCACCTTTGGTACAAGCCTGCACTACACGGTTATAGTGGTAGCAGTAGTGCAGCAGCCAGACTTATCTCAAGAGTAAGTGAGCAGTATCAAATAGTTACACAAAGGACAGCAATTACTATGATTCAGGCAAACACTGACTCAAGGTTTTCAAGTAAAAGAATATACATTTATTTCACTCTTCAGTTGTATAACAGTACACTATTATAAGCAGTCTAAAAATCACACTCTTAATACACCACACCACTTCCCTTAAATTCCAGATAAGTTAAGCTCACAAAATGAAGAGTGAGCAAAATGGCACTCAAGCAATTTAAAAGGGAGGGAAAAACAAAGTTATTAGAAATTAGGTCAAACCAACAGGTAAGTACTCAGAGCAATAGAACAAGAGGAACTACAGAGATAGAATCAGGTAGAAAAGGCTTAGGGCCAAAGTCAATGGGTCAAAAGTCTTTTGCTCAAGATCACACAGTTCAGGGTAGTTTGGGCACGGTTTCCGGACGAGGTTGGTCGATACAAAAGTTAGTTCAAAGAGAAGAGAAGGACAAGCCCTCGGATTGGAAAAAGATTTCAAACAATTTCACCGCAGATGAATGAAACGCACAACTGTATTTGCACAGTACCTTAAAACAGAGAGGGAGCTGTAGCTGAGGCGGACGTTCCTGCAGGCTCACGGTTCCTGAAGCAACTGTCAGACTGACAAGAAGTAGGAAGACTGGAGGGTCCTCCACGACTTAGGGAAGAAACCAGCAGCAGAGCAAAGCAATGAATAAAAGGTGCGCTCCTTAAAACTCAAGCAGGGTCCGACCTACCTGGCTATCCGGCCCACTGTAGCTCTGTACAGCAAATTCGATCAGAGGAGGGGTCCTGGCTTGTGGTTTGGGTGAACTGGTTGGTCCCACCAGCTCAGGGGAAGAAGTTTCCTGCCTGGAGGATCTTGTCTGTCGTTGGATTCTGGAGATTCGGACCTGCAGCACGGCTCCACCGGGCGGTTCAGTCGGTGTATGGGTCCTCTTGTTGGTTCTTTCGTTCGTTCCAGTGGCGACTCTGCCTTTCCAGTCCCAGAGACCTGCTTTTTATGCAGTTTTCCCCCATTGATATTGCCTGGCTGCCAATTACACAGCAGGGTGGCTGTCCTGGCAAGGACAGTCCCCTCAGCCAATCAAACAGGAGTGCGACTTGGGTTACCAAGGGAACCCATGTCAGGGGTCCGAAGATCCCTCCCTCACATCCTGCCTACCTAGACTTTCAGGCGCCTTTCTGTGAAGAAGCCCGCGAAAAGACAGCGAACAAAGGAGTCATCCCCGGTTTGGCGAGCAGAGTAAAACACGAGAAAGACTAACAAAAAGAAATGGCGAATAAACCCAGCCAGAGTCAAAATAAAATGTATTTGGTCAAGTGGATTTATGTTCGAGGCTAATAGCCTAAAACAATACCACGTTTATATAAGATAATCGCGGTAGAAAAGTTAGGGTAGATACCACTGCCACCAGCCAAGTCTTAATGTAAAGGGAGCAAAACAATGCTCTAAGAGTTAACCCTTTCAAATACTCCATGTAAGATGGGGTGTACTGGGTCTGTGGTTTAAAATGACTAAGGTAAGGTTAATGGCAACTTTACCCTTTTCTGGGGGACAGTAGTCAGCCCCAGAAAATGGAGTCGGTGGGAAGTCTCAAAGACAACCCTGTGTCATTGCACTGAAGGTGCTGTGTAACACAAAATATGAGGCCATGAGTAGGTGAGGCTCCAGTGCTCAAGATCACACAAAAAGTGAAAACACACACAGCAAAACACATGTAAGAGAGGGAGAAAAGGCTCACACTCTTACCAGGTGAAAAAAATAAATCCTAGAAATCCAGCAAAGCTGCTGAGGGACTCATTAGGTAAGGGAAATCAGCCATTTATGAGAATTCTCCCTAATACACCCCCACCATTCTATTGCCCGCCGGAACTCATCGAGAGGGATCTTGTACGCAACATTTCCAGACACTTGCATCCAACGTCCATTCAATAATCATTGTAGGGGTCGCATCTGCAGCCTGCAGAGACAGACGAGGTATATGCAGGACATCATACCCAGTAACGACTTGAGGGACCCACACCACGACCGCTTTCACCGATGAGTCGCTGCCACTTTGCTTGAATGGGTGCTAGCCTCTCCTCCGAGGGTGAAGCCAGTCACAGTGTTGAGTATAGCACGAGGAACAGCATGCTCTGCGATTGCCTTAAAAAGGACTTCAGATAGTTCACAGAAAACCCCAGCTCCGTCAGCAGTCGAACTGTCTCCTTTGTGTGCTTGTCAGCTGTTAGGAATGATTTTCTATACTCTGGGCTGGTGGACAGATTATAGAAGGCCAACCTATATTGTGACAGAGACAACTATGAGATGTAGCCAAACCAGTTCAGGTAGCAGTGACAGGCGATCTAGGCTAAGATCTTCAGAGGTGGTGAGCTTGTATGAGGTCACACAATGGGAATCACAAATTATACGTAAGACATGATGTATAAACATACAGTTATTATTTATTGGCCAACACACACTATGAAAAATGAGTACTAGCAAGTAGAGTTATCACATAACACAAACAAAAGATACATATATAAAGTCCCTTCTTATATATATTTTTTTATATTTATTTTGATATGGCTGAACAAACAGCCTTTCAAAATCAAACAAATTACAAACAATAATAATAGATTTACATTTCCGACATCAACATTACACATCAGTGACTGTACAAAAAGAAAAAACCTACAATCTAACATATACATTAAAATTATATACAAAAAGGATTTAATAGTCCATATTCCATTCCATGTTTCTATGATCTTCTGTCCAATACAGTTCACTCTCTCAATGGTCAGATTTACAAAATGTGTTCTCTTTGTAATCATAAACTACAGAGGAAGAATGAAAGCCTATTAATAAAATAAACATAAGACATGTTTTGTCCTATCTGATAATACCAGCTCAACTGTTCCTCCATTTCATGTAAATTTAAAAACATCAGATATTTTACTGCTGCTATATTCATAGATGTTTTATGCGAATCAAAAATTATTTTCCATGTCATCTGAGATGTCATATATACGGTATATGGATAAAAACATAAGTAGTACCTAGTTCTCAGTTTCTCCAAGGCCGGGCATTCTGATATTACATGCTTTAATGTTTCTACTACTGTTACATTTTCACAAAACCATTTATTTTCATCAATCGATATTCTTTTCCATTTGTAGAGAACTTCTCTTGTATACCATAGATTTAATCTAAATCTCATGTATTGCATGCTCATTGATGCATCTGGAAATGTAATTATGTACAGTTCTGATGTACTCATTTTCCTATGCATAAAATCATGATTTATAAACAGCGTTAAATTTGTGCAAAGCTCTCTTGTCCTAATCCAATCACCTTTATGTAATTTTTGCTTGATCGCATTTGGATTTGCGATCAGATCGTCTTCCAAAACTTCCTCTAAGTTTGAGCACTGTTGAATTTTTAGTCTCCAATTTTGTGCTTCTTCATAGGATGTTTCACAGACATAGGCAGATATTATGTTCAGTAATAGCTCCGTTAGAGGGCATAATATACTTCCTGTAACGAGAACAAACCATCCATTTGTACATCGCATAGAGGGATGTTAATTCTAGTTCATGGCGGATCGTACACATTGATGTCGTTTTAGGTCGTGCCAAAATTGATTTCCAAAATATTCCTTCAATGCGTGTCCAATGAGTTTCTGATAGCCAGGCTCTTGTCTCGGCACTGTACAATAGGATTAGTGCTACTTTTTGATTATAAAAAGTTAGTGGATTTTAGTGAAGACTTCCCAAATTTATATTGCAGTATTCGAGCCTGTGATATAGCAGTATTTCGTTTTCTTTCCATTTCTACATGATATCTTTTGTCATGTCGGGGATTGCTCATCATTATACCTAGGTATTTGTATTCATTAATCACTTCCAATGGCTCTTCTTGTAAAACCCATCTAAACATTTTCTTTTCTTTGCTTTGCCAATTATGAAAAGTTATTACCTTACATTTTGGATTCATTAACTTTTAATCTATTATTATTTGAATATTCTCCCAGTTGATACAAAGCCTGAAGTCCCGTGTGTGTCTTCGCTAACAGAACTAAATCATCAGCATAGAACACCCAGGGGACCACAGAACCATTCAGCTTAGGGAAGTCAGACCTGGCAACTGCAAACGAGTACTGGGTGTCTCCTATAAAAAAGTTGAAAAAGGTTGAAGCGAGAACACACCCTTGCTTAAGTCCCTTTAAAGAAATAATGGGCTTTGATAAATTGCCATCCTGCAAAAGTCTGATTTGAATACTCTTATTCGTATGCAATTGCTTTACCCAATAGATGATATTATTGGGACACGCATCTCTTTCCATTTTTTCAAATAGTTTCTCTCTCGACACAGAGTCGAACGCAGCCTCAAAATTGATGAAAGCTATATAAAGCGACTGTTTTCTTTGCCTTTCCTGTGCTTTTATGAACTCAAAAGCATGCAGATTTACTGCCGTTCGAAGACCCCGTCTGAAGCCCATTTGATTGGGGTCTTGTAATTCTGTTAGTTCAATCCACTTTGTGAATTCTTTCAATATGATACTGGCAAAAACATTTCCAGGGATATCGAGCAGCGTGATGGGCCTATCATTTTTCAAGTCTGTTAAGGATTTCAATCAGGCGACACGCACACCTTGGTTTCTGCCTAGTATCTAGCACTTAACTGAGGTGCTTTTCTCCTTATTTATATGGATTCAATTTTGGGATGATACACCACTCATATCACACCCAATTTTCAAATACACCAGGCCACAATCGACCATGAACCAGGCTGGTTGGTCAAATGCAATATTTATTTATTGATTTAAAATTCAAAACCAATCACACACTTTTTAATATGGGGCAGCGGTCACCAATGGAGTGAGGAATGACAATGCGAATGTGAGCAATGCACTGGGTTTGACTTTTTAATAGAGCATACACAGCACAGCAGAATAGGAGCACTTTTTGATTTAGGACAGATAGCACCCAAGTTACAATTTGCCCTGCAAGGTTCCCTCAACCCCCAACTCATCAATTCTGAGTGGATACAAAGAAGCAGCAGGTACACAGGAATAAGAAACGGAAAACTGAATCTAAATCGGACCTTCCTTCCCCAAATAAGGGATTTTAAACCCCTTTAAAGGTTGTGAAATGACACTCGAACTGGATAAATCAATAATGAATGTGTGTTAAAAGCCTTGGAGCAAATAGGATTCCTTACTAAAGCAACAATGCAACGATACTAACAATCACAAAGAATGGATTACCAAAAGCATACAGTTCAGAAATGGGTGGAAAGTTTAAAACAGATTGCAGTCAAATAGCACATTTAAAATGTACACTTTTGCAATTCCCGCCTAAAATTACCCAAACAGTTTTTAATAAAAACGGGTGAAATACACTGATTTGGAGTGTGGTTTAATGTTTGGGAATAGTTAGCCATCCCAGGTACAAAATGGAATTGAAATTAAGTTTCTAGCTGGTAAATTGAAAGAGTTATGCAATATAGAAGGAGGCACGCTTTGAGTAAAACGAAGGGTCAAATTGGAAAGGAAATCAGTATGTGAAAAGAACAGTTTACTTTAACTAGATTCAAGGACTAAGAAAAGAGAAACGCCACCCGTGAATTCTATAGGTTACGCTGCAGATGTAACCCTTCATGCAGTGTATCCCTTTTCTTTAAGGAAAATTACTTTAGTTAAAATATTGCTAATGACATATGCTCTATTTAAGACAGAAATGAAAAGGAAAGTAGCGCTAATGCTTGGAGATTAATGACAAATTGCACAAAGAATACTGACAGTTGGACAAGTTATCAGGATAAGGATACAATGACTTATAGAGGACAATAAGGATAAGGCAAGGTATACTATAGATTTCTAGGGGTTGATGAAATACTCACAATCCACTTTTCAGTTTTGGGCTTTTTGGACAGTCAACCGGGTCTGGTCACTACACGGCAGAGCACCTGGCAAACAGCTGTGTGGTTCTGGTCACCGGCTGGCAAGGACTGGACAGGCAATTCTGGTCACTGGGTACTATAGGTCATCAGAGTAGCAGGATGGCAGCAGCATGCAGTGAGTGGCAGCAAGCCAGGCTGGGTCAGGATGCCAAAAGGTACCACAGCTTTCCCCTTGTTAATGGGAGATTTAGTGGGGTTTTTTTTAGTAAATTTGAGGCCTTGCTGGGAATGGGACCAGCACTGCTTGGGTTTTGCAGTGGGCCCTGGAGCAGGATCAGCAATTCTTTGGCCTTGTAGTTGGAGTCTGGATCTGGAAGATGACGAGAACAAGAACGCAGCGCAGGAAATCAGGAAGAGTGTCTGTCTAGAGTCCTGTCAGGTACCCTGATTTATAGTGCATAATGACATCAAAGTATAGGCTGGGCAGGGTTAACTAAGCACGCCCCTAAACTACTTGGATTGGGCAGGGGTGCTACTCTCCGCCTTGCTCTCAACTGGTTGGATTTCCAAGGGAATGATGTCAGATTTATAGGTCAGTTTTACAATGTCCAAAAACTCCTACAATTACTTTACTTAAAATCCAATTTTGCCAAAAACATACATTTATACAATTGCAATCTCTTAGCAAATCATATACACAGGTTATATATTTTGTGCAGCACATATCAGTCCAATCCTGTGAGACCTTGTTTCGCCCTTCTGATACATTTTGGTAATTTTGAGTATAAAAGATTTGGCGTAAAATTCCAAACCTTTACACAAAGATGCGAATTATCCCAAGGGATGTATGTACAAAAATGTATGTTTGCAACATTGATACTTCCTCAATACATTGCCCTTTCTGTCCCCAAGGTGTCAGTGAGTTCTACCATGTATCAAAAGGAAGCACAAAAAAAATATCACTTTTAAACTGTGACATTTTTACAATTTTTTTCAAAGTCTTGCTGCAGAGATAGAAGTCTTTAAAGTTTATTCCTGAAATAGTTTTTGGGAACAAATGGCAGTCCATTTGTTCCTGGGTCCATTTTTCTTTTCTTTCCTTCAACTGCTGCCAACTATCATTTCCTTCAGAGCACGGTGGGGTTTTCTCCCTTGATTGAAGTTATATTGCCTCTTCACACTTCAGACTTCCTTCCCTGGGAGCTTCATTGTCAGGGTCCCAGCAGAGACGAAAGTCTGTTCAACCCCGTAATTATCAGGGGGTTGTCAGTATCTGCTGAGAGAGCGCCCTACTTTTGCTGCCACCCCTCCAAGCAGAAAACCTGTTTTTCACCTTGCAACTCCAGCCACCATAGTTTTAACCTTTAATTTCTGATCTTAGATCCAGAATTAATGCAAGCCAGTTGCATAAAATAACCCATGTTATATAGTCTCACCAGCAACAACCCCTTCATATTGCTAAAGACTGGCAGGTTTTCATTCACCAGTGTACTATTCCAACACACAGGCATTTGTTTTTCTTTAGTTTGCAAAGGCCATTTTTTTTTTTTTTGTACACATGGTGCAGCTGGCCTTCCTTCTTAATTTCGACTTTTCATCTCCCGCAGATTCACACACTGTCTTGCAGCTATTGTTATTCTCTGGAATGCTGGAGTTGGTCTGCAGCACAGATATATTGAAACAGACATGGCTCAGCTAGTTAGAGTCTCTCTCTGAACAGTTGAGTTTTGGATACTTTTCCAAAGAAAATGACCTTGTTTCCTGTGTAAGTCAAAGTAAAGTTCCTGGTTGATTTTTTTTTTTTTCTTTTTTTTTTTTTAGAGTTGGTTTGACAGAGCTTGTTAATTCAGAATCATGCCTGGTTTTGATGAGGCACAGTGAGACACACAGGGCTTGGTAGGGCTTATTAATCACAGTGGCTTTAAGGAACAGAGGGAATTTGCGTCAAAGCCACATTTTTTTTAAAGGTGAAAAAGGTTTTCTTTTCCATGGGATTTTGGCTTTTGCAGCAAAGCAACGCCACTTTTTCTACTTTCTTCCTTTTGTTTATGTCGGCACACACTGGCAATCTCCTTCAATGTGCCCCCTTTGTTCCATCTGCCTGATGTGTGCTTGGCAGGACGGTGAAGCCATTTTTGTTGTTGGAAAACAGTTTGGAGTGTTGGCGCTCACAGGAGCCAGCGCAACCATTTTGTGGTTTTTGCGCAACTGCAGCTTGGTGATGTGGAGAAATGCTGTTGGGTGGGTCAATATATCCCACAGGTCACATCGATCTCCTTTTTTGTAAATAGGAATTACAATCAATGTTCTCCACGAGATCGGAATCGTTTGTAAAAAATGTTGTACAGATTTTTGTCCAGGCATGGGGATGTGCTTTTATGGTTTGATGAGAGTCCATCAGGCCCTGCAGTTCTTGAGGGGATTAATCTCATTATATAATATAGCACATCCTCAATATCAAACTGCAATGAGTATTTCACATTGTGTATTTGACTATTATTAGTAATGGACAGGGGATGGCCAGCATATAGAGTCTTATAATATGCAGTCCATACTTCTTCTGGTATTGCATTAATCTGCATGCTCATTTGTGTTGCGCTCATAGCCTCATTAAGAAGGGTCCAAATTAGTGCTGAGTTTTTTGTCTTTAGAGCATTTAACACATGTTCTCCGTCTCGTTGATATAATGCGGCCCTTCTTGCTTTTATCCAGTTTTTATACTGACATTTTAGTGAACGCAAGGCTATCGTCATATTGTTGGGGCGTTTTGCTATTAGTTTTCTTCTTTCTGCACAATATGTAGATTTTATTTTGGGCTAATTCATGATCATATATGTGTAGTCTATATATATATATATTAGAACGGGACCTTTTTTCTGAGATCTTGCACATATTTGCATAGCTGTTACGTACAAGTCTTCAATGTTCTTATTATTCTGTTGTCCATTGTTCATTTCTGTATTCAAAAGTTCGTTCATTAGGTTCAGGGTTGGTATATCCCATTTAAGTCTATTTCGCCCATTAATTACCATGAAATCACAAGCATTCGATTGATTTATTTGTTTTTCATTCCTTGTCCATGACCACTGTATTGCTAGTAAATAGTGGTCACAAGACGTTTGTGTTTTTATTGTAAAGTGTTTTGTGTGATTAATTGCCTGTTCACGTATATATGTAGTCTTTGAGGGCAGACTGTTTTCCTCTTTACCACGTGTCAGCAGGCGGGATATCATCCGCTATTAAACCATTAACCATGTACATCTGTCGATCTTCCATGATAGATATCCACTGCTGTGCTAGATCCGATATCCTTTTTTGTTTCCTGGGAAGACAGGTTACATTAAGATCACCTGCTACCATGATATAGTTTATCAAAGCATCTTGAGTGATCATATTTATCAGTTATTAGATCTTTTAAAAATATTTCATCTTTTATTCCAACATGGTTCCATTACACATTTATCAGAGCAAGGGACTGTTTCCTTGATTTTATTCGTACTAATTACAAGGTACTAATTACAAGAATATATTGCGGGATGCCCAAGGTTCCAATAGTAAATTCGATCCTGTTTTGACAGCTACTAGTAAACCTGCCATTGGTCGCCCCCTCACTGGTGGTTTCGCAACAATCACGGATAGGGTGCATCTTTCCCATATGGGAGTTGAGGTGAGCCATACCTCTTGTAATGCTACTATATCATAGTCTTTAGTGTGCTTAAAGTTTCATCTGTTAAATGCTTATGCCCCCAAGTGTTCAATGATGCAAGGTAGCATATATGTCAAGCAAGTTGGGTTGTTAATATTAATTTTGGATTGTTCTTTTAATCGTCATTAGATCAGGAACTGATTGTGCTTTTTCCATCTGGGTGGACAAAGCACAATCCTGCTCATTAGGGTTAAATCCATTTACATGATTTAATATATTCATCTCTTGGTCAGCTGGATTGATCAGTATAAACCCTAGGTTTTATATCTCTAATTTGGCTTGCATATTATGTTTCGGATCATCCATGATCTTAGCCAGATTTTAGCAACAGATAGATCATAATCATGTATGAGCTCAATCTGTTCAATGTCAGCTGTTTCTAAATCTTGCAAAAATTGAATATCAGCTAAAATGTTCAGCACAAGCTCTATTTAATGCATATTGTGGAAATGGATGATTTCTGCATCGTAATATCAAACTATAATATTTGTGTTTATCATTAGGTAAATGTTTTTTTTCTGGGTTATTCTTACTTATACCTAAAGTTTTTTCATTGTATTGAAGATATTTGTTTTGATTTTCTTTTAAATTAGGTCTTTGTGCATCCAGCTTGATTGAGTCTATTGTAAGATTTTTTTCCCCACTACTTCCACTTTCGGTTGAGAGAAGTGAAGATGAAGTGATTAAGCCATTTCATTTCTTCTATCCTCAAGTGTTAGCATCGTTGACTTTTGCAGTATACTTTGATAATTTGTATTTATCTTCTCTTGTTTCTCAGAATTGATTTTATTCAAATTAGTTATACTAGAAACTGTGTTCCCTACGGATCTCAATTCGGGTACTGTGGCAATGGTTGTACTTTTTAATGAGCATCTTTTGGTTTTATTCAGTAATGCAATCTTATTTTGCCCACATTTTGCATATTTATTTTTGCAATAGCTCTTCTCCTTGTCATTAAATTAGAGTTAGGCAGCATTGGTGTTTGACAGAACTGTCGTGAGCTTTTGTTATTAGACGCTGACAGTAATTTCATATTTTTACTTTTTTTAATTTGTGTTTCTATTACTTTTTTTTACCTTAGTTGTTTGAAATAGTTTATAATTATTTTTTTGCAATACCCCAGGAGTTTTATTTGGGAATTGACTTTCCTGAGAGTCAATTAATATTATTTCCTCTTTCTGTGTTTGTCTTCCTCGAGCATGTATTTTGTTTTCTTTTTTCTTCTTCTTAGTGCATGGTTTCCCAGTTTCACATATTTCAATTGTTTTGTTTCTATGTACAGAATCTGGTATAGGTATCAGTTGGCTGTTCTCTACATCACTCTGATGTGCATACATACGAGTTTGAAGTTGTTCAGCATCTTTAGCATTATGTTTTTAAGCTAATAAGCTGATTTAAAAGTTTTGTTTGTGTATTTATTCTCTCATCCAAGGTTTCATATAGTTTCACGATGGAGAATAAAGCCATGTTTATTGTTTGTAATGCTATTTCAAGTTTAACATTTTGATTTTTGCAATCCAAATGTACGTTTTGATCTGGTGTCATTGTTTTTCGTCTAGGAGTGGGCACTGCAAATGAAATCGATAGAATAGAGGAATTCCGAGCTGTTGGAGAAAAGACAGGTGATTGTCACAGCTCATTCATCGATGTTTCCTTTGGAGGCGTCTTTATTTTCTCCTTCATTTCTGCAATTCGCCCATCATTTTTCTTATTTATGTGCGCTATATTTATATTCCCATCTAGTGTATTTTTACTGGAATTTGGTGTCTCAATCTGAGGAACACTCTTACAGCTGGGTTCGGATGTTGATTCTAATAATGATATAGCCAGCTCAGACCCGTTATTTTTTACTGACAAGAGCAGAATCTCTGCATTATCAGGTTGTTGCTGCGGCCTCGGATGTTGTAAAGGTGGGATTAGTAAAACACCTGCTTGCACTAATGAGTCTGTGGGAGTGTCCGTTATCACGATAGCGGAAGGCTTTAGTGAGCCTGTTTCCAAGCTCACAGTCGGCTCATGTGCAGTATCATGCAACGTAACATATGTACCAGCTATTTTACTTATCAAGCGCACAGAAATTCCTATTATCTGAGTTGAAGAAAATGGATCTCGCCTTTGATCTTACATTTCTGTTGCCAATTAGATTAATTGCACGCAAGGTTGATTTAGGGGTTATTTGAATCTCAGATACATTTCTGTATTTCTTTGCTTGACGGCAGGTTGAGAGACTAATGTATACGGTTTCTCCATTTAACATACTCAACAGCCACTAGCTTAACAAGAGTTATTCCCAGCTTGACGGCCTATAACTTACTGCAAGCAGGATCGGACTGTTATCAACAGTAAAGGATAGTATAACATTGCACTGCCACACCCCGCAATCCCGCAAGACAGCGAAGACAGCACTTCACCACAGGACATCGACCAACTATGCGTGCGCCTACAGCGCGTGGCCTGTATTTTTGTACAATTCTGGGAAGGGGGTGGGGTGCGCACAGGTATATACCAAAAAGAGTTCTTGAAACAAAATTGGGGGCCTACTCCAGCAGAGGTCAGAGTCAGGAGACATCGAAGACAGCTCAGCACTTCACCACAGCACCTCCGCCAACAGCGCGGCCCTCTTATAGGGCATAATGCAGATCCAAACTCCTGCAAAGGAAAGGTTAGATTAGATTAGTATTATGCACTCAAGGTCTACAGAGAGCATCCTCAACTAAAGTTGTCCAGCCCCAAATTGCCTGGGGCCTTTTGTCCCATAGTTCAGGCAAAAGTTCCACAAAAGTTATGAAGCAGGAAAACAATGCAGCTAGGGTCTCTGGGGTCCAGTGAAGGTGTCTAAGGGTTAGGGTGCAAGTAAACCAACTACCAAAAGCATCCCAAACCTTCAGAGGTCTTGCGCAAGCAAGCAACGGCAAATCCAAAATTGTTAGAATAAAGGTTTATTTATTATAAACCCATTGACTTATAATGGGAGTATACGGGTAGGTAAGAAGCTCAGTAACTTACACCGCCCCCCCATACTCCGATTCTTCCACAGACTTGGCAGGACAAAGGAAGTAGGTCAGAGGTTGCTTTTCCCGCTGAAAGTCGCAGTACTCGATTCACAGGGGTTGCAGGTTCTAGCCGATCTCTGGTTGGTGTCTTTCACTGTTGCAAGGACTCTCGATGGAAGACTGCAGCAAAACACAAAGCACTACCACTCTCAGCACTGGACTCCAGTCAAGTAAACGATTTCGCAAGGGGGTCACCGGAGCACTGAGACGCAAAGGAACTCAGCAGCCACGGTCAGACTTTCCCTCCTATCGCGGGTCCCATCAATGCAAGGATGCCAACCTTTTGTAGAGGTCAATCTCGTAGTGCCAGCTCAGGATCCCCAAAGTTACAGGTTAAAACACAGAACAGGGACGCCGGCAGCCAGGTAGCCCAAAATCGAAGCCACAGGACGGTTCCAGGGCACTTCCTAAGGCTTCCTTTGGCAGGGCACCGAGCAGACATCAGGAAGGGATGGCCCCTCCACTCCAAGGGTTGCAGCTCCTTCACAGGACTGCTCAAGATCACGTGCAAGACAAGGCTCCTCCAGGACAGCAGCCGAAGTTGGTCGCCAAGCCTCCTTCAGTCAGGTTTCAGCTTTCTTTGCGGGTCTCACAGCTGGATAGGAATCTTGGCTCCTTCAGGTTTCTCCAGATTCTTCGATGCAGAGTCCAGCACCCTGTACTTCTTCTCCAACCCGTCTCGCTTGGCTGGAGTCGTGCATGGGTTCTTCATGAGGGCAACGCCCTCCTCCCAAATATCGTCCAGAAAAGGCACTGCCATGATTGTCTTCCGCTGATACAAGAAAGCCTCCTTCCTGGTTTCCTCAGACACCAGACGGAACAACTCGGAAGCCCTGGAGTGCATGGAGTGGAATGATCCCACCTCGTTCGGTGGAGAGACTATGAGGAGCATCCCATTGTGGCGAATCATTGTCCGCCGCAACAAAGTGCTTGTCTTCTTCGGTACCGTGGCTATATCCGTACCAGTACCTGTCTCCAGGTCCTCTGGGGTAGTCGTGGCAGGAGGAGGTTGATGTGACTGCGCCGGATGACGCTTTCTCTTTTTAAGTAGAGGCTGATCCGGAGCATGCAGCACTGTTAGACGGATTGCTGAACTCTGACCTGGTGGGCAGAGTTTCAGAAAGCCATCCTAGTTTCTTGGAAAAGGGTAACCTCTGGACAAGCCATACCAATCAAGGTAGCTATGATAGGCGGCCAAGACTAAGTCTCAGGAGAGGTGAGGGTGACTGAAAGACCACAATGAGCACACAGAGCAAGGACACTTACACATTACTCCCAGACAGGTGTAAATCTCAAAAATATGAACACATTTATTACAAGGCCTTTGTAACTCAACACACAGTAAAAGAATCACAGCAATCCTACTAAACCAACACAACACAATTAATAGAAGATATATACAAGACCATAAAGGCATGAAATATATTCACAACCTAGAGGGGAAGCAGATAGGCAGTGCAGATAGTCTTTAGTCCCCTTCAAAATCAAACACACATCTAACTAAGAGGCAGTCCAAACCCTAAGAAGAGAGGAGCGTTATGCTCAATAGTACATGCAGTGCAGGCGCATGCAGTGGTTCCAATGGGCCAAATGGGGCCTCTTGAGGGGTCTCTAGCAGCTGAGGAAGGTGGGTGAGGCGATGAAGAATAGATTCCTGAGGCAGAGGTGATTCCGAAGGTTCAGGAATAGTTCGCTAGTTTGCACTAGCAGTGGAAAGGAGAGGGACCTCCACCCAGGGGCCACTCATGCGGAATAATGGATGGAGGTGCTAGGGGCCTCCGGTTAGGGTTGGGTTTACTCGCCGACCCCAGGCGCACTCCGGACCAAACTTCGCCAGTCGCGGCAATATGACGGCTCTGCGGCTTTTAGTTCCAAAGATACAATGAGGATTCCCAAACAGGACAGTGGTGATTTCTCCGCTCCTGATGGATGGATCAGGCCAGTTTCACTGCAGCAGGCTTCTGGGGCAAGAGGGTCACAAATGCAGCGAAGCTGCAAAGATCGTCGCTGCGGCTGGGCAACATGGTAACCGCGTTCACTCCAGTCCTGGCACTATCGTCTCACTTTAGACCTGGGAATGCCAAGTGTTCGAAATTCGATGTGAGGGTGCTGGGGTCACAGAGCTAGCAGTATACCAAGTTTCGAGGGCCTCCTCAAAACAACGGCGGAGACAAAGCAAAGGTCCTGCGGTCAGTTCACTGGTTTGCCCAGGGCCACTTCCGAGAAGGCTTACTTGCAGGTTTTGTTGAAGGTGCCAAGAATAGTTGGTCCCACTATTCTAATGGGTCTAAAGTCTTCGCAGACCTTCTAGGACGACCAGATGCAGAGGGGTCCCACGGGACCACAGCGGGCTCAAGGTACCAAACCTTCCAGCGGTTCACCAGCAGTTCCTCGACTCGGCGTCTTAGTTTCAGGATACTTGGATCCTATCCTTCGTTCCGTGAGAACTCCAGAGATCGACATGATATGGGTGTTTTCAGCCTCCTCTTATCCAAAGTTCCCTTCGCGCCAAAACGGACAGGACCCAATGGGAGATCTGCTCACACACACACACGCTCCATACATGGACCAATCATGGACTACGGTGGTCCCAGGCATTCACAGTAGACTCCCTGGAACCCAGGATGTGTATTAGGGACAGACACCCCAGCCCACATCCTGGAGGCACACACACACAAGGCATGCAGGAGCCCGCGAAAGCTTTGTGTTTCGTGGGAAACTGCATGACCAAATAAGGACTGACCCGGGTCGGCTCGACCTGGGGAAGGCAAAGGGAAAGATGGCCAAAGGACAGGACAAAGAACATTGTGGTATGGCCATTTTGGAGCCAGGCCACCTATTCGTTCCAAACGCAGTTACCGCAGTTTAAATGGCAGGAAAGAGTTAAAATAATACGAAACGATAAGCTGCCACCAGCCTTGTCCATGACACATCTGAGACTGCACATCTCCCAAAAAGTCCTACAAGAGTATCTAGGGTATTGTAATTGACTGAGACCCAAGTGCACTGTATTGTAAGGTACATTGGGCACCTGTTACATGTTGCAGAAAAGTTGCAACATTGGAAAAGGACTAAGGGAAACAAAGTCTCCCAGCACTGACTGTCTTAAGGGCATATCAGTTTCCCCATAAAAAGCAAGCGAAAGCCCAGAGGAGTGCAGCAGAAGGCTGTGCTCCCCTGGCAAAGCCAGACTAAGGTGTTTAAACAGCAGCAAAAAGTTTGGGGGTGAACAACTGGAGGGAAAATTGCAAATAATATGAAATCATTCCTAACATTGCCTTTGTGTAGAAATCCATTGATTCCTATTGCAGGGCCTGGGTATCCAAAAGATGGAGAATACCTTGCCACTGTCACATCAGCATGTAGCTGCTACCAGCCCATAATCTGCCCTATGGGCAACACATATATGCCCATAAACATACACGCTTAGGGGGATTTATAATCCCAAGGTAATTCAAAGTCTAGAGAGATAGACTATCCAGCACATTTGAGCTGTTTGCTTTGCGGGGTAAGTCGCTTTATCTTCTTCTTAGCGTTCATTCATGTTATCACATAGCAGGCTAAGTTGGGACTGTCAAGAGTAACACTATCTGCAATACAGGTAGGATCCCCGAGTCACTCCTGACCCTACTACATAAGGTCAGTACCAGACTATTTAACTAAGACGAATGTATGAGTTGGGAAAGACAGAACCTAAATAGTGTATTCTTATCGCCAAAGGTTAGAGAAAGAACACCCATTAGAATATTCCACGGAATTACACGCTCCTTGCCCTGAAGATGGATTCTAGGGAATCCGAAATGCGTCAGCACTTAAGATTTTGAGAGGAGTGCATTAGATGTCTTACTAAAGATTGAATTCTGTTTTGTAATAGGATGTATTACTGTATTAGTAACCCACTCTGAGGTTTTGCTGTAAGATTTAAACTACTGTCATTTGGGTTTCTTCTACCGAAATACAGATTTTTTTCTATTACTTTTGTTCTGATCTGAACATACAACCTTATATACTTTTCGTGTGGAAATCTTTGTACTGAGTTTCTTGGTCATGTGGTTGTCATCAAGAATGACACGATCATTACGCATGGAATTGCATTTGAACATGAAAGGTTGCTAAGAAATAATTTGAGCTATCATCTTGGAACATTTTACCACTGAAGTCTATTGAGAGGATCCCACTGTTATGGTAGCCCCCTATCTCTCTAGACTTTGAATTACCTCGGGATTATAAATCCCCCTAAGCGTGCATCATAGGGTCACCGGTTGGTAACAGCCGGTTTTTGCTTCAGGGTCTCGAGTGGCCTCGAGAACTACCCCTTTACACCTGAAATAGTTGAATTTACTTCTTACAAGTCTGCGAACCATCTACGATACACTGTGTGAAGATTTCTGATTTATTTTGTTGTGCCTCCCAATACATACCCCTCTGTTACAAAATCCCTCAAGCAGAACTGTCTGCACTTCCTGCTGTACTCCATGGCAAACAGATCCACTGTCAGGTTACCCCACTGAACCAATATCTCCTAGAGAACTTACTGGCACACCTCCCACTCGTGTGAGACCATGCTTTGTCAGCTCAGGGTGTCCGCCAGCCGGACTGCAACACCAGAGATCTGGTTCTCTAACAGCCAGAACCACAGCTGCACAGCCCTACAAAGGGAAAGGAACCAGTTACTTGCCTGTAACTCCTGTTCTCCAGCATTGGTATCTAACATGGATTCACATGTTTATGCATATCACCTGTCATCAGGCTTGGAATCCTCGGTAATATTAAAGCAGTTTTGCTTTTATGCCTACAAAACTGCTTGCCACTTACATAGCTCATTGCTATCACTTTCGGTATTCTGCCCCAACCAATGACGTCTGTCCTCCTTGGCTCCACCCCTAGTGGCCATCTTCAGATTTAAGAGGGCACACACCTCCGGTAGTAGGAACCACTGGAGAGCAATAGAGGGGTAAAAGGGAGGGTTGCATGTGCATCCATGTAAGATAACAATGCTGGAGAACATGAGTTACAGATAAGTAGCTTGTTCCTTCTCCAGCATTGGATCTTACATGGCTTCACATGCTTATGAATACGATAATACAGCAGCACAAGCACAACCATGTGAGGTCAAACAGCTCAACAGAAGCAATGCAAACTCACCACTGGAACACTCACTTCAAGCAAAAAGGTTACATAGCAACACCTGGCTGACACGAGACTCGTCCCTGCAATCCCTATCGAGGAAGTAGAATCATGTGAATTTGTGGCCCTGCACATAGCAGCCCTGCAGATGTCAAGCAGGGGAACCCCAGACAGGAACACTGTCGCTGCAGCCACGTGTCTGGTGGAATACGCTCGCAAGCCAGTGACAATGCAAAATGCAGCTGGAAAGCCACCTGGAGATGAAAGCCTTTGATAGAGCCTTCCCTTTATGGACAGGTCCAAAAGCCACAAATAAGTGCAAAATCATGCAAAAGTCTTTTGTGTGTGCAACATAAAACTTCAATGCACAGACACCGTACAGTGAATGCAAAGGCCTCTCTGCAGGAGAGTTAGGCGAGACGAAGAAAACTGCTATGTTTAAGGGCTTGTTGAGATAAAATTCCAATGGGTGGGTGCACAGCAAAACCCTGGAGTAGTGAAAAGTTAAATATAGTGGTTTGCAAGAGAGAACTTGCAATTCCCCAACACGTCAGGCAGCTGTAATACTGATCAAGAAAGCAGTCTTCCACGAGAGACATTTCAAAAGGAGCCTGGTGAAGAGGAACAGACCGTCCCAAGGGATGAAGAAAGCATCCCCCCCCCTCCCCCGACAACTCGATTGAGGAAACCTGCTGGCAAACTGGCTGCACTTGGAGTTGACCGCTGTGGCGAACAAATCCATATACAGTCGACCCCATCTTGAGAACAATCGATGAACTTGATCCTGATGGAGCTCCCACTCATGGCAGGATCGCAGCTCCACGCTGAGGGGAATCCGAAATGGTGTTGTGGCCAGGTGAAGTAGAATGAGAAACATCCCCCAAGTTATGGCCCAGTACCACATCGATTGAGCTTCCTTGGAGAGGATGGGAGAGCGGGTCCAGCCTTGCTTCCTGATAGAGAACATGGTGGTCACGTTGTTTGTAAGGATGCGGACCATCTTCCTCTTTGGCTGGGTTGAAAAAGAGCCAGAACACCAACCGGAGATCTAACCCGTTGATGTGAAGTATCTTGTCCTCCAGTAACTAGAGAACTCTGGTGTGGAGCTTTCTTATGTGTGCCCCCCCACCCCTCCAGGGAGGCATCAGTTGTGATAGTGGCTTGATGACCCAGAGGGTAAAAGAGTGCACCCAGCGTTAGGTGCCGCGGATGCTTCCACCACTGCAGTCATCAAAACTGTGGGCTGAGTGTGTTCCATAATTTTGACACTTGCTTACATCTGGCATCTAGAAACTCTTGTAGTGGCCTCATGTGCAGCCTGCATTGTGTCATCGGAAGGATGCAGAAGGAGATCATACCTAGCAGAGACTTGATTGAGCGAACCGTTGTTACCCGGTGTGAAGACAGCTGTTCACTCTGGAAGATCATGGCCTTTATTCGGTCCTCTGATGGGGTAGCAAGGCACTGCAATGTTTCTAGCTGAGAATCCAAGAAGAGTGCGTTCTGAGACAGTGATGGGCAGTACTTGGGAACATTCATAGAGGAACCCAGAGACGTTGGACATCAATGGTGTCCTTGGTATGCTGCAGCGCAATCTGGTGAGACTGCAATCGGACCAACAAGTCATCCAGATAAGGGTAGATATGTATTTATTTAGCTCGACCACCCTTTCTATTCTTCCTCACAGCCCATCCCACACACCGTCTCCCTCCTCCTCCAGGACCATGAAGGATAACATCAGCTCTTTTGCCCCTGCTCTCTTTGATTTCTGCAATCACTTTTTTGCCACTGGCGCTTTCCCCTCCCCCCTTAAACAGTGCCATGGGCACATACTCCTAAAAAATAAAATAAAAAAATAAACATCCTCAGATCCTACTTGCCCTGCCAGCTACCGCCCTATTACCGTCACCCCCTTCCTGGGGAAGCTGCTTGAGAAGCTGGCCTTGCCACAACTCAACTCTCACACTGAACTTGTTGGTGGTCTCCAAGACCATCAATCTGGATTACGAGCATCCAGAGGCACAGAAACTGCTCTTCTGAACACCTGTGAAGAACTGCTCGCATCTCTGGATTCCAACTCCCTAGCTGTCCTTATCCTTCTCCATCTCCATCTCTCCCCTGCCTTCGACGGTCAACCATTCCATCCTCAAACAAAGGCTTTATGACACCCTTGGCATCTCAGAACGGACACTGGACTGGCTGAGCTCTTTCCTTACTAACCGCTCTTCCCAAGTCATCCTGGGCTCCTTCTCCCCCTCTTCAACTGCAATATCCCCCCAGGGCTCTATACTCTCCCCAAGGCTCTTTAACATCTACCTTGAATGCCTCCTTCTCCTCAAACTTCCAGTGTTACGCAGATGACTCACAGTTCTTTTTCAAACTGCCTGCTCACCCTCTTGCACGCTCCATCATCCCTGATTGCCTATCTGCCATTCAGTCCTGGTGCACCTCCAACGATCTCTGCATCAACGCCTGTAAAACTGAGACCCTTCTCATCGGGACCCCTGCTCCCTCCTTCTTCCCCCTTATTCTGGCCTTCCTCCTTGGACTGTCCCACTGTGCCTTTAACTGAAGCCAGAAACCTTGGAGCCATCTTTGACTCCTCTTTCTCCTACCTCACACGCAGGACATTGCCAAGAAGTCCCACTTTCAGCTCTTCCTTCTCAAGGGAATGTTACCTGTTCTCATTTTCCCTCAGAGGCTCAATATGACGCAAGCCCTGTTTTTCTCTGGATTTCACTACTGCAATAGCCTCCTCCTGAATCTTGAATCTTCCCACTCTGTGACCCCTCCAGCTAATCCAGAATAGGGCAGCAAGACTTATCCTTGGCTTTAAGCCCAGGGACCGCATCTCACCTGCACTAAAAAGTCTTCACTGGCTCCCTGTTGCTGCACGGATTAAATTCAAATGCCTCTGCATCATCCACAAGGCTGTCTGGGCCCAGGGACTACACTATCTTCAACTTTATCTCACGAAATACTCTCCCTCTAGACCATTACGTTCCTCTGGCACCAACTCTGTGTGTAAAGTGTTTTGCTAAACAGAGAGTAGGTGGTTGTTCACTTTCCTCTGCGGGCTCTCTCCTATGGAATAGCTTCCCCCTCCCTCTGCGCCTTGAGCAGGATCTTCTCAAATTCTGGAAGCCCCTTAAAACGTTCCTCTTTTCCTCCTCCTTCCATTCTTCTCTCCCCTGCTAATCCCACAGTTGCTGCAATCAGTGTGCTGGTCCCTTATGCATCCACAGGGCCCGGACCACCCACACCAATTCTGCCCAGCTCCTGTCTATCCACAGCACTTGCAGCTGCACTCTCAGCACTGGAGGTTCACACTTACACCTCCCGCTGCCTCAGTCCGTGTAGCACTCAACATTCCTAGCACTTAATCTGTGGCTCACCCATGAGCTTGGACTTCCCACCACTTACCCCCTCTTCCCTCTTCTTTGCTGCACTTGCACGTTCTAAATGCTCACAAGGCATAGTAGGTTTGTACCTTTACCATTTTCCCTCTGTTCTTATATATTGTGTTTTTAATGTATTTCCCACCCTTGCTACCTACCTGTGGGTGCTTTGAAACAGTATTTTCTTATTGTATAATCACCTAACAAGCAAACAACAAATAAATAGACCTGTATACATGTGCGACACAGATGGGCAGCCACTGGTGCAAGGCACTTGGTGAACACCCTAGGAGCAGACTTTAGTCCAAATGGTAGAGGCTTCAAGTGGTAATGTTTCCCCTACACTATAAAGCGAAAGAAAAATCTCTGCTTCCGATGGATGGGTATATGGAAGTATGTATCTTCCAGATCTAGCGATGCAAGAAAATCCACTTGCTCTAGTTATTCTAGAACCTGCTGCAACCTGACGATACAGAATGTTTTTGATCTTAGAAACTTGTTGAGGTCCGGAGGTCTAGAATAGGTCTTCACCCACCAGACTTCTTTCTGACCAGTAAGTATGATGCAGTGCAGCAGCTTCTATAGCCTCTTTTTTGAGCAGGGACCGAACCTCCTCTAGGAGATGGGGCAGATGCAGTTCCCTTTTGTATATGATTGAAATGGAAGGGCATTTTCCCAGAAATTCGGGGGTGTGCCCTCTTTGTATGTGCGGAGCACGGTGGTGTTGATTCTCCACTGGCAACAAATTGAGACAACCGGCCTACCACTGGAATGCTGTAGTTGGGTCCAGGCCCTGATCCAGGCAAGGCCTTATTTGGAGCTTGTGAGTGGGTGGTGGATCCACACCGCCTCTGAGCGCCTTTGTATGCTTGCAACCTTCCTCTGTAGACCACCTGCGAAGTACAACAAGAAGGTTGGCGATAAGATGGTTGTTGATATGCCCTGGAGGCCCTAGAGAGTTTCCCTTTGCCAGAAAAGCTGCCTAATCGGCTGGAGTGTGCCTAGTGACTGGGCCATGTCAGTCTTTATTGCTTGAAGTGTCTCGTGAACCTTTTGACGCAAAAAGCTTGACACCGTCAACGGGCGTGTCAATGAATTTAGACATCACGTCTAAACAGAGAATTGACAGCGGTTATAATCGACGGGAGTGTGGTAGTCTAACTGTGCAACATATGTCCATGACGCCTCTTAGGATTCTTCCCCCAGGAAATATCCTCTTGAGATCTCGAACTCTTTGCATACAGTTTTTCATACTCAGGCCTGCTGACCCTGGCAGAGGCCAGACTGCGGACTGAGGCCAATTCAGAGGCCCTGTCACCTTCCTCCAGCCACACAACCAATAATCAGTGGTGGTCCTTGCGAGTTTGAGGAGAAAGCTTTGCCGATGGAGCAACTGTCCACTTTGCTGTGTTGGGGAGAATTCTCATAAATGGCTGATTTCCCTTACCTAATGAGTCCCTCAGCAGCTTTGCTGGATTTCTAGGGTTTATTTTTTCACCTGGTGAGAGTGTGAGCCTTTTTCTCACTCTTACATGTGTTTTGCTGTGTGTTTCCACTTTTTGTGTGATCTTGGGCACTGGAGCCTCACTTACTCCATGGCCTCATTTTTCATGTGTGTTACACAGCACCTTCAGTGCAGTGACACATGGTTGTCTTTAAGACATCCCCCTGACTCCATTTTCTGGGGGTGACTATTGTCCTCCAGTAAAGGTAAAGTTGCCATTAACTTTACTTTAGTCACTTTAAACCACAGGCCCAATACACCCCATTTTACATGGAGTAATGGAAAGGGTTAATTCTTATTCCTTTTTGTCTGTGTCTCTAGGAGTATTGTTTCGCTCCCTTTAAACTAAGACTTGGCTGGTGGCAGTGGTAACTACCCTATTTCTCGTACTGCGGTTATCTTATTTAAATGTGGTATTGTTTTAGGCTATTATATTAGCCTTGAACTAAGCCGCTTGACCAAATACATTTTATTTTGGCTCTGGCAGGGTTTATTCACAATTTCTTTTTTTAAATGTCTTTCTCGTGTTCTACTCTGCGCGCCAAACCGGGGATGATTCCTTTGTTCGCTGTCTTCTGCACAGAAGCACTCCTTAAAGCGCCTGAAAGTCTGGGTATGCAGGATGCGAGGGAGGGATCTTTGGACCCCTGCCATGGGTTCCCTTGGTAACCCAAGTCGCACTCCTGTTTGATTGGCTGAGGGGATTGTCCTTGCCAGGACAGCCACCCTGCTGTGTTATTGACAGTCAGGCTGTATGAATGGGGGAAAACTGCATAAAAAGCTGGTCTCTGGAACTGCAAAGGCACTGTCACCACTGGAATGAAAGAACCTACGAGGAGCTGATGGAAGAGGACCCCTACAACGACTGAACCGCCCGGTGAAGCCATGCTGCACGTCCGAATCCTCAGAATCCGACGACAGAGAAGATCCTCCAGGAAACTTCTTCCCTTGAGCTAGTGGGACCAACCAGTTCGCCCAAACTGCAACCCAGGACCCCTCCTCTGGTCGAATTCGCTGTACTGAGCTACAGTGGGCCGGATAGCCAGGAAGGTCGGATCCTGCTTGGGTTTGAAGAAGCGCACCTTTTATTCGTTTTGCTCTGCTGCTGGTTTCTTCCCTGGGTAGCACAGGACCCTCCAGTCTTCCTACTTCTTGTCAGTCCGACAGTCGCTTCAGGAACCGTGAGCCTGCAGGAACTACCAGAACATCCCCCTCAGCTACAGCTTCCTCTCTGTTTTAAAGGTACTGTGCAAATCCGGTTGCTCGTTTCGTTCAACCGCAGTGAAAGTGTTTGGAATCTTTCTTTAATCCGAGGGCTTGTCCTTCTCTTCGAACTAACTTTTCTAACAACCAACCTCGTCTGGAAACCGTGCCACGAACTTTACCGCAAACTACCCTGAACTGTGTGATCTTGAGCAAAAGACTTTTGACCCATTGACTTTGGCCCTAATCCTTTTCTACCTGATTCCATCTCTGTAGTTCCTCTTGTTCAATTGCGCTGAGTACTTACCTGTTGGTTTGATTTAATTTCTAATAACTTTATCTTTCCCTCCCTTTTAAATTGCTAGAGTGCCATTTTGCTCCCACTTCATTTTGTGAGCTTAACTTGTCTGGAATTTAAGAGAAGTGGTGTGGTGTATTAAGAGTGTGATTTTTAGACTGCTTATAATAGTGAAATGTTATACAACTGAAGAGTGAAATAAATGTATATTTTTTTACTTGAAAACCATGAGCCAGTGTTTGCCTGAATCATAGTAATTGCTGTCCTTTGTGTAACTATTTGATACTGCTCACTTACTCTTGAGATAAGTCTGACTGCTCAGCCATCGCTACCACTTTAACTGTGTAGTGGGGGCTTGTACCAAAGGTGAATTTGTACTGTCACTTGTAGTCTTAATTGTGTGCGGTGTTCCCAAAGGGTACTGCATATAATTCTGCCTAACACGCGGTCCGGATGGAGGTAATAAACACACTTTGGAAGTTGATCGTCCACAAAAACGTTCATTATGCTGCACTTGGCGCAGGGCCAAAACAAACTCTTCTTGGTAGCATCCACCATCGTCACGAGAAGAAGGCTTCACAAAGAAATTCTCCACTGTTAGAAGATCGTTTGATGATCTGGATCTTCACCGGCAACGGATGCCCACTAATGAAAGTCACTTAGGCGACGAAAAAAGAAGAAACATATTAAAATCTTTTTATCAAAAATAGTACAAGTTGAAAATTCAAGGAGCGAATAACGAGGTCTCCGAAAACGTAAACATGCATTAATAATCTGAAGAATGCCAGCATTGGTGGAGCTAAGGAGAACGGACGTCATTGGTTGGGGCAGTATGACCCAAAGTGACAGCAATGGGCTATATTAAGTGGCAAGCAGATTTTCAGGCATTAAAGCAAAACTGCTTTAATACACAGTATTCCGAGCCCAAATCCATGCAAGATCCAATGCTGGAGAAGAGACCGGAAACCACCTTGCTTGTTCATGAAGTGCATGGCCACTGCACTGTGCCATGATCAAGACATGTTTCCACTTGAGAGAGGGCGCAAAAGCTTTCAGAGTGAGTAATCAATGGAAAGGGCAAGCAACACGAACAACCGCCAAGTTGTAGAAAATAAAGACTATGAGTATGCTTTCCAGGATATCTCAAATCTATAATACCCCCTCTGAACCCACACTAACCTGTTGGCATAGTGCAAAAGCATCCATGTACAATACCCCCTCTGAACCCACACTAACCTGTTGGCATAGTGCAAAAGCATCCATGTAGAACACCAGATAAATCCAATTGGAAAAGAACGACTAGGAAGATTAGTGTGGAAGCTAATCCCGAACAGCATGAGGGTCGCGCTAGTGCCGGGTTGGTGCACCCCTGCATAGCGTCCCAATAGTTATGTGCACTTTGGATATCCACAATAGTTCAATGTACAGAAGAAAATAGAACCGCAATCCTCAATCTGGATAATTGTTCCGACGTGAGTAGAAAGGAAATTCCAATGCCCTTGGAGAAATAATGAACCGAAAACAGAACTGATTTGAGCAAAACCAAATTGCTGAGTATGGAAGAACACCGAAGCAGTTGCTAAACTAATTTGAAAGGAGCAGAAGAATTCGGCAGACAGCTCAGGTAACTGTTATGAGTAGCTTTCCGAGATAATTCTGTCTAAGGAACAAACAACAAAAAGCAGCAGCCAGGATTTGACCAGGGAAACGATTACTTGGTGTTTCCCACTCGTGTAGTTCAATGAGGAGCAAACGTTCAAGGGAAGAAGGCTGCGATCAGAACGCCGCCAGAATGAACGCTTACTAGGAGCGTCCCGCTTGGGAATGATAGCGGGAGGCAGGAGCCAGCAAATTCTGCTCTGAATGCTGAAGGAAAAGATGTCTAGAAAAGCTGGAAAAGGATGGTAGGAAGGACTCAACGAGCCGGGGCTTCAGACTAAGCCACAACGATCAATCAGAAGCAGTGACTAAACGCTGACGTACAACTAAGTACGTGCGATAGAGTCACGTGACCGCAAGGAAAGAACAGGTGGTCTCTAATGGCGAATCAACTGCCGATGCCGCCTACCAGGAAGTGTATCGAACAATCTCCACTGTGTGTAGAACGGTCTAGGCATTCTGTGTGCAACGCGTACATTCTGTGGGATGATTTGTACTGGATAAGCACAAACAGCACGATGAAGGGGCACAGTGACAGCGTGTTAGGCAGAATTATATGCAGTACCCTTTGGGAACACCGCACACAATTAAGACTGGGAACATCCTTCAGGGTGCCAAAATACTGGGACCATTGACCCATCAGTAGCGCCACTGCAGACATTGCATGCACAACCTGGCCTCTGGCACTAGAAAAATGATGGAAGCCAGGAGGTCTAAGATGTGGAGGAAGGAGGCTGCTCCCGAGGTAAGGGGTGCGGGGGGAGGGGGGGTCAGGGGCACCTTCCCCTCCTGATTGTTCTGGACTGCTCTGACTGAAGCTTTGGGATTGGTGTTGTGTGCGACTTCTGAAGGTTTAGGATGAATACCAGCCTGTGCAGCAGCGAACAGGTCTCTTCAAGGTGAGACAAAACCTGCTCAGACGACTTTTCCCAGATCAAGCAGTCATCCAGTTATGGCAACATATGAACGCCAGATCTCAGGAGATGCACTACCAATACTGCCATCAGGTTGGTGTAGACCTACAGAGCAGAGGTCAACCCAAAGGGGAGCACCTTTAGCTGGTAGTGCCGGTCCCTTATGAGGAATCTTCTGTGCCTCCAAAGGATAGGGGATGTGAAAATATGCGCCCTGCCAATCGAACGACACCAGCCAGTCCTGCGACTGCAGATGCTGGAGCATTTCTTGTAGTGTCACAATTTTTCACTTGTAAAGGCCTTGAGGTCCAAAACAGGACGCAGCCCGCCCCCTTTTTTGGACACGAGGAATTGCCGGGAAGACCAGCATGACCATCTCTGTTTGGGAAGCACTTCTTCCAGAGCATTCATTAACAGGGCTTGCAGTTCTTCGTGGAGCTCCTGTTCCAGTTGTTGAGGCAGAGGGGGCAGTCTGCCTGGAGGTTTCCTTAGAAAGGGCAGACAGTGCCCCCATTGGACGAGCTGCAAGGCCCAGGTGTCAGAGGATATCTCCTGCTCCTGGGGCCAGTGCTTGCCAATTCTTCTTCCACCCAGGGAAACCTGGCCGGAGAACTCAAAGCAGCTTTGAGGGTGGAGCTGCTGCTGCCGCAGTCTGCTGGCCTCTAGAAGCCCCCATGACGGAGCGTGGGAAATGCCTCTGCCCGAGTTGCGGGAGCTGTACTTTACTTCCAAAGAGGACGTCCCGTCTGCACCAATGCCCTCTGGGCACGAAACTGACAGAAGATTTAGACATCCGTTTAAAAGCTAGGCCCTGTGACTTGGCAGCTAGATTTGAGTGCTTACATTTTCTAAGGACTCATAGGGAACTGTAGATGTTTCCCATTGCTCTTCCCACACAGACAGCAACGTCCAGGACTTTCTGCAAAGACTGGCGGGCCACCTGCTTCAATTTATCCACAATCCACAAGAATCCACCGCACATTTCACCTTCGGGACTAAGTTCTGACACTTCAACTCTTTTCCAAAGACCAAAAGCGAATTTTCAAAACGTGCAGGAAGCATTTACAGCCTTTAAAGCAATACTGCCTGGTGAGAAAACTTTCTTCCCAAAGGCGTCAGTCCTTTTACCCTTCCTATCAGTAGGGAGATTGGATGTGGTGGCTCTAGTATTGATGTGGCAGCTTGGACAAACAGGCCCTCTGGAGTCGGATGAGTGGAGATGAAGATTGAGCTCCCCTTGCCAGCTCATATTTGTTAGAGAATTCATAATTCACAGGAGGGGTTGAACAAGGCTTCTGCCACAAAGCAGCATCATGGTCAGCAATGGATATGTTGAAGGTCAAGGCCCTCTATGTCAGGGGTCCTTGGTCAAGAATGTTGGTCGATGTTTAGCCCGACAGGGTTTTGGCTAGAGCACCTAAACCCTGGCAAAATACCACACAGTCTACTGTGGTGCAGTACGGAGCATTTGCATGCCCATATTTATGGGCTTGCTGAATCTCCACATCGAGAGAAGTGTCCATGTCTATGCCAAGGTGAGTAAATCAGCCTGGTCTGAGAAAAAATACCCACGCCACCAGAGTCTCCACCTGCTGGTTCAAAACCAAAAGGTTCTTGGTCAGACTCATTGTCGAAAATCGTCCACATTGTGTCGAAAAATGCTGATAGGGACTGCAGGACACATGGTCTGGCACCGGCACCAACGGACCCGCACCTAACTGCTTCAATGAAGTGAATGTTTTGGCCACAGGTGGCACAGAGCACGACGGTATCAATACTGACATGGACTTCTTAGGGCCGGAATAACCGGGTGCCACTGGAGTTGCTGAGGCCGGCTGCTTCAAGGCATGAGCAGTACCTGGAGCTGCCTTTAACATCTCAAGCATATGCTCTTTAAAAACCTCCCGCTCTGCCCTATATATTGGGCCTCATGACAAAGTCTTCAGAAGAGTCAGAATTGGGCCTATGCCGATGGCGCCTCTTTTTGTGGGAGGATGACTAAGGGTGGCTCTGAGAAGGTTATTGTTTTTTTTAGTTTTCTTCCATTGCCCTTCCTCCTTTATAGGAGTGGGCCCTTCCGTATGGAGCTCCGATGAATAAGTGGCTGAGCAAGCTGGAGACTTAAGGGGCTGAATGAGCGCGAGTTTCATCGCCCTCTCCCGTAGCGATTTCAGGTTCATCTTTATGCAAGAACCGCAATTCTCGGTGACGTGACTGAAAACGAGGCACCACAACGCTGATACTGTGTGGGTTCGTAATAGACATTTTGGAAATAGTCCTTGCACAGTTTGAAACCTCACACCTCAAGCGCAGACATTCAGGTAAAATCCTGTTGAATTGACGAAAAATGCAGTGAAGAACTGTTCCAGGGAGCAGAGTGCTGAGCGTGCAGAAGAAAGGTACGGGGGCATAGTGACATAGTGAATGTACAATGACCGAAGTCACGTCTGGAGTAGACAGCCGCTGCATCGAATCCAGATGGATCGACAGCCGAGTCGAGGTCCACAAGGTCGGAAAGCTTCCTGAGCAGCTGACGCCAGAAGGAGATCTATCGGATGAGAAATCTGCAGGAGAAAAGCAATCCACAGAAGTAATGGAGGACAATTTTAGTAGAAGAGATGACCGTTTTTACACCATGTTTCAGCACTTTACACTGCCAGTTTCGAAGTGCTCCAAGGATTGCAGACGGGAGCCGAATTCACTTACCCCTTCTTCACAAGGACCGGACCTTACAAATCACATATTATCATCCTCGTTTTTCCCACTTTAAACACATGACGATATAAACAATCAGCAAACTACACTACTAAACACCAACAGACAAAGGGGAGGGCTAAACATCCATTACAACTCTGACCAGGTGTGCCTGGTGAGCAAGCACTATGAAGTGACTGCAGGAAGATGTAACACTACATGTAGCACTCAACAAAACACAAAAATACATATATAAATAACACAACATTTAAGAGCAGGAAGTCTGATTTTTGTTTGAGGACACTCTCACCAGTCAAGTGAAAACATTTGAAATTGCAAGCTGCATGAGGTGGTGCTTATGTTAATATGCAGTCAGTAGTGAAGAGCAGGAAAAGCTAATGTCGCTGGAAGTGAAGGAGGACATAAAAAATGAGCATAAAATCACTGAGGATATGCAGACCGTGAGGTGCAAAATTTGAAGCACATGCATCTGTGACAGATGTAAAATACTGGAGAATTAGTTACGTTCCTGTTTTCACTCTATTGTAGGGTTCGTCCCTGGATGCTTATAGCACAACAGCCATAATAAAATGCAAACAGTGATGGTTCATCTGAAAAAAGCTTTGTTCTTACCTTCATTAATTTGGAAATAAGAAGTAGTGTTGGAAAAGACTCCTCGCTAAGCTCTGCAGCTAAAAGAAAGAGACAATTGTTTTTTAACTTGTCATTCGGCCCAAAACAATTTTACATTTAGTGTTGTATTATGTTGGGTTTTATTAGTTTCAGACAGAACCGCATGTGTAATGCACTGAAACCTTAACTTTCTGATAGAAAATGCGCGTACTCTTAAGAAATGAGTGCATTACTTACATATGATGCTCCAGAAATTCTGAGCGGTTTGGAAGAAAAGCATATGAAAAGGCAAACGTGTCTGAGCTGAAGAGGGCAAAGCAAGCCTTTTTTCCAAGATATACTGATGTTCATTGTCTCCTGGGGAAGAGATCCTTTTGTAAGATTTTAGGTGATTCAGAAGACCGAGAGCCTATTAAAAAAAAAAAAAAAGACCTGAGAAAACATGAAAATCTGGTTTGTATTGTAATAGATAGTCTTGTTAAATGGAGCGTCAGACCATGGTGGGGCCTAGCTCTGATGAAAAAGTAGATACGGGTGTGATGAAGTACAAGAGCAACAGGATTCCTAGAACATTTCCTGTCAGTGAAGCACCTCAACTAAAAATATTGAAGTGCTTTTTAAATATAATTGGAGGGTTAAGGCGGTGAGGCTAGGGAACAGAGGATCAACTGGGATGGGATGGGCATATCAAAGGGTGGTAGGTAGTGGCGAGGTCAATCAACAGTCCCAATGTAATCTTTCCCCCTTCAAATTCAGACAATATGTAGGTCACTATCTTGGCACTACGTTCCCAAAGCTACGAATGAGAATAGTTACCAAATGTACCAATCATTGCTTTAGATATTGACCAAAAAAGTCTGCAGCAGTGAAGAACGAATTACTTTAGAACACTGTAAATGTCCTGCACTTTCCACGCAATGAAGTAACAGCTCCCAGTCTTTAATTTAGTGACTCGAATGGGACAGCAGCGCTGCATTCATTTTACGCCGATGGCAGTTTTGCATTTACTTAGCAGCACGTACCGATAGGATGAAACCTATGAGTGTTTTTACACCACGTACACAACAGCATGTTTGAGGCTGCTCATTGCCAGAATTTAGAAGGACTTCAATGTGCGAAATGCATTGGCATACTGGCTAGTTACCTGGATTATTGGTTGATTAAACAACACGTTTTACTTTTTGAACCGCAAGTGAATTGTGTTTAACTAGGTAAACTTTGATTAACAAAGCTGCATTTATGCAGCAATCATAAATGAATGCTTGCTAGTCTTCAGGCTAGACAAAGGCAGTGCAGCCCTCACCAGCAGCTTTCCAGCCTAGGTTGTGTTGATGCAAGAACACATTACTTACCGCTCTGTAAAGTTCTTTATGATGGATGTTACTGTAAAGACAGGAGGGGGGTATCTGTACTTCTACCAACAACGTGGTTGGGGTAGAGGCACAGAGCAACCCAGCCAAGATTCTCTAATAGTAGCTATGGACAAGCAACCAAGGCCGAGACTCAAGGGAGGTGATGCAGGCTGGTTCTAAGATACAGTGAATCCACAATCTCCCCACAATGGAAAGTCCACACACTACGTTAGGTGTTAACACCGTTATTTTATTAAAGGATAAGTCAGGTAGGCATATACAAATAAATAAGACTCACTATGCACTCAAAATCTAATGGGTTAACTTAATACAGTTCTATGTGGTTCCACTGTTACCTTGAAATTCAGTTATGATGCACCAACTGCTGGCAGTAATTAAAACACTTTTAAATTATTAGGCAAGGATTAACCAAATAAACATTACTGCCCAAAGGCAGGTAATACTTAGAACATAGGCAAAATGCTATCTTTAGTGTAAAAATGCAATATTGTGTGTGAGGACCCACCCCCCCCCCCAACCTGGGAAACCTGTAAGGAAAGGTTAGGTTGTACATTATGTTGCATATTACAGCCCAGTCCAAATATGTTCATTAATAGTCTGCAAGACAAATCTGGGCCCCCTGGATGAATCAGGTGGATGGAAGATGCTCTTTCTCGTCACAGTACCTTGGGTGCCTTGGAAGTCAAAGTGAACATCTCTGTTTCACTCAAGGATGTACCCCTCCCCTTGAAAGGAGTTGTCACTGGGACATTGGTGTTGAGCAGAAGGAAACCAAACAGTGTCGGAAAGGCAGCAATGCAGGTATGTCGCAATGGTCTTTGTTCTCGGGTTGCTATGCCAGCTGTGGATGTCCCACGAAGATGAAACTTGCTGTGGACCTCGGTAAGGCTTGGATGAAGGTGGTAAGTCCTTTGGTGGTTGTTGATAACTTTCGGTGGCGACGGGTGCAGCGGTAATAGAAGGTGTCGGGTTTCGGTACTTCGCGGTCAGCTGCCTTTTGCTTGTTTGGTGCTGCCTTTTGCTTGTTTGGTGCTGCAGGGTGACTTCAGGCATCTTGAACTCTAGCACTGGACTGCGGACCCTCAAGGCTGGACCCTCAGGACACTTCCTTTGTAGTTTGGTGGTGGAAAACGCACCGGCTGGCATTCCTCTGCAGGTGGTGAGCCTGGATCTTCTCCGGTGCCGAAAAAAGACAGATGTAGTTGCAGTGACACTTGAAGCGGTCTTGTGTTACTTGGCACTTTGGCAGCTCTGGGTGTCAGGCAGCACTATGCCAGCGTACCCACTTTTCTGGGTGATACATAGCAACTTGTCTTCCAGCGGTCACAAACACTCCCCGGGCCCTGGGCGACACAGACTGACTTCTTGGCTTCAATATGTCCAGGCACTCCTCTTCTGCACCCATGAAGATCCCTTCTCTGGACAGCAGGCACACAGTACTGGTTTCTAGGACACTTTGGGTGAAAAGCAGCAGTTGCACGGTGTATCCTCGTAGCTACGGTAAGTGGTCGTCTATCAAGGTCCCCTCTGGTTCAGTCCTTAAATCAGCAAAGCAGCCTTTGGATTTCTTGAAGACTTGCAGCAGCAGAATTTCTTCCTCCAGCTGGATTTCAAGATGCAAGCTTCGTGAGACTTCAGCTTCTTGCTTCTGTTTCGACTTTCTGCTTCAGACAAAGAGGTGAGCGAGGGGTTCCTCGTTATACAAAATCTCCCCTTTCACTCAGTTGAGCTAGGTTCAGTCAGCCAATCACCCACAGGTGCATTCATGCAGTCAGCACTCAATCAAGCTCACAGGCATTCAGTCCATTCACCCAAACCCCAGGGAGAGTGGCCGACACCGGAGTACGGAGTCGAGTGCATTACTGCTTTGAGACATTGCCGTGGAGAAAGCATCAGGAGCTGAGGGGAGTACCCACACAAGAGAAGCTTGTGTTAATGGGTTACAAAGTAATCCTGCATGCTCTGTTAAATGCTTGCGCAGCCCCTTCACTGCATGCTGTCTGAGTACAGATACTCCACGTACTAAGGAGGATAAAACAGACCGCACCCTGATGCAATCAAAAATAAACTGGCTTTTTTGGTTTTGCTAGTGAAACTATGGAAGATGGAGTCCAGTTAGTAAACACATATCCACCTCAGTCAAGTCATAAAGCCATAATAGCCTCTGCACCTACTACCTCACCCTCCATACAAACAGACTCTGGGTGGAGCAGAGGAAATAAATGACACTTCAGAGCACTTTGACAATATTATTGGAACCAACCTTTCAGCTACAGATCTTGAAAAAAAATGTTCCCCTTCCAACTACTCAGAAAGCGAAAGTGAGGAGGCCCATTCATCTGAGTTTTCCAATCATGAGACCTCACTTCCATCTCCCTCAATGAGCGCTAGAGCAGCTACTGTGGAAGCCCTGTTTGTACTTTGCTCAAAAATGGCTAAGGAACAGTCAGACATGAAGCAAATCCTTGCCAGAGTGGTAGATGCCATTCTGGAGAGCTATATGGGAGACCCTGCTTTGAATTCAAGTATTGCTTGTTTGGGTTTACCATCTTCCACTCACAATCGAATGCAAGGTCCCTCTAGCCTACCAAACCAGCCATATCCTAGAACTTTGGGCATTAACATCCCCATTCCTGTACCCATAACCCCCTGGGTCGGACAGGGTATCGGCTATGACAGCTGCCAAAACAGAACCCGTGCATACTCTGGTACTTCCTTTGTCATCGGTGGAGGATGCTATTATAATTGTTGCTTCTCGGGAGCGGTGCATGGCCCGGAAAAAAAGGTGTCGGAAATTATTAGCTTCCAGGCTAGGGCCATTGATGCACACAATGGTGAGGGTGGATCGATCAGGTTTCATACCAGGGCGATCCACCTCACACGGGTTAAGGCGAATGTTTGGCCTGATCTCGGTGGTGCAACAGGATGATCCAATAGTGGCTGCCCTGTTAGACGCCACCAAGGTGTTTGACTCAGTGGAGTGGCCATTCCTATTCACCGTACTATGATTAATGGGATTGGGAGAGCACTTCATAACCATGGTGTCATTATTATATACAAGCCCGGTAGCCAGGGCCCAGGTGAGTGGTCAGCTCACACCATACATCTCCCTGGAGAGAGAAACTCGGCAAGGCTGCTCGTTCTCGCCCCTATTGTTCACTTTGGCAATAGAACCCTTGGCGGAGAGAGCGGAGAGAATCAGGGAGCTTCACAAGCACCAGGAGGTTTGCATATACAACCACAGGGTGGTGATTTTTTTATATGCAGACGATATGGTGATGTTTGTCGGAGACCGCAAAAACAACCTTGACCCGATAATGCAGGACGTGCAGAGATTCTGTGATCTCTTGGGATTAACAGTAAACGCTGGGAAGTCGGTCTTGTTTCCCCTAACTGAAAATGTGGAATACCACCAGGATAATTGGGGATTCCAATGGCACAGACTACACTCGCTACATCGGGATATATGTAGCACTGGACAGGGTGGTGGTATATAAACACAATTACCGAAGCACATTGGAACAAGCAAGGACAGCCATAGATAGGTGGATGAACTTACCTAGTTTCCTGTATGTATTTCTAAAAGCTCCCATAATGATACCTGGGGAACACTTCAGGGAACTGAAAACAGCGGTAATATGGTTTATATGGGTAGGTAAACATGCTAGAGTTTCCTGAGATAAATAGATGGCACCCATACATGAGGGGAGCTTAGCTCTCCCGGATTTTGAAACATATTACAATGTGGCGCAAGCAGAGTTTCTCCTTTATTGGTTTAGGGAACAGAGGGACAGAGGCCATGTGGTGGTGGAAAGAGCGGTGGCAGCACTATCCCTCTTGTGTTCGATCATTTTGACAGCACCCAGCAGACTCTAGCACAGAACATGGTTGAGGTTACGTGCAAAGCGTAGACCTGTTTAGAACGCAAGTCTAAAGAGGAATAATAATAATAATAATTTGGCATTTATATAGCGCTACGAACCCTCAGGTATCTGAGCGCTGCTTATTATTACCCACGGTGTGTGGTGCTCATTTATCAACCTCGGAAGGATGAAAGGCTGAGTTTGGCCCCGCCGGGATTCGAACCTGCTTCAGCAGGCTCTGCACAGATGTCAAAGCGAGCGCTCTACTCGCTGTGCCACTTGACCGTCCTATACTCCCCTAAACTGCCCGTTATACACATTCCTGGGGTTCCAGTCCCTGCGGAAGCAGGTTTCACAACTATGATGAGACGATTGAGGATCACTTGCTTTGGTGACCTCTTCCTAAATGGGTCGTTTATCTCACTGGAGGAACTGAGAGGAAAGGGGGAAATCACAGCACTGGGGGTGTTCCAATATTACAGGCTGAGAGTAGCTATGCAACAACTGTTCATCACATTTCCCAGACAACCACAGATAGCGCCAATTGTAGACAAATTACTCCAAGGCCAATGCGACAGCAAGGTGACCTCAACACTATATGCCGCGTGCCTCACAGTGGGGGAGGAGACAAAAGCCTCTCCCCGAATGAAATGGGAGCTGTCCCCGGGATAGGAGATTCCAGCTGGGGAATGGAGATCTTGCTGTGAGGGGACAAGGAAAGGGGCTATCAGTGCACGGCTCAAACTGATAAACTTTAAGTACCTACACAAATTTTACTATACACCTGCCCAACTCAGTTTTTTTCCCCGGATGCTATGGATAGATGCGGGGAATGTGGCATGACCCAAGCCGTCTTTATACACGTGGCATGGGACTGCCCATGGGACACAGCTATTTGAAACGGTATCTGGCATTACATGGGTCGAGATAGAACCTGATCCACAAATGGCGCTAATGGGATATACTAAACTGATACCAAAGAGCACACAAACTGATCGGGCTGAGACTAATTATGGGTAAACGGCAGGTGGCATGAATGTGGGGAGGGAAACGAGGACCATCGGTGGAGCAATGGAGGGCGGATATTCTGTACTGCCATGACAAGGCGAGCGAGTATATCGCTCTACGACGGACCAACTCAAGTCACAGCGCAACACGAGGCCCTTAAATACAATACTTGCTTGGTAAAACTTAAAAAATGACTTGAAGACAGTCAGACTCCGTAGGGACAGAGAAATACTGCATAAAGTCAATGCACAGACATCCATGACATTATTGGGCAAGGCCCGGAATGGATCCCCATCTGAGGGAGAATGAGCCAAACACGGAAAGTTAACGAACATGTGATGAGCAAGATAAAATGTGTACTCTAATTATCCTTTGTATGTACCGCTGAGCAATGGGGAGGGAAGGGAAGGTTTAATGTTGAAACGAGCACCTAAGTGCTAGCTATGTTTGAAGAATGCTAATAAAGAAGTAAAAAAAAAAAGAAAAAAAAGGAAACAAGAGTTCAGATGAGTACAGATTGACTCAAAGCATACTTTCATCAGAAATAGCCGTCTTCGGCAGTGCGCTCCTGCTATGGCAAGAATCTGATACGCTGCCGTACTCCCAGACCATAAAGATCTTTTCGTCCTCCAAGAATACGGGACACTACAAAAGATAAACACAGTGTGGACCAAATCTGTCATCACTGCCAACCCGGAAAGGGAGTTGCGACCCAGATATTCCTTCTACCCGCCATTTTAGGAGTCCACGCAGATACCCTAAGGCGATTTCACTTCCAACCTGGACCGCTAAAACGTGTCACACGAGGGGACCCTAGGAAGAAATCAGGCAGCTACCCCCACCATTTTGATGTTTCAAACACGTTGAAAAAAATAGTTGCAAGGCATCCACAGGGATGCACAATGATGAATGAAAAAAAGATACACAATATACCTCACTGTTTCAACTGGAATAAGGATGTATGTCCCGAATTGGACATATACATGAAGGTCTATACCTGAATAGGTGAACCAATCTGGTAACACTAGTTGACAGTATTACTGAGAATTACTTTCTTTTGTACTCCATTATACCGCAGATTAGGTGGTCCTTCTGTCTGTTAATTTTTTGCTTATTCTTTTCTTTACGTCTCTCGTACCAATCTAGGCACCAAGGAATTTCGACTTGTGGGACAGCCCATTATAGCCTGTGAACCTTTTGATCTATTTTTATGCAAGATTACTTGACTACCCAGGGTGTTGTCCTTGGGGATTATTTAACTTTATGTATAAAATCAATGTTGTATGTCAATATATATGTCTTTTGTTAATCATAACAATAAATAGAGCCTTATATTTTTTCTTTTAATGATTGTTAAAACTAGTTACTGTTCATGTTGTATGTGTGTGCGCGTTTGGCTGTTCATGCCAGTTTCTAATAAGCGGGACATCAGGGATATATACCTGACCGCACAGTATAAAAATGATTTGAAGTAATTCAAATCAAAACAAGGCCAACAGTGGAATTTCTTACTTTCTTTTAAGTACCTTATCCCAGCCACCATTGGAAGAAAGGGTTACCCCTATTTTGGTAACCAATAGTAATAACTAGCCAATCAGCAAAGCAGTAACCTTTGCAGAAAATTCCAAACCAGCAGGCTAATGTTAAACTACCTTGGAGAAGCAAGTCTTTACAGAAAAGAGAATTATTACTCAGACACTCCCCGATGCCACAGTTCGCCAGGTCCCTTTGCAGTGTCCAATGGATAAATGAGTGGGGTGAAGACGTCTGCTTCTACTGTGGTGCATCACCGGTCCTCGTTAATGAAGCAGGGCGGCTGTTTCCATCTGTATACAAAAATGTGCCTAGCCTAAATCTACTGAATAATAATGGTTTGCCGCTCCAGTTTACCTAAGATCTATGGCCTTTTGTACACAATATTTGTGAGAAGCAAGCTGGAAAGCAAGCTGGCGCAGACCCGATATGCCCTGCAACACTTTTTTTTTGCTCATTTCAGTAGAACAAGAATTATCCCTTATTGGTTAAATGGGCAAAAATCAAATTTTGAAATGGAAGTTTCCGGTTGGACTTGTTTCAGAAAGTCCCTTGACTGAGAACAATAGGCATGGACAATATTATAATTCATTTTCTTAGCTTTATTCAGCAATTGTGCCATCAAAGCAGAATACATTACATACAGAAATGTAACATTTAAAATCACAGACCTAAAATAGTCTTCCATGCGTCGCATTTTAAAACACTTAAAAAGATGTCATCAACCTTAGCCTCATTAACCATGTCCTGTGCAAGTGTTTGGCCACAGGAGACACCAGATTGAGATCATCACTTTTTCTACATAAAATCATGACTTCCTCTGTGCCTCAGATGCCCTTTAATTAGAAGATTGACTTTAAATACTTAACTCTAAGGGCTTTGTATGAGGGGCGGAGTAGCAGGACATGGAGTGCAGACTCCGACAATGCCCTGCACACCAGGCACTCATTGCTGCTTTGTCCTTTCCAATTTCGTGTGAAGGATGCCAGGCGCAGCGTCCCTGCTCTGAGATCATAAAAGAGTGAGCGAGCAAAGACTGGCTGGATAGGATCCAAGTATTGTTCGTACCCAAAGTTCGCCTTGACATTAAAATATTGCTGCCTGCAGGAGAGACTAGTGAAGGCCACCTCCATTGTTGGCCTGCAATTCTGTCTGCAAGCCATTTTTGCCACAATCTTGAAATTGGCTTGCATGAAGGTCGGCCTATCCCAGAGCAATCAAACACCCAGTCTCATGCACCAGAATTTAATGTGCTTTAACCACAGCGTTGATCGGCTACCATCCAACGCCAAGTCTATACCCCGACCCAGAAGAGAAATGGTTTGGTGAATATAAGATGTTTAATCAGGCTTTGATCACACTCCATATGCAATATTGCATTAGGGGCACTTCTGGGGTGCAATAGAAGAGATTTTAGGAAAGCATTTTTGGACAAACTTATGGGAACAATTTCAACTTTTGGCCGCAGATTTCCTAACCCTACATTGAGGCTGATAATTTATTTTATACAACTCTAGAGTCAAACCACCCCTCCAATGTGAGTGGAAGAATTTCCTGATGCCGCTGTTATACTTCCTCAAGGTCAGCCCATCTTTTGTGGCTTGCTCGCCCCAAATTCCATTCTCAGTGACGCATAGACCTAGATAGTTACAAGTGGTTACCTGCTCCAGCCTTATTCCTTCGATCTTTATACTGACCTTGACATGCTTAGCCGTCTTGTTTCTGAAAACAAGGTTTTTGGTTTTAGTTTTATTTATTTCTAGGCGCAATTCTCTGCATTCCTTCACGAAGTCAGCCGTGATATGATTAATGCCCACAGGGGTAGTTGACAACGATATCGCGTCATCTGCGAAGAATAGGGCAGGGAAGCGCAAGTTACCCTTCTTCTGGGGGTCCATCGTTGTGATCGTCAATTCCTCAATTAGCCTGTTGATGTAAATAGGGAAGAGGAGCAGGCAAATGGACAGCCCAGCCTTAATCCACGCTGCACCTCAAAGCTGTACGTATTTTCTCTGCTTAGTCCCCATCTCACCAGAGCCATGGTATAAGGCCTGGATTATAAGTAGCAGTCCAGCCGGGATATCGTATCCTTTTATCATCTATCAAACTGAGATCTGGGAACCGAATCAAAGGCCGTTTTAAGGTCAGCAAACGTAGTTTACAGCTTGTTGTTATTCAGAACAGTGTATTTGCTGACAATATGATTTAGCCCAAGACACTACTCAAGGGTCCCCATTTCCCTGTTTATTGCTTACCTGATGCGGACTGATACCTTTACTCTCAAACCATATTTGCAGGTGGCCTAGGATTGCCTTAGCATACAGTTTTCCAGCCCCATCCAGTAAAGAGATGGGGCGGTAATTCGCTGGGAAGTCACTATTTCCCTTCTTAAAAATCGGGACAATTACAGCCTCCCGCCACATCATGGGTACCACCCCTGACTGTGCATCTGCATTAAAAACCCTTGCCAGTACCAGGCCACATATGGACACCGTTTTTAAGAGATCTATGGGTACACAGTCGGGCCCTGGTGCTTTCCCGTTGCCCAGGGCGCTAACGGCATTCTACACTTAATCTATACTGAAAGCAAGGTCATTAGCATGTCCTAAATATTAATAGATTGGCTCTTGCTCACATGGCAAATCCACCAGAGCCTCGCCATCCTTATGCAGATTTTGGAAGTGAATGTACCATGCCAAGGACGAGCTTCCAGAAGGTCTACGTATCATTGTTCTTGCATGCCACCTTTATAGTCTCCCATTTAGTCTGGTGGTACGTTTTTTATTTTCCTAACCCTTAGTCTAGTAGGCCACAAAAAAAAAATGGGACAGGCTGGACCCCTTGAATTATCGGCTATTGGCGATGCTAAACTTCAGTGCAAATATACTCTTCTCCCTTATATTAAAAAAACTAAACAAGTGGGTGGAGGAGAAAAACCTGTTAAAAAGTATCAAACTGGCTTCAGGCGTGGGCACAGTACGCCACATAATATATGTGCACTGCATTGTGTAATGGAGGAAACTCTCCAACGGCCCAATCAGAAATTATACCTGTGTTTCATCGACTACTCCAAGGCCTTTAACTACGTCTCTCACTCCATTTTATGGTGTAAACTTGCAAAGTGGGGTCTTGATTCCAGTCTGCTAGATTTTGTAAAGTTATTACATACAGAGAAGACTGTCAAGTCACGGTGCGCATAAGCCAAGATTGTTCCATTACTGGACCTATAAAAAAAGGAACCACATCCTTAAGCAGAGGAGCATGTTAGCACCTCTGCTGTTTAACATTTAGGTTTCAGACATGGATGATGCACTTCGATCTTGCCGCAACTTTCTACCAAAGCTTGGAAGGGAGTCCCTCCCGTGGTTAGGGTATGCCGATGATACAGTGTTACTTGACCATTCTCCAATTGGTCTTCAACATTCTATGAATGCCCTATATAATATTGCCACAACATGCAGATCAATCCGTCTAAATCAAAAATATTGATAACTGAGGGAAGGTCAAGGAAAAATTCCCTTTTGTTTGCAAATTGACTATTGCAACCTTGGAAGCAGTAAATATGTATGTATATCTTGACTAGCCCATTAAATCTAGACCAGTGATTCTCTTTTATGGTGATTTCAACATTCCCAGAGTCATGAAAAAATGGCTGGCTGGTGATTAAAAAGTTAATCGCAAGAAAAGGAGAAATTACTTAATGTAATGTTCTTTCTATGGATTTTTCTCCTGCAGATTCCTCATCCGATAGATATCCCCTTCCAGCTTCTCAGAAAAACTTTGACAGCGGGCGTAGAGAAACTCGACACACACACACACACACACACACACACACACACACACACACACCCCCCCCCCGTACCTCAGTTCCCACCTCCGCCCCCCCACAAGCACAGCACTGTAGAGGAAAACCATTGAGAAAAAGATGGCCAAATAGCCAGCAGAGAATTAGAAAACCAAATCTCAACTGGGATAAAATAGAAAGTTCAATTTTTTTAACTTTTTTTTTTTTTAAAGATGGCATGCGGTTACAACCAAGAAAAAACGAGATATAAAAGGAACCATCGCCAACAGTTTCTTCTCAGGAGAAGGTAGTCACCTACTGCGGACACTTTCTTAGCAGGGATGGATGCGAGGGGAGATGAGGAAACTACAGGAGTAGAATCCATAAAAGGAACAGTACGGTAGATAATTTCTCCTTCAATGGATTGCCTTTCTCCTGCATATTCCTTACCAGATAGACTCCCAAAGCAGTAGAAAGAATGGAGGCAGGAAGAAAGCATTATAGGAGCAGATTCTGCAACACCGCCCTTCCGAAGTGAGCGTCAGCCCCACAGGCTACGCAGTATGGCAGCATTCTGAAATACACAATGTGATCCATCGTGAGATTGTCTGCTTCAATATTGGCTGACGTTTTCTGGCAATGAAGTAGGCTAAAAACTGGTCGGCCTTCCTGTATTCTGCCGTCCTTTTCATAAAAGCTTAATGCTCAATTGGGATCCAGCCGGTGAAAAAGCTCTTCCTTGTACCAGTGCAGAGGTGGATAGAACACCAGAAGATCTGCTGCCTGACAAAGATGGAATTCTGACACAACCTTAGGCAAGAACCTCATGCCTAACCTCAAAAGATACTTGTTCATGGAAAAAGCAAAGAAATGGTTGTTTGCAAGAAAGGGCAAGCATCGTGCTGACCTGCCCGGCTAAAATGATGGCAACCAGAAAAGCGGTTTTCAATGTTAACAACTGCAGCAAGCAAGAATGTAATGGCTAAAAGGGAGCTGCCCTTACGGGCATAACTGGAATCGTGAAGAAAGCCTTGATTCGAAGACCTTTTGAACACAGACAAAGCCACCAAGTATCCTTTGACTGTGGTCACCTAAAGGTCTGAAGAGGCCAGCGACAGAAGGAACCCCATCGCTGTAGTGGTAGGGCAAGAGATAGGGTCAATCTTGCTATCCCTGCACCACGCCTCAAATCTTCTTCACCTGCACGTGTACAGAGATCTTGTGGACAGTCTGAATGAAGCTAGCAGCACCTTGAGTACCTCCTCAGAGAAGTCTGTGAGAAACCAGAAGGTGCCTTACCCACTAGCCCCCCGGGGATCTGCCATCCAGGTGGTCAGGACATGGTAATCGCTTTTGTATCCAGTTTCCTGGGGTGGACTAGTGCGGGATTATCACCTGGCCGAGGGGTCTTCAGGTAGTGGGACACCGAATGGCGAGACGTGGTATCCCCTTTACTTGTAACACCTTTACCCCAACCTACCAGGTAGGATATTTAGGAACTCAACCCCCACGCCCGTTTTTACAACACAAACACTTTCTCACAGACAGCCCGCGATAAGGGAAAAAAGACTAACACCCGAGCCGTATACCTGATGTATCCCAATACAATGGTCAGGCGAGGTCAGGCAATTACTATCAAACACACCTGACTTCCATTACACTTCCCCACACAAGAGCACACTCTGAGCAAGGCAAAGCACATGAGGAAACAACAATTTCAAGACGGCAGCTCAGTAAGAGGGGAAAGACGGCAGAAAATCGAAGGAGATTGCAAGGAGGGTATATTCCCTTGACCTTTCGACAAGGAACCATAACTTTTCAAAAACCTTGAGAATAGTAAGCCTAAAACCAGGAAATCAGGCCGAAGAATCCTGCATTGTGTGTCTGAGATACCCGGGGTCGTCCTCCGTCCTTCATCAAGGCGGGGAGAATCGCCACCCGCCATGGTTCAGACCTTGGCTCCAAGAACCAAGCAGCATCCGTGAAATCAATACAGCCGTTGAGTTGGGGAGACCGATACGAGACCAGTCTGTGTTGAAGCCAAGGTTGCAAGCAGTAACATTGTATGGCGAGCGCTGGAACGAGCATTGTTAAAACGTGTGATCAGAGGCGCAAGTGAAGTTAAACTGCTGATAACTGATTGAACTGTGAAAAAAGCTACAATACCTTTGACAGAGTGGTCCGGCACTGCGTGGGTGCTCAATCGAAGGTCTCTGTAAGGTACTCAGCTGAGTGTCGAAAGTAGATAAAGTTGGTCCGAAAGAAGAAATACATGTGAATCTTCGTGGCCCTGCGACAGGTCAAGCAAAATCCTACGCACAGTCGAAGGTCTTCGATTTTGATGAAATAGAGAAAGTTTGGAAATGCACAGGAATATGCTCCGAGCCCGGCAGAAGAGGACCAATTTAAGGTTTTGTGTTAAAGTGGATCTGAGCCCGGTGGAGGGGGGGGTCCGCAGTGAATCGAAACTCACTGAAGAAGTTGTGCATGAGAATCCTGAGGAGAAAGGAATTGTTGAATATTTGTTTTTCGCATCAGGCCCTCTGGAGTAAGAGACTTTAAATGACAGACACTTTGGCACAGAAGGCCCCGATAGTGAGATATGAACTGCATCCTCGTGGTAGAGAAGCAAGAGATTGTGCTAAGCCTGAATGTGTGCCGCCTTGTCCCGTACTGAAAAGTGAAAATGTGGGGGAAGGGATATCCTGACATGTAATTTCTTGAATACTTCTTTTGCTTACATCGTTTCCCACACTATTTGTTTTTAGAAGTAAGAATTGGCAATAGGTTAATTAGTACAGGCTCTTTTATTTTGACAGTCTCTACTAGGACTGCCTTATTATTATTTGATGGTGGTAGCTTGCTCCCATCTTTGGATTTAGGATTAGATAGGCGTTTTTCAAACCCAATTGAAGTTCAATAAACACCCTTGAACTGTGGTCACTTGTGTCTGTCTAGCCGTTTGATACCATGCCTTCCTTACAGGTTCCAGTCATCATATCCCATTCTCTCAAGAGCGGGTTCGGGTGGAGTATCGGACCTCCGACTGGGTTAGGCGATCCAGGCAGCGAGGCAAACAGAGGTGGGCAGACGTACAAGTTCAGAAGGTCCGAGTACCATGTCCTCCTCACTCAATCCGGGGCGATCAAGATTGCTCGAAACCTCCTCGACCTCCTGAGTATCCACTGGATGATGGGAATCAGAGGGAAGGCGTAGTGGAGAGGAAATGTCCAATCCACAAGAAACGCATCCCCTAGCATGCCGTTTGATGGGAGGTGGTGGGGGTCTGTACGGAGGCCTTCTTACAAAAGGCTGACAACCCCATCACACACGCTGTATAGCCCAGGCATCAGAGGTAATCTCCTGCCAGTGGGGCTAATGCTCGGTCGACTGGACCCCAACCAGTGAGTCTCACTGAACTTTTGGAGTCCCTGGTGTCCCCATTAGTTTCTCCTCTCACCTCCTTGACCCTGCGCAGTACGGCTTTAGACCTGGCAGAGGCACTGAGAGTTTTCTGGTCTCTGTCCAGGACGATATGGCCAGGCTAGTAGACTCAGGTGGGGTGGGTGCCCTGATTCTTTAGATCCATCAGTGGCATTCGACACTGTCGACAACCCCATCCTGTTGTCTCACCTTGCCCAGTTGGATATATCTGGGCAGTTACTAGCCTGGTTGACCTCGTTCCTGGCAGATCGTACCCATACTCTCTCCATGCCACCTTTTTTATCTGCCGCCTGCCATCTCTGATGTGGAGTCCCGCAGGGTTCCTCCTCGTCTCCGATTCTATTCAATATCTACATCTGGGCACTTGTGTCCCTCATCCGCTCCTTCGGCTTCAGGTGCTACTGTTACGCTCACCTGATATCCACGGGGACGCCTGTATGCCCTGGTTGCCGGATGTCCCCCGGATGTACTCAATTTGGGATGTCTTCTATGGCAAGTGGGCCTGAAAACACAGGAGGACTGGGCTTAGGTTCAAATTTTCGTTTCCTACCACCAGCCCCTTGGACTCGACCTGAAGGGCCCCCCTCCTCACCTTGTCATGATGTCTGGCGTGCTCTCCGTCCTGCTTTCTGCACAGGGGCGCGTAGTTTCTGTGGGTTGAAGCGACCGAGTTAACTTCACTGATGCCAACCCATTCAAGTGTCTTTAAAGAGGTAAGTTCGATTATAGTAGTCTTTGAGGGCCTTTGCTTTCTTGCAGGCTATTAATGTCTTTCCCTGATTGTTTCCCCCTTAGGTATGCAGAGGTTCACTGGTGCGCTGCTTGGGTTCGGCTCCTGCCGGGATTTACGGACGCGGAGCGTATGAAGAAAGGTAGGTTCAGCGCGCTAATGTCTTTTTGGGCTAACCTCTTTTCTTTAGTCCTTTTCCGGTTACGATGGTCTTTCTGAGCATGCAGTGATTTCCGGAGTGGAACCGGCCAAGATATGCCTAGCCAGGTGAGGAGATTTTGGTTACTGCTGAGCTTGCAGTGAGTAACCTGTTTAACGTTGTCCCTTTTTCTCTCCTCCCCAGGTGCTTAGTTCCGGTGCGAGCGCGATGTCCTGAAGATGCTGCCAACTGCCTAAGCTGGAACTGCTAATAATGTTCTTTTGTCTCCTCTACAGGTCTGCGATTCCAGGAAAGCCGGGTGCTGGTCTCTGAACACGGTGAACGTTACGCTGCTGGCTGCAGAATAACGCGAAGCACGTTCTTTAGCTTGGCTGTGGTTTATATAGCCCACCCTGTAAAGAAGTCCAGGTAAAGTAGTCTGGGCTACCACACCCTAAAACACTGCACCGCACAGTCTAGTTCTTAGGGACTAGACTGTGTGGGTGCCTCCATGATGGCTGCAGGCCTCCATATGAAAAGTAGTCCCTTCAAGTCCCATTCCAAATATGGAAGAGGAGGAGGAGCGTCTCTGGTGACAATGCAAGGCCCTTGGGGCCCCAAATGAACCCCGAGCCCTAACCCTACCTGGCATGTGACCATGTCAGCGGGGTTCTGGGAAACGGGTTGCGACAGCTACTCCTATGCCGACGACACTCAGATCCTGATACGTTTAGATCTTGATCAGGCTGAGTTGTCTTTGTGCCTGCAGCGCTGCCTGATGGCCGTGGGGAAGTGGATGAACGACAATTGGCTCAAGTTGAACAGAGACAAGACGGAGGTCTTGGTGGTGGGCTGTCCCACTGATCCTTCACTTTGGGTTTCTTCCTTTTGTCCTTCTTCATTGGGTCCCTTCCCCGTCCCCACGGGGAAGGTGAAAAACTTGGGGGTAATTCTATTGGCTTCTTTATCTACGGATAGCCAAGTTGCAGCCGTCTGTGAAGCAGGACACTTTCAGTTAAAAGTTTTGAAGAAAGTGCTCCCTATGATTCGCGAGCCTCTTCGTCCACCGGTGGTAGCTGTTCTGGTACTATCCTGGTTGGATTATTGCAACTCCCTGTACTTGGCCCAACCTAAGGGGCTCATTCAGAGATTACAGGGTATGCAAAACCTGACTGCCCGGGTAGCAACTGGCACCCCGTATAAAGACCACATATCCCCGGGCTACAACGATTCTTCCATTGGTTTCCGGTGAATCAGCGTATCAGGTGTAAGGCCTTATGTATAGTACATCGGGCCATACATGATCAGGGTGCTGAGTACCTCTGTGTGAAGTTTGTACGCCGTCACACGAACCGCCGGCTGAGTTCTGCATCGGCTGATTTGCTTATTGTTCCACCATATCGCTGTATGCGGATAGGACAATGTACTTTTTCTATAGCAGCGGCTATATTATGGAATGAGCTGCCGCTATCTATAAAGAAACTTTCTAACCATCTAGCTTTTAGAAAAGCAGTAAAGACTCTACTCTTCTAGGCGGCCTGGGTGTGGCTGGCTGTTTCACCCTTCCTGTGGATGCTCGCCCAAATCTCTAGTGCCAAGATACCTTAGGTTGGCCGTGCGCTCAAGAAATATTCATAACATACTAGGTCTGCCTGGTCGCGGTAAAATAGTCGGTAACGACAGCTCCTGAATAAATGGGGCTGATCTCGTCTTGGTTTTCGCCCGAAGATGTCCAGCATTGAGATGGTGACATCGGTACAAATGACCGCTTGATGGTGGTTGACTTTGATGGTTTAGCCATTGACGTCTTTGGTATGGCTTTGGGTGCAAAATGACGCATCAAGGATGATCAAAACCTGAGGTACACGGGAAGGTCCAGGTGTTGGGAGCCTGACCAGGTTTGCTCTGCACCTATGACAATGAAATTGGTGCTACTGTGGAGCCAGAAACACAGGGTGCTGCTGGAGCTACCGGGGCCTGCTGTATCGGGGGCTCGCCCGCACCCACAGTTGACTTTTTGAACATGTCCAACATCTGGGACTTAGTATACCCATTCATGTCTGGATGCTGGCCTTGCCGACGAATTACCGCGTTCCGATGAGGAATTGGAGTCACATCGGTGTCAGTGACGCCTCTTCTTTTTATGAGAGATAGAGGACGACCACAACCTTTCATAAAACGTTAAGTGACAATCAAGTGATCGTAGGATCACTAGTGTTCCCCACGAGTAGCGTGCTGAGCGTGTGGAAAAAAGGAACTGAGGTACGGGGTGTAGCGATGCAGTATATATATGATGCCCAACATCACGTCCGGAGCCGAGGTAGAGCACTGAGTCAAGACGGAGCGAGTTGAGGTCCACTATGCTCCCCTGTAGAAATTTCTCAGAGGAGCTGAAGTTGGAAGGGGATGCCTATGTGATGAAGAATTAATTCAAAGGCTTTAATATATAAGGCCTCTTTATCATATATGAAAAGAACACTATCCCTGTTTTTTTGAGTGGTAGGCCATTTCAACAGCACAAGCTAGATGGTTTGAAAAGAATCGAGGGGGAAATGCTGAGATCCATATTGGGAGTTCCAAAAGCAGTTCCTGCTGAGGTTTTAAGACTTGAGCTTGGCTTGGCTTCCATTAGGTCTGTATGTCTTCTTCAGCCTACCCGAGCCTGACACCTTGATAGTATTGGTAGCTTTGCATATCTTAGATGTGACTCACAACCTGTTCATTCAAGACATATAAAACTCTGTGTTATCCTATTTAAACTATATTGGACTACCTTTAGATCATGCATCTACATGCACATACTTTTCCCAATGTACATTCAGTTCTAAAAAGCAAAATCATGTACTGGGATCAATGCAAAAACTTGAATAAACTTAAAAGTAAAAAGGAGGTCCATAGAATATTGTGCTGAGGGATTTGGACCATGTATCCCTTTCTCATATCTGATGAAAATGTGCTCGCACAAGCTGAAGAGATGTATCACCTACCTCTGCTTTAATATGCTGCAAACTAAAGAGTACCCAAGCGGCTGATATGTTGCTGCACTTGACGAGAGACGTGCCAATTTTGTTACTTGGAAATTGAAACTGCTCACAACACATTTTGCAAGCGCTAAGGGCTAATCACAGAGATATTCTCACTTTCTAAAGCATCTCCGCTGATCAATTATGGAGCACGATTGTTGGGGCAGTCTCTTTGGTGATCTCATCGGCAGCTTTTTTTTGTTTGGAATGAGGCGTTAGCAATTTCCCAATTTCCTTGGAGAGGTCCCAGTCATCATACTTCATCCGCTCAAGAGCCACGCGTGTATGTTGAGGGAAACCACGGTCGGGTGCAGTACCCTACCCTCTGACTGGGTAAGGAGATCCGGCAGCCGAGGCAACAGATGAGGTGGACAGATCCAAGAGGTAGGAGTACCACCTCGTCCTCGCCCAATCTGCGGCAATCAAGATCTTGGCTGCTCAAAACATCTTTCCCCTAGTGAGAATCCACGGAATGATGGGGATCAGAGGGAACATGTAATGGAGAGGGACTGTCCTATCCACCAGAAATGTGTCCCCCAGGGAACTGTTCACTGGGAATTCCCTCGAGCAAAACTGTTTGCACTTCCTGTTGGCTTCCGTGGCAAACAGATCCACTGCTGGGGTTCTCAGGAGGTTGAAGAGATTGTGAGCATTCCTGGGCAAAACCCTCCCTAAAACCAACTGAGTCAAGTCCAAAGGGAACGTGGTCACCATTCTCGTCATAGTTGTTTTACTTGTTTGACATGAAGGCATCCCTAGGGAATGGGATATATTCCCGCAGAGCCACAGTGTCTATGGGCAGTCAGCGCCAATGACAAAGAAGGTGCAGTGCCTTGGCCGGCACTCCAGAAAGCTCAGGCTGTCAGGTGCCGAGACACCTTGGTCTCCGTCTGGTCCAGGCCAGAGGCCTTAAGTGTGCAGGAGTGGTCCTCAGACGTTACCCAGCCGGTCACAACATAAGCTGCCAGAAACTTTGCTGATGTTTTCCCATTCTTCCGGCGTGGAGGATTGGGTCGGAAAAGATACCTGCGCCGGCCGCTCACAGGACTCACAAGAGTGGCGGCTCCTGTTCTATGGACAGGAAGACTAATGTTGGTGTGAGGACTCATCGGGGGAGCAAGACCTCTTCCGATGCGGCTGCTTCTTCTCCTGCTTTCCCTTCTGCAGAGCCGCTGGATCTTTGAAGTGCCGTTCTGCGCCATATGACCTGGACCGAGACTGCAGAGCCTTAACCTTTGTCTTGTGGACGGAAGGTGAAGCTCTTCCCTGGCATCTCTCAAAGGATCTATGGTGGGCAGACTAGTACGACGGTTTGTCTTGGGAATTGTGGTCCTCGCAGAAGCAGTAGAGGCAAATCCGTCGCAGATCTTAGACATCTGGTGGCCACAATCTGCACATAGATTGAGGCTCAAGGCCTTTCATGGAGATGGCATGGTGTAGTTTGAGAAAAATAGAAATCTTGATGAGCGAACACAGAAAAAAGGAAATGAGGTCACAGCACCGCTATATACACAAACCTCAATGTCATGGCTGCCATAGGGTGCGTAGAAGCGTTGGCAGAGCAGATGCAGAACCGTGCTGTGCCCTTGGGCGTCAGAAAAGTTTCCAGAGAACAGCTGTGCTGCGATAGGTATATTATAAATGAGGAAAACAAATGACCTACCGCTTGGTAATGTTCTTTCTGATGGAGGTTCCTGCCACGGATTCCTCATCTAGGATATATCCAAAGGCAGAGGTTTTCTGTGAACATTTCCGCTGCCTTGGGGGGGGGGGGGGAGCACAGCGGCTCCACATTGTGCTGTCCGATGCCTCTACACGCCACGCGCTGGAAATGACATTGGCCCAGCAAATATATTGTCGCAGCGCCTCATGACCTCAGTTCCACCCTTTTTCCTTAGCACACTGAACTTGGGGGATCGTAGAACTAATGGTGTACTAGCTTCCTGCAAGAGGGGCAGGTATAAAGGGCGATGAGGAATCTGTGGCAGGAGCATCAATCAGAAAGAACATTACCGAGAGGTAAGTCATTTGGTCTTCTAATGGATTCTTTCCTGCCACAGATTCCTCATCTATGATAAACTCTGAAAGCAATGCGTAAATCTTGAGGAGGGTGGAAGCAAGGACACCAACTAAACCAGAAAACTCTGGGGGACTGCCCTACCAAAACAGGCATCCTGGCCCGCAAAGAAATCCAAGCAGTATTGCTAAGCAAACGTGTGCAGTGATACCGATGTAGCCGGCTGGCAAATGTTCAAGGCAGGGGCTCCCTTCTGCAGGGCATCGGTGGCAGCCAATCCTCTGGTAGAATGTGCTCGAAGACCATCAGGCACATCCTTCCCAGCCAAATCATAGCATTCTGAGATGCAGAGAATGATCCTCCTTGACATCTTTCCTAGCCTCTCTAGTACAAGAGACGTAGAACTTCAGGGCCAGTACCCGGTCCAGCCGATGGAATTGTGCCTTTGCTTTGGAAGGGTGATGCAGGGGAAAAAACAAAGGAAGATGGATCTTCTGAGAAACCGAAATACGAGACCACTCAGCAGGCAGGAGTGTCTCACTCTCAATGTCACCTTCTCTTTGGAAAAAAACAAACAGGGCAGTACAAAAGACAATGCATGTAGCTCCATCAACCATCTCGCATCCAGGAATATCACATTATGGGTGAGAAATCTATATTAGAAGAGGAATGAAAGGGCATAAACAGAGCACCCATGCGAAATGTTAAAACTAAATTCAAATCCCACATCGCAACCACAAACTGGCAGGGAGGAAATTGGACACACAAACCCTTCAAGAACTGCACAAGAGTGTGGACTGAAAAACAAGCCCTGTTCTGGGGACGGTCACCCTTCACAGTGCCTATCTGCAGGCCTGCATCAGCAAAGGAAAGTGGAAAATCCAGCACAGGGGACTGGGGACAGGATAGAGGATCCAGATGCCTCTCCCAGCACCAAATCGAAAATGTACAGCACCTGCAGGTATAAATGGATTTGTAGCAGACCTCAGAGGTGAAAAGGCACCCATTGAGGACGCCTGACAAATCAAACTCCTTGCATCCCAGCCTCTCAATGGCTAAGCAGGACGGTTCAGGTTGCTGAAGTTCAGATGGAGGACCTGCCCCTCCGATTTGGAGAGGAAGCCCTCTCCTCAGAAGGTGCCAAAGGAGGGCAGATGACATGTCCAGCAACTAGGGATAGCATGTTCTCCAGGCTGAGTCTGGGACGATCAGTATCATTGTGGCTCCGTACTGGCGCAATCGCCGAAGCACCAGTAGAATGACGGGGATTGGTGGGAACGCACGCATAAAGGAGGTCTAAAGCCCACTCAAACGTCAGTGCCGCCCCCAAGGAAATTCCAAGGAGCAGAACAAATCGTACTTCATACTGACACTGGAAGAGAAGAGGTCCACTGGAGGAGTTCCCCAAAATTAGAAGTTCTCCTCCAGAACTTTCAGACAGAGCAGCCACTTGTGGGATGCCGAAGTCTGTCTGCTCAAGGAATCCGCTGTCACATTCTCACATCTGGCCAGTTGAGCGACAGAAAGAGAGACACCTTTCTCTATGGACCAGAACCAATGTCTCTTTGGTTCTCTGCACATAGGCAAGGACACCACCCCACATTGTTTGTTGAGGTAGTGCATGACCACAGTGTTGTCAGTCAGAATCATCGCAGTCTTGAGTTTTACAGAGCGGAGGAAAGCGACCAGGGCCAGTCTAATTGCCCTAAACTCCACTAAGTTGATGTGTTTGCAAGAGACCACAGTCTGTTCACTGTCCGGTCTGACAGGTGAACACCCCCAGCCAGTCAGAAATGCGTCTGTGACGACCGTCACCTGGGGCAAAGGTTGAAGAAGCAACCTGCTTATCAGCAAGTTTCCTCACACTGCCCATCACGCAAGATCCTGGCTCGAGAAGGTCAACATGTGGCCTTAGAACTGCAACCATTGGCAATGGAGAAGCCACGTAAGCACTATCATGTGTAACATCGCCTCTGGCACCACTAGAATGCAGGAGGCCACAAAGTCCAGAAGGTTCCATGTAATAGTGTCCATGCAAAAAAAGACACCAAAAAATGGCAGCGGTTTGCAGGGACATTATCACATTGAACATATATATGGGGAGAATATTACTAGATACTGTTCAGATGGCACAGGAAAGCCGAGCAATGGACTTGTTCCCGTCGTTTGAGGACCGTGACCATCTGAAAGATGCTCGCCACTATATGCCTGGGCGGGAAAGCCCTGCCCAGACAAGCATCCAAGACGGCCCCGATAAATCAGAGAAACTGGGATGGCAGAACTACAAAGAGTTGTCCCAGTTAGTGATATTTGTCGTGCGGCAACGTGGTCGTCTTTCCGTATGTTTACTAGATATTACAGTCAGGACGTTGCCTGCAGGGCGGACATGCGTTTTTGGCAGGGCTTAAAAATTAGCTGTGAGCTTTCTGCCCGCCTCCATTTTGCTTGGGGAGTCTATCATGAGGCATCTGCGGGAGAAAGGCAATCCATTGAAGGAGAAGAACAAGTTACTTTCTTACCTGGTAACGTTCTTTCGATGGGATGGTCCGACGACGTATTCCATATCTATGACATGTAATCACCACAGCTGTGCTGCTTCGGAAACTTTTTTCGGCGTCTGCGTCCTGCGTCGATGACGTCGATGCGCCGTCGTCGAGGACCTCCTCCGACATCCGACGTCATCCGATGTGATAAGTAGGACGCACGACGCCCGTAGCCTCAGTTGTAGTTTTTTCCCCCAGAACGTGTGACATAAGTCAACTGCCAGTCAGACACAAAGCCTTGCTGAACGTAAGCTGCAATCGCAAAAGAAATTCTGCAGCGGGGAAGGCAGGGCGGGAGCGATACGGAATACGTCGTCGGACCATCCCATCGAAAGAACGTTACCAGGTAAGAAAGTAACTTGTTCTTCGAGGGGATTGGGTCCTCCGACGTATTCCATATCTATGACAGACTCCCAAAGCAGTACCAGAGCAAGGAGGAGGGAAAGAATTTAGAATTAAAATTTAGAATAGCCAATCAAATAGCAGAGCAAAGGACCGCCTTGCCAAAGGCCAGATCCTGCCCTCGGATGGAATCGAGGGAATAGTGACGTACAAATGTATGTACAGAAGCCCAGGTGGCTGCATCACAGATGTTGCGAATAGGAACACCCCTCTGCAGTGCAGTAGATGCAGCCACACCCCTGGTAGAATGGGCCCGCAAGCCAGCCGGTGGGTCCTTACCCGCCAAACGGTAACACTCCGAGATGGCTAAAATAATCCAGCGAGACAAAGTCTGTTTCGTCACAGCTTGCCCCAAACGCTTCCCAGCGTAACCAATAAAGAGTTGATCGTCCACTCTGACCCGGGACATGCGTGAAACATAAAAGCTTAAAGCTCTCCTAGGATCAAGCCTATGGAGCCTCTCCTCTTCCTTACAACCTTCTGGGCCAAATGAAATTCCGACACTACCTTCGGAAGAAAAGAAGGACGAACACAAAGGACAACCCTGTCCTTGTGAAATACAGTGAAGGGAGGCTTAACTGAAAGTGCCTGTAACTCACTCACTCTGCGAGCGGAAGTAACCGCAACTAAAAACACAGTTTTCAGAGTTAACAGCCTCAAAGGGCAAGAATGTAAAGGCTCAAACGGAGCACCCATAAAAAACCTAAGAACAAGGTTTAAATCCCAACCAGGCACCAGGAAAGGTGACGAAGGGAACACATTAGTGAGCCCTTTCAGAAACTGTGAAATTAAAGGGATTTTAAAGTAAGAACACTCTTCAGATGAGCGCTTAAAGATGGACAGCGCCGCCAGGTAACCTTTAATGGTACCCACTTGCAAGCCCCTGTGGGCCAAAGAAAGTAAAAAGGACAGAACCATGGGGATGTCACATGCAAAAGGATCCACATTCTGAACTCTGCACCAGTCGCAGAACTTACGCCAACGGCAACGGTACAGAGACTTTGTTGCTGGCCTTCGGGCCGAAAGCAACACCTCCATCACGTCTTCAGGGAGGTCCCAATCCTTATACCTCAACCTCTCAGAAGCCAAGCGTGAAGGTTGAGGGATCTGACCTCTGGATGGAGAACCTGACCCCCCTCCCGTGATAGCAGATCGTCTCGGTAGGGAAGACGACGTGGAGGGCAGATGGACAAGTCGAGAAGGTCCGGGTACCACGTCCTCCGAGCCCACGCCGGAGCAATGAGGATCATCCGGGAACCGAACTTCCGTAACCTCCGCAGCACTTGCGGGATGACGGGGACTGGAGGAAACGCGTACAGCAGCGGGAATGACCACTCCACCACGAACGCGTCTCCTAAGGCTCCTTTTGGAGGAAATTCCCGCGAGCAAAACCTCTCGCACTTCCGGTTGACACTGGAGGCGAAGAGATCCACTTGAGGGGTCCCCCAAAGGGCGAAGATCTCCAGGAGAATCTCCTGAGCCAACTCCCACTCGTGAGAGATCGCGCTCTGCCTGCTCAGAGCGTCCGCCGTCACGTTTTCGGCTCCGGCCAGATGAACTGCCGAGATCGAAACTTCCTGCTGGATGGCCCAGAACTCGAGCTGCATCGCCTCCCTGCACAGAGGAAGTGACCCTGCATCGCCTCCCTGCACAGAGGAACTCGAGCTGCATCGCCTCCCTGCACAGAGGAAGTGACCCTGCCCCCCCTTTTTGTTGAGGTAGTGCATGGCCACTGTGTTGTCCGTCAGGATCAGGACATTCTTCCCTTGCACAGACGGCAGAAAAGCCTTCAGGGCTAGCCTGACGGCCCTCAGCTCCAACAGATTGATATGGAGTCTGGACTCCGACGGAGACCAACGACCGCTGACTGTCAGCCCGTTGGCATGAGCTCCCCATCCCGTGAGGGATGCATCCGTCACGATCGTCACCTCCGGCCAGGGAAGCCAAAATGGAGCCCCCTTCATCAAGTTGCCTTCGACGGCCCACCACAGAAGGTCCCGGGCGACCGAGGACGGCACCTGAATCGAGTCCGACATCCTGCCGGAGGACTGCGACCATTGCGTCTTGAGTGCCCACTGCAAAGATCTCATCCGCAGGCGAGCCTCTGGCACCAGAAGAATGCAGGATGCCATGAGGCCGAGCAACCTCAAGAACTCGAACGCTGGGAGCGTCTGAGCATGCTGAAACTTGTGCACCATCTGCTGAATGTGAAGAGCCCTCACCTGGGGAGGAAAACACTGCCCCAGGGAAGTGTCGAGCACTGCTCCGATGTACTGGAGCCGCTGTGTTGGCGTCAAATGGGACTTCTTTAAATTGAGGGAGAAGCCCAGCCTGTGAAGGGAGCGACAGGTGACCGATAGATGATCCAGGACTTGCTCGGGAGAGCTCCCCCTGATCAACCAATCGTCCAGGTAGGGGTAGACGTGAATCCCCCCTTGCCTGAGATGTGCTGCCACCACCACCATGAGCTTGGTGAAAATCCTCGGGGCGGAGGTCAATCCGAACGGCAGGACCCGAAACTGAAAGTGCGAGTCGCCAACCGCGAACCTCAGGTACTTCTTGTGCTTGGGATGGATCGGCACATGGAAGTAAGCATCCTTGAGGTCGAGTGACACCAACCAGTCCTGAAGCTGAAGGGCCTGGAGGACTTGAGAGAGAGTAACCATCTTGAACTTGTCCTTCCTGAGGAGTTTGTTCAAACCGCGCAAGTCCATGATGGGTCTCAATCCCCCGTCTTTCTTGGAAATCAAAAAATAAGGGGAATACCATCCCTTGTTCCTCTCCGCTACAGGCACCAGTTCTATGGCGCCTTTCTCCAGCAGGGCTTGAATTTCCTGCGCAAGGAGCGGATCCGGACACCGCAAAGAGAGGTTCCCCGGTGGATTGTCGTGAGGCCTGTGCCGAAAGGGAAGACAGTAGCCGTGGGTTATGATCTCCAGAACCCACACATCTGAAGTAATGGCTTGCCACTCTACAAGATGCTGCGCCAGCCTTCCCCCAACCGGCTAACCATGGGACATGGCCTCATGACTGAGTGGGAGCGGCTGCGGCGTTACCTGATGGCAAAGAGGCAACTGCCCGAGCGGCCTTGGCACCACGGGTACCCTGTCGTCCACCTCTGGTACCCATGCGTTGGCCTCTTTGACTGCCAGCTCCTCTCGCTTTACTGAAGGACGAGTAATAGCGAAAGGAACCACCCCTCCACTGCTGTCCTCTAGGACGAAAAGGCAGAGGTTGGCGAACTGCATCGCCCAACGACTTCGCTGCAGCTTTCGAGGTCTGCAACCTCTCAAGGCTCTCGTCAGCCTTGCTGCCAAAAAGGTGCTCACCGTCAAAGGGCATGTTGAGGAGCCGGGACTGCACATCCAGAGCAAACCCCGACTTCCGCAACCACGCAAACCTGCGTATCACGGTGCTCGCCGCCATGGACCTACTGACGCATTCAGCTAAGTCCAAACCCGACTGAACGGACTCACACATGGCATCCTTACCATCCTGGACCATAGCAAGGAAACCATCCCGTTCGTCCCCTTCGGGAATATGTTCAGCCGCTAACGCAACACAGTTCCACAGAGTGTGCGTGAAACGCGACAAGGCACAAATGGAGTTGGCCGCCTGAAGCGCCATACCACCAGAAGAAAACACTTTCTTCGCCCAGCCATCAAAACGTTTGTCGTCCCTATCAGGAGGGATGGTAGGGTACGACGCCTGCTTCGCCGGGGCCGTGGCCGCCTGCACCACCAAACTCTCCGGAGTGGGGTGCCTGGTCAAGCAGCAGGGGTCGCCACCGGCTGGACGGTATTATCGCGACAAGGATCTGCCCACCGCCGGGAGACTCTCCGGAGCAGTCCAAGCCGCCGCCACCCTTCTCTGTAAAGCCATATGGAACGGCAGAACCAGGTCAGTTGGGGGACCAACATCAAGGATGTCCGTCAGATCATCCTGCACAAACTCCCCTGGGGGAGCAGACCATCCCAAGTACTCAGAAACCCTAGCCATAAGGCGCCGGTACGAGGAATCAGCATGAGAGACAGGCTCAGGCCTACAAAACTCCACCTCCGGAGAGGTGTCCAGTCCACTGGCATCATGCAGTGACTGTCTCAACTCGTCAAACTGACTATGGCCCGAGACAATTTCATCCGGAACCTGACTAGGAACCAGGCCATCAGAATCCTCATCCGCCTCTGAAATATAGTCCAGGTGGCGAAAAGAAGGCACCCTAGAGTGCTTGCTCTTAACCAGAGCCTTCCTAGGGGGTCCACCCGTGCCACGGGGTACCTCCGACATGAAAGGCGTCGATGGCGTCGAGCGAAGAGGCGCCAGCGTCGAGAGAACCGGCATCGGCGCTGAGAGGATCGGCGTCGACGTCGAGGAAATCGGCGTCGACGTCGAGGAAATCGGCGTCGAGGAAATCGGCGTCGAGGAAATCGGCGTCGACGTCGAGGAAATCGACGTCGAGGAAATCGGCGTCGACGTCAGATGCAGCGCCTCCAGAATCGGCGGCGTCTACACAGCCCTCGAGGCCGGAGCCCTGAGCGTCGACGGCATCGACGACTTCCTCGGAGCCAGAGCCTCGAGAAAGCCTGTCGACGCCCTCGACGCCTCAGACGTCGATGCCTTCTTCGAAGACCTCACAGGTGCACACGGTCTCGAACCAGAGGCGGATGAGGATTCTGATGGCCTGGTTCCTAGTCAGGTTCCGGATGAAATTGCTCAGAGCACCGGCCAAGGTGTTCTCGGTCCCCGCCAGATGAACTGCTGAGACCAGGATTTGGTTCCCTCTCAACTAGAACCACAGCTGAATTGCCCCTCTGCAGAGTGGGCAAGAGTGCAGGCCACCCTACTTGTTGAGGTAATGCATGCCTGCCATCCTTCCGTGAGAGACAGTGCAAAGGCCCTAAGGGCTAACGTGATGGCCTGTAACTCCAGCCTGTTGATATGCCACTTGGCGTCTGATGGAGCCCAGAGGCCGCTCACCTGCAATTCCTCACAGTGGGCACCCCAACCCTTAAGGGACGCATCCTTGACCACTCGGGCCTGGGGCCAAGATGGCCTGTGGGTTTGCGCGCCAATCGACTGCTGCGCGTGTTCCACCGGCCAAGTTCGCAGACTACTTGGCTGGACACCGAAAGGTGATCTGTGAGTGCTCCCAGGTACCGAGACCACTGGACCCTCTGGAGCCATGGGAGGGATTGCATATGCTGCGAGGCCTCTGGCACTAGAAAAATACAGGAGGCCAAGAGACCCAAAAGGCGGAAGAAGTAAGCCGCTGGAAGAGTAGCGTGGTTCTGAAACAACTGCACCATCAGGGTGATGTTGCCGACTCTCTCCTCGGGAGCCAAAGCCTTCCCTACCGGGGTATCTAGGACCGCTCCGAACAACTGGAGCCGATGGACTGGCATCAGATGGGACTTCAAGTTGAGGGAGAAGCCCAGCCTGTGCAGTAGTAGGCAGGTGTCTACCAGATGAGACCTGACTTGCCCTGCCGACTTCCCTCGGATCAGCCAGTCATCCAGGTAGAGAAATACATGGACCCCGGATCTCCTGAGGTGAGCCGAGACTACTGCCATAAGCTTGGTGAAGACCTTTCGCGCTGAGGTCAACCCAAAGGGAAGCAATTTGAACAGATAGTGCTGGTCGCCAATGAGGAACCTTAGGTACTTCCTTTGCTTTTGGTGCATTGGCACATAGAAATAAGCATCCTGTATGTCTAGCGACACCAGCCCGTCCTGTAGTTCACGAGCGTGGAGAATCTCCCTCAACGTCACCATTCTGAATTTGTCCTTCCTCAGGAACGTGTTCAAGGCCCTGAGGTCCAGGATGGGACGGAGACGTCCCCCCTTCTTGCGCGCCAGGAAGTAACAGGCATACCAACCCGACCCTCACTGATCGGGAGTTACCTCTTCTACGGCACCCTTAGACAACAGGACTCAGTTCTTCCTGGAGCTCTTGTCCCGGTTGGATCAGTGGAAGATGTGTCTGGAGGCCTCTTCAGGAAAAGCAGACACCAACCCCACCGAATCAACTGCAGACTGAAGTCATTATCTGCCACTGGCGCCAATGCCCTGCCAACCATCCACCAAACGGAGCATTGTGGGAGGGGAAAATCAAATTCGCTTAGATGGCACTGGTGCCCCTGCCTCTGCTTGTTGGCCTGTAGAGGCCCCTCTGCCACTTCCAGGATGCAAGATGCGCCTCTGCCCTTGGCTGCAGGAGCTGTATCTTCCTGCCATAGGGCATGTAATATCTATAGCCTCTGCCCATGGAGACGAAGCTGAAGGAAGGCAGGTTTGGCTGGCTGCGCTGCTATGGCCAAAGATTTAGCAGCAATTGAAGGAAAAATTACTTACTGTAATGTTCTTTCTATGGATTCTTATCCTGCAGATTCCTCATCTCCCCTCCCATCCATCCCCGCTCAGAAAGCGTTGGCAGTTGGTGCGCGTCTATTTTAGCGACTTCCCTCGGATCAGCCAGTCGTCCAGGTATGGGAATAAATTGACTCTAAATCTCCTGAGGTGAGCCGTGACTACCAACATGGTGAAGACCCTTGGAGTGGAGGGCAACCCAAAGGGAAGCACCTTGATCTGACAGTGATTGCCCCCTGTGAGGAACCTCAGGAACCTACTGTGGTTTCGATGTATCGCCACATGGAAATAAGCGTCCTGCAGATCTAGTGACACCAGCCAGTCCTGCAATTTGAGAGCGTGGAGAATTTCTCTCAACGTCAACCATATTGTATTCGTCTTTCCTCAGACACCTGTTCAAGGCTCTGAGGTCCAAAATGGGACAGACACCTCATTTCTTCTTGGGTACCAGGAAAATACTGGGAATACCAGCCCGATCCTCTCTGATCGGGAGATGCCTCTTCCACAGCACCCTTTGGATTTGAGGCAGTGGGGGTCTGTCTGGTGGTTTTCTTAAGAAGGGCAGACAATAACCCCACCGAATGAGCTGCAGCGCCCAGGAATCGGAGGTCATCTCCTGTCACTGGGGCCAATGCTCTGACAAATGTCCACCAATCGGTAAGTTGTGAGAGGGGGAATCAAAGTGGCTTAGAGGGCGGTGCCGCCCCGGCGCAGTTTGCTGGCCTCCGGAAGACCCTCTGCCCCTTCCGGGGAGTGAGGAATGCTTCTGCCCCTGCCTGGACTGTGGGAGCTGCGCTTTCTTGCCATAAGGCACATAGTGCCTGTAGCCTCTGCCTCTAGATGCAAAAGCTAAAGGCAGGATTGGCCGGGTGCGCACCTAGGTCCAGCGATTTTATGACTAATTTTGACTCAAACTTTTTCAAGGGGTCATCAGCCTTCTGGCCAAAAAAACTCTTCTTCGAAGGTACGTCCAGTAGCCTGTTCTTGACATTCAGGAGAAACCAGAGGTTTTGAGATAGGCTTGCTTCCTCAAGAGTACCACCTAACCCATTGAATGGCCAATGCAGTCAGCCAAGTCCAGGCCCATTTGCAACAACTGCTTGGCTACCGCCTTTACATCTTCCACTGGCCATGTAAACCCACCCCGAAAGAACCGACGACTCACAACCCTGTGTATATGGTGTTGATGTCCCCATGGTCAAGGCTCTGATCGGTGCCGAAAATCAATGCCACGATTCAAAGAATCCGGACCTGGAGAGAGGTGCAAAGGATCCATCGCTGATGGTCAGCATTGAAGGTTTCTTGCTCAACATGGACGGAATGGCTGTCGGCACCTGTTGGATCATTGGACACCACTGTGGTGTCGGGTGCGTCAGGCTGTTGACGCTCCCTAGAGTGACCGGCCATCGACTACTTCTGCGCATGTGTCAGCATCGAGCCCAAATGCTTCTCCGGAGCTGATGGCGTTGGCGATTTTGCATGCGTGTGGCTGAGAGTGCTGAGCGCCAATTTCGCTACTGAGGTCTGCTGTTTGGGGAACGCACCCACACCTGCAGCAGCCTGTGACTTAAACATAGCCAGCATTTGGCTTTTGAAATCTTCCCACTACTCTCGAGAGGTTGGCCCAGCCAATGGCTTAACTTTTTCTGATGACGACCTGGACTGTTGACGACGGTGGCACTTCAACTTATGCAAGGTAGATGAGGAAGAGTGGCTACTCCAGTGTGACCAGTTCTTGGCCTTCCGCTGATGGATCTCCTTTTCGGAGGTGGGCCCTTCTGTCTCGGCCTCGGAATACCAGGCGATACACCGAGCCAGGGAATTCTGCGCTGGTCGACCCAAGGCAACTTTGGCGGCCCACTCTCATATAGACTTCGGGTGCATCTTGGAGTACGACGTACATCGCTCCATGTCGTACCCAGACAAATGTTGTGCGGGTCGGTCACTGACATTTTAGAATGGCAGTCGGTGCACCTCTTAAAACACGGTACCCAGGGAGAGGACATAGTGACAGTCGAGGTTTCAAAAAAATATGACAAATTTAGTCAAACGCAGAGTCGAAGACTCAGTGTCGTGTTCCTCACAGCAGCGTGACTAGCGTGCTGAAAAAAAAGGAACCGAAGTATGGGGCGTATTGACGTGGTATATATACAATGCCCAAAGTCACACCCAGAGCTGATGATCGAGTACCAAGCAAGACAAGGTTTCCAAGCAGCAAAGCTGGATGAGGATATCTATCAGATGGGGAATCTGCAGGAGAAGAGCAATCCATTGAAAAACACGTTTTGATAAACTAAGGAGTGGCGTAAGTAGACTGTGGACTGAGGGCCAAGGATTCCCTAACGCTCAAACTGTACACAACATGCAGGTGAGAGGAGTATGAAGGGAGCTACTCCTGCTTTTCATTAGTTAAATGCATACTGCTTGCAACATGGACATAAACTAACACTTATAAGGGAAAGACATTATAAGAAACCCAGAGACTCGTCAACCCTAGAGCCCTTTTACAGGCCGTTCTCCTCCATTAGACAACAGACAGGTTCAAGTGGTAATTACATGCCGGAGACCACCAATGTTCGAACCTATGTGCTATTGGGCGCCCTGAATGCAATTTTCAAATGCATAAAATGCAGTCATAAAACTAAAGAAAACGAACAAGCGAAATATTTTTTCCTCTTTACTATTCCTATCTGTTTTGTGAAAAATGTAAATGAGGCCTGCAAAAAGCACTTTGGAGACAGCATTTGCAATGGATTTCTACAGAACCCATATGCATTAAGTAGGTGTTCGAAAGAGGCAGGCCCCATGGGAATCTGTTCTTTTTACACTTGCATGAAAATGTCATGCTGGCATAAAGGCATGTGTCCATTGAAGTTGGAGGAGGACTACACAGTGTAAACGTTACTAAAGCTCAGACGCGTAACGCCATTGAGTTAGTTGGGCTTCAGGACCCCCCCCCCCCCCGTGAAATTGGAGCTGAGGGGCGGGGCTTTTTATTAGTCAGAGAGGAGAGAGAAGATTTTCCTAAAACCTACTGTGTTCGTGCAGAGCCATGTATCTGCACAAACGCAGCAACACTTTAAAGCTGCTATTTTCAGGAAAGACTGCACTGCCTGACACAAATGAAATGCACACATCAGCTCCATTCCCACGGATCAAAGTGAACATTTAATGACTCTTGTGTTCTTTCACATCCGGGAGAGGGGTTGTGTGGGGGGGGGGGCTGATGTGCACACTTGCTTATTGTTGGGCAGAGAGGCGAGGGCAGCCTTTCCTGAAACTAGCAGTGTGAAAGGGTATTGCATGTTAGATCATTATGTATGTATGTATGTATGCAATGTATGAGCGAGAGAGAGAGAGAGAGAGAGAGAGAGTCTGTGGTATGGGGGGCTGCGTCCGCATGTACATGAGTGAGTGTATGGTTAATGGGATGTTTAAAATGAGGGAGTTAATGTGCGACTCTGTGGGTGTGTGTGTATAAATATATTTGCTTATGTGTAATGCTGCTGGACCGAGGAGCTGATTCTGGCGGGTAGAGGGTGGGAGGTGGGGCGGTGTGGTGGTTGGTAGGAGAGGGATTGTTAGGCAGAATTATATGCAGTACACTTTGGGAACACCACACACAATTAAGACTACAAGTGACAGTACAATTTCACCTTTGGTACAAGCCTGTACTACACATTTAGAGTGCTAGCAGTAGCGGAGCAGCCAGACTTATCTCAAGAGTAAGTGAGCAGTATCAAATAGTTACACAAAGGACAGCAATTACTATGATTCAGGCAAACACTGACTCAAGGTTTTCAAGTAACAGAATATACATTTATTTCACTCTTCAGTTGTATAACATTACACTATTATAAGCAGTCTAAAAATCACACTCTCAATACACCACACCACTTCCCTTAAATTCCAAACAAGTTAAGCTCACAAAATGAAGTGGGAGCAAAATGCCACACCAGCAATTTAAAAGGGAGGGAAAGACAGAAGTTAACAGAAATGAATTCACGCCAACAGGTAAGTACTCAGGGCAAGCGAACAAGCGAGACTACAATGATAAAATCAGATAGAAAAGGCTGAGGGCCAAAGTCAATGGTTCACAAGCCTTTTGCTCAAGATAATACAGTTCAGTGTAAGTTGCGGTAAAGTTCGTGGCACGGTTTCCGGACGAGGTTGGGTGGTAGAAAAGTTAGTTCGAAGAGAAGGACAAGCCCTCGGATTGGAGAAAGATTTCAAACACTTTCACCGCAGCTGAACGAAACGAACTACCGGATTTGCACAGTACCTTAAAACGGAGAGGGAGCTGTAGCTGAGGCAGACGTTCCACGTAGTTCCTACAGGCTCACGGTTCCTGAAGCGACTGTCGGACTGATCAGAAGTAGGAAGACTCGAGGGTCCTGCACTACCCAGGGAAGAAACCATCAGCAGAGCAAAGCAACAAATAAAAGGTGCGCTCCTTAAAACCCAAGCAGGGTCCGACTTTCCTGGCTATCCGGCCCACTGTAGCTCTGTACAGCGAATTCGACCAGAGGAGGGGTCCTGGCTTGCAGTTTGGGTGAACTGGTTGGTCCCACCAGCTAAAAGGGAAGAAGTTTCCTGCCTGGAGGATTTTCTCTGTCGTCGGATTCTGAAGATTCGGACCTGCAGCAGGGCTTCACCGGGCGGTTCATTCGTTGTAGGGGTCCTCTTCCGTCATTTCCTCGTAGGTTCTTTCGTTCCAGTGGCGACTCTGCTCTTCCAGTCCCAGAGACCTGCTATTTATGCAGTTTTCCCCCATTCATACAGCCTGGCTGTCAATCACACAGCAGGGTGGCTGTCCTGGCAGCCACCAGCCAATCAAACAGGAGTGCGACTTGGGTTACCAAGGGAACCCATGGCAGGGGTCCTAAAACCCCGCCCTCAGATCCTGCCTACCCAGAATCTCAGGCGCCTAAAGGAGGGCTTCTGTGTGGAAGCCTGCGAAAAGGCGATGAACAAAGGGACCAAACCTGCAACCAACCTTACAAAAAGAAATGGCGAATAAACCCAGCCGGAACCATAATAAACTATATATGGTCAAGCAGGTTTATATTTGAGGCTAATATAATAGCCTAAAACAATATCATGGTTATTTAAGATAACTGTGGTATAATAAATTAGGGTAGACACCACTGCCACCAGCCAAGTCTTAGTGTAAAGGGAGCGAAACAATGCTCCAAGAGACACAGACAAAAAGGGATAAGAATTAACCCTTTCCAATACTCCATGGAAGATGGGGTGTACTGGATCTGTGGTAAAAGTGACTAAACAAAGTTAATGGCAACTTTACCCTTTTCAGGGAAGTCTAAAAGACAACCGTGTGTTATTGCACTGAAGGTGCTGTGTAACACACATAGAAGAATAGGTGAGGCTCCAGTGCCCAAGATCACACAAAAAGTAGAAATACACATAGCAAAACACATGTAAGAGTGGGAAAAAAGGCTCACACTCTTACCAGGTGAAAAAAGAAAACCTAGAATTCCAGCAAAGCTGCTGAGGGACTGAGTAGGTAAGGGAAATCAACCATTTACGAGAATCCTCCCTAACGGGGACAGGTGGTGAAAGGAGATAGGATATATGGGCTCCCCACCAGATAACCCTTAGGGTAGAACAGAGGGGGCAGATCCTTTAAGTTTTCCCCACCCCATTTGTAAAGTTGCCCCACCCATAACCCGTTTGCCCCCGAAGAACAAGTTACTTACCTCACGTAACATTCTTTCGATTGGATGTTCCTCCCACGTATTCCTCATCTTATGATAATTATCCTTCCAGCTTCAGCTGCTTTGTAAACATTTTTGACATGGGGTGCTGTGTGACTTCTCATCGAGTCAATGTGCCTCAAGGGCCTCCTTTCGACGTCATCATCAGTATAAGTAGCGCAAGCAGCACCCTTTGGCTTCAGTTCTGTTTTCCCCCCTCCTGAAGAACACGTGTAAGTACACGTAAATTCTACGGCGGGGTAGGCTGGGAGGGGCAATGAGGAATGGCGATGAAGAATACGTGGGAGAACATACAATCGAAAGAACGTTACCGGGGTAAGTAACTTGTTCTTCGAATGGATTGTGTCCTTCCATGTATTGCTCATCTTATGATAGACTCCCAAAGCAGTAATAATTTGGTGGTGGGAGAACGAATTATATTTTAATGGTCCTTCCTGACTGGAAGATGACTCCAGGCAGTAATGACTCACAAATGTGTGAATAGAGGACCAAGTGGCCGTTGAACAAATGTATTTGATTGGGACATCTCTTTGAAGAGCAGGAGAGGTTGCCGTGCCCGTTGTAGAATGTGCTCTCAAGCATTTCGGCGGGTCTTTGCCCGCTAACCTGTAACATTCACCAATGGCCAGGATGATCCATCTGGATATGGTTTGTTTTATAACAGTGAACCCCAATTTAGGGCCTATATAGCCAATGAATAATTGGTTATTTTCACGAAATTCAGCCATTCTTGGTATGTAAAAACCGAGCCCTTTTTTGGGTCCAGTCTATGTAATTCTCCCTCCTCCTTTCTAGGAAGAGAAGGTGGATGGGAAGTTGGTAAGATAATTTTTTGTGACAAGTGGTAGTCAGAGACTACTTTAGGTAGAAAAGAAGGTTTTAACCTGAGAACAACCTTGTCTTTATAGAAAACTGTATGTTGGGGTTTACAGTAAAGAGCCTGCAACTCGCTTACCCTGCGGGCTGCTTTCAATTAGCAAAACAGTTTTGAAGGTTAACAGTCTTAATGGGCATGAGTGTATAGACTTAAAAGGAATGCATGCTAACACCAGGTTAAGATCCCATACAGGGACTTTGAATGGAACTGGTAGTAAGACTCTAGGAATAGAACAATCAGAGGGATTTTAAAATATGAATCCTCTGAAGAGCGCTTGAGAATAGATAGCGCCGCCAGGTAACCTTTAATTGTTCCAATCTGGAGCCCTAGATTCACCAAATGTAACAAAAAAGAAAGCACCATAGGTGTGTCACATAGAAAGGGATACACCTTCTTAACCCTACACCAGCTGCTGAACTTGTTGCAACAGCACAAAGATTTTGTCGCTGGCCTTCTGGCCGAAAGCAAGATATCCATTACGTCATCTGGGAAGGTCTGAATCCTTCTATCTCAACCTCTCGGAAACCATGCGTGAATGTTGAGTCTTGACCTCTGGATGGAGAACACGACCCTCCAATCGTGAGAAGAAGATCATCCTCTTTTTGTGTAAGACGTACTGGAGGACAGATGGACATATCCAGAAGTTTCGGATACCATGTCCTCCCGGCCCAATCCGGGGCAATTAGGATCATTGGTTTCCTGAACTTTCTCAACCTCCTGAAACTCCCAGTCCACTACGAACCCTGGCGGTTTTGGCATTGTTGGAGAATGGGTTGTAATTCTCGTTGGAACCTACACTCTACAAGCACTGCCAACGTAATGAGGAGATGCGGTCTAGTACTCAACAAAGATGGCCGCCAACGCACTATGGCGTTGCTATAAATACAGGCCGTGCTTTCCACTCTGTGCATCCTATCTTTCTCAGCAGGAGAGAAAACCAAACCGACCTGCACGTTTTACACTAAGGCAAATAAAACAACCCCTGGTTTGAACGCAAGTTCTATTCTGTGCGGAGTAAAGCAGTGGCTAGAGCGCTACAGCACTTACTTCTGAGGTACTAAAACGCCGTCTCTCTCGTGACGAACACCACCACGTGATCGATCATCTGATCACTGTGTATTCAGCCACGGCGTCTTTATAGATTGACACGAGTGGTAATTGGGTTACTGCTAACACCTGTGCCCGGGTGTTAGACGCAATAATCAGCTTGAACTCAGCAAGGACCGCCTTGCGAGTAGCTCACCATGCATTAAATTCCTGCACACGCAGCAGGCATCATTCAGTAGCCATGTACATGAAGATACAATACCAAAAACTAACGGCAACCACACAAGTGTAGGGCCACTATTGTGTGCATCATGACGGTACCTTATAGAACTACAACGGCCTGAAATGAGTGCTGTGTTATTCAACCCACGTTATTCCAGTCGATGGCTTCATTCAGCCCTAGCTCTGTCGTTTTGCACAAGAAAATAAGCCAGGTCTCCTTAGTTTGTAGTCTCTTAACTACAGAATTACCTTCGGACCCAGGGTCGATGTGAAGAAGCACAGTCCACTTAAGATCATTATTTTTATGGTCCATCACCAGAAAATGATTGACCAAAGGGGCCGTGATCACTTTATTTTTAATGCAGCTTTTGTGATCGGAAATTCTCACTTTTATTTTCCGTTTGGTCATCCCTATGTACAATTTCCCGCAAGGACACAAAATTGCATATATTACATTACTCGTGTTGCAATTTGTAAACTGCTTTTGGGACCACATTTCTTTTAGTCCTATGTCTACTTGCATTGTTCGACTGGTAAGATGACAATTCGAACACTGGTCGCAGGGTGAGTGTCCTACCAATTTTGGGAGACCCCACACCTCTGTAACACTCCTCTGTTGGGAGTGACATATGGTAATATCATTTTTGGTGAGAAGATCTTTCAGATTAGGTCCTCTTTTGAACGCGCATAAAGGTTGATCAACAGGACAATCCCCTCCTGAAAGGATGTGCCAATTCTTTCTGATGATTTTAATTACTTGATTAGCGAGGGGATTGAAAGTGCTCACAAACACTGTATTCTTCCTCTCTGTGGTTCTATCTCGGTATTCCAAGAGTGCCCCGCGATCATTATTTATAGACCTTTTATATGCACGTTTGATGATGGTCTTGGGGTACCATCTAGCTTCTAGTTTACAACCTAGTGCTTTGGCTTCTGACCGGAAGATCTCCCTTGTGGAACTATTCCTCTTAAGGCGCAAAAATTGGCCAAATGCCAAGTTCTCCCTCGTGTGGCGGGGATGACAGCTTCCAAATTCGAGGAGAGTTGCGATCCGTGGGTTTATGAAATGGTTTTACCTTAAAGGTATTGGATCTAGTATCAACCCAAATGGAGCCATCAAGGAAATTAATTTCTACATCACTCCACGTAGAAGTAAACCTCAAAAACCGATTTTGTTTGTTAATCCACTCCATGAACTCATCAAACAGGGCCTGAGATCCGTTCCAAACTATCAGGATATCGTCAATATAGCGTCGCCACAACCCCAAATTGATGAAAAACGGGTTTGTGGAGCTATATATAATAGTTCTTTTAAAACTTTCGACATACAGGTTAGCTGCCAACAGAGCAACGGAAGAGCCCATGATGGTATAACTGGTCATTGAACACAAAATCATTTTCGGTCAATGCCATCTCGGCACACCATAAAGTAAAGCCGTTAGGCGTGTTGTCTTCAGTTCTTTTAGTCAGCAAAGTCTCTTCTAACACTTGCAGCGTCTCTTGATGAGGGATGCACGTGTATAGAGACACTATATCCAAACTGACTAGGAGTTGGTAACTAGGGTCAAATTGCATGTCTTCCACCATGTTGATGACTTTGGTGGTATCTTGTACGAAAGAGTGCATTGCTGATAAGTAAGGTTTTAGATATCTGTCCGCAAAGCGCGATAGTGGTTCAAGGATTGCTCCTGTCCAAGAAACTATCGGGCGACCTGGAGGGTTCACCAGGGCTTTGTGGATTTTAGGGAGGATGTAAAATGTATTGTATGTATGTATTGTGGGGTCCCTCACTTGTAAAATATCGCTCTCCTATTGGCAAATTCATCCTCTCTCGCATGCCTTTTCTACTTTAGTGGAAATTAGTAAGGCCAATCTTTTCGTAGGGTCTTCAGAGATTGCTTGGTAAAAACCTCTATTTTCGAGTTGGCGTAGACATTCAGTAATGCAATCTTTCCTATTTAACATTACGATACCTCCTCCCTTATCGGCCTTACGTAAGATGATTTCAGGATTGGTTGTGAAAAATGTAACCGCCAGCCTCTCAGGAGTACTGATGTTTTGAAATGGACGTTTATGTTGTTGCACTTCGAGACGTTTAAGGTCTTGCCAAACTCCTTTGGTAAAGACTACTGATTCCGGAGTATAGCTGGCTACAGGGGGAATAAACGTGGATTTGTTCCTAAACCCAATCTCGTTACTCTGATCATCATAGGTGTTCTGGAAAAAGTATTGTTGTAGGTGAACTTTCCGTATTAATTGTTCCACTTCTACATGAGTGCTAAACTTATCATACTGGACCGTCGGGACAAATCTAAACCTTTTATTATTTAAAGACACTTCATCCACTGTTGGTAAATACGATTATAAGTTAACTAATAGGGTCGGTTGATCTAAAAAAAACAAGCTGTTGCATTTGCTGTGGAGGTGAACCAGTAGGATTCCCTTGGTTTGTTGAGTAGAAATTACGCCTATTACACCCTGGTCATCTTCAATTCCTGCCTCGATTACGAGCCCCCATGTAGCCCCTTTGTTGAGAAAAGCTATTGTTGATCGAACTCCGTGAGCTGAACGAAGTGTTACCAAAGCTTACTTGTTTATGGCCTGCTTGCCTTTGTCCACCTTGTTGTTGTCCTGCAAAGGGATCATACCCTTCTTTAGTATAGCGGAACGCGTTCTCATGCGAGAACTGTAAAAGGTCTTTCTTAATCCGCGTAATGCGGTCCTGTGTGCAGAATTCTTTAAAATCTGAAATTTCTTTCATGATTTCTTCCAGGTGCTTTTTGTAGGTCTCCAAAGGTACTAACTTTCTAATCTCCTTTTCCATTTTCTCAAGATCCCCTGAGATTTTTATAGTCATAGCTCGGGCCGTATCTATGATCAGGATTGTCCAATCCCTCCCGTACTTGTTCGCAATATAACTCCACTGTACAATGAAGTCCCTATTGTCAAGGAACAGGCGGGGCTCATTCTGTACCACTAAGCCCTGTGGAAGAGTACCGGACCGTAAATATTCGATCAAAATAGACCCATGTAACTCTGTTCGCACCAACCTTTTTTTCAACTGCAACAGTTTGTCCCAATTACTTCGGTTTGCTACCAAGGATCCTTCACCTTCATCTGAGAATAAGGAGGATTGAGCCAATAATTCGAGAACATATAGTGCGTTCAGCTGCCATTTTTGAAACCAGGCAGGAACAGGCTATACACAACCTAATTGGTATCCTGCTTAAAATTGGAATAACCCTTTGTAACCTCAATCACAAAACATACAGTGCGCTTCCCTCAATCAGTATGCAGTGCCTTCAGACCTGCGTTTACCACTTTAGAACTTAGGTGTTACGGAAAAAAATGCTCTAACCAAACTAACACGTGAAAGACTCAGGGGAAATTTAATGTGCCACGAGATTCATCCCCCTAGCAAGGCTTAAGACTGTTTCTGAACTAGAGAAACTTGTGGCTTCCATGTAGGGCCTCCTTAGGACAGAAAATCACCAAATACTAGTACACCTAGGCTAAAAAAAGCAGTAAAACCACTAGGTGGTACATACAATAATATTTTATTAAATTGACATTTGAATGAACATATTCATCTAATTACAAAATTCGGTGTATAGTACTAGACTATTAAAAACACACATTTAATTTCATTTGTATTTGATACGTTAACATTGTACTATTGTACCCAAAGTTATAAGCACTAAAAACCTATGCCGCAACCTACTATCATCATAGGTCGGTTGTGTACACGAAATTTAGCACCTGAACAGTGATAATAAACTCCCTATGTAAACCACAAGATAGTCCCTACTCTCTGGGATACTCTCCGGGATACTCTCCCTTACTTCCTTGTGTCCGCGTGGAGCCCATCCTTACCTACGCGAAAAGAAGGTTAAGAACAAGAAGGGTAAAGCAGACAAGACCACCCGGAGAAGAGAATCATCTGAGACCCAGACCAACTCCTCGGAGGAGAGAAGTGAGGAGGGCTCACCCGATTCAGCCAGGGCTTACAGCGTCCCCTAGAGCTCCTCTTGGGGGACATCCCCTGGAGCAGAACAGTTTGCACTTCAGGTTGACACTTGTGACGAACAGATTCACTTGAGCGGTTCCCCAAAGGGTGAAGACCCCTTGAAGGACTTCCTGAGCTAGTTCCCACTCCTGAGAGACTGCTCTGCCTGCTCAGAGCGTTAGCTGCCGTGTACTCCTCTCTGGCTAGGTGAACTGCTGATAGAGAGATTCCTTCCTGAATAACCCAGAACCAGAGATGCATTGGTTCTCTGCACAGTATTAGTGGCCCTACACCACCTCTCTTGTTGAGGTAGTACTTGGCAACTGTGTTGTCCTTCATTATCAGGACATTCCTTCTCCGTACAGAGGCCAGGAAGGCGTTCACCATCAGGGCTAGTCTGATTGCCCTGAGCTCCAAAAAGTTGATTGGTAGTTTGGACTGTGATGTAGACCAGCAACGCTGGCTGTCAGGTCATTGGCGTGGGCTCCCCACCCAGTGAGTGAAGCGTCCGTCACTACAGTTATCTCAGGCCATGGCTGCCAAAAAGATTCTCCCTTGAAAATGTTGTCCTTGCAAGGCCACCACAGAAGGTCCTGAGACACTCTGCTCAGAACCTTCCAGTGGTCTGACATTCTGCCTCAGAATTGGGACCATTGAGTGCTGAGAGCCCATTGGAGGGATCTCATTCTGAAGGCCTCTGGCACCATAAAAATACAGGATCCCATGAGACCGAGCAACCTCAAAAGATTGAAGGCCAAAAAATGCTGGGCACTCTCGAATTTGGTGACCATCTGCAGAATATGTTGAGCTCTCACCACGGGTGGTGAGGCTTTCCCCAAGAAGCACCCAGGACTGCTCCTTTAAATTGGAGTTTTTGAGATTTATCATGTGTAACTTCTTGTAATTGAGGGAGAAGCCCAGACTGTGGAGAGAGTGGCAGGTTACGCTGTTCTTGGGCTTGTTCGGGTGAATGGGCACTGATCAGCCAATCGTCCAGGTAGGAGTAGACGTGAACTCCCGCCCTCCACTCTCCTGAGACTCGCTACCACCACCGCAATCAATTTGATGAAAACCGTTGGTGCAGAGGTCAGCCCGAATGGCAGAACTCGAAACTGATAATGAGAACCGCCAACCCGAACCTCAGGTACTCTGTGCTTATGATGGATAGGCACATGAAAGTAAGCATTCTGAAGGTCCAATGACACCATCCAGTCTTGGAGTTGGAGAGCCTGAAGAATTTGGGCAAGAGTAACCACCTTGAACTTCTTTCCTGAGGAACTTGTTCAAGTTCCTTAAGTCCAAAATGGGTCTCAATCCTCTGTCCTTTTTGGGAATCAGAAAGTAAGGGGAATACCAACCCTTGTTCCTTTCCACCATAGGTACTTGTTCGGTTGTTCTATAGCAACTTTCCCTAGCAGGGTCAAAACTTCCTGCACAAGGAGCGGATCCGGAACTTTGAAAGAGTTATTCCCCAGTGGATGATCCCGAGGCCTTTTTGGAAAAGGAAGGCAGTAACCTTGGGCTACAGTTTCAAGTGGCCAAGCATTTGAAGTAATGCCCCGCCTTTCTTTCAGATGTCGTGTAAGTCTGCCCCCACCGGCGTCTTGTGAGTCAAGGCTGCCGAGTGGTTTTGAGGTGACTGAAGCAGTGGCTGAGGGTAAAACTGCTGCTGCTTGGGTTGGCTTAACACCTCTCCCTCGTCCACCACAAGGGAATCTTCTCTGACCTCTTTGACTGGCTTGTCCTTTTCCTCTTCCAATTGAGGAGAAGAATCGAAAGGACTAACCCCTCCAAGAAGATGAACCGGAGTAGGGGTGTTGAGGCTGTCTAATGGCAGCACTAGGGGATTTAGCCAGCGCTTTTGAGGTCTGGGGTTTTACCATACTCTCATCAGCCTTGCTGCCAAACAGCCTTGAGCCGTCAAAAGGCATGTTGAGACTAGACTGCACATCTGGTGCAAATCCAGACTTCCTCAACCACACAAATCTGTGTAACACTGTGCTGAAGCTGTCTGCAGTATCCAGACCTGACTGGAGGCATTCACCCATTGCGCCCTTCCCTTCCTTGATTGCCAAGGCACAGTCTTTCTTTGCCTTACAGGATGTGGTCAGCCGCCATAGCTACGCAGTCGCACAGGGTAAACCTAATGCTTGACAAGGTACCAGTTGCATTAGTTGACTTCAATGTCATACTGCCTGCAGTAAATATTTTTCTCGCCCAGGCATCTACTCTCTTATCCCTATCAGGATGGATGGATGGATGTCTGGGTATGTTGACTGCTTGGTGTAGCAGCCTGAACCACCAAACTTTCTGGTGTTGGATGTTTTGTCGCTGCTGGAGCGTCTATATTTTCTAGAATCATTTTTATTCACTGCAGCTGAAGTCTCTGTTGTCTCCCGATTTGCAGAAACCCTTTTTGGTAGTGCAGTGTGAAATGGCAAAATTCCTGATCCAAAATATCTATCAGGTCATCCTGCTCAAAAGGAGGAGTAGGCCTGCACCAACAAAAAAACTCTATGACCTTACTCATCAGTATCCTATATGAGGAGTAAGCGTGGTTCGTAGGAGATGGTTTGCCAAATTCAAGTTCGGGAGAATTATCTAAACCACTGGCCATCTGAAGCTATCAGATAAGTCTTTTAATCTAGACTCTTCCGAGAGAAATTCATCTGGCAGATTAGGGGTGCCATATTGTAACCCAAATGATGGTGTTTTATCATCTGAAGGTTCATTATCTTCACAGATGGAAGTTAAAGACTTTAAAAATTCTTTCTTGGGCAAACGTTTGAAAACATTTTCCTGGGTTACCACTGGCTTCGACAATTTAGAAGTAATCGTCGACACCAGCTTCAAAGTCAGTCTCTATTTTGTCGGAGTTACCTTCGATACTGGTGTCTATGGCTCTGATGCGACAGGGTCAGTGTAGCTGTCGACGTTGTCGACTTCTCATGCTTCTACCTCGGTGGACTAGATTCCTGACTTGTCGAAGCCCTCAACGACTTCTCGTCGGATCTTTTCTATGGAGTATCGGCTTATGGCTCGGTCTCCAAGATTTCATCTTCGACTTCCCTTTGTCGTCTTTATGCAGATCGACAGGGGCATGGGCTTTCTGCTTGTCCTTCGAGGGGTCCGGCAGCATTCTCAAAGATTTTAAGCCTTTCATTACGAAACGCCTCCCATTTTGCTGGGGAGTCAGACTTAGTTGGACATTGGATTACCTCAGCCAAGGATTCATTAGAGGTCGAAGGTGATCCGTGACGCCGTTTCTTGGCCTTCTTCGAAGAAGAATGGAGTGATCAACTTCTCGATCGAGCCTGTTTCGATTTGTTTCATCGAGGAGGATCACTCGACTCATCGGTCTTCCTCTTTGACATCTTTGAAGGAGACTTCGAAGGCAACCTCCCCACTGCCAATTTACCTTTACGCTCCCTTAGAGTCTTTTCACTCATCGCCTGATTGGAGTTACAGTCAGAGGTACGGTGACCGGTACCAAGGCACCACAGACATATGCAGTGGGGGTTGGTGATCGATATCTTCGATCCACAGTCTTGGCACTTCTTGAAGCCCATTTTAGGCATTGATGGAGCCAACGGGGACGAAATTTTCATAGATCAAAAATAACCTTCGAAGTTCACAGAAGAACCGAAGCACGCCGAAGGTCTTCGAAGCGTTAGCTTGAAAAAAACGTAACTGAAGACAACGGGCGATGTGTGCGCTACTTGGAATGACGACGTCGACAGTCGAAACAAAGGCCCCCAAAGGATATCGACTCGACGAGATAGCACACAAGGCACCCTGTCGAAAAAAGTTCTGAAGCAGCTGAAGCTGGAAGAATAATTATCATACGATGAGGAATACGCGACACAATCTATACAAAATTTTGGTTTCTTGCACTCCTGCTAAAGCTCAGGCTAATTCTCTGACTTAAACTGCAGCAAACTGCCCTGCAGTGAAAAATTAAGACAAATGGCGATCAACTTGCTTTTAAGCCTTACATTTGACCTCCAGGGCTTGTAAAATGATCCCCAAAGTGTGCTCACCTATTTTTTTTTTATCTTCCACGGATCCACAGATGGATATTGACACTGGGCAGAGTATAAACATTTCTTTAGGGCATTATATCTCTTCTCCGACTGCAGGGCATTAGCTGTCCATTCTGTAGTTCAAGTGTGGACTGTAGCTACAAATCTATATTAAGAGACAAAGGGTCCTCTGCATTGTGGTACATCTAGTCCTACATTTAAGTCTTGGTGTAGGAACTCGTTCAGCATATTTTTATGGCAAAAGGATGTGCTTGGAGTAGTGATGTTAGATGAGCGAAGTGAATAGTGTTTTTTCTGGATTACCAGCTTTAGCAGCCTTTTGAATATACACATTTAGCAGCTACTTTACATGCATTCATTTTACTGTTCTGTGGCAGGAAAGAAAACATACATATTTGAAGTCTGTGAGGGATATATCAATCTTGTGCAGTCGATAAACTGAACAGATTTTAGTGAGGTAAAATGTACATGCAATGATATGATATATTTAGAATGTTGTAAATCTACTGGTATTCACTTTGATGCAGTGATATGTATTGATGTGCCTGTGACAATTCCTCCCATTAAGTGTGAAGGTTAGACCGATTTGTAAGGCAACAGAAGAATTGGAACTGAAAGCCCCTAGCACACTCCTGATAGTGATCTAATCTTTCAAGACTACAAACTGAATCTCAAAGTAAGGTTCTTTTTTCAGAATGCTTAGTAAAATCTGTTTTTTGGTAGCACTTCTATTCTTCCGTCACAACACACACAATGACTATAAGCAGGGGCTCCTATCACAGTTTTTTGTTGTATGCCTTGGAAGTGCAGTAATACAACTCAGATTCTTTTGGGCACACATCGATTTGTATTCCGATTCAAAGGATAGCAGCAGTTGGTTGCATTTTCTCCTTTAGCAATTTAGTTAAAAGTATACAAAAGCCTAAAATAGTTCAAAGATTGGCCTGGTCACATGAGCATGGTAAAGAAAGCCCCTGATACAAAATAAATATATCTTTGTTAGTTGCACAGACCGCTGCCATAGGTCCATGTATGTTCTGTGCAGGCCTGCCCTGTCAGGACGTTTTGGCTATTCCATAAACAAGATTTATAGAGCTCTTTCCATATAGGCAGGTGGCTAGGTACAAACAGGTAATAACATGCACTCATGTATTCAAACAGGTAAACATATCCTGTCTGATAAGACCGAAATACAGACATGCCTAAGTGAACTTGCCACGTTTAACATCCGAGATCTTTAAGTTTGAGCACAGTTTTCGCTCAAGAAACCAGGTAAAAGGGCATTACAAAATTGTGAACAAGGCAGACTTATGTCAAATACAATTATCGTACCTGGTTCAGCTGAATATTGATATTCTTTTCATTTGCCGCTTGGATAACTGTCAGGATCCCTTCAATAGTTTCATATTCATAGGGGTCCAGCTGTTCTCAAACCAGAGAAAACAAGGTTTCATTCACAAGAGCTGCACATGGCAAATAAAGACACACATAGTAGCCCCTTTAGTCTGCGTGTTGGTCTGTGTTTACCTCTCCTGTACAGAAACTGTCATTTTCCTTCCTACTTCTAATCTTGTATAGTGATAGTTATCTTAAAATAATTGTTATTCCTTTAATCATTTTTATTGCAATATCACCCTATTGGAAACAATTCTATTACAAACGTATTCACAACACATTGCATTCTTATAAATTAACAACTGCCTGCAAGACGGTGTTGATCCTCCCACTTTGAAAAAGGCAGCGATTAAGCATCCATTGAACAAATCTTCCCTTGATCTTGATGTTCACGACAATTATCATAATTCTCCTTTCCAGGAATAAAATCATGGTGGATAAGTGGTGAAATTATTGCAAAGTCACTACGAAGAACAACATCTTCTCCATCCTAGTGAGGCTATAGGGTAACAAGCTCATCTCTGGTTAAGGTCTGGGATAACATCCTAGCCATAAGTAATGTGGGGACTGTCAATCTTATCAGTGCTCCAGAACCTCTCTGTGGCCTTCAACACCTCTGATTTCTCTTTGTTGTCATGCCTGTCAGAGCTCACTCCGAGGCATTGGGTGTTTGTCTTTTTCATGGCTAAAAGAGCCTCGACTGTGTACCTTGAGCTGCATTTGTCTACTCACCATATGTACACATGAGCGGTAACTATGGGTAGACAACCTTTTCAGTCTCCTTTGGAAAAGCAGGGAGAATGGATATGTGCGTTATACTCTACAATCAGTGCATCTCCAATTCCCCCTGCACCTTTGTGGGGAATTCCCTGGAGATTTTACACTTGACAGGTCCCCCACGAGACAAAGATACAGTGTTTTAAAGATGACCCGTTATTTAACGGGAAGCCAGTGGGCTAGTTTCCTCGCAGCTCAGATGTGGTCCCTTTTAGAGATGCCAATGCAAGCCCTAAGGGAGTTGTTTTGGACAGTCAGGAATTTCTGGATATTTCGTTTACAGAGGTGCCTGCCAGTAGTGCATTACAGTAGTCCAGTCGAGACTCGATTAAGGCTCTAGCAATGGTAAGGCAGTTTTGCTCAGAGAGGAAGGGTCTTGCTGCGTTAATCAGTTTAGAGTGGTAGGTCAGGGCTGACAATGGCGTTAACCTGTCTGGTCATGGAAAGGTTCGAGTCTAGGTAGACTACCAAGGTTTTGACTGCTTGGGTGACTGGAATTTGTGCGTTATCAATCGTGAAGGCATTGTATTGGTTGTTGAGTTTCCTTAGGGTTTCTGGGGACCCAATTAGAAGTTATTCGGTTTTATCACCGTTAAGGCACAACCAATTTTCAGCCATCTAGGTTTGGATGGTAGCGTAGATGGAGTTGATTGTTTTGGTGTCAGACTCATAGTCGCTGGTTAGTGGGATGAGGACCTGAGTCATCAGTGTATTTTGTGTATGTGATGCCTAGTGAGTCAAGGATGCTGGACAGTGGCCTCGTGAATATGTTGTGCATGGTGTGGGAGATGCACGAGCCTTGCAGGACACCACACTTGATGAGGCTCGGGTGGGCGCAGGCTTGGTCTGAGAAGACTTTCATGCCTCTTCCTTGAAGAAATTAAGTGATCCAGGCTGTGGCATTTGGGGAGAAGTTAGCAGCAGAGAACAGATGGTGACAGAGGGTTTTGTGGTCAACGAGATCAAAGGTCGCTGACAGGTGTAGGAGGAGGAGAAGGGCAGGTTTCCCTTAATCTTTGATGTCATCCATTTGATTCTGGAGGTGTAACAGTGCCATTTTGATTCTGTGGCGTGGGTGGAAGCCTGATTGTCGGAGGCCTAGACGGTTATTCGCTTTAAGGAATGTTTGTACTTGCAGATAAGCTGCTTTAACAAGGATCTTTAAGAGAAAAAAGGGACTGTGTTGATGGGTCTGTAGTTGCTAGGCTTGGATGGGTCCTGCAAGGATTTCTTTAAGAGTGGACGTACCCAGGCCTCTTTAAGACATGCCTAGTGGAGAATGAGGCATTGATAAATGCAGTTAGGAAGGGTGCAAGGGTAGAGGTGCACTCTTTGATGATGTGAGCAGGGCAGGCTATCCTTGTGTTGAAGAAAGAGGCTTTAGCTCTGATTATGGCCGATTTGTACTCTTAATTAATTTTATAGAAAGCTAGTTTGGAGGAGTCACTCGGGTTAGCTTTCCATGAGGAGAGAACTATCTTTTTTGTGCGTAGCTCCAGGAGCTCAGGAAAGAACCATGCATTGGTGTGTTTAGAGAGTGTGGCTTTCCTTGAGGGGAGTGGGGTGATAGCATCAACTGCTTGTGCCATGATAGAGTTAAAGGTTAGGACAAGCATTTCGGGATCTTTAGTGAAGGGTGGGCTAAGGGCGGGCACAGGAGGTAGGGTAGGAGCCTCTCTTTGGTGAGCTGGAAGGAACTCCTGGTGAATGCGGGAGGAAGGGGCGAGTCTTGCTGGGATGATGGCTTGGTCGTGTTTAGGTCAAAAAGGATGATGTGGTGGTCGCACCAAGGGATGTGAGAGTTACAGATGATAGTAGGAGGGCAGTTGTGGTGTGTATTCCAGTCATCGGTAATACCTTTGATGTGGGAAGGATTTGCGATGGCTTGTTTGAACCGTAGGGTGGTTAATGCTTTATCAAGAGAGACTGCAGGATGATCATTGGGATCGTTGAAGCCAAGATTGAGGTCCCCGCAGCAGGATGGATTTAGTGGATTCCTTTAGGTGGTGAGAGGCTGTGCGTGAGGGCTCCTTGGAAGTCTGTGGCTGGCTCTGGAGGGGCTTAGACTATGTGAAGAGTGATGGTGCAGTTAGGGGAGGGGTTCACTTAAGGAGTAGGTAGTCGCAGTTGTTATCAATATTGCTGTCAACTTTCCTTATCAGGATGGTTTCTCTCGCAACGACTGCTACCCCACCCCCTTTCTCGTAATGGCGGTCTTGCCTGAGTATTGTGTATCCAGGAGGGATAGCTAGGGCAAGTGCTGGCCAGATGCTTCATGGAGCCAGGAAGAGAGAAAGAGGAAGAGAAAAGCAAGGTCTTGAGTTGCTTCCCGAACCGGAGGAGGTTCTGCTCAAGTTAGAGAGGCAGGGAGGCTGTTCCAGCGGGAGGCCCCAGCTGAGGAGATAGATGTGCCCCAAACTCTCTGCTTGGAGAAGTGCCTGACCCTCAGAGAGTTGGAGGTGGATGAGCGGAGAGCTCGAAAGGAAAGATGTTTTAGAAGAGAAAGTTGGAGGTAGAGCGGTCCCAGTCCCCGAAAAGCCTTGTGGATGATGCAGAGGGTCTTCAAGTTGATCCTTGCAGCCACAGTGAGCCAGTGAAGATATTTCAGAGCAGGAGAGATACGATCCCCGGGCTTGAGTACAAGGACAAATCTTGCAGTCCTGTTCTGGATAATTTGTGATGGTCGAAGAGTAGAGGCAGGGAAGATTTAGAAAGAGGCTGTTACAATAGTCCAGCCTAAAGAGGACCAGAGCTCTAGAGACAGTGAGCTTCTGGGGGAAAGTGAGAAAAGAAAGAATACCTCGGAGGAGGTGCAGCTGATAGTTTGACTTCTTAGTGACATCAGAGATGTGAGGAGAGAAGGAGAGGGTGGAGTCAAAGATGACACCAAGTTTCTTAGCCCCACAGGAAGAGGGCCCAAAGTGGGTGGAGGGGTTGGGGGGGAGACCCAATAAGGAGGATCTCAGTCTTACTGGCATTAAGGCAGAGATCATTGACGGTACACCATTCCTGAATTATGGCCAGACAGTCTGGTATGAGAGAAGAAGCAGAGGTGGCTGAGGGGAGCCTGAAAGAGAGCCCGAGTGTCATCGCTTAACATTGATAGTTGGAGCAGAAAGTTGCGATGCAGTGAGCAAGAGGTGCCAGGTAGTGATTGAAGAGCCAGGGAAAGAGGTTAGATCCCTGGATAAAAGAGGAAAATCCCCAGTTGGACCCGATAGGATCGGTCGGTGAGAAAGACGCTCAACCATGCCAGGGCCTGATCAGTAATACCAAGGTTGTCGTAGAGGCGATTAAGCAGGATGGCATGGTTGACCGTGTGAAAAGCAGAGGATAGATCGAGGAGAATGAGGGCAGAAGGGGGATTAGAGAGCAAGTCTTCACAGGTGTTCAGGAGAACAATTTCTGTGCTTCTGGCAGCTCTGAAGCCAGACTGGAGGTCATGGAGGCAACCAACAGATTCAGTATGTAGATTACGCTGGGAGATGGCCAGCTTTTCGAAGAGTTTGCCCAGGAAAGGAGTGATGGATATCGGGCGATAGTTAGCCGGCAAGGAACGATCACCCAAGGGCTTCTTTAAAAGGGGGTGCAAAATAGATCGCTTAAGGGACAGGGGAAAGCTCCAGTGGCAAAGGAGTGATTGCAGAAATCGGCCAAGGGGTTGATGTGGTCCTTGCTGGTTCTGGATGAGCTGAGGAGAACCTGCTTTGACAAGACTTTCATAGATTGGACTTGTCTAGAAACATTGTCAGGGGTGAATAGGGGAAAGGAGGAGGAAAGACGGCCTCAGATGGGCCAGGAAGGGTAGAGGAGGAGCAAGAGAAGTAGACAGGATGTCCAGAGTTTTAGTAGTGAAATGAGATGCCAAGGACGTGCAGAGAGCCTGGGACAGAACAAGAGAGGTAGAGTCTGCAGCAGGATAGGCCAGCTACTTGCAGATTTTGAAAAGTTCTGCTGAGTTGTTAGATGCCGCAGAGATGCAGGCTTGGATGTAGGCTCTCTTCTTAGAGAGGACAAAGTCTGAACTGCCTTTGGAGCAGGCAGCAGGCCAGTTTGTCAGTGGGGGTGCCCAATGCCCTCGACTTGCTCTCCTCCGCACTCCACTTGCGTTTAAGGGGTGCAAGGTCAGAACCGTACCAAGAGTTCAACTTGGGTTTCAAGTGGATCCTCATGACAGGGTCAAGGACATCGAGAGTGTTAGACAGAGCAATGAAGGTTAGAGAGGGCTGTGTCAGGGTGTGAGTCAGCCAAAGATTTAGGAGGAGGAGAGAAAGTAGCAGTGAAAGCTTCAACTGACACACGCTTCATGGGTCGGATGACTGAGAAGGTAGGTGGGGGGGTTGAAGAGATCGAGAGAGCGAGACAGAGGGAGCGAGAGAGACAGAGCAGAGAAAGACAGAGAGAGAGAATTGCAGAGGTTGCGAAAGAGTCCTGAAGAAGGGCTGGTAGCATCTAGGTGGATGTTCAAGTCTTCGAGGAGAAGTTCAGAGGTAGAGGCAAGGAGAAGAGGTCAGCCTTTAGAGAGGAAGAGAGCGACCTTGGCCGGGCGTACTGTAGATAGTGGTCACAGTGAGAGGCGCCAGGAGAAACAGACCAGACGAGGCATTCAGAGATGCAGAATAGAGGGGCAGAGGGTTGGTAGAGGAGGGAGGCAACAAGGTGGCCAGCGAAGCAGCAGGGGGTGCCAGAGAGGTGGTAGAGGATGGAAGCGGCATAGGAGGTAAAGAGTAGCAGCAGGAGAGGAATAGCAGGAGAGGAAAGGAAGAGAAGGCGCGGGAAGCGTCTATCAAAGAGGAGGAGATCGGCCCGAGGGCCCTGAACCAAGACAGTGCCATTTTAGCAGACATTAATGATGGTCTTAGAGGAGTGTAAGGGGGTGAGGAAGGCCTCCCAGCAGGTGCCACCATTAAGGGGAGAAGAGGTAAAAGGAGAGAGAACAGGGACCATATGGGGGGTCCATAGGCCTGGTTGAGGGAATGACAAAGAGTATGTTGGTAAGTGTCTGTCTGGAGGAAAAACTGGTATAGGTATCGGCAATGGGGAGACCCGAGTTGGAGACCAGGATGTCCCTTTTGAGCTTCTTCCTTCCAGACCAGGTGAGAGGGATGGGATAGTTTATAGAAAAGCAGTTAGAAAAGATAGGTGAGACAGAGCATCACAGGGGGTGTAGTTAGAATGAGGGGGCTAGGGAGAGGGGAGGGAGGGAGGGGAAGGGAGGATACGTGGGCGGGCAGACAGGAGGGAGGCACATGGGGGCACAACAAATAACAATAACAGACCTACAAATCAGATGCAGTACAGAACCATCAAAGAAAAAAGTACAACAGGGAACCTAGAAGTAGAGAATGCAGATGTAGTACAGAACCAAGGCAAGCCCAATAGGGAACCTGAAAGTAAAGAATGCAGATGCAATACAGGACCAAAAGCAAAACAAAGATGTCAGTAGGGAACCTAGAAGTGAAGAATGCAGGCACAATTGCAATGTGATGCCACAAATCGTGGCTAGCAACACAATATCAAGAACCGTAGAGAGCAAACACAAAGTCAATACAGTCAACAAGGCACAGAACATAAAAGTAACCTAGAAGAAGAATGCAGGCAATGCAAAGTAATGCCAGAAAAATAGGGGAGCATGAGACAGTGTCAGAATAGAACACAATAGATCGAAGAGAGAAGGGCTGGGATGCGACAGGAAGGAAAGAAAATTCAGGAGGGGGTGGAACTGAACAGGATGTTAGGACCTATGATGCGAGGGAGCGCACTCGGCTAGAGAAGCAAGGGAGTGCACGCAGCCAAGCAGTGCGCGCCAAGTTGTGGGCTAAGTATTTGAGAACAGCACAGTACAAGACATGCAGATTCGACTTAACTGATCAGTCGCAGCAGGTCGATGGCTGCAGGCTAGGTGCTACCATGGCAGACAACAGGCCGCCACCACTGGAGCTTTCCTTAGCCTCTGGTCCTGGGCCCAGGGGGCTGCCTCGGCAGGGGGTGCCTTGGGTGGCCGATTTAAAGTGCCCGCCAACCAATTGGAGTGCAGAGGGAGGGCCAACAAACAAGGAAGCAACCGGGACAAGGGGAGGTGGGAGTGGGCACACGCGCTTCAGAACGAGAATAAAACTTTTAGAAAATGAACAACTTACTATCCCACGGAGCCCCTTTCCCCACCCCAGCACCGGAGAAGTTGACGTTGGCGTTGCCTGATGATGGTGGGGAAGGCCTTTGTGGACAGAGGGTATTATGATCAATGGGTTAATGATTATACAGCAGTACACATACACAACCACAGGGTGTGGCAAGCCTCAACTGAAGTAAAAACACTCACCCCTGGAACAGACTGACCTCAAGTTAACAGGCTGCATAGCACCACTTGGCCGACCCAGGACTTCTCCCTGGAATTCCTGTCGACGCAGTAGAACCTCGTGAAGGTGTGCGTGAACCTCCACGTAGCAGCACCGCAGATGTACAGCAGGGGCACTCCAGAAAGAAACACTGTTGTTGTGATGGCTCTGGTGGAATGGGCTCTCGTTGGCCTGGAAGGGGTCTGTTAGCCAGCCGATGACAGTGCATGATGCAGCTGATGAACAATTGAGAAGTCTTCCGAAACCCTTTTATGCGTGCCACGTAAAATATCAGAGCACAAGCAATGTCCAGCGAATGAAAGGCCCTCTCCGCTGGCAACGACTGATTCGGGAAGAAGACAGGCAACTCCAAAGATTTGTTCAGGTGGAACTCCGATTGCACCTTTGGCATAAAGGTGGGGTGCGTACGCAGTACCACCCTTGAAGCATGGAATAACAAGTACGGCTGCTTGCAAGACAGAATCTCGCCGAGGCGATAGCCACAAAGAAAGCCGTCTTCCACGAGAGAAACTTGAGCGGAGCATGATGCATAGGCTCAAAGGGCGCCCCCATGAGTTTAGCCATGACCACATTGAACTCCCAATGTGGGTCGGGAGCCTTCACTGGCAGAACATTCGTAAAGAGGCCTTTGAGGAACTCTTTTGACAAGTCTATGCAATTACATGGAAGGCCTACTCGGTGTCCTGGTATAATAGGATATGGCGGCTAGGTGCACCTTGATAGAGGCGTGAGCCAGTCCAGCCTTGGCCAAGGAAAGCAGGTATGGTAGGAGCTGCAGTGCTGTGACACGCAGAGGGGTAATCTTAAATCTTCTGAGTCCGGCACCACAGAAAGAAACGCCTACACTTATGGCCATAGCACTCAACGATGAAGAGGCTCTGGCCTTGGCCCGGATGTCCTTATACTCAACAGGTAAAGAAAAATGTTAACATTCTAGGGCTGCAGGAGGCAGGCCCTGAGGTTCAGCAACGCTGGGTCGTGGTGCTGAATCGCCCCTCCGTCTCTGGAGAGAAGATCAGAAAATAGGGGCCGCCTGATGTATGGAGCTGTCGATAGAGCGACGAGTATCATCCTTCAGTGACACAAGTGTGTTGATCACTCATAGCAGCAGTGGGAACGGAGGAAAAGTGTATCGGTAAAGTCCCTCCCACAGGAACGAGAACGCATCCACCATGCTCCTCACCTGTGGGAAATTGCTGGCGATCTTTCCGACACTTGGAATTTGTTGCCGTCACGGAAAGGTTAACCCCATTCGTGGAATAGACTATCCACTTAGTCCAGGCAAAGCTTCCATTCGTGGCAAGAACGTAGATCGCTGCTGAGCGAGTCTGCGATGGTGTTCTTGGTGCCCGGCAAGTGAAAAAGGACAAGAAACATGTCCTGACGAATGGCCAAGTAGCACAGATCCTGGGCCTCCCTGGAGAGAGCCGGAGAGTGCATCCCGCCCTGCTTCTGAATGTAGAACATGGTGGTGTCTGTGTAGATTGTCACCAACATGCCCCCCAGCGACAGCAGGAAGGACTTGAGAACCCAAAAGACGGCTGGAAGCACCAGGGCGTTGATGTGAAGGGTCTTTTCTTACGGCAGCCAGAGGCCTTTGGCGTTCAACTGTCTGGTGTGTGCTCCACAAATTTCCAGAGAAGCACCCGTGGTGACTGTCTCCTGGTAAGGAGTGACTTGGAATGGGCTCCCTTGCGTGAGAGGAAAGCACATGTTCCACCACTGTATTGGTCGTCGGAACTCCTCGTTGTTGGGACTGATTTACATTAATCTGGTCTGGGGCCAGATGTGTAGAAGGCCAACCTATATTGTGCCAGGGACAGCTCTGGGAGCTGTCGCCAAACAGGGCAGTCCCAAGGCACTTCCTTGTTCGCAGGGTACCGAGCAGACTTCAGGAATGGATTGCTCCCTCCACACCAAAGGTCGCAGCTCCTACGCAGGACTGAAGATCAATAGCAAGACAGGGCTCTTCCAGGACAGCAGCAGAAGTTGATCGCCAGGCCTCCTTCAGACGGGTCTCCGGTCTCACATCTGGACAGGAGTCTTGGCTCCTTCAGGTTACTTCAGAATCTCTCCAGAGGGGTGCAGGGGTCCTCTTCTTATCCCAAAAGCCATTTAAGAGCCAAAACTCCCACTAGCCAATAGCAGAACTAGCCCCACACACACCCCAGCAGTGGTCCAATCAGGACCACTGGCGGGAGCACTCATGCATAGAACTCACACACTGAAACCAGTTTGTGGATTGGGACCAGACTGTCCCAGCCCACATCCTCGCTACATCGTCACAAAGCCCTCCAGTAGCTCACCAAAAGCCTCTGCTTTCCCGGGGATTGGAAGTCCATACATGGTTTTTCCTGACCTCACAGGCCAGGAAGAAGGCTAAAAACTAGATGGCCAAAGGACAAGCAAAAGAACTTGTGGCATGGCCATGTTTGGTCACTAGCCACAGTTAGTAGCCAAACGCACTTTTCGCTATCAGGAACATGGATGCCTCGAAATGTCTTCAACCTCCTGACAACCCACGGAATGACGGGAATCGGAGGGAAGGCGTAGTGGAGTGGGAAGGTCCAATCAACCAGAAACAAGTCCCGTAATGCACTGTTCGCTGGGAATTCACTCGAGCAAAATTGTTCGCACTTCCTGTTGAACTCCGTTGCAAACAGATCCCACTGCTGGGATACCCCAGAGAGTGAAAACCTCCTCTAGGAGTTTCTGGTACACTTCCCACTCGTGTGAGACCGTGCTCTGCCTGCACTGAGCATCAGCCTAGGGGTTCTCTGTGCCTGCCAGATGAACTGCAGAGACCGAGATTTGGTTAGTTCTCAACCAGAACCACAGCTGAATGGCCTATGTGCAGAGTGGGTGGGAGTGCACAACACCCTGCTTGTTGGGGAAGTACATGGCCACCATGTTGTCTGTCAGGATGAAGACATGCTTCCCTCTGAGAGAAGGGGCAAAGGCCCTCAGGGCTAACCTGATGGCCCGCAACTTCAGCCTGTTGATATGCCACTAGGTTTCTGATGGAAATCAGAGGCCGCTCACCGGCTATTCCTCGCAGTGGGTGCCCCAACACTTCAGGGTGGCATATGTGAACAGTGTCTCAAGTAACACTTTCGGGTAAAACTTTAAAGTACAACTCAACGCCTCCCTGAATGTGATTCAGGCATATGTGAACACCCAGGCCTGGGGCCAAGGAGGCCAGAAGGGTTCCCGCACCAACAGATTTCTGCATGTGTGCCACCAGCAGAGTTTGCGGACTACTTGGCTGGACAGTGAACAGCGATCCGCAAGAGCGCCGAGAGGGATCTCATATGCAACTTGCCCTCTGGCCCTAAAGAAATACAGGAGGCCATGAGACCCAAGAGGCGGAGGAAGTGTAACGCTCACCTGGCTCCCACGGAGGCGTTGGTCTGGGTTGCTGTGGCCTCTTCAAGCGTGATGCGCAGAATTCGGACCACCGATTGAACAGGACCCCCAAATCTTGCTTGTCTGGCCCGTAGGAATATCCTTCTGCAGATGAGAAAGGGGATTAACTGTCTGCTGAATAGTGTGCTTGCCCCCCCCATTTCCCCCTTCGTTCTTCTCTGACTTCCTCCAAAACCCCCGGTTTAAGCTCACCTTATGGTTTGGAAGGATGAACTCTCCATCCTGCTTCTGGTGCAGGGGCACGCATTCGTCCAGTTACTTCACTGGTTTTCAGAATGGCGCTGGCACATCCACTTGACTTTTCTGAGCGATACGCCGTAAGTATGAAGATGCAAAGTTCAAGTGTGAGCCTCCTTTTATGTTGTTTTTTCTGTCCTTTATTTCAGGTGCAGAACAAAGGCGATGCGTTGAGGGGTTAAATTGCCGGTGGTAAAATCAGGTGAGTTAGTGATGAGGGCGACCCCTCTAAATGTCTTTATAATTCCCCAGTAATGTCTTTTGTCCTTTCCCCATAGGGGCCGGGGTGCGGTACCTGCCAAAGATGCGGCGCCGACCCGAGATGTGGAATGGTTCACCAAGAAAAGCTGGTAAGTAATATGGCTGAAAATTCGTCTTTCCTCTTGTGTTCCCCTTGGTCACCTTTTGTCTCTTCTTCTCTCCCCTAGGTGCAGAGATGTGGCAACCGGTGCTGAGAGCCGCGATGGAGCCGGGCGGCGTCTCGGGAACAGGTGAGTGAAGCGAGGTGCTGCAGCGAGCAACGCGGTGCTTTTAAATGGAAGTCTTCCTTCAGGAATGCTGGCGTGAAGATTCCAGATGCAGGTAAGAAGGTTGAATAAGTTCTTGGTTGAATAAGTTCTTGGTTTTCAACTTTCTCTTCTCTTATTCCCTTACAGGAGCAGACACGTTGAGCGTTCAGCTGCTGGGATGCAGAACAACGCGAAGCACGTGTGGCTGTCCGGGCGTGGCTTAAATAGCTTTGGAAGAAGTTCCAGGTGAGTATTCTTCCACAGCCCCATCCAAGAAACAAAATAGTTCCTTCAGAAAAATAGTCCCTCCTAAGCCTTATTTGGCTTGGTTCTTCATGCAGCATGGTCTGCATCAGGTGAGTGTGCAGCATGGTCTGCTTCAGGTAAGTGCACCAAACACTTCCCCTTATGAGCCTGGCGCCTATGGCGCCAGGACTGATGTCCAACATGAGCCTGGCGCCAACGGCGCCAGGACAGAGTCCAAAGAGCCCCTATAAAGGGCCGCTGGGCTTTTACCCGGGGGCGTGATGCCTGCTCCCGGGGGTGCTGGGCCTGTCCTGGTGCTCCGGGGGTAGGCATCATGACAGGAAGGAAGCCGCTGGATAAGTGGCACGGTTCCGAAACAACTGCACCATCTGGGCAATGTTGCTGACTTTCTCCTCGGGGGATAAAGGGGGAGCCTTCCCTACCCGGGTGTCTAGGACTGCTCCAATGAACTGGAGCTGCTGGACTGGCGTCAGATGGGACTTCATCAACTTGAGGGAGAAGCCAAGCCTGTGTTGTAGTAGGCATGTGTCTACAAGACTTGCTCCGCCGATTTCCCTCGGATCAGCCAGTCATCCAGGTATGGAAATACATGGACCCCGGATCTCCTGAGGTGAGCCGCAACTACTGCCATGAGCTTGGTGAAGACCTTTCGCGCGGAACGTCAACCCAAAAGGAAGCACTTCGAACTGATAGTGCCGGTCGCCAATGAGGAACCTTGAGAACGTCCTGTGCTTTTGGTGTATAAGCACATGAAAAGAGGCGTCCTATAGGTCTATCGACACCAGCCAGTCCTGGAGATCAAGAGCATGGAAAATCTCTCTTAACATCCCCATCTTGAATGTGTTCTTCCCAGGAACTTGTTCAAGGCCCTAAAGTCTAGGATTGCACCTCTTCCCTTCTTGGGCACCAGGAAGTAAAGGAAATAGCAACCCGACCATCTCTGATTTGGGGGTACCTCTTCCACAGCACCCTTCGACAACCCGGGCTCTCCGTTCTTCCTGGAGTTCCTGTCCCGGTAGGATTGGAGGAGGTGGTGGTCTGTCTGGAGGCCTCTTTAGAAAAAGGCAGACAATAACCCCACCGAATCAACTGCAGTGCCCCGGCAACCGAAGCTATTTCCTGCCATTGGGGGCCCAATGCCCTGCCAACCGGTGCATCGTGGGAGGGGAAAATCAAAGCGGCTTGGAGGGCGCATGTGACCCTGCCACTGCTTGTTGGCCTGTAGAAGCCCCTTCTGTGACGCGAGAATCGCTTCTGCCCTTGCCTGGCTTGTGGGAGCTGTGCCTTCCTGCCATAGGGCATGTGATGTCTATAGCCTCTGCCCCTGGAGGCGAAGCTGAAGGCAGGTTTGGGCAGCTGCACTGCTAGGCCCAAAACTTTAGCAGCCAATTTTGACTCCTTGAATTTCTCCAAGAATTCATCTGCTTTCTGCCCGAAAAGCATGTCAACCTTCAAAAGGGATGTCAAGTAATCTGTTTTGGACGTTTGGAGAGAAGCCACAAGCTTTAAGATACGCTTGGCATCTCATCACAACTGCCAACCCCATTGCTTTGTCAACACAGTCTGCTATGTCCAGGCCTGTTTTTAACGACTGTTTGGCTACCACCTTTCTATCCTCCACCAGCTTTAAAAAGCTGTCCAGCATGGCACCCTCACGGACGTACATAGTGGTAGGGAAAGAAGGATCTCCTCTTGCCGACCTACACTTCCCCGTGAAATTGGCATTCACAGGGGGAATGGTGCAAGGATACTGCCATAAGGAGGCTAAGCAATCCGCAATGGCTGGGTTGAAAGGCATATTTTGCTAGACTGTGGGACTCTCGTCTGAAATGTCGGTAAGGTCATACCCCTGAAGAGGGGCAGGGGACGCCTTCAACCCCAGGGTGGAGAGGTATCCAGACCACTGGCATCATGTAAACCCTGAGCCAAAGGCAATAAATCAGCTTAGTCGTCGAAATAGACGACGCCGCTGGCTCCCGTGTAAACGGGGTTGATCATGTCCTCAGGGTCATCATGTTCCTTGACTCCGAAAATAGAATGCATAGAATCGAGGAAACCTGATCGACAATGGCACAAAAGGAACCATCGCCAACTGTCAGCGCTGAAGGCTTGAGGATAGATTTTGAAGCTGAAGCTTTCAGCACCGAGGGACGCTCTGGTAACCGATGGGTGCCAGGTGCCTCGGCCCCACGGCGACTTATTCCTGACAGGATTAACAACCGAAGACACTTTCGACGCAGACTGTCGATGGAATGGCTGGCTCGGGGTCGGGAGCACAGAGCACCACTTTAGCTGCCAAAGCTTGCTGGTCAGGGGGCCGGAGCCGCACCTAGGTCTTAAAACTCTTCCATTCTTTTTGAGTGGTCAGCCCCACTGAGGGCTAAACTCGTTCCGAGGACTAACTGGACTCGCATTGATGGCGATGGCGCTGCTTCTTCCGCGAGGAAGACGAGGCATGGTTCCGGGAATGGGACAGATTCTGGGTCTTCTTTACAATATCGTTCTTTCCCCTTGACCGGGGTGGCCTCCTCAGTCTCAGCCTCTGAGGACGGGATGAGTGATTGTGCTGGAGACTTGCAACAGCTCGGCCCAAAGCCAGTTTCCTGGCCCTCTCACGCAGGGTTTTCGGCTGCATCTTTGCGCAGGCCTCCGCATCGTGGCTAGCGCCCAGACACCATAGATGGGACATCATGGGGGTCAGTCATAGACATTTTGGCCTTGCAATCGCGGCATTGCTTGAAGCGCGAAACCGTGGGGAACATCGCGCAGAGGTTTTCAAAGAAAAAAGTATATAAAGTACAATAAGAACGTCGAGTAAACTCTATTCGTGTTCCCAATGCAGCATGCGATCGTGCAGAAAAAAGGAACTGAGTCATGGGGCGTAGTAACCTGGTATATATACGATGTCTGATAACACGTCCAAAGCAGACGATCGAGATCCACACAAGACAAATCGACGTCTACTATGCCCTCTACTCGGAAAGTTTCCAAACAGTAGAGCTGAAAGATGGATATCTATTAAGACGAATCTGCAGGAGCAAAGCAATCCATTGAAATGGACAGTCAAGCAGTGTTGTTCAGCCACTGCCTGCTACTAAGACATCTAAGGCTAATCAAACCAAGATCACTGAGTTTATGGGTTTTTCCAGGGATGTGGTGTGTGACCCTATAACTATGCAAGAACAAGTGGATCCAAATTGTATACAAGGGAGTCGGCCTACAACTATGTCTGTGTTCGTTCTTGGTCCCTTGCAATCTCACGTTTCTGGCTCAAGGGTCAAGGATACTATTAAAGCAGTAGCTTTTTACAGCTACACCTACAGCTCCTCTACATTTTACAGCATCCACGCCCACTGATCAACTAGAGATGGAATCTTGTTGGCCATCAACTATTGTTCCTTTACCTGAAACTGCTCAAACTACATTATCTAAGAATGTTTTTACTAACCAAAAGTTCCCTACCACACCAACCACAGCAACAACTAACTTGCACTTTGGAGGTCATTCCTCCAATTACTCAACAACCATTATTGGCCTAGAAAGCATCCCTTATGTCAATGACCCTTTGCAACTGAACCGAGGCAAACTACTGGAAACGTTTGAACAGATTCCTGCTTTGCATGCGATTCGCTCTGTTGATAGAGTGTCTTTATCTAAAAACAAGAACGAGCGCCTGGTTGGCCACTTCCATTCCCATTTAATAGTGCGTATTGTTTGGGTTGGGAAAAACACATTAAGCTCTTTGGGAATTGACCTTTACGAGTTGAAGAACTTGGAAAAGACCAAGGCTTTTTTGTCTGTAACAGTAAGTTCAAGTGGTTCCAATTCTGGGGCTTTCAGGGCATTTAGTGCTCTTCCATTGGGCAGAACGAGTCCTGGGAAGAACTCCCTGGTCAGGACTAGCCTTGGTTTTAAACAGCCATGAAGGCATTTACAACCAATTTCCAACCAAATAAATTACTCTAACTCGCCACTACAGATCACTTCCTGGAACGTGTGTGGTTTGACTAACCTTGAGAAATTCCAAAGGAATTCTGATTTTTTGAAGAACAAACACGCTATTTTACTCCAGGAAACAATGTCTGAGTCATGGAGGGGTTCACTACTTTACTAAAAGCAGCAATTCTAGTAGAGAAGGGCCATCCCAGTGGTGGACTGGCAATTACTGTAGATCTAAATTTAGCAATTAATTCACGACTCATCGAAACAACTCATGAAGGTATACTGGAGGTAGAATTGACCTTGAAAACAACCAGGCTGAAATTGGTAATAATTAATCTATACTCCCTCCCATTCTTCTTTGGACTCAATGAATCGGGTTATTTCCAACTTTTGGTTGGTTCTTTCAGAAATGCATGTAATCATCTTAAGAGGTGACTTCAATTCAAACTGTCCGGCTGGTGCAAAAGTCAACAAAGCTAATATCCTGCAGCTTTTAAAGACTGGAGACATTGCCTTGAGGGAAATGATATAGGACTTTTTTTGTCAATATGGGACACTTCCCTTGTAATGCCAGATGCAGATGTTGACGTCTGAACTTGTTTCACATGGTACCTTGGGGCAGCACAAAAATAGATATATCATTTTTATATTTCTAAAACTAGGAAATCTGTGCTCCTTGGGTTCTTCTCATGATCCCCTGGTTGGTCATCACATAGTTTTGTCTATTACTTAGCAAATTGCCATTCAATTGCGTGAAAGCCACCCTCTCACATCTTTGGTGCCGACAGATTTTAAGGGTCTAAGCTTGAAATGGAAGAAATGCAACTATTCCATCTACAAGGAGCTCATTAATAGGAAATGTGCTCATCCGTCCACACTAAATTGTGTCTTTATGCTTGAAAGATACAGCTACTAGGGGTAAAATAAAATGAGTAAGATCATTTCCTCATACATATGACCCAAGGGTAGTTGCATCTAAAGGAAATAAAAACGAGCAAGGTTGAAGTTTATTTCCACAATGTGTCTTTCCAGTGAGGACCACACAAGGGCTAAAAAAATAACCAAGCCCATAGAACTACCTCAAATTCCTTAGACAGGAAATGAGCATTTAAGACAACCAGTATATCTTGAAACAACTCCTAAGTCATAACACAGCTCATTTTGTGTCTATTAGTAACAAAAAATTAAACAGAATAGAATGCACTGATTGTCCGATTGTAGAACAAGTGTGGGCGGATTACTACGGACAGAAATATTCTAGTCCTAGTTGCTTTGAAACTACTTGTGTAAGTTATGTGGGGTTGGACCTCATGGGAGGTCCATTTTGGGCTATTGATGACATCTTATGGGTGACTTGCAAGGCTAAGGCATCAAGAGCACCGGGCCCCAATGGTTTGGCGCCAATAGTGATTAAGAATGCTCCGGAAGTATGGTCCCCTATCCTAAAAAAAGTTTTGATTCCATCTAAGAGACCCACAAAATCCCTGCAACATGGAGAGAATCCATAATTATTCCCATCTATAAAAAAAGGTGATCCAGTTCGCCCAGACAACATAGCGTTGCTGGATGAGTCTAGTAAGATCTTTGCTTCATTACTACTAAAAGTTCAGCTCCAGTATTAGGTATACGGGTGCTCTAACTAAACATCAGGTTGGCTTTAGGCCACAGATGGGCACTTCATTAAATGCAATCATAATGGCACATCTAAAAGCATCTACTAAAAACAGAAATGTAGGCTCAATATATATGAACTCAATTGATATGGCAAGTGCTTTTGACTGACTATTTAGACCAATTCTTTCAAAGCTCTTAGCCTATAAAGTTCCTTTTAAACTTGTACAGTTGATTGCTTTTCTTCACACCAACACCTCAGTGAAGCTTAGATTGACCAAAGAGGGTTCAATGTCTAGGTCAAGACTGAAATAGGACTAAACCAAGGTTGCGTAATGCCACCGGCCGCACAAGGACATGGAAACACCGGCACCATAACCATATAGTGTCGGTATTTCCACTGCCCCCATTCCCATGGAGTCCTATGGGGCTCCAGGGGAATGGGGAGTAACGGAATTCCGGCTCTGGAATTACCAGACCACCAGGGCTGTAATGTCCTGGTGATTCCAGCAAGTCCAGAGTCGGTAAATCCCGACGAGTCCAGCGGCAGCCTGCGGATTTTACAGGCACAGCTACCGCCAGACTCGTAATGAGGCCCACTGTGTCCGTTTGGGCCATCTAAAACTGCATTGGATGGTGTTTGTGGACGCCATTGTACTCTTTGACAGAACGGCTCTTGGGTTTCAAAGAAAATTGGATTTATTCATCCACTATGCCACAAACAACAATCTGATGGCTAGTGGTGAAATGTCCAAAGTTGTATTATTCACATCTACGCAAGCCTAAGAACATGTATTGGTCGATTGGTACTCAGATTGGATCGAGTTCCTTCCCTTCGATATCATGGTTACAATCTTTCCAATACCAGCTCATTGGAGGGTACCAAGACACTCTTGAAGACTAAGGCACGTCCTCTAATTTCACAACTAAAACGGGCCTATTACCAGCTCTGTAGGTTCTCCTTCTTGACAGTGTTGAGATTTTACCTGGCAAAGATAGAACCGGTTCTGCTGTATGGCTTGCACATTGTTAATGTAGACATAGGCCCTCACCTAAATTGTATACAGTATCAGATTTGAGAGGAAACCCTGTACACCTTGCTATGTCATTGCCTAATGCGGTCATGAGAAATGAGCTTGGTCTCACTTCTTTGCACACAAGACAATTTTTCTTTTTCTTCATTTTTCCATTCAAAAAGTGCACAGCAGCCCTAATGTACTGCAGCACTGTTACAGAGAATAGTTTCAAACACCTATGCATGGTTACAGTATGCGTCATGTTAGGTACTTTTATACAAGGTTAGAGCATTGAATGTCGCTTAAGAAAAATCACTTTATTCTGATTAGTTGAATATAAGGGTTTTTAGGGCTTTACAGAGTGCCCGTAGGAGGGTTCTGCTCTGAGGCTGGGAGGGAGTTCCACCGTTTGGCAGAAATGAATGGGAAGCTCACTGTTAGAGAGAATTCTCATAAATGGCCGATTTCCCTTACCTAATGAGTCCCTCAGCAGCTTTTCTGGATTTCTAGGATTCATTTTTTTCACCTGGTAAGAGTGTGAGCCTTTTTCACACTCTTACATGTGTTTTGCTGTGTGCGTTTTCACTTTTTGTGTGATCTTGAGCACTGGAGCCTCACCTACTCCATGGCCTCATAAATTTCATGTGTGTACACAGCACCTTCAGTGCAGTGACACAGGGTTGTCTTTGAGACTTCCCACTGACTCCATTTTCTGGGGCTGACTACTGTCCCCCAGAAAAGGTAAAGTTGCCATTGTAAGTGATTTCAATCCGGCACTTCACCAAAGTCAATGCCTAGCGTGTAATGCACAACTGAAAGCCTTATTTATTTTGTGTCTAAGAGTTATTTTTTTCTGAACGATGTACCACTTATATCACGCCCCTCTCTTGGAACCCCCATCCCCCCCCCCCCCACCCACCCCCCCCCGGGTCACACTGAACCAGGAATCAGGCTGGTTTGCAAAGTTAAAATATTTATTTATGTAGTTCACAATATAATCACAATATGTTTAATGGTTATACACTAATCACCAATGGGGTGAGGTAACACTAAGCAATCGCTTTAATCACAAGGAGTAATAATGAGCAAAACAATTTAGCACAGAAAGAATACTTGTGTGGGTTCAGATCAAGTTGCAATGTGGTTACTATTTCCTACCTGCACACCCATCAGCCCCCCAAAAAGCAATGTAAACAGATAGGAGGAGAGAGAACAGGTTTCAGGAATGCAGAATTCAAACAAAATGCCAATCCCAATTTCCCCCCAGCAAACAAGAGAGAAACAGAAATAATTGGCAAACTGTCAAAATGGTGTTTAAGTTATCTAGAGAATGGAATGTGCAAAACACTAAACATGGGTAAAATTGCTGAAATTGTTTACATTCTAATGGGGGCCGCTTTAGATAGTTACAGGCAAACACTAGCAATGATTTGACACTAATAGGCAATGTGGTAACTGAAAATTGAGGTCGGGTGCATTCAAAAAGCTGTTTTTACATGTGTAATGTTTTGCCAAAAAGAAAATTTGCGGCAAACTTTTAAGCGCGCGGTAATCGCGATCGCTGGAGTTCTATATGGATAAGGAATGCGGTTCTTGGTTCTATGGAAAGCTGTGGATGTTAACTACAATCAGAACTTGAAATGTTGTTTCTAGCATAAAAATTGAGGTCATTTTTCTGAGATAGGCGCAAGATTGGGAAAACAGGGATGCGCTTCCAAAAGACAAACAGGATTTCTTTACACTAGGGGATGACTATGAAGAAGCAAATACCACACGGAAGCACAGCCACTAGACCAGGGCGCCACTGGATCAGGGCGACTGTCTGCCGAGGAGTTTGCCTTCTTCAGATGAAATATATCAGCGCAAAGATATGTTTAACACTACTAGTACAGAGGGAAGATAGTAGGGATAAGATAGAGTGTTCAGGCAATTCAAAAAGATTTCTAACAATGCAGTTCTGAAGATAAGATAGGATGGATCTGAGATAGGGATTACTATAGACAATACATAGGCTAGTGACACAGTCCTATACTATTGATACTCAGTATATAGGTTTCAAAAGGAACGTCGGGGATTCTGGTCAGGGATAGACTGCTGGGCACACCGGACTGGACTGGGACTGCAATCAGCAAGGCGCTCTGGTCACCGCACGACAGGACTGGGTTTAATCTGCCCTTCTTGGTTCTGGATGTAATTATTTAGCAGGAAAGCGGTTACAGCACAGCCCGGCTGCTTCTTTGGTTTCCCCCTTTGAGTTTGTGGGATTCTGGTTCTAGAAGTTTAAGGCCAAGCTGAGAATGGTTCAGATATAGAATGAGCAAGTTTCGGGAGTCTGGAGCAAGGAATATGGATGGTCCTCTCGCAGGGTATTTGCCAGGATCAGGATAGTGGGTGAATCTGTGTGTCTTTTTAAGTCCTCAGCTTTCTTTATTTATGCATATGGTAAGGGTGTGCGTGTGCTGGATTATCCTAAGCGTGCCACCTAGACAGGCTATTGGCTAGAGTCTCTTCTCTCCCTTGACTGGAGAAGAAAACAAGGTGTCACCAAGATGATGTGGGTTTATGAGTCAGAGAATCTTCCCCTTGTCCCTTTGAACATAAAATCTACTTTTAGTACAATACTTATTTACAAATGTGCAACTTCTGTAAGAACATGTAGATCACATATTTTGTGGAGCAAATACTATTCCAAGCCCCGTCGCTGTAGGATCTTGGGTCTGGATTTGACAGAAGTTTGCACTTTTTGTCTGGAACACATGGCCCCATTTTGGAGCAAATTTAAGCGTGTGAAGTTTCATGCTTTTGACATAAATACATTTGCTACAAAACCAGAATGTCCCCTGTTACTTCCCAGAACATAGCACAGAGTTCTGGCATCTCTTAAACTGTGCATCCAGAAATCACATTAACAATGCTGTTATTTTTATAATTGTACACAGTCATTTATCAGTCTTTTTAAAATGTGCGTTTTGTCCTTGTGAATCCACAAATGGTTGTCTGTCCCTGCCTCCTCCTGTCTGTTTGCAGTCCAGAAGCAGCCTCCTCCCATTTCCTCCTGGCAGAGGCCATTTACGATCCTTCCTAATTAGCATCTCCTTGAGTTGGAGGAAGTCCATTGTCCTCTTCCCACAGCAGCCCCAAATTCTCCTCCCTTGATCTAATCATCACAGAGTGTGATTTCCTGGTGGAGTGGAGCAGGAGGGAAATGCCTGGCCTTTGTGAGGGAAAGCTGTGGAACTGGTTTGCGCCTTAATTTAAATGTCATTCTGTAAAAATGTTTTACTTGGTTTCAAACAAACTTGCAATTTTCAAAACAAGCAGCTAGAACACTTATTCCAGCTTCTAAACCATGGGATTTGAATAGTTACAACCTATGTTACTCTTAATAACAAGTCACTTAGTTTTCAGACATTTGATTTCAGTTAAACAAGTTTAAATCTTCTGATGCAAGCTACTGACAGCTTTTCACAGGCGGCTGCTGGTACTGCGCCCAGATTTTGACAGATTTCACAGGCAGGCACATTTTTTTGCTGTGAATGTTGTGGTGACAGATTCCGCTTTTCATGACATTGTATGTTCATAATGATTTCTTGAATGAAGTGACTAGTAACACCCAACAAGAATAATGGATGTTTTATGGTGTTTTGGACCGGCATTCTGCCGTTTCAGCAACCAAGAAAAAGATTTGAAAACAAGATTCTGGATTCCTTTCAACAAAACACTGCTTTTCATGCAGTCTCCATTTTTACTTGTTGTGAAGCCCCGTGACATGTTTCAGGAGTGAGGTCTCCATTCCACCACTGACAACATGCATGGTAGATTTGGCAGTCATCTTTTCGTGTTGCAAAGCGCCATTTCCATAGGTTTTGACGCGCCCAGGGGTTTTGCAGCCATTTTGATAATTCTGGCACCATCAAGGATGCCGCAGGGCAGAGCATAAGTGGGTTAATACATCCCACATCATTAACTTTATTTTAGTCACTTTAAACCTTCTTATCCCTTTTTGTCTGTGTCTCATGGAGCATTGTTTCGCTCCCTTTACATCAAGACTTGGCTGGTGGCAGTGGTAACTACCCTAACTTTTTAACCACAGTTATCTTATATAACCATAGTATTGTTTTAGGCTATTATTAAAGCCTCGAACATAAACCCGCATGACCAAATACATTTTATTTTGGCTCTGGCTGGATTTATTCGCCATTTCTTTTTGTTAAAGTCTTTCTTGTATTTTACTCTGCACGCCAAACCGGGGATGATTCCTTTGTTCGCCGTCTTTTCGCCGGCTTCTGCACAGAAGCCCTCCTTAAGGCACCAGAAAGTCTGGGTATGCAGGATGCGAGGGAGGGATCTCCGGATCCCTGCCGTGGGTTCCCTTGGTAACCCAAGTCGCACTCCTGTTTGATTGGCTGAGGGGACTGTCCTTGCCAGGACAGCCACCCTGCTGTGCGATTGACAGCCAGGCTGTATGAATGGGGGAAACTGCATAAAAAGCAGGTCTCTGGGACTGGAAAGGCAGAGACGCCACTGGAACGAAAGAACCAACAAGGAGCTGATGGAAGAGGACCCCTACAATGACTGAACCGCCCGGTGAAGCCCTGCTGCAGGTCTGAATCTTCAGAAATCAACGACAGAGAAGATCATCCAGGAAATGTATTCCCTTGAGCTGGTGGGATCAACCAGTTTGCCCAAACAGCAAGCCAGAACCCCTCCTCTGGTCAAATTCACTGTACAGAGCTACAGTGGGCCGCATAGCCAGGAAGGTCGGACCCTGCTTGGATTTTAAGGAGCGCACCTTTTATTTGTTGCTTTGCTCTGCTGCTGGTTTCTTCCCTGGATAGTGCAGGACCCTCCAGGCTTCCTACTTCTTGTCAGTCCGACAGTCGCTTCAGGAACTGTGAGCCTGCAGAACTACCAGGAACGTCCGCCTCAGCTACAGATTCATCTCCGTTTTAAGGTACTGTGCAAATCCGGTTGCTCGTTTCGTTCAACCGCGGTGAAAGTGTTTGAAATCTTTCTCCAATCCGAGGGCTTGTCCTTCTCTTCGAATAACTTTTCCATCAACCAACCTCGTCCGGCATCCGTGCCACGAACTTTACCACAAACTACCCTGAACTCTGTGATCTTGAGCAAAAGACTTTTGACCCATTGACTTTAGCCTTATGCCTTTTCTACCTGATTCTATCACTGTAGTTCCTCTTGTTCAATTGCCCTGAGTACCTACCTGTTGGTGTGATTTAATTTCTATTAACTTGGTCTTTCCCTCCCTTTTTAAATTGTTGGAGTGCCATTTTGCTCCCACTTCATTTTGTGAGCTTAACTTGTCTGGAATTTAAGGGGTGTGGTGTATTAAGAGTGTGATTTTTAGACTGCTCATAATAGTGTAATGTTATACAACTGAAGAGTGAAATAAATGTATATTCTTTTACTTGAAAACCTTGAGTCAGTGTTTGCCTGAATCATAGTGATTGCTGTCCTTTGTGTAACTATTTGATACTGCTCACTTACTCTTGAGATAAGTCTGGCTGCTCAGCCATCGCTACCACTTTAACTGTGTAGTACAGGCTTGTACCAAAGGTGAAATTGTACTATCACTTGTAGTCTTAAATGTGTGTGGTGTTCCCAAAGGGTACTGCATAAAATTCTGCCTAACACTCACCCCTCCATTTTTGGCACACTTGACTTTAGGTTGTCTAAGGTGGTGGTCGTAGTGGGTTCTTATGGTCCTGGAAGAACATACTCTCATGAACTTTGTGAGATATAGAGGGGTGCTGAGTTGGTGAGGCATTTATGGGTAATGGCGAGAGTTTTAAATAGGACACGCTCTTTGATGGGTAACCAGTGGGCTGCTCTCCTGGCTCCTGGGATGTTTTCTCTTTTGTTCATGCTGAGGGCAGCTCGTAGTGCATTATTTTGAATGACTTGCAGCTTCTGTATGTTTTTTGCTGAGGTTCCGGCAAAGAGAGCATTGGAGTAGTCAAGTTTAGATCCTACGATTGCCCTGGCGATGGTGAGGCAGCTGTCGGTGGAGAGGAATGGTTTTGCAACATTCAGTAGTTTTGTCGAGTATGCTGCCGAGGAGGCTATGGAGTTGACCTGACGGGACATTGAGAACAAGGCATCAAGGTGGACCCCAAGGGTTCTGGCTGTGGAGGAGACAGGAATTTGGATGTTGTCTATGTCAAATGCCACGTATTGGTCACTCCATTTTTTTTAGTACAGAGGAGGATCCAACGAGCAGGATTTTGTTTTTTCCCTCATTTAGGCAAAGCCGGTTAGCTCTCATCCAAGCTTGGATGGTGGTGTAGACCATGTTGAGCTTTTCCAAGTCTTGGTCATAGTTGCCAGTGATGGGGAGGAGAACTTGGGTGTTATCTGCGTAGTTGGTGTAGGCTATGCCGATGGAGTCCAGGATGTCGAAGAGCGGTCTCAGGAAAATGTTGCGCAGAGAGGGCAAGATGCAGGAGCCTTGTGGTACACCGCAGGTGATGGGACTAGGGGCTGCACTTGCCTGCTCTGAGAACACACTCATGATTACTCTCCCTTCTAGGAAGGGGGCGATCAACTGGCTGCTTCATGCGAGAAGTGGGCTGCAGTGGTGAGGTGGCGGCAAAGGATTTTGTGATCCACTAATTCAAAAGCTGCTGACGGGTCCAGAATGAGGAGTAGGGCTGGTTTGCCATTGTCCCTGATCTTGTCCATCTGTTTTTGTTAAATCCAGCAGCGCAGATTCAGTGCCGCAGCTGGGGCAGAAGCCAGATTGGCGCAGTCCTAGAATGCGGTGGGTTTCAAGAAAGTGTTGGACCTGTAGGTAAGCGGCTCTATCCAGGATTTCCAATAGCAAAGGGACTGTTATGGGTCTGTAGTTACTGGGAGTTAGGGGGTCCAATGAGGGGTTTGTGAGAAGTGGGAAAACCCAGGCTTCCTTGAGGCTGGGGGGCACTATTCCATCATTGAAGGAGACATTTTTGAAGCTGGTGATGATTAAGTGCAATGGAGCAGTCATTAACAATTGAGGGTGGGCATACATCCCCTTTTGCACTTGGATAGTTTTATCTTTTCTATGATTGCTTGCACTTCTTGTTCTGTAACCTCTGTGAAATGGAACAGGGGGATTTCCTGAGGGTTTACCCCATGGTTTGAGATTGTGGACGGATCGGATGTGAATGAGTCCTTTGTCATGGAGGATATTATGTTGTTGAGAGTGTCAATTTTATTGACCAAGGCTGGTTTGTATGCTGGTGCACCAGGCTTTGTCTTTAGTGAGAAGCTGAAGGTGGGGTGGCAGGAGTTTCAAGTTCTCTGAAGATGAAGAATATCTCTCTGGTGTCTGACTTTGCGTGGGTGATTCTTGCATTTAATGAGGACGATTTGGAGAGATAATGACTTGTTTATATGTTTTGGAGATCTTATAAAACTCATCTCGTTGAGTCCGTGGAGTTGCTAAGCCAAGAGGAACGAGTATCTTTTTTTGTTGCGGAGGTCTAGTAGCTCTGGGGGGAAACAAGAGTTAGAGTGTCTGACTGGTTTTACTTTTCGAGATGAGGGGGGCAACAGTATTTACTGCCTTAGCTAATGTGGAGGCATATAGGTCTGCGAGGTTGATCAGGTCTTTAGTTAGAGGATGTTTGAGCTCTGGAATGTTCAGATGTGGAAGAAGTAGGGTTGGTGGGAGAGGTGCAGTTAGTGGCCTGGGTTTGGTGGGGTACGGGATGGAGAAGTGGATCACGTGGTGGTCTTCCAGGGGCAGAGGGTGTTAGAGTTGATCGTCAGAGGGCAGTTTAGTTCGGCAACACAGTCTGGTGTGCAACCTTTAAGGTGTGTAGGGTTGCTAGAGTGGATATTGAATCCTATTTTTGGAAAGCGCCGTGGCATGGGTATCAAGAGGGCCATTGAGGCCCAGATTGAGGTCACCCAATAGTATCATTTTAGATGAGGTTTTGATGTTGTCACTCAGGATGTGGAGGAGACTTTCTTGGAAGCTGGCCAAGGGGCCGGTCGGGTGATAATGTGGAGTGTGATGTGCAGCGGGGCGCCATGGATAATTTGAGTGATAGAATGTCACTTTTTCCGTCGAGGAAAAAGTTGACCTGTCTGAAAGGTTGAGCATCCTTCGTCACAGTTGACTGTACGTTGAAATTATTTCTCTGCCGGTGGATTAATTGTAAGAACATTTGAGTTTAATGATTAAAGCAGGTTCTGATCCATCGCTCAATGTTTTTAGAGTAAAAAAGACCAACATACTGGAACTTGTGTGCTCTACTGAGGAAGAACTTGTCAGTCGTCCTGTATCCACCAAAACAAAGTTTTTCAGGTACGAGTGGGCTGCTACCTCAGATGAAGTCTCGTCATTTAGCAGTCATGGGGATTATGCTAGTTATTTAAGAAAAAAGGGTGAACTGCCGGGGTATCCATGTACATTTCCTTGTAGCAAAGCCTGTGATCTGCATATGCGTTTTAGACTCCACCAACTTCCCATGTTGGAGCGCATCAGCTGCTGGGATTCAGTTGGTACAGGTTCTACTGATTGTCGTGATTGCAAAATAGTTGGTATTGAAACATTGGGACATCTGGTCACAATGTGTCCGGGTCTAAACATGAGGAAATGTCATTTCCTGGAATGAGCACCTGAAGGGCCTGCGTTTGCCAATAACGTTTTTGTACTCATATAATGAGGGGAGACAATGTCTCCCTGTTGTTTGCTTTGCTTAGTTTCCTTTCAGAAGTATTGGTGTTGCTTTCAAGATTATACGTTTTGCTGATCTTTTTATTTTTTTGTTTAATATAGTTTGTTTCAATTTTTTTATCATGTGCATACGCACAAGAATAGTACATGAATTGTATTTTGTATAATTGATGTTGTTTATTTTCAAATAGAACTTATATTGTAAAGGTTTTGTTAAACCATATACAATTAAAAAATGAATATTAAATCAATAGGTCCCAGTTTATTCCATAGTTCCCGATCATAGCGGGACAAAATGGCCAGAGCATTAGCAGCCTTAATGGTGCTGGCAGCAGTATAGATCATTTACCACATCACGTCCAGCTTCCTCCCCTTCTGGTCTGGTGGCACCATGGACAAGGACGCAAGTTTGCAGAGGGTTTACTGGCCGTGACTGAGACCACAGAGTCAGGTGAAGGCTGGGACCTCAGGCACTTGGGGGCCGAGTCCGGAACTCTGGATTTCTTCTCGAGCCTGTCCCGTTTGGGTGGAGTAGTGTTCTTGTATTCTTCATTAGGGCCAGGCCCTCATCACAGATAGCGTCCAGCAAGGGGATGGACATGATGGCCTTCTGTCTGGACTCAATGTTGGTAAAGGAATCCTTCCTTTTTAGTCTCCTCAGGCACCAGTTGGAAATATTCCGAGGCCCTGGACATCCTCGCGTGGAAGGAGCCAATCTCATCCGGCGGAGAGGCCCTGTCCAGTTCATCGGTGCCCACTGGTTCCCCGTCAGCTGGTATGAAGTCATCTGCTTTGTCTGTAGCCGCCGTACCCATGCCTGTGTCTGTGTGCGTGGCAGGATTCCTAGTCGGGTCAAGTGTTGAGGTGGAGGCAGTGGTATCGGTTGATGCCTTGGACCAGCAGAGTCCTTTGACCTGTGCTTGCGCCGGGAAGGGCTTCCGGAAAGCGTTCAGGTGGACTCCTAGACAGAGCAGGGCCTGGTGGTGTAGGCTGGACCTCTGTTGAATTTCTGATACAAGTGTGTGCAGCGTGGTCAGAATGACTAAAGACATGTCCCTGGGCTGCAGCATGTAAGGAATGAGAGGTGGAAGGTCCAGACTGGTACGCCTCTTCTGGCGAGATGGAGGACTGGGCTCGCCTCATGGTGACCCACCTAGAGACAAGGGTCCCTGTCTACTTTCTGGTCCAAATAATAGTCTTTGGTCAGATTGTCGTTGCCCTCATCGGAGCTTGTATATGTTTGTACCGGTTTCACCAGGGAAGCCTGTGGTTCCGTACCTTTCTTAGGGTTCGTAGGAGTTTTACCCTTTACCCTCTCTGGAGACTTCTGAGGAGGAGCAACTGCTGTCCCCATTCCAGGGGCCTTCGACAGAGCCGCAGCAGCTGCTTCACCCGTGGCCATAGGGACAGCCGGAGGGTGGCCGTCCTGTGAGTGTAGACACCACCTTCGTGGCCAACAACCCCTTTTGACGAAGAATTAGTGTTCGCCAATGAGGTTGTCGATTGAGTCGACGGGGTGGTAGCATGATCCTTTGTCAACATGATTGTGACTGTTGATAAAGTTGTTTTGGCCAGTTGAGCTTCCGATGCCGATGGCGTCCCCAAGGGGGGCAGTGAAGAGCGAACTTTAGATCTCTCCTTTGTCGTCTTGTCCGTCGATCATAAGCAACGTTTTGAAGGACTGAAGTACTTTCTCTTAGAAGTAGCAGCCCTTACTTGTAGGCTCGCAGCCGAAGTGGTTGGTGACGGCGACCTTGTCCTTCCCCAGCTAGGACATGCAGCAGCGGCGAACCCAGTGGTTTCAACGACGTGCAGCCTTGCCTTCTTTTGGACACAAAAGTCCAGAGGGCGGGGCATCCTCAAAGGATCTCGACCTCTTAAAGGGAGCATGTTTGTGGGGCCGGCTCGTCCTGGGGGAAGCATGACCATGCCCGGAAGCAGAGTCCGAGGCCTTGCCTGATTTGAGTCACGCTGCCAGCCAGCTGTAGTGATCCTTCTTTGTATTTCAAAAAATCCACATAAGACCTTGTATCCCTCCTCATTATGGCCTGGATGCAAGCATTTATGGTGTTTATCTTCGACGTACATGTTCACGAAATCCACATTTCAGAGTTTGAAGAGGCATCATTTCCCAGGTCATGGTGGAACAGAGCCAAGTAGACCCAAGTCCGGGCCTTCTCGAAACTCAATGAAAGATCTGCAATGTAGTGTGATTTTCGCACCGACAGCAAGTCCTTGCTGCCTGTAGTCGATCATAGAGCACGAAGAGAACTCCCAACACTGAAAAAATCTGAAGATGACTTCCAATGGTGGAGCTTAGGGAGAGGACCGTCATTGGACAGGGGCAGTATGACCCAAAGGACAGCGATTGGTTTAGAGGATGAGAGGTGAAAGGCACAGTGAGTAAAAGCAGTGGCTGCGAACTCTCAAGTGGTTAATAACCACTGAACAGGTTATCATGTCTGTTCTTGCGAGAGAGGGGCGCCCGCTACCTTTGTAATACTATTTGTTAAGGAACCTGGGATTGGTAACCCTAGGTCTCCTGGGGGCAACCAGACGTGGTCTCCCTCTCACTGTGCTTAGAGAGGCATCAGCTTCACCTCACTGATGATCCCCAACAAGGGTGAAACACGTGTATGGGGTTGCTGGTGGTACTCTCGTTCAGATTGGAATTGCCATTGTATTTCGGTGCTGGACTGCCCCTGGGCAGGACAAAGACTGATATGCAAATGGATATTTCCCATCTGTGAAAGGCACAGTGAGTAAAAGCAGTGGCTGCGAACTCTCAAGTGGTTAATAACCACTGAACAGGTTATCATGTCTGTTCTTGCGAGAGAGGGGCGCCCGCTACCTTTGTAATACTATTTGTTAAGGAACCTGGGATTGGTAACCCTAGGTCTCCTGGGGGCAACCAGACGTGGTCTCCCTCTCACTGTGCTTAGAGAGGCATCAGCTTCACCTCACTGATGATCCCCAACAAGGGTGAAACACGTGTATGGGGTTGCTGGTGGTACTCTCGTTCAGATTGGAATTGCCATTGTATTTCGGTGCTGGACTGCCCCTGGGCAGGACAAAGACTGATATGCAAATGGATATTTCCCATCTGTGAAAGGCACAGTGAGTAAAAGCAGTGGCTGCGAACTCTCAAGTGGTTAATAACCACTGAACAGGTTATCATGTCTGTTCTTGCGAGAGAGGGGCGCCCGCTACCTTTGTAATACTATTTGTTAAGGAACCTGGGATTGGTAACCCTAGGTCTCCTGGGGGCAACCAGACGTGGTCTCCCTCTCACTGTGCTTAGAGAGGCATCAGCTTCACCTCACTGATGATCCCCAACAAGGGTGAAACACGTGTATGGGGTTGCTGGTGGTACTCTCGTTCAGATTGGAATTGCCATTGTATTTCGGTGCTGGACTGCCCCTGGGCAGGACAAAGACTGATATGCAAATGGATATTTCCCATCTGTGAAAGGCACAGTGAGTAAAAGCAGTGGCTGCGAACTCTCAAGTGGTTAATAACCACTGAACAGGTTATCATGTCTGTTCTTGCGAGAGAGGGGCGCCCGCTACCTTTGTAATACTATTTGTTAAGGAACCTGGGATTGGTAACCCTAGGTCTCCTGGGGGCAACCAGACGTGGTCTCCCTCTCACTGTGCTTAGAGAGGCATCAGCTTCACCTCACTGATGATCCCCAACAAGGGTGAAACACGTGTATGGGGTTGCTGGTGGTACTCTCGTTCAGATTGGAATTGCCATTGTATTTCGGTGCTGGACTGCCCCTGGGCAGGACAAAGACTGATATGCAAATGGATATTTCCCATCTGTGAAAGGCACAGTGAGTAAAAGCAGTGGCTGCGAACTCTCAAGTGGTTAATAACCACTGAACAGGTTATCATGTCTGTTCTTGCGAGAGAGGGGCGCCCGCTACCTTTGTAATACTATTGGTTTAGAGGATGAATACAATTTTCAAGCTAAAGTGAAACTGAATGAATGCAGGGAGTGATCTGAAAGGCTGGGAGTTGCCCCAATACACATCCACTTTTTTGAGTGTCTGCTTTTGGGCGAATGACGTGAATGTCTGTGAGCCTGATTGAGTGCTGTATGATGAATGCACTGGTGTGTGATTGAGTGAATGGGGGGGGTATGTTTATATCCGAAGACCCCTCACCTCTGTCAGAAACATGGAGTTTTCCTGGAGGTATATCCTGAATCCAGGTGAATGAGGAAATCTGCTGAAACTCCTCATCGCATCCAATGGCTGCTGTGATGATTAAAGGACTGATCAAGAGAGGACCTGCCACTGCAAGATTGTGACTTACTCTTGAATGCGTACGATGCCAAGTAGGAAGGAAACCTGTAGGATTGCGATTGGTAGGAAGGCTGATATTCTCTTGTCGTCCTGGAGAAACAAGACTCTTGCTGCAATGTGACTAGCAAGCTGGCTGTCAGTCTTGGTGGTCTACAAGGGCTCGTCCGCCTTTTGTCAGAAGAGGTCAAACCCATTAAACGGCAGGTCTACAATCTTTGGCTGAACTTCTGGCCGGAAACTGGCAGCCTTGAGCAAGCCTTGCCTGCAAAGTACATCACCATTCCCCCACTGTTGGAACCCAGAGTCTGCGATGTACACAGACGGAAATTGCATGATCCGAGGCTGCCTCTTCTTCGCGAACAAGGGCGAAAGCCTCCTCTTTCTAATCGTCTGGCAGGTACTCAAGAATAGGTCTCATCTTGAACCAGAGCTCTCGGTCGTACCTAGACAGGATAACCATTGCATTGGCTGCCTTGATGATTGTGGCGGCCATTGAGACTATCCTACTCCCAAATGCATCCAGACATTTTCTGTCCTTGTCTGGGGGAATCAAGCAGGTGGGGGAAGGGTTGGCAGAGCCTTTGAATGCTGCCGCCGACACCATAAAGTCTGGGCCAGGTTGAAACCTAAGACATGTAGGAGCACTGTCCGCTACTCTATACGTTTTAATCAAACCTATGCTACTTTGGAGGTGCAGAGAAATCGCTGGTCATGGCTAACAAACAGTCTTCCCAGATATTCCCCAGCAGGGGTATGGCCACAATTGAGTTTCACTGCTGTTCTCACCGCTGGTAAAGCAAGCAGTCTTTCTTTTCCTCTTCAGGGGCTAGCCCAAGCATGATCTTCACCTGGGATATTAGGGAGTGAAAAGAGCCAATCTTGTGCAGTGGAGAATCTCAAAGAGGAACCTCATCCTGTTCGGGGTCTGCAGGGCTAAGGTCATCAACTCATCTGTGCCTGTGTTGGTGGCGTGGGTGTGGAGGCATTGGTGCAGAAGGATCAGACACTCTGTGTTGGAGCTCCAACGCCAGTGATTTTAAAGTGGCTCGAATGTCCAAAGAGACGTCTCTATGAATGGCAGGAGGGACAAGCCCCAGAGTCGGCGCTGCATTAGGTGGAGGCATGTCCAATTTGGGGTTGGTGGGGACCTCCCCCAACACCATCCCGTCTTAGGAGCAGACTCCCATTTGCCATTCTACATCCTAATTGGGTGCTAGGATGTCTTCTGGGGGTGGGGGGGAGACAGCTGACCAACCTGATCTTTCTGTGGGTGACCCTAAGAGCAAGTGGAAGAGGGCGAATAGGCCTGGGGAACAAGGATGATTGGCTAAGCTAAGAAAGGAGTCGACGGTGCCGGAGCCAACTGTGCCGCAGGAATAGCCCTAATCATGGTGGACTTGATCGAGGTAATTGTGGTTGAAGGTTTTCTAACACTCATCGGTGGGGTCTTAGTCATGGTCGACAGTGTTGTGGTCGAAGATGTCTGCGTCAACAGGACCTTACTTTTAGTAGACGAAGTTCCGTCTTGAGTCGTAGGTGAAGACATGGACGACTTTGACAATGGGGAAAGACCTGCCCTGAGTGGTCGACGGAGATGACTTATACTTTCTAGATGATCCAGAGGAGGGCGTCGTAGTCTGACTTTTTCATGCTCCGAGATGCCTCTTCATTTGACCTGGACCGCTTGCTAGAGGTGGTACACTGTGCTGGTCTCCTGAGCGAGGCATGACTGCAGACCGAAGCTGATTCAGAGGCCCCACCCGGCATCATCGAGCCACACCATTAACCTACGGTGGCGCTCTTGCAGCATTTTATTGGAAAATGACTCATAGTTCTCACAATCCTGGAAGATGTATGTTGGATGCAGACAGTAGAGGCAGTTGTTGGGGAGGACATCCACAAAAACATTCTTCAGGCTGCACCAGGCACAGGCCTTGAGCAGACTTTCTCCTGAACTCAGCTGTGCTGGATGTAGGCCTCACCTTCCGAGAGGGGAATCCACTCACAGGAAAGCCAGCTACAAGACCGGAGTGCAACCCCAAGCATCGCCAGACTGCAAGATCCTCAAAATGTCAAAATTCATAGAAAAACTGTTGAAAACGTCAAATGACAGATTTTTCAAGGGGACTCCCAACGCGAAACTCTTGTGGTGGAAATAAGAGCACTTTTTAGTGGCTGTGTGCGGTATGACCTAAAATGACTACTAGTGACTGATGTTCTTTAGTTTAAAAAAATAAACTGTTCTATTTACCAAGGATTCCCAGCCTGACAACGGGTAATAATCATACTTCATGAGAATCTATGGAAAATGCAAGGCTGGAGCACTGCAGGAGAATGCAATCCATTGATTTGATGAGACGAAAAAAATATATTAAGGATTGCTGCACAATTATAGAATTTAGACTTTGATGGATTGAGAAAAATTTGAAAATGAGTACTAGCACTTTGATGGAGTAATGGTAGCATAAAGGGCAGTGCTACTAAAGGACTTTAAATTGTTAAAGCACTTGCACTTTGAAAAAAGCAGGTTCAACAAAAGACTTTTGAACTGGTGAACTGCTGAAATGATTGTCCAGTTATTTTATTTTTGTTGGGTATGTAATGTGATTTCTTAAAAGTATTTTTTTTTGTATGAAAGAATATACTGCATGTTGTGACTTGTTTAAATTATATATTCATGAGTGTATGAAAATTATTGATACAGGCAGGTGCGATTTATTTGATGACAATTCTTTCCATTCATACAGTATTGCAAACCATTTTCAATGTAAGAATACCTCTAGAAACGTAACTCTGTTGTCACATGGTATTGTTGATCGTCAAAATGGAGAAGTGTAAGAAGCAAGAACTTATCATTATCCTGAAATGGGGTGTGAAGTCAAGTTTTTTGACACAAAAGGCAAGATTCTTGACTTAGGAAAGGACCCAACTCATGGGACCTGGAGGGACACCAAAAGCCCTTTGCACATGACAAATTTCCACAGCCTATATTAAAAATGACATTGAAATATCCTTATGCCAAAAAACAACAGTGTTAGGAATTCAGTCCATAACTAGTACTACTGGATACAGGGGAAGAGGATGCAGCGAACCGCACAGCTTCATCATTCCCTCCTGCCGCAAAATGGTGATCAGGATTAACATACACGTCATGAATTATGTTAAACTGAGGAGGGATGAGGATGTTCAGAAGGGAAGCAGAAAAAAGACAAATAGAAATAGATGGAAAAAAGATAAAACAAGGCAGTGGAAAAATTGAAAGGGGGCTGCAGGGAGAGGACAGCACTGACATACTCATATGCTAATAGTTAATATCATTATTGATTTTATAGCTACTTGACATTCTTGTCCCTTACTCTCATACCATGCCTTCAGGAAGAACACACAAACTTGGGTACATGGAAAGGTTTCAGATCATCTCAGTAGTCATAACTAAACCAGTAAATAACTAAATGTATTTCTTTATTATACCCATATTTCGTCAACATAGCTGAAGGTATTTTGTCTACAACAACGAAACTGTGTACAAATGGAGGAGTAGATGCGACAAACGGGGTAGCATAATCATTTTACTGGTGTTACTAAACCGCAAATGATGTCTTAGCCCTTTAACATTTTGTTACCTTATTCAGTATTCCGCTGAGACTGAGAACCAGATTCTGTGTGCTTTCCAGTAAAGGAATAATATCTAATGCCCTTGCCAGTGCCTCAGAATGTGGTAGATGTAGTGTCTCTTCTGCCACCTCTTCTGCAGCATCGCCATCATTGACTTTTATGCTTGCACCCTGAAGAAGCAGTGTCTCTATGTAAATCTGGAGAGCTGCATCACTGTTCAGCATGAAGGTTCTGAAGGGAAACAACATTGTTCAGTTGCAATCTGCATGTAGACGGAGGGTCAAAACAAAGTGAAAACAGATTCAAAGGGAAATGCAAGATGGAATGTTTGACAAGATTCACAATCCCCGTCAGTAAAATGCTTGGTCGAATTATTTCATTAAAGTAAAACATTAACAAGACAATTGAAGCAGTGCATGCTGAACATCAGTTTATCTACTTTGTGGACACTTCTACAATCATCATGCCCATTTTTATTTCTCTCAGATGAAAAATCCATACATCAATGTACAATTTCAAACACAAGTTACAAAATAGAAAACTATGTAACGACAAAGTTAAAATTACTGTTTAGATATCATGGAACAGCAAAATACTAAGAGGATGAATTCACAAGTTATAGTTAAAAGGCACACACTTCACGTTGCTAAGTTTGTTAAAACAGAGCTAAAGCTATCTTATAAAGATGTTTCCCCGTGTGAGATAAGGCTAAGAAGAGGTACCCTGACTCATCCTCCACAGGCCATTATGCTTCATAATTGTTAGACACAGATGTTTCCCTGGGGTTCCATATATTCTAAAGCATTCATAGAAACATTAGTTTAGACCACAGTTTTTGCTTCCAACTTTTTGCAGTCTTTGAGCGCCTCCATTTTCTTAAACATTCTCGTTATCTTTTATATTTTAAGGACGGGGGAATTGGGAAAGGGGAGTCAGTCCGTTGGGATCTGTGAACCAAACTCTGAGGGTTAGGTTACAAAATATGTTGTAGGCGTAACTCAATCACATTCACAATTCTTAATTTCACCAACATGCTTTAAAGTGACAATCACAAGATATTACCGGCAATACTTCAGCACAAGGCTGGTATCCATTTTTGGGTTCTGAACAAGGGTCCTAATGAGTGTCTGCTTTCTCTCTGCGCACAGCCGAAACACAGATTGAAAAGAAATCTAATAAGAAAAGAAAAATGCTTACATAATATACAAAGCATTTTTTTAAATATATTAAACATATCACAGCAATGCACATTGTGTTCTGATGCAATTGTAAAATGCTCATTTGGTGAAATTGAACTTCAGGTATGTAGACAAAAATGGCAGTTTAAAACCACCCAACCCATTTAATAGGTACAATGCCAGCCTGCTGAAACAAAACAGTCCCCAGCTTGCTCTACACTTTTTCACACAATGGATCTTCCCATAATCTAGGCCTCTTTTAATCTGGTTAGCAACCTTGGCTGCAGAACAATTGCCTAGTTTTCAGTTCCATACTTTGAACACTTTATGTAGAGGTCTTTTATTACACCTTCCACGGCCTTCATTATATGTGTTTGGTCTCACAACGCATGTAATGCTGCCAGCATTTCATAGACATTGTTGCTTCACAGTTTTACAGCTACATCTTCACTGCTGTGAGTGTGTGGACTTTTCTACATTTGCACTCCTACCTTATACAACTACTCTTCTTCACCAGAAGAAAAAGTTACTTAACGTCGGAAATATTCTTTGCGATAGATGAACAAATTACTTGCCTCTCAATAATGTTCTTTCTGATGGATGCTCCTCCCAGAGATTCCTCATCTATGATTTCAATCTCCAAGTGCCAGCTGCTCTTCGGAAACTTCGCCACCGCCAGGGAGCGCAGTGCAAATTCAGCTCCGCCCAATGCCTCTACATGCCCCACGCTGGACATGATATTGGGGAAAGTACTACATGTAGAGGTGCCTTGTCCTGTAACTTAAGTTCCACCCTTTTTCCCTAGCACTCGGAACGGAGGAACATCAGAACTAAGGTGTACTACATGCTACCCCAAATCCGATGAGGAATCCATGGGACAAAGGTCCATCAGAAGAAGAAATTACTTACCAGTAAGGTTCTTTCTATAGAGACTTCTCGGCAGATTCTTTATCTTGATAGATATTCTCATTCAACGTCACCTGCTCTGAAAACATTGACTGGGGACATAGTTCGTCTCAGCATAGTCGCTCAACTCTAGACTTGACTATTTTCTTTTGGAGAGGAACAGACTAAAGAGCTACTGCTAGATTAAAAACCAGACGTGTCGTAATGTACAACCAATCTCAGATATATATATATTTTTTAAAAACACAAAGCGGTATCTATCTTTCAAAAGTCGACCCGCAAGAAAAAGGATTCACGAGAGCAAGAGCAAAGACCCCTTCATAGCGAGGAAGGCTGGGAGAGCGATAATGAAGCTGCGGGAGAATAAGCCATAGAAAGAACATTACGGGTAAGTAATTTCTCCTTCAATGGATTGAATTATCTGGCAGAGTATAGAATTCTGAGGCAGGATGAGATTTAAACCAGAAAACTATGCAACACTGCTTTCCCAAAACTGGGCGTCAGCCCAGATTGCAGAGTTTATGAATGCATGGAGGGATGACCAAGTCGCGGCTTGAGATTAAGCAACCAAACGGACAAGGAATGCATATGCTAAAACAGAACAGCCATCAAGAAGGTTAGAAACAAATTCAGGTCCCAGGCTGGAACCACAAAGAACGTTGTAGGAAACCAATTCACAAGGCATTTCAGAAACTGGTCCATCAATGGAATCGAGAAGAAGGAACCTTGATCCAGTGTCCTCCTAAACAAGGACAAGAAAGTTTAATAGCCCTTGCCTATGTCCATCTATAAGCCGAAGAGGCCAAAGAAAGAAGAAACCCCATCCCTTTGGTGGTGGGGCATTAGATGGGGTACATTCCCAGATCTCTAAACCACACCTCAAACTTCCTCCATCTGCACCCATAGAGGGACCTCATGGAAGGTCTATGTGCAGTCAGTAACAGTTCAAGCATCTCCCCCGAGAGGTCCCAGTCATCATACTTCATTCTCTCAGGAGCCACACATGTAGATTGAAGGATTCAGTGTTTGGGTGGAGCAGCTGATCTTCCGGGGAAGCCAGCCAGATGGGCAGACAGCAATTTCCAGAATGTCAAAGTACCACTTTCTCCTGGCCCAATACAGAGCGAACAAGATCACAGTGGACTGGCACCGCCTCAACCTCCTGAGAATCCTCAAGATGACGGGAACCTGGGGAAATGCTTAATGGTGGTCGAAGACTCACTGCACCGGAAACACATCTCTCAATGCCCCCCTTAGAGCCTGTTGGCTCTTCAGTGGAGACCTAAGGACATTCACATGCGGATTCCCTCAGTGAGCGCCCCAGCCCTTCGGGACGCATCCATGATAACCTGTGCTTCAGGACAGAGTGGCCAAAAAGATTTCCCTGCCATCATGCTCTTCCTGTTGGCACACCATGAGAGATCACTGGCCACTGACCTAGACACCATCAGGATGTCATTTATGTTGCCTAAGTACTGAGACCTCTAAAGCCATTAGAGGGATTGCATCCGCACGCTGGCCCCAAGAAAACCCATGAGGCCCAAGAGGAACAGGAAGGAAGCCGCCGGAAGACTGCCATTGTTCTGGAAGAGTGTGACAATCTGGCTGACACCAATGACTTTTTCCTCTGTCAGGCCTTCCCTGCCTGAGTTTTCCTGGACTGCTAATATGAATTGGAGCCTTTGCTTTGGAATAACCTGAGACTTCTGAAAATTTCGGGAGAAGCCCAAACTGTGAAGCAGGGAGCAGGTGTCCTTGAACTAAGCCGATACCTATTCTGGTGACCTTCCAAGAATCAACCAGTCACCCAAATAAGGGAAGAAATTGATGCTGGATCTCCTGAGGTAAGCCACCACCACCACGGCCATCAGCTTGGTGAAAACCCTGGGTGCAGAGGTTAGGCCAAAAGGGAGCACTTTGAACTGATACTGCGTGTCCCCAATAATGAATCTCAGGAACCGCCTTGGCCTCTGATGGATCGGCACATGAAAGGTGAAATGACTTACCGTAATGTTCTTTCTAAGGATTCTTCTCCCGCAGATTCCTGATCAGATAGATATCCCCTTCCAGCTTCAGCTGCTCAGAAAAGACTTTGACAGGAGGCATAGTGGACCTTGTCTCTGCCATCGATCATCGATCCGTTCTGACTCAGTGCTGGATCGACCGCTCCGAATGGGACTTGGGGCATTGTATATATACTGCGTCACTATGCCCCGTACTTCAGATCCCATTTTTATTCCCCCAAGCCAACCCGCTGCAGAGGAAAACCAGTGAGAAAAGAGTGGCCAACTAGCCAACAAAGGATTAGAAAAACACGGATAAACAGATCCTAAAAAGGTTTTCTTTTGAAATAGTTTTAATTTTTTTTTAAGAGAGACGTGGCTAGCTAGCAAGAAGAGCAACAAATTGAAGAACCATTGCCGTCAGCCCCCTCTCGGGAAAAGACAATACCTACTTCCAACTCTTTCTCAGCAGGAATGGATGGCGGGGGCTGATGAGGAATCTGAGGGATAAGAATCCATAGAAAGAATATTACTGTAAGTAATTTCTCCTATGGATTGCTTTTCTCCCGCAGATTCCTGATAAGATGGACTCCGAAAGCAGTAGAAAGGCAACACTGCCCTTCTGAAGCAAGCACCATCCCAACGGGCTACGTCCAAGCTGTGATGCTTCGTTAATATGTGAAGCCAGGATCAGATTGTGGCCCAGAAGATGTCCCTAACCAGTATTTCCCTTTGCAGAGCCATAGAGGTGGAGATCCCACTGGTAGAGTGGGCCCTGTCGCCAGGAGGCAATTCTTTGTCTGCAGTATGGAAGCATTCCAAAATACACAATGTGATCTATCGTGAGACTGCCTGCTTTGAAACAGCTAGCCCTTTCTGGGAAAAGGAGTAGGCTACGAACAACTGGTCTGTTTTTCTATATTTCGCTGTGTTGGTACATAGAAGTGTAAAGTTTCCTTGGGGTCCAATCGGTGGAAAATCTCCTTGGAGGGGTGCGGAGGTGGGTAGAACACCGGACGATCTATCGCCTAAGAAAGATGGAATTCTGACACCACCTTGGCAAGAACACTGGTCTCCCTTTAAGAGATACTTAACTAAGAAATGGTGGTTTGCAAGAGAGGGCCTGAAACTCGCTGGCCAATCTGGCCAAAAGTGATGGCAACTAGAAAGGCTGTTTTCCATGTCAGCAGCCGCAAAGAACAAGAATGTAATGGCTAAAGCAGAGCTGGCATAAGACAGGTGAAAGCCAGGTTGAAATCCCAATCAGGGACAATAAAAGGGATAGGCGGAAACTTACTCACAAGATTCAGGAGTTGGACCAGAACCTGGATCGTGAAGAAGGAAAAATTACTTAACATAATTTTCTTTCTATGGATTCTTCTCCCGCAGATTCCTCATCTGATAGATATTCCATCCAGCTCTGCAGCTTTGGAAAATTTTCAACAGGGGGCATTAGTGGACCTCGACCCGGCCGTCTACCATCAATCCGTCTTGCTCGGCATCTGGTCGCCGGCTCCAGATGTGACGTCAGGCGTCATATAAATACCTCGTCACTATGCTCCACATCTCAGTTATCCACTTTTTCCCCCGAGCAACCATCTGCACAGCAAAACAGAAAGAACAAACAGGCTAATGAGCCCTTAAAATGAAATAACTATAGACCTCCAAAGGAGGAACAATTGCAACAAACACTACAATGTACTGTTAGAAAAATTGTTTTTTTCTCCAAGTAACCGGTGGCAGAAAATACGGAAAACGGACAAAGAGGATCATCACCAAGCCAAAGGAAAAGAAGGCGCGTACCAACCACCGACTTTCTGAGCAGGGATGGATGGGAGGGGAAATGAGGAATCTGAGGCAGAAGAATCCATAGAAGAACAAGTTACTTCTTATCTTGTAACGTTCTTTCGACGGGATGTTCCTCCGACGTATTCCTCATCTTAGATATCTCCTTCCAGCTCTGCTGGCCTCGTAAAATTTTTTCTCTAGAGGGCGCTGCGCGTCGACGTCCTCCGAGTCGATGTCCTTCGACAGCCGCCGTGTCGACGTCACCCTGCCTATAAAGGCCGCGCGCAGCGTCCGTTGCTCAGTTCCGTTTTGTAGCCCACAATAATACTTTCTGGACTAACTAATCACCCTGAAGGAGCATAAGCTGCAACAACAAGGGAAGTAGAACTGCGGGGATGGATGGGAGGGTCGATGAGGAATACGTCGGAGGAACATCCCGTCGAAAGAACGTTACAAGGTAAGAAGTAACTTGTTCTTCGAAGGGATTGTGTCCTCCGACGTATTCCTCATCTTAGATAGGCTCCCATAGCAGTATTCTATTATCGGAGGAGGGAGTACTGACTTCACGCTGTCTTCTATTGATGAATAGAATGCAGTACAGCCCTTCCAAACCTAGTCTCTTGACTGGAGGAGGAATCCAGATTGTAAAAACGTGTAAAGGTATGGACAGACGACCATGTAGCGGCCGCACACATGTCTTTAACCGGCATGCCTCTTTTGAGGGCCGATGAAGCTGCAATACCTCTGGTCGAGTGAGCCCTAAGGTTTTGAGGGGGCTCCTTCCCTGCCAGTTTATAACATTCCAGAATGGCTAGAATGATCCATCTGGAAATGGTCTGCTTAGTTATTGGTAACCCCAGCTTGTGACCTGTGTAACCTACAAACAGCTGGTCTGCCTGTCTTATCCTGGCTAGTCTACCAATGTAAAAACTTAAAGCCCTCCTAGGGTCTAGCCTGTGTAACCTCTCTTCCTCTTTCCCCGGGTGAGGAGGAGGATAGAAAGATGGTACGGTAATCTTCTGAGTGATATGAAATTCAGAAACCACCTTTGGGAGGAAATTAGGCTTCACTTGCAGGACTACTTTGTCTTTGTGAAATATAGTATGAGGGGGTTTACAAGAAAGAGCTTGTAATTCGCTCACCCTTCTAGCAGATGTAAGTGCTATTAATAAAACAGTTTTAAGGGTAAGGAATCTTAACGAACAAGAATGGAGAGGTTCGAAAGGTGTACCCATCAGGAAAGTTAGTACTAAGTTTAAATCCCATAGGGGAACTTGGAATGGTCTTGGGGGATAAACATTGGTTAACCCCTTTAGAAACTGTATTACCAAGGGTAATTTGAAATAGGATGGTTCTTCCGCAGTACGCTTAAAGATGGATAGCGCTGCGAGATAGCCCTTAATGGTGCCCACTTGAAGGCCTGAATTTGCCAAATATAGTAGGAAGGACAAAACCATTGGTGTACCACATGAAAAAGGGTCGATATTCTGTTCTCTACACCAGCTGCAAAATCTGTTCCAACGGCAGCGGTATAAAGACTTTGTTGCTGGCCTCCTTGCTGAAAGCAACACCTCCATAACATCATCAGGGAGGTCCCAATCCTTGTACCTCAGCCTTTCAGAAGCCAAGCGTGAAGGTTGAGGGTTTTGATGTCTGGATGGAGAACCTGACCTCCCTTCTGTGAGAGTAGGTTCTCTCTGAGTGGAAGTCGAATTGGAGGGCAGATGGACAAGTCTAGAAGGTCCGGGTACCATGTTCTCCTGGCCCAATCCGGGGCAATTAGGATCATGGTTCGCCGGAATCTTCTCAACCTCCTGATCATTTGAGGAATGACAGGGACCGGTGGGAACACGTACAGAAGCGGAAACTCCCAGTCCACTATGAACGCGTCTCCCAGAGCTCCTCTCGGGGGAAATTCCCTTGAGCAGAACAGGTCGCATTTCCTGTTTAGGCTGGTGGCGAACAGATCTACCTGAGGGGTTCCCCAAAGGGCGAAGATCTCTTGAAGGACTTCCTGAGCTAGCTCCCACTCGTGGGAGACTGTGTTCTGCCTGCTCAGAGCGTCCGCTGTCAAGTTCTTCTCTCCGGCTAGGTGAACTGCCGATAGAGAGATTCCTTCTTGGATTGCCCAAAACCAGAGCTGCATCGCCTCCCTGCACAGGGGTAGTGATCCTACGCCTCCTCTTTTGTTGAGGTAATGCATGGCCACCGTGTTGTCCGTCATTATCAGGACGTTCTTCCCTTGTACAGCTGGCAGGAACGCCTTCAGCGCAAGTCTGATGGCTCTCAGCTCTAACAGGTTGATGTGTAGTCTGGACTCCGATGGAGACCAACGACCGCTGATGGTCAAGTCGTTGGCGTGGGCTCCCCACCCCGTGAGTGAGGCATCCGTGACTACTGTTATCTCCGGCCAGGCTTGCCAAAACTGTTCTCCTTTCAGAATGTTCTCCTGACAGGCCCACCACTGAAGGTCTCGAGCCACCCTGCCGGAAACCTGAAGAAGATCTGTCATTCTCCCTGAGAATTGTGACCACTGAGTCCTCAGTGCCCACTGGAGGGATCTCATTCTCAGGCGAGCCTCTGGCACTAGGAAAATGCAGGATGCCATGAGGCCTAGCAACCTCAAAAAGTCGAAGGCTGGGAGACGTTGGGCATGCTGGACCTTGGTAACCATCTGTAGAATATCTTGAGCCCTCACCTCTGGTGGCGAGGCTTTTCCCAGGGAAGTATCCAGGATCGCTCCTATGAACTGGAGTCTCTGCGATGGCATCATTTGTGACTTCTTTAAATTGAGGGAGAAGCCCAGTCTGTGAAGGAAGTGGCACACGTGATTTAGCTGGATCTGAGCTTGTTCCGGAGAAACAGCCCTGATCAACCAATCGTCCAGGTAGGGGTAGACGTGAATCCCTTCCCTCCTTAGACTTGCAGCCACTACCGACATTAACTTGGTGAAGACCCTCGGGGCGGAGGTCAGCCCAAATGGCAGCACTCGAAATTGATAGTGAGAGTTGCCAATTGCGAACCTCAGGTATTTCCTGTGTTTGAGATGGATAGGCACATGGAAATAAGCGTCCTGAAGGTCCAGAGATACCAACCAGTCCTGGAACTGAAAGGCCTGGAGGATCTGAGAAAGAGTGACCATCTTGAATTTGTCTTTTCTGAGGAATTTGTTCAATTCTCGCAAGTCCAAGATGGGTCTCATTCCTCCGTCTTTCTTTGGAATGAGAAAGTAAGGGGAGTACCAGCCCTTGTTCCTCTCCGCTACAGGTACCGGTTCTATGGCACCTTTCTCTAGCAGGTCCCAAATTTCCTGCAAGAGGAGCGGATCTGGAGCTTTCTGAGAGCTGATCCCCGGTGGATGACTCTGAGGTATACGTAGGAAAGGCAGGCAGTAAACTTGGGCAACTGTTTCCAATGCCCAAGCATCTGACGTGATAGCCTGCCATACCGTCAGATGTTGAGTCAACCTGCCTCCTACAGGTGTCCTGTGAAAGAAGTCCTCAGAGTGGTTTTGGGGCGGCTGATGCAGATGCCGATGGTAAAGAGGCACCTGCTGTTGCTGCGGCTTTTGAATATCTACCCTGTCCACCTCGGGTAGTTCTTCTTTGACCCCTTTGAGCCGGTCGTCCTCTACCTCTTCCGAATGCAGAGTAGAAGCGAAAGGACTTGCCCCTCGCAGAGGTTCCTGGGGGACGAAAAGGAGTCTGACGGATTGCAGCTCCTAGGGATTTTGCTGCTGCTTTTGAAGTTTGCAGTTTCTCTAAACTGTCATCCGCCTTTTTCCCGAACAAAGAAGAGCCATCGAATGGCATGTTCAAGAGCCTGGCTTGCACATCTGGGGCAAAACCAGACTTTCTCAACCAAGCAAATCTCCTGGTTGATGTACTTGCCGCCATTGCTCTGCTGATACTGTCAGCCGAATCAATGCCCGTCTGGAGGGATTCGCACATAGCGTCTTTACCGTCCTGTATAATATTCAGGAACGCATCCCTTTCTTCTCCCTCCTGGATGCAGTCAGCCGCTGTAGAAGCACACTCCCAAAGTGTATGGCTGAACCTAGCAAGGGTGCAAGTAGCATTAACAGATTTTAACGCCATGCTACATGCTGAAAAGACTTTCTTTGCCATAGCATCATATTTTTTATCGTCCCTGTCCTGTGGCCGTCTTGACATCGGTAGAGGATGCTGCCTGTACCACCAGACTTTCTGGGGATGGGTGTTTAGACAAAAGCTCTGGGTCTGTAGAAGATACCCTGTACTTTGTAGACAGTTTTTTATTTACTGCTGGTACTACATCTGGGGTTTCCCAGTTTGTCATGATCTTTCTCTGAAGAGCTTTATGAAAAGGCACCACAGGATCCTCCTGTGGGCCTTTGTCAAGAATATCCATGAGGTCATCTTGTTGGAAAGATTGTGAAGGTGCAGACCACCCCATGAACTCTGTAATCCTGGCCATTAAGGCTCTGTAGGGGGTTTCAGCATGCTCCCCCGGGTCTGGCTTAGCAAACTCCACCTCAGGGGAAGTGTCTAACCCACTTGCCTCATGTAAAGAATCATGAAGATCCTTTAATCTGCGCTCTTCAGAGGAAAATTCCTCTCTAACTGGGGTTACAGGTCCCTGTAACTGAAATGTGTCTTCCTGTTCAGACAAATCACCCTCTTCTAAAATTGAGGATATAGTTCTCAATTGTTCTGAACTCATGAAGGGAGTAAATCCCATTTCCAAGGCAGAGGGTGCCGAACTTGTCATTATTGGCCTTGAAAACGTCGATGTCGTCGACGCCGACGTCGAAGGCTTCGAGCGTGGCGTCGAAAACAGAGGCGGAGGCCTTGAAGACCTCCACAGAATTGGAATTCTACTCGACAATATCGAAGCCATCGACGTCGAGGGCCTGGGGATAGTCACTGGATGTGTGGTAACCGTGACTTTTCTTGGCGTGGACGCCGGTGTCGAAGCCGGCGTCGAGTCGACAGACCCGTGTGTCGAAGGTCCCCTCGACAACGGCGTCGAAGACATCGACCTCGACGGAACCTTCGTCGACGGCATCAACGGAACCTTCGAGGAAGGTTTGGAGGTCATAGTCCTGCTCGAGGGTTCGAGACGCGCTCGAGAGGTTTCTTTCGCCGGGTACTGCGACTCGCGGCGTTTTTGACCTTCAGGTCTTTCGACCAGAGCATCGCTCTCGGCAGTCTTCGAGGGGGTCGAGGCCACGTTCTCGAAGACGCTCATCATATTTTTTCGGAATTCCTCCCATTCAGCCCGGGAACTATGTTTCGTGGGGCAAGGGATTCTTTTTGGCGAAACAGAGGAAGAGGAAGACGGATAAGGGGATCTTCGACGTCTCCTCTTCGAGTGCTTCGATCTCGAGGAGTGATGAGACCCACTCCGAGACCTGGAGCGCGAATGGTGACGAGGAGACGAATGTCTCGACTTTGTCGACGAAGAAGAAGCTTTAAAAGTCTTACCTTTCTCCAGCTTCCCCCCTACGCTCCTTCAGGGCCTTAGCTGTCATGGACATACAATCCTCGCACTCCGAACAATGGTGTTCAGCTCCCAAACACCACAGACAATTTCTGTGAGGATCGGTCAACGACATCTTTTTCCCACATTCTCGATATTTCTTGAAGCCGGATCGAGGAGTTGTCGGTTCCGACGAGGAAGCCATCGAGTACGGATCGAATAACTCGAGGTAAATAGGATTAATCTGACTAAGAACTGAGCAACGGTATTCCGAGGCACTGAGTAAGCGCGGAAAAACGGAACTGAGCAACGGACGCTGCGCGCGGCCTTTATAGGCAGGATGACGTCGACGTCGATACGGCGGCTGTCGAAGGACATCGACTCGGAGGACGTCGACGCGCAGCGCCCTCTAGAGAAAAAATTTTCCGAGGCCAGCAGAGCTGGAAGGAGATATCTAAGATGAGGAATACGTCAGAGGACACAATCCCTTCGAAAGAACATTACAGTAGGTCATTTTAACTTCAGTGGATTGCTTTTCTCCGCAGATTCCTCTTCTGATAAGACTCCCAAAGCAGTAGATGAAGGAGACGGGGAGCAGAACAAGTTACTGGATGTTCCTCCCACGTATTCCTCCTCTTTTGACACAATGTCCCGTAAAGGACTCCGTGAAGGATGATGTCATTGAAGGCATATACAGCATGCGCAGCGCCCGTTGGCTGCAGTTCTGTTTTTCCCCCTTTCCAGCAGAAATACCTGCAAAAGCAATGGGAATTACGGTACTCAGCCTTAAAGGAACGGAAGCTGTAATAGCACAGGAAATTCTACTGTGGGGTTGGCTGGGAGGGCGATGAGGAATACGTGGGAGGAACATAAAGTCGAAAGAACGTTAGCAGGGTTAAGTAACTTGTTCTTCAAATGGATTGTGTTCTCCCACGTATTGCTTTTCTTTTGACAGACTTCCAAAGCAGTATTAGATTTGGAGGAGGGAGTAGAATTTGACTTTAGATGTTTTAATGAACCGAGTGCAGGACTGCTTTACCAAAGCTATCATTCTGACAGAGTGAAAATTCCTGGCAATAATGCTTTGTGTACGTGTGGGCAGTAGACCATGTTGCCGCTTCACAAATGTTCTTAATTGGTACACCCCTTTGCAGGGCTGTAGAGGTAGCCATGCCCCTGGTGGAATGGGCCCTTAAATCTTCCAGAGACTCCTTTCCTGCCACCATATAACATTCTGAAATGGCCAGAATTATCCATCTGGATAAGGTCTGCTTAGAGACAGCCTGACCCAATTTATGACCCGTATATCCAATGAAAGATTTGTCATCAATACACACTTTTGACATTCTAGATATATAGAAACTTAAAGGTCTATGAGGGTCCAACCTATGTAGTCTTTCCTTCTCCTTGACAGGATGAGGTGGGGGATAGAAAGAAGGTAGAACTCTTTTCTGTCCTATATGGAAATCAAAAACAAAGAGGTGATGGCTGGAAGGTTTAGACTGAATCTTAACCACTGGCATTGCTCGGGGCAACCCTCCAGACCATCGTTCTTCGCCTGCCAAGCCATTACAGAAGGCGAAAGACCATATGCAAATCAGGCTTGGCCCCACCCCAAAAGGGGAAGTCCAGCCCGAACTGCTAGGTCACATCCCTTCTGCACAAGACCACAAGCATCCCCAAACATGTTTCACCCTTGTTGGGGATCATCAGTGAGGAGTAGCTTGGGTCTCTAGGCCCAGCAGGCACGGGACCCACGTCTGGGCATACCCGTCCCACTCGGGGTGACAAAGCAAAAACAAAGAGGTGATGGCTGGAAGGTTTAGACTGAATCTTAACCACTGGCATTGCTCGGGGCAACCCTCCAGACCATCGTTCTTCGCCTGCCAAGCCATTACAGAAGGCGAAAGACCATATGCAAATCAGGCTTGGCCCCACCCCAAAAGGGGAAGTCCAGCCCGAACTGCTAGGTCACATCCCTTCTGCACGAGACCACAAGCATCCCCAAACATGTTTCACCCTTGTTGGGGATCATCAGTGAGGAGTAGCTTGGGTCTCTAGGCCCAGCAGGCACGGGACCCACGTCTGGGCATACCCGTCCCACTCGGGGTGACAAAGCAAAAACAAAGAGGTGATGGCTGGAAGGTTTAGACTGAATCTTAACCACTGGCATTGCTCGGGGCAACCCTCCAGACCATCGTTCTTCGCCTGCCAAGCCATTACAGAAGGCGAAAGACCATATGCAAATCAGGCTTGGCCCCACCCCAAAAGGGGAAGTCCAGCCCGAACTGCTAGGTCACATCCCTTCTGCACGAGACCACAAGCATCCCCAAACATGTTTCACCCTTGTTGGGGATCATCAGTGAGGAGTAGCTTGGGTCTCTAGGCCCAGCAGGCACGGGACCCACGTCTGGGCATACCCGTCCCACTCGGGGTGACAAAGCAAAAACAAAGAGGTGATGGCTGGAAGGTTTAGACTGAATCTTAACCACTGGCATTGCTCGGGGCAACCCTCCAGACCATCGTTCTTCGCCTGCCAAGCCATTACAGAAGGCGAAAGACCATATGCAAATCAGGCTTGGCCCCACCCCAAAAGGGGAAGTCCAGCCCGAACTGCTAGGTCACATCCCTTCTGCACGAGACCACAAGCATCCCCAAACATGTTTCACCCTTGTTGGGGATCATCAGTGAGGAGTAGCTTGGGTCTCTAGGCCCAGCAGGCACAGGACCCACGTCTGGGCATACCCGTCCCACTCGGGGTGACAAAGCAAAAACAAAGAGGTGATGGCTGGAAGGTTTAGACTGAATCTTAACCACTGGCATTGCTCGGGGCAACCCTCCAGACCATCGTTCTTCGCCTGCCAAGCCATTACAGAAGGCGAAAGACCATATGCAAATCAGGCTTGGCCCCACCCCAAAAGGGGAAGTCCAGCCCGAACTGCTAGGTCACATCCCTTCTGCACGAGACCACAAGCATCCCCAAACATGTTTCACCCTTGTTGGGGATCATCAGTGAGGAGTAGCTTGGGTCTCTAGGCCCAGCAGGCACGGGACCCACGTCTGGGCATACCCGTCCCACTCGGGGTGACAAAGCAAAAACAAAGAGGTGATGGCTGGAAGGTTTAGACTGAATCTTAACCACTGGCATTGCTCGGGGCAACCCTCCAGACCATCGTTCTTCGCCTGCCAAGCCATTACAGAAGGCGAAAGACCATATGCAAATCAGGCTTGGCCCCACCCCAAAAGGGGAAGTCCAGCCCGAACTGCTAGGTCACATCCCTTCTGCACGAGACCACAAGCATCCCCAAACATGTTTCACCCTTGTTGGGGATCATCAGTGAGGAGTAGCTTGGGTCTCTAGGCCCAGCAGGCACAGGACCCACGTCTGGGCATACCCGTCCCACTCGGGGTGACAAAGCAAAAACAAAGAGGTGATGGCTGGAAGGTTTAGACTGAATCTTAACCACTGGCATTGCTCGGGGCAACCCTCCAGACCATCGTTCTTCGCCTGCCAAGCCATTACAGAAGGCGAAAGACCATATGCAAATCAGGCTTGGCCCCACCCCAAAAGGGGAAGTCCAGCCCGAACTGCTAGGTCACATCCCTTCTGCACGAGACCACAAGCATCCCCAAACATGTTTCACCCTTGTTGGGGATCATCAGTGAGGAGTAGCTTGGGTCTCTAGGCCCAGCAGGCACGGGACCCACGTCTGGGCATACCCGTCCCACTCGGGGTGACAAAGCAAAAACAAAGAGGTGATGGCTGGAAGGTTTAGACTGAATCTTAACCACTGGCATTGCTCGGGGCAACCCTCCAGACCATCGTTCTTCGCCTGCCAAGCCATTACAGAAGGCGAAAGACCATATGCAAATCAGGCTTGGCCCCACCCCAAAAGGGGAAGTCCAGCCCGAACTGCTAGGTCACATCCCTTCTGCACGAGACCACAAGCATCCCCAAACATGTTTCACCCTTGTTGGGGATCATCAGTGAGGAGTAGCTTGGGTCTCTAGGCCCAGCAGGCACGGGACCCACGTCTGGGCATACCCGTCCCACTCGGGGTGACAAAGCAAAAACAAAGAGGTGATGGCTGGAAGGTTTAGACTGAATCTTAACCACTGGCATTGCTCGGGGCAACCCTCCAGACCATCGTTCTTCGCCTGCCAAGCCATTACAGAAGGCGAAAGACCATATGCAAATCAGGCTTGGCCCCACCCCAAAAGGGGAAGTCCAGCCCGAACTGCTAGGTCACATCCCTTCTGCACGAGACCACAAGCATCCCCAAACATGTTTCACCCTTGTTGGGGATCATCAGTGAGGAGTAGCTTGGGTCTCTAGGCCCAGCAGGCACGGGACCCACGTCTGGGCATACCCGTCCCACTCGGGGTGACAAAGCAAAAACAAAGAGGTGATGGCTGGAAGGTTTAGACTGAATCTTAACCACTGGCATTGCTCGGGGCAACCCTCCAGACCATCGTTCTTCGCCTGCCAAGCCATTACAGAAGGCGAAAGACCATATGCAAATCAGGCTTGGCCCCACCCCAAAAGGGGAAGTCCAGCCCGAACTGCTAGGTCACATCCCTTCTGCACAAGACCACAAGCATCCCCAAACATGTTTCACCCTTGTTGGGGATCATCAGTGAGGAGTAGCTTGGGTCTCTAGGCCCAGCAGGCACGGGACCCACGTCTGGGCATACCCGTCCCACTCGGGGTGACAAAGCAAAAACAAAGAGGTGATGGCTGGAAGGTTTAGACTGAATCTTAACCACTGGCATTGCTCGGGGCAACCCTCCAGACCATCGTTCTTCGCCTGCCAAGCCATTACAGAAGGCGAAAGACCATATGCAAATCAGGCTTGGCCCCACCCCAAAAGGGGAAGTCCAGCCCGAACTGCTAGGTCACATCCCTTCTGCACACACCTTCCAGCCATCAACTCTTTTGTTTTGCTATTGTCACCCCGAGTGGGAAGGGTATGCCCAGACGTGGGTCCCTTGCCTGCTGGGCCTAGAGACCCAAGCTACTCCTCACTGATGACGCCCAACAAGGCTGAAACATGTCTGGGGATGCTTGTGGTCTCGTGCAAAAGGGATGTGACCTAGCAGTTCGGGCTGGACTACCCCTTTGGGGGTGGGACCAAGCCTGATTTGCATATGGTTTTTCCCCTTTTGTAATGGCTTGGCAGGCGAAGAACGATGGTCTGGAGGGTTGCCCAGAGCAATGCCAGAGGTCAAGATTTATTCTAAACCTTCCAGCCATCAACTCTTTTGTTTTGCTATTGTCACCCCGAGTGGGAAGGGTATGCCCAGACGTGGGTCCCTTGCCTGCTGGGCCTAGAGACCCAAGCTACTCCTCACTGATGACGCCCAACAAGGCTGAAACATGTCTGGGGATGCTTGTGGTCTCGTGCAAAAGGGATGTGACCTAGCAGTTCGGGCTGGACTACCCCTTTGGGGGTGGGACCAAGCCTGATTTGCATATGGTGTTTCCCCTTTTGTAATGGCTTGGCAGGCGAAGAACGATGGTCTGGAGGGTTGCCCAGAGCAATGCCAGAGGTCAAGATTTATTCTAAACCTTCCAGCCATCAACTCTTTTGTTTTGCTATATGGAAATCAGAAATGATTTTGGGGAAAAAAATGAAGGTTTGACCCTTAGAACAACCCTATCCCTTGTGGAAGATAGTAAAGGGTGGCTTGGATAAAAGTGCCTGCATCCCGCTCACTCTACGGGCTGATGTTAGTGCTACCAATAGAATGGTTTTTAAAGGTTAACAACCTTAAAGGACATAAATGTAAAAGTTCAAAAGGTGCACAAACTAGACATTTTTAGAACCAGGTTAAGGTCCAAAACAAACCTGGAAAGGAGATGTGGGAAGCACATTGGTGAGTCCCTTTAGAAATTGTGTCACCAGTGGAATTTTCAAGTAGGAACGTTCCTCTGACGAGCACTTAAAGATGGACAGCGTCGCCAAACAGCCTTTAATAGTACCAATCTAGAGCCCCAGATTGGCCAAAGAGAGCAGAAAGGATAAAACATCCAGTGTTATTTTCCCTGCACCAGTTGCAGAATCTAGTTCAAAAGGTGCACAAACTAGACATTTTTAGAACCAGGTTAAGGTCCAAAACAAACCTGGAAAGGAGATGTGGGAAGCACATTGGTGAGTCCCTTTAGAAATTGTGTCACCAGTGGAATTTTCAAGTAGGAACGTTCCTCTGACGAGCACTTAAAGATGGACAGCGTCGCCAAACAGCCTTTAATAGTACCAATCTAGAGCCCCAGATTGGCCAAAGAGAGCAGAAAGGATAAAACATCCAGTGTTATTTTCCCTGCACCAGTTGCAGAATCTATTCCAACGGCAACGGTACAAAGACTTTGTTGCTAGCCTTCTGGCCGAAAGCAAAATCTCCATTACGTCAACCGGGAGATCTCAATCCTTGTATCTCAACCTTTCAGAAACCAAGCGTGAAGGTTGAGTGTCTTGACCTCTGGATGGAGAACCCGACCCTCCTCTTGCGAGAGAAGGTCCTCTCTTTGTGGAAGACGTATTGGAGGACAGATGGACATGTCTAGAAGGTTCGGGTACCATGTCCTCTTGGCCCAATCCGGGGCAATTAGGATCATTGGTTTCCCAAACTTTCTCAACCTCCTGATAACGTGAGGAATGACAGGGACTGCAGGAAACGCATATAGGAGTGGAAACTCCCAGTCCGCTACGAATGCGCCCCCTAGTGCTCCTCTTGGGAGAGCAGAACAGTTCGCACTTCCGGTTGACACTGGTCGCGAACAGATCCACTTGAGGTGTTCCCCAAAGGGTGAAGACCCCTTGAAGGACTTGCTAAGCTAGTTCCCACTCGTGAGAGACTGTGCTCTGCCTGCTCATAACGTCAGCCGCTGTGTACTTCTCTCCGGCTAGGTGAACTGCTGATAGAAAGATTCCTTCTTGAATTCTGCAGAACCAGAGATGCGTTGCTTCTCTGCACAGTGGTAGTGCCCTACTCCACCTCCCTTGTCGAGGTAGTGCATGGCAACTGTGTTGTCGGTCAAAATTAGGACATTCTTTCCCTGAACAGAGAGCAGAAAGGCTTTCAGCAGTAGCCTGACTGCCCTCTGCTCCAAAAGATTCATATGTAGCTTGGACTCTGATGGAGACCAACAACCGCTGACCGTCTGATCGTTGGTATGTTCCCCCCTCCCCGTGAGTGATGCATCCGTTACTACGGTTATCTCGGCCTATGGTTGCCAAAAAAGTTCTTCCTTCAAAATGTTGTCCTTGCAGGCCCACCACAGAAGATCCTGTGTGACCCTGCTTGGAACCTGAAGTAGGTCTGACATCTTTACTGAGAACTGGGACCTTTGAGTTCTTAGAGCCCATCGAAGGGATTCCATTCTCAGGCGGGCTTCTGGAACCAGAAAAAAGCATGATGCCATGAGCCCAAGCAACCTAAAAAATAGAAGGCTGAGCGACACTGGGAATTCTGAAATTTGGTAACCATTTGAATTAAGTCTGAGCCCTCACCTTGGGTGGCAAACTCTTTCCCAAGGAAGTATCCAGTACAGCTCTGATGAACTGGAGTTTTTTTTTTTTAATATAACATTTTATTGTTTTTTGTTAACACAAAGAAAACATACAGCCCCGATCAACGGGGTAACCAATACTTCCCTTTCCCGCCCACACCTTGCTTCACATACAGAGGAGCTTAGCATAACCGGATATTTTACCACATTAATATCGCGCAAACTGGTTCCCTTACGAGTCCTTGGGTTTTAGCACAGTCTGTCCATACAGGCTACTGTTCAGTGAGCATCTTCCCATTTTTGCCATATTTTCTGAGCTTTCTCAGGACATCCCTGGGCTGTATATACTCTTTTTTCCATTGCAATACAAATGTCCACATCTGTCATCCATTGCTCATAAGTCGGTGTTGTTGCAGAGCTCCAGAGTTGCGCTATATTCCTTTTCAGTATTGCAGAGGTGGTAGAAAAAAACGCTTTTTCATAACGTGTTAGCTCTATATCCTCTTCTATTCCCAGCAGTAGTTGTTTGGGGCTCATGTGAATTCTTTTGCCCATTACCCTTGACAGTTTGCTGCAGCATTGCTACCAGTATTGTTGGATGACGGCACATTCCCATAGTATGTGATAGTAGGAGCCTTCCTCACTTTTACATCTCAAGCAGTGCGGGTCAGTGGTTTTCCCCCAGTTGAATAGTGCTACCCTCGGGTAATAAATTCTATGCAGTATCTTCAGTTGTATTAACCTGAACCTGGAGGAGATAGCCACCTCTCTGGGGAACATTAGCGCAGCCACCCAGTCCTCAGGAGTATGGCGCCCACATCCCTTTCCCATTTGGCCTTCAAACCTGACAGTTCTTTCGTGGCGAAGGAAGTTATGGCACTATATAAGGTGGACGTGACGTTATGTCCAACCATTTCTGGGTATAGGTTGCGTTCCAGCGGGGAGTAGTCTGGCATGTCTATCATATCGGGGAGGTGAACCTGTAGCGCATGTTTCAGTTGCACATAGTGGTACTGTTCATGAGGGGGAAGCATAAAAGTGGTAGCTAAAACTTCGAATGGTATTGTTTTGTTTTCTCTCACTACGTCCCCAATTTTCGTAATGCCTAGTTGGAACCAGGAGCGCAATTTAGGGAGTTTATTCACTTCCGGGAGGCGTTTATTATTCCACAGTGGTTGTGCTGGGGTTAGCTTTCCATTCCAGCCTAAGTATTTATGAGTATCTGACCATATTAGAGTTATATGTGTCTGCATGGATGGGACTGCAGCCCGGTCTTTTTGGAAATAGAGGTATTTCATTGATGGGTCTTTCTTGTGGGTTGGAATCCGGCATTCTATTGTGCGGTAGTGTGGTGTCCCCGTGTAGTTTATCATTTATTGTTGCCATTTGACTGGCCCAGTAATAGGTTTGCAGCCGGGGGAGTCCGATTCCGCTTTCCCATATGGATCTTTGTAGGGTCGTGAGTGCCAGACGTGGGCGTCCCCCTTTCCATAGCAATTTCCTGAGTGTTTGATCTATTCTATGAAATTCACTGGGCGCAACAGGTATTGGAGCATTTTGCAATATATAAAGAAAGTGGGGGAGAGCCATCATTTTGAAGAGTGCAGCGCGCCATAATAGTATAAGTGGTAAGGACATCCAATGTTGGACGTCATCTTTGAACCTTAACGTTACAGGGAGTAAGTTCTTGGGCACATAGTCTGTTAGTTTATGTGTAATTTGTATGCCCAAGTATCCAAATTGCTCCCTTTCAATGCGGTACGGGCATTCGTCTGGTACTGCGTTGTCTATCTGCCTCACTGTGAACAGTATGGATTTAGACCATTTGACACGAAGGCCGCTGAACATGCCGTATCTTTTTAGCAATTGCGTCACGATAGGGCAAGAGTCACGTGGGTCCTGTAGGTATATTAGTAGGTCATCTGCGTATAAGGACACCTTGTCCTCCCAGTCTTCTGCCCATCTGAATCCACTCTGCGTTTGTGTGGATCTTAGTAGGACTGCTAGAGGTTCGATCGCTAATGCAAATATCAAAGCTGACAGGGGGCAGCCCTCTCTTGTGCCCTTACCCAGCCGGAAAGGATTTGAGACATGCCCGTTTACCTTGGTTACTGCTTCAGGAAGGTGATATAGCAGCTTGACCCAGCTCATGAAGTACGGTCCTATGTCCATTTGTTGCATAATCGCCCATATTGCTTCCCAATAAACAGAGTCAAAAGCCTTTTCAAAGTCTATGGCTAGCAAGGCCAGGGGGCTCTGCAGACCAGGTAATTTTTCCAGTGCTGTATGTAATCTGTATATATTCTGTCTAGTGGATCTCTCCGGCATGAACCCACACTGGTCTGGGTGTACCAATGTGTGTATAACTTGCTGTAGCCGGTTGGCCAGTACCTTTGCCAGTATCTTGGCCTTGCAGTTTATTAGGGAGATGGGTCTGTAGGAGCTGCACCTGTCAGGTGGTTTATCTGCTTTTGGTAAAACTATTATCGTGGCTTTTCTGAGGTCTGGGGGGAGGCAACCCTGTGAATGTGAGTGTTGAAAAAGGCGTAGCAGGTGTGGGGAGATTACATTTGCACCAATTTTCTTCCATATTTGGACTGGGAAGCTGTTTGGACCTGGGGTTTTCCCCGATTGGAGTTCCGACATTGCCTGGGTTATTTCTTCCTCAGTGATTTCTTGTTCTAATATGTTGCGATGTTGCACACTTAAAGTAGGGAGAGTGAATTCGTCCAGTATGTCAGTCAATAGCAATGAGGATGGTGCTCTGTATAGTTCTGTGTAGTACTTTGCGAACCCCTCCTCTATGTCCTGGTCTGTTACCAGTGGATCTGTTCCTTCCATCATCAGTTTCCTGACTTGGGTAAGGCCCAACTCCCTACGTTCTAGCCATGCTAGTATTTTCCCGGCTTTGTCCCCTGTCTCGTATACCCTTGCTCGCATCGCTGCGTGTGCTTGCTTAGCGCTGTCTAAAGTTATGTGTTGCAGCTGTTTTTGCGCTATTTGTAGAGTACAGTGCGTTGCGGGTTGGTATTGGGTTATATGCTCAACTTCTGCGTTCTGTACCTTTATTTCGGCTTCGCGTATTGCTTCTAGATGTTTCTTTTTGTGGGCTGAGGTCCAGGCTATGAACTCACCTCTTAATACCGTCTTTACTGCCTCCCATAGCGTTATCGGGCTGTCTACAGAGTCAATATTCAATTCAAAGTACGATTCCGTGACCTTTTGAATATGTTCTATCAGTTCTGGGAATCCTAGGTAGTAACAGCTAGGTGGGGGGATTGATCTGTTGGTCTTAATCGTTATTGTGAGTCAAGAGTGATCCGATATGCCTCTGGGTAGTAGGTGTGCCTCACATGCTTCATGTATATTGCTTAATGGTAGGAAGAAATAATCTAACCTGGACAATGAGACATGTGCTCCAGAGTGATACGGGTATTCTCTTTCGTTGGGATGCAATGATCTCCATACGTCTTGCAGCCCCAGAGCATTAGTGAATGTGGCGAGTTTAGTGTGTGTTTCTGGGTTTCTGGACCTTACATGTGTTCCATCAGTGTCTACATTCATTACTTCATTGAAGTCTCCCCCAATTAGTGTAAGATCTGCAGAGTTGGTAGCAAGTAGGGGCGTAATGTCACTGGTCAGAGAGGTTAGCAGATTTGGTGGTGCATGTACAGCAGTCATGGATATAGTGCGTTCCCAGAGGGTTCCTGTTGTGTGTACAAATCTGCCTCCCATGTCCAGTGTAACAGTAATGGGTATATATAGAAGTCTTTTGTGTACTAGGATTAATACCCCTCGCGATCCCATTGTGAAAGCGGCGTGTAATGCCAATCTATAGTTCGAGCGTTTAAATAGTGTGCACTTTGTACCAGCGAGATGCGTCTCCGTTAGGAAAGCTATGTCTGGGGAGTTTCGGTTCAATGCCTGCAGGACCAGTCGCCTTTTGATGCTGTTACCGAGCCCGTTTACATTCCATGTCATCAGCCGGATGGTTCTATTTCTGTTCATGTTGGAGGTCCCTACCATTTGAGCTGTGTGACTATAGTGACGCTGTGTTGGGTATCTAGAGATGCTGCGTGATACAGCGGCCTGTTCAGGGATTGGTCATAAGGTGGTTATCTGTCGAAACATATGTACTCCTGTGTTGTACGTGGCTTATTAGTAAGGAAACTGTTGCCATGCGTGTGTTGGAACTGGTGCGGTGCTTAACATTACAACTTTGATCCCCTACCCCCACCCCATACTCCACCCAACTTGAAGCATCTGTCGCCCAATATAACAAATTCAACACAATATCAACAGGATAGTCAACTCATTAACTAATAACTATTACCTAATTTCCCTTTTTCCCCTCTACTCGTTCTGCCACACCACCCAAATTGTTCACAATCCTCACAGAGCTCGGGATCGTAGGTGGTGGCCCTTAGGGGCCCGCTGCTTACATCATGTTCCTTTGACGGATTTACGGCAGAGTGTTATCAGGGTTTCACAGTACCCTTGCATGAGTGTCTGGTGCGTGCCCTGGTGTAGTCTCGCTGGGTGTACATCAATTGTCATACCTGGTTTAATGCATCAATTTTCTATTTCTTGAGCCGGATCATTCAGTTCCAGTCGAGGGGGGAGCCGCCCTCATCGCCCTCTGTCTCCCGGGAGTCTGGGCCTGCCCCCAGGGTCCGGGATCCTCGGGTCCCAGTTCCCGGCGATGTGTGTCTCGGCCCATTTCCAGGCCTCTTTTGGGTCCGTAAAGTGCACCGTGGTGCCGTTGTGCTGGATCTTGAGTTGTGCCGGGAAAAGCGGTCCATATTTGATGTTCATAGAGTGCCGTTTCCTCTTTAGATGTTCAAAGGATTGCCTGGCTTTTTGCACTTCCCGGGTGTAATCCGGGAAGACCGTGATTTTGGAGCCATTGTATGTAGTCGGGCCTCCGGATCGAGCCATCTGCAGTATCGCGTCTCTGTCGCAGTAATTCAGTAGCTTTGCAATGACGGTCCTCGGAGGGGCCCCAGGTATTGGACGCCCTGATGGCACTCGGTGGGCTCTCTCTATTGAAAAGAAATTAGAGAAGGATTTCAGTGCCGCCAGGTCCGCCAACAATTGCTCGAGGAAGAGTTCCATACTGGGACCTTCTGCTCCTTCCGGCAGTCCCAAAATGCGAATATTGTTACGGCGTGATCTGCTCTCTCCCTCCTCCACTCGTGCCTCCAGGGATTTTAGACGTGTGATTGCCTGTGATAGCTGCAGGTGGACCCCGCCAATATTATCCTCCACGTTCGAGACTCTCTGTTCTACTTCCCCTGTGCGAGAGGACAGCTTTTGGAGGTTGTGTCGGAGGAAAGAGACCTCTGCTGAGATGCCGTCCATTTTTTTCTCCATTGAGGAGCGAGAAGTAGCGATGGCGGCCATCACGTCCTTTAATGTCAGGTCTCCAGCCTCAGGCGGGGAGGCCGTCGGTGGTTCCACCTCCATTGCAGTGGCGGGGGTGCTAGTTGCGTATTGGTCCATGGTGCTTTGCGTGGTACCCCGTTTTGTTTTATCTTTGCCCATGGTGCCCCCTGCTCGTCTCTGAGTCCCGCACGGTGGGGAAGCACCTTACAGGGCCGCGGAGAAGCAGGATATGTCCGGGGCACCAGCGCTTGTCTCACCCCTCGACCCAGTCGTGCGTGTATCTCCGGCATGGCGTAGGTCCAGCTGGCAATCTAGGGTCCCGCCGGGTCAATGCACGCTTGTGTTCCGCAGACCCGCACGAAGGAGCTGGCTCTGGGTCCCTCCTCCCCTCCTTGTAGTGCTTCGGCAACCCGTGTCTTCCTCAGTCGTTGTCCGCGGCGGGCGTTTCCTCCCGCCCAGGGGGCCTCCGGGTTTGTCGAAGTAGATGCTGAGGGGATTTCGTCCGGGAGTCAGGATTTCTTCCAGGCGTGCTATACCGCTCAGCTCGGGTGTCTTTCCAGGCCGATTTGGTCCGTCCAAAGGATATTTAAACAGGATAACAGAGGGGGGCCAGAGGGAGCTCACGGGACTCACATCCTTGCTGCTCGCATGCTGGCCACGCCCGTGATGAACTGGAGTTTTTGATAAGGCGTCATATGGGACTTCTTGTAATTGAAGAAGCCCAGTCTGTGAAGAGAGTGGGAGGTGATGTTGAGATGATCCAGGGCTTGTTCGGGAGAACCTGCCCTGATCAGAAGATCGTCCAGGTAGGGGTAGACGTGAATCACCACCCTCTCCTGCGAGTTTAGTGAAGTTTAGTGAAAACTCTCAGGGTGGAGGTCAGCCCGAATGACAGAACTCGAAATTAATAATGAGAACCGTCAACTGTGAACCTCAGGTATTTTCTGTGTTTGAGATGTATCGGCAAATGAAAGTAAGCATCCTGAAAGTCCAATGACATCAACCAATCCAGGAGTTGGAGGGCCTGAAAGGATCTGAGAAAGTGTGACGATCTTGAACTTTTTCTTCCTGAGGAACTTGTTCAAGTATCTCAAGTCCAAGATGGGTCTCAGTCCTCCGTCCTTCTTGGGTATTAAGAAATAAGGGGAATACCATCCCTTGTTCCTCTCCACTACAGGCACCGGTGCTACAGCGCCTTTCTCTAGCAGGGTTCAAATCTCTTGCACAAGAAGCGTATCTGGAATCCTCAAAGAGTGGTTCCTCAGTGGATGGTTCTGAGGTCTCCTTATAAAAGAAAGGCAATAACTGTGGGCTACGGTTTCATGAGTCCAAGCATCCAAAGTAATGTCTTGTCACTCGTCTAGATGCTGACACAGCTTGTCCCCCCACTGGTGAACTGTGACTCTAGACCTCAGATGTTTCGAGGTGGCTGATGTAGCGGCAGATGGCAAGGAAGCCGCTGCTTGAGCTGGCTGTGCACCCCTTCCTCATCCAACACGAGGAAATCTGCTTTGGCCCCTTTGACTGGCCATTCCTCTTGCCTTTCCAACTGAAGAGTAGTAGCAAAAAGATCTACCCCTCCAAGGTTGTCCACTAGGTCGAAAAGGCTGAGGTTGCCTAATAGTGGCACCTAAAGATTGGGCTGCCGCCTTCGAGGTCTGCAACTTCTCAAGACTCTCGCCAGCCTTGCTGCCAAAAAGGTGAGACCCGTCAAAAGGAATGTTGAGAAGTCTGGATTGCACATCCGGTGCAAAACCAGACTTCCGCAACTATGCAAACCTGCAGATAACAGTGCTGGTAGCCATGGCTCTGCTGAGGCTATCAGCAGAATCTAAACCTGACTGAAGAGACTTGCAAATGGCCTCTTTGCCATCACTAACTACGGCTAAGAAGCCGTCTCTTTCAACCCCTTCGGGAATGTGCTCTGCCGCCACAGAAATGCAGTTCCATAGAGTGAACGTAAACTTTGCGAGAGCACAAGTTGAGTTGGCAGATTTGATTCCCATACTCCCTGCAGAAAATACCTTCCTTGCCAATCCATCTACTTGTTTGGTGTCCCCATCAGGAGGGATGGTAGGGTAAGCCACTTGTTTAGATGTCATAGAAGCTGCCTGCACCACCACTCTCCGGAGTGGGGTGTTTCGACAAGTAGTCGGGGTCACTACTGGAAGGGCAGTACTTCTTGGTCAGGTTTTTCTTATTAACAGCCGGATTTGTCTCCGGTGTCTCCCAATTCGTTGTCACTCCTTTCTGCAAGGCAATGTGGAATGGTGAATTGGGATCCGACTGCAGACCCTTGTCTAGAATGTCAGTGAGGTCATCTTGTTTGTACGGTAATGGAGGTCTACTCCAACCCATGTAGTCCACTACCTTTACCATGAGTTGCCTGTTGCATGCATCTGCATGCTGGTTTCCAAAACTCCAATTCAGGTGAGGTATCCACCCCACTTGCAGTCTGCAGATTGTCAGAGGTCTCTCATCCTGGACTCCTCTGCAATAAAACTCAGTTACATTAGGTGTACCATATTGTAGGACAATGGGGCCTCTTCTGACTGCTCATCCTATTCATAGATGGAAGAAAGACTTAAAAAAATATTTGCTGGGTAGTGGTACATCTGTTTTCTCAGGAATCATGGGTGTTAGGCAGAAACCTGTGCAGTTCCCTTGGGGACCACTGCAAAAGATTTAGGACTACAGGTATAGCAGTAAACCCACTTGGTAGCAGTCTGCACCACCCAGATTTACCTGGTAGCTGTGGCTGAGCAGTCAGACTTCCCTCAAGAAGAGTTAGGCAGTATGCAAAGTATACACAATAGGTACTCAAACACAATAGCACAAGCAAACACTGACCAGAGCTTGGTTTCAAAAGTATATAGTTATTTATTTATTAAACACACATAAGTTGAAATCACTCTAGCAAAATATAGTAAAAACACTTCAAACACAGTTATAATGAAAGCAGTTTCAACCCTTACTCCTATCTAGACAACTCTAGGTTAACACCACATAATTAAAACAGAGGTGAGCGCTTAACGTTAGATGACACTCTAGTAGGTTCAAGAAAGGGGTAAAAAGAAACAGAAATGGGTTAAACACACCACTCTAAGGTCCAGAACACTTGCAATAGGCTCAAAGAAGCACAAAGTCACAGGTGAGCAAAAGTCACTAGGCAGGGCCCACTCTTAGAGTAGCCGGAGCGAAAATGTGCCCAAGATCACACTGTTATTAGGGATTCAAAGTCTTGCAAAGAGTTAGAAAGAATTTAGAGTGGCTTAGAAAGTTTAGCCAGGGTGTTCCAGGCACTCCCAGGTTTGAAAGCCGGGGGCTAAATCTACCCCGTACAGTCGGTGGCAAGGGAAGCCAGGCGGAACACGGTACCTTAAGCGGAAAGGATCCTCCAGCGGTGGCAGTAGTTCCAGGCAGTGGTAGCAAGGCTCGACGTCGGTCAGGGGAGAAGAAGTTCTCGCTGAAGAGCAGAAGAAGAGGGTTGTTGCACTGCCCGGGAAGAAACCAGCCGCGGAGTCCTCCGGTTAAAGGGTTGTACCGACTTTCGTGGTTGGGGTAAAAGTGGTGGGGTTCCGGTTGCCGGGGTGCTTGGCACTGGCAAGGCGGCCACGAGATACCTCGAGAAGCGGAAAGAAGGTGAAAACCGGTTGTCCCCACCAGTCAAGGGAAGGAGCCACTCCGTTAAGAGTTCTCCTCGGTCGTCGGGAAAAGTGGTGAGACGGTTCAGCAGGGCTCCACCGGGTGGTGTCGTCGAAGCAGGTCGGCTCAGCTCTTCCCTCGTCGGATTCTTGGTCCTGTGGCGACTTCTAAAGTTCCAGTCCCCAAAGCCCTGCTTTTATGCAGCAAACCCCCATTCACCCAGCCTAGCTGTCACTCAAACATGCTAAGTGGTGAGCCGGCCGGCTCACCACTTGGGCCAATCAGGACGGAGTGCGACTTGAGTTACCAAGGTAACTCAGTCCAGGGTGCCTAAATCCCCCTCCGCCCCTCCTAAGTACCCCAGACAGAGTGGCACCACTTTGGAGGGCTTCTGTGGAGAAGCCCGCCAAAAGGGGAACAAAGGGCTCCACTTTGGGTCAGAGTTACAGAGGCGAACGCCAACGCCATTTTAGAATCAAGTTTTGGCAAAAAGTCCCAACCGGAGTTATAATAATAAATATATAAACCGGCGGTATGTTTAAGGCTACCGTAAATAAATAATTAAATGTGTTAGCCTAAAACAATGGGAAATCCCATAGGGAAATATTCGCGGTCGAATATAAAAAGTAGTTTCCACTGCCACCAGCCAAAACTCGATCAGGGGGGACGGAGACGTGCCCCCTCGACTAACAGACCCTGGGGCAATCGAATTGCCCCAGCCAGTACGTCCACAATATGATGGTTTGTACTGGTTCTGTTCAGGATTCAAGACTAGCAAAGTCTTTGGTGACTTTACATGCCCTGGGAGACAGTAGTCAGTCCCAGGGTATGGAGTCTATGTTGGGGAGTCCCTAGGACACCCCTGGGTCACGGCACAGAGGGTGCTGTGTAACCCACATCACAAAAATACATGAGGCCCTATGGAGTAAAAGACCCCATAGCCCATTCAACACGAGGTTTAACCAAGAAAACACACTTCAACATGTCCAAGAGTGAGGGTAAAAGAGTCTCACTCTTGGCAGGAGAAAAAAAGAAACCCCAGCAATCCAGCAAAGCTGCTGGGGGACTCACTAGGTAGGGAAATTCAGCCTAAACAGAGAATTCTCCCCAACAATGGGTTTTGTCAGTAATGGGTTTGATGCTGAAGTAGTCAAAACCTTCTTTATCGGCACCATTGGTTTAACTGGGGCGCTCAGCGTTGATGGTGTAGCTGGCAAAGATGGCGCAGCTAGCATTGATGCCTTTGGCATCGATGTTGACGGTTTGGCTGGCATCAAAGGCACCGCTGAAGGTGTTGATGGCATCGACGACCTCGACTTACTTTTATGGTTGCGGCTCGACTGATCCTTCAATGAGACTGTATCGAATAGGAGGCCTCAAGGGCTCACCAACAGGATCCGGCTTTCATCTCGGGCTCGAGGGCACGCAGGATTTAGGTCGAGCCCTTCCCCTTCCCCTTCCTGGCTTCTTTAGAAAGGCGCGGTTGTGGGGGCGTGGCTTGGAGCCGACGCGATGCTGTCGCTCCTCTAAAGCCGCCCGTGGACTGCCCGCTGCTATAGCTAAAATCGTGCGGTTCCTGTGGCCTACACGATCCACCAACGCCAGCTATGTAGATCGGAACCGATGGGGCACTAGCAGCTCAAAAATGAAAGCCGGGAGAAGGAGCACTATATGTCTGTACTCGCCGCTTGAATCCCGGTCCCCCCCTCTGCCGCTCGGGGAATCCAAGATGGCGGGCGCACGTATGATGGCGTGCGCAGTCGGGAGTTGGAGGCAAGCCTCCCCGTAACACACAAGCCGGAGGGGACGGACGAGCATCCGGACATCCAGACAAGAAGCGGGGACTGTTTCCATCGACCTGCGGAGGGCGGCCCGGGCCCCCCCTAGACCGGCGGGGAGAACCCCATGCACCGAGGACTGGCGGGGGTTTTCCCTGCGGAGTGATCCACTTCCCTGGCCCCATTTTGTGCTCCCTCTTCCTCTTCCTCCTGGGGCGCCCCAGCTCACCCCACTTTACAGCTACACGCCCGGCGGACAGAGACCTACACGGGTGGCACTGGTAGCTCCTCTGGGCGCCAGGAGGGGCCTACCTTCCGGCCTATAAACATATGCAACGGCCCTTGAAGTGACTCGATTTCCTGGAGCGGAGATGGGAGACCCTCCCCCCAACGGTTGGCGGCGGAGCCCTCAGCAGGAGCCCCATTAGAGATTTAAGGTAGGCTTAGCCCGCATGCTCTTCTCCCTGAGCCCTTCCTGGGGCGCCCCGGCCCACGGCCCTGCTGCCTGCGGATAAGGCCTATAACCCGCACGGGTAGCACTTCCGAGCCTCTGGGGGCCCCTGAGCAGCTCCCGTAGCAACTCTCCTTCACCGCTACAGTGCTCCCGGCAGCCATTGTCCTGCTGCTGACAACCAGCGCGATGACTAAGCAACAAAAGACCACCAAGTCTTCGGACATAGCAACTCTGCTGATCGCATCCGACAAAGCTAAGAAACAGGACTCCTGCCCCTCTATTTCACGGGAATCCCTAGACAACAAGGGACCCTTGGCGACCAAAGAAGATATACGTGAATTCATGGCGGATATCAAATCAGAATTCCGCTCTTGTATGGCGGAACTTACTACTAAGCTGGAAAGTACGGATAAAAAAGTCACTGAGGTTGAACAAAGAGTAGGAATTGTGAGGACCATATCCAAGATCATGCCTCCGCTCTAACTGAGGTCCAACGCTCAATCAGACTATTGCAGGACAAATACGACATCCTGGAATACAAGCAGGAAGACCTGGAAAATAGGGCCCGGCGCAACAACCTCCGTATTCGGGGGGGGGTTCCCACTTCGATCCCAGACAAGGGGTTGGCTGAATATGCGGGCCTCTTTTTCCAATCTCTCCTCCATGACCTGGAAGATTCACAGCTTCTCCTAGATCGCACCCACAGGCTGAGCCCCCAACGCGGAGTGGAATCGGATGGCTCCCCTGACGTCATCAGTATGGTGCACTTCTTTACCACGAAGGAAGCCATCTCGGTGATAAGCCGCTCCAAAGACGAAACTACATTCCAAGGGGCCTCCCTCCAGATCTTTCAGGACCTTTCTCCTCTCACTCTTCAAAAGAGGCGAGCCCTCTGCCCTCTAACCACCCTTCTTCAAGCTCAGAAAATCCGCTACAGATGGCTCTTTCCCACAGCTTTGCAATTTTCCTACAAGGGCTCACTCAGGAAAATTAGCCACCTGGAAGATGCTGACAACATCCTGCGCCCAGATGCTTCTAAGCCTTCGTCCTCCCTGCCCTCCGAAGCAACGGCGGACTCAGACCTGTTGGCCTCCCCTAACCCCACACAAAATTCTTGGTCGAGGGTTCCCAGATTCCAGTAGAGGAAATAGCCGGATGCCACCCCATGATGGAGCCACCACCTCTATCCCGGCTCGTTAGCCCGGGACCATGATCTGATCAGCACCCTCAGGAACACAGATGAGCTCCATCCCTAAAAGCAGCGGGCATTATTCCACGGTCCATGCCCGGTTCCAAGGCACAGTCCACCTATGAGTCCTTGGAACAAACCACTAAGACTACCAGTAAGGTTAGCCATGTTGGCTACACACTGTTCTATGGCCCCGTTGGACAAGGGAGGCACTCGACCCACAAAAGGTCCACCACCCTCAGTTAAAACTCGGCCCTCCCGTTGGCAGCCCGAGAAAAAACCCCATAGGCAGGTTGGGGAATGGCCACACACTCCGCGACATGATGGCTGATCCCTCTACATCTCCCCCTCTCCCGTAGGACTCGTCAACCGCCCCGGAATTGGTCCCAGAACATCGAACTCTGAGGTTCGTCTCCCTGAATATCAAGGGACTAAATTCACCCGCCAAACGCAAGTCCATCCTACAGAAGCTTCAGAATGACGATGCAGCAGTAGCTATGCTACAAGAAACCCATCTGCTGCCGGCAGACCATAGCCGCCTACGCTCCCGAAACTTTACGAACCAACTTTTCGCATCTGGGAACTCTAAAAGGGGTGGCAGAGCCATCCTATTTGGGAGGGGACTGAACCCTCAAATTCTAGACTCTATAAGCTGCCCTGGGGGGCGGTACATGGCGGTGAAATGCCTGCTACTAGGACAACTCTACTCTATAATTTCCGTATACGCACCCAACTCGGGCCAGGCGCTGTTCTATGAATCCCTGAGTACAACTCTCTCTCCATTTCTGGAAGGCCAGATAGCGATTGGAGGCGACTTCAGTGGGGTCCCGGACACCACGAAAGACAAGTCGCACCCGCCCAGCGCCGGAGACCTCACCATAGCACTGGCTCTCCTACAACTATTCAGAATTCTGGGGGTGGTGGACTCATGGAGAGTACTCCACCCATCCGAAAGAGACTTTTCCTTTTATTCTTATGTCGACAGAACCTTCTCCAGGATCTTCTCCTAGTGTCCCCACAAATCTTCACGTTCACCAACAATGCGACAATTGGCTCCAGAATCTTGTCTGATCACGCCCCGGTGACCCTTGAAATCCGAGTGCAGGAACCAGCTAACCCCCAACAGCGCAGATGGACACTATATGATCCGATTCTTAATGAGATGCCACTCAGAGACGCGATCGCAACGACAATCACCAACTTCTTTAAAGAAAACCCCAGTGAAGACACCTCTACCGCCAATACTTGGGACACAACGAAAGCAGTAGTGCTTGGTGAACTGATTGCGCAAGGAGCGGCCTATCACAGACACAAATTGTCATGATCACTGCTTCCAAGGAGCCAGGACCAGCCCAACGTCCTTGGAAGCAGGCCCCTAACCCTAATCCTAAGCACCAGCCGGTCCCCACTGGGACCTTTTGGACCTTGTCCTGGCGCCGGTGGCACCAGGCTCATCAAAACCATTGGTCCCGGCACTGGAAGCGCAGGGCTCATAATAGGTGTGAAGATGCTTGGGTGGACTTACCTGCAGCAGACCATGCTGCTTACTTACCAGCCACTTAGAAGCCATCTGAGAACAGGAACTACTTTCTTACCTGGGTGGGGCAGCTCCACTCCCTGGATACAGCACTGGAACTCTTCTGGAAACTGGAACTCTTTTCTTACCTAGGCGGGGCCGTGGAAGAAGACGCCTCATCACTCCAAGGCTATTTAAACCACACCCGATAGATGAAGCGTGCTTCGCGTTATTCTGCATCTGCAGCAGAACGCTCACCGAGTCTGCTCCGGCCTTTCTTCTTCCGATCCTGGACCTGCAAGAATCCTACTTACCATTTCAGTATCCAGACATCATCAGCACCTGCAAAGAACAGAAACAACAGGTTAGCAACGCAAACTTTACACGCAGTGCTTACTTACCTGATCCATCGGCTGCGGCCGTTTCTTCACGCTGCATCTCCACCTGCAAAAACACAAGCATTGCCATACTTACCGGCACGCTGTGAATTCCGGATTTCTTCGTTCTGCATCGCCGCCTGTGAAGACAAAGTATCGTTAACAACTTACTGGTATTCCGCGGACTCCGGCCCTGCAACCCAACATCTGAAAGGCAAAAGAAAAGACATTAAGCAGGTATTTACTTACGTCCATCACGCTCGTCGCAATAAAACGCCTATGAATACTCCGGCGTCTCTTTAACACGAACTAAGCTGCAAGGAAAGAGACAGTTAGAGCGCTTGCCATACTTACGAACTTCCAGGCGCTTCACTTCATCTTTCATCTCAAGAGCCCTGCAATACATAAGGGAAAAGCATTATACAGAGTCTGCATATAAACGTGCCATGCATGTAAAGACTATAAAGACAAAAGGTGTCCAGAAACTCACCGCTCGTGCAGATAACGACGGTAACCATCCTCTGAATTCAAGAGGCCTGTGTTTCACCAGTGAAGGAACTGGCAACGGCACCCTGCATCAGACGCAGATGGAGAGCCCAGCATTCACCTATATAAGGTGAGCACGTTGACCTGGGGGCTCTAAGAAAAAGCTGGGAAGAGAGAGGAAGAGAGAGAGAGAGAGAGAGAGAGAGAGAGAGAGAGAGAGAGAGAGACATTCAACAACCCAGACCAATAACCCCCATATTCTTTCACCTGCAGAAACCTCAGACTTCGAGTCCGACACACAGTGCGAAGAGGTTCGACCCCAGAAGCCAATCGAGTCCTGCACATCACTTTTCGAGTCACAGACAGCTTCCTGCCAAGACCCGCGCCTCCGTGGGAATCAGGTGAGCATTACACAAATGTCAAACTCGCCAGGGCCTTGAGGAAGAACTTAAAAATGCAGAAAGGACCCATAGGGAGAAGGCTGGACCCCTAAAACTCAGCGGGCCATCCGGATAGCAAAAAAATAAATCGAGGCCCACTACGCCGAACACACTGCCCACCAAATGGCAAAAGCTAAACAGTTTTATTATGCTAAAAACAACAAAGCGAGTAAGTTACTAGTGGCCAACTTTGCCAAGGCGAAGAGGAACAACACAAATGTGGGCCCGCGGGACCAGCAAGGCAAGGTCCATTACGCTGACCAGAACAAACTGCAGCTCGCTACGGCCCACCTGACTCAGGTGATGACCGCTCCGGTGCGAGACATGGAGGAACAGAAGGAATACCTACGGAGTGCAGGCTTCCCCGGCTAAAAAGAACAGCCTGTGACTCTCTGGAGGCACCGATTACTGACGAGGAAGTGGACGAGGCAATAGCAGCCCTTAAATGGCCCTGATGGGTACACAACCAGGTTTTACAAGATTTTCAAACCCCAACTATTAGCACCTTTGGTACAATTATTTAACTCGTTCAGGACCACAGGCACTGTAACCCCGTCCATGCAGGAGTCAATTACGGTCTTACTACCTAAACCTGGAGGCGATCCGAAGAACCCTGCATCATATAGACCCATTGCCCTGCTCAACATAGATGCTAATTATATACTCTAAAATCCTAGCATCACGACTATCTCAGTTCTTGCCGGAGATAATCAGTGCAGATCCGAGTGGCTTCCTCAGACACCGCTCCACGGCCGACAACATTCGAAGAGCCTTGGATCTGGTGGAACTTGCCTCCCGAGACTCCCAGGAACTGGTGCTTCTGGCCCTGGACGCGACCAAGGCGTTCGACAAAGTAGATTGACTCATCCTTGAGGCTTTTGGATTTGGCCCGGATTTCTGCACTATGACGCTGGCAAATTACAACGCTCCCAAAACTCTTCTCAGAGTTAATGGCACCCTTTCCTCCCCCATCAACCTAACTTGCGGAACCCGACAGGGTTCCTGGAAGCAGGCTGGTTGCACAAAAATTTGTGACATGTTCCCAGCTCGGTCACTTAGGACCTATGAGGATTGTGTCCGAGAATTTGGTTTGACTGACTCGGATAAGTTCCAATATGCTCAACTAGTCCATTGGCTCTCATCCCCCGTCATTAGGGCAGCTGTTACAAGGCCTTTCACAAGATTTGAAACCTTCCTGACAACAGACGCAGGTGCGCGGAAACTGATATCTAACCTGTATGCACATTTGAATTTGCAAGGGGAGGAAGTCTGGTGGAGCTACATGAAAAAGTGGGAGGCGACATTGGGGGAGAAGATACCTCTGCATTTTTGGGAGGAAGTCTGGCAAAATATACCCAAATTGACTAGGTCGACCCATCTGAGAGAAATTTGGTATAAAGTGCTATTGCAGTGGCACCTGACACCAGAAAAATTACGAGTCATCTTCCCTGACAAGGATGGGCTGAGCAGGCGAGGGTGCCAACAACGTGGGGACTGGAAGCACATATGGAAGGCGTGTCCATTCCTGGAGGACTTCTGGAGGAAAGTCAAGACTGAGGCGGGGAAAATGGTCCAAGCGCTTGAGACTTTGGGGGACGGAGCGTGGCTGGCAGTCCTCTGGGACCCGCAGCAGTCAATATTTACCAAGCGCCAACGAAAAGTGATTATGGTATTAGTGATAGCAGCTTGGTTAGTAATAGCTCAATGTTGGAAGAAACAAGCACCCCCAACTCAACTTCAATGGCTCAGAAAAGTTTGGCATTTTGTTAATGGAATGGATGACTCATAAATTACAAGGTACCCCTGAGACTTTTCATACAGATTGGCGTCCTCTTCTCCAATACTTGCAAAGTGACTACATGCTGCAGTGGTGTCCTCATAGTATTCGTATCCTGAACTTGTTTTAACTCTATTCCTAGTAGTGTGTTGAGAACATGTACTTAAGTACTGCTGTTCTGAATTCCCAGGGAATAGGGGTGGGGGAGGGGAGGATGGGGAAGAAGGGCTTGTTTATGGTTATGTTTGGTTTCATGTTAAAATTTTATAAAAAGACGGTTAAAAAAAAAAAGAAAGGCGCGGTAGGAGCATAGCTTTGAGGCTTTTGTTTTTCAAATAATTTGAACATCTCTGCTCGAAAGGTCGGAGTGGACTTTTTGGCTGGACAAGCAACTCTCTGGGAAGCATCTGACGACGAAATCGACCTATGGTGCCTTCTCTCTGATTTCTTCGAGGACGAAGAAGAGTGGTGTGAGCCACTACTCGATCTCGACTGCTTGGCCTTCTTCCTCCAAGGTGAGTCGTCTTTCGTCTCGTCAGTCGAAGGGTTCACAGTCCAGGTAGGAGATTTAGGGATTCGGCCTACCTTCAGCTTCCCCTTCGTTCCTTCATGGCCTTTCCAGACAAACTGGCAGTCGGGGGTGTCATGGTCCGCCCTGAGGCTCCATAAACACATTCAGTAGGGATCGGTCAGGGACATTTTTGGCCCACAATCCCAACACTTATGTTTTGAAACCGGACTTCGGAGCCGTCAGTGTCAATCATGAAGACATCTCGAAATAGAAAAGTCGTCACAAGAGTGAAGAAACGCGCCGTATTTCTTCGAAGCCATCGCGGAAAAACGAAACTGAAGCTAACGGGCGCTGCGCAATGCTATATATGCTTTCGATGACATCATCCCCGACGGAGGCTTTCGAGGGACATCGAGTCAACGCCATTGACGCAAAGCGATCTCTGACAAATTCTTTTTCCCGAAGCAGCTGAAGCTGGACAACATGTGTCAAAAGATGAGGAATACGTGGGAGGAAACAATCCATTTGAAAGTTATACTAAGAAATTTTGCAGCACTGCCCTGGTGGCAAAACGCACATCAGCTGTACAAGCCACTTCCAGACCATAGTGCTTAGCAAAAGAATGAAGGAATGACTATGTCGCAGCACGAAATCTCCCAAACAGGGACTCTGTAAAGCTGCCGACGCCGAGACTCCCCTTGTCCAATGGGCTCTGATACCTGCTGGTAATTACTTTCCAGCAAACTGGTAGCGTTCAGCTATGCAGAAAATTATACAGCGGGATAAAGTCTGCTTGGTTATGGGCAGGCTCTTACAAGTTGGTCAGCTCTCCTGAAATCAGCTGTCCTCGCAATATAAGAACGCAATTTTCGGGTCCAGGCAATGTAACCGTTCTTCCTCCTTAGGAGGGTGCGTAGAAGGGTAGAAGACGAGAAGGTTGATGGATTGCAACAGGTGGAATTCTGAGACAACCTTGGGAAGGAAGTGTAATGAAGGCATGGTATCAACATTAAGACAGATACAAGTGACCACAGTTGAAGGGTGCTTATTGAACTTCAATTGGGTTTGAAAAACGCCAATCTAATCCTAAATCTAAAGATGGGAGCAAGCTATGCCCATCAATAATAATAATCCAGTCCTAGTGGTGTCTTGTCAAAATAAAAGGACCTATACTAATGAACCAATTACCAATCCTTACCTGTGAATACAAATAGTGTGGGAAACAATGTTAAAAAAAAGAAAAAGCTTTCAAGAAATGATATGTCCGGATATTCAAGCCGTTGGCTTCCCTTCCCCACGTTTTCAGCGCAGGGCAAGGCGGCACACTTTAGGTTAGCACAGTCTGTGGCTTCTCTAGCATGAGGGTGCAGTTCAAAACCTCAACATCATGGCCTTCTGTGCCAAAGTCTCTTTGCCATTCAAAGTCTCTTCTTTCAGAGGGTCTGATGCGACAAACAAAGTTCCTTTCCTTTTAGTATTTCACATATACACAATTTTCTTAGGTGATTTACTGTTCAGCTAAGTTCCCCCTCCGCTGGGCTCAGATCCACTTTAACACAATCTTCTTAGGATTGTCACATATCCAATTTCTCAAGTGACCCACTGTTCATCCCAGATACCCCTCCGCCAGGCTCAGATTCGTTTTTACATAAAATCTTCAATCAGTTTCCCTCCCCCGGGCTCAGAACAACTTTATCTACTTTGCCATCAACTTTTTTTCCTGTATCAACATCGAAGACTATCGATTGTGCACATGATTTTGCTTGACCCGTACCAGGACTACTTTGATTCACAATTCTTTGCCACTCTTTCACTTTTGTCAACTTTCAGTTGGATACCTTACAGAGACCTTTGAATGAGCACACACACAGTGCCAGATCACTCTGTCAAAGGTATTGCATCTTGGTTTCAAAGTTCAGTCACTTATCTGCAGTTCAACTTTACTCACATTGGTTATCGCATGCTTTTCATCCACTGCTGGCTCCAGCGCTCACCATACAATGTTGCCGCTTGCAACCTTGGCTTCAACACAGACCAGTCTGGTACCGGCCTCCCCAAATCACCAGCTGTGTTCATTTTCACTAACACTGCTTTGTTGTTGGAACCAAGGACAGTACCACAGCAGCTACCGATTCTCCCTGCCTTGATTGTCGATGCAGTAGGGCCCCGGGTACCTCCAACACAATGCAGGATTCTTCAGCCTGGTTTCCTGGTCTTATGCTTTCCAGTCACGAGGCTTCTTGAAAGTAACGGTTCATTGTCGAAAAGGTCAAGGGAACTTCACTCCTTGCGATCCCCTTGTTTTTTATCGTCTTTCTTCTCGTGTTAAACTGCCACCTTGGAACTGCTGTTTCCTTGTGTGCTTTGGTTCGCTCAAACTGTGCTCTCGTGCTCTGCCTTTTATCTGTGTGAGGAAGTGTAATGTAAGTCAGAGGTGTGTGTGTGTGTGTGATAGTCAGTAATTGCCTGACCATTGTATTGGGACACGTCAGGTATATGGTTCGGGCATGAGTTCGATTTCTCTCATAGCAAGCTGTCTGTGAGAAGTGTTTGTGTTGTAGAGGGTGGTGTGGGGGGTTGAGTTCCTAAATATGCCACCCGGTAGGATGGGGTAAAGGTGTTACAGGGAAGGGGATATTACGTCTCACCATCCGGTACCCCACTCCCACAAGACCCCCTCACCCAGGTGATCCTCCCGCACTGGTCCACGGCCAGAAAGTGTATCCAAAAGCGGTGACCGTGTCCTGGCCACCTGGATGACAAATCTCCCGTGGACTAGTGGGTGAGACACCTTCTGGTTTTTCACAGAACCCAGGCCTTGCCCTGATTGAGAGTTTCTCCCAGAACAAATCGCAGGAAGGGTGGCTTACAGCATAAGGCATGCAGTTCACTCACCCGCCTAGCGGATCTAATAGACACCAAAAAGGCTGTTTTTTATTTTGCTGGTGCATAATCTGGATATGGGTGGGCATGGCGGGGCCTCCTTGATGAAAGCAGTGTGATGTTGAACACATGGAAATAGCGTCAGTGTGCCCCCTTGTTCCATCCTGCCCAATAGGTACTTGGCAAAACAGTGCAGCCATCCTTTTGTATCTGCAAAACGCAGTTTTGAGGCAAGGCCCCGGTGCTCAAAGGAGCCAGCGCAGCCATTTTGCTGGTTCTGCTGAAGTGCAGCTTGGTGATGTGGGGAAGTACTGCTGAGTGGGTAAATATACCCCACACCGGACAGACCCCCACCTCCTAATCCAACCAGGACTGGAGCTCCAGGAAGAACTGAGTGCCCTGTTGTCGAAGGGTGCCGTGGAAGAGGTACCTCCCGAACAGAAAGGATCAGACTGTTACCCAAGAAAGGGAGGAGGTCTCTCTCCCATTCTGGACCCCAGGGCTCTAAACAAGTTCCTGAGTAAAGACAAATTCAGGATGGTGACGTTGAGAGAAATTCTACACGCTCTCGAATTTCAAGACTGGCTGGTGTCCACAGACCTGCGGGATGCTTATTTTCATGTGCCAATACACCAAAAGCACAGGAAGTTCCTTAGGTTCCTCATAGGGGACAAGCACTATCAATTCAATGTGCTGACCTTTGGGTTGACCTCTGCTTCAAGGGTCTTCGCCAAGCTCATGTCGGTAGTCGCGGCTCACCTCAGGAGATCCGGGGTCCATGTATTCCTGTACCTGGATGACTGGCTGATCTGGGTAAGTCAGCAGGGTAAGTTTTGTCTCATTTGGAATACACTTGCCTAATTCTGCATGTTAGGCAAGATTTTCATTTATGGGTAATTTTTCCACCAGTTGTGAATCCTCAAACCTTTTGCTTTTGTCTGACCATCCTAGCCTGGCTTTTACCAGTAGAGCCCAATCTTCTGCTGAACTCCACTCTGCTTTTACAAATGTTTTCATGGGGTAACGCACATGCCCTTCAGACTGTCGGTACTGGGGGACTTTGTTTCCCTTAGTCTTTCACTTTGTTGCTATTTCTTAGCAACATTTTATCTGTGCACAATGCACTTTCCAGTACAGTGCGCTGGGGTCTCTTTTACCCTTGAAGGATTGTTGGTGAATGTACAAGTGTATCCAGGACAGAGCTGGTGTCAGCAGTTAACTTCTAAAGCATTTTTGACTCTTTCCTATGGTCCAAACTTCGTTTACCACGTTTGGCCCAGGACAGTGGCCAGTGCCTAAAATGGCCATGCCACGAGGTCCTTTATTCTCTCCTTTGTCATTTTGTCCCTGTTAGGCAGAATCATGTGCAGTGCCCTTAGGGACCACTGCACACAATTAAGACTACAGGTGGCAATACAAGTTTACCTTTGGTACAAGCCTGTACTACTATGTCAGAGTGGTAGCAGTGGCGGAGCAGCCAGGCTTATCTCAAGAGTATATGAGCAGTAGCAGAGTGACTCAAGCAAACACTGACTCAAGGTTTCAGGTAGAAAAATATAAGTACATTTATTTTCAAACCATCAGTTATAAACACAACACTTCTATTAAACTCTAAACAAAACCACACGTTAAATATACTACAACTAACCAATTCACTTTGTACAGTATGTCTCAAGGTAAGTACCCTGTGTTTGAATGAACCAGTGTTATGAACAAAACACGATACCGTGGATACGGTTGCAATCACTTTTTGACAGTTCGGTCTACTAAATAAATACGTATCCGTGACATGAAATGCTACCGGGGCAAAAACACACTTAGCACCTCAGATACCCAGAGGGAGTTGGAAGCAAAAATCACAGGCAATATTTTGGTTAGGCAGACAGAATCGAGAAACACTCGGAAACAGTAGTTCAAAAGTGAACGGGCCAGAGCCAGGTTCGAGTGACACCGGAGACCTGTTGCCGAAGATCACACCGTTAGACAGTTCACGATTCAGCATAGCCAAGAGTACTTTGATATTGTCAATGTTCGGTAGTAAAAGTTATAAGAAGGAGGGAAGACAAGGGCAAGCCTTGAAGATGAAGAAAAGGGATTCACCCAGTTTCCTCAAGCAGAACACAGTACCTTATTTCAATGGTGTAGCTGGTGCCCTGGCAATTCTCTTGGTTTCCCGCAGACCAACGATTCCTGGAGCTTCCTTGTGAAGGAGGACGTCTGAAGGGGGTCTGCACCACAAAGGGATGAAGCCGGCAGCAGCGACAACAAATAAAAGGTGCGCTCCTTAAAAACCAGGAGAGGCTTGTCAGGCGGCTATCTGGACCACTACAGCACTGTGCAGCGATTTCGACCACGAAGGAGACCTCTGGCTGAATAAGATGAGCTGGTTATCCCCACCTGGCACAAGGGAAGAAGACTACGGACTGGATCTCCTCTTAGTCGTTGAATGGTAGATAGCTCAGAACTGCAGCAGGGCTTCACCGGGACTGGGTAGTTGCAGCAGCCGTCGTTCTCTCCGCTTCTCTTCGGTTCCTTGTAGTTCCAGTGGCGACTCTGACTTCTAGCCCAAGAGACCTGCCTTTTATGCGCAAAACCCCCATTCACACAGCTTGGCTGTCAATCACACAGCAGGGGGGTTGTCCAGCCGGGACAACGACCTCAGCCAATCATGGCAAAGTGCGACTTGGGGTTCCTAGGAAACCCTGTGCAGGGGGTGACTACACCCCTTCCCCACATTCAGTCTACCTAGACACCCAGGCGCCAAGAGGAGAGCTTCTCTGCAGAAGCCTGCCAAAAGACGGTGAACAAAGAAGGCGAACCTAGTTTGCCACGCAAAGTTAAACACAAGAAGGACTTTCACAAAAAGAAATGGCGAATAAATTCAACCGGAGCCAAAAAAAAAGACAATTTGGTCAAGCGGGTTTATGTTCGAGGCTAATATAATAGCCAAGAACAGTACCACGTTTATCTAATATAATCGCGGTAGAAAAGTTAGGGTAGATACCACTGCCACCAGCCAAGTCTAAATGTCAAAAGAGCGAAACAATGCTCAGGGAGGTACAGACAGAAAGGGGGCACAGATTAGCCCTTTACAGTACTCCATGTAAAATGTGGTGTACTGGGTCTGTGGCAAAAGTGACTAGGTAAAGTAAATGGCAACTTTACCTTTCTCTGGGGCACAGTAGTCATCCCCAGGGAAATGGAGTCAGAGGGCAGTCTTAAAAACAACACTGGGTTACTACACTGAAGGTGCTGTGTAACCCATACAAGAACAGAGGCACCTGGAGTGGTGTGCTCCAGTGCCCAAGATGACACAATGAGTAAAAACACATAGGCCAAAACACATGTAAGAGTGGAAAAAGTATATACACTCTTACCAGGTGGAAAAAATAAACTCCAGAAATCCAGCAAAGCTGCTGGGGGACTCACTAGGTGAGGGAAATTAGCCCTAGAAGTAGAATTCACCCTAACAGTCCCTTTGCCTTCCCCAGGTCGCGCAGACCCCGGAATTTCCTTATTTGGTCATGCAGACCCCTGTGCAAACCGAAGCTTTTGCGGGCTTCTGCATGCCTTGTGTGTGTGTGCGCCTAGGATGTTGTCTGGAACTGTCTAGTTCCAATACACATCCTGGGTACCAGGATATCTGGTGTGCTGGGATGACTGGGACCACCGTGGTCCGGGATTGCTGTATGTGAGCAAATCTCCTATTGGTTTCTCTGTTTTGGCGCAAAGTCGATTTTGGATAAGAGAGGGCACCTTACAACCAATCTTCTGAGTTCACACCGATCTTAATAAAGGAGCCAAGTATTTTGAACCGAAGAACCAGATAAGTGGAACCGCGCGTGACCCGCTGGAAGGTTTGGCACCATGACCCTGCTGGTGTCCGATCGGAGCCCCTGTTTCTCATCTATCGTGGAACTCTCAGCACCTCCTGCTTGTTAGGGAGAATTCTCTGTTAAGGCTAATTTCCCAAACCTAGTGAGTCCCCCAGCAGCTTTGCTGGATTTTTGGGGTTTATTTTTTTCTCCTGCTAAGAGTGAGACTCTTTTTCTCCCACTCTTAGGCATGATTTGAGATATCCTTTGACTTTGTAATGTGTTATATAGACTATGGGGTCTTTTACTCCATAGGGTTTCATGTATTTTTGGTAAGTGTGTTACACAGCACCCTCAGTGCAGTAACACAGGGGTGTCATAGTGACCCCCAAACATAGACTCCATACCCTGGGACTGACTACTGTCTCCCAGGGCATGTAAAGTCACCATTGACTTTACTAGTCTTAAATTGTGAACAGAACCAGTACAAACCATCATATTGTGGAAGTACTGGTAGGGGTAATTAGATTGCCCCAGGGTCTGTTTTTCGAGGGGGCACTGTGCAGTCCCCCCTCGTTGAGTTTCTGGCTGATGGCAGTGGTTACCACGCAAAATATTCCACCGGAATATTTCCTGTGGGATTTTCCCATTCATTTTGAACGCACCACTTTTTTTTGGTGCTATGTTAAAGATACCTCTGGGTTATTTATTTAATATTTATTTCCCATTTGGGTCTTTTTGCCAGGACTTGGTTTTAAAATGGCATTTGTGTTCGCCTTCGTAACTCCAACCGAAGTCGAGCCCTTTGTTCCTCTTTTTGGCGGGCTTCTGCATAGAAGCCCCCAAAAGTGGTGCCACTCTGTCTGGGTCTTCAGGATGTGTGGGAGTGGGGGTTAGGCACCCTGGACTGAGTTGCCTCGTCAACTCAAGTCGCACTCTTGTGTGATTGGCCCAGTGGTGAGTCGCCCGGATCACCACTTAGCATGTTTGAGTGACAGCTAGGACTGATGAATGGGGGTTTTCTGCATAAAAGCAGGGCTTTGGGGACTGGAACTTCAGAAGTCGCCACAGGACCAAAGAATCCGAAGAGGGAGAAGCTGAGCCGACCTGCAACGACAACACCACCGGTGGAGCCCTGCTGAACCGTCTCACCACTTCCCAACGACAGAGAAGATCTTCATCCTGGAGAGTCTTCTTCCTCTGAGCTAGTGGGGATAACCAGTTCGCCCTCTTTTTGCCTTCCTGGATCGTCTTGTGGTCGAATCGCCCGTGCCAAACACCCCGGCGGCCGGATAGCCACGCTTCACCACTACCGCAAATAATAGGGTAGTACCTTTTACCGGGAAACTCCGCGGCTGGTTTCTTCCCTGGCAGTGCAACGACCTCCAGCTTTCCTCCACGTCGAGATCTTCTCTTCCCCTGGACGAAGCACCGACTTGCACCCGCTGTCAGGAACAACTGCCCCCGCTGGAGCTTTCTCACCATTTCAGGTACGGTGTCCCGCCTGGTCTCCCTTGCAACAGACTGTTCAAGGTGTCCCGTAAATACTTGACTCTATCCTGGGGTGACTAGGGACCTGCTAACTAACTTTTTCTGAACTGATCCAAACCTTTTTTAACTATCTTCAAAGACTTTTTAAAGTATTATTCAACTGTGTGATCTTGGACACATTCCGCCTTGCCCTCTCCCAGAGTGGGCCTGGCCTATGAACTTTCTTGCTCTATCAGTAGACTCTGCCTTTCTGACTTGCTGTGGTTCTTTTTAAAGTGTTGGTATTGTGTACTTTCCTAATTCTGCCTTTTTCCCTCCCTTTTTAACTAACTTATTGGAGTGCCATCTTAGGTTAAGCGCTCACCTCTGTCTGCAAATAAGTGGTGTTTTAACGAAGACTTGTTCAATAAGTAATCAGGGATGTATATGTATTGATAACGACTGTTTTTGAACTGGCTTGCCATATTAGTCTTAGCGTATTTTACAAGTGTGTTTTTAAATAAATAATTATATACTTTTATACCCAAGCTCTGGTCAGTGTTTGCTTGTGCTTCTGTATCTCTGTACCTATTTTGTATACTCTATATACAGTCTAACTCTTCTTGAGAGAAGTCTGGCTGCTCAGCCACAGCTACCAGGTAAATCTGGGTGGTACAGACTGCTACCAATTGGGTTTACTGCCAACACCTGTAGTCCTAAACCCTTTGCAGTGGTCCCTAAGGGAACTGCACAGGTTTCTGCCTAACACTGCTTAACCTGTAAGCGAGACCTTTCGGAAGTGTTCCTGGACCGCACTGTAAACTAACCTGCTCGTATGGTACCTTCGGCCCTTCTAGCAAGAACTTAAACCTAAATTACGGTATTATGTCGTCTTCTACCCCGACGACTCCGCTGTATGGCTTCAGGAAATCTCGGGACTGCGGCTCCAAGATGGTCGATTACGGATCGGCAAAGAATTTGTCTGTGGTGCTTGGAAGAGGACCACGCTACGGATGACTGTTTGAAGTGCCAGTCGTTGACTGCCAAGGCCTTGCAGGAACATATGAGGAAATTGACAGTTCAAGTGCTCCAGGTCCCGCAGTGGTTTGTGCCACTTGTCCTCTTCGTCGCGGTGGTTCAGGAAGCGACGTCGCAGTTTGCCTTCCTCGTCCTCTTCGGACAATGCCTCCTCAAAAAAGGTAACCGGCCCCACCAAGTCCTCGATCCCGGAGGAGTGGGATGCTTTCTGGGTGCAGATGTTGCAGCTATTTCAGTTCCGTCTGCGCCTTCCGATGTAGCCGGCAGGGAATTGTCTCAGCTGGATACTCGCATGCCTTCAGGCCAAGGTGGACGGCGTGATAAACATCGGGAACTTTCGAGGCCCTGTTCGGACAAGGCATCGGGTGTTCACCAGAGATGTTCCAGGTCACGGTCTTCATCTCTGGCGAAACCTGTGAAATCCTCGAAGCCCTTGAAGGTGTCCATGCCATCAGCACCATTCCAGTCATGTGCGCCTGTCGCGTCTTTGCCCCCGGTCAGGCCCTCTGAGCCATCTGCAGCATTGTCGGCACCTCGTCGGAGCCATCAACGCCTGCGATGCCGTCTGGGCCCAATTGACTGGTGGAGGTCCTTGTGGCTGTGGACCATCCGAGGAAGGCTACTTCTAAGTCTGTGAAGACTGACTGAGAAGAGGTGTACTCCTCTCCCAATGAAGGACTTCTTTAAGTCTCTTCAGGACATTTATGAGGACGAAGAAAGGTCCAAGGAGGCTCTTGGTCCTTTTGGTCTTCCATATGCTACTCCTGGTGTTCCTGAGTGTCTCATATCTAAAGAGAGTCAGATGGATGATCGGTGTTGATCTTTGATTGATGGCAGTGGACTTGACACTTCCCCCGAGATGGAGTTTGGCAAGCTGGATCCGGAGGATCATGCCGGCTCCTCTTAACAGAGACTAATGTCGAAAGTTGTGGTGTACCTGGGCTGGGTCAGCCCTCCGGTGCAGTTTGATCAAGATGATCTTACAGATATTTTGGACCAGGGTCCGTCCACTGTTCACGTGGCCTTGCAAAAGAGGGTGGCTGCTACTTGGAACAACCCAGAGACTATTCCGGCAGTGAACAAGTCATTAAATAAGAAATACTGCCCATCCACTAGTAACCCCGGCTACCTGTCCACACACCCACTCTGGAGAGTTTGGTGTTTCAGGCAGCTACGGCCACCTCGAAGCAGGCAGCGTACCCTACCATCCCTCCTGATAGAGATGATGGGAAGCACATGGATGGATGGATGGATGGATGGATGGATGGATGGATGGATGGATGGATGGATGGATGGGCACTCAAGGTATTTACTGCTGGGAGCATGGCGTTGAATTCGGCAAACTCCACCTGTCCCTTAGCAAAGTTTTCACACACTCTGGGATTGCATCTCTTTAGCAGCTGAGCATATTCCCGAAGGGGACGAAAGGGATGGCTTTCTAGCTATTGTGAAGGATGGCAAGGATGCCATGTGTGAATCCCTTCAGTCTGGGTTGGACACTGCAGATGGTGTCAGCAGGTCCGTGGCTACAAGCACTGTGATGCGCAGGTTTGCGTGGTTGCGGATGTCCGGGTTTGCACCTGATGTGCAGGCCCGTCTTCTCAACATGCCCTTTGATGGGTCTTATCTGTTTGGCAGCAAGGCTGACCTGAGCCGTGAGAAGTTGCAGACCTCCAAAGAAGCTGCCAAATCTTTGGGTGCAGCTGTACGACCTCAGCCTTTTTGCCTGAGGGGACAGCAATGGAGGGCTGGTTCCTTTCACTACTACTCCTCATCTGGAAGGGCGAGAGGGATGGCAAGTCAAAGGGGCCAACTTAAGTTTCCTCCTGGTGGTTGAGGTAGAGGTGTCCAAAGCCGCTCAAGCAGCAGCTTCTTTGCCATCAGGCACTGCTCCAGCCACTTCAAAACCGCTCTGAGGCCTTGTCTCATTGTTCACTGGTAGGGGGCAGGCTGTCTCTGCATCTAGAAGAATGGCGAGCCATTACGATTGCCCAAGGCTACTGCCTTACTCTTCTACGACGGCCTCACGACAATCCACCGGGGAAGCACCTTTGAGGGTTCCGGATCAGTTCCTTGTGCAGGAGATTTTGACCCAGCTAGAGAAAGGCACTATAGAACCAGTGCCTGTGGCAGAGTGGAACAAAGGTTGGTATTCCACATATTTTTTGATTCCAAAGAAGGACGAGGACTGAGACCCATCTTGGACTTACAATACTTGAACAAGTTCCACAGGAAGGACAAGTTCAGGATGGTCATTCTTTCGCAGATCCTTTAGGCCCTCCAACTTCAGGATTGGTTGGTGTCATTGGACCTGCAGGATGCCTTTTTTCATGTGCCGATCCATCTCAAGCAAAGAAAATACCTGAGGTTTGTGGTTGTCGGCTCGCACTATCAGTTTCGAGTCCTGCCATTTGGGTTGACCTCCACCCAGAGGGTCTTCACGAAGCTCATGATGGTGGTGGCATCGCATCTCAGGGGAGGGGGTGAATTCAAGTCTACCCCTACCTGGACGATTGGCTGATAAGGGCGCGTTCTCTCGAACAAGCTTTGGATCAGCTCAGCGTCACCTGCCACTTCCTTCACAAGCTGGGCTTCTCCCTCAATTTCAAGCAGTCACATGAAACACCTTCCGTACCTCTCTAGTATATCTGGCTTGTGTTGGACACATCCTTGGGGATGTGCTTGTCACCCAAGGTGAGGGCTCAACACATTCTCCAGATGTTCACTAAATTTCAACAAGCCCAGAGTCTTCCGGCTTTCGAGTTCTTAAGGTTGCTCGGCCTCATGGCGCCCTGCATTTTTCTGGTGCCAGAGGCCCGAATGCGATCCCTTCAGTGGGCTCTTTGGACTCAATGGTCGCCGTTCTCGGGCTATATGTCAGATCTCCTTCATGTTCCAGTCAAGGTCTCACAGGATCTTCTGTGGTGGGGCAGCGAGTACAATCTCATGAAAGGAGGGCCTTTTTGGCACCCATGGCTGGAGGTAACGGCAGTGACTGACGCTTCCCTCACAGGATGGGGAGCTCATGCCAACGATCTGACCATCAGCGGTCGTTGGTCTCCATCGGAGTCCAAACTACACATCAATCTTTTGGAGGTGAGAGCAATCAGGCTAGCACTGAAGGCTTTCCTGCCGTCTGTGCGGGGGAGAGGGGTGGGGGAGGTAGTCCTGATGATGACGAATAACACATTACTTCATGCAAGAGAGGAGGTGTAGGGTCACACCCGCTGTGCATGGAGGCATTGTATCTCTCGTTCTGGGGAATTCAGGAAGGAATCTCCCTGGCGGTGGTTCATCTGGCCAGAGGGGAGAATATGGTGGCAGAAGCTCTGAGCAGTCGGGGCGCAGTCTCCCACGAGTGGGCTGTAGCTCAGGAAGTCCTTCAAGAGATCTTCATCCTTTGGGCAACCCCGTAGGTGGACCTGTTCGCGACCGGTGCCAACCGCAAGTGCGAAAGGTACTGCTTGAGGGAATTTCCTCTGAAAGAAGGTCTAGGAGACTCGTTCGTCGCGGATTAGTTATTCTGGCTTGTTAGGGAGAATTCTCTGTTTAGGCTGAATTTCCTAACCTAGTGAGTCCCCCAGCAGCTTTGCTGGATTTTTGGGGTTTATTTTTTTCTCCTGCCAAGAGTGAGACTCTTGTACCCTCACTCTTGGGCATGATTTGAGTGTGTTTCTTTGAATCTAGATGTGTTTAATGGGCTATGGGGTCTTTTACCCCATAGGGCTTCATGTGTTTTTGTGATGTGTGTTACATAGCACCCTCAGTGCAGTGACACAAGGGTGTCATAGTGACCCCCCAGTATAGACTCCATACCCTGGGACTGACTACTGTCTCCCAGGGCATGTAAAGTCACCATTGACTTTACTAGTCTTAAATTCTGAACAGAACCAGTACAAACCATCATATTGTGGACGTACTGGCTGGGGCAATTCACTTGCTCCGGGGTCTGTTAGACGAGGGGCCACCTGATCTAGTTTTGGCTGGTGGCAGTGGATACTACTTTTTATATTCAACCGTGAATATTTTCCTATGGGATTTCCCATTGTTTTAGGCCACTACCTTTATTTAATTATTTACGGTAGCCTCGAACATGCCGCCGGTTTATTTAATTAATATTAATTCTCCGGTTGGTATTTTTTGCCAAAACTTGATTCTAAAATGGCGTTTGTGTTCTCTTCTGTGACTCCAACCCAAGTCGAGCCCTTTGTTCCACTTTTTGGCGGGCTTCTCCACAGAAGCCCTCCAAAGTGGTGCCACTCTGTCTGGGGTACTTAGGAGGGGTGGAGGGGAATTTAGGCACCCTGGACTGAGTTGCCTAGGCAACTAAAGTCGCACTCCGTCCTGATTGGCCCAAGTGGTGAGCCGGCCGGCTCACCACTCAGCATGTTTGAGTGACAGCAAAGGCTGAGTGAATGGGGGTTTGCTGCATAAAAGCAGGGCTTTGGGGACTGGAACTTCAGAAGTCGCCACAGGACCTAAGAATCCGACGAGGGAGAAGCTGAGCAGACCTGCCACGACACCACCACCGGTGGAGCCCTGCTGGACTGCCTCACCACTTTTCCCAACGACAGAGGAGATCTCCCGCCGGAGAGTCTTCTTCCTTTGACTGGTGAGGATAAACAGTTTCACTGCCTTTTCGCTTTCCCGACGTATCTCGTGGCCGCCTTGCCCCTGCCAAGCACCCCGGCAACCGGGATACCGCGTTTTACCACGACCACGAGACAAAGGTACCACCTTTAACCGGAAAACTCTGCGGCTGGTTTCTGCCCTGGTAGTGCAACGACCTTCATCTTTCCTCCAAGTCGAGATCTTCTCTTCTCCTGGACGACGACGCAACTTGCACCCACTACCAGGAACAACTGCCACCGCTGAAGGATCCTTCCCACTTAAGGTACCGTGTCCCACCTGGCTTCCCTTGCTACCAACTGTACGGGGTAGATTTAGCCCCCGGCTTTCGAACCTGGGTTAGCCTGGGACACCTAGGCTAAACTTTTCTAAGCCTCTCACAACTCTTTTCTGAACCCTCTGCAAGACTTTCTAAGCCTAGTGTAACTGTGTGATCTTGGGTGCATTTGTGCTCTGCTCTCTCTAAGAGTGGGCCCAGCCTTTGGACTTTGACTCACCAGTGACTTTTCTTTGCTCTCTGCCTTGCTAACAGTGTTCTGGAATCGTAGAGTGGTGTACCTCTTCCTATTCTGTCTTTTGCCCTCCCTTTTTCACAGACTTATTAGATTGCAATCTAGTTAAGCACTCACCTCTGTATGAAAATAAGTGGTGTTTTACTGTGATTTTCTAATAGGGAAAAAGGGGTGTATATATCATAATAGTAACTGTGTTTAGAATATTTTACAATAAGAGTGCTGGAGTGTTTCAACTGTGTGTTTTTAAATAAATAATTATATACTTTGATACCAAAGCTCTGGTCAGTGTTTGCTTGTATTATTGTATCTGAGTGCCTATTGAGTATACTTTGCATACTGCCTAACTCTTCTTGAGAGAAGTCTGACTGCTCAGCCACAGGTACCAGGTAAATCTGGGTGGTACAGACTGCCACCAAATGGGTTTACTGCCAACAGCTGTAGTCTTAAATCTTTTGCAGTGGTCCCTAAGGGAACTGCACAGGTTTCGGCCTAACATGGCTCCTGTAAGTGTTTCTTCCAATCCCCGTAATTCATCAAGTTCTCAGGAGGTTACGACGGTTCAGGACCCGCATGATCCTCATTGCTCCAGATTGGGCCAGGAAACCGTGGTACCGGGACCTTCTAGACCTGTCCATCTGTTCTCCAATTCGTCTTCTTCAAAGCGAGTATCTTATCTCATGAGAGGAAGGTCTGGTTCTCCATCCAGAGGTCAACACTCTCAACCTTCACGCATGGTTTCTGAAAGGTTGAGCTATAAGGATTGGGACCTCCCGGATGACGTGATGGAGGTGGTGTTTTCGGCCAGGTGGCCAGCAACAAACTCCCTGTACCATTGCCCTAAGTTTTGCGACTGGTGCCGAGGAAAGAATGTTGATCCTTTTCAGTGCTCAATTCCAGAGGTTCTCTCCTTCTTACTTTCTTTGACCCACAGGGGTCTTCAGGTGGGATCCATTAAAGGTTACCTGGCAGCGCTTTCTATCTTTAAGCGTTCGTCCGAGGACTGCTTCTATTTTAAGATTCCACTGATCACTCGGTTTCTGAATGGGCTCACAAATCTGTTCCCACTGTCGCCTTTTCAGGTGCTGGTCTGGGACCTTAATTTGGTCTTAAAGTGTTTGATGGGTGCTCCGTTTCACAAGGACAGGGTTGTATTGAGAGTACGTCCGTCCGTCCTTCCTACCGAAGGTAGTGTCAGAATTCCATTTAAGTCAGAAGGTGGTGCTCCCCGCCTTCAATCCTCCTACACTTCCTGGTAAGGACGAGGGAGACTCCATAGGTTGGATCCTGGGAGGACATTGAGCTTTTATCTTTATAGACTGTCCATGGTCAGAGTAGACAACCAGCTCTTTCTGGGGTATACTGGACACCGAGTGGGCCAGGCCGTTTCTAAGCAGACGTTGTCTAGGTGGATCATCCTCACTATTTCAGAATGCTACAAGGTTGGTGGGCAAGGACCCTCATGATGGCTTGAGGGCTCATTCCACCAGGGGCATTGCTACATCGACAGCCCTGCAGAGGGGTGTACCGGTAAAGAACATCTGTGATGTTGCAACGTGGTCTTCCATACACACGTTTGTTAAGCATTATTCCATGCATACTTCCCATGGTCAGGATGTTGCCTTTGGTACAGCAGTGCTTTACTCTGTCATTTAATTGGGTATGTCTAAATTCTTCTCCTTCCTCCACTCATGGATACTGCCTTGGGAGTTTGTCATAGATGAGGAATACGTTGGAGGACACTATCCATTTAAAAAACAAGTTACTTACCAACTGGTAACGTTCTTTTGTCTGGATCTTCCTCCAATGTATTCCCCATCGCCCTCCCAGCCTACCCCTCTCCAGAATTTCCCATGCCATTACAGTTTTCATTCCCACAAGGCTAAGTACAGTCGATGCTGTATTATGGGCATGTGTTCCACACCTTGTGAGGGAGGGGGGGGGGGGGTAAATGAACTGAGGCTACGGGCGCCGTGCGTGCTACTTATAACATCCAATGACGTCACCCTCGACAGAGGCCTTCGAGGGACATCGACTCGACGCAGGGCGCCCTCTGCCAAAAGAATTTCCAAAGCAGCACAGCTGTCGACATTTCATGTCATAGATGAGGAATACGTTGGAGGAGCATCCAGTTGAAAGAACGTTACCAGTTGGTAAGTAACTTGTTCATCTCTTGCCCCACCACCACTGTGATGGAGCTCCTTCTGTCACTGGCCTCTTCAATTTGCCACAGTGAAAAGAGTATTTGGTGGCCCTGTCTGTATTCAAGAGATCCCCCAGACCAAGGTTCATTTTTCACCATTCCGGTCATGGCTCAGTTCCTGAAGGGCCTTCTCAATAAGTTTCCGCCAACCCCCTTTGTTGTCCCAGATTGGGATCTTAATCTGGTTTTGACCTGTTTGGTAGCGGCTCGTTTGAGCCTATGCTTTTGTTTTCTTTGCTGCTGTTGTCTCTTAAAATTGCCTTTTTGGTCGCAATCACGTCTGCCGCCCCCTATCGTTATTCCTCCCATTCCATGACCCAGAAAGCCTACATACGCCATTCGCTGGCCTATGGCATTGGATGACAGTGTTGTCGTCTCCCACAGGCCAGGACGCAGATGCCCAAGCAGGCTTAGACGGGCTGTGCATACGGGTCCCCACTTTCACACCCCAGTGGGTAGACCGGCTAACAAACTTTGTCGTCAAGTGGAAGACCATCACCATGGACAAATGGGAGCTGGACTTTTTCATTGGGGACACCCTGGAATTACAACACAGGTTTCCTTGCATTCCTCCTGTGGCACGTCAAGAACTTCAAGTGGCCCAACTGCTGCAGGAGGTACAGGCTATGCTAAGAAAGGGGCAATAGAGCCTGTCAATCAGCACCTCTGGGGCTCCCGAGTGTACTCCAGAAACTTTTAAGTATGAACAAAGTCAGGAGTATGAAGGCCAATCCGACAGTTTAGACTCCTCAACATGTATTTGAAATCCCAGAAGTTCAGCATGTGCTTGACCAGCTGGCTGAGGGGGATTTCTTAGCGACCTTGCACCTGGAGGACACATACTTTCACATCCCCACTCATCCAAAGCCCACACCTGACAGTCGCATGCCAGAGGCCTCTGGCTCACAGAGGAAAAAGACCTTTGCATCAATGTCCTGGAATGCCGGGCAGTCTTCTGGGCTCTAAAATCATTCCTACCTCAACTACGGGGGAAGGCGGTGAAGAGCTACCTGGTCAACAACACTGTCACCATGTTCTACATCCAGAAGTAAGGCGACATGCGCTCTCCTTCACTCTCCCAGGAGGCTCAGTCCTTGTGGCACTAGGCCATTCTTCAGGACATGTTTCTCATGTCATTCCACCCGGCAGACCCCAAGAACCCCATTGCGGGCTCTGCCACGAGTGGGAGCTTAGTGGGGATTAAGTATCTTTTCTCTTGAGCAAGTGGGGTCGCAACGGCAGCCAACTCAAAGTGCCAGAGGTTCGCCAGGTTTCCTCAGCGAGGGGACCTGGGGATGCCTTCTTGTTCCCATGGGAGGGGCTCTTCCTGTACCTCTTCCCACTGATCCGGCTACATGTGAACACACTCCGACAATATAATTGCATGATAGTCATTCCTGTGTGGCCACAGCAGATCTGGCACCCAGACCTGCTCTGTCAGTGGCTCTGTCCATCTGGCTTCCTCCACTTCTCAATCTTCTCTACAGAGTAAACTGAACAGTACTCCACCACAACCCAGCGTCGCTGAGCCTCACGACATAGCTCCTGAAGCCTCATAGTTTGGACTTTATTCCCTGCCGCTGGAATGCAAGAAGATCCTAGCCAAGACCAGGGCTTTCTTTACGTAGTCATGCTACAATCACAAGTGGAAACTCTTCTCAGTGTTGTGCAGGACTTCGAAAATTACACTGCTGCGAGTCACGGCTCTGCAGCTCCTTCAGTACCTGCTTTCCCTGGTCAAGACTGGACTGACTCATGCCTCAATCAAGGTCCATCTGGCTTCCATATCCCATTACACCAGGGTGCGGGGTTAGCCATTCCTATGGTCACACTGGCTCCTCAAGGAGTTCTTCAAAGGCCTCTTCAGGAATTTTCCACCAGTGAAGGCTGCTGTTCCAGCTTGGGAGCTCAACGTGGTTTTGACCAAGCTCATGGGGGACCCCATTTGAACCAATGCATCAAGCCCCTACGAAGTTTCTCTCGTGCAAGAAGTCTTTCTTCGTGGTCATCACCTTGGCTGGGCTCCTCGGTCAGGCACTCTCCTGCAAGCAGCCGTACTTGTGTTACCACGCTACGAAGGTGGTTCTGCAGACCCACCCCAACCTTATGCCAAAGGTTCCATCAGAATTCCACCTCAACTAGCCTTTGGTTCTGCCAGTCGGCTTCCCGAACCCATCTACACCCGTGGAAAGGACATTTCATTTGCTGGACGTTGCTAGTGCATTGAAGTTTTATGTGGCACGCACAAAGGACTTTCTGAAGACATCTGAACTCTGTGAATTTCGAAACTGTGAATCACGGGAAGGGCCTGTCTAAGGCTTCCATAGCCAGTTGGCTCTCCGGCTGCATCATGCACTGTCATCGACTGGCGAGCAGGCTGCTGCCAAGCCAGCCAAGAGCACATTCCACCAGAGCCATTGCAGCAACGACAGTGTTTCTCTCTGGTGTGCTCCTGCTTGCCATCTGCAAGGGTTGCTATTTGGAGGTCCACGCACTCCTTCATGAGGTTATACTGTGTCGACGGGGATTCCAGGTTGGCCAAGCGGTGCTACGCAACCTGTTTGTTTGAGCTGGGTATGTTCCAGTGATTAAGTGTATTGCTTCTGTTGAGTCTTGCCATCTCCTGTGGTTGTGTATATGTACGGTTATGTAATCGTATTCATGAGCATATGCATCCTTGCCAGACCCCATGCTGGAGAATGAACAAGTTACTTACCTGTAATTCCTGTTCTCCAGCATGGGTCTGGCATGATTTCACATGCCAACCCTCCCTCCTTCCCCTCTATGGCTCTTCTTGGTTCAAACTTCCACTTTACATGCTCTACCAAATCTGAAGATGGCCACCAGGGGTGGAGCTAAGAGAGAACTGTCATTGGATGGGGCCAGTATGACCCAAAGGACAGCGATTGGTTATAGAGGAGAAATGCAGTCTTCGGGCTAAAGTGAAACTGCTTTTCTTTTTTTACCGAGTATTCCCAGCCTGTTGGGGATTATTCATAGCATGTGAATCCATGCCACACCCATGCTGGAGAACAGGAGTTACAGGTAACTTGTTCCTTACCTCAACAAGAGGGGTAACGTTGTCCCCTTGACTCGGTGCAGAGAAGCATTGCGATTGTGGTTTTGGGCTCTCGAGAACAGTCGCGGCCCATCTGGCCAGCAAGGTAAACATTCCAGCGGATGCATTGAGCAGACAGTCATCAGCCTCCCACACTTAACATATCCAAATACATTCTTTCACCCTTTGAGGAAACAATGCTGAACAAAGGACTTTCCTTTGCACCGACAAGCTCTGCTAACCTAACAGAAGCACACCTTGACCTCTTCAAGCACACCAGAAAATTGAAACTTAATTTCTTTTTCGCCAAACAAATAACTTGGGCAAAGACAAGGCTAGACAAACCACCAATCGGCAATGTCAGTTTGAACACACACACCGCCTTGTAAACCTGGAAGACTGAGTTGACAATGTGGGACCTTCCAAACGTGACATCATACAAGAAATCGAGAACAAAAACATGAACATTCCAGAACTAAAGAGAAAATCAAGATTCACGCCTAATCTTCAGGGTGACAATGCCATTCACATCCTTCAAAAAACGGTCACATGTGGCTTGCACAAACTAGAGGACTCCGCAAGTAAAACTAGGAACAGAAGACACAATAATCTTAATACAGAAGAATTACAAGCACTCAAGACAAACTCCAGTATCATCATCAAGGAAGCAGACAGAGGTGGAAATATTGTTATTCTGGATAGGCTGGACTATATTAAAATGGCAGTGACCCACTTGGAAACTCTGGGTTGTTAAGAAATGCTGGCATCAGACCCCACCACCACAATTGCCACATAAGTTAAAGATCTAATTAACAAATGGTACAAATGAGGCCTACTAACAAGCCACAAGCTGAGTTTCTTAAGAACCGACCATCTGCCGATAACCACAATCTATGTTTTGCCCAAAGTACATACAGCTTTTACACTAATTGGAGGGCAGACTTATACTAAGAGGTAATGGCTGGGTGAATTAATCAATCACTAAGTACATGAATAATGTTCTAGAAACTGAGGTACCCAAGATTCCAACATACATCAGGGACAAAATGCACTCCCTACTAAGCTTGCAATGAATCAAGTGGAAATCAGGGTACTTACTTGTGACCCTAGACGTCAAGTCCTTATACACATCAATTGACCACACGCTAGCCTTGAAAGCCATAGACGTTACATACTCCAAAGCTTCAGCGTTTTTTTATTCACATCTGGAAATGACCAAGGAACTTTTGGAATTCACATTAACTAAGTAGGTCTTCCTGTTCACCGGTGTATACTACCGCCAAACAAAAGGGATTGCGATGGGTGCCACGTACGCACCTTCAGTGGCCAACCTCTTCATGAACCACTATGAACAAATGTTTGTCCTTGCTAACCCGGACTTCACCTGCCACATCTACAAATGATATTGGTACATAGATGATATACTGATTATCTGGTTGGGTGCATCTGACCAACTCTGTTTTCAAAGAATACCTCAATACAAACTCCTTTGGAATCAAAGCTATGACACCATTGATTTCCTGGACATCAGAATCAGTATAGACGCTGAAGGCCTCCACACCACAACCTACAGAAAACCAATTTTAGGCAGAAACCTGTGCAGTTCCCTAAAGAACCACTGCAAAAGGCTTAAGACTACAGGTGTTGGCAGTAAACCCGATTGGTAGCAGTCTGTACCACCCAGATTTATCTGGTAGCTGTGGCTGAGCAGTCAGACTTCTCTCAAGAAGAGTTAGGCAGTATATAGAGTATACACATTAGGTAGTAAAATACAGTACCACAAGCAAACACTGACCAGAGCTTTGGTATAAAAGTATGTAATTATTTATTTAAAAACACACTTGTAAAAATACACTGGCAGTAATATGTCAAGCAAGTTCAAACACAGTCATTAGAAATATATAGGCCTCCCTGGTTAATTATTCAACAAGTCTTAGGAAAAGAACACCACTTATTATCAAATACAGAGGTGAGCGCTTAACCAAGATGGCACTCCAATAATTATTTAAAAAGGGAGGGGAAATGCAGAATTAGAAAAGCACACCATACCAACACTTTTAAAAGAACCACAGCAAGTCAAGAAAGGCAGAGTCTACTGTAGAGAAAGAAAGTTCATAGGCCAGGCCCACTCTTGGAGAGAGCAAGGCGGAATGTGCCCAAGATCACACAGTTGAAGTACACTTTAAAAGTCTTTGGAGATAATTCAAAAGGAGTTGGATCAGTTCAGAAAAGTTAGTTAACAGGTCCCAGGTCACCCCAGAATAGACAGTCAAGGATTTTCGGGACACCTTGAACAGTCTGTTGCAAGGGAGACCAGGCGGGACACAGTACCTGAAATGGTGAGAAAGCTCCAGCGGAGGCAGTTGTTCCTGGCAGTGGGTGCAAATCGGTGCTTCGTCCAGGGGAAGAGAAGGTCTCGACGTGGAGGAAAGCTGGAGGTCGTTGCACTGCCAGGGAAGAAACCAGCCGCAGAGTTTCCCGGTTAAAAGGTACTACCCTTTTATTTGTGGTAGTGGTGAAGCGTGGCTATCTGGCCGCCGGGGTGCTTGGCACGGGCGATTCGACCACGAGACGATCCAGGAAGGCAAAAGAGGGCGAACTGGTTAACCCCACCAGTTCAAAGGAACAAGACTCTACAGGATGAAGATCTTCTCTGTCATCAGGAAGTGGTGAGTCGGTTCAGCAGGGCTCCACCGGTGGTGTCGTCGTTGCAGGTCAGCTCAGCTTCTCCCTCTTCGGATTCTTTGGTCCTGTGATGACTTCTCAAGTTTCAGTCCCCAAAGCCCTGCTTTTATGCAGAAAACCCCCATTTATCAGTCCTAGCTGTCACTCTAACATGCTAAGTGGTGAGCCGGGCGGCTCACCACTGGGCCAATCACACAAGAGTGCGACTTGAGTTGCCGAGGCAACTCAGTCCAGCGTGCCTAAACCCCCCTCCCACACATCCTGTGGACCCAGACAGAGTGGCACCACGTTTGGAGGTTTCTATGCAGAAGCCCGCCAAAAAGTGGAACAAAGGGCTCGACTTGGGTTGGAGTTACAGAGGCGAACACAAACGCCATTTTAAAACCAAGTCCTGGCAAAAAGACCCAACCGGGGAATAAATATTAAATAAATAACCCAGCAGTATATTTAACATTGCACCAAAAAAGTGGTGCGTTTAAAATGAATGGGAAAATCCCATAGGAAATATTCCAGTGGAATATTTCGCGTGGTAACCACTGCCACCAGCCAGAAACTCGACAAGGGGGGACTGCACAGTTCCCCCTGGAAAAAACAGACCCAGGGGAAATCTAATTACCCCTTGTTATGGAGAATTCTCCGTTTAGGCTGAATTTCCTAACCTAGTGAGTCCCCCAGCAGCTTTGCTGGATTTCTGGAGTTTGTTTTTTTCTCCTGCCAAGAGTGAGACTCTTTTTTTCCCCACTCTTGAACATGATTTATGGTGTTCCTTTGACTGTTAATGTGTTTTATGGGCTATGGGGTCCTTTACTCCACAGGGTCTCATGTGTTTTTACTATGTGTGTTACACAGCACCCTCTGTGCAGTGACACAGGGGTGTCATAGTGACACCCCACCATAGACTCCATACCCTGGGACTGACTACTGTCTTCCAGGGCATGTAAAGTCACCATTGGCTTTACTAGTCCCAAATTATGAACAGAAAGCAGTACAAACCATCATATTGTGGATGTACTGGTCGGGGCAATTCGATTGCCCCGGGGTCTGTTAGTCGAGGGGGCACGTCTCCGTCCCCCCTGATCGAGTTTTGGCTGGTGGCAGTGGATACTACTTTTTATATTTGACCGCGAATATATCCCTATGGGATTTTCCCATTGTTCGAGGCTACCAATGTCAATCTGGAAAAGTGAATACCCTTCATTTGAATGACAGACGTAACTTGATGGCCGAAGGCCAACCGTCTTATGCACAGAATTATAGAAATACAGACTGCTATGCTTGACCAACAAGCGGCCATTTTAAACATAGCAAGAATCGCCATTTTGCTTGTTAACCATTGCTCATTGCTTTCTGTCTAAACTGCTTTGCAGCTTGCAATTCGTGCAAATTCTGCTTACTCTGCTCAACTGTTAACATTGTTGTCTGAATATGAAAGGGCAAGGTCGCGGGACTGAGGAGTTCGTTGAAACTCCTCATGAGTAGCCCAGAAAGGAATGCCCACGCTCCCTCTCTGTAGCCTTGAGGGAGAGCTGCAGGGCATTTATTCATTTCACAGCTGCCAGCCAGTCTCGTACTGTGGTAGAATATGTTAGAATAAAGCAGCTAAAGGCTTGAATTATGCTCTTCTTACGGCGCAAAACCCTTTAGAGCGTGTCGGCTCCCAGGACACGAATAGTACCTCATAGATAGCAAAGCTTGGAATGTGGCTCTTCCCCCGTGTGCAGCTTGCTTCCAAGAACAGAACCACCGTGTTCTGTTCAACAACTAGAAGATGCCTCCACACTTTCTAATTGCACATTGTTACTAGAATAGACATCGAAAGGGGCATAATTGTCATACCCGTCGGAAATGTCCATCATCATCCCGAGTTCAAAGAAACTTAATAAAGGGGGGTGTTAAACATGACATACCTGATTGTATGATATGCATTTTGTATATATGTAACTGATGTATGTAATTTGCTCTCTTGCGTCCCTCGAGGTCTAGAAAACTCACGTCGCGGGGCGTGAGACCACAGTTGGCCAATTGGGACTATTTTTGCTTGCAATTAACCCTAGCATTGGGAATTTGAACCTCGTGTCTGGCGCATCTTTTCGTGTATGGTTATTGCCTTGTTTCCATATCTCGAGGGACCCCTAGGGGCCCCTTTCACCAACTTTAATTATTTAATTCTCATAGCCTCGAACATACCGCCGGTTTATTTATTTAATATTAATTCGCCGGTTGGTATTTTTTGCCAGGACTCGATTCTAAAATGACGTTTGTGTTCTCTTCTGTGACTCCAACCCAAGTCGAGCCCTTTGTTCCACTTTTGGCGGGCTTCTCCACAGAAACCTCCAAAAGTGGTGCCACTCTGTCTGGGTACCACAGGGGGTGTGGGAGGGTGTTTAGGCACCCTGGACTGAGTTACCTTGGTAACTCAAGTCGCATTCTTGTGTGATTGGCCCAAGTGGTGAGCCGGCCGGCTCACTACTTAGCATGTTTGATTGACAGCTAGGCTGAGTGAATGGGTGTGTGCTGCATAAAAGCAGGGCTTTGGGGACTGGAACTTCAGAAGTCGCCACAGGACCTGAGAATCCGACGAGGGAGAAGCTGAGCCGACCTGCTACGACGACACCACCGGTGGGGCCCTGCGGAACCGACTCACCACTTCCCGACGACAGAGAAGATCTCCCTGCTGGAGAGTCTTCTTCCACTGACTGGTTGGCACAACCAGTTTACCTTCTTTTCCTCGCATCCCAGGACGTCTTGTGGTCGAATTGCCCGTGCCAAGCACCCCGGCAACCGGATAGCCACTTACCACTGGACTGCGAACAAAAGGACCGCTCCTTTCAACTGAGAAATCCGCGGCTGGTTTCTTCCCTGGCAGTGCAACGGACGCCTGTCTTCCTCAACGACGAGATCCTTTCTTCCCCCGGAGGAAGCACCGACTTGCATCCGCTGCCATGAACAACTGCCCCCACTGGAGTATTCTCACCACTTTAAGGTACAGTGTCCGCCAGGCCTCTCTTTCTAAAGATTGCTACAAGGTAATAATAATAATCCCTTAACCTTCTGGACTGGGCTGGCCACCTTGACCATCTAACTGGTCCCTTTCTTTTGGTCCAACTCTTTCTGAGCCTTCTCGAGACTTTGGTGCACTTTTCAACCATGTGACCTTGGACACATTTCGTTCTGATCCTCTTAAAGTGGATCCGGTTTTCTGAACTCTAACTTCACGGTTTGACTCTGCCTTCCGGTCTTGCTGTGTTCTTGTGAAAGTGTTGGGATCTGTTTCAATTTATACTCTGCCTTTCTCTCCCTTTTAAAACGAATTATTAGAGTGCCATCTGCGTTAAGTGCTCACCGCTGTCTGAAAATAAGTGGGGCTTTACTTCTTTTAGTGACCGTGTTTTTGAACTGCTTAATATTAGTGCCTGTGTGTTTTATTAGATGTGGTTTTAAATCAATAATTATATCTCTTTTACACCAAGCTCTGGTTAGTGTTTGCTTGTTCTACTGTGTTCCTATTGACCTATTTTGAATACTCTGTATACTGCCTAACTCTTCTTGAGGGAAGTCTGACTGCTCAGCCACAGCTACCAAATGAATCTGTGTGGTACAGACTGCTACCAAGTGGGTTTACTGCCAAACACCTGTAGTCTTAAATCTTTTGCAGTGGTCCCAGAGGGAAATGCACAGGTTTCTGCCTAACACCCCTACCAGTACTTCCACAATATGATGGTTTGTACTGGTTCTGTTCACAATTTAAGACTAGTAAAGTCAATGGTGACTTTACATGCCCTGGGAGACAGTAGTCAGTCCCAGGGTATGGAGTCTATGTTTGGGGGTCACTAGGACACCCCTGTGTTACTGCACAGAGGGTGCTGTGTAACACACTTACCAAAAGCACATGAAACCCTATGGAGTAAAAGACCCCATAGCCCATAAAACACATTACAAAGTCAAAGGATATCTCAAATCATGTCTAAGAGTGGGAGAAAAAGAGTCTCACTCTTAGCAGGAGAAAATAAAATAAACCCCAATAATCCAGCAAAGCTGCTGGGGGACTCGCTAGGTTTGGGAAATTAGCCTATACAGAGAATTCTCCCCAACAGTTCTAAATGCCAGTATCACTCTGCACACCCTGCTGATGAAGAGGATTTCGAGATCTGCTGAGCAGGAACAATATATGAGATGAGGAAACTGTAGGATTAAAATATCCATTAGGAGCAGATCTAAGAAAATATATGTGGAATTGTTTTGCATGACCAGACATCCCTTTTAAGGCCAATAGCTACTGTGCGTTGGTGCTTCCATATGGCTAACTGGATGGTATCATTTATCAGAATCTGCTGTAGATCTGAGAAACCATAATTTAGTGCCAAACTTGTTGAAACATTTTTGAGACGTGGAAAAGGGTTGTAATTATATTGAAATAATGAAAGAATGTCTTAAATCCAAATGTACTTAATGGTACCCTCTGCCGTTTGCCCACAGTCACAAAATGATATACTGAGATGGAGTAAGGACTTACAAGTAATCATCTTTCTATGGATTCTTCTCCCATAGATTCATCATCTTGATAGAGCACCCCCTCAGCGCCAGCTGCTTGCAAAGATTTGACAGGATGGGTAGTGCAGGCAAGTGTCATGTCCTCAATCTCTGCAAACCTCAACCTTGCCACTCTCGACTACGAAGGGGACGTCGGCAATGCATGTACGGCCCCACCTTTTTTCCGCCCCATGCAAAGCAGCTAAGAGACTCAAAAACCAGGAAAGTACCTTCAAACACATTTGTTTCTGGTAAAGCACAGGCATAAATGGGCATTACTTCTACAAGCTCTTTTTTTTATTTTAACAACGCAATGTGTCAAATCTTCCTATATGACTCACTCACAAAGGAGGAAAAGTTCAATTGTAGTGGCGTTCAAGTTAAGCAAGCTTCCATAGCTAGGGAGGGAGGGAGTTGAGGAATACCCATAAAGAACCCAAATTGGAGAAGAACCCATAAAAAAAGCAGCATAGATTTATTTGTGCATGGGTAACGGGACCTGGCGAAGGCCGGTGTGCAGCCAGCAGCACCTCTAAAACGGCGGGATGGAAGCCTAAACCAGTAAGCTCTGTAACGCCACTGTGCCAAAGCAGCCATTCATGGCCTGGGCCAAATCTAGACTAGACTACAGTGTTTGGAAAAGGTTTGAAGGGACGACCATGTCGCTGCTTGGGAGATTTCAATCATAGAAGTAATGCATGACATGGGTTTTACCACGCTTCAAACCTTCTCCATTTGCACGGGTAAATGGATCTGGTGGAAGGTCTAAGTGCAGCTAACAGCACCTTGAAAACCTCACCCTTCACGTCCCAGTCCTCATAACTCAGCCACTCAAGAGCCACACATATAGATCGAGAGACCTAGGATTCGGGTGGAGTCGAAATAAGATTTCCAGCCTCAGAGGAAGCCAGCGAGATGGGCCAAGGACCAGCTACAGAAGGTCAGGTTACCAAGTACTCCTCGCCCAATCCAGGGGGCGGGGGGTACTAGGACCAGGCAGGCCCAAAACCTGCTGTGAACACACTGGATGACCAGAATCAGTGGAAACACATAGTGGAGGCCGGAGGTCCACTCCCGCTGGCAGAACTGTTGCCCTTCGAGTTGTCTTTTGTCGCAAAGAGGCACATGGATGGGTGCAGCAAAGGGTACAAATCTCTGCTAGGACCTCCGAACATATCTACAGCTCATGAGATAGGGTTGCTCAGAGTGTCCGCCATCTCATTCTCCGCCCCTGCAAGATGGGATGCAGAGACAGATCTTGTTCTCTAGTATCTAGAACCATAGCCCAATGGCCTCCCTTCACCCCAGTTTGTTGAGAAAGACAATGGTCAATGTGTTGTCTGTAAGTAAAGTTGTCTGGGTAGAGATGTCCCAACCATCTGGAAGGACATGTGTGAATATATCACTTAAAGTTTACATGCATACATTCATTTTCTCAACATACTTTTTACATAGATATTCCATGGTTCATTCCTTCATACTGAATTCCATATTTTACAGAAACATGGTTATGTGTAAAAAACAATAAGTATTTATCAGAGACATATTTTTTTAAATGTAAACCTTCAAGTGAAATATACACAAGTCCTTCCAGATGTGTGGGACATCTCTACCCAAACATTCTTAGACAGATGTTTCACTCCACTGGGGAGGTGTTTTTTTTCTGGCTACAGGACCAAATAACTATTTAGAACCAGAATATCTATGTATATGAAAAACACAGGACCCATCTTAATTCAGAGGTGCCCACTCAATCCCTAAATTCTGTCTGTCAGAACCAGGACATGTTCCCCTTGAGGGAAGGCGGAAAAAGATGCCAGGGCTAGCCTGACCGCCTGCAGCTATAACAAGTTGATGTGCCAGCAGCATACCACCTGGGGCCAAAGTCAGCTCCCTATCAGATACCTGCGGTCAACAGCCCAGCCCTTCAGGGAAGCATCTGTGACCAGCTGTGCCTCGGACCAAGATGGTGAAAAGGGCTCTCCCATCATGACACTCACCCTATTGGTTTACCAAGAGACGTTGCAATCAGCTGTCCTCAATATCTGAAGACATCTGACATTTCGCTGAAATATTGTGACCATTGACTGCTCAGAAGCCACTGACGGGATCGTATCAGAAGCATGTCCCCTGGCACCAAGAAAATGCAGAATGCCATGAGACTTACGAGGCAGATGCTGGCAGACTATTGTAGTTCTGGAACAGTGTCACCCTCTGTCTGATGCTGGTGACTCTCCCATCAGGGAGAAAAGCCTTCCTTGCCCAAGTGTCCAGGACATTTCCGATAAATTGGAGCCTCAATATTGGATTGGTGTGGGACTTCCGCAAATTTAGGGAGAAGTCCAAGCTGTGAAGCAATGAGCAGGTGTCCTCGATCTGTCTCGAAATGTACTCTGGGAATCAGTCAGCGCAAGTATGGGAATACAAAGATGTTGGATCTCCTGAGGTGCACCTCCATCACAGCCATCACTTGGTGAATACCCTGGTAGTGGAGGTCAGGTCACAAGGGGAGCACTTTGAACTTATGAATTATGAGGAGCATCCCCAATGACAAACCTTAGGAATAACCTTTGCCTCCGGTGGATCAGACAAGAAAATGGGCACCCTCAAGGTCCAGTGACACTAGCCACTCCCGCCCAAACCTTTCTCTTTCTCCATGGCTGGACCCTCCTCCACTGTGCCCTTCATCATAAGGGCTTTTAGTGCCTGCGGATGTTCAGGTTCCGGCTGTCCAGTGCTCTTCTGAGAAACGAGAGGCAATATCACAACTTGGGCAACTGAATGACTCCAGCATTGGAGGTAAACTCCTTCCACCTGTCCCAATGTCCAGAGACATCTTCCTCCAACCGGAGCAGCATGGAGGGAGAGCTTATAAGGGCTGCGCAGGAGCCCCTCAGACCAATTAAGACTAACTTCGATACCACCCTTGCCCCAGCAGGGGCGTGAAAAATCTTTGTCCCCGATTAAGACAGCTGGGACCTATTTATGAAGGAGGTATAGCGCATTAAAATCTCAGCCCCGGGAGACAAAGGAAAATAACTGCTTGGCGGGTTGCAGGGCCGCCAGTCGCAGAGATTTCGCAGAGAGGTTGGACTCTAAATAGACTCATTGGCCTTTGGCGGAACAGGTCCTTACCATCGAAAGCCATGTCTGATAGCTTAGCATGTACATTCGGGAGAAGCCCCATCAAACTGGCATGACACCTCCTTGCCATGGTTTAATATGTCCATAAAACCCATGTCTCCCCTCCGAAATGGTTTTCCACGATATGTAGGAGCACTTAATGAAATCAAAGGTGGCATTGATAGCCTTTAGTGCCATAGTCCCCAATGCAAAAACTTTCCTTGAGAGAGTCTTCTTCGACTCTCTGCATATAGGGAGGTTTGATGGTGCCTGCCTCAAGTTCACGGTTGCGGCCTGCCCACCAGTCCTTCGGGGTTCGGCTAGGTTGTGCGGAATGATAAACCACCTCTTGCCGGCTTGTACTTTTTTTTCGTAAGGTAGTGGTCAATCATGGGCATTGATATAATATGAAATATGATACAATTTATAACGCACCTGTACACAAGTGTTTCTAAGTTCGACAAGACAAGGGAGGGAAGACGGAGTGAGGACAAGACAAACTATCTTACTAGGACTTGTGTCATTCAGATCGTGCAAGTGCAACAATGCAAAGTGGAAGGGGGGGGGGAAGTTCCAGGGAGAGGGAAGGGGGAAGTGCAATCAGGGAAGTATTGCTCCGAGTAAGTGCAGCCAGGGCAGCGTAGCCATGGGTAATTGCAGGGGGGCAGGGGACTGCAGAGATTACACTTACAGCCCCCTAAATGCATGGTAGGCCCGGAGGCAGTGCAGGAGAGACTGATCATGGAGGAGCCTGGTACCCTGTGAGACTCTTAGGGAAGCCAAGCAACCAATCGGCAGACAGGTAGGTCAGCAGGGGAGGGAGAGAGAGAAAGCAGGAGAAAAGGAAGGTCTTTAGCCTCTTCCGGAACTTCAGGTGATCCGGCTCAAGTTTGAGAGGGTCAGGGAGGCCATTCCAGAGGCAAGTACATGCAGAGGAGAAAGCAATCTACCCCCTCCCCCGCCACTCTCTGCCTGGAGAGTTGGAGGTAGCTGAGTGAAGGGCTTGAGAAGGAAGGTATTTTGGAACAGAGTTGGATGTAGTGCGGGCATCAGCCCCAGAAAGTCTTATGGATGATGCAAAAGATCTTGAACTTGATCCTTGCAGACACTGAAAGCCAGTGGAGAGATTTCAGGGCTGGAGAGATACAGTCCCTGGGCTTGAGGCCAAGCATAAGTCTTGCAGTCCTGTTCTGGATTAGCTGCAGAGGGCAGAGAGTAGAGGAAGGTAGATTGAGAAAGAGGTCCTATAGACTAATGTTGCAACTGAGTCGGATATTGCTGCGTTGAAGGGCGGAGCACTCTCCGACTGCAGTCCCTTGTCCTGGATGTCCATCAGGTCATACCATTGTAGAGGCCTGGCTGGGGAGTGAAGGCCGAGGGTCACAACCACATTTCTATATTGAGTGTTCAGACTAGCGTAAGGTGATGCACTTTGCATGGCTACGTCAGGGGATGTGTCCAAACCTCTCAAGTAATGCATCCAGACACTAGTTTTAGAAGAACCGACTGGTCAGCGTGAAGGCATCATGAAGTAAGACAGACAACATAATCAATTTTCTTAAAATAAATGGTTTATTTCTCAAATGTCAGGATGAGTTAGGCCTAACTTGCCCTATACTAAAGTGGGATTTCCCTACCTAAAAGAAACTAAGGATAGTCTGTGCCATAAAGTTCAACTCAAAAGTCAGTATGTGTCCAAAATCTAACCTATACTTGCCCTCACAACTGAAGATATACAATGTGTACGGATATCAGCAACCAAAGAAACAGTGTTCAAAATAAAGTTCTGCGCTTCTTCCAGATCCAGGCTTGCTCTCAGCTTCCCCTTCCACAAGTTCGAAACAGTTCACAAAGGTCTTGCAGTTCCCCCTCCTGCAAGAAGGAAACTGTCCTAGCTTCAAATTCAGTTAGTTCATCGTAATCAGTTCTCAATATTGCTTCCAAAACCACTTTTTAACCTTGTAGGCTTTGCAACAATTCACTTGCTTTCCTCCTTCAGCTACTTCAACACTTGTTAGGCAAAACAGCTTCAGCCTCTTGACATTCCTTGGTTCACTCCAATAAGGGGTTACTTGACGTTGGTGCAGTTGTCAGACCACACGGCCAATCTATCAATGGTCACGCAACCGATAACCCTTGGTACTTTGTAACGTTCACAGATTCTCATTGGACTTCCTTGCTAAAACACAGGCTTCCTCTCTGCCTCTGTCCCATTGGGCTATATGTACTTCTGTTTCACTTTGACAGTCTCGGACTCTGCCAATACGTGACTTCCACACAACTCACTTTGTGGCGTCTCTTCCTGGTCACCACCTTGATTTTACACTATCCAATAGCGCATATCCGTTATTTTTCACTTGCTTCACAAGCTCTCATCACTGGTTTTCACTTGGCTTACACTTTCACGTAGTTCATATAGGATTCTTGCTTATTTTGACTTTGTTCGTAAATGCACATCACTTTCTTTTCATTTGTGTGGTATTTTTATATATTTTGCATATTTTTTCCTTAGTTTGGTATTCAACAACACATTAAGTACTTTGCAGCTTGCTCTGTATTCAATAATTCCCATTCATTCTCCAGATCCATTCATTACAGGTTTTCACTCCGTCGGCATCTTCCTTTGCCCACAACAAGTCCTTGGAGCACCCCCGCATGAGTGAACCCTCTCCGTCGTTCAGCGGTTCGCCTCTTCCGAACCTTCCTGCTGCTGTCGGCGGCATATTGGAAGCTTCTGTGTCCCCCAACTCCAGATGCGGGGCATGCGGCTCAGGGATCTGCAGTGCTCTCGACATGCTTGCGGCCTGTCCTGGCATGGCCACAGCGTCTTTCTAGCAATTCTGCAGTGCTCAGTGTCCTTTTTACCGGCCCCACTACAGCCTGCTCCGAATTGGACTGCTGCGTCCTGCTACCCCGGCAAGTCTCTTTCCAGGCGTGTCTTCCTTCCATTTATGCACCTGTAGCTTTTCAATTGGCTGCAGGTGCAAGTCCTTTGACTGTCCATAAATACATTTGTCAATGGGACACAGCTGACCATTATGGTGGTTTTCCACAGTCCTCTTCATCGTCCAAGTATCAACGTGGTGTACATAGATGGGAGTGTGCATTAATCCTAGTCGCGTGTGTGTGTGTGTGTGTGTAAGACCGGTAACAACCTACAAATGCAGGGGGAGGGGAGAGGAGGGTGTATTTTGGCAATTTCTAGAGTTAATCAGAGGCGATGGATGTGGTTCTATCCTGTCCATACAAGGTGTTCTCATTGTTTTATGCCCTGTCCCTATTGTTTTACGCAACTTATTTTGAAAAATAGAAAGTGAGGGATTTGACAGAACCCTATAAAGGCTTCAGGGGCAGAAGGCTTATTGTGAAATGGAAACAGGGGATACCGTGTCTCACCTAAGGACATCTTCCTTCCATTCCCCAAATCTCCTCCATCCAGGTGAGCCTCCCAAACATATACACCCCCAGGGTCGGGATCCAATAACGATGGCCTTTCCCTGGCCACCTGAGCAGAGGATATTGGGGAGAAGGAAGAGAGGACACCCTAACGTTCCTCACATTAGCCAAGAAAGTTGCCATGTGATGCAACTCTGAACCTGCCAGGGGTACCACCCCGAAAGCAAAGGCATCACCCTCCTTGTCAAAAAGAGTTTTCATCAGCTTTAAAAAAACTCCAACATGTGCATGTAGCCTCGGTCCGAAGTTACAATCGACGCCAACCTGGCTGAAACGTTCTGTACGTCAGTCGAAAGAGGTGTAAGCACCAAACTTGTCTGGGGCTTGGGACCCATCTTAGGCGATGCAGTGCAGGGAACTCTGGGTGCAGCTGGTGTTGGTGCAGCCTGCAGTGTTGAGTCCAATGCCATACCTGCCACGGCCTTCTCAAAGAGCTGTAGCATTTGATGTTAACTTCCTTCCCCACCTCCCTAGATGCACCCTTAGCTGGGTATGACTTAACACTCATCTGAAGAGTCAGTAGCATCTGCTGTTTCTTGTGGGAGGATGAAGAGTAAGGGTGGTGAGACTGCGTTAAGTGCAATCTCTTTTTTTCCTTCCCGTCTTTTTTCTCTGGAATAGGTCCTTCGTTGTTGGAACCTGAGGATTTGGTGGCCGACCTGCCCAGTGATTTGGAAGGGGGGTTTCCTAGCACGAGTTTGGCTGAGCACTAAAGGCCTGAGGCAAAGGAGCCCCCAGGCAAAGGGCCGCTCCGTCAAAAGGAGCTCCCAACTGTTTGCCTGTGTTTACCGGTGGAACATGCAGCGCACCCGTCAACCAGCAGCAACTAACAAGGTAAGAAAGGTGCGGGCAGGGGGAACGATCATTACTGCTCCCTATTAAACTGTCCCACCTCTCTTATTACTCTTGTTACAAACGATTTAGTCTGCTGTACGTCGCCCACAATTGTATGTTTTCCATCTCTGGCACACAGTATCCAGGAAACTCACATCCAAGTGTTTTTGCTTTTCTGCTGTATTTTGACTTAGGCTTTTTTCTTTATCCTGGACACTTTAATCTAGATGGGTGCATTGCTGTTGTGTTGAAGTGCCTTCTCCCTCCCTTGGCCCTCCACTCCCTTTCCCCCTCCTTCTATCCCCCATCACCTGGTAAGATTCTGGACGACCCCACTGTGAGAGTCTCATCCAAACAGGTTTTTACCCTGCTCCTCTAGAACTTTCATGGGCAACATAGCCTCAGTTGTTCCAGCCTTGGCGTATTCGGTGATCACTTCTGGCCACTGGCTCTTTCCCGCTTCTCCTCAAGTACTCCCTTGTGCACCCTCTCAACTTATTCACTTGCACTTAATGTGCCCTTCTCCTCCCTCCCATCTAAGCTGTACACTTCCTCCTCGTCCTGCACTTTGCCACCTCCCCCTGTCTCCTCACTCTTACTGCACTTGCCCGCTCCGAATTGTCTTGAGACCTAGTAGAAATGTTACTGTTTGTTTACTTTCTTGTTCTTCCCCATCTTAAACTTCCCCCTCCTCACCCAGTTACTGCACTTGGATGCTTCGAATGGTCTCACAACCTGGTAAAAATGCTATGGTCTTCATCCCTGTGCCCCCCCTCACCTCCCTTACTCTCCCCTCCCCTGCATTCTTGTTATGCCACTTGCACCATCTGAATGTCTTAAGACCTAGTAGGAACGTTATTGTTATTTTTTCCTTTACCGCCACTTCCCTTCGCTTGATGCGCCTTGAAACACCATTTGGCTGTGCAGGCACATTATAAATACCCAATAAATAACTATGAGGGCGAATGCAATCCATTTAAACAACAGCCCTACAAACCCGTGGAGCAGAGGTGGTCTGCTGTGGTCCACGGTGCAGGTAAGTGTTTGCTATCCCTAAAGAATTGTTATTCACGACATACTTTATGATTTCCCCTGCCCTCTGTGTAGTGACGCCCTCGGCTGTCACGACAGGCCCCCGGCAGATCAGATAGGAAGGAGAGAACATCTCTGTACTAAGCCTCCAGTAGAAGGGCATCGCAGTGTGTGACGAGAGTGACAAGAGTGTCTTGTGACACAAACATGGGAGCCAGGTAGCGGGTTACCGTGACCAAATTTACACAAGCCCTAGTGCTATTTTATCTGCAGAATTTTACTATTTAACTGGCCTCAAACACTTCTACAACACATCGGGTGAGCAAAATGACAAGAAGCACACCTACCAGACTTTGCCAACGCAGCGCAGAGGTCAGCACCAACATACGTGCCCGGAGTCCAGCAATGAAAAAAAATTGCGCTTCTCTGCCCCCTTGCAAAAAATGGGTAAAAAAGACTAAAATAAAAACAAGTTGGTGTCCCAGAGGGATATTTCTGCTTTCTTTAAAAACAAAGCTGTGCCCTGGCAGTGGCTAAAAGGGCCCTATTATATTGCCCACAGATGACCGTGATTTGGGTCCAGGGAGACACACAAACGCACCCATTCCACATCTGCCGACCCTAAATCCAGTCAATACCTCCAACTCTGCTGCAATGGCGGTGGACTCTGATAGTTCTTACTCGATTGATAATGGGTCGTTGGTGAATTTATGCAAGGGCTTAAAGGGAAACTCACTACCAGCTGTGAGTGAACATCAAGACAGAGACTCTGAAGGGGATCTGTCTGAGAGCCCTGACTTAGAGAAACTGGCAACAAATATTGAAGGCCTCTCTGACACGGAGGAGAGCGACATTGATTTTTCTGTGTATGACGACGACCAGGTGACATTTTGCCTGGCAAATAACCATGAACAACGTCGCCCAGCTAGCACTGAGCACCGACCCCAGGCTTTGAGTTCTCTGGCTGACAAACTTGATGCCCTGTTCTTATTATGTAGCAATTTGGCAGAGGCGCAGCGAGAAACAAACTGAATGCTGGGCCTTGTGGTGGATATTGCCATAGCATCAAACACTAATTGCTTGAGCATTGCCAATCATGAGGGGGCTCGCGGCCACAGAACTGAAGCAAAGAACCCCACAAACATGAGTGATGGGACATCATGTAGGGATAAGGTGCCGACTTCCCATCAGGACGAAGTGGAGGTTTGGGATATGGTTACTCCGTTTGATCTGTGTGAAACTGTCAGTGTTACTGCCAATTCTAGGGAGCAGGCGCTGGAGAGTATCGCCATTGAGCAAGCTCTATATTAAATGCAGAAAAAGAAACTGGCAGGCCAAAGCATTAAAACATGCCACCCAGTCACAGATTCCACAGGAGGCCAAGGGCGTAGCTCCAAACTTGAATTCCAAGAGTAAAGGTGCTCATTGGCCGCTCCCCAGGATTATCAGTCGCAAGGCCTGCAGAAATGTGAAATTTGCTCCACGCATCGGTGTCAAGGCATAGATGCGCTGCGCAGGTGGCTCACAGTGTGGGGGTCCTCTCGGAACACACTGACCAAAACACAGCAGCCAATACTGCTTCTTGCGCTAAAGCACCAGGTACGCTCCAAGACAAACAGATTATAGAGGAAAATGCTAACCCTCACACTGGTCCACAGGATTGGCTAAAAGGTCAATTTGAACTAGCTGGGGGGTTTCAGCTGGGCCCTGTGGGCGCTAATGAATGGTACACTCTAGCAACCAAGCAGTTACCTACACCAATATGACATTTGTAACACAGCTATACACAAGTGTTTCAAGGCGCGGTGTGGCAAGGAAGGATCTTACTAGGCCAAGTGACACAGATTGTGCAAATGCAGGGGGGAGGGGAAAAGTGCCATGGGAAACGGGAGGGGGAAGTGCTGTACATGGGATCAAAAAAATAAGAAGTGCGGCCAGCAGGTGGCAGGTGCAAGGGCAAGTGCAGACAGCAAGTGTCCAAACGTGTAGGTAGGGGGACTGTAGGGTTACAGATACAGACCCAAGTGCAAGGGTTGGCGGTAGGCAGTGCCGTTGTGCAACTGGGCGGGCAGGGACCTGGGCCCGAATCAAAGGGTAGCCAGGTGACCTGTGCAGTATCAGACAGGAAATCAGCAGGGGAGAGGAAAAGTGAAAGCAGAAGCAAAGAGGAAGGTCTTGAGGTGCTTCCGGAACCGGAGATGGTTCCCATCAAGTTTCTGAGAGGCAGGGAGGCTGTTCCAGAGGGAGGCCCCAGCCGAAGGAGGAGATCTACCACCAACTAGTTGCTTAGAGAAGCGACTGACCCTGAGGGAGGTGGAGGACCAAAGAGCTCGAGTAGGAAGGTATTTGCAAAGAGAGAGTTGGAGGTATTGAGGACCCAGGCCTCAGAAGGCCTTGTGGACAATGCAGAGGGTCTTGAACTTAATCCTTGCAGCCACTGGGAGCCAATGCAGAGATTTCAGTGCTGGAGAGATACGATCCCTGGGCTTGAGGCCAAGGACAAGTCTTGCAGTCCTGTTCTGGATGAGTTGCAGAGGGCGGAGAGTAGAAGCAGGCAGATTTAGAAAGTGTCTGGAGTAGTAGTCCAGCCTAGAGAGAACCAGAGCTCTGGAGACAATGAGCTTCTGGGGGAAGGAGAGGGAAGGAAGAATACCTCTGAGGAGGTGCAGTTGGTAGTTTGACTTCTTAGAGAAGTGAGGAGAAAAGGAGAGTGTGGAGTCGAAGATGACCCAGAGGTTCTTAGCCTTACAGGTGGGAGCAGAAAGACGGCCAAGGGAGGCCGGCCAGAGAGTGACATGAAAGGAGGATGCAGGTGTGCCCATGAGGAGAATCTCTGTCTTACAGGCATTAAGGAGAGATTGCTGGCGGCTCACCACTCCTGGATAGCAGACAGACAGTCAGAGATGAGAGAAGGAGAAGAGGAGGCAGAGGGGAGCCTGAAAACGAGATGAGTGTCATCTGCATAGCACTGAAAGTTGGAGCACAGCACGGCAATGCGGTGGGCGAGAGGTGCCAGGTAATGGTTGAAGAGCAAGGGAGAGAGGTTAGACCCCTGGGGAACACCACATGTAGAGAGTGAGATAGAGGACAGGAAGGATCCACGTTTGACCTGGGAGGGTCGATCAGAGAGGGACAAGGTCAGCCAGGCCAGGGCCTGATCGGTGATCCCCATGTTATCACTGAGACGATTGAGCAGGATGGCATGGTTGACTGTGTCAAAGGCAGAAGAGAGATTGAGTAAGGAGAGGACAGAGGGGATATTAGAATGAAGGTTAGAGAGCAGGTCTTCACGAATGTTCAGGAGAGCAGTTTGTGCTTCTGGCTGCTCTGAAACCAGACTGATGGTCATGGAGACAAGTAACAGATTCAGTGTGAAGATTAAGCTGGGAGATGGCCTGCTATTCCAGGAGTTTGTCCAGGAAAGGAGTGATGTAGATCGGGTGCTAGTTAGCCTGGCAGGAGTTGTCGGCTGAGGGTTTCTTGAGAAGAGGGTGCACAAGAGAGTGTGCTTCAGGGGGGGAAAGGGAAGAATGGAAGACTCCAGTAGCGAAGGAGTGGTTGCAGAAGTCAGTCAGGGCAGGAGCAAGGTTGTCAATGTGGTCCTTGATGGTTTTGGAAGAACAGGGAAGAACCTGTTTTGACGAGACTTTCATAGATCAGACTGGTCTAGAAACCTTGTCAGCTAATAACAGAGGAAAGGAAGAGAAACAGAGAGGAGTAGTGGCCACAGGGGGCCAGATGGAGGAGGAGGAGGAAAGGACGAGAGGGTGGACAGGATGTCCTGGGTTTTAGAAATGAAATGAGAATCCAGGGCCGTGCAGAGGTCCTGGGAGGGGACAGGAGAGGTAGAGACTGCAGCAGGATTGGCCAACTCCTTTCTGATTTTAAAGAGTCCAGCGAGTTGTTAGATGCCGCAGAGATGCGGGTTTGGATGTGGGCTCTCTCTCCTTAGTGCAGGCAGAGCCAGTATTTCCTTTGGAGCAGGCGGCAGGCTAATTTGTAAAGGGATGCACAAGAAGCTAGCCATTTCCTCTCAGCCACCCTGCACTTGCGTTTAAGGGTGACTAGGTCAGAGTCACACCAGGAGTTACACTTGGCTTTGGGCATCAAGAGGCACCTCATGACAGGGGCAAGAACATAAAGAGAATCAGAGATAGGACAGCGGAGCATGGAAAGGGTTGTCAGGATGCAAGTCAGCCAGAGGAAGGGGTCGGGAGAGAGAGAGAAAGTGGCGGCGAAAGCCTCAACTGACACACGCTCCATGGGTCGGATGACCACAGACAAGGCATTCGAAAGAGTAGGCCTGCATAGGAATGACAGAGGCGCTCTATAAAATCAATAAATACAAATAAATGCAAAACAATTCCGGAAAGATCAAGGCTACACCCCTTCCGTAACCGTAACGGTTGGATCTGGGCACGGAGAGGATCTTGAAGCCCTGAGGGAGGAGAGTGTCAAAGTTTGTGACAGAGCTGGCCGTGAACCATGTCTCGGTGAGAATGAGGACATTGAGATCAAGTTCTTCCAGGAGGAGGCAGAAGTCAGGGGAGTGCGACAGCTGAGCGAGAGTTGAAAGTGGCAATATGGAGAAGGTTGCCAACCTTAAAAAAACGTACCGGGAGGGGTACAAATCAGAGGTATGCCCTGCGGAGGTGTATAAGGAGCCCAAGGGGGGGGCAGAAGAGGAAGGAGGAGAGGGCAAGCTGGCCAAGGAGGAGGCAGAGGGGGAAGGCAAGGAAGCGGGAGAAGAAAGGAAATGGAAGAAGTGCGGGAAGCATCTATCAAAGAGGAGAAGGTTGGCCTGAGGGCCTAGGACCAAGACAGTGCCATTCAGGTAAACATTAATGATGACCTTAGTGGGGTGGACGGGCCAGCAGGGCCTCCCACCAGGTGCCAATGGGAGAAGAAGAAAAAGGAGAGCGCAGAGACCATATGAAGAGTCCATAGGTCTGGCAAGGGAACGTAAAAGAGGATGTCAGTGAAGGTCTGTCTGGAGGAAGCACTGGTATAGGTGTTAGCGATAGGGAGGCCTGGGCTGGAGACCTGGATATCCTTATTGAACTTCTTCCTACCAGACTTAGTGAGGAGAGCTCAATAGTCGAGAGAGAAGCAATTTGAAAAAGATAGGAGAAACAGAGCACCACTGAGTAGGTGGGGGAAGAGGTGTGGAGAGGAAAAGATGGGGGGAGACACTAGGGGAGGACACAAGGAGGGGTGCAAGCAGACGAGACACTAGTGGACGATTGACTAAGTAGACAAGAGATTAGATGGAACCATCAACCAGGAATCACAAAAGGACACGGTCGAAACATCTTAAAATTGTGGAAATAAAGCCTACTGCTTCTAGCTTCTTTTTCAATAGGTCGTGGTTACTAAACCTATTACATTTAATTACGGACTTGGATTAATCACGACTGAGAATATTGAACGAATAGAGATCCCAAAATACTTTAGTGAGACTAATTGGGGATCGGTAACATTTATCTCGCCACTGATAACGGAACGGGTGTCCATGAATGTGAAGTTCCTCAACAAACTAGGTCTGGACGATTTTATGGTTGAGTCCAGGAACTCTCGAGGGACAATAGGCTATTATGCAGGGGTGGGGGCGTGTGCAAACCGAGGGGGTGTATTATGCCACAAATGGGCTTCACAGTGCCTGTACTCTGTCTGGGACCGAAAACTATGTAAACGCTGTTAGAATACAGGGTGGATGGCTGAAAGCCCAAAATGAGGAAGAATGACCTAGGGTCGACCAGGTCTTTCACAAAGCTATCCTTGAACACACATGGTCAATCCAGCAGGTAGTTTTGAATTGCAAATGTCGACCTATTAGTTTTGCAGGAAACGTGGCTAATGACCCCTTTTCACATGGATGGGTTTTCTACAATTTCAGCTATCCTCGTCTGTACTTAGGGGGCGCCCCAAAGGCGGTCTATGGATAAGGGCAAAAAATGTGTACACGCTCAGACAGTACCAGAGAAGTAGGGAACATGAAAACCTAGTGGTAGCGGTCCTGGTGGGATTTCCATGTACGCCAACCGACACCCTGGTGCTGGGCCAATATGATCCTCCAGGGGAAAATCCACTTGAACTTGCTGAGGTTGTCTTCGATACACTCCACTCATAGGTGGGACATAACAAAGGGGTGGTATCCTTTTGGCATGGGATTATTAACAAAAACTGCATGCAGGGCTTGCCTCCTCATACTGATGGGGAGAAGGGCCAAATAGTACTACCATTTTGGCAGAGTTTGATTTAGTTGCGCTCCCTATGGTGGTGACAGGGACAAAATATACTTGGACAAATGGCATCTCCTCTTCTCTGATTGATTTCATATTTGTGAATTTAGTTATTAGTGATTTGGACCCCGCTCTGCAGACCAAAGCAGTGCCGATGAGTGACCAGGTTGCACTCAGAATGGCCTTTATAATACCTGATGGCAAGGCCAGGAAGAAACTGAAATCAAACCCTAGTGTGAATTTACAGGGAAATCGTCTCCGTTGGTCTCACCTGAATATAAACAACTTGAATGAGGAAATGAAAAGCTGTGGAAATAACGGAGATGCGCTGCTCACAAAGTATGCATGGGACCTAAAACATATGGTAACCACGATCAGGGCGCATGTCAAGAGGAACTGGACAGTTAAATTGAAGGGTCATAAACCGTGGATTCCCTTTGATGGTGTTATTGCAGACAAAGAGCCCTTGACTAATATGGAGTGCCAAAAAGTGAAAAGGTGCCTACCAATGTCCACAATGGACATCAAGAGCAGATTGTTTGCAATAAAGCAGGCATATAGGCTGTAGTTGGTGAATATCGCTATGGAGAGACCACAGCAAAATGGAAGTATATTAACAGGATCATCCTAACAAATGATTCAAAGAGATTCTGGTTCATGATTGATGCGCACAATCAGAAGTGGGCAACTGGCCCTAGAGATCAGTCCCATCTCTGCTGAGGATTGGGCCGCTCATGTAAAAATATATATATTTTTTTAAAAAGGCTACTGGTTACGGGAAGCCAGCATGCCTTACCTGAAGTTGGGGAGCTAATTAGGAAAGTCAGGCCTTCTAGGGCTATGGGCCAAGATGGGCTCTCTAACATTGTACTAAAGCAAGACCCCATTATTTGGGCTGAGATCCTGAAACGTTATTGTCCTGTATTTGCCAAATGGGAATTGTCCTAAGCTCATGGCGTGATTCAATCCTGATCCCGGTATATAAACAGGGATTCATGACAGATCCAGGCTGCTATCAGCTACTGGCCATGTTGGATTGCAGCTCAAATATTTTGCAAGCATCCTACTCTACAAACACTTGTGTATAGGCGTGTTACAAATGCCATACCATATCATACTATATGATATCACCCAGTGGTCGGATGAAAAGCACCTTCTCGCTAAACACCACTTTGGCATCAGAAAGGGCTTTGGCACAAAGCATGCTCTGTGCGTCCTTATGAATCTTATTTCTGATGCTTAGAGGTACCCTGAAACCCGGTTATACGTCTGCTTTGTAGATTTCAGCTCTGCTTTTGACAGTTATTCAATCAAAACTGTGGGATAAGGTGAATGGGTAGGGCATTGATCGATTACTTCTCCATTTCATTAGACAACTACACAAAAAAAAAACAACGGTGCAGGTTCGGTTATCCCAGGACGGTGCTGTAACACAGCCCATCAAGACAAATGTGGGTTTGAAGTAAGGCTGTGTTTCGGCACCATTACTGTACAATTTGTACATGTCCGACCTGGACAGGGCACTGTTGGATACTCACAACCATCCACCCTAATACGGTCATGAAGTAGTAAACACCCTCACATACGCCGACATCGTTATCCTGGATAGAACACCGATAGGATTACAACGCTCCCTGAATGTATTATTAACCTATGCAGAGGAGAATGGCATAAGGCTAAACATTCGAAAAATAATAATAATGGTGTTTGGTAAAAGTGCACAGGTGGGAAGAGATTTTCAACTGGAAATTGATGGCAAACAAATTAGAATCGAGGTAAAAGCCACCTCCTCCTTTACCCACTTGTATGACTCTGTAAAGCCTAAAGTCTGGTCAGGTAGCTGGTTCTGAAGAAAGAGATTGATAAGTGGGGTGGACCATCCCTGGAGGCAAAGTTGATAGGCTACAAAACTGCAGCTGTTCCCGGGATCCTATATGCCTTGGAGATCTTCCCTAGGAGGGCAATCAACTGGTTGCCAAAACCGGAGGGTAAAATCTTGAGATCGATGTTGGGTCTACCTGGTCTGATACCAGTCGAGGCACTAAGACTGGAACTAGGTCAACAGTTGCTTATATCTAGCTGGACTGTTTAACCCCTTAAGTGCCAAGGACGAGGTATCTCATCCTTGGGATTACCTGCCTGTTGCCAAGGACGAGGGAGGTATTAGCACACTGCCGGGACTCTCTGGTGGGGAGAAGCTGTAACGCTGTTAGGCAGAATCCCGTGCAGTGCCCTTAGGGACCACTACACACAATTAAGACTACAGGTAGCAATACAAGTTTTACCTTTGGAACAAGCCTGTACTACTATGTTACAGTGGTAGCAGTGGCGGAGCAGCCAGGCATAGCTCAAGAGTATATGAGCAGTAGCAGAGATTACACAAAGGGACAACAATTACTGTGACTCAAGCAAACACTGACTCAAGTTTTCAGGTAAAAAATATAAGTACATTTATTGTTAAACCATTTGTTATAAACACAACACTTCTATTAATTGGAAAACCACACGTAAAATATACTACAACTAACCAATTCACTTTGTACAGTATACTTCAAGATAAGTACCCTGTGTTTTAGCGGACCGGTGTTATGAAACAAAAGACGTTACCGGGAATACACTTGCGGTCGCTTTTTGACAGTAATGACAGTTCGGTCTTACTAAAGAAACACGTATCTGCGGCATGAAATGTTACCTGGGCAAAAACACACTTAGCACCTGAGATACCCAGAGAGAGTGGGGGGCAAAAATCATAGGCAATACTTTTGTCAAGGCAGACAGAATCAGAGAACAGTCTTAGACAGAAATTCAAAAGTCAATAGGCCGGAGCCAGTGTCAAGTGGAACCGGGTTCCTGTTGTCGAGGATCACACAGTCAGATAGTTCACGATTCAGTGGAGCCAGGAGTACTTCGATATTGTCAACAGAGGAAGCAAAAGTTATAAGGAGGAGGGAAGACAAGGGCAAGCCTTGGAGGCAAAGAAAAGGGATTCACCCAAATTCCTCGAGCAGAACACAGTACCTTATTCAAGGAAGAAGCTGGTGCGACGGCAGTTGATCCTGGTAGTTTCCTGCAGACCCTCAGTTCCTGGAGCTTCGATCCGAAGGAGGACGTCTGGAGGGGCCTGCACCATACAGGGCTGAAGCCGACAGCAGCGACTGTGAATAAAAGGTGAGCTCCTTAAAAACAGGAGAGGCTCTTCAGATGGCTATCCGGACCACTACAGCAGTGTGCAGCGATTTCGACCACGAAGAGGATCCTCTGGCTGTAGAAGATGAGCTGGTTATCCCCACCAAGCTCAAGGGAAGAAGACTCCGGACGGGATCTTCGCTGGTCGTCGAAGGGTAGACCGCTCAGGACTGCAGCAGGGCTTCACCGGGACGGGATAGTTGCAGCAGTCGACTTCTTCTCTGCTTCTCATCGGTTCCTTGTAGTTTCAGTGGCGACTCTCTTACTTCCAAGACACCTGCCTTTTAATTCGAAAATCCCCCCATTCACACAACCTGGCTGTCAATCGCACAGCAGGGGGGTTGTCCGGCCCGGACAACCACCTCAGCCAATCATGGCAAAGTGCGACTTGGGTTTCCTAGGATACCCTGTGCAGGGGGTGACTACACCTTTCCCTCACATTCAACCCACCTAGACACCCAGGCACCTAGAGTAGGGCTTCTGGGCAGAAGCCCGCCAAAAGACAGTGAACAAAGGAGGCAAACCTGGCTTGCCGCGCAAAGTAAAACACAAGAAGGACTTTAACAAAAAGAAATGGCGAAAAAACCTAACCGGACCCAAAAGAAAAAGCATTTGGTCAAGCAGGTTTAAGTTCGAGGTTAATATAATAGCCTAAAACAATACCACGTTTATATAGTATAATCGCGGTAGAAACATTAGGGTAGATACCACTGTCACCAGCCAAGTCTAAATGTTAAAAGAGCGAAACAATGGTCAAGGAGGTACAGAGAACAAGGGCTAAGGATTAACCCTTTCCAGTACTCCATATAAGATGGGGTGTACTGGATCTGTGGTTAAATGACTAAGTAAAGTTAATGGCAACTTTACCGTTTTCTGGGGTACAGTAGTCAGCCTCAGAAATGGAGTCGGTGGGAAGTCTAAAATACAACCCGGTGTCACTGCACTGAAGGTGCTGTGTAACACACAAAAGAAGGGGGCTACTGAAGTGGTGTACTCCAGAGTCCACAATCACAAAAACAGATGAAATACACATGGCAAAACACAGGTAAGAGTGGAAAGAAAGGGGTACTCTCTTACCAAGTGGCAAAATAAACTCCAGAGATGCAGCAAAGCTGCCGGGGGACTCACTAGGTAAGGGAAATTAGCCATTGAATGAGGATTCTCCCTAAGAAACGCAGCCAGCCAGAGCTCCAGCAAAGTTGGCGGTAATGTCCCTGGCCTTGGGCACCCTTCTCCCATGTGGGTCTTTGGCAGGGCTTGTGGGCAACACATTCTGGGGAGATGTGCGCAAGTCAGACATCTTTGGATTCCCACGGGTGTCTTCTTTTCAGAAATGCATGGGGTTCCCTGTTTTCGTTGGTGGCTTCGACACCCTAGGCCCATATCTGTATGGTGTGCGTTTCAGAAAGATTACTGAAATTCAGCTGTCCGAAAAGACTTGGGATTAGCCGTGTTTTAGGCTTCTACCTTTGCGCCCAGGTAGATGCACCCACACATGTGAGGTACCGTTTTCGTCGGGACACCTGTGGGAACGCGGGAAGGTAGGCCATGTGTTGTTGCCGGCGTGTTTCGGTGGGTGAGCCGAGTGAAATGTGTGGAAATTGTGTTTTCGCCCCGCAAATTTGGACTTTGCCGGGGGTTCTGTGGATTCCCACAGGTGTCCTCTTTTGGGAAATGCATGGGGTTCCCCGTTTTCCTTGCTGGCCTCGACACCCTAGGCCCAAATCTGTAGTTTGCCTCCCCAAATCCTTCGGGGGGGTTACAAGTGGTTCAGCCTTTTTCCTTTTGCGTCCAGGTAGGTGCACTCACACATGTGAGGTACCGTTTCCATCGGGACACCTGTGGGAAAGCCGGAAGATAGGCCATGTGTTGTTGGTGGCGTGTTTCGGTGGGTGAGCCGAGTGAAATGTGCTGAAATTGGGGGGGGTTTTCGGCACACTTCGGACTTTGCCAGGGTTTCTGGGTAATACATTCTGGGCCGATTTGTGCAAGTCAGACCTCTGCGGATTCCCACGGTGTCTTCTTTTCGGAAATGCATGGGGTTCCCTGTTTTCCTTGGTGGCTTGGCTTGGACACCCTAGGCCCATATCTGTATGGTGTGCACTTGAACAGAATTCCACAAATTCTACTGTCCGAAAAGACTTGGTGTTAGCCGCGTTTTTGGCTTTCCCCTTGGCGCCCAGATAGCTACACCCACACATGTGAGATACCATTTTCGTCGGGACACCTGTGGGAAAGTGAGAAGGTATGACATTTGGTGTGTTTGCATGGTTTTCATAACGTTTCGACCCATTTGCTGCTGCCCTTTGTCACACAACCCTTTCATTTCCCAAATGTGACCAACATTTAGTCACTGCTTTAGGCACCATACACTTTTGTAACCTGCACAAGTCACCTACACTTGAAAAGGTCTGCCTTTGCTCTTTCAAAGAATGTATGCTTGCCCTTCCTCACCACATTGGTTTTCCTGATTTACACATGCCAAGTACGTCTGTTGAGGCTGTAAGCATAAAACTGCTGTGTACCATGGCTCAGTTTTTGGCTTGTGGTATTGCTTGTTTTGTGAAAAACTACAAAAAATGTGTGATTTCCTAACTGCAAGAGTCGGGGAATGTAGCAGAGCAGTTTCTCTCAAAATTCATAGAAGCCATTGCCGTACTAGGCCAACCATGTCCACCACATACCTTTTTTTCTGTCATTTTCCTGCTTTTTCCTCAAACTATGGAATTTTCCACTACCTAGTTGTTGCCTGACCAGCGCAAATCACCCCTTCCTAAACTTGGAATTTTGTCTACTTTTCACAAATGTATGCCTTTCTGTCCTCCAATTCAGTTTTCCTACCCTTTTCTTCTATTCCGTCCAAGCATGTCTAATTGGGAAAAATGGCCAAAATCGCCTACCTCTCACAAAACAGTTGATAACCAAACATTTTTTTTTGTTTCCACTCAACCTGTTCTTCAAAGCCAGGAAATTGGGGAATTCAGCAGAGCAAAGCATTTGTTCCTAGCTCTTACAAGGAAAAAAACCACAGGCTTCTTTGCACATAATGTTATTGCCGTTTGTTTAAAAAACCCAACATTTTTACCCTTTTTGGTTATTTTCTCTCACCCCCCTACAGCAATCTAGAATGCATGGGTGGCGTTACGACCGCCTACATGTGGGGGGAAAAAGGGGCCATATTTGGCCGAGATATCGCATGTCACAAAAATGTTACAAGGCATTGAATGGCGACATACCAAAATCACCAAAAAAGGCCTTGGCATGGGGGGGGGGTGGGGCTTTGGGGGAGAACCCATGGCAATTTACTGGTTAAATTGTGGTTATGGATCAAATTTGGCGGGGGAAAGTTGTACTTACTACACTCAAGCATGGCTCATGCTGAACGACACTCTGGAGAGTATGGTGCTTGCACACTGCCAAGCTATAGCCGCAACATGCTCTTGTGAAAAAGCGGTCCCTATCTTCTTGGGAAAAATTGATGCTGGGAATAGGAATTATGACAGAGTACTGACTATTTCTCACCTGGAAGGACGGCGTACATATACGCAGTTTTCCCACCAGGGGGTTTCTTTGTAGGCCAGAGGCAGTATCTAATAAATTGGCACTTTCCGGCATTGATACGATTTGTCTTACTCATGGATATTCAGCCAGTTCTTGGAGTCCAGGGTGCCTGGCAGGACATCCCATTTGAAAAACGCCTCTGCTGGCTGTTTGGCGGTCATATAGAAACTAAGACGCGTATTAACTTCTTGCTCTAGTCTGAGCACCTATTTCAATAAAGCAAATGCAAATTTTACACTATGAGAGCGACCAATTCGGGAGTATACTTTTTGCGGCCAAGCCGTACGTGGCAGTCTCCGCTGCTTATCTTTGGCTTGGGGTAAACCCCATATTGGAGGCAAAAAGTAGTCTTCTGTCTCTTGCCTGCTAAAAAAAGAGACTTGTTTGAGAATACAATATCTATGTCTGTGTGGATTAAATATATGTATGGGTGACCAGGAAGGTTCTTTTTATTATTTTTATTTAGTTTTTATATGCTATGTAATACACTGCAAACTGGTTTCCTTATTGTGTCTTTTCTCTTGGGTTTTTCTTTTAAATTGTATTGTAATAACTTTTCTTTTCTTAACATTGGCAGTGTAAAAAGTTGTTTTTCAATTGTATGAACTTAAAAAAGAAAAAAAAAAGAAACATTATTGGTATTCACACCAAGTAATACCATTTTAACACTAATAAGAAAACGTAGAAGTTACTCACTCCAAGTTTAGCAAGCTCAATTCCCCATTCAGCATCGTTAATTAGCTCTTCAAATTTAACAATCTCTTCTGCTTCATTGTAAAGGCTGGCAAGCTGCGCTCCAACAATGGCTACCGCCTGCAAAACATAGGCCAATTACCGTTAGAAATGTTATTTAAAAAAAAAAAAAAAGAAATGTGGTTTTCACCCAACAGGTTTTTTCCAGGTACATGACAAATGATTATGGGGTTAATATCATTTGGAAACATTGATATGATGCCACGAGTACACAGCAGTGTGGAAAACAACATGGAAACCAAGGCAACCCTCTATTAACACACAGATTTGTTAAGCGTTTGTCATTGAAATTAGCAGATGTAAAGTATGTTGGTAAAAGTACTTGCAGATGGAAAAATGACATACAGGTAATGTTCATTTTATGGATAATCCTCAAGCGCCAGCATTTCTCAGAACACTTCACCAGGAGGCAAAGTGTTGCTAGTGACCCTAATTTTAACGCTAGACTTCCTCAATTCCAGATAGGAGATTACTACTGCATAATTGGCCCAAACTATTCCCCATTTTCTCTGTTCATTTTTATCCCTATGCTCAGCAGCTGGGAAGCATTGCACAGGGATAATTTAGAGCAGCAACCAGCAGCAAAAAAAGCAATGAAAAAGAAACTCCTTGCATGCCGATTGGTAACACTCAATGCACAAGATGATCCTCTGTGACAGGGTTTGTTTAGTGACGGCAAGGCCTTTTCTAGACAAGGAAAGGGCTACAAACAACTGCTCTCATTTTCTAAACTCCGGCGAACGAGCGACATAGTAACTCAAGGCTCTTTTGGGATCAAGGCGGTGGAACTGCTCTTCCTTCTTCGAGGGATGCAGAGGAGGGTAAAAGACAGGTAAGTCAATAGACAGATGAAATTCTGAAACCACCTTAGGAAGGAATCCGGGCCAGACTTTAGACTTTTAACTTCAGGCATAGGGGTTTGCAGTACAAGGCTTGCAGTTCGTTAACCCTCCTGGCAGACGTGATCACGGCCAAAAAGGCAGTTTTAAGGGACAACGGTCGCAAAGTACATGAATGCATAGGCTCAAATGGAGCCGCCATAAAGAAGGCCAAAACCAGATTAAGATCCCAATCTGGGACAACAAAGGGGGGTGGCAGACACTTGTTGAGAAGGCACTTGAGGTACTTGGCCAAGACCGGAATGGTGAAAAATTAACCTTGATCTGGGGTTCTCTTGAACACAGAAAGGGCTACCAAATACCCTTTCACTGCGGCAACCTGAAGGTGGGACAAGAGATAGGGTCCTACTCACGCTACCTGCACCACGCCTCAAATCTTCTCCACTTGCATGCGTACAAAGATCTATTAGAGGGTCTGTGTGCAGCCAGCAATACCTCAATTACCTCCTCTGAGAGGTCCCAGTCATGATACCTCATCCTCTCAAGAGCCACGATTGTAGGTTTAGGGGTTACAGGGTTGAGTGGAGCAGCCAACCCTCCGACTGGGTTAGGAGATCCCAATGCCAAGGCAGCCTGTTTGGCGGTCAGATCCAGGAGATCAGAGTTCCATGTTCTCCTCGCCCAATCCGGGGCGATGGAGAACATGGTTGCTCAAAATCTCTTCAACCTCCTGAGAACCCAAGGTATGACGGGAATCAGGGGGGAAAGCTTAGTCGAGAGGGAAGGTCCAATCCACCATAAACACGTCCCCCAGTGTGCCGTTCACCGAGAATGCCATCGAGCAAAACTGTTTGCACTTCCTGTTGGACTCTGAGGCGTACAGATCCACTGTTGGGGTACCCCAGAGAGCGAAGACCTCCTCTAGGACTTCCTGGCACACTTCCCACTCGTGTGGGACCGTGCAATGCCTGCTCAGAGCATCCGCCGAGGTATTCTCTGTCCCTGCAGATACCGAGATTTGGTTCTCTCGCAACCAGAACCATAGCTGAATTACCTCTGTGCAAAGTGGGTGGGAGTGCACCCCACACTGCTTGTTGAGGTAGTGCATGGCCACCGTGTTGTCTGTCAGGACATGGAAGTGTTTCCCTCTGAGAGACGGGGCAAAGGCCCTCAGGGCTAAACTGATTCAGGGATGTGAGAAGCACCTCTGCCATTGACTGGCTTGTGAGGGCTGCGCCTACCTGTCATACGGCATGTAGCGGCTATAGCCTCTGCCCCTGGAGGCAAAGATGAAGGCAGGTTTGGCCGGCTGCGCCTCTAGGCCCAAATATTTAGCAGCCAATTTTGACCCCTTTAATTTCTCCAAGGATTCGACTGCTTTCTGCTCAAAAAGCATGTCGCCTTCAAAAGGTATTACCCTTGACCGAATTACAGTGGTCCTAATTGATATATATATATATATATATATATATATATAGGGTTGGTTTTGGTTTATAATACAAGGGGATTGGGTGGGGATTGTGGGGGGGTTTCCACCTGCATACATGTCCTAATTGGCCTTATAAATTCAGTCAATTGGCAATTCGGCCAATTGTGAAAAGGTCAATTGTGAAACAGTCAATTTGCATACAACCACCTTCAAAGGCATTTGCAGCAACCCGTTTTTTTGGGGAGAAGACAGAAGTTTTAAGATATGCTTGGCCTCTCATCACAACTGCCTAACCCATTGCCCTGCCAACACAGTCTGCTACGTCCAGGCCCGTTTGTAACAACTGTTTGGCTACCTCTTTCCCATCCTGCACGAGCTGTAAAAAGGCATCGCGCATGGCACCATCAGGGATGTACTCAGAAGCTTGTTCTACTACCTTCCATAAGCCAAACGAGTATTTGCTGAAACTACGTTAGTGGCTTTGAGCGCCATGCTACCATAAGTGAACACCTTTCTGGCCAAAGCTTCACATTTTTTTCCCCTCTCTGTCCGTAGGCAGGTTAGAGGTGGATGTCGCAGGTCTTTAGGAAACAGTGGCAGCCTGTATAACCAACCTGTCTGGGGAAAGATCGCCTCTTGCCAGCCTATACTTCCCTGAGAAATTAGCATTCAAGTAGCAATGAATGGTACAAGGGTGCTGTCATAAGGAGGTCTGCAATGTCTGGTTTGAAAGGCATATTGTGCTCCACTATGGGACTCTCATCCAAAATGTCGGTAAGATCATACCCCTGAAGAAGGGCAGTGGACGCCTTCAACCCCAGGGTGTCTACTACCCTGTTAATCAGCTCCCTGAACTTCACACTAGCATGGGTATAGGGCTTTTTTTGCTGCAACTCCAGGTCTGGAGAAGTATCCAGACCACTGGCATCATAAACCCTGAGCCAAAGCCAATAAATCGACCTGGTCCTCTAAATAGTCGACGCCGCTAGCTCCAGTGTAAACTGGGTCGACTGTGTCCTCAGGGTCTTGTTCCTCAACTCCAAAAATGGAATGCATGGAATCGAAGAAACCCAATCTCGACAGTGGCACAAAAGGTACCATCACCGACCGTCGGTGCTGAAGGCTTGAGGATCAGTTTCAAAGCCAAAGCTTTCGATGCCAAGGGGACTTTCGGGGCAGAGGGCCGCTCGGGTAACTGAGAGGCGTCGGGAGCCTCGGCCCTACAGCGACTTATTCCTGCCAGGAGTAAAACCTGAAGACACTTTTGACACCGACGATGTCAGAGTGGCTGGCTTGGGGTCGGGAGCACCAAGCGCTGCTTTAGCCGCCAAAGATTGCTGGTCAGGGGCTGGAGCTGCACCTACAGCCGCTTGCACCTTAAACATTTCTAAAATAGGAGGTTTTAAAACTCTCCCACTTTTCCCAAGTGGTCGACCCTGCTGAGGGCTTACCTCGATCTGACAAGCTGGACTTGTGTCGATGGCGCCACTTTTTCCTCGAGTTAAACGGCGAGGAATGGCTCTAGGAAAGTGACCGTTTTTTAGTCTTCTTATGATGTTGTTCTTTCCCATTGACGGAGGTGGGATCCGCAGTCTCTGCCTCCGAGGACCGGACGAGTGACTGCGTCTGAGACTTGGTGACAGGTTGGCACAAAGCAAGTTTCCCGGCCCTCTCACTCAGGGATTTTGGCTACAACTTTGGGCATGACGGGCAGGCCTCCTTGTTGTGACTAGCACCCAGACACCATAGAGAGACGTCATGGGGGTCGGTCATAGACATTTTGGCCTCGCAATCGCAGCATCGCTTGAAGCCCGAAACCCTGTGGTACGACACGATGTCAAGGTTTCCGAAGAAAAAAGCGTACAAAGTACACTAAGGACGTCGAGTAAACTCGAGTCGTGTTACCGATGCAGCTTGCAAGCGCAGGGAAAAAAGGAACCGAGTCATGGGGGTAGTGATGTGGTATTTACATGACGCCAGACGTCACGTCTGGAGCCGACGATCGAGAGCCAGACAACAAGGATCGACGGCCGAGTCGAGCTCCACTATGCCCCGTGTCGTAAAGTTTCTGAACAGCAGAGCTGGATGATGGACATCTATCAAGATGTGGAAACTGCAGGAGAAAAGCAATACACTGAAATACAATTTATTAGGCCCAGAGCAAACACAAGTGAATAATGGAACACACATGTAATATAACTACTTAAACACACACTATGTAAACTATATGTACAGTCACTTTTGGTCAATGCGTTAAAGTGCGGATCCCCGCCAAAACCTGTAAGGAGGAAAAGCAGACTAACTTTATCACATCATAAACTTCAGAGATGGATTACCCTAACTTTATAAATCCAGCCCTACGAAAATTCGAGCCTTGTGCTTAATGTCAGTTTTGCGCGTAAAATTGCTTGGTGCCTAAAGACACAAAAGTAGAAGTATTTAAGAGGATGGAAAAATTGGAGAGAGGATTCTGAAGTGTAGAAAACAGGTTCTGAGATTCAGAGGAGGATCTCCTACGGAGAACAAAGCCACTCCCAAATTTCAGATGGCATTAGGAAGCAGAGGCAGCCAAAGCAAGAACAAGGGATCCTTTGTGCATAAAAATGCAATGGATGAACTAGGGGCCAAAGGTAAGTGGTACGATTACTCACCCCCCTAGCTTACTCCAGGTCCAAACTTGGCATGTCTAGAGAAGGTAGCCAGGGCTACGAAATCCCACCCGTGGTTTAGCTTTAAAGTGGACAGGCACTGCAGGTGCAGATACGGGTCCAGTTTACAACAGGAGCTGGATCTCTCTTCTCGATTAGTGGACAAAAAGCACTGGTGCAGCTGGTCTCAGGACGCCTTAAGAAAAACTGGAAAGTCACCAGCAGCGACAACCACTGTCGCCCAGCGACACAGGGGCACCCAAGTCAAGCGGTTGGTTGACGCTTCTCTCTTGCGGCCCAAAGCAGCTGGAACAGGCAAAAAGATGCTTTGCATTCGAAACTAGGATTCCCCAAAGCTCGAGGCAAAACGTGATAAAATTACGCTCCTTCGCAGGTGCCAACGTTCAAGCTGGTCAGTCCACTGGAGGGCCCAGGGACACTTCTGAAAAAGCTTGTTTGCAGGGCAACAAGGAGACATCGAGAGTGATTGGTCCGACGACTCCAACGCATTGAGGCGCCTTTGCAGGCCCTCAGAGATCGAGCACAAAGCTGGGCTCCAACGGGATAACAGCAGGCTCAGAGTGCCAACCTTCTTCTGCGCGGTTCCGGACAGTCCTTGGATCTGCTTTGCTTTTCTGGATACTTGGCTCAGTGTATAGGTCATTTCGGACCCATTTGTGATCTGCGGGTCTGTATTCAGGACACCTCCTCATATCCACAAGTCCACTGAGTGCTCGCACCCAGCTGGCCAATGAGGAGATCTGCCTCACTCATGCACGCCAGCAGTGGTCCATCAGGAACCACTGTGGCTCTCATGTTCACTAGACATCCTGGGACCAGTAATGTGGATTGGGACCAGACAGTCCCAGCTCACTGTAAGGAACTCAGAACTCATGGTGGTAACAGTAAAGACAGACAAGTGATCACAGTTCAAGGGTGTTTATTGAAGTGTATAAATGACTGAGAAAAACGCCTAATCTAAACCTAAATCTAGGACGGGAGCGAGCTACGACTATCAAATAATAATAAGGCAGTCCTAATGGCGTCTTGTCAAATAAAAAGGGCCTATATAAAGAAAACCCTATTGCCAATCCTTACTGCTAATCTACAAAATAGTGTGTGAATGTTCACAAGGAAAGAAAGAAGTGTTCACAAAATGATAAGCAAGGATGGTATAGCTGGGGTCTCCCATACCCATGTTTTTAGCATGTAAGAAGGCAGGACTCCCGAGCACAGCACACTCCTGGGCTTTTCCAGCAAGAGATTACAGTTCCTGTCAACGATCTCAAGACCTTCTGGAGCCAGGTCTCTCGCCTCAAAAGGGCCAGATGGAAAACTAACAAAATGTTCCTCTGGTTATTTTTTACGTTGACCTCCCTCAGTCGGGTTCACTACGGCCTTTCATTCATAGTAACAATTTGTAACATTCTAGAGTCTCAATGTCTTTTTAAACAATCATTCACTGTGGACATGCCTCAGTCGGGTTCATCTTGTTGACACAATGTTCACAGGTGCATTATGGTTCACCCCGATTCATAGGCATCCCTCAGTCAGGTTCACGTTTGCCAAATACACAGTTTACTTTGCTTTATCACAATGTGGGACTCACTTCCCTTAGCTTTCTTCTTGACAACGTGTCTGAGACTTCCAATTGTACATGGGGCTTGACTCGACCCTTGTATGACCAGTCTGACACTTTACGCCAGACTCTCCTAGGTCCTCCTGGTATGTGTAGTTTCGACAAAGGAGACCAGCCAGAGTCCTTCGAGTGAGTGCCCACGCAGTTCTGGACCACTCTGCAGCTGGGTCCTTCACTGGGTTTTCATCAAAAGTTCAATCAACACACAAGTTCTTTGTTCATGGAATGTTGCCTTTTGCAACGTTGGGCACAACAACGTCCAGTTTACCATCAACTCCCTTCGGCTCATCGGCTGCGCTGACCTTGCTGAACGTTTTGTTAGTTTTCCATCTGGCCCTCTGAAGCAAGAGACTTGGTTCCAGAAGGTCCTGAGATCGTTGACAGGAAATGTAATCTCTTGCTGGAAAAGCTAAGGAGTGTGCTATGCTCGGGAGTCCTCCCTTCTCACATGCTAAAAACATGGGTACGGGAGTTTCCCTGTGCTTAAACAGATACAAGCTGTGTGGGTGGGGGGGACTGGAATCCACAATCACGGCAAATAACATCAGAAAAAAAATAAACAAATGCTTTAAGGCCAGCAAGCAATAAAAGTATAGCAAACACGAATCTAACCAGTAACTTTCTTTTGGAGGGTGAAATAAGGACAAATGCTCGGGACACCGGAACCCAAATTGACACCCTAAATCTCTCCCTGTCATCCCTGTGAGGGGATGAGCTCACACACTACAAACCAAACAAATCAAGAAAGGGAGGCTAATGGGAAATCCCTACCAGACACTACACTGTATACTCTACAATTCGTATTGATTTCTCTGCTAAATGTGTTTGAACTACGGAAGACAGAAATGCAATTAAACTCTGCCACCTTAATGGAATTGACCAAAGATGTGGGCAACTGTGAATCAACTTTAGTGGGACTAAGAACTGCAATTGATACAGATTTAGCTGAAGGAATCAAGCAAATAATGGAGAGGGCCAAAAGTCAGGAAATGGGCTACGGTGGACTCCTTCAGGTAGGTGAAAGGTCTTCTCCCCAAATTGTGGGAGCATAGAGTATTGAATCGACAAAGTGTAGACGACAGAGGGTGCAGAGTGCCCTACGGTGTTGAACAGAGTGTGATATTTTGGATGACACGCCTCTATCTGAATCCATTTTGTAGGAATTCAGAAGGCTAGCACAGGTAGATTATGAACTGGAGGAGAAGTGCATTAAAATTATGAGTGCGTCAACTATCATTTCGAATCCAATTTGTACTAAAGGAAGGGACAGAAGAAATACAAATATTCCTCTCCCCACTTTAATTTTTGAATCCAGCTCCAGTGAATCAAGATATAGAATTTGCTATTATCCTCCTGATGAACCACCAAATGTAGGTGGGAAAACACATGTTGAGGAATGAGGAATTACCTAAACTCACGAGGACTTACTCAAACATACAAAATGTCGCAAACTACGGATTCAATCATTTTATTAAATACTCCAAGGCATACCTGTTATAGAGGTAGAAAAAAAAGAGAAAAAGACCACATCAAAATAATAACAAGCGGCAAGAGCAAGTAAAGCCCAGAAGAGAACAAAAATCAAATAAATTACAAGGGGGGGGGGGGGACAAATAAAGAATTCTGATAAGACAGGTTTTCTAAATGCCTTGAACTTACCAAGGAGGACAACAGACAGACAAAAAGGGAGAAAAGAAGACCGTCACGAAAGAACGGGCAAAAAAAGGCTAGCTTGGAGAATCGGGCGGTGCTACGTCATGGCAGAAGAGACCGGTAGAGGCAGACAGAGGCCCAATGTATGGTAAAGGTGTCTATGGCATCTCAAACTGCGTCTCTGAGTGCTATAGATGCATTGGAGCCAATCTTTAAAAGGTGCAAAACATTTAGAAACCTGTCAAATATTACATCTGAAAGACAAGCGAAACGACATGGCGTAGGCAGTAACCCCTTGCAAAAACCAGCAAGCCAGGGTGGTAAAGTTACAGGTGGAACCCAATCTGAAAAGGCTGAGATAGAAAGAAGACTAGAGCTGATTTTTTTACAGGGGGAAAAAATGTGATGCCCCACAAATATCACCCAGAGCGACTAGTAGTATACAGGACAGGGTGGGTGTAACAGAGGCTCTGTAATGGAAATAAAGAGATGCGGGAACAACCTGAGGATGAGACACAAAACAATCTCCAGCAAGCTTTGGAAGAGGTGATAGGGAGCACAGAGATTCTCTCTGACAGATTGACAATGAAAATAAACAGATCTGTGTTTGATTTGCAACCTTCGCCATTCCAACAGTGTGGTTGCATCTATTTAAAAGAGGAAATAACTTTAGGTCAATAAATAGAACTATCCTTACTGTTATGAAGAAGATTCCTGATCTATACATGTTCTTGACGGACGAAATCGAATATGTGTGCTTTCCACAACAAAATTCTACCTATATTGTGGAGTTGGGGTTGAAATCCAAGGTGGGGCGGAAGCCTTAGTGGCTTCGGTGAAAGAATTGAAAGAGTGGGGTTTGGAAATTTCAAGACAGGAAATCAAATACGAACAATTCAAGAAAATTGGCGAAAGTAAGGTTGACAAGAACGGGTGTAGGAAGCAAGTGGGCCCTTCCCGGTCTCTGTCTGAAATAATAAATGCAGGGGGCCGGGACAGGGATGGTGTACCATCAGAGCCAAATATTAACATGTGGGAGAAATTACCGGAAATTATTGTTCAGGCCTTTGAGAAATTGAGGAGTAATGAAGTGTCACTTTAGGGAAAGATTATTGGAACGCCCTGAGTTGGAACACGCGGGGATCTGGTTCTTTCAAAGTTAAATCTGTGAGGGAGGAGATTTTCGGTAAACACAATTTGATTATGTTACAAGAGACCTGGCTCCTAAACAAAGTGAAACCAGATGGGTTTGAAACAGTGGAAAAAATGGCTACTAGGGGGAAGATGGGAAGACCACTAGGAGGCCTTATGACCTCAATTCGGGCTATGAGGGGTACTTCTTTAGAATGAATACCTACCTCAATGCCAGGCCTGTTGGACTCTCTACTTAAATTAAATGGAAAGGTAGCACTGTTGAAGCTAGCGATCATTAATATTTATTGGAACCCCGCGGATTCTAAACTAGTGGCTTTATTTGGAATAATTTTCAGAATTGTTGTCAATAATCAAGACTCTACATAAGGCAAGCATTTTGATAGCTGGTGACTTGAATTTGCAGTGCATTGAAATGAAGAGGCATGGGGAGGACAAAGTTGGTTAAAAAAAACCTTCATGCAATGGCCTTGAACTGGATGGTCTCCAGCCAGCCCTCTGACTGGGGATCTCTAAACAGCCATTAAACATGACTAGCAGTACCCTCGAGATAGATGGGGATGCAGATTCGTACTCATGCATCAAATAATCATGACAACTCAATAGTTTGGCAAAGGGCGTCTGTTTAATGACAAGTACATAAAACGGGGATACATAAAACGGGGAGTACAACTAACATCAGCAACCGCTCGATCTTTTCACTCTCTTTCAACTCCAACTTAATTTCAGAAAAAACACAGTATTTATAGCAAAAACTCGTCAGCACTGACATGCAATCTTAAAAACCTAACATGCAACGTGATTGGTTATAGGAAGGTAACTTTATCATAGGTATTATATCTGTATGTGGTAATGGGGAGAGGGGATTGGACAATGAATGTCAAGTGGGGCAACTAAGCCCTTCCTTCAAAATGGCCACTATGAACGTCACTAAAAATACGACGTCGCATTGGCACTACTCTCTATAGGACCCTAGATTACACGGTCCACTATGATTGGGTTGGCATCAACCACATTCATACTTTTCCACTTACGTCAAGCAGCATGCAGAACAACCAGCCAGGTGCAGGGAGTTAGTCTGCACCCCAGCTTCGTTCCCATTTTGTTACAATCAATCAACACCTCAGTGGTCATGTGTCAATTACTGCTTTGTAGTTTGGCTCGAGTCTGCTTCTTGGTCTGAGAATTTTTAGGGAGTATGGGCATGGAAGAGATCCATGCGTAGGTGTGAAAGTCTTAATCTTCCAGCCGGCCTTGTCATGTGATTAGGACACTTTGAAATCAGCCTCTTCATGTATTTACGTGTTTTTGATTTAATTCTGCCAGTCTTCTACCATCTGTGGCTTATCTTGACCTTTCTGAACAGGATACTCTGTTCTTGTCTCCTTAATTGTATCCACTGTTGGCCTTTCCAACCAGATACAACCTTGGCTTCTTGGCATAATTACCTTCAGCTGAGTTTCGCTCCATCTTAATTCTCGATTTGCTTGCTGCAACACTCTCCTCTTGAGACCTTTAGTAACCTTTATTCATTTCTGCTCATGTGCGTAGTGAAGTTACACTCATATATAAAGTGCTTTTGAGATATATATATATATGTTGGCGTTTGCTGCAATCTTTTTACTACTAAGTTTAAGCAAGCTTAACGATTTCTTTGCTTCTTGCAGTTTCTTGAATCTGTACACACTTAAACTGAATATCTTCATCGTGCATATGGCATATGTTTCTGCATCTTGACATCAACTTCATCACCTTAGGGTCAAGATGTCACTTATCCATGGTATTTTGTCTCTGTCAGTATTCTCAGGTCATTATATCTTCTATATATGCGTCAGTCCGCTTTCTTTTGACATCACCATTCGTCTTCCTTTATTATCTTCTTGGCTTCTTCGGGTATTCCATACTAACAACCGTCATTTTGTCTTGACTGTAGATATGATTTTCTCAAGGGGTACCTTACGGTCCATGTTTTCTTAGGTGTCAGTACTTCAATAGGTGGTTACTCTGATAGGCACTGGGCAAAGCCCAACCGCTGTTCTTTGCTGGTTTATTTGTTCATCATACGTCACATACTTTGCCGTGAAAATACGGGGAACTATGAACGGGGTGGCTGGAGTGTGGATGACACTTGGCACTTCCTCTTCAGCCTTAAATCGGGGGCTTCCTGGAAAGTTGGAGCCTGAAGGGGTTGAATGGATGTGTTGGAGGAGATATGCTGGCAGCCTTTACGTGGTCACGAGGCCCATCGAGTTCAATCTTGGATTATATATTTCTCACAGAGGACTGGTTTGCTTATTGTTCACATTTCCAGAGCCACGATTAGGGCACGAGTGACCACCACAGGCTGTCTGCAACTTTTAACCTGGGACAGATTGAAGTATCTCGAAGTAAGTGTATGTGACTGTTAGCAATGGAAGGAATTGAAGTTTGGACAGAATAGAAGAATCTTGAACTTGAAATCTGAAGTGGGCGGTGAAGGAGAAATCAGAAGTGGAATTGTTTAGACTGTCGTCCTTGTTTCATGAACTTCTTATGGGATATGAACCAACCCAGCTCAGGAAACAAGGGTATCTGTCAACAACATTGTCACTCGTTTGATGAATCAACACGGATGAGGAAGAGAGAACATAGGAAAGCTATTAGAAACCTTAAGATTAAGGCTAGTTCTCAGGGGAGGTATCGGAAGAGTTGAAAAATTGCCTATCAATTATAATAACTGGTCAAGGGCACAAAAATAACTATGCCAAAAAAGAGATGGGAAGAAGATGCTGAAACCTTTGGTGACCAAAAGCTATTCTAATTTCGAGAATCTGATTAGTAAAGCTAATTTCCATCAAGCACAGATACAAAGTAATGTAATTTCGGACATCACATGGTCAAACTATTTAGGATCCACCTATAAGTGCATGGGAGGGGGGAAAATCACTAAAGTTTTAATGACATATGGCAGTTGGATATAGAGTAGGAATATCTGAAAGATCTAATAAAAAAATCTTCTTCATCGCGTGCACCCGGACCAAACAGGTTAACTAATAGAATTCTGAAATCAAACGCAGAACTATGGGCAAATATCTTGAAAGCTCTCTTTATGGAAGTGTTACGAACAAGATCCGTCCCTACTTCCTGGAAAATGGCAATTATGTTGCCAGTCTACAAGAAGGGCAACCTGGCTGATCCGGCGAACTATCACCCGATCGCCCTACAAGACTTGGAGGGAAACATCTTTGCTGCTGTAGTACTAAAGAGCCCGGAGGAGTGGATCGTGAGAAACAATATTATATCAAAACTACAAACAGGATTCCAAAACGGACTGCCGACATCTTTGAATAGACTGATAATGTCGACAGTCCCCATTTGGGCAAGGAAAAAGATTGACTTATGTATGGGGCCTGGTTAGACCTGTCAAAAGCGTTTGACACAGTAAATAGAGAGAAACTGAGGGCGAAGCTTGCTTGCTGGAGAATACCAAAGCACCTATTGAGTATCCTGAAGCGTCTCCATGAAAATACAACAATGCGAATTAGATTAGAACTATCAAATGAAATACCTGTCGAAAGACTAAGACAGGGGTGCAGACTTTCCTGATGCCTTTTTAACCTATATTCAGCAGATTTGAATGGATTCCTTGCACAACATGCTTTAGCAAGCCCAAAGATCTGCGCTCAGCCAGTATACTGGATGGCGTACGCTGATGATATAGTCCTATACGCAGAGAACACTACAGCGCCTCCCAACAGCTTTCAGCGGGTATGCTGTGATTAACTATCTGCAAGTGAATCCGGACAAATCACACATTATATTTAAAAGTCCAGGCAGGATTTTGCCTGAACACAAATGGGAGCTCCTTAATCAGCCCAACCCTGTTACTAAAGAACTAATGTATCTGGGAATTAAGCTCCACCCTACTCAAACGCTACACCTTCTAGAGGCAGATTTAGATCTGCAACATATCCCACTGGTGGCCCAAATTAAAAAAAAGACATCATACCTGCTGCAAGTTCTCGATAAAGCCTTTGATAATATTCTACAAGGCAAAGGTTATTTCTTCTTTGCTATGTGGTTTGACTACTGTAACATGCTCACAGAAGGTTAATTGGTCTTTGTGAGGAGGTCAAATCTAGAAGTCAGTGTTAGGAATACCTTGGGGTTACCCGATTGCGGGTTTAAGATACAAACTGGGCTTGCAATCATTAAAAATGGTATTTGACTGGAACATCTTAACACTGTTCAGATATATACCATCATCTGGTGATTCCTTACATAGGGAAACGTGTTGAGATGGAACGGGGAAAGAATAAGGCATAGAGAAAATTAAGAGAATACATGGGTGGATTACTGCAGTAATGTGAGCGTTCTGAAGGGGAATTAGTGGAAAATCTTATGAGAGTGAAGTTGGCACCGGCACGCAATGATTGGATCAAAACAATCACACAAATGAGGGGTCTTAATGTATTTAAATCATTGACTAGTGTTGAAAAACATTGTGGCTACCTACCAAATTATCTAACATGCTTCCAAAGCTCTAGGCTGCAAATGGAGTTCCTTAGATTGCAAATTAATCTGGTGAAAACAGAGAAAATCCAGGCAAATTATGGAAAAGTACATCCAAAGAACCCCAAATGCAGCTTTTGCAACGAGAACACAGTACAATCATTGTTTCATCGACTGATGAGTGCAGGTGAACAAAGGACCACCGATTAAATCATTTTGGAGGGTTTTTGGATAATGAAGGAGGGTTACATACAGAAACTTTCTGGAAAAGACTTATAGCCAGGCACGAGAGACAGCTTTCTATTTAAATGCTTAAGGTCCTGCATAGTATAGGAGTTATTTCATTCTAAATATGTAATGAATGGGAGTGATATGACATTTTTATATGTATTTTATATCTTTTTATTGATGTAATATTTTCTTTTTGTGTTCTATTTTCTTCTTTGTGTAGTGTCATACATTTCACTATAACACAATTAAACAAAAAAGAAACTGTCCCACTCGAGGAGCCATTCGTTCTCGTCCCGAAAGAAGAAAAGGCGTCAATGTCATTGTCGGGACTCTGATTCGTCGATGGAAAAAGGTAAGCCGTCAGTGGGGCCTACTACCCACCACAAGTGGGAGGATTTTAAGACCTATATTCTTGAGATGTTTAAAAAGCAGGCTGCAGTCAGCACGGTTAACCTCCCCCCCACGCAACAGACCTTGGAGCCAAGAGTGGCGCTCAGCATTCCCGACCCCCCTCGTGCCCTCTGTTAAAACTTTTGACATCGAAGCAGTTCCAATGGCTCTTGGTGCCGGATCAGCCCCGTGCACCCAAAGATGTTGATGCTACGGCATCTCGTCACTGATCGATGACCACACTATCGGTGCCGCTAAAACAACCAATCACGCCAACGATTCTCGATTAGTCATTTACCCTGCCCTCGCGGTCCGGTCTGATTTTTGCGATACCATGTCTAGTTTCGCTGGTGCCGAACACGCGAGGTACCAAGGGGATGTCTACCCCATTTACATGGCCATGGGAGGTAGAGACTATTTTGAGGACCAAATCCAATTGTTAAAGCTGGAGGTCAAGGCCTTCATTAAACCAATGGTCTGGATACATCACCAGACCTGGATTCTCAACAAACCCAGCCCTACAATCATAATTTCTCAAAATTCAGAGCTTTGGTAGAAAGGGTATGTGACACATTAGGATTGCAATCCTCAGCAGTGCCAGTGCAGGGATACGACCTTGCAGATATTTTTGATGAATGTCCAGCGTTGGAGCGCAATATGTCTCCAAACCCTGCCATTGCTGACCCTCTAACCGCTCTGTGGCAGCATCCGTGCACTATTCCTGCGGTTAGCTCCACCATTTCTGGGAAATATAGGCCGGCTAGAGGAAACTTTTTTTTTCTCTCCTCTCACCCTTCCCCGGATGGGCTTGTTATGCAGGCTGCTACAGTCTCATCCAGACCAGCTTCCTCTACTTCCACTTTATCTCCCGATAGGGAAGCGAAAAAGGTTCATGCCTTGGCCAAAAAGACATTTACTACGGGCAGTATTGCCCTTAAGGCTACCAATGTGACATGCAGCTTTGCCAAGAATTCCATTTGTTCTTTGGACAGCAGTGTAGAATGTGGCGCAGTATGCCCCTGAGGGGGAAATGCACAAGGGCTTCCTGCAGCTGGTGGAGGAAAGAGGTGGCCAGGCAGTCCCTGCGAACGGGCCTGGACATCACCGACTGTGTGGGCTGTTCTATGGCGTCAGCAGTAACGCTGAGGAGGCAGGCCTACTTAAAAACCTCTGGCTTTTCAGCTAATGTCGATGTTAAATTGCTGGAAATGCCCTTCAAGGACGATTTCCTGTTCGGTCAAAAGGCTGACGATTCCTTTGAGAAATATAAGGAATCTAAAATTGCTGCTTGATCTTTAGGCCTAGCTGCGCAGCCGGCCAATCCTGCTTTGATCTTCACCTCTAGGGTAAGGGACTATAGGCGCTAAATTCCTTATAGGGATTCTAAATGCCAACAAGCAGCGGCAGGGGCGACCCAGCCTCCTAAGCAGCTTTGATTCCCCCCCTGGCTCAAGTGGCAATGAAATCCCTCTGATGCCTGGACTCTACAGCTCGTTCGGTGGGGTAAGTGTCTGCCATTCATAAGAAAACCACCAGACAGACTCCCACCACCTCTGATCCAACTGTGACAGGAGCTCCAGGAAGAACTGTGAGCCCTGTTGTACCTCCCGAACAAAGAGGATCGGGTTGGCAATTTCTGGTACCCAACAAGGGAGGAGGTCTCCCTCCCCTTTCTGGACCTCCGGGCCCTGAACAAGTTCCTGAGGAAAGAAATTCAGGATGGTGACGTTGACTGGTTAGTGTCAATAGATCTACAGAACGCTTATTTCCATGTGCTGATTCATCGAAAGCACAAGAAGTTTCTATGGTTCGATTCACCATAGGAGACGAGCACCATCAGTTCAAGGTGCTTCCCTTTGTTCTGACCACCGCCCCAAAGGTCTTCGCCAAGCTCATGGTGGTAGTCGCAGCTCCCCTCAGGAGATCCAGGGTCCACGTAGTTCTGTACCTGGATAACTGGCTGATCTCGGGGTAGTCCGTTGTGCAGGTCCGATCTCACCTAGAGAACACCTGCTTGGTGCTGCACACGCGGAGCTTCTCCCTGAATTTGAAGAAGTCCCAAATGACACCAGTCCAAAGGCTTCAGTTCATCGGGCAGTTCTAGATGCCCGGGTGGGGGAAGGCCTTCCCTCCCAAAGAGTCATCAGCTTGGCACAGATGGTAGACCTGTTCCAGAACCATGCCACTCTGCCAGCGGCTTCCTTCCTCCGCCTCTTATGTCACATGGCCTACGGTAGTTTTTATTGCCCGAGGCCAGGCTATGCATGATCAAGTCGAAGTCCACTACGTCCCCTGCCAAAAATTGTTCTGAAAGAAGCGAAGCTGGATGGAATATCTATCAGATGAGGAATCTGCAGGAGAAAAGCAATCCACTGAAACAAAGTTTTAGGCTGACTGTCTGAAGGACAAGTCAGTTTCTCCATAACGATGAGCGAAAGTGCAGTCCAGCTGTAGGCTGCGCTCCAATGGCAACAGTCAGGACAGGAGGCTGCAACAAAAGCAAGTTTTGGGGATCCACAGATATAGAGGTAAATTACCAGTAAGTGAAATGTTCTACAACACGTTGGGTTAGAGGATTTGAAAATCTCAAGTTTCTATTGGTGTGATGCTGGAAATGCCTTACGGACGGACAGTGCATCCAAGTCCTTGTCCTGCCAATTCTCTGTGTGGGTTTTCCTGATGTTTTCTGCCACTGAGGCCTAGCCTAGACCTCTGGGAGAACAGCTCTTCATTTTATCCTTAGGTGAGCAACACCCATGGGATACACCCTTATGAGGGTACACCCTTGCACACCTATGTGTCTTTTTGAGTAACTTTGTGTTGCCCACAGAGCAAGGTATTGGCTGGGGGCAGCTACATGCTGACTTGGCAGTGGGTCTGAGTGTCCTTAATGTTTGGGTCACCCAGTTCCTGCCATAGGAATCAATGGATTCCTGATAGAAGGCAAGATGGCCCCTGTGGACTTCTACTGTCGGAGAAATCAGAGAACACAGCGATGAGTAAAACTGCTGCACTTCGGAAAGACGTGGGTTCCATTTTCCGTCTTGGTATCACATCCTACTGTCTCCTTCTTTCAAAAGGGGTCCATCCTCGGAGGAAATAGTCTAGTGAAACCGAGAGACTCTGCCACTTTGCCTGTCAAGGCACCAAAGTTACTGTGACGAGGAAGAGCATCTTCTAGCCTCAGGATCACAAGGGGTCCTAGAATTGTCTTGGATCCTCTTCTCCTGTGGCCTCTAAGGTACTTAGGGGTGGTAGAACCTCTTAAAACAAAGCACATGGTTATTGAACTTCATTGGACTGGGCTGTAAAAGACAACATATGTTACTGCCTAACATTTCCATTACAGGTTGCCCAGGTGGGGAGGGGGGGGGGGATCCTCACTCAGAATTGCTAGTCTAAAGAAAGCATTCTGCCACTGTTCATACCCAACCTGCCTTTCATTCCTATTCTATGCTTCTATGCTGATACAACTCACTTAAGAATTCACCTGCCATTTAAAACTGTCTGCAGTTAAAACTGAATTTAAGTATTGTGTGGCACCACATAGAATTTATATATCTGCCATTCTTTGAAGTACAGTATATATATATATATATATATATATATATATATATATATATATATATATATATATATATATATATATATACATACATACATATATATATATATATATATATATATATAATATATATATATTAGAGGTAACACCCTTATCTTATATAAAGAAGCTGTGTTATCACCCAACAGTGTATGGACATTCCTTTGTGGGGGCAACACTGTACTTACGACAGCCTGCATCACCTCCTAAAAGCTAAAGCCTGCCTGTGCGCCACATTTTACCAAATTGAAAGCCTTGCTGGGTTGTTCTGTGCCTTTACCCTACCACAAGTACAGATACCCCCTCCAGTCTTTACACTTGGGAACTGAGAAGTAGAAAGCTATTAACCAAGCCAGAAAGCAGACCAAAATCCCCAATGTCCACATTCATTATTGGGTCAAGGTCTTTCATTGGCCGGGCCCGGGGAGAGTTGAGGAATAGTGGCGATTAGCACTTCATTCATTAGTAACATAAGATAGGTCAGCAGAGTTGTGCTGAACAGTTTCTTTAAATATTGCACAGCCTGACTACACACTTCAAAACTAAGTGTAAAGCTGAAATGGGTGAGGGAGAAAATGTGTCCAGTGGGAGTTAGGTGTGTAATTCAAACTATGTTTAGACTTGCATGACGTTACAAATGGCTTGCCAGTATTCAAACAAGCTCTGTGGGTTTAAATGTCACATGAGGTTCAGGTCAAGTTCCCACTTGTACAGTGAACACCAACTTACTTGTAGTCAAGTTGGCATCATTACTGTGGTTTTAACAAATTCTAACAAAAGATTCATCCAGCAAAAAAAGAGTCAGACGCCTGCTCAACAGAAATCGGAGACTGGACAAGTCTACTCACTAAAGAACACTCAAACTGATTCAGCATGTGTTAGTCAGTAATTATATTTGAATAATCCTCAGTCTCATTACCATGGATAGACAAAAGCAGCAAGTTATAGGTTAGCGATATAGCCCCCAACTGTCACGGTCCTCGCCCAAAACCCCCTCTGGCAAACCCATTGGCCAGGTGGAGTCAGGACTCGGGCCTCTAGAGCCTGGCATCCTCTTCAAAAGCCCTCATGGGGCCAGTCCTGGCGCCTATGGCGCCAGTCTCATACACCATGAAAAACAATGTGCTTGGGAACTACTTTATTGTATTGTCAGCCAACATGGAGGCATCCACATAGCTTAGTTCTTAAGAACCAAGCTATGCGGTCTAGTGTTTTGGGTGTGGTAGCCTAAGGACTACTTTACCTGGACTATTTTGTTGGGGCTATTTAAACCACACCCGAGCAAGACAACACGCTTCGCATTACTTTGCAGCTTGCAACGTGACGCTCACCGTGTCTAGCTATTCCCTCGAACCTCGGAAGAAGCAGAACCTGCAAAAAGACAAAAGGAACATCATTAGCAGCAGCATCTTACCTGCAGTCTTCATCTTTAAACACTCGCAGCTATTGAGAACAGCTTCCTCGAATCTGCACGCCTCCCGGACAGAACGACCTGAAACAGGAAGATGGAGGCAACATTAAAGAAAGCAGTAGAGACATTTACAAATTACGAACTGCTCAAAAGGCTTACCCTTGTTTGTTGCCTCTCGGCTGGCACCACTCCAGACATTCCACTCGTGCTGAAGAATAACGCGACCTACAAGGAAGGAAAACACAGGTTAGCAAAGACAAGACTTCACAGCGCTGTGCATAGCGCTTACTTACCGCATCATAGCGCTCTTAATGTGCCATCATTTACAAGCGGGGCTCAACCAAGCCAGTTCGCCGCGCTGAAGCTCTGCATACCTAAGGGAGAAAAAATACATTTTAAACAAAGAACGGCATGCAGGATAGCAACAAAACTAAAGAACAGCAATAACACCTACCTGAACAATATCAAACGGGCCGGCGTCAGTGAAGTAACTGGACCGCACTCGCCAATGAAAGACAACGCGCCCCTGCAAAGATGGCAGTACAGAGAGCACGCCTAATTTTACCACAAGGTGAGTAGAGGGCGCCAGGGGGACTGAAATCATACAGGGTTGGAGGGAGGATACTTACCCACGTCGGTCAGTCTTGAACACAGTCCTCCTGTATTTTCAGGCAGAACCTTCCCCGCGGACCACATCAGGGCAAAGCTGAGACGCATACCAGCGAGTAACCCGGCTGGGTGGCGTCCCTGTGGATACCAGGTGAGCGTAACACCGACTTAATATATGGCTGAGGGTCAGAGTCTTTGTTAAGATGGATTTCTAAACTCTGACCTGGTGGGCAGATGTTTAGGAGGGCACTCGAGTTTAGTGGAATATGGGAACCTTCTGGACAAACCAGGCCAATCTACGGTAACTTGGTAGTCGGTCAAGACCAAGTCTCAGGAGAGGCGAGAGTGATCGGAAGCTCACAATGACCACACACAGTAACACTCCAAAGATCACTCTTAGACAGATGTATCAAAACAAAATTATAGGCCTTATAATCAAAACACAAGTAAACCAGTTATGAACAAACAATACCACACATGTTCATATACTATCTATCTAACATATATGCAATGATGCGATTAGCCTAAGGTTGATGATGGGGGAGAAAATAGCCAAAACCTGCAGCAGCAAAGGGGTTAAATCAACTTAGATATCAGTTTAGGCATTCCTCCATCAACAATCCCTAACTTAAGTAGTCCAGCCCTAAGAGGAGAGGAGCCTAGAGCTCAAAGTACAGTTGTGCATTAACACGTGGTCGTGCATAAACAAAAAATCAAGTCTCAGCAGCTGCGGTATGGGACGACCGTCCGTGACGGGACGTTTGCTTTTTCTCAGCCCTTGAAGGAAGGTTTGTTCTGGTGCAGCTCATCTCAGGACACAGTAGGCAAAAACCGCAGCCACTTTCAGCGATGGACACCACAGCAGGGTGACGCAGGGACCGCAAATGCTCGCAGCATGGCATACTCTGGTAAATTGTGATCCAGAGGAGCTAGGACAACGGGTTTCGGCGGGAGAGGGCCCAGGACCACACACTAGCGATTCCCAGAGTCTCAACTCGGGGTGGCGGCGTTCCTGTGAGATACCCTGGGTTCGAGCGGGTCAGTTCACGGAATGGCCCAGGAGCACTTCCGAAGAGGCACTTTGCAGGGCAAAGTAGGAGAAGCCGAGAGTAGTAACCACCACTACTCCAAAGGGGCGAAGTGCCCTTGCAGGCCTTCTTGGTTTGATAAAGAAATATGAATCCGACTGAACAGCAGGGTCAGGGTGCCAAACCTTCCAAGCACGCCACAGCCAGTTCCTCGAGTCTGCTTTCTTCTTAAGGGTACTGGGCTTCTTATGAGGTTCGGTGTGAACCTCAGTAGATCGACCTGGAATGGATGCAGAGCCCCTTCTCTTATCCAAGATTCGGTTTGCGCTCAAATCTCAGATAGCCAATGGAAGATCTGTTGTCTTGCATGCATGCCAGAAGTGGGCCAATCGCGGTCCACGGTGGTTCCAGTCATTCATGGCAACCAGACATATTGGCACCAGTAGTGTGGATTGGGTGCAGACAGTCCGAAAGCTCTTCCTGGACACTAGCACACGTGACATGCAGGACCGCGTAAAAGTTGCGGTTTTCGCAGGAGGCTGCATGCCCAAACAAGGAATACCCGGGTCTCTCGACCTGGGGGAAGGCAAAGGGACAAAATGGCCAAAAGACATCACAAAAAACTTTGCGGCAGGCCATTTTCAGTACTGGGCACAGTCTTGGGCCAAACGTGGTATGGTCCATAAAAATCAAGGGATCGTATGAGATTTGTGTCATTGGTTGCAAAACAAAAGGGAGAAATGCATAAAAATATATAAAACTCATGTATGCCAGTCCAGAGATTCAGACAAGGACTTCAAGACGCTCACAGAAATTACCATACCCCAAACAGTGCGTTATTAATCAAACAATATCTTATGCAGCAAACGGCTTCCTAACTAAACCACAATTCCCTCATGAAACTACATTCACCCGTCACATACTACACCACAACCCTATATGTAACAGCCAGTTCCGAATGAAACCATACTTTCACATTAAACCTAACCCTACATCAATTCACTGCTCATGCACAAAAATATAGCTGCCCATTAAATCAAATCTCACATGAACAATTATCCCAAAAGCAAGACACTGCAGCATTAAAACAAACCTTTATTAAGGGCTCTGCAATCTTTGACTTCCTGGATGTTGTAGACAACAACTTCCAAAATGTCTAAACAGCATAGCAAGTGGTGTGGAATCAAGGGAGTACAGGCCCAAAATATCAGGTTGCAGACCCATGCCCTATAGCAAGCCATACCTCACCTAACGACATGCAGATGGAATTAATAAAATCTCTAGCACAAAGAAACCAATTACACACTAAAACACTGCAACATATCAAAATAAACTACTCGCACAACATCACACTGACTTGCTAAACAGCCATAAATGCCTGTAACAGAGCTGTTGCCTTTGGAGGGAAAAGTTATTTCCTTACACATACCAGAATTTTGTTATAATTGTGCCATGTGTTGTTGATGACTTCCCACAGCTTTTCAAAAACATCTTTCCTTGAAAGGAGAGTGCAGTACCCCAACGCCAGATCTCGATCAATCACCCGACAGTTAAACACCTATTGGAAATACAAAAATGTAATGTGATTTACAGTCTGGTTAAAAAACCACAGGTGGGGCATCTTTACAATAAGTATGCTGGATTTTCTAGGCTTCAAACACACAATGAAATGTTACCAAAAGGAGAAATTACTTGCCGGAAATGTTCTGTCTATGTATTCTTCTCCTGCAGATCGCTCATAATAATAATAATAATAATAATTTGGCATTTATATAGCGCTACGAACCCTCAGGCATCTGAGCGCTGCTTATTATTACCCATGGTGTGTGGTGCTCATTTATCGACCTCGGAAGGATGAAACGCTGAGTTTGGCGCTGCCGGGATTCGAACCTGCATTCGAAGGCTCTGCACTGATGTCAAAGCGAGTGCTCTACTCGCTGTGCCACTTGACCGGCTAATCAGATATCCTTCCAGCGTGAGCTGCTCAGAAACATTTTCGACAGTGTGCGCAATGAGAGTCCGCATTGACCTTAGATTCCTCTTGACCGTGCCACTCCTCGACTACCGACGTGATGCCAGCCATATAGATTTACAACGTCACTGCGCCCCCATTGTTTAGCTTCCACCATCAGCCCACCCTCTGCCCTACCCAGAGCTCAGCAGCCACGGAGGAAGAATCCATAGGATTCCACTTAGAGACAGCCAAAACAATAATTTTTGGGAGTATGTTCGAGTACCTAGACAACTTTCATAACAGAGCAGGATGGGAGTGTGATAGGGAACCGGCAGGGGAAGTATGCATAGAAGGAGAAATTGCTTACTGTAATGTTCTCTCTGTGAATTCTTCTCCTGCAGATTCCTCGACTTATCGATATTCCATGCAGCTCTGCTGCTGTGGAAATGTTTCTACAGGGGGCGTAGTGGACCTCGACTCGGCCGCCAATCGTTCATCGGTCTTGCTCGCCATCTGTTCGTCGGCTCCAGGCGTGACTTCAGGCATCATATATATATATACTTCGTCACTACGCCCCACACCCCAGTTTCACCCTTTTTTCCTGAGCACATAACACTGCATCGGAAAACAGAGATAACAACGGGCTAATAAGCCCTAAAAAATGAAATAACCATAAACCTCAGAAGGAGGAAGAATTTGCAATAGACACTAATAAGTAGAGTCAGAAAAAAAATTATCTTTTTAAATGTTTAAACATGTGACAGAAAGGACAGAAAACAGTCACTGAGGACCAACAGCAACTCAACGTTAAAGAGGAGATGCGCACCAACCACCGACTTTCTGAGCAGTTATGGATGGGAGGGGAGATGAGAAATCTGCGAGTCCATAAGAAGAACATTAAGGCAAGTAATCTCTCCTTCAATGGATTGTCTTTCTCCCGCAGATTCCTCATCTGATGGACTCTCAAAGCAGTAGATGAAGAAGGTGGGCAGAAAGATATACCAAGAAATTTTTCAGCACTGCCCTGCCAAAATGCGCATCAGCTGTATGAGCCACATCTAGACTGTAGTGCTTAGCAAAGGTATGAAGAGATGACCATGTCGCTTACAGGGACTCCCCTCTGTAAAGCTGTTGACACTGAGAATCCCCTAATCGAATGAGCCCTGATGCCTGCCGGTAATAATTTCCGGTGGACTGGTAGCATTCCACTATACAGAACATTATCCAGCAAAAAAGCCACGAATAGCTACTCAGCTATTCTGAACTCGGACGTCCTTGCAATGTAATAGCTTAGCGCCCTTTTGGGATCTAGACGATGAAATCGCTCCTCCTTCTTAGAAGGATGCGTAAGAGGATAGAAGACCAGAAGGTCGATTGATTGCGATAGGTATATCTCAGAGACAACTTTGGGAAGGAAGCCAGGCCTTACCCTGAATAAGACTTTCACCCGAAAAAATAAATAAATAAATTGCAGGAAGGCCGGTTTACAGCATAAGGCCTGCAGCTCACTCACCTGCCTTGCGGATAACTACTGTTAGGGAGAATTCTCTTATAAGGCTAATTTCCCAAACCTAGTGAGTCCCCCAGCAGCTTTGCTGGATTTTTGGGGTTTGTTTTGTCTCCTGCTAAGGCATGATTTGAGGTGTGTTTGACTTTTTGTGTGATTATGGGCTATGGGGTCTTTTTCTCCATAAGGTATCATCTGTTTTTCATGTGCGTTACACAGCACCCTCAGTGCAGTAGCACAGGGGTGTCATAGCGACCCCCAAACATAGACGCCATACCCTGGGACTGACTACTGTCTCCCAGGGCATGTAAAGTCCCCATTGACTTTACTAGTCCAAAATTGTGAACAGAACCAGTACAAACCATCATATTGTGGAGGTACTGGATTGCACAATACCTCCGAAGGTTAATTCGATTGCCCGTGGGTCTGTTTCCAAGGGGGCACTGTCCAGTCCCCCTTTGTCGAGTTTCTGGCTGGTGGCAGTGGTTACCACACAAAATATTCCACCGGATTTTCCCATTGATTTTAAACGCACCACTTTTTGGTGCAATGTTAAAGATACCGCTGGTTTATTTATTTAATATTAAATCAACGGTTGGGTCTTTTTGCCAGACCTCTTTTCTAAAATGGCGTTCGTGTCCGTCTCTGTAACTCTAACCAAGGTCGAGTCCTTTGTCCACTTTTTGGCGGGCTTCTCCACAGAAGCCCTCCAAATGGTGTCACTCTGTCTGGGTTCCCCAGGATGTGTGGGGAGGGGAATTGGCACCCTGGACTGCGTTGCTTTAGCAACCCAAGTCGCACTCTATTCTGATTGGCCCAGTGGTGAGCCACCCGGCTCACCACTTAGCATGTTTGAGTGACAGCTAGGCTGTTGAATGGGGGGTTTTCTGCATAAAAGCAGGGCCTTTCAGACTGGAACTTGAGAAGTCGCCACAGGACCTAAGAATCCGAAGAGGGAAGAAGCTGAGCCATCTGCAACGACGAAACCACCGGTGGAGCCCTGCTGCAACAAAGTCACCACTTTCTCAACAACAAGAGAAGATCTTCTGCTGGACGAGTCTTCTTCCTTTGAGCTGGTGGGATCAACCAGTTCGCCTCTTTCGCCTTCCAAAGACGTCTCTTGGTCGAATCGCCCGTACCAAGCACCCCAGCAGCCGGATAGCCAAGCTTCACCACTTTGACCGCGAATAACAGGAACACACCTTTCAACCGACGAACTCCGCGGCGGGTTTCATCCCGGTGCAGTGCATCGACTCCAAGTTTCCTCCTCGACGAGATCCTCTCTTCCCCTGGTCGAAACAACAAACTGCACCCACTGCCAGGAATAACTGCCACCGCTTGGCTTTTCAACTGGGTTGGCCCCAGACCTAACTTTAACTTCTCGAATCACCCCAACCTCTTTCGAACATTCTGCAAAGACTTTCAGTGCATTTTAAACTGTGTGATCTTGATCTTTGCTCCATTTAAAGTGGTCCTGGCCTATGAACTTTGGCTCTGCAGTGTTAACTGCCTTTACTCTCTTGCGTTGAACTTCTAAACGTGTTGGGACCTGTTTTATTTCTATGCTCTGCCTTTTTCTCTCCCTTTAACTTAACTATTGGAGTGCCATCTAGGTTACGCGCTCACATCTGTTTTAACAAATCTTGGTGTTTTAACTCTGAATTGTTATAATAGGTATAAGGGAGGTGTGTATACTTTACCTGACTGTGTTTTAACTTGCTTTTGAGTGCTAGAGTATTGCCTAAAGTGTGTTTTAAATAAATAATTATATACTTTTGATACAAATCTCTGGTCAGTGTTTGTTTGCTCTACTGTGTTGTTAGCCCTACGGTGTGTATACTCTATATACTGCCCTACTCTCCTTGAGAGAAGTCTGACTGCTCAGCCACAGCTACCATGTAAATCTGGGTGGTGCAGACTGCTACCAATTGGGTCTACTGCTTACTCCTGTAGTCTTAATCTTTTTGCAGTGTTCCCTAAGGGAACTGCACAGGATTCTGCCTAACAGCTACCAAAAAGGCTGTTTTTAAAGAGAGAAGTCTTACAGGACACGTTTGCATATGCTCAACAGGAGCAGACATCAGAAATGTCAGTAGCAGATTAAGGTCCCAATCCGGGACAACAAAGGGAGTTGGCTGGAACTTATTCACAAGGCCTTTCAGGAATTGTGCCATTACATATTGTAAAAAATGAACCTTGAACCGGGGATCTCTTAAACACAGACAAGGCCGCCAAATATCCTTTAACTGTGGTGACCTGAAGGCCTGCAGAGGCCAGTGCCAGAAGGAATTTCATCACTGTAGTGGTGGGGCAAGAGTTAGGGTCAATCTTGCGTCCCCCGCACCCCACCTCAAATCTTCTCCACCTACACGCGTACAAAGATCTTGTAGACTGTCTGCATGCAGCCAGCAACACCCTCAAGCACTTCCTCAGCGAGGTCCCCAGTCATAATAGTTCATCCTCTCAAGAACCACGCATGTAGGTTGAGGGATTCTGGGGTCGGTGGAGTATCCGATCTTCCGACTGAGTGAGGAGATCTGGCTGCCGAGGCAACCGGTGAGGTGGACAGATGCAAGAGGTCGGAGTACCATGTTCTCCTCGCTGCGTCCCGGGCCATCAAGATCATGGTCGCTTGAAACCTGTTCAACCTCTGGAGAGCCAATGGAATGACGGGGATCGGAGGGAAGCGTAATGGAGAGGGAAGGTCCAATCCACCAGAAACGCATCATCCAGTGCAGCGTTCACTGGAAATTTCCTCGAGCAAAACTGTTTACATTTCCTGTTGGATTTTGTTGCAAACAGATCCACTATTGGGGTACCCCAGAGAGAGATGACCTCCTCTAGGACATCCTGGCACACACCCACTCGTGTAAGACCGTGCTCTGACTGCTCAGAGCATCCAACAAACTGTTCTCTTTGCCCGCCAGATGAACTGCCGAGACCGAGATCCATGTCTCCAGTAACAAGAACCATAGCAGAATCACCTCACTGCAGAGGGGGCGGGAATGCACTCCACCTTGCTTGTATAGATCGTGCATTGCCACTGTGTTGTCCATCAGAATGCGGACATGCTTCCCCTGCAGAGAACGGAGCGAATGCCTTCAGGGCAAACCTGATGGCTCGCAACATCAGCCTGTTGATGTGCCACCTGGCTTCCATAGCTAACCAAAGACCACTCTCAACTGCAAATCCTCGCAGTGAGCCCCCCCAACCTTTCAGAGATGCATCAGTGAACAATCGGGCTAAGGCCAAGGAGGCTATAAGGGCTCCCTCACCAGGAGACTGCTCCGGTCCGCCCACCAGGACAGGTCGTGGACTGTTAAAATGGATTTCTGAACTATGACCTGGTGGGCAGAGGTTCAGAAGGCCAGCCTAGTTTCATGGAACAGGGTAATCTCTGGACAAGCCAGACCAATGAAGGCAGCTATGGTCTGCGGTCAAGACTGGGTGTCAGGAGGGTGAGGGTGACTGAAGGACCTCAATGAGCACACAGAGCAAGTGTACTTATAAATTACTCCCAGACAGATGTATGTATCAACATTAGAAACACATTTATTACAAGGCATTTGTAACTCACTGTTAGGGAGAATTCTCTGTTTAGGCTGAATTTCTTAACCTAGTGAGTCCCCCAGCAACTTTGCTGGATTTTTGGGGGTTATTTTTTCTCCTGCCAAGAGTGAGACTCTTTTACCCTCACTCTTGGGCATGATTTGAGTGTGTTTCTTTGACTCTAGATGTGATTAATGGGCTATGGGGTCTTTTACTCCATAGGACTTCATGTGTTTTTGTGATGTGTGTTACACAGCACCCTCAGTGCAGTAACACAGTGGTGTCATAGTGACCCCCCAATATAGACTCCATACCCTGGGACTGACTACTGTCTCCCAGGGCATGTAAAGTCACCATTGACTTTACTAGTCTCAAATTCTGAACAGAACAAGTACAAACCATCATATTGTGGACGTACTGGCTGGGGCAATTCGATTGCCCCGGGGTCTGTTAGTCGAGGGGGCACGTCTCCATCTCCCCTGATCGAGTTTTGGCTGGCGGCAGTGGATACTACTTTTTATATTCGACCGCAAATATATCTCTATGGGATTTCCCATTGTTCGAGGCTACCAACTTTAATTATTTAATTCTCATAGCCTCGAACATACCGCCGGTTTATTTATTTAATATTAATTCTCCGGTTGGTATTTTTTGCCAGAACTCGGTTCTAAAATGGCGTTTGTGTTCGCTTCTGTAACTCCAACCCAAGTTGAGCCCTTTGTTCCACTTTTTGGCGGGCTTCTCCACAGAAGCTCTCCAAAGTGGTGCCACTCTGTCTGGGGTACTTAGGAGAGGTGGAGGGGGATTTAGGCACCCTGGACTGAGTTGCCTCAGCAACTCAAGTCGCACTCCATCCTGATTGGCCCAAGTGGTGAGTGTTAGGGAGAATTCTCTCTTTAAGATGAATTTCCTAACCTAGTGAGTCCCCCAGCAGCTTTGATGGATTTCTGGAGTTTGTTTTTTTCCTCCTGCCAAGAGTGAGACTCTTTTCCTCCCACTCTTGGACATGAGTTATGGTATTCCTTTGACTGTGAATGTGTTTTATGGGCTATAGGGTCCTTTACTCCATAGGGTCTCATGTGTTTTTACGATGTGTGTTACACAGCACCCTCCGTGCAGTAACACAGGGGTGTCATAGTGACACCCCACCATAGACTCCATACCCTGGGACTGACTACTGTCTCCCAGGGCATGTAAAGTCACCATTGGCTTTGCTAGTCCCAAATTATTAACAGAAACCAGTACAAACCATCATATTGTGGATGTACTGGTCGGGGCAATTCGATTGCCCCGGGGTCCGTTAGTCGAGGGGGCACGTCTCCGTCCCCCTTGATCGAGTTTTGGCTGGTGACAGTGGAAACTACTTGTTATATTCGACTGCAAATATTTTCCTATGGGATTTTCCCATTGTTCGAGGCTACCAACTTTAATTATTTAATTCTCATAGCCTCGAACATACCGCCGGTTTATTTAATTAATATTAATTCTCCGGTTGGTATTTTTTGCCAAGACTCGATTCTAAAATGGCGTTTGTGTTCTCTTCTGTGACTCCAACCCAAGTCGAGCCCTTTGTTCCACTTTTTGGCGGGCTTCTCCACAGAAGCCTCCAAAGGTGGTGCCACTCTGTCTGGGTACCACAGGGGGTGTGGGAGGGGGTTTAGGCACCATGGACCGAGTTACCTTGGTAACTTAAATCGCAGTCTTGTGTGATTGGCCCAAGTGGTGAGCCGGCCGGCTCACCACTTAGCATGTTTGATTGACAGCTAGGCTGAGTGAATGGGGGTATGCTGCATAAAAGCAGGGCTTTGGGGACTGGAACTTCAGAAGTCGCCACAGGACCTGAGAATCCGACGAGGGAGAAGCTGAGCAGACCTACCACGACGACACCACCGGTGGAGCCCTGCAGAACCGACTCACCACTTTCCGACGACAGAGAAGATCTCCCGGCTGGAGAGGCTTCTTCCCCTGACTGGTGGGCACAACCAGTTTACCTTTCTTTCTTCGCACCCCAGCCCGGTTTGTGGTCGAACTGCCCGTGCCAAGCACCCCGGCAGCTGGATAGCCACTCACCACTGAACCGCGAATCACTGGACCGCTCCTTGTACCTGAGAAACTCTGCGGCTGGTTTCTTCCCTGGCAGTGCAACAGACTCCTGTCTTCCTCCACGACGAGATCCTCTCTTCCCCCGGACGAAGCACCAACTTGCATCCGCTGCCAGGAACAACTGCCCCCGCTGGAGCATTCTCACCACTTTAAGGTACCGTGTCCGCCAGGCCTCCCTTTCTAAAGATTGCTACAAGGTAATAATAACCCCTTAACCTTCTGGACTGGGCTGGCCGCCTTGACCCTCTAACTGGTCCCTTTCTTTGGTCCAACACCTTTTTGAACCTTTACAAGACTTTTGTGCACTGCAACCGTGTGACCTTGGACACATTTCGTTTGGATCCTCTGAAAGTGGATCCGACCTCTTGAACTCTAACTTCACGGTTTTACTTTGCCTTCCTCTCTTGTTATGTTCTGGTAAAAGTGTTGGGATCTGTTTCAACTTGTTCTCTGCTTTTCCCTCCCTTTTTAAAACAAACTATTAGAGAGCCATCTACGTTAAGCGCTCACCGCTGTCTGAAAATAAGTGGGGCTTTACTTAAGACTTGTCTAATATTCTATTAAGGGATTGTATATCTTTTGGTCACCGTCTTTTTGAATTGCTTACTATTAGTGCATGTGTGTTTTTCTAGGTGTGGTTTTAAATAAATAATTATATCTCTTTTACACCAAGCCCTGGTCAGTGTTTACTTGTTCTACTGTGTTCTCTTGACCTATTGTGAATACTCTGTATACTGCCTAACTCTTCTTGAGGGAAGTCTGACTGCTCAGCCACAGCTACCAAGTCAATCTGTGTGGTACAGACTGCTACCAAGTGGGTTTACTGCCAAACACCTGTAGTCCTAAATCTTTTGCAGTGGTCCCAGAGGGAACTGCACAGGTTTCTGCCTAACACTGGTGTACAGCGGTGGGATTTGTATTGAGTATACACTTTAGAGTGCTTGTTGAACACTTTAGGACAACTAACCACAGAGCTTAGCACTAAAAAAAAAGCTGATTTTCTAACTATGTCTGCTATGGAGAGTTATACCCTAGAATAATTGTCTGCCAAAACTGCTGATTGCTTAAAAGTATTGTGTAGACATAAGAATCTCTCTGAGAAGGGCAAGAAAATGGAACTTATAGAAAGATTGTTAGAAAACCAAAGTCTGGGTGTTGCAGAGGAATCTACCCCCCCAGCAAATATAGGAAACAGTGATGGTATTGATCTGAATCAAAGTCTTGATAATGAGTCAGAAGAGGAAAGTGAACCTAATGAATTTAGCCACTCTGAGCCTTTGTCTGCCTTACCTACTGAACCTACTGGGCCTATACCAGGTCCCACAGGTAACCCTGCTTATTTTGAACTTGAAAAAATGAAGCTTGAATTAGAGTACAAACGTTTTTTAGCTCAATCTGAAAGAAACCAAGAGCTAGAGTTCAGAAGAATGAATGCCCAGGCTGAGCAGAAGCAAGCTGACTTAAGACTCAGAGAAATAGAGCTTAATCATCAATTAGAAATGAAAAAGTTGTCTGTGGAAAATGCTTCTCTCTCCTCTGGTTCTTCTAGAAGTTCCAGTCCCAAAAGACCCCGGATGCCTAAGGAATTAGTGGGTATGTATGAACCTATATTGGATGTGTTGGATTGGTTGAAGATGTTCGAGTATAATCATGGGCTCCAGGACATCACAGGGAATGAGTTACTTCCCTGGTTGTTCTCTAGGCTTCCCCCTGTTGCAACTGATGTGGTAATGGAGTTGGGGGAGGTGGATAAGAAGGATTATGAATGTGTGAAGCTAGCTTTGATAGCTAGATATGGGAAGACCCCTTCCCAGTACCTTAAGAGGTTTAGGACCCTCAAAAAGCATGATGGTACCCCTTGGGCTACCTGGGTGAGTGAAAGTTTGAAAAACTTAGAGGGATGGATTAAGGGTTATAGAGTTAACACTTATGAAGGAATGAAGAATCTTATAATGTTGGAGTCAATTTATGATGCCGGCTCTCCTGAGCTCAGACAGCACTTGGCTGATTCAAGGGAATTAGATTCCAGGAAGTTAGCTAAGGCTGCTGACTTGTGGGTTGCCAACAGGGCCACTCACAAGGATTCTGGGGCTACTCAGAAAAAGGATGAGGGAAAACAGCCAAAAAAGGACTCCAAAGAGAATTCTAATAATTCCAATTCCAAAGAGGGCCCCAAACAGAACCAAAAGGGTAAGCCACCAGGGAAACCAAATCAGGCTAGTGTAACTCCTGCTGCGAAACCAGAAGGAGGTCAGAACAAGCCAACATTCCAGAAAGCATTTGGTAAATGCTTTGTTTGTGGCTCTACTGACCATGTGAAAGGAGATCCCAGATGTAAGGGTAAACCTTCAGGTGTCCAGCTTTTCTCCTTTGCCTTCGCTCCAGAGGAGGAAGTCCAAATGGCAAGTGGAAACTTTCTATTACTGGCTGATGAACCCATTGGAGTCTCAGCTAGTGTTTCTTTAGTATCTCTGGGTCTGTGGGAACAACAGAACTTGAATGTCTATAATTCGATCCCAGATAATACTAAAGAGTATTATAAGGACAGTGTCCAGGTGAATGGTCAGGAGACTCCTGCCATTAGGCACACTAGGGCCAGCATAACTGTGGTGGACAAATCGTTTTTTCAGGCTGAGGATGTTGCTAAGGCACCCAAACGCCTCACCAAGTTAGCTGGAGGGCCTGTGCAGATGCTTCCCCAATTACCAGTTCTCATCCAGTGTAACGACATGACTTTGAAGATACCTGTCAGCATACAAAGTGAGGTGCCAGGAAGGGTTCTGCTGGGTAATGACTTGAAACCTCTTGGAGTAGTGTCACATACCTCCAGGCCTCCTAGTAAAAGGTTACAGGAGCTCACCAGACCTGCAATGGAGAGAACCATGAGAGGTACTCCCAAGGAGATGATGAAGAACGAGATCAATCCTGCTCCATTGGAGATGTCAGCTGCTGTCTCTAAGAAAATAGAAGAAAAAGGGAAACCTAAAACTTCTAAAAAGAACCTCACAGCCAGCACTCCAGTGCAGCCAACCAGGACTTCCCCTAGGTTGTCCAAAGTTACACCAGTAACTCCCCCCTCCAGCTGAGGCTGAGAGGGAGGTACAACCCTATGTGGTTGAACTAGACTCTGAAGAAGAGCTAGTAGAAGGCCAGGAACTCATTGGAGATCTGGATCCTGTTGACCATCCTGAGCTGCAGTCTTTACTGGCAGAAGGTGGACCCAACAGGGCAGACTTCAGTAAGGGACAGAGAGAATGTCCAACTCTGGAAGGTCTTCGCCACCAGGCAGATGCTCAGGCTGAAGGGCAAGAGCCTGGGAAATATAGGTTACACTGGGAAGATGGCCTCTTCTACAGTGAACCAACCGAGTCTGCACCTGGGGACAACAGACGACTTGTAGTACCCCAAGAGAACAGACCACAGTTCTTGCAGTTAGCCCATGAGATTCCTTTGGCTGGTCACTTGAGTTTCAAGAAGACTAAGGAAAGACTCTCACTCTACTTTTATTGGCCAAAGATGGGGGCCGAAGTAGATAAACACTGCAGGAGCTGCCACACCTGCCAGACTTCTGGTAAGGTTGGCTCCAAGAATGTGGCACCTTTAGTGCCTCTCCCAGTTGTGGGAGGGATCGACATTGTTGGTCCCCTTGATCCTCCAACTTCCTCAGGCAATAGGTTTATACTTGTTGTAGTAGACCATGCTACTAGATACCCTGAGGCAATTCCTATGAGGACTGTTACAGCTCTGGGTGTGGCTAAGGCCCTCCTTGGTATTTTTACCAGGGTTGGGTTTCCTAAGGAATTAATCTCTGACAGGGGGTCAAATTTTATGTCCCGCTACATGAAAGCCATGTGGAAAACCTGCAGAGTTACTTACAAGTTCTCAACCGCATACCACCCTCAGACAAATGGGATGGTTGAAAGGTTCAACAGAACCATGAAGAGCACGATAGGTGCTTTAGAGGACCCCCTTAAAAGAAAGTGGGACCTTCTACTGCCCTGCCTTCTCTTTGCTGATAGAGAAGTCCCCCAGAAGGGAGTAGGTTATTCTCCCTTTGAACTTCTCTATGGTCATCCGGTCAGATGTCCATTGGCCCTGATCAAGGAGGGGTTGGAGAGTGCTCCTTCCCCCAAGCCAGTCAGAGTAACTGACTATGTGATAGGTCTCCGAAGGAGAATGTCACAAATAATGGCAGAAGCAAGTGATAACTTGAAAGCTGGATAGGCATTGGTCAAGCACTGGCATGACCAAAAGGCTAACATGGTTGAGTTTACTCAGGACCAGCTAGTTCTCGTAATGATTCCAACAAGGCAGAGGGCCTTGCAAGACAAATGGATGGGACCCTTCAAAGTTGTGGGTAAACCTGGAGAGGTCAACTCTCTGGTGGACTTGGGCAACCCCAAGGAGGCTCCAACAGTCTTCCACACCAACAGACTAAAAGCGTATGTCTCCAGACCTGATGTAGGAGCTTTGCTTCTAGCATCATCAGAGGAAGAAGAAGAGAGTGAAGCTCTTCCTGATCTCCTCAGAGGCTTACCTTTAGACGAAAAATTAAAGGAGTAAATCTCTCTTCAAATCTGACACCTGAGCAACAGGAAGAGTGCAAATCTATGTTGAATCAGTTTGCCTCTCTGTTCTCACTTTCACCAGGCTTGACCCCTTGGGGACAGCATGACATACTCACTGGTGACTGTCTGCCAGTCAAAAGCAGAGGATATCGAATGTCAGAAAATGTAAGAACCCACATCAAAGGTGAGGTCAACAAGATGCTTGATCTCGGGGTAATAGAGCCCTCTACTAGTCCATGGTCTAGCCCAGTTGTGTTAGTACCAAAGGCAGGATCTAAAGAACTTAGATTCTGTGTGGATTACAGAGCTCTTAATGCAGTCACTAAGACTGATGCCCACCCTAGCCACAGCTACCAAGTGAATCTGTGTGGTACAGACTGCTACCAAGTGGGTTTACTGCCAAACACCTGTAGTCCTAAATCTTTTGCAGTGGTCCCAGAGGGAACTGCACAGGTTTCTGCCTAACAGTGAGCCGGCCGGCTCACCACTTAGCATGTTTGAGTGACAGCTAGGCTGAGTGAATGGGGGTTTTCTGCATAAAAGCAGGGCTTTGGGGACTGGAACTTTAGAAGTCGCCACAGGACCTAAGAATCCGACGAGGGAGAAGCTGAGCCGACCTGCTACGACGACACCACCGGTGGAGCCCTGCTGGACCGTCTCACCACTTTTCCCAACGACAGAGGAGATCTCCAGCCCGGAGAGTCTTCTTCCTTCAACTGGTGGGGATAACCAGTCTGCTTCCTTTTTCGCTTCCTGGAGCACCTTGTGGCCGCCTTGCCTGTGCCAAGCACCCCGGCAACCGGGATACCATGTTTTACCACTACCGCGAATCAAAGGGTAGTACCTTTAACAGGAAAACTCTGCGGCTGGTTTCTTCCCTGGCAGTGCAACGACCTTCATCTTTCCTCCACGTCGAGATCTTCTCTTCCTCTGGACGACTCCGCGACTTGCACCCGCTGCCAGGAACAACAGCCCCCGCTGGAGGATCCTTTCCACATAAGGTACCGTGTTCAGCCTGGCTTCCCCTGCAACCGACTGTACGGGGTAGATTTAGCCCCCGGCTTTTGAACCTGGGTTAGCCTGGGACACCCTGGCTAAACTTTTCTGAGCCTAACTAAAAACCTTTCTGAACTCCCTGCAAGACTTTTTAAGCCTGTTGTCATTGTGTGATCTTGGGTGCATTTGTGCCCTGCTCTCTCCAAGAGTGGGCCCGGCCTATGGACTTTGGCTCACAAGTAACTTTTGACTTTCCTGCCTTGCTTAAAAGTTCCTAAAGATTAGTGTGGTGTATTTTCCTGCATTCTGCCTTTTTCCCTCCCTTTTTCGTTAACTTATTGGAGTGCCATCTATAGTTAAGCGCTCACCTCTGTCTGGAAATAAGTGGTGTTAACTAGGACTTGTCTGATCAGGAATAAGGGATGTATATATAATAATAGTAACTGTGTTGAGAGTGATTTACAATAATAGTGCTGGAGTGTTTCAATCAGTGTGTTTTTAAATAAATAATTATATACCTTGATACCAAAGCTCTGGTTAGTGTTTGCTTGTGCTATTTTATCTGAGTGCCTATTGTGTATACTTTGCATACTGCCTAACTCTTCTTGAGGGAAGTCTGACTGCTCAGCCACAGCTACCAAGTGAATCTGTGTGGTACAGACAGCTACAAGTGGGTTTACTGCCAAACACCATGTAGTCTTAAATCTTTTGCAGTGGTCCCAGAGGGAACTGCACAGGTGTCTGCCTAACACTCACATAGTAAAAGAATCACAGCACTACTATCAAACCAACAAAACACCATCAATACAAGATATATACAAGACCATTGGGGTCTAAAGGGTTAAAGGCACAAAATATATTCACAACCTAGAGGGGAAGAAACATAGGCAGTGCAGATAGTCTTTAGTGCCTTTCAATATCAAACACACACATAACTAAGAGGCAGTACAAGCCCTAAGAAGAGGGGAGCCTTATGCTCAATAGTACATGAAATGCAGGCGCACGTGGTTGTTCCAATGGGCAAAACGGGGTCTCTTCAGGGGTCTCTAGCAGCTGAGTAAGGTGGGTGAGGCGATGAAGAATAGATTCCCACTATTTGAGGAGAGCCTCCACTTGAAGGCAGAGGTGATTCCAAGGTTAGGGAATAGTTTGCTAGTTCGCACTAGCAGTGGAAAGGAGAGGGACCCCCAGGGGCCACTCATGCGTAAAAATGGATGGAGGCGCTAGGGGCCACCAGTTAGGTATTCGATTACTCACCGACCCCTGGAGTACTCCGGACCAAACTTCGCCAGTCAAGTCCACTTCGGTTGCAGGTTCAAATGCAGCAATATGACGGCTCTGCAGATGTCAGTTCCGAAGATGATTCCCAAACGGGACAGTGGCAATGTCTTTGCTCCTGATGGATGGATCAGGCCAGTTTCACTGCAGCATGCTTCAGGGGCAAGAGGGGCACAAATGCAGCGCACCTGCAAAGATCGTTGCCGCGGCTGGGCAACGCGGTATCCGTGCTTACTCCGGTCCTGGTACACTCGTCTCACTTCAGACCTGGGATTGCCAAGTGTATGAAATTCGGTGTGAGGGTGCAGTGGACACGGAGCTAGCAGTATACCAAGTTACGAGAGCCTCCTCGAAACGGCGGAGGAGACAGAGAAAAGGTCCTGCATAAACTGGTCAGCCCACTGGTTGGCCCAGGGACACTTCCGAGAAGGCTTACTTGCAGGTTTTGTTGTAGGTACCGCGAATAGTTGGTCCCACTATTCCAATGGGTCGAAGCGTCTTCGCAGACCTTCTAGGACGACCAGATGCAGAGGGGTCCCACGGGACGACAGCAGCCTTGGGATGCCAAACCTTCCAGCGATTGACCAGCGGTTCCTCGACTCAGCTTCTTAATTTCAGGATACTTGGATCCTATCCTTCGTTCAATGAGAACTCCAGAGATCGACATGGCATGGGTGTTTTCAGCCTCCTCTTATCCAAAGTTCTCTTCGGGCCAAAACGGAGAGGACCCAATGGGAGATCTTCTCACAAACACACATCCCATACGTGGACCAATCATGGACCACAGTGGTCGCAGGCATTCACAGCACTCCAGACTCTGGCACCCAGGATGTGTATTCGGGACAGACACCCCAGCCCATATCCTGGAGGCACACACACAAGGCATGCAGAGGCCCGCGAAAGCTTAATGTTTCGCGGGAAACTGCATGACCAAATACTGACTGAACTGGGTCTGCTCGACCTGGGGAAGGCAAAGGGGCAAGATGGCCAAAGGACAGGACAAAAGAACCTTGTGGCATGGCCATGTTGGAGCCAGGCCACCTATCTGTGCCAAACGTGGTAATTGCTTAAACGGCAGGAAAGGGTTAAAATTATATGAAAAGATAAGCTGCCACCAGCCCTGTCCATGGCACATCTCCTAAAATGTCCTATGAGAGTTTCCAGGGTCTTTGGAAATGACTAGGAGACCCAAGTGCACTGTATTGTGAGGTACATTGTGCACTTGTTGCATGTTGCAGAACAGTTGCAACATTGGAAAAGGACTAAGAGAAACAAAGTCTCCCAGTATTAACTGTCTTAAGGGCATGCCAGTTTCCCCATAAAAAGTGAGTGAATGCCCAGAGGAGTGCAGCTGAAGGCTTTGTTTTTCTGGCAAAGTCAGACCACAGTGTTTTAAACAGCAGCAAAAAGTTTGGGGGTGCACAACTGGAGGGAAAATTACATATAAAATGAAATCTTTCCTAACAGACCACCGAGCCGGACACCCAGAGGATATCCGAAATAGCACTGAGGTGCTGTGACCCTTGACTCCTCGGGCGCCATTGCAGGGATCTCATGCGCAGCCTGGCCTTTGGCACTAGAAAAATGCAGGATTCCATGACACCTAAGAGGCAGAAGAAGTAAGCCGCTGGTATAGTGGCAAGGTTCCGTAACAAGTCGACCATTTGTGTAAAGCGGACTACTCTCTTCGGGAGGAAAGGCTTTCCAAACCCATCTTGGGGAGGAAAGGCTTTCCCAACCTGGGTTTCTAGGACTGCTCCAGAGAACTGGAGCCTTTCGACTCGGGTCATTTGGGACTTCTTTAAATTCATGGAGAAGCCAAGCCTGTCTAGCAGCAAGCAGGTGTCCTCTAAATGGAACAAGACCTGCACCGCTGACTTCCCTCGGATCAGTCAATCGTCCAGGTACGGAAATACGTGGACCCCATATCTCCTGCGATGAGCCGCGACTGCCGCAATGAGCATGGTGAAGACCCTTGGGGCAGAGGTAAGACCAAATCGAAGCACCTTGAACTGATAGTGCTGGTCCCCTAGGTTGACCCTTGGGAACTACCTGTGCTTTCGATGGATTGGCACATGGAAATAAGCATCTTGTAGGTCTACTGACACCAGCCAGTCCTGCAGTACGAGAGAGTGGAGAATTTCTCTCAACGTCACCATTCTGAATTTGTCTTTCCTCAGGAACTTGTTCAAAGCCTTGAGGTCCAAAACGGGACAGAGACCTCCTCCCTTTTGGGGTCCCAGAAAATACCGGGAACACCAACCCGCTTGGAGGTATCTCCTCCAGAGCACCCTTCAACAACAGGTCTCGCAGTTCTTCCTGGAGCTCCTGTCCCTATTGGATTGGAGGTGGTGGGGGGTCTGTCTGGAGGTTTTCTTAAAAATGGCAGACAATCCCACTGAATGAGCTGAAGAGCACAGGCATCAGAAGCAATTCCCGGCCACTGGAGTAAAAGCTCCGTCAGCCGTCCACCAACCGGTATGCTGTGGGTCGCCCTGCCGCTGATGCTGCTTGCTGGCCCTTAGAAGGCCATCTGCCCCTTTCTGGGGCGAGAAATGCTTCTGCCTTTGCCTGGCCAGTGAGAGCAGCTAGGCCTAAAGATTTAGCAGTGATTTTGGATTTTTAAAATTTCTCTAAAGAAGCGTCTGCTTTCTGGCTGAACTGGGATTCTTCAACAGTTTAACCTGGACAGTAGGAGAAAAAACGGATGTTTTTAAGTAAGCCTGCCTCCACAGTGCTACTGCTGATGTTACAGAAAGGTCCTAACAGTCGGCAATGTCCAGGCCCATGCGCAGCGACTGTCTGGCCACCACCTTCCCATCCTCCACGAGCTGTAGGAACCCTCACGCATTTTCCCTTCAGGGACATACTGCGCAGAATTCTCCACTGCTGTCCAAAGACCAAAAGAGTACTTGGCAAAACGGCTCACCACATTAGTAGCTTTAGGGGCCATACTGCCCGAACATGGATGCTGCCACAGCGCTGTTAGAGGATCAGCAATGGCAGGGTTTAAAGGCATATTGCGCTCTGTCGCCAGACTTTCATCCAGGATATCAGTGAGGTTGTATCCCTGCACTGGCACCACTGAGGTCTACAAGCTTAGGTTATCAATAACCTCTCTACCAAAGGCCTGAACTTTGACAAGTTAGGAGTATGGGTCTGGGACTGGTCAAATTACACGTCTGCAGAGGTGTCCAGACCGCTGGCAACATGGAGGACTTGAGCCTGTTCTAAGAGCCGATTGTGATACTCAAAATAGTCGACCCCTTCCGTTCCCACGTAAATGGGGTCAACATCCTCTTGGTCCTCCACGTCAACAGCGCTGAAGATACCAACCATGGTAACAGAAAATCCGGACTGGGAAAGCAGGGTAAAGGTTTTAACAACTGTCTACTGTTTGTCTTTCGGTGCAGATAGGGAGATTGTAGCTGTCGAGATGCTGTAGCATCGACATCTTTGGACGCACGTGGTTGATCCAACTTCCATATGACCTCCTTCAGTGTCAAAGTGTTTGTCAGCACCAATGACATATGTTCCGAGGCGCAAGAGTGATCGGAAATGCTGAGCAGCGCTCTTGGCTTAGAGGCCTGCTGCCTAGGGTGGTTAACCACTTACACTGCAGCATGCTTCTTCAACATATCAAGCAGAGAGGTCTTAAAATCCTCCCATTCTTGGCGGGTTGTAGGTCCCGCTGAAGGCTTACCTCTTTCAGTCAACTAATCAGACTCCTGACTGTGGCAGCAAAGCCCCTTTCGTTCGGGACGAGGAAGAAAGGCTCCTCGAGTGGAACAGTTCTCTCTCAGGGTCATGCCCTCGGTTTCGGCCCTTCGAGGACCTAACAGTCGACCGTGCCGGTGATTTAGAGGGCGGACGACCAAGACCGAGTTTAGCAGCTTGGTCGCAAAAGGGATTTCAGTTGCATCTAGGTGCACAACAGACACCCTTCCTTCCAGTGACCCCTGCCGAGGCACCAGAGACAACTCGTGCGGGTCAGTGATGGACATCTTTTTGGCACAGTCAGTACACTGCTTGAAGCCTGAAACTGGAGCGACTGACATCTTGCGTTGAGGAATTAGAAAAACAAGTTTTCCGACGAAAACATCAAAAGAGTTGAAGACTCGCCGGTGTTCCCAAGCAGTGTGTTAGCGTGTGGAAAAAAGGAACTGAGGTGTGGGGCGTAGTGATGAAGTATATGTACAACGCCTGATGTCGCGTCCGGAGCCAATGATGGGATGCCGAGCAAGACGGATCCAAGGCCGAGTCAAGGTCCACTATTCACCCTATTGAAAATGTTCCAAAGCAGCAGAGCTAGGTGGAATATCTATAAGATAAGAAATCTGTGGAGGAAAGGCAAACCATTGAAAGAACATTATTGTTAAGTAATGGCTCCTTCAATGGATTGGATTTTCCCAAAGATTCATCACCAGAAAGTACAAACTAAGGCGGGATGAAAGCCCTCATTCAAGATCATTAGTCGTGCACGCTACAGAGATAGCCGATCTCATTGTAGCAGAAAATTATGACTTTTTAGCCATCACCAAATCTTGGCTACAGGACGCAGCAGGCCCTGCCCCTTCCTTAGCAGTTCCGGACAAATATACTATTCTGAGAGCTGACCGACATGAGTCATGAGGAGGAGGCATAGCCATTATAGCCAAATCAAATCTATGAGACTAGCCCCTACTCTAGACATCAAATCATGCGAACACCTCTCAGCCAAAATACCTATCGCCAACTCCCAAACCCTTAATATCCATCTAATTTATAGACCACCTGGTCCTATTGGTACTTTCGACGACGATATCTCCACTATTCTGTCGAAGAACCTAAAAAGTACCTCACAAACGCTACTACTAGGGAATTTTCATCTGGGTTTTAATGACTCTAAAGACCAAGAAGCAACCACTGTGGCTAATAGCTTAGCAGAGTTTGGCTTCATACAGAGAGTGAACTTCCCAAAACACAGCAAGGGGAGAATACTTGATTGGGTGGCAGATTACAACTGCAATGCCTCAATCACGACTATTACCCCGCAAGTGTGGACAGACCATTACTTTCTGTCATTCGCGCTGACAACTAAAAAGCCCACCTTTAAAATGACTATATCCTCTCCACCCTCACTAACCAGAAATAAAAAGAATATTACACTAGATAAACGTCTACACCGTATCCTACTTACTCTCAACTCATTACCCGACAATATGGAACCAAATTTGTTAGTCGATGAATATAAGAAAAATTATTACCACTACTCTCGATGATGCCTTCTAAAATTGAGAAATAGCAAGCCTAAAAGTCACCTCAACTCCTGGTCCACCCCACACCAGAAAAGCCTCTGGAAAGACAAAAGAAAATGTGAAACAGCAAGGAGATTACTTCCCTCTGCTGAAAACAAAACAAATCTTATTAACATATCATCTCAATATAAGAAAGACATCCTATTAGCGAAACAATAAACCTACAACAACAGAATCTCGCAAGCTAACTCCAGCATGAAGGAATTATTCACAGTTCTAAAAGAATTAGAGACCCCAATTCCAGCACAAGACAATTGCGTCAAAGACAAAACTTGGTGTTACAACATCCAGCACTCTTTAGTCAATAAAATGTCTAATCTCCAGAATAAGATAGCACAAAAGAAACTCTCCCTAACGTCTGCGACCTTACCTATCAAAACTCTCACACCCCCTCACAAACTTCCAAAACGCTATAGTTTTTCTAAAATCTCTATTCTAGAGATTGAGAAAGTCATACTCTCACTCAAACCTTCGAACTGCCAGGGTGACCAATGCCCAGCACAACTAATTAAGGACGCTGCAAGAGATCTAGAACAGTTTATCTCAAGCTCATCAACGCCTCCTTCTCTTCAGGTACTATCCCAAGTATCCTTAAAGAGTCTTGGGTTCTCCCGCTCCTCAAGAAACAAACATTAGACCTCACCATACCGACTAATTATAGGCCCATCACAACAGTGCCATTGCTCCTAAAAATACTAGATAAGGTGGCATACAGCCAAATTCAGAAGTTCCTGGAACTTAACGATCTTCTAGGAACCCACCAATAAGGTTTCCGGCCTCAACATGGCACAGAAACAGCACTAATTGATCTCAAGGCCAAAATTGACGAACTTAGAGACACTGGTAAAACAGCTTTGCTTCTCCTTCTTGACTGCATTTGACTTATTTGACCACAAGGTCTTATGCGGCCACTTGGACACAGCAGCCCATTTCTCTAAGGAGGCCATTGTCTGGATACAGTCATTCCTCAGTAACAGGACTATGAGAGTCTTCTCTCCCTCAGCAGCGGCAGATCTCATCCCGATCACATGTGGGGTGCCCCAGGGATCATGTGTCTTGCCGATTCTGTATAACATATTTACCAAGCCCCTTTTTGATGATCTGGACCATCTCGGTATCCCCTACACAAACTATGCAGATGATACCCAAATTCTCTAACCACTTTCTGGGAATTATGAAAAGGATTTGGCCTTGGTGAATAGAATCTACAGCATCATTCCGGCATGGAAGGCCTATCATGATTTCTGCCTGAATGATGATAAAACGGAACTCATCTTTGGCACCACCTCCCATCTCACAAGATTAGACCCCGAATACTCATACTTTACCATTGATTGCAACTCCATCAAAGTTGCCAAAGAAATTAAAACTTTAGGCTTCTACCTGGACTCCACCCATACATTTACTAAACAAGTTAACTCTCTGGCTTCCTCTACTGCATACACATGCAAATTAATCAGAGCTGGCAAACACTTCCTATCTTCCAACAGTTGTTTCATCTTGGCCAGAGCCCTCATCCTGTCAAAACTGGACTACTGTAACGCCCTTTACATTGGGGCCAACAAATCTATTATCAAGAAATTACAGATACTCCAGAATACCACCCTTAGAGCCGTGCTAAGCATAGCTAGGAAAGAGCAAATTTCAGAGACTAGAAGACAATTGGCTATCCACCCATGACAAAATCCAACTGAAAATAGCTTCACTCACCCACAAATGCCTAAATAATAGGCCACCATACTACCTGACAGAGAGAATTAACAGAAAATCTTCAAGTAAGCCGACTACAACGGCTAATTTTAACTGCCTTATCGAAAATCGGGGGCACTAGCTTCCCGGTTAAGGCAGCTCAGCTTTGGAACTCCCTGCCACCTTCGCTCAGAGCCGACCAAACATTCACCAATTTCAGACAGAATCTCATGATGAAGTGGTTCAAGGATAATGACAAGTAACACTTTGGCCCTCACTGCTCTCACCTTGTAAATAGTATTAATCTGCTGTGTATATTTGTTCTTATTGGTACTGTTTTAATCACTTTTAATTGTTTTCCACGTATTTACTTTAAACCTGCATATTCTGTATAATAAGCCTGTATACTTTGACTGGTATCGTACTTTACCGAATATAAAAGTTTGCAAATACAAAGTGTCCTAAAAATGCTACCACCAAAGGTTCGAACACCAAAAGTTTGAACCTTTGGTGGTAACCTTGTAGGCAAGTATAATAAATAAAAAAAAGACTGCAGTGTGAAATGCCCCCCTCCACCCCAACACCCCACTCACTATACTTTATAGTATAGTGAGCGGGGGTTGCGGAGGACACGCCTGCAGCCTCCGGGAAAAAAAAAAGAAAAAAAAGAAAAGGACGCCATTGTGCCGGTTTCCGATCACGGAAGTGAAAGGGAACTGGCGCTGCAGGGATACATCGTCTGAAAAGCTAAGTAAGGTTTGGGTATGTTGGAGGTGTGGGTGTGTTAAGGGTGTGGGTGGGTTTGTTGTGGGTGTGGGTAGAGGTGTGAGTCTGTGACGGAAAAATCACGTAGATCCACTTTGACCTGTACCTTATGTCGTTTGTAACTGTATATGTTGCTTATCATGCCTGTATATCTTGACTTGTACCTAATGTCACTTTGCAACTAAGTTGAAAGCCTTCTTGTATTTTCTGTGCCCTGATATCTTTGGGTCTGGCGCGCATTATCAATAATAAACAAACAAGGAAGCTCTGCAACACCCCTATGCCGAATCGAACATCCAAACCACGTGCCACATCTAGGCAGTAATGTTTTGTGACTATGTGGAGCGACGATAGCGTCTCTGCTCGACATATCTCTTTCACCGGCACACCCCTTTGCAAGGCGGATGATGCTGATACAACCCTGGTAGAATGTGCTCTGATGCCTGTTGGAAGATTAATTCCTGCTCTATGATAATACTCTGCAATACATAGAATTATCCATCAAGAGATTGTCTGTTTAGCCACAGAGCGTCCCTTCCTAGACAGAGAGAAAGCCACAAAGAGTTAGCCATCACGCCTACATTCTGCCGTCTAGCTTTGTAGAAGCTCAGTGCCCACTTAAGAGTCGAGTCGGTGTAACCATTCCTCATCCTTGGAGGAATGTGGAGGCAGAAAGAAAATTGGCACAACAATGCTCTGGGAAACTTGGAATTAAGAAAAACACTTTTGGCAGAAATGTTGTATACACCTGGAGAGAGGCCTTATCCTAGACAAATAATAGGAAGGGTGGCTTGCAAGACAGCCTGAAGCTTACTTACACGCCTCGGTGACGTAAAATCCACCAGGAAAACGGTTTTCAGGGTAATTAGTCTGACAGAACATCAATGCATGGACTCAACTGAGCCACCATCAAAAATGTGAAAAAAAACAATTGTAGGTCTCAGTGTGGAACCCAACATAAAGTAGGCAGCAACCTATTTACAAGACCTTTCAGGAATTGGGTAAATACCGGGGTACTGCAGAAGGAGCCTTGATCCGACGACCTCTTGAACACAGCCAAAGCCGCCAAGTAGCCCTTGACTGTGCCTATCTGACAGCGTGCAGAGGCCAGTGACTGAAGGAACTCCATCAATGTAGTAGTGGGACAAGTGATGGGTCTATCCTGCCTTCCCCTACACCACGCCTCAAATTGTCTCCGCTGCGCACACACAAAGATCTAGTAGAAGGTCTGTGTGCAGCCAGTAGTACCACAAGTACCATTTCTGAGAGATCCCAGGCATTGTATCTCATCCAGGTTCAGTGATTCCAGGTGGATCACCTGACATTCAGATAGGGACAGGCGTTCCGGTCGCCGAGGCAACCAGAGAGGTAGGCATATAGTCAAGTGAAGGAGCTCAGAGTACCATGTTCTCGTCGCCCAGTCTGCAGCTATCAAGATTATGGTGGCTAAAAAAACATCCTCAACCTGCTGAGAACATTGTAATGACTGGTATCCAAGGAAACTCATAGTCGAGGTAGAATACACACTCCACCAGGAATGCACACTTTAGTGCACCCTTCAGTGGGAATTCCCTCGTGCTAAACTGTCTGCACTTCGCTCTGGCCCTCGTGACTAACCAATCTACTGTAGGGGTAACCCACAGGGTGAAGATCTCTAAGAACTTCCTGGCACACTTCTCAGAGCATTCGCCAGCCCGTTCTCCGCTCCCGCTAGATGGGCAGCCTAAATTGCAATCCGGTTCTCCAGAAACCATTGCTGCAGCACCTCCCTGCATAAGGGCTGGACCATACACCCCCCCTGCTTATTGAGGTAGTGTATGGCTACTGTGTTGTGCATCAGAACGAGGACGTGTTCCCCATGAGGGAAGGTGTAAAGGCCATCAGAGCCAACTTGATCGCCGGCAACTCCTGCCTATTGATTTGCCACAGCATTCCACTGGCGAGCGAAGGCCACTCACCTGCAGATCCACGCAATGAGTGCCCCAGCCCTTCAGGGAGGAATCCATGGCCACCTGGGCTTGAGGCCACCATGGCCAAAAGGGTTCCTATGCCGTAATAATCTATTAGTGGACCCACCAAGAAAGGTAGTTAGCCACCAACCTCGTTATCTTGAGAATGTCCTTCATGGCGTTTAAGTACTGGGACCACTGACTGCTCAGCACCTACTGCAGACATCGCATCCACAGTTTGGCTTCTGGTGCCAGAAACATGCAGGCAGCCATGAGACTCAAGAGGTGGCGGAATAAAGCCGCAGGTCGGCTGTCGTGGCTCTGGAACAGCTCAACCATTTGCCCGACACAAGTGGCTGTTTCTTCAGAAGGAAAAGCCTTCCACACCAAAGTGTACAGGACCGCTTCAATAAATTGGAGCCTCTGTGTTGGTGTCACAGGGGACTTCTGGAAATTCAGGGAGAATCCCAAACAGTGAAGCAGAGAGCAGGTTTCCTCGAGCTGAGCAGATACCTGCTCTAGAGACCTTCCTCAGATCAGCCAGGTATGGGAATACGAACATTCACCCCTGAAAAAGACTTGCATCAAGTGAACAGGTTGCGTAGCACTGGTTGGCCAACCCTGGGACTCCTACCTGGAATCCCTGTCGATCAAGTAGAATCTCGTGAAGGGTGCGTAGACCTCCACATAGCAGCTCTGCAGATGTCTAGCAGGGGAACACCATAGAGAAACACTGTTGTTGCTTTAATGGCTCTGGTGGAATGGGTTCTCGGCCTGCCTGGAAGAGGTCTGTTAGCCAGACAATGACAGTGCAAGATGCAGCCAGAGAGCCACATGGAGACTGAGAAGGAAGCCTTCCCTTGATTCATAGGTCCAAAATTAACGAACAATTGTGAAGTCAAGCGAAAATCTTGTGCACGCCACATAAAACTTCAAGGAAGGAGCATGTTCCAGCGAGTGCAAAGTTGTCTCTGCCGGCATAGACAGGTTCGGGAAGAAGACTAGTAACAACTAAAGGTTTGTTGAGGTGGAATTCTGAAGGAACATTCGGCATAAAGGTGAGGTGCGTCCGCAGCACCACCTGCATAGCATAGAATGACAAGTACAGCTGCTTGCAAGACAGGGCCTGGATCTCCCCGACCGCCTGGCCGAGGTGATCGGCACACGTATAAAACAGTCTTCCTCGAGAGACACTTTAGTGGGGCCTGATGCATTGGTTGAAACGGGCGCCCCCCCCATTAGCTTTGTCAAGACCATGTTGAGCTCCCAATCTGGAGCAGGTGCCTTCACTGGTGGAAAAGCCCTTAAGAGGCCTTAAAAGAACTCCTTGACGAGCCTGTGCGCCCCTAGGGATGGCCTACCAGTCTTCCTGGTGTAAGGGGATTTGGCAACCAGGTGCACCTTGATCGAGACGCGAGTCAGGCCAGGATTGGCCAGGGGAAAGCAGGTACGGAAGGAGTTGCGGAGTTATGACACGTGGAGGCATGATCTTCTGAGCCCTGCACCACACTGAGAAGCGTCTCCATTTATGGACGTAGAATGCCAACGTAGAGGAAGATCTGGCTTCGGCTAGGATCTTTTTACACTACAGCAGAAGCAAAAAATGTCCAAACTCTAGGGCTACATGGGCCAGGCCATGTGGCTAAGCAAGGCCGGTCGTAGAGTAGAATTACCCAGCCTTCTCTGGCGAGAAGAACGGGAAGTGGAGGCAGCCGGATGGACGGAGCCACTGACAGAGCCAGAGCCGTGAATATCATCCTGCAAGGACACTGTTTGGAGTGTGCTGATCACTCATAGCAGGAGCAGAATCGGAGGGAAAGCGTACAGGAAGAATACCTCCCACAGGATCGAGAAGCCATCTCCCAGGTTCCCTGGTTAAAGGAACCTGGTGAGGAACCTCTGGCATTTGGAGTTTTCCGCCGTCGCAATGAGATTCGACCCGGTGTTGACTGCACTTGCGGAAGAGAAGAGAATTGATCCTGGCGAAGTTCCCATTCTTGGCAAGAAGGCTCCCTGCTGAGCGAGTCTATGATGTTGTTCTTGGTGCTCGCCAGGTGAAAAGAGACGAGGAACATGCCCTGATGAATATCCCAGTGGCACAGGGCATGGGCTTCAAGGGATAGTACCAGGGAGCACATTCCGCCCTACTTCCAGTTGTAGAACATGGTGGTGGTGTTGTCCATGAAGATTCTCACCACCTTCCCCCTTCAGCAACAGCAGGATTGACTTGAGGGCCCAGAAGACTGCCTGTAGCAATGACATCCTTACAAGTCATGAACAGTAAGGATGTGAAATTAATTACAAAGTTACTCACCGTAGTGACTAACGTCCTTAGTCCCCTTTCCTCCATACTGTAGGGGCGTCCCTTCCTAGGGACGGTAGACTGTTAGGCAGAAACATGTGCAGTTCCCTTAGGGACCACTGCAAAAGGCTTAGGACTACAGGTGTTGGCAGTAAACCCAATTGGTAGCAGTCTGTACCACCCAGATTTACCTGGTAGCTGTGGCTGAGCAGTCAGACGTCTCTCAAGAAGAGTTAGACAGTATATAGAGTATACAAGATAGGTACCAAAATACAGTAGCACAAGCAAACACTGACCAGAGCTTTAGTATCAAAGTATATAATGATTTATTTAAAGACACACTTATAGAAACACTCCAGCACTATTATGTAAGCAAGTTCAAAACACAGTCACTATTACATCCCTTATTCCTTATTAGACAAGTCTTAGTTAACACCACTTATTTTCAGACAGAGGTGAGCGCTTAACTAAAGATGGCACTCTAATAAGTTATCAAAAAAGGGAGAGAAAAGGCAAAAATTAGAAAGCGCACAACACTAATACTTTAGAAGCACCGAGCAAGGCAGAAAAGTCAAAGTCTACTTGTGAGCAAAAAATTCAGAGGCCAGGCTCCCTCTTAGAGAGAGTAGAACACCAATGCGCCCAAGATCACACAGTTTAAGAGGCTTGAAAAGTCTTGCAGAGAGTTCAAAAAGGAATTAGTTCAGCTCAGAAAAGTTCAGTTAGCCAGCCTAGGGCCAACCCAAGTGGTAAGTTGAGGATTTAAGAGACACCCCACACAGACTGTTGTGAGGGAGGCCAGGCGGACACAGTACCTTGAAAGTGGGGAGGATCCTCCAGCGGGGGCAGTTCATCCTGGCAGCGGGTGCAAGTCGCAGCGTCGTCCAGAGGAAGAGAAGATCTCGACGTGGAGGAAAGCTGAACGTCGTTGCACTGCCAGGGAAGAAACCAGCCGCAGAGTTCTCCGGTTAAAAGGTACTACCCTTTTATTCGCGGTAGTGGTAAAACGTGGTATCCCGGTTGCCGGGGTGCTTGGCACAGGCAAGGCGGCCACGGGATGATCCGGGAAGGCGAAAAGGCAGGCAAACTGGTTATCCCCACCAGTCAAAGGAAGAAGACTCTTCGGGATTAAGATCTCCTCTGTCGTTGGAAGAAGTGGTGAGGCGGTTCAGCAGGGCTCCACCGGGGGTGTCGTCGTTGCAGGTCGGCTCAGCTTCTCCCTCTTCGGATTTTTTGGTCCTGTGGCGACTTCTGAAGTTCCAGTCCCCAAAGCCCTGCTTTTATGCAGAAAACCCACATTCATCAGTCCTAGCTGTCACTCAAACATGGGGAGACAGTAGTCAGTCCCAGGGTATGGAGTCTATGTTTGGGGGTCACTATGACACCCCTGTGTTACTGCACTGAGGGTGCTGTGTAACACACTTACCAAAACCACATGAAACCCTATGGAGTAAAAGACCCAATAGCCCATAAAACACATTACAAAGTCATAGGATATCTCAAATCATGTCTAAGAGTGGGAGAAAGAGAGTCTCACTCTTTGCAGGAGACAAAATTAAACCCCAAAAATCCAGCAAAGCTGCTGGGGGACTCACTAGGTTTGGGAAATTAGCCTTAACAGAGAATTCTCCCTAACAGAGACGGAACCTTTTTCACCAGAAAAACCTTCTTCCCCTTTAAATTTAGAGGCGTGAAGGGGTGCAACCCTGGGAACATGCGCTACCCTGACTCCACCCACCGGCGTCACTCCTCAGTCCCCATTGACGCGTCGACAATATTTACCATTGCCTAATGACACCAGTATTAATAGGGGGAGGATGGGGGGGAACTATGGAGGAAAGGGGACTAAGGACTAAGATTATGTTAGTCACTACGGTGAGCAACTTGTAATTACTCTTGCGTCCCGCCCCCTTTCATCCATACTGTAAGGGCGATTACAACTGAATGTCGCCCCAGGGTGGCGAGGAGACCCTCCTTAAGCAAACAAATTCCTTAGAACCACCTGTCCGAAGGCCACGTCTGACTTGGAGCCGGCATCCAAACAGTAGTGTTTTCAGAAAGCTGAAGGCGTGGCCCAGGTAGCTGCCCTGCTTATGACCTGCCACGGAACCTGCTGCTGGAATGCGATGCCCGTGGCCCTGACGGCATGGGCGTGCAGGTTGGCTGGCAACAGTTTGCGCTGCCCATATTAGGCCTCTGAAGAGGGAAAATCTGAAACTGCCTTCTATCCTGAAAGAGCCCGCAACCGGAAGAAACACAAACGACAACATGGTCGCCGATCATGTGAGCTTACAAAGGTCCCCACTGCTCCACCATGGATTACTACCACAAAAGGTAACCTGCCAGCAGACTATACAACCCTGCAGTAATACGAACCCTGCCTAGAGTGGACGACAAGAGAAAAGACAGAGCTAGAGACCATTACATAGACAGAATCGACTAACAGCACCAAGAAGTCATGCCTCAAGTCGTTCGAGACTTCACGACGACATAGCTATGTTAGACAGGAAGCACACCTGCAATCCGCACATTCAGGACATTCACACACCCAATCTACATGAAGAACACACACGTACAGCCCTATGAGTTAGAGGACAGTGACATATACCTACTGTCGGCACGTTTATTATTGTGCCATTAGGTTTGCTACAGCAATGCAGAAACACAAGAAGCCAGAGGGGTTTGTGTACATGCTTGCAAATGCTTACATGCAACTAACCCTAAGGAAGGACAGGAGCACTCAATGGACCTGACCGGCCATGACGCACACTAATCAATGGACACTATGGAGAATACATAATAGAAGACGGAGCAGACCTTAGGTAAATACAGTAGGCCATGATCGTCTCAGGGAAGAATCAAGCCACACAATGCCGTGCAAGCATAACAGTCACGGCAGGAGCAGCAGCAGCCAAAGCCACAATGTTGCGAACGGCATTCCACACACAGAGCCATGACACCAGCCACAGGAGAGAATATTACCTGAAAAATACAGACTAATTCAGAGCAATTGAGCCATCAAGAGTTGTCTCCAACCACGTGACTCAGCCGAAGCTGATACTGGGCCAAGGCTCGGAGGCTGGGAAAGAGCAGACGTCCCACGACTAGACAGCGGTTCGCAAAAAAAAGTGCTGTTCTCCGACTACCTTGTACGATGGGAATGGAACACGCTCATGACATTAGTCTTCTGCACACTATTGTATAACGCTGACACATAGTTGCACCTCGCTGACACATAATACACATGTATTACCAAGAGGTGTCTCGCTGACTGGGAACAGAGTTTGTCCCAGGTTTGGAGGCACGCGGCCTGACCAATCAGGACTCTTGGGTCTAGGGGCAGATGGCGGGTGCTACTGACCAATCACAGGGCTTACCAAATGTAGCATTTTTGGAGAAACAATTTTGGGGGATGATCCAAGTACACCACCTGACAGAGCTGCATCCACTAATTTCACCTCTCTATAGGTTGCTCTCCTGAAACTACCACTCAGTGGCAAATCCCGAGTAGTGTCAGGTTTTGAGGAAGGAACCTAGCGAGTGACGCAGAATGTGATAGGTCATGAAAACTGGCCTGCGAGCCAGAATGAGGCGAGATGTGCCTGGACCTTCTTCCGTGCATATGACCCCTTTGTGTTTTGTTGGCTGTAATAAAACTGCAATAACTTTTTGCTACTTGTGTGAACATCGACTTCTTTGGGAGAAGGGAAGGAGTTAGGGCCTTCCGTGAGCTGGTTGTCCACAGACTCCTAGCACGGTTCTGCCTGCCTAGAAGTCCTGCTAACAAGTTGGAGGCACTGCTGAGATAGTTTGTTACGTCAGCCCAGCCAGGTGCGGCCTCCTCGGCCATCGGACCTCGGAAGACTGCAGGACCCTCGTGGGAATTGCGAGACAACCGGACAGCGCAACAGGAGCTTAGTCGTCGGGAGCCGACTTCAATATTATCCCGCCTGCACGTTTTAGTTTGGTGCATAGATGTATTACCGTAAGAGTTAGCTGGAGCTACCTTAGATTGTGGAAGGTGATTTAACTGTTTAAGTCTCCCTGGTGAGAAGTGTATCACACGTCAGGCGACGCGGCGGGGGCAGTTTAATCAGAGTTGACAAGCATACTCCACTCCTGGGAGGTGGGAAGACAGCTCTGGGGTTTTGTGGGTTGTTGATGTGGGGTTGAAGTAACAGGTTGTTCTGTGCACGCACAAAGTGTTTCTCTTATGTGAACTTTAGTTTGGTGACGTCACCCATAGGTCGTTGCATTGTGTTGTAAACGGTGAAGGACTAGCAGCATGGCATTGGGATTGCTAGACATGTGAACAAGTGGCGGCACGTACGCATGATTGAGGTGGTGTGCCACACCACGGCAGCTTTGGTGAAGGCGGGCCGGTACACAATATGCTGCGTAAGGTACGGGCCGCAGAGCCCCGTAGACAATAAAAAGTGAGAAGTAATGTATGATGACAATTTTTTCACCCCCTGTGTTGAAATCCTCAATTAGAGGTCAGGTAACAGACCACTGCCATGTAGCCACACAGGTATATAGGGGTAATGTATAGTGGATCAGTCACTCCCAGCCAACACATGTTTAAGACCATGCCTCCTTACAAGGACAAGATCGTAAAATATAGCATACAATGGTCCAAAAGTATGGAAGGAAAGATCACCAGACCATGGCCGCCTAACAGCAGTTTCTCCAAGACGTGCTGGAATCCCTACTGACCCACTTACAGAGCACATATAAGGGAAAGAAGTTAGCTAACTGTATGGAGATATTCGAATTGTGGCGTATGTTTCAGGAGGACAGGCCATGGATGATGAGCTTGCAGGAGGGTGAAAGGAGAAAGTAGACATAGCGCTCCACCTCCCGTACTCCTAGCATAACCTCTGATGACGTAGAGGAGCAGGGTTTGTACCGATTACGAGAAATAAAAGAAATTGGGGAATCACGGGAATTAAAGGCAGCAGAAGGATACTCTAATCCCACATATAAACCGCCCCCATACACCCCAAAGTTCTATGCCCCAAGTGTCTGACAACAAGGGACGAGTGAGGAGACCGACAGCCCAGGCCTCGACGAGGAAGGGCTACGGCACGCAAAGAAAGAATTTGCAGGAATAGGTCCGGAAGAATGGGTAGCGGCAGAGATACTCTACCACAGGGAAGGCAGAAGGTGCAACGAGGGAAATAGAAGAATTGGAGCTGGGACATGGGTGCAGAGGAAGGGAAACGCATGTGGTAGGGGAAGAGCTACTGCAGGGAGTGAGAAAGCCAAATAAGAGGAAGTGGTAAGGGAGCGGAAGAATGAGTTAGCAAGGGAATTGGAACTGCAGGAGCAGGGACGGAAGGAGTGTTTGGCACTGTTAGAAGAGGAGAGACTTAATAGAGAGGAACAGGAAAGGGAGCGAAACAGGTGGAGATGGGCAAAGGAGGGAGGAAAAAGAGAAAAATAGTGAAGAAGAAAGGGAGAGGGAAATGGCATTACAGAAAAAGAAAATACTGCTTCAACAGACGAGAGAAGAGGTTGAAGGAATTAAGGGTGGCATGAATGGTAAGGGAACGTGGTCAGAGGGACGAGGATGAGCAGGCACTCGGAAAAGGCGTGGCGAAGAGCAGCAGGGAGGGCAAGACAATAGAAACACCTCTAAAGAATGCCCTGTAGGTAGCACAAATACATCTATGGTACATACGTCCCGGGAGGATAGCTCAGCGGCAGCGTGCGCGTCTTCGAAGCAAGACGACACGAAGCAACACAGGTTCGATCCCCGGGTCCGCGCTTAGAAACCTCTGGGTGTTTAAGCGCGTTATAAATACGTAACTAAGACCCAAAAAAATAACAATTACGCAACTAAGAAGAAAAAAAAAAAAAAAAAAAACTATTCCTGTAACAGCGCCTCGATGCCCACGGGCTGTGTGAGCGCTTTATAAATAAAAAAAAATAAATAAAAATAAAAATAAAAAAATACATCAAAGAGCGACATCGCGCACACGGGGACAAAGGAGGAGGAGAATACATGCAATTTCACAAACATTGATCTCGACACATTAACAGTATGCTATCCAATTACAGGTACATTTATTTTTTCTAATGGATTCTGTAGCGATGTGGACTAGGAATTGGATGGGGATGGTAACATCAGTGACGAAAGGATGGGCCGGTACACTCTAACATGGACAGGGGGCGGGACGTCATGAGAGTGCAGAACATGAGAAGAGAGGGGTGGGGGACAGGACACTGACAACATAACTCACGATGTAACAGAAGGAGTAGCCCCGCAGACACCTTACAATCACAGGCTCTGGTATCTCCCAGGGCGCAGGAGGGGTGGGGCCGCGATCATCCAAAAAATAGGACTCTCATGCCCGCGGGGAGGGTGGACCAGGGCACAGGGCACACCACATCCGTCCAATGCAACAGGACTAACAGATATATGTGCATAATTTGAGGGGCCCATCCAAATTCGGTAGTACAGACGGACACCTGAAGAAAGGGCAGCGTACCCGCAGATGCCCTTGCTAGAAAATGGGAGGGACAATGCCACAGTATGTGCAATGGAAACACAAAAAGAAAACATTAAGTGCAGATTACAGTCATTGAGTGGGAAAGTGGATTTACGAGATAGAGAAATTAACGACGTGACATAGATTGGCAGTAGGTGACGTCAGGGCCTACTGGTCTCCATATTGGGTGATGCAGCAGATGTTTGTTTATTTATTTATAATGCACACCAGACCCAAGGGTATTAGGGCGCAGAAGAAGGAAAAGAGGATTGTTCAGCTTCGGTTACATTGCTGTGCGTTACAATACAAAATATGAATAAACCTGCTGGCATATATCATACAAATGAACAAAAGGTAGCAGAGAACATCAAACAACAGTTATATACAATATATACAATTATACGCAGTAGTAGACAGTGTGGTAGAGGGTCAAATGTCATGCTCCTTAATCGATTGGATGAGGCTAGATCTGAAGCGCGGGTAGGGCATGTCTTCTCTTAAAGGGGGTGGGAGTGAGTTCCAGTTTTGGGCAGCTTTGACCAGGAAGCTACTACCACCAGTCTTCATACGTTTGATTCTAGGCACTAGAAGTAAGTTAGTATTGGCTGTTCTGGAAGGGTGGTTAGTGGATTGTCTCCGGAATCTGGAAGTGAGGTACTGGGGGGTGGCCATATGCAAGAATTTATGAGTTAGGGAGGCTGATTTGAGGAGAATTTTATCTTTGGTGGAGAGCCAGTTGTTGGATCTTCTTCAGATATGTGGGCTTTCTTGGGAATGTTGAAAGCTGCTCTCAAAGCATATTTTGTAAGATCTGGATCTTGTTGGTAATGTATTTGTTGCAGCCTTTGTATAGGGTGTTGCAATAATCCTGTTTAGATAATACCAGGGCTCTTGCTAGAGTAATGCAGTTGTTAGGTGTAAGGAATGGCTTAGCTTCTCTAATTAGCTTACACGTGTAAGCGGTGGCCGAGGCCATGGAGTTTACTTGTTTTTTGAAGGTGAGAGTAGAGTCTAGGTAGAAACCAAGAGTTTTCACTTCCTTGGCTGCTGGGATGTTGTTGTTGTCTATGGTGAAATTAGAATATAGATGGCCTAATTTATTGAGATTAGCCGTGGTGCCCAAAATGAAGAGTTCCGTTTTATCATCATTCAGGCATAGTCCATGAGGGGCCATCCATGCCTGGATCAGATATACTCTGTTCACAAAGGCTAAATCCTTGTCCTAATCTCCCGTCAACGGGATGAGGATCTGTGTACGTCTGCATAGTTAGTGTATGTGATACCCAGGCCATGTTGATCATCAAAAAGGGGCTTCGTGAAGATGTTGTACAGAGTGGGCGAAACACATGAGCCCTGAGGCACACCACAAGTGATAGGAATAGGGTCTGCCGCTGCTGAAGGTCCAAAGACCTGCATGGTTCTATTATCTAAGAAAGATTGAATCCAGCCTATGGCTTCTTGTGAGAAGTGGGTGGCTGAGTCTAAGTGTTGGCAGAGAGTCTTATGATCAACCAAGTCAAGTGCCGCTGAGAGGTCGAGAAGCAGAAGTAATGCTCTGTTACCATTGTCTCTCAGGGTGTCTATTTGTGCTTTAAGGTCGATCAGTGCAGTTTCCGTTCCGTGTTGCGGTCTAAATCCTGACTGACGTACTCCTAGGAGGGGGTTGCATTCCAGATATTGTTGAATTTGGAGGTACGGTACCTTGTCCAAAATTTTAAGCAGGAATGGTACTGTCGTAATGGGATGAGAATTAGTGGGAATGGACAGGTCAAGTGTTTGATTTTTAGAAGTGGGAGGACCCACGACTGTTTCAGATTGTTGGGAATGGTATCGGTGGAGAATGATGCATTTATAAGTTTGGTTATGAGTGGGGAAAGGTCCCTTGCGACATCCTTTATGATTTGTGCAGGGAAGGGGTCGCCGTGGCAGTTGGACGGTTTGAGAGTTAAGATGACTTTTTCAACTTCTAGAATGGATACTTTCTTAAAGTTGAAAAGGGGTTTAGGTAGTTCAGGCAGGGTGAGAGTTGAGGTGTTCACGGGCACAGGGGCCGTGATATTGTTAGAGTTAGAGGCAAGGAGGAGGGATTCTTTTGTGTTGTTGATTTTAGCCTGCAGCGTCGTTATTTTATTAGCAAGGGCACTCTGAATGCTGGTGCACCAGGTTTTGTCCTTAAGGCAGGTGTCAGGGGCTTGGATAGGTTTGTTTGTTTATTTATTTGGTATGGCGCACAGAACCCAGAGGTAACATGGCGAAGCAGAGAGGCAGGAAAGTAAGGTAACATACAAACTTGTTTACAAGGTAGGTACAAAAATGTACATATAAACATACAGTTAATTACATTAGGCAAGACAGTTACAGGGATGTACATATTTACATTCGGTTTGGTTGTGGTCAGTTAGTGCGTGGGTCAGTCGTAGGGATCATTGGCGCGTAGCCAGGTGAGGATGTTTCGCCTGAAGCTGTGGTAGGATTGGTCTGCTCTTGTGCTGAGTGGGAGGGCATTCCAATGTTGGGCTGCCATGACAGGGAAGCTACTGCCGCCCGCTTTCTTTTGTCTGAATTTGGGTACCTGAAGGTGGGAGTTGATTGTTCTGGTAGGGCGGGTGGAGGTCTTTTTTACTATTCTGGCAGCGAGGTAGGAGGGGGCTGCATTGTTTAAGCATTTGAAAGTAAGTGATGCTGTTTTGAGGGAGATGCGGTCGCAGATTTTGAGCCAGTTGTGTTCCAATTCTTTAAGGATTATGAATAGTTCTTTTGTATTGGAGTTAGCTTGGGTGATACGCAAATTGTAGGATTCTTGTTTAGCAAGGATTATTTCTTTTTTGTATGGGGAGGCTAGTTTTGTGAGGTTGTTTTTGTTAGTATCAGAAGGGTTTAATCTCCATATCTGTTCACATTTACATTTATGAAGTCTAATGGCTTTTAGGTGGGGAGAGAACCATGAATTAACATGTTTTTTCTGTTTGCATTTTCTTGCTTTCAAGGGTGCTATGGTGTCCAAAGCGGATAACATTACCTTATTGTACTCTTCTACCAAGGTAAGTGGGTCTGCAGAGTCAGGGAGAGGATTCAAGATAGGGATGAGCAGAGGAATTAGTTTGTCAGCTGTAATGTTCTTTTTATTCCTTGTAGGAATAGCAGGTGCTATACTGATGGTATGATCGCGGGCTGTGACTTCAAGGGAGAAAGATCAGGTGGTGGTCAGACCAGGGCAAGGGTGTTATGGCATTGATGGACGTTACACAATGGTGTTCCGCTATCCAATATGACATTTGGAAGAGGGTGGGGCTCCCAGGAGTGACCACCCAAAACACATCACATGACGGATCACCATTTGCAAATTGCAGACATAGTATGGCAGGCATTGCAGTCACAATATCCCGGCACGTCAGATATAGGAGCAATTACGTCACGCAAGCTGCATGACGAAGATCCTGTTAATTACATCCAAGATATTCAAGAGCTTCGGCGCCTCAAAACTAGAGAGCCGTGGGATAGAAATATAGCTATCTTTTATCACATCTTGATTTAAGGATTACCAGACCCAGTACAGAAACATTTGAAAAAACTGGTAGGGTTGAAGCAAAGGCGTGGCCAGAAATAAAACTCACTATAGTACACCATTGTAGGTTATGGCAAGAAAAGATGAAACAAAGAGGCAGATAAAAGGAAGGCAGATGAAGCAAAATTGGTCCAGAAGAAATTGTCTAAATATGCGCTAGAAGGGGTACTCATAACAATCCCAGCGCCACAGGCACAGACAGCAGTTTCACAACCCCAGCCTCAGCCTCAGCCCCAACCAGCACAGCAGCACCAATACAACACTATGTAGCAATTCGCATCACAAATGGGAGGAGGGTACATGGGAATGGGTGGCTACCAGAATAACTATAGAGGAAGAGGAGGGTTCCAGAGAGGGTGGGGTTTTGGGCCAGACTTGCACCAACCAATAGGGGTGGGTTTCAGGGTATACCCACAGCAAATGCAACAAGGACAGGGTGAGGGGGGAGGAGGAGGAGGAGGATTCCCATGGCAGACACGTGAACCACCCCAATGCTGGACCTGTGGGCAGCTAGGCTATATTTCTCGCACACGTAGGAACAGAGGGATGCAACAAGGGTGGGGTGAACAAGGGCAACAGAGTTACCAGGGTGGGCAGGCAAGTTACTACACAAAGGACACCCATCAGACAGGACAACCGCAGAATATGCTGCAGCAAAACATACATCCAACACAGACACAACAACTGAAAATGCCAATGACAACAAATGCCAGCACCCCAACAAACAACACAACAAATGGCAGCACCATTAGCCCAACATGAAGAAACAGCACAACAGTTGACACAGTTACAGGACTACTTGCCACAATCCATGGACACAATGGCAACAGTACCAGTAACGGGGATGAGAGGGGTAACCATAGTGGGGCATAACCCATAAACCGGGAATGGACAGTCACTTTACCCACAATAGGACAGCCCACAGACAAGCTTGCTGTTTCCAATCCTGTCGGTCTCACCCAATTCTGCAGAGGAACCTCGCATAAGGGTGGCGATAGGTGACAAAACCTTTTCCTTTCTTGTTGACACTGGGGCGACTAGGTCATGTATACAGGAGGGGAAACACTTTGTTAGGCGATGCCATGAACACTCAAGGATTCTCTGGGGCTCAAGAAGTGGTTCCCTTCACTGATAACATCTCCTTATCTATAGGAGATCACGACTTCTCTTTACCTCTACTTTACTCTAAGCAAGCGCCTGTAAACATATTGGGACGTGACATAATGAGCAGACTAAACATTACAATCTCATTCACAGACAAAGGCATAGTATGCTCCACACCAGGAATACACTTGCTCACTGCTAGACAAACACTTCAGGCATATTGTGGCAAAACTGTACAGAGGGGGGAACCAGTTGATCCAGAAATGTTCCAATAGGAAACCAACATGGCCCTCACATGGCTGCACGGCATCAAAGGGAAGGTGTGGTGGAGGACAAGTGAGTACTTATTCCGACTAGACACACCAGCATATGAGACGGAGGGGTCAACATTTATCGGTAGACATAGAGGGTATTATGGCAAGAGGAGATTGGGTTGCAGTCCACACAATTGACAATGGTAAGGGATGGAGAGCGATAATTGTAGTGGCAGAGGGATGTAGGTTAAAAGATGCATCTGATGAGGAACTGTTTACAGCAGAGAAAGGGGAAGCAGAGATGATGTTGGGGACGAGTGTGTACGTCTGGTTGCATATAACATACAGAGAAGTAGCACAGAAGATGGCCATGGCATTAGAAGCACCACCTCTCTTCTGCGAAGATGATCTAGCCAAGGTACCCAACACATTATGGACAACTAGTCCCTATGACGTGGGGTGCATAAAAAGCATTGGGGGAGTGCAGATAAAAGTGAAACTGTGAGCAATTCTTCCAAGAGTTAAACAATACCTGCTGACCAAAGAAGCAGATGAAGGTATTTATGAAGCAATACGTGCCCTCATTGACAGAGGCATTTTAGTACCATCAGAATCCCCATGCAGCACTGCAGTGTACCCCGTCTGCAAGGCGAATGGGGGGTCGTGGCATTTCATTCAGGCTTTACGCCCCCTTAATCAGATTGTAGAAGCAGAGTACCCTGTAGCCACGATCCTCTCTGGTATCCCAGCTGAAGCAACATGTTTCACTGTTATCGATCTTAGAAACACGTTTCTCAATACCCTTGCATCCAGATTCACAAGACTTGACAAGTTTCATGTACAACAATCAGAAATGGAAACACACTAGACTACCACAAGGATACGGTGAATCAACTGCTTTCTTTAACAGAGTAATAAAGATGGACTTGGGTAATATCCAAACAAACAGCACAGTCTTACAGTATGCAGATGATGTCCTCATCTGCAGAACTACCGAAGAAGAATGCAGAAAAGACACAGTATACATGCTCACTGTACTGGCAGAAAAAGTGTACAAAGTAGAAAAGGCCAAAATACAGTACTGCCAAAAGGAAGTACTGTATATTGGACAGCTGATCCCTAAAAATGGGAGACCCATAGCACCAACACGAGCACAAACAATACTTGCAACACCCCAACCAAAAACGATAAGGGAATTATAGCTGTTCCTGGGGTTATGAAACTATTGCAGAGCATGCGTCTTTGACTACAGCACCTATACATGTCCTCTTCCTATAGCACTGAAGGAAGCCCAGAGAGTTCTAGGGACCACTAGCTTCCCCTCAGACTATAAAAAGAAATTCTTCCTTTTTTCGCACTCCGGCGGTATGGTCATGAAAGCAGTACCGACAAAAGACAAGCATGGGCGACAAGCCAATTGCCTATTACAGTGGACAATTAGATCCAGTAATGAAAGGGCACTTCCCGTGCGAACAACATCTGGCTCTGCAGATTTTGCAGTAGAGAAGGCTTCATCAATAACAATGGGGTGTACAACAACCCTTTATGTTGAGCATGCCCTTTTTGCGATTCTGCACAAGCCTAAGAGTACACTAACACAAAGAGAAACTGGGTACGAAATCATCCTGTCAAGGTCAGAATTAAAGATACTAAGGTGCAAAAATGTAAATCCAGCACAGTTTTTGGCAGATATCCACCAGCCTGGGGAGTGGTTCACGACTGCACTGAAAGCAGAGTTTTACACAGAAACACGGAAGGTAGAAAAAGATGAGCTTGAGGGGTGGGGGGGAAGAGGTGCTGTATATTGATGGATGGTCAACAATTGACCAAGGTGATTGCATCAGGGGAACAGGGGCAGCAGTGGTCAGATTGAAGAAGGACTGGACAAGCGAAGTAGTGAAGAGTATCCGATTACCACCACGGTATTCAGCACAGGCAGCAGAATTAGTAGCACTGATAATAGCACGCCGGGAGTGTGAGGGAAAGAGAGTAACGATTTATTCAGACAGTGCCTATGTCACGTCAACAGTACATTCAGGGCTAGCAAGATGGCAGAGAAGAGGGTTCAGGAGAGCAGATGGGACACCTTTACACCATGCATTACTGTTAGGAGAGATAATAGAGGTTGTAACATATCCAGTGGATGGAACTAGCATTAGTCAAGCGTCAAGCCCACACTAACGGGGAGGACCCGATCTCAAAAGGGAACGAGGCAGCAGACTATCACGCAAAGAGTGCATCATATTTTGGAGAAATGTGGGATTTAAAAGAAAAACAAAAGGAGAGGGGAGGAGTGAGACAAATGTTAATGAAAGAAGGGTACACTCACCTACCAGAAACTCAAATAATCGAACTGCATGCAGCTGCACACCAATGGAAGAACCAGAACTCTGGGTAAAAAGAGGGTGTTCAATAAGGCATCAGTACAATACAGGAAAGGTAGCGATGCCCCTTGCACTATTGAAAACAGCACTAACACAACTGCATCATCCCACACACACAGGGAAAGAGGTGACTGCAGAACGCATTGGAGAATCATGGTACTGTCCTGATTTAAATGCACATGTTGCTAACTTCGTCAGCAATTGCCTAAGATGCCAACAATTCACTGCTGGACACACATTAAGAGTGATAAGGGGAGTAATTCCTCGCCCTGAAGGCCCGCTCTTACACCTCCATATTGACTACATTGATATGATCAGCGTATGTCAAGGCTACCGATACATGATTGTGGTGGTCTGCCCCTTCTCAAGGTGGATAGAGGCTGGGCCATGCTCCCATGCCGATGTCCACAGAGCAGCAAAATTCCTGGTCCGAGAAGTATTCCCAAGATGGGGAATTTGCGAGGTCCTGCGATCAGACAACAGTCCTCACTTCGCCAATGAATTATTCCAGAACATACCGGCCTGTTAGGAATAAAACACAAAATTGCCTGTGCATATGATCCACAAGCCAACGGAATGTGTGAACGCCTCAATGGGCTCCTGAAAGAGCATAGCTAACACTCAACAGAACTGCCTCCCCTTGGCCCTATTTGAATTACGAAACAAACCTGGGTCCGACCACCAGTGAACGCCCCACAAGGTGGTAACAGGATGCCATATGCATCTCCCTTTGGCTCCACACAGAGGGCAATCAAAGATTGTGAATCAGTATCTGATACTTTTGGAAATGAAATGTACGAGTATGGAAATTAACTTGTTTCTAGCGCTTCTTTTATCTCTCACCAGATACAACAGATAAAGGGGAGGTTGGATGACAACACACAAGAAGACGACAATATCCTAGAGACACAACAATCGCACATTAAAATAGGGGGCGAGGTACTCAAAGAATTTTACGAGGCGCTGGAATGCGCCTCGTTTCACTGGTCCCCACACTGTTGAGGCAGTCACATAGAGAGCTGTAAAACTAGATGGAAAGTCAGTCTGGTACCATACCCAAGACATCAAGCCCTACAAAAGCATCGGCCTCACCCCAACGCGCTGCATTAGAAATCGGCAGCGCCAACGCAACAAGTAACGTACAACAAAGTATTAGTGCTCCAAACCCAAACACTCCTGAACTTGATAATTCCCCAAATATAAGCAAACAAGAGTGTACCTGCCACCTGATGGTCAGACGCTCCCAAGTCCCGGATATCCCCACAGCAACCTTGGTGCAAATTGACCAGTAGAAAGAACGTTGTCCCCATAAATGGGAAAATCAGCACCCGAAGCCGATATGTGCCATGCATTAATCACCGTAATAGCATTTCTGATGATTTTATCTGTTTAGATTCAAATGCTGTGCATATGGTCCGACATCCAGTGGTAACCACAGAGTATTGCATCTTGTCTTTCGAGGCTCGAAAGGGGATATCAGCATAGGCTTGTCTGTAACACTATCCCTATCGTGACGTGTAGTGTACCCAAAACCCCTCACGCGCCAAGGTCCCTCCGAGTGTATTTTTTGTGCCATGAGGAAGACCAAGGCTATTTGTGAGTGAGTACACAAAAGAGAGACAGTAGTAAGACATCTATGTTACTTCGACCCGAGCGGGGAGACTGGGTGGGCGCATGTGAATCTAAGCAGATAAAATCATCAGAAATGCTATTACGGTGAGTAATGCATGTCTTTTGATGCTTGTTAATCTGCTTAGAATCGTAAGCTGTGCGTAGACTAGCAAGCAGTACCCAGAGTTGGAGGTGGGTTGTGAGAAGGAACAGTAGTGAAAAGATGTCTTAGTAATGCTTGTCCCACCTGAGAATCCGATCTAGAATGAGTGTCTAGGCAATAGTGTTTTGTAAAGGTGTGTACAGAACTGCAGGTTGCCGCTTTGCAAACAGACTCAAGGGGAACATTTGCAATAAATTCTATGGAAGCCCCAGTGCCCTGAGTAGAGTGTGCTCTAGGCTTGAAGGGCAGTTCTCTCTTAGCAAGAGTGTAACAAAGTGTGATGCATTTGGCAATCCACCTAGAGATTGCTTATTTAGAGACAGGATCCCCTTCTCTACCAGCTGCCACTGAGATGAAAAACTGGTTTGTCTTCCTCAGTGGTCTAGTTCTTTCCAGGTAGAACATGACTGCCCTGCGCGCATCTCGTCTGTGTGTAGGCTTCTTTCGACCATGTTAGTGGGATTCTGGAAGAAAGTAGGTAGTTCAATTGATTGGTTCACATGGAACTTTGAAATTAATTCAGGTGCAAATCAGGGATGAGTGCGCAGAACCACCTTATCTCTGTGGACTGTAACACAAGGGTCTAGAACCGAAAGGGCCTGTAGTTCATTAACCCTTCTGATAGAGGTGATAGCCACTAGAAAGGGTGTCTTAGAAGTAAGGTCTTTGAGACTTTCCTTATGCATAGGTTCAAAGGGAGACCCCATATGCTGGTGAGAACCACATTTCGGTCCCATCCGGGAGCTGGGTTTGAAATAGGGGGGGGATGAATTCTTTTAACCTCTTCCATCAAAGCCTTAATAACAGGTATTTTCCACCACAACACTTTTTGTTGTGACGTACTGTAGGCTGAGAGAGCAGCTAGGTGAACTTTAAGAGAACTAAAAACCAGTCCCGAGGTCCAACAAGTGAGTCAGGTACAACACAATGTGGGTAGGAGAGCAGTCAATCGGGTTGATGCTCTTGGTATAGCAACAGATGACAAAGCGTTTCCACTTACTGGAATATCAATACCGGGTGTTAGGTTTCGTAGCTTCCCCAATATGTCCATGCATCTCTGAGGGAGTTGAAGGTGTCCGAACTCTATGACCTCAGGAGCCAGGCCGCTAAGTTCAGAGTTCGTGGGCATGGTTGTAGTGTTTCCCCTCTGTCCTAAGACATGTTCTGTGGGCAGGGCAACTTCATAGGAGGGGAGAGGGACAGCTCCATCAGGTGAGAGAACCAGGGTTGGCGGGCCCACATGGGGGCCACCAATATCATGGTGACTGGATCCTGGTGCACCTTGCGCACCACCTTGTTGAGTAGGGGAGTCAGGGGGAAAAGCGTAAACAAATTTCCCTGACCATGCTATCCAGAGTCTGTTCCCCTTGCAGCGATTCTCGGGATATCTGGAGGCGTAGTATTGGCATTGGGCGTTCTCCTGAGTGGCGAACAAGTCGATCTCTGGGAAGCCCCATTCTGCGAAGATGTTGTAGACGATGTCTTCGCGTAGACGCCATTTGTACTCTATGGGCAGTGGGAAATCTCTGCTTAGCATGTCGGCTAGAAGGTTGAGTTCGCCGGGAACGTGTTGGGACAGCAGGAACATCTTGTGTTTGAGAGCCCACATCCAAATGTTTAGGGCAGCTTGGATAGCCCTGGAGAGTGTGTAGGCCCCCATGTTTGTTTAGGTAATACATGGCTGTGGTGCCGTCTGTCAAGACCAGAACTGTTTTCCCCTATGGCTGTGTCTGAAAGGCCTTTAGTGCTTTGAATACTGCTAATAGCTCCAACTGGTTTATCTGGTTGGACGCTGTTCTCATTCAATGGCTAATTTCCCTTACCTAGTGAGTCCCTCAGCAGCTTTGCTGGATTTTTGGAGTTATTTTTTTCCACTCTGTAAGAGTGTGAGCTTTTCCCCCACTCTAACCCATGTTTTGCCATGTGTATTTCATCTGTTTTTGTGATTGTGGGCTCTGGAGTACACCACTTCAGTAGCCCCCTTTTTTTGTGTGTTACACAGCACCTTCAGTGCAGTGACACATGGTTGTCTTTTAGACTTCCCACCGACTCCATTTCTGGGGCGGACTACTGTCGCCCAGAAAAGGGTAAAGTTGCCATTAAATGTACTTAGTCGTTTAACCACGGATCCAGTAGACCCCATCTTACATGGAGTATTGGAAAGGGTTACTTCTTAGCCCTTTTTATCTGTACCTCCTAGAGCATTGTTTTGCTCTGTTAACATTTAGACTTGGCTTTTGGCAGTGGTATCTACCCTAACTTTTCTACCGCGATTATACTATATAAACGTGGTATTGTTGTAGGCTATTATATTAGCCTCAAACTTAAACCCGCTTGACCAAATACTTTTTCTTTTTGCGCCGGTCGGGTTTATTCGCCATTTCTTTGTCCTTCTTGTGTTTTACTTTGCGCGGCAAACCTGGTTTGCCTTCTTTGTTCACTGTCTTTTGGCGGGCTTCTGCCAAGAAGCCCTCCTCTAGTCGCCTGGGTGTCTAGGTGGGCTGAATGTGAGGGAGGGGTGTAGTCACCCCCTGCACAGGGTATCCTAGGAAACCCAAGTCGCACTTTGCCATGATTGACAGCCAGGCTGTGTGAATGGGGGATTTTCACATAAAAGGCAGGACTCTTGGGCTAGAAGTCAGAATCGCCACTGGAACCGAAGGGAAGCGGAGAAGAAGTCGGCTGCTGAAACTATCCCATCCCGGTGAAGCCCTGCTGCAGTCCTAAGCTATCTACTCTTTGACGACCAGAGAAGATCCAGTCCGGAGTCGTCTTCCCTTGAGCCTGGGGGGGATAACCAGCTCATCTTCTACAGCCAGAGGATCCTCTTTGTGGTTGAAATCGCTGCGCCCTGCTGTAGTGGTCTGGATAGCCATCTGAAGAGCCTCTCCTGTTTTTAAGGAGCGCACCTTTTATTCATCGTCGCTGCTGCCGGCCTCATCCCTGTGTGGTGCAGACCCCCTCATCGTCGTCCTTCTTGCCGAAGCTCCAGGAATCGTGGGTCCGCAGGAAACTACCAGGAACAACTGCCGTGGCACCAGCTTCATCCTTTGAGAAAGGTACTGTGTCCTGCTTGGGAAATTTGGGTGAATCCCTCTGTCTCTTCCTTAAGGCTTGTCCTTACTTTTCCCTCCTTCTTATAACTTTTGCTTCCGAACATTGACAATATAGAAGTACTCTTGGCTAAGTTGAATCGTGAACTGTCCGACTGTGTGATCCTCGACAACAGGCACCCGGTGTCACTTAACCCTGGCTCTGGCCCTTTGACTCTTGAATTCCTGTCTATGAATGTTCTTCGATTCTGTCTGTCCAACTATAATATTGCCTATGATTTTTGCCTCCAACTCCCTATAGGTATCTCAGGTGCTAAGTGTGTTTTTGCCCCGGTAGCATTTCTTGTCACGGATATGCGTTTATTTAGTAGACCGAACTGTCAAAAAGTGATCGCAATCGTATTCACGGTAACGTGTCTTGTTTCATAACAAAGGTCCATTCAAACACAGGGTACTTACCTTGAGACATACCGTACAAAGCGAATTGGTTAGTTGCAGTGTATTTTACGTGTAGTTTTGAATTTAATAGAAGCGTTGCATTTATAACAAATGGTTTAAAAATAAATGTACTTTTTCTACCTGAAACCTTGAGTCAGTGTTTGCTTGAGTCACAGTAATTGCGGTCCCTTTGTGTAAGCTCTGCTACTGCTCATATACTCTTGAGATAAGCCTGGCTGCTGCGCTACTGCTACCACTTTAACATAGTAGTACAGGCTTGTACCAAAGGTAAAACTTGTATTGCCACCTGTAGTCTTAATTGCGTGCAGTAGTCCCTAAGGGCACTGCACAGGATTCTGCCTAACAGAGACGGAACCTCTTTCAACAGAAAAAACCTTCTTCCCCCTTTAAATTTAGAGGAACGTGGGGGTGCGGCCCAGGGAGCATGCGCTGCCCTGATTCTGCCCTCCGGCGCCACACCTCAGTCCCCATTGACGCGTCGACAATAGATTTAACATTGCCTAATGACATAACTATTATTAGGGGGGAGGTTGATGGGACGTATGGAGCAAAGGGGGCTATGGACTAAGAGTACATTAGTCACTACATTGAGTAACTTATAATTACTCTTACATCCCATCGCCTTTACTCCATACTGTATGGGTGATTAAAACTGATTTTAACCCCAGGGTGGAGTCGAGACCCTCCTTAAGCAAAAAGGTTCCAGAGAACCGCCTGTCCGAAAGCCGCATCAGATCTAGAGCCGACATCCAAACAGTAATGCTTGCAGAAAGCCGAGGGAGAGGCCCACGTAGCCGCCCTGCTTATGACTTGCCAAGGAACATGGCGCTGGAATGCGATGGCCATTGCCTTGGCTCTGACTGGGTGGGCATTCATGTTGGCCGGGAGCGGCTTGTGCTGGCCCTCATACTCTTCTTTGATGGCAGCGACCATCCAGCGAGATATGGAAGCCTTAGAGGCCTGATCTTGAGCCTCCGAAAGTGACAAATAGGGTGTCAGATTTTGCAGAAGCCCTTGGTCCTGTCCAAGTAGAATTTCAGGGCACGCCTGACATCCAGGCAGTGCAGCACTCTCTGTGCTTCGTCCTTGGGATCAGGAAAAAAATGTCAGAAGGACTAATTCCTCGTTCAAGTGAAAAGCGGATGGAACCCTGGGCAGAAATGCCGGGTGCGTCCGCAAGGCTACGTTGTCCTTGTGAAAGGTGGTATATGGTTCAGAGGCGACCAGCGCCTGGATTTCACTGACTCTACGAGCCGAAGTAAGGTCGTCTTGATGGTGACCAGCCTGTCGTCCACGGACGCCATTGGCTCGAACGGTTTGTGCGCCAGGGCACCCAAGACTATGTTAAGGTCCCACACAGGGTGCAGTCTCTTTATGGGCGGGTAGAGCCTTGCGGGTCCTGTCAGACGTTTGACGATAGGGTTGGAGGAGGAAAAAATGCCCTCCTCCGAATTCCTGTTAGACCCAATGGCTGAGAGGTATGTGCGGCAGGTGTCCACCTGCAAGCCTGAATGGGCGAGGTACACCGAAAAGGAGAGATCATCATCCAAGGTGCACGCCAGGTGGTCGACTCCCTTGGAGTCTGCCCAGTGGCAGAATCTGGTCCATTTGCTTTTGTACTGGGCCCTGGTAGCTTTGCTCCTGGCACCCTGTATGATCTCCAGATAGGCCTGTGAGAGGCTAAGGTGCCGAAGCGTTACCTGCTCAGGTACCACACTGTGAGGGCTAGCTTCCCTGGCACAGGGTGGATGACTCTGCCCACCTGTTGTGCCAGAAGATGTACCGGACCCGTCGGGAGGTGTATCGGGGGAAATTCCGAGAGACTGAGCAGTTCTGAAAACCATGGCCTGGCCGGCCACCATGGAGCTATTAGGATGATGAGGAGTTGACGAGACTCCTTGATTTTGCAAATTACCCTGTGAATCAGGGGAGTGGGCAGAAAGGCGTAGGTTTTCATGCCGGTCCACTGGAGGGGAGATGCGTCGCCCAGAGAGCCAGGGCCCTGACCTTGCCAGGATGCGAACTGGGGACACTTCTTGTTGTGCCAGGTGGCAAAGAGAACCACCTGGGGGTGACACAACATGCGAAGATCGCCTGTATAAAGAGGTTGTTTAGCTGTCACTCGTAATTGTCTGCTCCCAGCCTGCTGAGCCTGTCCGCTTCCAGGTTGGATTCCCCCGGGAGGTGGAATGCCCTGAGGTAAATGTCGTTTTCCAGGGCCCACTCCCACATGCTGATCGCCAATCTGTACAGAGGAGGGGATCTGATGCCTCCATGCTTGTTGACTTAGTACATGCTGGTCGAGTTGTTCGTCTGGATGAGGACAACTTTGCCCCTAAGAAGTGGTAGGAATGCCCTGAGCGCTAGCCAGATGGCGTTCAGCTCTAGCCAATTGATGTGGTATTCCTGTTCCTGTCGAGTCCAGGTGACCTGGACCCGAGAAATCGTCCAAGGTGGCTCCCCAGCCCTCGAGCGAGGAGTGGGCGGCCGGAAGGGCTTGCAACCTCTGCAGGTTGCAGTCTCTGGACCACCATGTGAGGTCCATGTGGAGAGATGGAGGAACGTTGATCATCTCGGATTGAGAGCCCCGCTCCTGGTACCATGAGGCCGCAAAGTGCAGCTGAATCCTCATCCTTAGTCTCTTGTGCGGAACGGCTAATAGGACCGCTGCCAGAAGACCCAGGAGATGTTTGTACCACCAAGCCGAGGTGGGTGGTGGCCCTCTTGATGGCTGAGATTTTGTCCTCTGAAGCGAAGAACTTTTCGGAGCACGTGCCCCATATAAGGCCCAAGAATGTCAGATTCTGTGTGGGCTGCAGTTGCGACTTCTTGAGATTGAACGAGAAGCCCGGATCGTGCACTAGGTTCATAAGGGCACGGCAAGAGTAGAGAACCACTTCCGGGGATGTAGCCCTGACGAGCCAGTCATAGAGGTATGGGTAGACGTGGAGGCCCTGCGCTTTGAGGAGGGCCGGCACTGCATTCATGAGTCTGGTAAAGACCCTGGGGGCCAAGTTGAGGCCAAAAGGGAGGACCTTGTATTGAAAATGGCAGTACATGATCCTGAACCGTAGGAATGAACGATGGGGCTGCCAAGTCAGGACGTGTAGATACGCATCCTGTAGATAGGCGTCCTTCAGATCCAGGGAGCACATCCAGTCTCCCTTGTCCAATGTCTCAACTATAAAAGCTGGTGTAACCATCTTGAATTTTTGCAGGGGTAAGGAGAGGTTGAGGGTGGAAAGGTCCAGCACAACTCTCAGGCCTGCCTGGTTGTTCTTCTGAATGGCGAAAATCCTGGAGTAAAAGCCAAAGCCTTGCTGGGAGGCTGGGACTTCCTCCACTGTCTGGCTCTCTACGAGTGACAGGATCTCTTCCAAAAGAGTTGCTGTCCCAACCTGTGGGAGTGGGGTGGAGTGGAGGGGAGGAGGGAGGAGAGGCTGGGCTAGGAAGGCAGAACCCATGGATACTACGGATAGGATCCAGGGGTCCATGAAATTCAGGCACCAGAAATGTGCATGGAGAGCAAGCCTGCCCACCACCGGAGACACGTGGACCCGAAGGGGTGTCTCATGCCTTCTTTGCTCAGGAGGCTGTCGATGAGGAGGGGGACTGGAAAAAGCCCTTGCTCCCGCCCTCCTTTTTGCTGCTTGCACCGTTTCTGAGACGGCAAGGAGTCCGGCTGCCTGGATCTGTGATACTGGAAGCCGCGGAAACCTCCCTATGTACGACCCCTCTCTGAGCACTGCTGAGATTGAGTGTACGATTTGGTTGTGGTCTTTTTAAGGATGGATAAAGACTGAGATGTTTGTGAGCTGTTTTTCTTCTTGTCCAGCTCTTTGTCCGAAGAGGAGTGGAAGAGATACCCCACTCCCCCCTTGAATGGTAGATCTAGTATGCGTTCCTGGACATCCGGGTTGAATTTTGTTGCCCGGAGCCAGCCTGTCCTTCTCATGTCCATGGCAATACAGGTGGCACGGCCTGAGGTATCAATATGGGTCACTGTGCTGTGGATTCCATGAGGTCATGCGCCACCAGCTTGGCCTCGGCTAGCCCTGCCTTAAAGCGTCATTGGCTCTGGGTGGGGAGTTCTGGGAGGAACATGGCATCAGCGTTTGTTAGGCAGAATTATATGCAGTACCCTTTGGGAACACCACACACAATTAAGTGACAGTACAAATTCAATTCACCTTCGGTACAAGCCTGTACTACACAGTTAAAGTGGTAGCAATGGCTGAGCAGCCAGACTTATCTCAAGAGTAAGTGAGCAGTATCAGATAGTTACACAAAGGACAGCAATTTCTATGATTCAGGCAAACACTGACTCAAGGTTTTAAAGTAAAAGAATATACATTTATTTCACTGTTAAGTTGTATAACATTACACTATTATAAGCAGTCTACAAATCACACTCTTAATAGACCACACCACGTCCCTTAAATTCCAGACAAGTTAAGCTCACAAATGAAGTGGGACCAAAATGGCACTCCAGCAATTTAAAAAGGGAGGGAAAGACAAAGTTATTAGAAATTAAATCAAACCAACAGGTAAATACTCAGGGCAATCAAACAGGAGAGACTACAATGATCCAATCAGCTAGAAAAGGCTTAGGACCAAAGCCAATGGGTCAAAAGTCTTTTGCTCAAGATAATACAATTCAGGGTAGTTTGCGGTAAAGTTCGTTCCACAAATTCCGGACGAAGTTGGTTGACGGAAAAGTTAGTTCAAAGAGAAGAGATGGACAAGCCCTCGGATTGGAGAAAGATTTCAAACACTTTCACCGCGGCTGAACAAAAAGATCAACTGGATTTGCACAGTACCTTAAAACGGAGAGGAAGCTGTAGCTGAGGCGGACGTTCCTAGGAGTTCCTGCAGGCTCACGGTTGCTGAAGCGACTGTCGGACTGACAAGAAGTAGGAAGATTGCAGGGTCCTGCACTACGCAGGGAAGAAACCAGCAGCAGAGCAAAGCAACAAATAAAATGTGCGCTCCTTAAAACCCAAGCAGGGTCCGACCTTCCTGGCTATCCGGGCTACTGTAGATCTGTACAGCAAATTCGACCAGAGGAGGGGTCCTGGCTTGCAGTTTGGGCGAACTGGTTGGTCCCACAAGCTCAAGGGAAGAAGTTTCCCGGAGGATCTTCTCTGTCGTTGGATTCTAAAGATTCGGACCTGCAGCAGGGCTTCACCGGGCGGTTCAGTCGTTGTAGGGGTCCTCTTCCATCAGCTCCTCGTTGTTTCTTTCGTTCCAGTGGCGATTCTGCCTTTCCAGTCCCAGAGACCTGCTTTTTATGCAGTTTTCCCCCATTCATACAGCCTGGCTGTCAATCACACAGCAGGGTGGCTGTCCTGGCAAGGACAGTCCCCTCAGCCAATCAACAGGAGTGCAACTTGGGTTACCAAGGGAACCCATTGCAGGGGTCCGAAGATCCCTCCCGCACATCCTGCCTACCTAGACTTTCAGGCGCCTTAAGGAGGGCTTCTGTGGAGAAGCCCGCGAAAAGACGGTGAACAAAGGAATCATCCCCAGTTTGGCGCGTAGAGAAAAACAGGAGAAAGACTTTAACAAAAATAAATGGCGAATAAACCCAGCCAGAGCCAAAATAAAATGTATTTGGTCAAGCAGGATTTATGTCCGAGGCTAATATAATAACCTGAAACAATACCATGGTTATATAAGATAACCGCAGTATAAAAGTTAGGGTAGTTACCACTGCCACCAGCCAAGTCTTGATGTAAGGGAGCGAAACAATGCTCCCAGAGACACAGACAAAAAGGGATAAGAGTTAACCCTTTTCAATACTCCATGTAAGATGGGGTGTACTGGGTCTGTGGTTTAAAGTGACTAAAATAAAGTGAATGGCAACTTTCCCTTTTCCTGTGGACAGTAGTCAGCCCCAGAAAAATTGAGTCAGGGGGAAGTCTCAAAGACAACCCTGTGTCACTGCACTGAAGGTGCTATGTAACACACATGAAAGGGAAATCAGCCATTTAGAGAAATCCTTCCTAATAGTGTTGGCTTGACGTAGATGTAAAGAGGCATTGGAATAGACGTTCTTGCCATACGCCTCCAAGATCTTCTCCTCCTTGCCTAGCAGCGCTGGAGAGGAAGAGGCTGAGGATGACTGGGGCTTGGAGTATAGTGATGCCGCAGCGATCACCGAGGAGTGTGGCTCAGGATGGGCCGAAAGCAAGAGTGTATCCCCCTCTATCTGCCTGTACTTGGCGTCCAGGCGTCGATTGGCCGGCTGGACTCAGCGGGGTTTGAGCCAACCCTTGTTGGCCAGAGAGACTACATCGGTCTGCATAGGAATCCCCGATTTGGCAGGGGGTGTCGTGTGAGGACTTCCGGCAGGACCCCCTCTGCTGGATGCTCAACTTCAGGTTGGGGAAGGCCCAGGTACTCCGCCAGACCAGCAAGACGTTCGTGGAATGCCCTGGCTGAGGATGGCGTGTCCAGAAGTAGATGGCACCGGAGGCTGGGGTACAGGGACCGCGGCCGGAGGCTGAGGAGGCGGCAGAGGTTGCAGAGTTGGCTGTGGAGCCAGTGGAGGCGGCTGCACTGGGGCCTGGGGGCCCAATGCAGGTGTCTATAGTGCTGCTAGCATGGCAGGAATGATTTCCCGGATGGCGTCCTTTAGGATAACGCCCATCCAAGGTGACTTCATGAGGCCGAGGAACCTCTCGAAGAAAACCTCCTCACTGACTGAAGTGGTGGCAGGGGGTGCTGACTAGGTAGCAGGGGGCTGCTGGGGCCACTGCAAACCCTGTCCATACGGACACAAAGGAAAGTTGCCCTGCGCATTAGAATGGTAGACTGTATATGTCGGACGAGAGCCTCTGTCTGGCACGGCAGCCATTTTGTCGAGCTGCCTGCCACGTACCTGCAACGTGTTGGTTAGCCCGCTGGGCCCAGCCTCCTCCAAGACTCTTGCTTGTGGATCACAAAGCCTACCCTGCTCCTCGAGCCTAGGCTCGCTAGGTGTGGAACCCTCGACGCGGGGTTCGGTAGAGCTGCGTTTAGGCGACCCCTCAGAAGAATTTCCGGTATTCGGGCATAGCCCCTTGGCCATGTTGCCGGTACAAGGGGAGAGCCCCTCGGGTGAAGACCCGGTAAAAGAACCTTCCGGTCCCACAGCACTGTCACCGGGAAGATCCAAGAATGCCTCGGCCGGAGGCCGGTAGCTGCAGCAGCCTCAGTGCAAGCGCTGGTAGAAGGCCCTGATCGGCCCTACCTTGGCCTGGCTCGATGTTTCACAAAGTTCTTGAGGTCCTCCGGAGGCGACTTCTGGAAGAGCTCCCTCCACCTGGCTAGTCTGTTCTTCAGCGCTTTCGAGGACAGCGAGCCACACGCTGAACAAGCTTGCCACTGTGGTCTGGGCCAAGGCAACGTTGTTAGGGAGAATTTTCATAAATGGTTAATTTCCCTTACCCAAAGTGTCCCCCAGCAGCTTTGCTGGATTTCTAGGATTTATTTTTTTCATCTGGTAAGAGTGTGAGCCTTTCTTTCCCACACTTGCATGTGTTTTGCTAAGTGTATTTCTACTGTTTGTGTGATCTTGGGCACTGGAGCCTCACCTACTCCATGTGCACCACTTTTTGTGTGTGTTACACAGCACCTTCAGTGCAGTGACACAGGGTTGTCTTTGAGACTTCCCACTGACTCCATTTTTCTGTGGCTGACTACCATCCCCCAGAAACAGGTAAAGTTGCCATTAACTTTATATAATCACTTTAAACCACAGACCCAGTACACCCCATCTTACATGGAGTATTGGAAAGGGTTAACTCTTATCCCTTTTTGTCTGTGCCTCTTGGAGCTTTGTTTCGCTCCCTTAACATTAAGACTTGGCTGGTGGCAGTGGTATCTATCCTAACTTTCCTACCGCGATTATCTTATATAACGTGGTAATGTTTTAGGCTATTATATTAGCCTCGAACATACCCGCTTGACCAAATATATTTTATTTTGGTTCCGGCTGGGTTTAGTCACAAATTCTTTTTGTTAAAGTCCTTCTTGTGTTTTTCTCTGTGTGCCAAACCGGGGATGATTCCTTTGTTCGCTGTCTTTACGCGGGCTTCTGCACAGAAGCCCTCCTTAAGGCGCCTGATAGTCTAAGTAGGCAGGATGTGAGAGAGGGTTCTTCGGACCCCTGCCATGGGTTGCCGTAGTAACCCAAGTTGCACTCTTGTCTGATTGGTTAAGGGGACTGGCCTTGCCAGGCCAGCCACCCTGCTGTGTGATTGACAGCCAGGCTGTATGAATGGGGTAAAATTGCATAAAAAGCAGTGGAACTGGAAGAACAGAGTTGCCACTGGAACGAAAGAACCAACGAGGAACTGGAAGAAGAGGACCCCTACCACAACTGAACCGACCGGTGAAGCCCTTCTGCAGGTCCGAATCTCCAAATCCGACGACAGAGAAGATCCTCCATGAAACGTCTTCCCTTGAGCTGGTGGTAACAACCAGTTTGGCCAAACTACAAGCCAGGACCCCTCCTCTGGTCGAATTTGCAGTACAGAGCTACAGTGGGCCGGATAGCCAGGAAGGTCGGACCCTGCTTGGGTTTTAAGGAGCACACCTTTTATTCGTTGTTTAGCGCTACTGCTGGTTTCTTCCCTGGGTAGTGCAGGACCCTCCAGTCTTCCTACTTCGTGTCAGTTCGACAGTCGCTTCTGGAAGCGTGAGCCTGCAGGAACTACCATGAACGTCTGCCTCAGCTACAGCCCCCTCTCCGTTTTAAAGTGCTGTGCAAATCCGGTTGTGCGTTTCGCTCAGCCGCAGTGAAAGTGTTTGAAATCTTTCTCCAATTCGAGGGATTGTCTTTCTCTTCTCTTTGAACTATCTTTTCTACCAACCAACCTCGTATGGAATCTGTGCCACGAACTTTACCGCAAACTAACCTGAAGAGTGTGCTCTTGAGCAAAAGACTTTTGACCTATTGGCTCTGGCCCTAAGCCTTTTCTAGCTAACCTCACTGTAGTATCCCTTGTTCAACTGCTCAGAATACTTACCTGTTGGTTTGACCTAATTGCTGATAACTTTCTCTTTCCCTCCCTTTTAAATTGCTGGAGTGCCATCTTGCTCCGACTTCATTTTGTGAGCCTAACTTGTCTAGAATTTAAGGGAAGTGGTGTGGTGTATTTATGATTGTGATTTTTTAACTTGCTTAGAAAGGTGAACTGTTATAAAACTGATAAGTAAATGAATATACATTCTTTTACTTAGAAACCTTGAGTCAGTGTTTGCCTGAATCATAGTAATTGCTGTCTTTGTGTGACTATCTTGTACTGCTCACTTACTCTTGAGATAAGTCTGGCTGCTCCGCTACTGCTACCACTGTAACTGTGTAGTACAGGCTTTTACCAAAGTGGAAATTGTACTGTCACTTGTAGTCCTAATTGTGTGTAGTGTTCCCAAAGGGTACTGCATATAAATCTGCCTAACAAATGTAGGCAGAGGGAGTGGGGGGTCTGAAGTTGGGAATAACCCGTTGCAGGCTGGACACCTGCTGAACCCTGAGGAAGTCGACATGCGCCGGGGAGGAGGGCAACACCTGACGACCGAGTACCTAAATGACAAAAAGACAAAAAGAAAGAAGAGGACAAGAGAAGAACTATACGCGAGTGGAATTACATGGCCGAAGCCAAAACCAGGAGCGCTGGTGAATTCGGCCTGTTCCCGTCAACGCAGAAAAGGGGACTGGGGTGTGGCGCCGGAGGGCAGAGTCAGGGCAGCGCATGCTCCATGGGCCGCACCCCTGAGCAAGCATCCGTCCCCCATCCAGCCAACTACGAGTAATAGCTGTTACAACTGTCCGATTCCCAAAACCCCTGAATTCAGAGATACCATCTGGCCCCGGGCCACCGACCATCAACCAACCAACCATACAAGATCTAAGAGAATGTCGCCCTATCTGTACTTTACAATAGCATGGCATGATTCGTAATGCAAGGTGCAGTGAGGTATAAATTAGAGTTCCAATGTGAGGGTCGAACCGGACCACGCAACTGGGATGAGTGAAATGTGTGTGGGCCACAGTAACCTCGAGCCTCCCTCTGTACCAGTCCATGATCATGCCAGGTGCCCTGTTTAGTGATAGAGTAGCAATGTTAGAATAATATAACTAATTGTCTTTTCGACCTTGGATTCCCTGGAGACTATGAGCCCAGGTGATCACTCGTGATGGAAGGACAGACGAGGCTGGGGCCAATGGCTTGCCATCTACTAGCGAGTAGGCCAACCATACATAGGGCCGCGCCAAGAAGCCGCACTGATTTATACAGTATATGAATGACACTGTGTCCCCTTTTAAGCTCTTGCTTGCACCCTTTTTGCTCAGAAAGTTCCTGGGCAGCACAGTTGTTTGTTGGCACACCTATTTTTTGTATAATTAAAACTTGTTATCCTTGCAAGAATCTGTTGGCCTTTTTAAACCTTTTGGATTGAATTTTTACTGGTGTGAGCGTTTAGGGCCATGCCTTCAGAAGACACTTTACCAAATCTCTTATCTGTTTTCTCTTTTATTGTTTATCAAAGGCAATCCTAGGATCCGGGACTTGCAATCGCGTTCCTGCTCGAATACGCTTTTTTCTACTGGAGACAACCCTTAAACACTGTAAGATCAACTCATTACATTGTTCAATCATCGCTGCCCACTCAATTGTCCCCTCCACCTAAACTTCCCTTTGTAAGGCCCTAACAAAAGGCAGAACAGTTGGATACGTTCCATTTTATTGACAAACCTCCTCACCAAACGTCCACAAAGGCCAAAGAGAGGTGGAGTGCATGAAAAGCCGCTGGAAGATTAAAAGTGAGTCAAAGTCAAGTGGTCCCTAATGCCTAAGTCAACCAATTTCAGGGACGAACAATAAACCTCCAACTCGTGGGAGACATATATGTAGTCTATTATCCATGACCAAGCTCCTACCCTGTGCCAGCTAAAGGTTGCCTCAGCATCATTTTGTACCACTGCAAGAGAGATGGTAAAGCCCCACTGGGTCAGAATGGAATGCCACTTTAGACCTGGTGCCACCAAAGTCGAGCCAGTTATCGCCTCTGTTTCAAAGCAATTTCCCAAACTCTCCCCCAAATAGCAATCCAAGTTGAAGTTCCCTCTGACTATGATGTTATGCTGTAACCCATCCTCCACCAGCTATAACAACACCCACCTCCTCAAATATTCCCACACCGATAACAGAAGCTGGGATCTAGTAGACATTAACAAGCAGAAAAATCCTAAATGGTGGATGCCAATACATTATCAGAGACCGTTGCTATCGCAGTGCACTGTGCATTTAAGCTAAAGTCCACCGAGATAAGCAAACCACCACTGGGTTTGCCTCTTAATCCCTTCATAGCTGGCTTTTGAAAAAGTTACAAATTCCTCAATATCGACATGATTGGTGGCCATAGTTTCCTGTAGCATTAAAAAGTGCCTGTCATAAAGTATCTATATCAGTGGCCTTTAGAATGTTTTTGAGACCACACACATTCCATGACATAATGGTCAACTTGGATATTGAGTTAACGGGCCTTAGAAAATAATCTTGCTTTGTTGAACATATTGATTGCCACATCCAGCCATGACCAGTGCGGTTCCTGGGCAGTTGAAGCAACTAGGGCTGAACTATGCGTCTCATTCTTAAGATGGTTTGTTGTATTTGTATTATTGCCTGGGTCTTTTGAATTACAGGCCTTTAAAAACGCTTCGATCTCCACCGGACTGTTCAGTTCATATAAATCATAACTCAGGGATTGCAAGGCTTCGCTCTACTCCCAGACCAATCGTGCCACTAAGTTAGAGTGGCTGTGGCTAACCAGTCAGTCAGCCCCCACCTCCGGGAAGACCACAAGGTCAATATCTCCTGTGTGCAACAAACGAAGAGCTGGGATAATGGAAAATATCTCCAAAAGTTTCCCCCCGTTTAATGCAATTTCTCCACAGACGGTAGGAATAAACATCCATCCCAGTTAAGTAATTGAAGGATTCAATGAAGGAGGAACCTCAACAACACGTACACTTAGAGCAGGCGTAATCGAAGTAGTAACTACTGAACAAATCTATTCGGCCTACCACACGCAGAGAATGTAGAGGATGAGTCATAATCCCCCCCCTACATCACCGCCCCTGGAAGTTCATGTCCCCTGGAAGTTCATGTGGCCACGCTTTCCTTGGAGTCTTTGACCAAAACCTCTGCCTCCAGAGGTTCCCAAACTTTACCTTGTTGCACAACAATATGAGGAGTCATAAAAGTTGTGAATTTAGTCTGCAAGGTTTTCTTAGATTGTAACTGTTACTGCCACAGAGCTTGTATACAATGTCACCAGGCAAGACTCATTTGTGCTCTTTGTACCTTGCTGGACACTCCCGCTATTGTCCTGAGTCAGATCTGAGGTTTCATCAGCGACTGGTACGTTATTTGGAAAGCTGCTTGATAAGTTTCTTCAGTTCAGATTTGTTGCTGGTACATTTTTAGTGTTGCGTTGTATGTCCTTACGCCCTCTATAAGTCTTCCACTGTTGGTCAGGACTAGTGCTCTCCTCAATCTCAATGGGGGCATGACTCCTCAATGTCTCCATCACCTGACATCACCTGGCCTGTCGAAGTTTCCTCATGTTGGACTTTGAGCGATTCAGAGCAGACTTGGGAAGCATGTGTAATCTGCTGAGCATTGGGACCCTTGTTTTTTCGCCCCCCATAAGAGGCTTCTCTTGTTCGTATTGGTTAAGGTTCACAGTGTCAAGTTGATTACTGGACCGATTCAACTCCTTTGTTCTAGATGCCAGTAAGGCAGCCATAAACATATTTAATAACCCGCTGCGAGCCCCAGCTAAGATCATGAGGGCAAGTTCTCCATCCACTGCCTCCCTGATCTTAATCCCATCTACACCCTCACATGATACACGCTCTTCTACTGCTGGCTGACTGCTGACTGTCTCTCCACGGAAGCTTGGCTAATTGCTTCTACCTTGGCAAGTCATTCAGCTGCCCCAGTAGTCGTCTATCCTATCGAGACAACTGTGGACATACCTGCCAAGAGTACCGCGCCCCTTTCAGCAGCACAACTGGCAATTAAACCGGATGTATCAGAGCCCGTGTTACATCCAATTGCCCCCATTGATAACTTACGTTGCATGTTACTCAATACCAGATCTCTTGTCAAACAAGCACACAAGGTTGCAGACTTTATAGAACATCATAACCAGATATATGTGCCTTAACTGAAACGTGGGGTTCTCGCTCCGCCGGCCCCGCTCTTAATCTTGCCATCCCAGTGGGTTACACCATGCTGAGACAAGATATAACCGCTGGTCGGGGAGGAGGGGTTGCTGTGATACTTAAAGATACCCTCTATGTATGGAAATGAAAGGTCATTTTACGGATGGTGTGAGTATATGCATGTTAAACTTGGTATGAATGCAGAAGCCACTGTTAATATTCTGTTAATTTACTGCCACCCTCCCCATCTGAAAATTTTACCTCAGCTCTTTCTAGTTACCTGTTCCCACGCCCACAGCCTAACGCACGCGTTATAGTGATTGGGGATTTTAACTATTGGTTAGGCCACGCTGATGATCCGATTGCCGTAGAGCTACTACAATCGCTCACAGACCCGGGGGTGATGCAAATCATTCATGCTCCAACCCATATAATGGGTCATACACTGGATTGGATATCGGTCACTAATGGGTTGTGCCATGATATTTCAATCTCCCCTTGCCCCTGGTCAGATCATGCCTTTGTCTCAGGAGGATAGCTCATGGGCAACGTGCTCACCTTGGAAGCAAGACAACATGGAGCACCACAGGTTCGATCCCCAGGTCCGCGCTTAGAAACCTCTGGGTATTAAGCATGTTATAAACAACCTATCATATCATATCATATCTTTGTGCATTTTTCTTTCACGGTACCATTTCCTACTAAAATTAAACATAACTGTGCTCACTCTTTTTTGGTTCGAAACTTGAAGCAGTTAACTTGAGAAAAAATGGAACCCCTCTTGGAGCATCTGCCGGACTACACATTTCTAGAATCGCCAGACTCTATATCCATGAACCTCAAAACCACTCTGGAACACATGGCTAATACATTGGCCCCACCGAAGTCCAAAAATAAGTTTTCTGAGGGAAAAAAAGCAAACCTTGGTTTTCCCAGGAATGGCAAAATATCAAATCCACTTTGCTCACGCTATTCCACACCTGGAAGTCTAACCCATCTCCTATAGCTCTTGCTGCCTTCAAAAGAGCCTCCAAGAGCTGTAAATCTGCCATAGTGGCAGCCAAGAAGGATAACCATAGCCTAAGAATCTCCCTTGCAACCTCAGACTTGAAGGAATTGTTTAAGATTCTGAAAGAGCAGGCGTTTACTCCCCAACCTCAGGCCTCCACAATTGTCAAAGATTCTAATTGATGCCTGGAAATTCAAAATGCTATGGTGCAGAAACTCACGGATATTCGAGAAGGCATCACTCTAAAAAAAATCTGATTGTTGGCAATGTGGACATCAGGGAGCTCAGACCCTTCGCTAGAGACTCATCTATTCCACTTTTCACCTTTAGCCCTATCTCAAAGGAGGAACACACAATAGTGATTTCACAACTCAAGCCGACGAAATGTAAGAGCAACCCTTGCTCCTCCCTTATCATTAAGACTTGTCTTCCAACTCTTGTAGAGGCGATTTGTAAATGTATTAACTCTTCACTCATAACCGGTGTGGTACCGGATAACCTGAAACATGCATGGATCACCCCTATTCTGAAAAAAACCAGGCCTGACACAGGATATCCGTTCAAATTATAGGCCAATAACGAACACTCCCTTCCTTCTCAAAAGTTTTGATTGAGTTGCCTATACGCAGATAGCTCAAAATCTAAATCATTTTCCTATTCTGAACCCGCTTCAATCCGGCTTTAGGCAGGGCTTCAGTACAGAAACCTCTTTATTGGATCTGAAATCCAAGCTACTGGGCGGAATTGATAAAGGACTCACCTCCCTTCTAATATCTTTAGATCAATCTCCCGCATTCGACTTAGTCGACCACTCTATCCTGGGAAATCATTTGAAGAAAGTGGCCAACTTCTCGCCAGCTGCAGTACGTTGGATGTTATCCTTTCTCTCTAACAGAGTAAGTAGGGTTTGTGCAGATGAATCCATGGCCCTGACTATTTCAGTGCTGTATGGAGTACTGCAGGGAGCTTGCACGTCGCCATCTATTTATAATATTTTTATGGTCCCCTTTTTTGCTCATCTTGAACAGGAAGGGGTCCTTTTCTACAACTACGCCAATGACACTCAGTGTGTCATTCCGCTTATAGGCTCTCACTCTCAAGACTAACTCGAACTGAACAGAATATTTACTATCGTTGAGCTCTGGATGATGCAGAATAATTTGGCACGAAACAGATGAAAAACAGAGCTCATGATTGTGGGCTCCTCAGTGACACTGGCTAAGTTGGACCTGGCCAGAAGCACTTTCATTTAGGGGATGTGACCATCTCTCCTCAACCCCAAGGTTAAAATCCTTGGGGTCATTCTTGACCAGTTGCTGAATATGAAATCCTACGTGGGTTTCAACAGCGATCTATTACATCAAACTCCTAGCCCACCTCTGACCATACATCTCACAAGCCAATGCTGAAGCTATTGCGCGTGCAATAATAGGGGCCAAAATCGACTACTGTTGTAGTTTTCTTGCAGGAGTCAGTAAAGCAATTATCAATAGACTTCGTGGCCCAAAATGCCGCAGTCAGAGTTGTTACTGGTCTGGTTTATCGTGCCCATGTAACTGAGGCTAAAAGCTCCCTACATTGGCTTCCAGTGGAAGCTGGTATTACCTTCAGGCTACTAGTGATCACATTTAAGTGCCGACTGGGGATTATGCCATCCTACCTTCAAGATCATATCAGGGATAAACATAATAGCAGAAGTCTGTGGTCCACTAATCATAATTACCTCGTTTTACTGAAATTTAAAACCATTTTCCAGCTAGGAGCCTTCTTTAACGCTGCTCCCGGTATGTAATTCTCTCCCACCTTTACTGAGAGGTCCCTCCTCTTTGTCATTGTTTAAGAGAGAGCTTCTCTCTCTGCTGTTTTTCTGCTTCCCTGACTAATCTGGCTCTTATTGGTTGTATGTTTTTTTTGTCTGCGCCCTCACGCCTACGGGTTTATGGATGCGCATTACAAATAAAAGGTCCTACAGGCAGGCAACTGCCCCTGTGACCTACACTCAAACCTCCAAATCAAACTGTCACTAAACAGAACAGGACGAAATGGAACCATACCCTTGTCCTGCAGACACTGCCACAAATACAGAACACACCACTGCAGACACTGTAGGCAACAGAACAAACATGAGAATAGAAGGAGAACGTACTTACCGTAATGTTCTTTCTATGGATTCTTCTACTGCAGATTCCTCATGTGATCGATATTACTTGCAGCTCTGCTGCGTCGGAAAACATTTGACAGGGGTGTTGTAGACGTAGACTCGACCGTCTATCATTGAACCGTCTTGCTCACGACTCGATAATCTGTATATGTAAAGACACCACAGATCGTATCGCCAGAAAAAAAGCACACAGACACTAGAAAGGCTGTTTTCAAAGATACAAGCCTCAAAAAACAAGAGCGCATCTGCTCAAAAGGAGCCGCCATGAGATAAGTTAACACCAAATTCAGATCGCAATCTGGGACAACCAAAGAGAGTTGGCAGAAACCTATTTACAAGGCCCTTCAGGAATTGTCCTATCACCAGGATCATGAAATACAAACCTTGATCCAGGGATCTTTTCAACACAGACACAGCCGCCAAATGTTCTCTGGCTGTGGTAACCTGAAGACCTGCTGAGGCCAGTCACAGAAGGAACTCCATCACTGTAGTGGTAGGGCAAGAGATGGAGTCAATCTTGCGTTCCCTGCACAATGCCTCAAATCTTCTCCACCAGCACTCATACAATAATCATGTAGATGGCTTGCTTGCTGCCAGCAACACCTCCAGAACCTCCTCAGAGAGGTGCCAGTACCCATACCTCATCCTCTCAAGAGCCACGCATGTAGGTTGAGGAACACCGGGTTTGAGAGGTGTCCTGACCTTCCGACTGGGTTAGGAGAACCGGCCGCTGAGGCAACCGGAAAGGTGGGCAGATGGCTAGATCCAGAAGATCAGAGTACCAGGACCTCCTTGCCCAGTCCGGCGCAATCAGGATTATGAATGCTCAGAACATCAAGAGCCTCCTGAGAACCCAAGGAACGATGGGAATTGGATAGAAGGTGTAGTGGAGACGTAAGGTCCAATCCGCCAAAAACGCATGCCCTAGCACACAGTTCGCTGGGAATTCCCTTGGACAACACTGCTTGCACTTCCTGTTGCGCTCCATGGCAAATGGGTCCACTGATGGGGTACCCCAATGAGCAAAGAGCTCCTCTAGGACTTCCTGGCACACTTCACACTAGTGTGAGACCGTCCACCAAATTGTTCTCTGTCCCCGCCAGGTGAACGGTGGAGACTGAAAAGCAGTTCCCTAAGAGCCAGATCCACAGCTGCATCGCCTCTTTGCAGAGGGGGAGAAATTGCACGCCACCTTTCTTGTTGAGGTAGAGCATCGCTACAGTGTTGTCAGTCATAATCAGGGCATACTTCAACCTCCAGAACAGAGCAAATGCCCTCAGGCCTAAACTGATGGCTTGCAATTCCAGCCTGTTGATGTGCCATCTGGCTTCCGTTACTGACCAAAGGCAATTCACCTGCAAATCATAGCACAGAGCACCACAACCCTTCAGAGATGCATCTGTGACTACTCGGGCCTGGTGCAATGGAGGCCAGAAGAGTTCCCCCTTTCACAAGATTCCTGTGGTCCGCCAACCAGACAAGGTAGTTGACCACATGTGTGAATACCTTTAGGGGATCTAAGAAAGCTCCAAAGTGCTGTGACCACTGACCCCTCAGGAGACACTGTAGGGTTCTCATGTGTAGCCTAGCCTCTGGCACTAGAAAAATACCGGAAGCCATGAGACCTAAGAGGCAGAGTAAGGAAGCCGCTGGTAAAGTGGCAATCAATCCAAAGTGCTCCCCTTTGGTCAGACCTCTGCCCCAAGGGTCTACACTAAGCTCATGGCGGTAGTTGTGGCTCACCTCAGGAGATCGGGGGTCCACGTATTCTCATAACTGGACGACCGGCTGATCCGAGGGAAGTCAGCAGAGCGGGTCGCATCTCATCTGGAGGACATGCTTGCTACTGCACAGGCTGGGCTTCTTCAAATTCAGGGAGAAGTCTCAGGTGATACCTGTTGAAAGGCTCCTGTTCATCGTAGCAGTCCTAGACACTCCGGTAGGGATGGCCTCCTCAACCAGAAGAGTCAACAGCTTGGCACAGATGGTCAACTTGTTCCAGAACCACGTGCATGTCCCCTATGATGAAACTTGCTGTGCTTTCAATGTATCGGCACATGGAAATAAGCATCATGTAGATCTATTGTCACCAGCCAGGCCTGCAGTTCGAGAACGTGGAGCAATTCTCTCAACGTCAAACATTCTGAATTTGTCTTTCCTAAGGAACATGTTTAAGGCCCTGAGGTCCCGAATGGGACGGAGACTTCATCCCTTCTTGTGTACCAAGAAATACCGGGAATACCAACACGATCGTCTCGGCAGGTACCTCTTCCATAGCACTCTTCAACAACAGGGCTTGGAGTTCTTCCTGGAGCTCCTGTTCTGGTTGCATCGGAGGTGGTGGGGTTCTGTCCGGTGGTGGGCATACAATAACGCCACCAAACAAGCTGTAAAGCCCAGGCATCGGAGGTAATTTCCTGGCACTAAGGCAGGTGCTCCATGAACCACCCGCCAACCGGTAAATTGTGGGTGGGGAAATCCACGCGGCTTAGGAGGCTGGGTCGCCCCTGCTGCTGTCGCTGCTTGCTTGCCCTTAGAAGCCCCTCTTCCAGTAAAAACGCTTCTAACCTTGCCTGGCTGGTGGGAGCTGCGCTTTCCTGCTGTAAATTGTACACCGCCTATAGCTCCTTGCCCTAGAGGTGAATCTTAAGGCAGGCTTAGCCAGCTGCGCAACTAGGCCTAAGGATCTAGCAGTGATTTTGGATTCCTTGAATTTTTCTAAGGAATCATCTGGCTTTTGGCCAAATAGGAAATCGTCCTTGAAGGGCATGTGCAACAATTTTGCCTGGACATTAGGCGAAAAGCCACAAGTTTTTAGGTATGACCGTCTCCTCAGCATTACTACTGAATTCAGATCGGCCCACACAGTCGGCAATGTCCAGGCCCATATGCACCGACTGCCTGGCCACCTCTTTCCCATCCTCTAGCAGCTATAGGTACCCCTCGTGCATTTCACCCTCAGGGATGTACTGCGCAGCATTCTCCACTGCTGTCCACAGACGAAACTAATATTTAGCGAAGCCGCTTGCCACATTGGCGGCTTTAAGGGCCATACTGCTCGAAGTAAATGCCTTTTTGGCAAGGGCGTCAAACTTCTTCGCTTCCCCGTCGGGTGGCAGAGTGGAAGTGGAAGAAGCTACCCTGGAGGAGACTGTAGCAGCCTGCATGACAAGCCTTTCCAGGGAAGGGTGTGAGGAGAGAGATGAAGGGGTCTCCTCTAGCCGGCCTGTATTTTCCAGATATGGTGGAACTAACTGGGGGATTTGTACAAGAATGCTGCCACAGAATGGTCAGAGGGTCAGACATTGCAGGATTTAGAGGCATATTGGGTTCAGTTACTGGGCATTCATCCAACATATTGGTAAGTGCGTACCCCTGCTCTGGCGTTGCCGAGGAGTGCAATCCTAATGTGTCAATGAACCTTTCTACTAGAGCCCTGAACTTGGTGTAGTCATGGGTGCAGGGCTGGGGCTCTTGGAAGTCTTGGTCTGGTGAAGTATCCAGACCACTAGCCTCATGAAGGCCCTCCGCTAGTTGCAACTGGTCATGGTCCTTGAAAACGTCTACACCACCGGTGCCCATATAGGCTGTGTCGACATCCCCTTGATCTCCTGGGTCACCGGCATCGAAAATACTCGACATGGTGCCGAAAAAGTCAGACCGGGATTGAGGGGTGTAAGATTTGTCGGCGCTGAAGATTTATCTCTCGACGCTCATAAGGTTGCTGTCGACGGCGACCGAACCTGAGATGTCAAAGCCTCGACAGCTGTGGCAGCACCAGAGGGACCCAGAATCAATACCCAAGAAACGTACTTCGATGATGAAAGTTTACTTGACGCCGATGGCACCGGGGCGTGTGTGGGGTCAGCAGTACCCGAGCACTGCTGACGCCTTCGAAGTCTGCCGTTAGGGTGGACTATCCGCGCCTTATGCAGCATGCTTCTTATACATTTTTAACATGGAGGTTTTAAATTCCTCCCACTCTTGGCGGGTAGAGTCCGCCTGAACCCGAGCCTACGCGGTTCCCGTGTCACCCTGCTTTTGTGACAAACTTTGTGGGAGCCTTGCTGCTGTGCTCCTCTGTGCCCCAAGACGAGCTGCAGTGGAACAGGCCTGATCCCTTTACCAGAAGCAGATAAATTGCCAGTGTCTCGCCACAGACTGAGGTCCCAGAACGCAGACCCTAAAAGCCAGAGACGCGCAACTGCAGGATTCGAACCTGCGAGCGAACTGGACTAGACTGGCAAAGTTTGGTCTGGACTGCCTCGAGGGTCGGTAAGTACTTGAACCCTTACCACTGGCCCCTAGCGCATTCATAGACGCACAAGTGTCCCCTAAGTGCCACTCTCCTTTGTTAAGGTAGCCTGTGCTACCATCCCATTCCTGATTCCTTGAAATCGCTATGCCCTCTTGTGGAGTGTTGGGCAGAATTATATGCAGTACCCTCTGGGAACACCACACACAATTAAGACTACAAGTGACAGTACAAATTCACCTTTGGTACAAACCTGTACTACACAGTAAAAGTGGTAGCAATGGCTGAGCAGCCAGACTTATCTCAAGAGTAAGTGAGCAGTATCAAATAGTTACACAAAGGACAGCAATTACTATGATTCAAACAAACACTGACTCAAGGTTTCTGAGTAAAAGAATATACATGTATTTACACATGAGTTGTATAACATCTCACTAAAGTAAAGCAGTTTAAAAATCACACTCTTAATATACCACACCACTCCCAATAAGTTCGACAAGTTAAGCTCACAAAATGAAGTGGGAGCAAAATGGCACCCAAGAAATTTAAAAGGAAGGGAAAGACAAAGTTAGGCAGAAACTGAACCACACCAACAGGTAAGTACGCAGGGCAACTGAGCAAGAGGAACTACAGTGATAGAATCAGGTAAAAAAGGCTTAGAGCCAAAGTCAATAGGTCAAAGGTCTTTTGCTCAAGATCACACGGTTCAGGTTAGTTTGCAGTAAAGTTCGTGCCACGAGTTCCGGACGAAGTTGGTCAGCAGAAAAGTTAGTTCAAAGAGAAGAGAAGGACAAGCCTTTGGATTGGAGAAGGATTTCACACACTTTCACCGCGGCTGAACGAAATGAACAACCAGATTTGCACAGTACCTTAAAACAGAGAGGGAGCTGTAGCTGAGGCGGACGTTCCTGGTAGTTCTAGCAAGCTCATGGTTCCTGAAGCGACTGTCGGACTGACAAGAAGTAGGAAGACTGGAGGGTCCTGCACTACCCAGGGAAGAAACCAGCAGCAGAGCAAAGCAACAAATCAAAGGGGCGCTCCTTAAACCCTAAGCAGGGTCCAGACTCTTGGCTATCCGACCCACTGTAGCTCTGTACAGCGAATTCGACCAGAGGAGGGGTCCTGCCTTGCAGTTTGGGCGAACTGGTTGGTCCCACCAGCTCAAGGGAAGAAGTTTCCTGGAGGATCTTCTCCGTCGTCGGATTCTGAAGATTCGCACCTGCAGCAGGGCTTCACTGGGCGGTTTAGTCGTTGTAGGGGTCCTCTTCCATCAGTTCCTCGTTGGGTCTTTCGTTCCACTGGCGACTCCCAGAGACCTGATTTTTATGCAGTTTTCCCCCATTCATACAGCTTGGCTGTCAATCACACAGCAGGGTGGCTGTCCTGGCAAGGACAGTCCCCTTAGCCAATCAAACAGGAGTGCGACTTGGGTTACCAAGGGAACCCATGGCAGGGGTCCGAAGATCCCTCCCTCACATCCTGCCTACCCAGACGTTCAGGCGCCTTAAGGAGGGCTTCTATGCAGAAGCCCGCGAAAAGACAGTGAACAAAGGAATCATCCCCAGTTTGGTGCGCAGAGAAAAACATGAGAAAGACTTTAACAAAAAAAGATGGTGAATAAACCAAGCCGGAGCCAAAATAACATTTATTTGGGCAAGCGGGCTTATGTTTGAGGATAATATAATAGCCTAAAACAATACCACGTTTATATAAGATAACCGCGGTAGAAAAGTTAGGGTAGTTACCACTGCCACCAGCCAAGTCTTGATGTAAAAGGAGCGAAGCAAAAAGGGATAAAAATTAACCCTTTCCAGTACTCCATGTAAAATGGGGTGCACTGGGTCTTTGGTTTAAACTGACTAAAGTAAAGTTAATGGCAACTTTACCTTTTCTGGGGGACAGTAGTCAGCCCCAGAAAACTGAGTCAGTGGGAAGTCTCAAAGACCACCCTGTGTCACTGCACTGAAGGTGCTGTGTAACACACATGAAAAATATGAGGCCATGGAGTAGGTGAGGCTCCAGTGCTCAACATCACACAAAGTGAAAAAACATACAGCAAAACACATGTAAGACTGGGAAAAAAGGCTCACTCTTACAAAGTGAAAATAATAAATCCTAGAAATCCAGCAAAGCTGCTGAGGGACTCATTAGGTAAGGGAAATCAGCCATTTATGAGAATTCTCCCTAACACGAAGTCCTTCAAGTCCTCTGGAGGTGACTTCTCAAAGAGCTCCCTCCACCAAGCTAGCCTGTTCTTCAGAGCACGCGGTGTAAGCGCATCGCATGCAGAATAACTCTCCCAGCCGTGGTCAGGGCCAAGGCAACAGAGGCAAAGAGGCAAAGAGCGTGGGGATCGGGCGTGGGGATCAGACGAAGGGAAGAGCCCCTCGCAGGCTGGACACCTGCTGAAGCTCGCTGAAGTCGACATGCGCCGGGGGGGGAAGACAGAAGAAAGTATCCAGGGAAGATCGCATGGTATTACATGGCCGAAGCCAAACCCAGGAGCGCTGGTGAAATCGGCCCGTTCTAGTCTACGTGGAAAAGGGGACCGAGGTGTGGCGCCGGTGGGAGGAGTCAGGGGAGCATATGCTCCCAGAGCCTCGCGCCTCCAAATTTAAACGGGAAGAAGTTTTTTTCTGGTGAAAAGGGCTACGTCTTCTGTCCCTAGCGAGGGACGCCAATGCAGTATGCAGGAAATGCGACAGGACGTAAGAGTACAGGCTTTCAGCACCATCTTTCGATGCCCATCATGCCACTGAATTCCCAGGAGCACCAGAGTCTCAGCTGGCCCATAAATTTTGTTAGGGTTAGAATCCCACCCTTCCTTCTTCAACTCTACAATGATTACTTGCAGCGGATTTTACACAGTTAGCTCATCTTTGCCCTGAATCAAAATGTCATTGATGTAATGTGAAATCTGTATATCAGGTTTGCATGGTATTTTGTCCAAATGTTCTGCCACCAGTCAGTGACAAATGGTTGCTCTGGGCAATTGCCCCTTAGGCAATCTCATGACGGTATACTGGCACCCACCCCTGGAAAGTAAAAACTGCTACAGACACTCCTCAGCAACTGGCCCAGAAAAAAATGCATTGGCTAAAACTAACACAGCGTACCAGGTACCCTCAAACCTCTGTACATACTCAATCAAGGTGATAGCATCTGGGAATGCAGGGACTAAAGGGGGAGTGTTTTTGTTCAACTCTCTAAAATCCACTGTCATTCTCTAGCTCCCATCTCCCTTTTTCAGAGGCCATATCACATTATTCCAAGCAGTAGTAACAGGGTACAACACTCCTTCTACATACCACTTAATGGTGTCTGAAATGTCCTCATCTTCCCTGGGAAAGCTATATTGCTTCATAGATACCCTCTTTGTTGCCAAAGGGAAGTGCACCGGAGGGATTTTCAATTTGCCAACAATAACTGGTGTACAAGTCAATGGGTTTACTCCAAATGTATACGTTTTGCCTACTAGTCCCAAAATCAACCCCTTCAAAATGTCAAAACCAATTATATAGTCAGTTATCGGGACTATCAACACTTGATACTTCTGCCTTGACAAATTGCCTATTTTCATCTCCACTCCTGTCTGTACTGTGGGTGTTTCCTTTCCCCCCAGCCCAGTAATGGTAAAATGTCAACCCTGAAATCTTTAAGGATTTCCATGAATCAATGAGGCCTCCGCCCTGGTGTCCATCAGAGCTCAGACCTCTTGTGTGTTTCCAAGCATCCAAAATATCTTAACATGAGGACGCCTGTCAACTTTTATACAAGCTGATGCTGCCAGGGCTTGGCCATAATCCAATTAAGTTTTGGAATGAGTGTAGCCAGACTCGAACTCTAACACTGCACTCACCACTTTTCTCAAATCCTCATATATTGGCTGGTACAAGAAGGGGTCCCCTTAGACCCTTCTTCCTGTTCCTCCTCAGGAGGAGCTGAAGGTGAGGTGGCCCTTTTCGGCTTAGTCACCACCTGCATCTTAACTGGTTTATAGTGCTCCTTCCCAGCAAGGCCTCTTTTTTTGTATAACTCGTACATCTTCCTGGTTTCAATACCATCAATCTCTTCCCGTGGTACACCATCATTCAACAATGCCAAAATCATGTCCTTTATTCGCACCCAGGTGTCTCTACTATCTTGTCTCCTGTCTTCTGTTCTTTTCTCACTGTGCCCCTCTCTCTCTTGGTCCGTCCTCCCCTTTGTCCCATTCACCGAGATCTGACAGTTGCTGCCTTGCATCAACTACATCAGTTGATTTTCCAGTTATGCCTACTAAGTTATAATGAGACACTTGTATGCGGGTGGGGCATTTCGTATAACCATATTTCTCGTTGACACTGACCGTGGTACCACCCCTATATGTACCGATTCATCTACATGAATTGCTTCTTTCAAAGTGTACCACTTCTTTTTCTCCCTAAGCCACTCAGCGGTGATACAGATGCTTGCGATGGAACCCCTGGGCCGCTAGGTGCAACAGAGACACCTGCAAAGCTTGGCCATTCACATCTGGAGGAGGCCCTACCTTCAATACTTCCTGTATATTAGTGCCATTGGATAAAGGTAGGAAGCACAGGGAATCTGTGGAGTCTACTAACAGGCCCCCTGCACCGCCATCGAACATGTGCACTATTCATGTAAGGGCTCACCTGTTCTCTGCCTCAGCCAAGTAATAATCTCCCCAACCTCTTGTTGTGTGCCATCTTCCAGTTTAGTCAAATCCACTACACCCCCACCAGGGTTATGGGGAATGAGGGCTGCCCTATACCTTGTTACTCGGTTAGCAGTGACTGTCTTTTTGTCAGGTTTCGATTCAGATTCCTCACCTCATGGCTACACACTGTAGGCGGAATTCCAAATATCACCCTCCCATTTATCTGGGTCCCAATCCGTCCCTGCTGTGGGAATGACAGCTACAACTTTCCGTTTGTTTACATTACCTCGCCTTTTTTTATATTTATATCGAGCCACTCTGATAGCTGCCCGCTCAGCCACTGCCTCGTATGTGCCAGATTTGTCATACCAATGCTTCATCTGTAACTGCAGCATTATTGAAATACGCTTCTTAGCAGCCAACTCCTTTTCTAATCGCAAAATCGCTTCATTCAATTCAACATTTCTGTGGTGCATTTTTCTGTAAGCATGCAGTAAAATCCATCCCGCCTCCCAAACGCGGCAAATTCTTTTCCCTTCTCCACTGAAACTTGATTTAAACAAGACAACCTCTGCAGATCCTGCTTCACTTAAACTTTCAGATTGCTTGCTCAGCCCAGCACTGCATGTCAATTCCTTTTCTAATGTATCATATGGGCTCTTTGCTCAGCCTGGACTCATAACATTAAAGCAATTTCTACCCACGGAAGACCCCTTATCTTTTTTCTTAAGCAAGGTATTCATATTTACAATAATTCACAATGATCTATTCACAGTAACTTCTTCACAGCAAACTAAATTCAGTCACGCAATGCACCCACAAAAAAGCTTATCAAAATAGCCTAACACACACTGCAAAGGAAAAATAAGAGAAAAGAAAAAAACTCACGTTCACTATAGATTTTGCCCAACAGCATTGAAACACAAGTCCTTTGATATCTGGAATTCCTCATCAAAAGACACCCTGCTCACACCGTCAAAATGTTTTACATTTCCAAAACTAAGTGCACAGATATATTTCAATTATCCGCCCCAATACACTGAATGAAAAGCTATGGATTCTGAAGGGCAAATCTTCACACATATACACACAAACACTTACCTACATTATAAAATAGCTCTTTTATTCACTAAAAACATACCCAAACGATACAACAAGAATAATAAATAGATACATGAAAAGAAGTCTAAGTAAAATACATCACCGTGACACAGCTTGAAAGAATGCCTTCATCCCACCAGAAAAACTGCACTGGAAAGCTCCCCACAGGCAGGCAAAGAGATAAACGGGTCTGGCATGATGCATCTATCTACCAGCAAAGCTTTTTCTGTCCGATTGCTCTGGTGCCGCCCTTTTTAAGCCATAGCAAATGCATGATGGCATTTTCCAAAACTTTCTGGCTGTTTCCAAGTCTCTACCGATTCAAATGTTCCCATGGGCCCCTGGCTGGAGTGACCCATAGCAACCCCAAAAAGGCAAGGGTTTCCCCTTTCTCATGAAAGCAAAGCAAATTCCATGACAGGTTATCAAATGCCAGCCGGCACTTGGCTCAGCCTACGCGTGCATCTTCTATCCAACGTGTCCTAGGAGCAATGAAGATCATCATAAGCACTTGGCAGCACTGAAAGGAGAAATTACTTACCATAATGTTATTTCTATGGATTCTTCTCCCGCAGATTGCTCATCTGATATTAAATACAGCTTTGCTACTTCGGAAAATATTCAACAGGGGGAGTTAGCGGACCTCAACTCGGCTGTCCATTGTCCATCCATCTTGCTCGGCACTCGATCGTCGGCTCCGGACATGACGCAAGGCATTGTATATATACTCAGTCACTACGCCCCCACACCGCAATTTCCCCCTTTTTTTCCCTGAGCAATCACGCTGCGTAGGAAAATAGAGACATAACAATGGGATAATAACTCCACACAAAATTAACTACCCATACACCTCCGAAGGAGGAAGAATTTACGATAAACACCAAGTAGCATCAGGAAGGACAGAAAATTGTCACTAAGGACAATTGCCAAGTCATCGTTAAACCAACCAGATGCCACCAACCACGGACTTTGAGCGGGGATGGAGAGGGGAGATGAGGAATCTGAGGGAGAAGAATCCCTAGAAAGAGCATTACATTAAGTAATTTCTCCTTCAATGGATTACTTTTCTCCCGCAGATTACTCATCTTGATAAGACTCTTCAAGCAGTAGGTTAAGAAGGCGGGCAGAATGTTTGACTAAGATTTGCAGCACTGCCCTGCAAAAACACGCATTAGCTGTACAAGCCACATCTAAACGATATTGCTTAGCAAATGTATGAAGGGATGACCATGTTGCTACACGACACATACCCCTAACATGAACTCCTCTTTGTAACGCTGTTGCCGCCAAGACTCTCCTTGTCGAATGCGCCCTGGTGCCTGCCGGGAATTCCTTTCCAGCGGACTGGTAACATTCTGCTATACAGAAGATAATCTACCAGGACAAAGTTTGTTTAGTTATAGCCAGGCCCTTACGGGCTAAAGATAAGACCACAAACAGCTGGTCAACTCTTTTCCTCGCAACGTAGTAATTTAGCACCCGTTTGGGTTCTAGGAAATGAGAACGTTCCACTTCCTTAGAAGGGTGCGAGGGAGGATAGAAGACCGGGCGGTCAATGGATTGCAATAGGTGTAACTCTGAGACAACTTTGGGAAGGAAGCCTGGCCTCAACCTGAGCGAGACGTTCTCCCGAAAAACAATTGCAGAAAGGGTGGTATGTAGCGTAAAGCCTGTAGTTCACACACCCACCTTGCGGATGCAATAGCCACCAGAATGGCTGGTTTCAAGGAGAGGAGTCTTAAAGAACAAGTGTGCATGGGCTCAAAGGGAGCCGCCATCAAATAAGTGAATACCCTATCTGGGACAACAAAGGAAGTTGGCAGGAACTTATATTACCCAGATCGAAAAATATGAACCTTGATCCGGTGATCTCTTAAAGAGACAAGGCTGCCATATATCCTTTAACTGTGATGACGTGAAGGCCTGCTGAGGCAAGTGACAGAAGGAACTCCATCACTGTATTGGAGGGGCAAGAGATCGGGTCAATCTCGCGTTCCCTGTACCACCAATCATCTCCACCTGCACGCAGTGATCTTGCACATGTTCTGCGTGCAGCCAGCAACACCACTAGCACCTCCACAGAGGTCTCATAAATCACCCTCTCAGGAGCCACGCATGTTGGTTGTGGGATTCCGGGGTCGGATGGAGTATCTGACCTTCCGACTGGGCCATCAGATCCAGGATCTGAGGCAACCGGTGAGGTAGACAGATGGACATATCCAAGAGATCCGAATATCAGGTTCTCGCCCAGTTTGGGGCGATCAGGATCACGGTCATGCAAAAGCTCTTCAACCTCCTGAGAACCCATGGAATGACGAGAATAAGGGTGAGGGGGGTGTAGGGGAGAGGCAAGGTCCAGTGCACCAGAAACGCATCCTCCAGTGCACTGTTGTTCGCTGGGAATTCCCTTGAGCAAAACTGTCTGCACTTCCTGTTGGACTCCTTGGCAAACAGATCCACTGCCGGGTTATATCAGAGATAGAAGGCCTCTTCCAGGACTTCCTGGCACACTTCCCACTCGGACGAGCTGCTCAGAGCCTCCGCCAAACGTTCTCTGTACCCGCCAGATGAACTGCAGAGACTGGGATCCGGTTCTTCAAAAGTCAGAACGACAGCTGCATTGCCTCTCTGCAGAGGGGGCGAGAGTTTACGCCACATTGCTTGTTTATGTAATGCATAGCCACCATATTGTCCAAAAGAATCAGGACTTGCTTCCCCTCCCGAGACAGAGCAAATGCCATCAGGGCTAACCTGATGGCTCGCAACTCAGGTCTGTTGATGTGCCACTTGGCTTCCGTTGCTGACCAGAGGCCGTTGAGCTGCAAATCCTTGCAGTGAGTGCCCCAACCCTTCAGAGACGCATCCGTGACAATCAGGCTTGAGGCCATAGAAGCCAGAAGGGTTCCCCCGGTATGAGATTGCTGCGGTCCGCCCACCAGGAACGGTCATTGACCACTGGTGAGGACACGTAGATGACATTTGAATGAGCACTGAGGTGCTGCGACCATTGGCCCCTCAGGAGCCACTGCAGGGATCTCATGTGTAGTCTGGCCTCTGGCACTAGACAAAGAAGGTCATGAGACCTAAAAGGCACCTGAAGGAAGCCACTGGTAGAGTGGCGTGGTTCTGGGGACTGGCCGACCATCTGTGCCAAACTGATTATCTTCGGGAGGGAAGGCCTTCCCCCACCCGGGAATCTAGGACTGCCCCTGATGGTAAAGACCGTTGGAGCAGAGGTCTGTACTGGAGGAGCTGAGTTAAAGATAAGGAATCAACAACTGAATGCAGTGGGGGACAGCCGCCCCCCACTTAAAACTAAGTAGAGAAATTTGTATGGTCTAATTTGGTGTTGTAATTATGTGAAAATGGCATTCATAATGTTAGTAGATATTAGTAATCTAAAGGGAGTCATGTCTATAGGATCGAAAATGTCTGTATCATGGTTTAAGTAAGGAGGCAAAGAACAGAATGCATATTAAGGTTTTCCTATACACAGACAGAAAAGAGCTCTGACAAATGCCTTTTACTGGAAATGCATGTAACTGAAAATATGGCTAAAATGAGAGAAATTAAGTAATGGTTCAGAGCATGTATTGTGAGGTAATTCTGAAGTTGAAACATTTAAGGCTACCATGCTGTCAGAAATTAGACAAATGTGCTGAATCCAGACAATTAATTGGGCCTTGTCTGGAAATGTATCTAAAGGTTCCAGCTGCATTAACCATACTTGGGCAGGGCACCGGGGAAAAGTAAGAATGAGCGCCAGAATGTATTTCATTTTTGAAGGTTCAGATCAATTAAAAAATAATTGCCCGGTGAGCGAATGCTTAAACCAAGAGTTTGCCTAGACTCGGGTTGGGTGAGTGGGGGCTGGATTCTCCCTCGGACGAGTTATAAGAGGGAGCTCCGTTTTGAGCTCAGGGTGGTGGAGTCTGTGTACTTGACCACAATGCTGTTTTGTGCTCTGTGTCAGCCTAGCTTGGCATGAAATAAAACTTGATGAACTTCACTGTCTCCTTGCTGAACCATTGAGTGGCCCTTTTGATTGGTGTTAGAGTAAGGAATCTTGCACCCCTTGCCCCTCGGGTGCAGCTATCTTGTCTTAAGGTACTCAAGGGCGAGCTCTGATCTCATGGGCCCATCAGCGGTCACTCTGTCCTCGATTACAGGTCAAACCAAAAGGGAAGCACCTTGAACTGATAGTGCTGGTCCCCCATAGTGAACCTCAGGAACATCCTGTGCTTTCGATGAATCAGCACATGGAAAAAAGCATGCTGTAGATCCATTGACACTAGCCAGTCCCATAGCTCGAGAGCTCTCAAGGTCACCATCCTGAATTTGTCTTTCCTCAGGAAAATGTTTGCGGCCCTGAGGTCCAGAATGGGATAGAGATCTCCTCCCTTCTTCGGTACCAGGAAATGCTGGGAATACCAACCCGATCCTCTTAATTCGCAAGGTACCTCTTCCACGGCACCCTTCAGCAACAGGGCTCGCTGTTCTTCCTGTAGCTCCAGTCCCGGTTGGATTGGAGGTGGTGGGTGCCTGTCTGGTAGTTTTCTTAATAAGGGCATGCAATAACCCCACCGAACGAGGTGTAGAGCAAAGGTATCAGAAGTAATTCCCTGCCACTGGAATCAGTGCTCCGTCAATCATCCACAAAACGGCATGTCATGGGAGGGAAATCGAAGTGGCTTAGGAGGCTGCATCGCCGCTGACGCTGCTCGTTAGACTTTAGAAGCCCCACTGCCCCTTACGTAGAGCGTGAGAAACGCTTCTGCCCTTGCATGGCCCATGGGAGCTGTGCTCTCCTGCCATAAGGAGCATACGCCTATAGCCCCTTGCTCTAGAGGCAAAGCTGAAGGCAGGTTTTGCCAGCTGTGCAGCTAGGCCTAGAGATATAGCAACAATTTTGGATTCCTTAAATTTCTCCAAGTAATCATCTGCCTATTGGCCGACCATTTTGGCCGATCAGGAAATCACCTTCTAAGGACATGTCCAGCAATTTAACCTGGACAGTAGGCGAAAAGCCAGATGTTTTTAAGTAGGCCTGCCTCCTCAGCGTTACACTGACGCCATAGAACAGCCCACACAGTCAGCAATGTCCAAGCCCGTTCGCAGTGACTACCTGGCCACCCCCTTTCCATCCTCCATCAGCTGTAAGAAGCCCTTTTGCATTTCCTTATCAGGGGCATACGTGCAGAATTCTCCATTGCTGTCCAAAGTCCAAATGAATACTTGGCACAGCTGCTTACCACATTGGTAGATTTAAAGGACCATACTGCCCAGAGTAGAACAAGTTACTTTCTTACCTGGTAACGTTCTTTCGATGGGATGGTCTGACGACGTATTCCATATCTATGACATGTAATCACCACAGCTGTGCTGCTTCGGAAACTTTTTTCGGCGTCTGCGTCCTGCGTCGATGATGTCGACGCGCCGCCGTCGAGGACCTCCTCCGATGTCCAACATCATCTGATGTGATAAGTAGGACGCACGACGCCCGTAGCCTCAGTTGTAGTTTTTTCCCCCAGAACGTGTGACATTAGTCAACTGCCAGTCAGACACCAAGCCTTGCGGAACGCAAGCTGCAATCGCAAAAGAAATTCTGCAGCGGGGAAGGTAGGGCGGGAGCGATATGGAATACGTCGTCGGACCATCCCATCGAAAGAACGTTACCAGGTAAGAAAGTAACTTGTTCTTCGAGGGGATTGGGTCTTCCGACATATTCCATATCTATGACAGACTCCCAAAGCAGTACCAGAGCAAGGAGGAGGGAAAGAATTTAGAATCAAAATCTAGAATAGCCAATCAAATAGCAGAGCAAAGGACCGCCTTGCCAAAGGCCAGATCCTGTGCTCGGATGGAATCGAGGGAATAGTGACGTACAAATGTATGTACTGAAGCCCAGGTGGCTGCATCACAGATGTTGTGAATAGGAACACCCCTCTGCAGGGCAGTAGATGCAGCCATACCCCTGGTAGAATGGGCCCGCAAGCCAGCCGGTGGGTCCTTACCCGCCAAGCGGTAGCACTCCGAGATGGCCAAAATAATCCAGCGAGACAAAGTCTGCTTCGTCACAGCTTGCCCTAAACGCTTTCCAGCGTAACCAATAAAGAGTTGATCGTCCACTCTGACCCGGGACATGCGTGAAACATAAAAGCTTAAAGCTCTCCTAGGATCAAGCCTATGGAGCCTCTCCTCTTCCTTACCAGGATGCGGAGGAGGATAGAATGCCGGAAGAACAACCTTCTGGGCCAAATGAAATTCCGTCACTACCTTCGGAAGAAAAGAAGGACGAACTCTAAGGACAACCCTGTCCTTGTGAAATACAGTGAAGGGTGGCTTAACTGAAAGTGCCTGTAACTCACTCACTCTGCGAGCGGAAGTAACCGCAACCAAAAACACAGTTTTCAGAGTTAACAGCCTCAAAGGGCAAGAATGTAAAGGCTAAAACGGAGCCGCCATAAGAAACTTAAGAACAAGGTTTAAATCCCAACCGGGCACCAGGAAAGGTGACGGAGGGAACACATTAGTGAGCCCTTTCAGAAACTGTGAAATTAAAGGGATTTTAAAGTAAGAACACTCTTCTGACGAGCGCTTAAAGATGGACAGCGCCGCCAGGTAACCTTTAATGGTACCCACTTGCAAGCCCCTGTGGGCCAAAGAAAGTAAAAAGGACAGAACCATGGGGATGTCACATGCAAAACGATCCACATTCTGAACTCGGCACCAGTCGCGGAACTTACGCCAACGGCAACGGTACAGAGACTTTGTTGCTGGCCTTCGGACCGAAAGCAACACCTCCATCACGTCTTCAGGGAGGTCCCAATCCTTATACCTCAACCTTTCAGAAGCCAAGCGTGAAGGTTGAGGGATCTGACCTCTGGATGGAGAACCTGACCCCCCTCCCGTGAGAGCAGATCGTCTCGGTAGGGAAGACGACGCGGGGGGCAGATGGACAAGTCGAGAAGGTCCAGGTACCACGTCCTCCGAGCCCACGCCGGAGCAATGAGGATCATCCGGGAACCGAACTTCCGTAACCTCTGCAGCACTTGCGGGATGACGGGGACCGGAGGAAACGCGTACAGCAGCGGGAACGACCACTCCACCACAAACGCGTCTCCTAAGGCTCCTTTTGGAGGAAATTCCCGCGAGTAAAACCTTTCGCACTTCCGGTTGACACTGGAGGCGAATAGATCCACTTGAGGGGTCCCCCAAAGGGCGAAGATCTCCAGGAGAATCTCCGGAGCCAACTCCCACTCGTGAGAGATCGTGCTCTGCCTGCTCAGAGCGTCCGCCGTCACGTTTTCGTCTCCGGCCAGAAGAACTGCCGAGATCGAAACTTCCTGCTGGATGGCCCAGAACTCGAGCTGCATCGCCTCCCTGCACAGAGGAAGTGACCCTGCCCTCCCCCTTTTTGTTGAGGTAGTGCATGGCCACTGTGTTGTCCGTCAGGATCAGGACACTCTTTCCTCGCACAGTCGGCAGAAAAGCCTTCAGGGCTAGCCTGACGGCCCTCAGCTCCAACAGATTGATATGGAGTCTGGACTCCGACGGAGACCAACAACCGCTGACTGTCAGCCCGTTGGCATGAGCTCCCCAACCCGTGAGGGATGCATCCGTCACGATCGTCACCTCCGGCCAGGGAAGCCAAAATGGAGCCCCCTTCATCAAGTTGCGTTCGACGGCCCACCAGAGAAGGTCCCGGGCGACCGAGGGCGGCACCTGAACCGGGTCCGACATCCTGCCGGAGGACTGTGACCATTGCGTCTTGAGCGCCCACTGCAAAGATCTCATCCGCAGGCGAGCCTCTGGCACCAGAAAAATGCAGGATGCCATGAGGCCGAGCAACCTCAAGAACTCTAACGCTGGGAGCGTCTGGGCATGCTGAAACTTGTGCACCATCTGCTGAATGTGAAGAGCCCTCACCTGGGGAGGAAAACACTGCCCCAGGGAAGTGTCGAGCACTGCTCTGATGTACTGGAGCTGCTGTGTTGGCGTCAAATGGGACTTCTTTAAATTGAGGGAGAAGCCCAGCCTGTGAAGGGAGTGGCAGGTGACGGACAGATGATCCAGGACTTGCTCGGGAGAGCTCCCCCTGATCAACCAATCGTCCAGGTAGGGGTAGACGTGAATCCCCCCTTGCCTGAGATGCGCTGCCACCACCACCATGAGCTTGGTGAAAACCCTCGGGGCGGAAGTCAATCCGAACGGCAGGACCCGAAACTGAAAGTGCGAGTCGCCAACCGCGAACCTCAGGTACTTCTTGTGCTTGGGATGGATCGGCACATGGAAGTAAGCATCCTTGAGGTTGAGTGACACCAACCAGTCCTGAAGCTGAAGGGCCTGGAGGACTTGAGAGAGTAACCATCTTGAACTTGTCCTTCCTGAGGAGTTTGTTCAAACCGCGCAAGTCCATGATGGGTCTCAATCCCCAGTCTTTCTTCGAAATCAAAAAATAAGGGGAATACCATCCCTTGTTCCTCTCCGCTACAGGCACCAGTTCTATGGCGCCTTTCTCCAGCAGGGCTTGAATTTCCTGCGCCAGGAGCGGATCCGGACTCTGCAAAGAGAGGTTCCCCGGTGGATTGTCGCGAGGCCTGTGCCGAAAGGGAAGACAGTAGCCGTGGGTTATGATCTCCAGAACCCACACATCTGAAGTAATGGCTTGCCACTCTACAAGATGCTGCGCCAGCCTTCCCCCAACCGGCGAACCATGGGACATGGCCTCATGACTGAGTGGGAGCGGCCGCGGCGTTACCTGAGGGCAAAGAGGCAACTGCCCGAGCGGCCTTGGCACCACGGGTACCCTGTCGTCCACCCCTGGTACCCCTGCGTTGGCCTCTTTGACTGCCAGCTCCTCTCGCTTTACTGAAGGACGAGTAATAGCGAAAGGAACCACCCCTCCACTGCTGTCCCCTAGGACGAAAAGGCGGAGGTTGGCGAACTGCAGCGCCCAACGACTTCGCTGCAGCTTTCGAGGTCTGCAACCTCTCAAGGCTCTCGTCAGCCTTGCTGCCAAAAAGGTGTTCACCGTCAAAGGGCATGTTGAGGAGCCGAGACTGCACATCAGGAGCAAACCCCGACTTCCGCAACCACGCAAACCTGCGTATCACGGTGCTCGCCGCCATGTACCTACTGACGCATTCAGCTAAGTCCAAACCCGACTGAACGGACTCACACATGGCATCCTTACCATCCTGGACCATAGCAAGGAAACCATCCCGTTCGTCCGCTTCGGGAATATGTTCAGCCGCTAACGCAACACAGTTCCACAGAGTGTGTGTGAAACGAGACAAGGCACAAATGGAGTTGGCCGCCTGAAGCGCCATACCACCAGAAGAAAACACTTTCTTCGCCCAGCCATCAAAACGTTTGTCGTCCCTATCAGGAGGGATGGTAGGGTACGACGCCTGCTTTGCCGGGGCCGTGGCCGCCTGCACCACCAAACTCTCCGGAGTGGGGTGCCTGGTCAAGTAGCAGGGGTCGCTACTGGCTGGACGGTATTATCGCGACAAGGATCTGCCCACCGCCGGGAGACTCTCCGGAGCAGTCCAAGCCGCCGCCACCCTTCTCTGTAAAGCCATATGGAACGGCAGTACCGGATCAGTTGGGGGACCAACATCAAGGATGTCCGTCAGATCATCCTGCACAAACTCCCCTGGGGGAGCAGACCATCCCAAGTACTCAGAAACCCTAGCCATAAGGCGCCGGTACGAGGAATCGGCATGAGAGCCAGGCTCAGGCCTACAAAACTCTACCTCCGGAGAGGTGTCCAGTCCACTGGCATCATGCAGTGACTGTCTCAAATCGTCAAACTGACTATGGCCCGAGACAATTTCATCTGGAACCTGACTAGGAACCAGGCCATCAGAATCCTCATCCGCCTCTGAAATATAGTCCAGGTGCCGAAAAGAAGGCACCCGAGAGTGCTTGCTCTTAAGCAGAGCCTTCCTAGGGGGTACTCCCGTGCCACGGGGTACTTCCGACACAAAAGGCGTCGAGCGAATCTGCGTCGAGAGAACCGGCATCGGCGCCGAGAGGATCAGCGTCGAGGAAATCGGCGTCGACGTCAGATGCAGCGCCTCCAGCATCGGCGGCGTCGACACAGCCCTTGAGGCCGGAGCCCCGAGCGTGTCCCTCGACGACCTGAGCGTCGACGACTTCCTCGGAGCCGGAGCCTCGAGAAAGCCAGTCGACGCCCTCGACGCCTCAGACGTCGATGTCTTCCTCGAAGACCTCACAGGTGCACACGGTCTCGAACGCGTCGATGACCGGGACCTGGAACGGGTACGTCGAGAACGAGTCTCCTTGTCCGAACGGGACCTCTCCCGTGACTCGTGCCGACCACTCTTGCGAGCGGTGTCTCTCGACCTCTCACGACCGACCCCACTCGGGGGTGCGGACGGCTTAGTACCCTGCGACTCAAGAATCGCCAGCATTTTCTTCCCGAAGGAAGCCCATTCCTCCGGCGTTGCACGACTGGTGGGGTAAGCGACGTGCCGGGCAGAGTTCTCCGAAGAGGACCTGGAAGACGACCGGTGTCGGAGCTTCCGAGAATGCCTTGAAGAGGCTGAGGAGTGGCGAGACTGACTCCTAGAAGGAGACCCACGAGACTTCCGACGACGCGGAGAGTCACCCCTTGAATCATCCGTCGAAAGCCCCGCAGACTTCGACTTCCTGGGCTTGGACACCCGACCTACCGACAACTTCTTCTTACGTTCGCGTAAGGCGTTGGACGTGAGCGACTGGCAGTCGATACAGTCATCCGTGTCGTGGGCCTCCCCGAGGCACCAGAGGCAGGCGTCGTGCGAGTCCGTCACCGACATCTTGGACCCACACTCCCCGCACTTCTTGAAACCCGGACGCGGGGTCGAAGACGAAGTAGAAGACATCTTCACACAAAGGATTTTCACAAAACGAACAGGTTCGAAGAACCGAGAAGAACAGAACTCTAAAGAGTCGAGGCGTGAACCGAGAATCACAAAGCAACACGTTCGCGGAAAAAACGGAACTGAGGCTACGGGAGTCATGCGTCCTACTTATCACATCGGATGACGTCGGAGGAGGTCCTCGACGGCGGCGCGTCGACGTCATCGACGTAGGACGCAGAAAAAAGTTTCCGAAGCAGCACAGCTGTGGTGATTACATGTCATAGATATGGAATACGTCGGAGGACCCAATCCCCTCGAAAATGTCTTTTTAGCCAAGGCATCAACCTTTTTTCCTTTCACTGTCGGGAGGTAAAGTGGAAGTTGAGGAAGCTGGTCCAAAAGAGATTGTAGCAGACTGCATAACAAGCCCTGCTGGGGAAGGCTGAGAGGAGAGTAATGAAGGATCTCCTCTAGCCAGCCTACACTTCTCGGAAATGCGCAAATGGTGGAGCTAACCCAGGAATAGAACACGGATGCTGCCACAGAGTGGTTATTGGGTCAGCAATAGCAGGGGTTAGAGGTATATTGCCCAGCGTCGCCAGACCTTCATCCAAAATATCGTTGAGTTCCTACCCCTGAGCTGGCGCTACTGAGGGTTGCAATCCCAATGTGTCACATACCCATGCTACCAAATCCTTGATTTTGGAGAAATTATGAGTATAGGACTGGGTTTGTTGAAAATCCAGACCACTGAGTTCATGAAGGCCATGAGCTAGCTGTAACAACTGATTTTGGTCCTCAAAATAGTTGCCACCTCCCGTGCCTATGTAAATGGTGTTGGCATCCCCTTGCTCCCCCTCCTTTGGTGTCAAAGGGTTTAACAGAACTGACAACGTCCATACCGGGGCACTAAAGGGGTCAGGGAAGTAGAGCACTGCTCTTGGCTTCAAGGCCTGCTGTATGAGGGGGTTACCTGTGCCGACTGAAGCATGCTTTTTAAACATCTCAAGCATAGAGGTCTTAAAATCCCCCCACTCTGATGGGTGGTAGGCCCCGCTGACTGCTTACCTTTTTCTGTCGCTGAATCAGTGTCCTGATGATGGCAGTGATGCCTCTTCTTTCAGGACGAGGCAGAATGGCTCCTCGAGTGGGACTGTTTCTTCTTCCGCTGATGTTCTTTCTTGGGGGCGTGCCCCTCAATTTCGGTCACTGAGGATCGAACCGTCGACCAGGCCGAAGATTTAGAGGGCGGCCGATCAAGTGCGAGCTTAGATGATCGATAGTGAAGGGATTTCAGCTGCATTTTGGCATGCGACAGACAGCCTTTCTTCTTGTGACCCGTGCCAAGGCACCAGAGACAACCTGTGCTGGTCAGTGATGGACATCTTGGTGCCACAAAGAATACACCGCTTGAAGCCAGAAACCTGAGCGACCATCTCGCGTCGAGGAATTAGAAAAATAAAGTTTTCTGATGAAAACTTTGAGGAGTCGTAGACTCGCTTGTGTTACCAAGCAGCATGAAATCATGTGAAAAAAAACAACTGCGGCGTAGTGACAGAGTATATATATGACACCTGATGTCACGTCCAGAGAACATGATTGAGTGCCGAGCAAGACAGATCAATGGCCGAGTCGAGGTTCACTACGCCCCTTGTCGAAATGTTCTGAGGCAGCGAAGCTAGATGGAATATCTATCAGATGAAGAAGTGTGGGAGAAAAGCAATCCATTGAAACATGTTTACCAATGGAATAAAACAAAAAAGAGTTCACATCAAGTGCAGCTTCGACTGAGGCCTAAAACAAATGTGCAGGTTTTACTGAGGCCTGGAGCAAATGTCCAATATGATTCTGGGAGTACCCAAAATGCACTACACACAGGCGCCATGTTTTAAAAGCATTACAACAGCATGCACAAGAAGACATCAGTAAAGATGATGAATCTTTGGGAAGATGCAAGCCACTATCAAGTTGCTGAACCCATTTTACATAAAGTACCTCAGTTGGCTTCAAGAATGCTCCAACTTTGGTTAGGAAACAGTACACAATTTGCTGGGAAAATCTATAAATCTTCTCAACGCTTTCCCATAGTTTGCAGCTGAAATGATGACCCAGCATGCAGGGTCAAATGTCAACGTCCATCCAGACACAAATCTATAGATTTACAAGTACAGCAGTCTTTTGAAAGGGATACAAGTTTGCATTATACATACCTCAGCAAAATAAAAGGCTCACAGTTAACATTTAGCTCTATTTGCATGACACGGATAAGAGATAAACATCTAAGAATTACAATAGTAGTAATCACAAAATTCTCTGGCAGATCAATCGTGCTTGCATGGTATCATCCTACCTTATGCAATAACGCCATGGCTGTATCCTTAATAACAGACACTGTTTTTTCACCCATTGCACGAACAATCATTTTGCAGTCGCCCAGGGCTTTCTGATCATGGAGCTTAAGCATATGGAAATACATAAGGAAAACATTTTAAATTGCATACATATCAATGACTCCTTTTCAAGAATAAAATTAAAATAGATTTTTTTTTGCAGTTTGAAGCTAATATCATCTGGGCACTGTGTGAGGGCATCTTGGAGTAAGACACACAACAGATTTAAAGCAAACACTTTTATTAACTTAAATGTCAGGATGGAAAAACGCTAATCTTGCCCTATAATATGGTGGGATTTTCCTACCAAACCTAAACTAAGGAAATTCAATGTCAATAAGTTCAACTTAGGAATCTGTGTCTAAAGCCGATACTAGCCCTCACAACTAATCGTATACAATGTCCAGGGATATCAGTAATCAACAAAATAGTGTTCAGTATAAAGCTCAGAGCTTGGTTCAGCTTGCAGCTTTCTTTCAGCTCCCTTGCCCAAGTATAAAGCATTTCTTATAAAACAAAAAGTCTTAGGATTGCCTTAAGTTCCAAAGTAATACAGGTTTAACCAATACTCAAGGGTTCCATTCCCCAATTCCAAAACACAGTTCATCCGTCAGGACAAATACACAATTCCATGAGGGTGTTTCCTTAATGTTCTGTGCCACACTTACACCCTCTGCTTACAGCTGGTCTTTGAACCACAACATTTTTGTGTTTGAAATTGGCAGTTCAGTTAAATTCACCTTTTAAAGTTCACTTCCCGAAGTTCCAACACTTGGGTAAATAATGCACATTGGGTTTGCTGGTTTTGTCAAAGTGCACGCACTTTATAGTTCTTTATAATTATACTTAATTGTTCTGTAGAAATACAATATTTCAAAGTTGCTTGCAATGTGATTTTCCGTCACTTTAGGAATTAGCACACAGTACATTTAGTTATATGGAAAAAGCTTAATTTCTCTTGTTTTCTTCATAAGAAAGGATTTTCCTTCAGTGCAGTATTCAAAATGGTACAGATTTATGATTTAAATATTCTTTTTCGTTCAGCACTTCAGTAATGTGTAAAGGTTGTAAGGTACATAACTTTGTTGTCCTTGTTCAATATGTTACGTATTGTAATCTGTCTTTATAATTGGCCTTTATATGTGCCCAGAGTTCAGAGACCTTTGAAAACATGCCATCAGCTGCAGATGACTACTCCGTAACAAAGTATTCACTCTGCTTCACGAGTTAAGAAATCGGACACCTTTGAAAACGTGCCTTCTATTCACATGACCACTGCAATACAATATCCTTGCGTAAAGCACCAAACACTCGCATACCGGGGTTCGGTTTGTCTAGCAACATACTGGTTGCTTTGATGAGAGATCCTGCAAGCTCCACCGCCTGCCCCTCAGACACTCTTGGGTCGGCCACTGGCCCCAAGATAACGAACACCATGAGCAATTGAAACCGTGCAGCCTTCCAGCAGAGCCCTCCTTTCAAGCTTCCTTCGGTTCCACAGAGCTCTAGCTCCCGGGCCACTTTTCCATGAGCCATAAGCGTGATGCACACAGACAGCTACTCACTGTTCGTGGCCTCTCTGCTGCTGCAAAGTCACTGCCACTGCTCCTGTCACCATTCCTCCCTTACACTCATTTGGTCTGGCTGTTTATACACCTGCAACCCTTTAACAGGCTGCCGGTGCAGATTCACCATTAGCCCTGTCTGACCATCATTAAGGGGACATGCTTGACCTCTACTGCTCTCAGTAGGCCTCTTCTTCATCAAAGAAACTACCTGGTGAAAGCAACTAGTCTTCACTGCTCATAATTGACTCTTCCTCGTCTCACTACTTTTTGTAGGCATGTATGGAGAATTCAGGGGAGCTTGTAATACCTCAAAGACGGGGGATGGGTTGGTTTGCTCCTTATTAGGCAAAGGGAGATACCATGTCTACCCAAGGGCATCCCACTCCAAGTACCCACAGACCCTCCACCCAGGTGATCCTCCCTTGCTTGTCCACCCCAGGGTTGGGATCCAAGAGCAATGCCATTTACCTGGCCACCTTTGCATAGGATCCATGGGGAATAGGGGTGGGAATACCCTCATGTTTCTCACAACTGTCAAAGTGAATTTGGGGATTGTGAAGGAGAAATTACTTACCAAAATGATCTTTCTATGGATTCTTCTACTGCAGATTCCTCATCTGATAGATCTCCTCATCCAGCTTTGCTGCTCAGAAACCTTTTCAACAGGGGACGAAGTGGACCTCGACTCGGCCGTCAATCTGTCTTGCTCGGTGCTCTTTCGTCGGCGGCAGACGCGACTTCAGGCGTCGCATGAATACCACGTCACTACGCCCCATGCTTCAGTTCCCTCCTCTTCCCCCCATAGTTGAACGCTGCAGAGGAAAACAACGGGAGGGAAGGCTAACCAGCTGATGAAAAACTTACAGGGAATATGCCAACAGGGAGACCCCACAGAATAGAGATGTAAATAAATGTGATTTTTGATGTTTTTGTTCCTTCAAAAAACAATCACTTAGCATAATAGAAGAAGAACAAACCTGGAACAATGAGGATTACCCATGGGAACTCGTGGACCATTAGTTCTTATGGTTCACCACCATTTTGTCCCATTATCAAGGCCAGGCAGGATCAGGCACTCTACCCCAATCATCCACACCTGCAACCCATTGACTCTGCTCACCTGGATAAAAGGTAGAGCACGAAAACACACTCTGAGCAAGGCGGTGCACAGGAAGGGGCTGTTTGTCCAGAGAGGTGACTAACCAGTAACGCAGTAAGCCAGAGAATCAGGGGAGACTACAAGCGAAGTTCCCTTATTGCCAGAACGCGAGAATTCCAAGAAGCCAAGAAAGTTATTCAAGCCAGCCCAGCGGGAAGCAAACAATCATATCCAGTGTCATGGGGCTAACAGCTGCCCACCCAGGTGATCGGCAAAGCTGGGGAGGTAACAGCAGAATGCTAGCCATGGTCTTGACTCTAGAGGGAAAGCTGCGAAAGTGACAAGTCTCCCGTCGCAACCAGTGAGTATAGTAAAGAAGATGAAAGCCTACTGAGCGGAGTGCTTGCAACAGTGTATCAGGAATTGAAGGCAGGAAGCAGAGTAAAAGCCGAATGAAGCCAGTGCAGGATAGAGGGATACATATTAACCGAGTGGTCAGGCGAAGGGGAAGCCACCCATTTGAAAGTCTCTGAACTGTCAAATGAAATTTGAAGAGAGGGAAAGCAATAATACAAGAGTGCGCTGGAGGTTCAGAGTGGAACGGAACCATAGGGAATAAATAACAGCTTGCGTCTGACTGAAGGAAGCCAAAGAAAGTGCTCAAAGTTGAATTGTTTGATCCCGACTGAGGGAAACGAAAGTAAAAGTGAACTGTGTTTAGGAAACTACAAATACCAGAGTGCTAGCAAAAGCATGGGGGAAGGGAACCCCAGGAAATTGAAGGATACAGAGATATTGTAGGCTTGTGCCCGAGTGAGGCGAGCCATTGATGAACTATTGCTGAGTGAAAAGTAGAGGCTTGAGCTCGAGATGGAAGAGACATCGTTTTTGTGAACAAAAAGACACTCTGAAGGACAGAGCAGGCTGCCAAAGTGTTTGCCAAGCAGAGTGTGTCCAAGTACCAGTGTTACCCCTTACCATGTGCCATACAAACGTGGGAAAGGGAAGACATAGCAACATATAGACCTGCTATTCTGACTTTCATTTTCCTCATTGATTTTCCTTTAAGGAACCAGTTTTCCCCCACACTATTTGTATCCAGAGGTAACGATTGGCAATGGTTTTTTTTTTAGTATATGCCTTTTTATTTTGACAAAGACACCCCTAGGACTGTTATTATTTGATGGTCGTAGCTTGCTCCAATCTGTAGATTTCGGATTAGATGGGCGTTTATCATACCCTTGTTGAAATTCAATAAACACCCTTGAACTGCGGTCACTTGTGTCTGTCTTACTGTTGATACCATGCCTTTCTTACAGCGCTGACTCAACATTTGGTTAAGCACAGAATAATCCAACAAGATAGGGTCTGCCTTGTCACAGCCAACCCCTTACAGGACAAAGAATGGGCCTAGAATTACTACGACTAACTGATCAGTCTTGCGAAACTCAGATGTTCGAGCAGCATAGAAGCTGAAGGCTCTCTTGGCGTCAAGACGGTGGAACTGCTCTTCCTCTTTCGAGGGATAAGGGGTAAGGTAAAAGACAGGTAGATCAATGGTGTCAGAAAGGTATAACTCAGAAACTACTTGAGGGACGAATCCATGCCTCAGTTGTTATGTTATGTTAAAATATTTGTATCGCGCCAAAGGCCAAAGGCATCCAGGTGGTCTTAGTAGACGAATGAGCAGCAGGATACTCTTGTTACTCGAACAAGGTGGTCTTCAACAGTTTCCTGAAAGCCAGATGGTTTTCTTCTTTACGCAGGTGTTCTGGTAATGCATTCCAGGCTTGTGCTGCCTGCATATTAAATGCACGACCTTTTCGCAGGCTCTCTATGCGGTCAACTTCAACGAAGCAGGCCTTTGTGGATCGGAGATTTCTTTTTGGGCAGTGGACTTTCAGCCTATCCTTAAGGCAAGTTGGAGCATTTCCAAAAACACATCTGTGGCAGATGGTCAACAACTTAAACTGAATCCTCGCTGAAACAGACCGCCAGTGCAGGTCCCTCCGTACCGCAGATGTAAGTTCAGCACGACTCGCCTGATGTGTGATACATACCGCAGCATTCTGTATCTTTTGCAATTTCTGAATGTCTGTCTCGTTTGCTCCACCCAGGAGCGCATTACAGTAATCCACCCGTGGGAGTATCTCAGCTCTTTTACTTTAATTTATTACATTTACAATGCGCACAATAGACCCATAGGCATGATGGCGCAGACAAAACAAAAATAGAAACATAAAAGTGCATGTAATGAGGAATAAATTTAGCATTGGGAACAAAATAATCAACTGTGGAAATGACAGCAATATCTCCCCCTAAACAGCTATCAGATATTAATCATCAACAGATTAGAGAAAAAGAGAGCAAAACAGCGAATTCCCTGGAAAGGATGCAACTAGCTTCACACGGTTTTATCTGGAGACCAAAGGGGCAACTTGCTGTAACACTTAAAGATGATAGTGTTTTTCACTATTGCCTCCACATGAGCACCACTGTCCAGACTAGCCTCTAGGTAAGCTGAAAGGGTGTGCAGTACTACTGCACATAAGATATATATGTTCATTCAAATATGCATACATATGTCATTAATTGAGCAATGCGGGTATACATACCCAAATCCAGATTCATAGTCCAAAAATCAAATGGATACAGCGAGCAGTTGGGGGGGAAAAAAAGAAGACGGGAGGCAATTTTAAGGATGGGCTGGACACAGTTTCTCACTTTGGATGTATATATATGTATACCCGCTTTGCTCAATTAATGACATATGTATGCATATTTGAATGAACATATATATCTTATGATCGCTTCTCATGTCACATATTTATGATTTGTTATGCGTTTTATTTTTATTTTCACATGTTACTCGTCTTTTCTTTCTATTTTTTGTAATGTATCCTTTCAATTACTAATGTGACAGCCTTGAGGACGACCCTTTGGGTCGAAACACGTTTTGGCTGAATACACAATTAAAAGTCTTTATTCATGAATCTAGATGGCTATTCCTTGGAATACTTAATAATACTGAGACCTGACAATTGGAACTTGGTGTCCTCAGCGCAGTAGTACTGCCGACCCTTTCAGCCTAGGATTATAATCATTGGAGATAGATAGGGGTATCTCCAGTGTATTTGCAGCAGTGAACCTCTCATATTACCAGCAAGTTTGAGCGCACCCCAATCTGATCACTTTCCCCTTCCACATTTCTTTAGCCTCTAGGTAAGTACCCAAGGTCTTCACCTTGGGTACCACCGTGATCTGGCTACCGTTGATCATAAAACTAGCCAAGGATTGACTGAACTTGGGGCACATAAAGCATGAGCTCAGTCTTTGTTGCATTAAGGCATAGCCAGTTAGTGGTCATGCAACCCTTATGGTCTGATGGACCATATTCAGTTTTTGTTGGTCCTTTTCATGGTCCCCACTGATCTCAAGTGTTAACTGGGAATCGCCTGCATAGTTACAGAAGAGGAGATCCAGGTTCTCCATATACATGCACAAAGGGACGATGCATATAAATAAAAAGCAGGAGAAAGAGACATGCCCCCTGGGGAACTCCACAGGTAGTAATTTAAATATCAGAAACATGGTCACCCCAATAAACTCGAGAACAACATCCCTCAAGGAAGGAATTAAGCCAATTTATGGCCTCCACTGAAAGACCCCCGACAGTGGCCATCCGATCAAGTAGACTCTTATGGTCGAGCAAATCAAAGGCTGCTGATAAGTCTAGCAATATCAGCAGCCCCGATTTGCTCAGTTCTAGCATGGATAGCATATGGGTCTGAAGGTCCAATAATGAACTCTTGGTGCCATGAAAACTGCGGAAACCGGATTGCTTCTTATGCAAGATGCCTGCTCCTGAGATGCAAGTCTGGAGTTGTATTGTGGCAACTTTATCAATCAATTTCAAGAAGAAAAGAGTATTGGTAATAGGTCTGAGGTTGGCAGCATCGTTGGGATCTAAACCCGCCTTTTTTTTTTAAATGGAGTAACCGCTGCATCTTTTATAGACTGCTGAATAACTCCAGTTCAGAATGAAGCATTTACGAACCTGCAGAGGAACTGGGGGCAAAGATATCCTTATGGTCTAATATCGTTTTAGAAGGGAGGAGTTCTCCCGGGCAACTAGTGGGGTGCTTAGTTCAAAGGACGTTATCAGTTCCTACTGTAGTCCACTCAATAAACCTAAAGCCCACAGGGGATTTCCCCTGATTTTGATCTCTATGTTCTAGTCTCTGGGGGCCCATTTTAGCGTTTGCACTACCTACCTCCTTCCTTTCCTTATTTCAACTTCCAACCGTGGCTATAGGATATAAATCCTGCCTGGTTAGTTCTTCCCTGATTTTTTTTTGTGCCATTTTCAGTTTGTCAGAATAAGCTTTTTTAACTCTTTTACAATCCTCTCTGGTAGGTTTAATAGTGGAGTTAGTAACTGGGTTTTTCCCAGGATCTAAGAAGTTGGAAAAGTTATTTGGTTTGATTTACAGTCTGCTTTATTTGGTCATTATAGAAGCTACTTTTTTCCTCTATAATCGTGGCCTTATATGCCTTTTCCTTAAGATTCCATGCTACCAGATTTTCTGGGGTTTTGTTTTTCAGCCAGGCATGTTACATATGCCTCTTGCCGGCTTTGAGTTTCACTAGAGCAGGGAAGAACCATTTCTGATGGTTCGGGGTAGTTCTAACAGTTCTAGTTTTCAAAGGAGCAAATGTATCTAGCATGCTTATTATCTCCTCATTGTACGTACTAATGAGAGTCTCAGGACCATCCGTATCCTAAGTTTATTTCCATTAAGACCTCCAGACACGCATAGAGAATGGGTGCTGTGATAGCCTTAAAGTTCCTGTTGAAAACTTTGCGCACAGGTTCATGAACTTTTTGTATGGGGGAAGGGATCTGCAGTTGGCACAAGATGCAAGAGTGGTCAGACCATATGCAAGGTGTTGTAATAATATCTTTAAGGAGAATGTTCCCATTCCCCACCCAGTCTAGGATGTGTCCTTTTTTATGTGTGTGTTCGAAGTTATAAATAATTACCTTATTTTTCAGGCTTTTCTCAAGCTCCAAGGCTTTATCTTTAAGATGTCCTCTCCCGAGGTTCAAGTCTCCCAATATGACCACAGCAGAGTTTACTGTTAGCATTGGGGTTACTGTGTTATAAATAGGTAGTAAAGTACCCCCACTCAACACAAAAAATATATCTCCACCAGCAGGGGAAAATAATATGTTTCTATAAAGGAGATAAGATTGAATTGCAAATCATTTAACTAGACCCTTCAATCCAAAAAGAAACTCCCTGATTATCCGGCATGCTAAGTCCGTAAAAAATAGACTGTATGCTGTGAAGTATCAAAAAATATAATATACATTTATTTAGAACAATGTAAATTCAAAATAAAAACATAAATAGACCCAAAAACATGGAACACAGTGGGGGTTACCACATTTACAAAGTCTATATAGCACAATAGCACAAGCAGGTTAATACTGTGATTAAAGTTGGGAGGAGAAACTTTATCTCGGGAAAAAAAAACATAGGAACAGAGGTTTGCAGCACAATGCCTGCAACTCACTAACCCTCCTGGCTGAAGTGATTGTAACTAAGAAGGCTGTTTTAAAGGACAGCAGCCTTAAGGGACACAAATGCATGGGCTCGAATGGAGCCGCCATCAACTATGTGAAGACCAAATTAAGGTCCCAATCCGGGACAACAAAAGGGATTGGAAGAAACTTTGTAAGAAGGCCTTTCAGGAATTGGGAGGAAAGAACCCTAATCCCAAATCTTTTGAACACAGACACGGCCAACAACTATCCCTCGACTGCGGTAGCCTCAAGGCCTGACAAGGCCAGTGTCAGAAGAAACTCCATCACTGTAGTGGTGGGGCAAGAGAAAGGGTCTATCTAGCGTTCCCTGTACCATACCTGAAATCTTCTCCACTTGCATGCATACAGAAATCTTGTAGATGGTCTGCATGCAGCCAACAAGACCTCAGATCGGTCCCAGTCATCAGATCTCATCCTCTCAAGAGCCACGCATGTAGAGTGAGGGAATCCAGGGTTGGGTGAAACAACTGACCTTCCGACTGGGTTAGGAGACCCAGACAACAAGACAAACTGTGAGGTTGACAGATCCAAGAGATCAGAACACCATGTTCTCCTGGCCCAGTCCGGAGCGATTATTCTGCACAAAATCTCTTCAACCTCCTGTGAGCCAGAGAAATGACAGGAATCTGGGGCAGAGGGGTGGAGGGGGTGAACCATAGTTGAGAGTGAAGGTCCAGTCCACCAGAACTGCATCACACAGTGTGACCTTTGCTTGGAATACTGTTCGCACTTCCTGTTGGACTCCGTGGTGAACAGATCCACTATCAAGGTACCCCAGAGAGCGACAGCCTTCTCTAGGACTTCCTGGCAAAACTACCACTCGTGTGAGACCGTGCTTTGCCTGCTCAGAGCACCCGCCAAGGTGTTCTCTATCCCCGCTAGATGAACTGCCGAGATCCAGTTCTCCAGTAACCAGAACCACAGCTTCATCGCCTATGTGCAGACGGGAGTGCACGCCACCTTGCTTGTTGAGGTAGTACTTAGGAAGCACTACAGAAGATTAAGACTACAGGTATATGCAATAAATCCCCTTTGGTATCAGTCCGTACCACAAAGATTTAGTTGGTAGCTGTGGCTAAGCAGTCAGACTTATCTCAAGAGGGAGATGAGCAGTATTCAGGGTTTACACAATAAGACTACAATACTGTGGAACAAGGAAACACTGACCAAAGCTTTGCATCAAAAAGAATATATATTTATTTTACACACTCTGATGTTCACACACAAATCACTATCATTAAAGCAAGTTAAAACAGTCAAGAAAAGTATACACAACTCCCTATTTAAATTGTAGACAAGTTTGAGCAAGAGTGAAAACTAAGCAAAACGGCACAGTGTAGACTAAGCAGAAATGGCACTCTAACAATTTCTCAAAAGGGAGGGAAAGGACAAGTTATACAGGTTTAGACTCTAGAACACACCAGCAACACTTCCCAAGTGAATTGTCAACAAGTTAGGCAAGGCAGTACTTTGCATAACCAACACTTAGGTGAACACCGAGCAAAATGGCACTTCAACAATACTTAAGAGGGAAAGAAAGGTGGTTATAAGAGGTTTAGGTGCACCAACACATTTCTTGATGAAAAGCAATCTAGAGAAGGCAGTTGTAACAGATTTAGCCAAAGTCAATAGGCCTGTGCCAGAGTAAATGGTACAAGGCAATGTGCTCAGGATCAAACTGTTCTAGTAGCTGCAGTCAAGTCTTTGTTTAACGAATTGAAAAGGCGGTTGCTGAAGGTAAAAGATAATGTTAGACGAAAGGGGCGGCCAACCCAGAAGGTAAGTAAAGGATTTAAAACACCTTTAGCAGTACCCAATGAAACGGGAGGCCTGGCGGAACAATTTACCTTGAAAAGTAGAAGAGGCTCCTGTGGTGGCGATAGTTCCTGGCAGTTCCTGCAGTTCAGGAGATCCAGCAGAGGAAGAGAGGCTCTCGTCGTGGAGGAAGGTTCGAGTTACTGCACTGCCCAGGGATGCAGCTAGCCGCGGTGCTGCCAAAACGAAATAAAAGGTAAGCTCCTTTAAATCGCGGTTGTGGTGGACGGGTGCCTGGCTATCCGGTCTCCGAGTGCTGGGCCCTGGCGATTCGACCAAGGCATGTCCTGGAAGGCGATTGGCGAACTGGTTGGCCCCACCAGCTCAAGGGAAGAAGACTCTTGCAAGTGAGGATCTTCTCGAGTCATTGAAGAAAAGTGGTGAGGATCTGCAGCAGGGCTTCACCGGTGGTTCAGTCGTTGCAGATGTCTTCAGCTTCTCTCCTCTTCGGGTTTCTTAGTTCCAGTGGTGACGTCTTGTCCTCCAGTCCTCACAGCCCTTCTTTTATGCAGATAAACACCCATTCATACAACCTAGCTGTCACTCACACAGTGGGGTGGCTCTCCTGGCGGGATAAAACCCCAGCCTATCGGGGCAGAGTGCGACTTGGGTTGCCTAGGTAACCCTGTCTAGGGTACCTATTCCCCCGCCCACACATCCCGTCTACCCCAGACTCAGTGGCACCGAGAGGAGGGCTTCTGTGCAGAAGCCCGCCAAAAGGACGAACAAAGGATCCCCGACCTGGGTTAGGATTTCAGAGAAAGACACAAGAAAGACATTTTATCAAAGATCTGGCAATAAAAACCTACCGGAGTAAAGTTCATATTAAAATAAACCGGCGGGATGTTAGAGGCTGTCTGTCAGTAAAAGTGGTAGCCTCGAACAATGGGAAAATCCCATAGGAAAATATTCATGGTCGAATATTTACGGTAGTAACCACTGCCACCAGCCAGAAACTTTAGGGAGAGGAACTGGATGGTACCCTCTCGAAAATGAACACCAGGGAAACACTATTAATCCTTTCCAGTGCTTCCATAGTAAGATGGGTTGTACTGGTTTTGTTCATATCTATTGACTAGTAAAGTCAATGGTGACTTTACATGCCCTGGGAGACAGTAGTCAGTCCCAGGGTATGGAGTCTATCTTTGGGGGTCACTATGACACCCTTGTGTTACTGCACGGAGGGTGCTGTGTAACACACATGTTAAAAAGATGACTCCTATGACGGTGAGAGAAACCCCATAGACCATAAGCACACAAGATAGCCAAAAACGCACATCAGCAATCTGTCTAAGAGTGGGAAAAAAAGAGTCTCACTCTTAGCAGGAGAAAAAACAAACCTTTCAAATCCAGCAAATCTGCTATAGGTAAGGGAACTTAGCCATAGAAGAGAATTCTCCCTAACAGTGCATGGCCATCGTGTTGTCTTTTAGAATCAGGACATGCTTCCCCTTAAGAGACGGAGCAAATGCCTTCAGGGCTAACGTGATGGCCCGCAACTCCAGCCTATTGATATGCCACCTGGCTTCCGTCACTGACCAAAGACGGCTCACCTGAAAGTCCTTGTAGTGAGCGCCCCAACCCTTCTGAGACGCATGCGTGACCACTCTGGCATGAGGACAACCAAGCTTCCACTGCCATTAGTGCTATGTTGTCGGCTCTCTAGTCTGGAGTGAATGCTTTCCCTACCTGCGTGTCTAGCCCTGCTCTGATGAACTGGAGCCTTTGGACTTGCACCACATGGGACTTCAAATTCAGGGAGAAGCCCAGCCTGAGCAGTAGTAGGAATTTGCCCTCTAGATGAGAAAAGACTTGCCCCGCTGACATTCCCCAGATAAGCCAGTTGTCCAGTTAAGGAAGTACTTGGACCCCAGATCTCCTGACGGTAAAGACCCTTGGAGCGGAGGACAACCCAAAGGGAAGCAATTTGTACTGTTATTGCTTGGCACATAGAAATAAGCGTTCTGTAGGTCTATACACACCAGCCAGTCTTGAAGTCATGAGCGTGGAGAATTTCTCTCAACGTCACCATTCTGAATGTTTTTCCTCAGGAACTTGTTGAGAGCCCTGAAATCCAGAATGGGACGGGACCCCCTCCTTTCTTTGGCACCGGGAGATACTGGAAAAACCAGCCTGATATTCTATTCGGGAGGTACCTCTTCCATGGCACCCTTCGACAACAGGGCTCTCAGTTCTTCCTGGAGCTCCTGTCCCGTTTGGATTTGAGGCGGTGGGGGTTTGTCCAGTGGGTTTCTTAGAAAGGGCACACAAAAACCCCACATAATACACTGCAGGACCCAGGCATTGAAGGCAATCTCCTGCCACTGGGTCCAATGTCCTGCCAACCGTCTACCAACCGGTAAGTAATTGGAGGGGAAATCCAAGCAGCTTAGAGGGCAGAGGCGGCCCTCATCTGGGACGCAAGAAATTTCTCTGCGCCTGTGTGACCTGAAGGAGCTTCGTCTTCCTGCCATAACAGTACATACTGTTTGTATCCTCTGCCTCTTGAGGCAAAGCTGAAGGCAGGCTTGGCCGGCTACGTAGATAGGCCCAGCGATTTATCAGTAACTTTTGACTCCTTGTGTTTTTCCAAAGAGATCAGCTTTTTGGCTGAAAAGCAAATCTCTCCCAAAGGGCATGTCAAGTTGTGTGTTCTGAACATTTGGGGAGAAGCCAGAGGTTTTTAAATAGGCCTGTCTCCTCATAACTACTGCTGACCCCATTGAACGGACAATGCAATCCGCCACGTCCAGGCCCGTCTGCAACGACTGCTTGGCTACCTCCTTCACCACTAGCTGTAAAAATACCTTTGGGGAGTACTGAGTTGCATGCTGCACCGATTTCCACAACAAAAAGGGAGTATTTTGCACATCGGCAGGCTACGTTTGGTGGCTTTGGGCACAATGCTGCCAGAAGAAAAAACCACATTGCCCATTGTGTCCAACTTTTTTCCCTCTCTATACGGAGGCAGATTGGATGAGGATGCCGCAGGTCTGGTGGTAATTGTGGCAGCTTGCTTCACAAGCCCTTCTGGAGAAGGGTGTGTAGGGAGTAAAGAAAGGTCTCCTCTTGCCGGCCTATACTTCCCCGTGAAATTGGAGTTTACAGCGGGGATTGTGCAAGGATGCTGCCATAAGGAGGCTAAGGGGTCTGCTACAGCCAAGTTAAAAGGCATATTATGCTCAACTGCTCGATTTTCGTCCAGAATTTATATAAGTTTGTACCCTTGAAGGGGTGTAGCAGAAGACTTTAAATCAAGGATGTCTACCACCCTTTCAACCGGTTACCAGACATTTGGTCGAAAAAAAATTGGTCGACCAGACAAATGGTTGAACCAATTTGGTCGAAAACCAAATGGTTGAATTTTTTATTTTTTTTTATTTTCTCCCCTTTTTTTTCTAAAAACCCCTTTTTTTTAAAAACGAAAACCCGAAAAATATATATATAAATACAAAAAAAAACTCGACCATTTGGTTTTCGACCAAATTGCGTCGACCAAATGTCTTTCGACCAGTTTTAATTCAACCAAATGTCTGGACACCCTTTCAACCAATACCCTGAATTTTGCATGAGTATGCATGTAGGGCTGACCCTGCTGGAACTCAAGGTCTGGAGAAGTATCCAGGCCACTGGCATCTTGAAATCCCTGGGCTAGAGCCAATAATAATGCTTGGTCGTCAAAGTAATCAACATCGCCAGTGCCAGAATAGATGGGATCAAACGTCCCCTTGTTCGTCGGGCTGATCGACGCCAAAGATCAACCGCATGGAGTCGAAGAATCCCGACCTTGACAATAGCAAAAAGAAAGCATAGTCGACAGTCAGCGTTGAGGGTTTCCCTGCGGTTGCCTGTGGAACGGGTTTTCGGGGTGATGAAATATCTTTCCGGGCCCATGGGACGATTGTCGGTGCCAAGGATGGCTTGGATGACGCATGGACCTGGTCAGCCTTGTGACGGACAGCCGATGGTGTTTTACGTGCCTTTTTCTATGCCGAGTCATAAGACGTCTGCACCAATGGCGTTGATGAAATGGCTGGCGTGGGGTCGGGAGCAGAGAGCACCACCTTTGCTGCCAAACTTTGCTGATTGGGGGTGGAGGCAGGAGAGGGTTCAGCACCTCCAGTAGCTTGATTTCAAAACATTTGAAGCATTTCAGACTTGAAACTTTCCCATTCTTCCAGAGTGGTCGGCCCAGTGGTCTGCCCAGTTGAGGGCTTACTTCTTTCTGACGACGAGCCATTGCTTTGTCTTTCGCGAGGAAGACTAAGTAGGGCTTCTTGAATGTGACCACGTCTTAGATTTTCAGTGATGCTTTTCTTTCCCCTTTTCGGTGGTGGGCTCCTGCATCTCGGCATCGGAAGACCGGACGAGTGACTGTGCCAGTCATTTATAGGACGCCCAGCCCAAAGCAATCTCCGCGGCTCTCTTGCGTAAGGATCTGGACTGCATTTTGAAGCACGACGCACAGGCCTCTGTATCGTGACTCGCACCCAAGCAAGACAGACAAATGTCTTGGGGGTCGGTAATCAACATTTTGGACTGGCAGTCGGTGCATCTCTTGAAGCCCAAAATCTGGTGAGTAGATATCTCGGTCGAGGTTTTAAAATAAACAGACAACTTTTTGGTTCCTGATGCAGCATGGAAGCGCGCAGAAAAAAGGAACTGAAGCATGGGGTGTAGTGACGTGGTATATACAACACCTGATGTCACATCCAGAGATGACGATTGGGCACCGAGCAAGAAGGATAGACGACTGAGTCAAGGTCCACTACGCCCCCTGAGCTGGATGAGGATAGCATCAGATGGGGAAATGGGGAATCTGCAGGAGAAAATAAACCCTTTTCAATGCAATTGCTAAACTAAATTAAACTGATGCACCGGTTGCCCCGGCCAATTGCACACCGTTCCATCAATCGGCACCAAATTTTACATAGTTACCTATGAGGATCCTCTGAGCGTCACTTCCTACATTACATGTGGACATCTCACCCCGTTCTCTACATTTCAGCCCCTGCATACAAAAGGCAGTTGCCTGGAAGCAGCAAAACATTAAGGTGGGCATTATTTTAAGGGTCTCGTTGCGAGGGACAAAACTCTAGGTCCCATGGGACCTTGACAACCACATTTCAAGGCCCTAGGACGCACCGTTTCCGAGAAATTTGTGTTAAGATGGATTTCTAAACTCTGACCTGGTGGGCAGAAATTTGGGAGGCACCATAATTTAGTGGAACAGGGGAACCTTCTGGATAAATCAGACCAATCTACAGTAGCTTGGCAGGCGGTCAAGACTAAGTATCTGGAGGGGTGAGAGTGATCGGAAGCCGACAATGAGCACACACAGTAAAACTCAACACAATACTCTTAGACAAGTGTATAACAAAAAACATTTATTATAGGCCTTTAAACCTAAATGCAAGTAAACCACAGTAATAAAGAAACAGGTAACACACACGCTTTGTTTGGGTTTAGCAGAATGCAGAAAATGGGGAGAACACAACCACAACCTGCAACTGAAGAAGTAAACACTTATCACATTAGGCAGTTCTTCAAAGTCGAGTAGTCCAGCCCTAGGAAGGGGGGAGCCTTGTGCTCAAAAGTACAGCAGCGCGTTAATACGCGGCCCTGCGTAAGAGCGAAAGCGAGTCCTCTTCAAGGAGCTGTAGCAGTTCAGGAAGGGGGTTGAGGTGATGAAGAATGGAGCCCTAATATTTAAGGAGGGCCTACCCTTGCAGGTAGAGCGACTTTCAGAGTTTGGAAATAGCTGGGGCGTGCAGGCTAACCCAACTAAGGGGAGTATCCTTTCAGGGATTCTTGTGCATAAAAACAAGTGGATGTGCCAAGGAGCCACCGCTAAGTGATGTAAGTACTCACCAACCCTCGACACAGTCCACGACAAACTTTGCAAGTATAGTCCAGGTCGCTTGTATGCTTAACCCCTGCAATTACAAGTTGCTCCGGGCTCTCAGCGGCTGCAGGACGGGATGATCGTCCATGGCAGGTCAGTAGCCTTTTCTCTGCTATCAAAGAAGAAAGGAAAACCGTTCCAATGCAGCACATCTCAGGGCACAGGGGGGCAAGGTCTGCAGAGACTTACAGCGATCGTCAGCACAGCAGGGCTACACAGGGACAGTAAATGCTCATGGTTTGGCGCATGCTCATAAATCGCGACCCAGAGGACGTAAGACAACTAGTTTTTGTGAGAGAGGGCCAAGGACTACAAGTAACCGATTTCCAAAGTCTCGAATCTCAAGTCAAGATGGCGGTGCTCATATACAATACCCCGGGTTCGAGCTGGTCAGTTCGCTGGATGACCCACAAACACTTCCAAAGAGGCTGTTTGAGAGGATAAGCAGGAGGTGACAAGAGTATTTGGTCCCACTACTCCAAAGGGTCGAAGCGCCCTTGCAAGCCTTCTTGTTCGATACAAAAGCAGGGGTCCGATGGGACAGCAGTGGCTTCAGGGTGCCAAACATTCCAGCACGTCTCTGGTGGTTCCACGGGTCTGCAGTTTTGATTCAGGATTCTTGACTCCTTCTGTATTTTGTTGTGAACTTCAGTTGATCGGCCTGTAATGGATGCAGAGCCCCTTCTATTATTCAAGATCCATTTTGAGCTCAAATCTGGGATAGCCAATGGAAGATCTGCTCTCTTGCATGCATGCCAGGCATGGGCCAACCGTGGCCCAAAGTGGTTCCAGTCATTCAGGCATACCAGACATACTGGCCCCAGCAGTGTGGATTGGGACCAGACAGTCCCAACTCTCTTCCTGGGCACTAGCACACGTGACATGCAGGAGCTGCGAAAGATGCAGTGTTTGCCGGAGGCTGCATGCCCAAATAAGGAATACCCGGGTCTCTCAAACTGGGTGAAGGCAAATGGACAAATGACAGAACAAAAGACTTCATAGCACAGCCATTTTCAGCACTGGCCATGGTCTTGGGCCAAACGCCGTAAACATTATATGGTCCATAAAAAAGTAGTAAAAATACCTTAAAAGTTAACTGCTACCACCAGGTCATCCTAGGCACACTCATACAAACACCAAAAAATCCTTAGAGGGTGGCTAGGGCCATAAAACAAAAGGACCCCTGTGTGCGGTACTGTAAGGTACTTTACACATAGATAAACCGTTACCAAGCAATGGCAACATAGTCAAAGACTAAGGGAAACCTAGTTATCCAGTACGGACCGCCTGAAGGACGTGTCAGTTGCCCCATGACAAATAAGAAGCCCAGAGGGGTGCAGCTGAAGGCTCTGCTCTACTGGACAAAGTCATGTTAGGTAAGCCAAGCAAATAGTTTGGGGCGGGGGGGCATAAATGGAGGGGAAACTGCACCCAAGGGAAACCAGGGTGAGGTGAAAGGTGGGTAGAGCATACCGAAGGTCCCAGTAGGCTGCAGCACACCAATACTCCCCTCCACGTTTGCTCCAGGGTATGTGAACCAGCCACATGCACCCATTCTCAGTGCAGTTTACTTCAGGGTGCAAACCACACCAAGCGATCAGCAACTCGGAACAGCAACCTATAGGATAATTGATTTTCAACAATGAATGACACTGCTGTCATGTCTGCCTATAGAACCTGTGCCGAGTACGCATACTTTTTGCTAGTGGTCCATAAACCAGAAAAATGAAAGTGTGATGGTCCTTCTAGCCAGCCCAGTAAAACATGTAGACTAAAATGTAGATAACCACCATTTGGAACAAGTCAAAGTTCAAACACTGATCGATAAAACTATTTACATTCACTTCTCTTCAGCATACTTCATTGGCCACTACCACCCAAACAGATCTAATCAAATGTCATGTGGTACTTAAATAGGAACTTGTCATGACTCACTGCGGACAGTGGTCCATGTGGCACCGGTGGAGGCGGTCTCCTTGTGCCACTCTGCTTCCCGTTTCCATGTCTTCCAACAGGGCTCTGGCTGCACAGTAGAGGCCTAGCAGTTTCAATGCAGCGGACATGTTGGACGTCACAGTACAGTGTCCTTCGCAACCAGAGCCGTCAAAGGAGAGCAGGGCCCGTTTTTCCCAGCGCCTCGCTACTCTTGTGGCACCAACGCTTCTTAAGTCTTCTGTGATCTATCCTCTGTCTATAGCTCTGTCTCGCCTTTTCTAGGTACCTGATTCTATATCTTAAGTCATATAAATATCGAGCATTCCTGTTGATCCATGCTATCCTATGTGATTACCTGCCCTGCTCTATCACGAGACCTGATCTTGCTCTGCCGGAATTGTGAGGACCAGGTACCGCGTCGTGGGATCTTTGCAGAACCTGACTTCAGTTCCCCCCACCCCCTGAGTGTTTCCCTACGGCCACTTGCCTGTCTGTGGTATTCAATTACACAGAAGGCCAGCTCCCGGTCGTAAAGGGACCCACGATGCGGGGTGGCAAACAGCGTTCCCAGGGCCTATGGCCCTTAATACAGAACAATCCATGGTTGTCATCAAAATACATCTGTTAATGCCTGATCGGGAACTGATCAACATACCGGCTATGGTAGACTGTGGAGCAGCTGAAAGTTCATGGATGATCACTGGACACAAGAGAAAGGTATATCTACAATCTCCAATCCCATGAAGAAACGATCACCTTCGATCTAATCAAAGCAGCACATTACCCTATTATTCTGGGGTTACCATGGCTACGTAGACAATCCTTACAGAAATTGGACTGCAGGTTCTTTGAATTTAGGGTCGGAGTACTGTCTTGCCCACTGCTTGTCCAAAGAGTCGGTAGGAATACATTTTTCTACGACTATGGTATCTCCTCATTCCTTTGCTATGGTGGATAGTGTGCAGTCTGTACCTGAATCGTACCATGCATTACGGGGTGTATTTGCTGATCTTCAATTCAAAGAACGATCTGCTCACCGCAGGGCTGACTGCACCATAGATCTCATTCCGGACCAGCCGGTTCCATTTGGTCTTATGTACATCCTTTCCGATCCAAGAAACAAGCCTTAAGGTATTATCTACAAACCAACCTAAAAAACAGGCTGATTGCTGAATTCAAGTCTCCAGGCGGGGCTATGTTCTTCATACAGAATAAAAACACCAACAAGTTACGGCTGTCTATCGATTGCCGTGGATTCAATAAAATTACAGTCCCCGATTGGTATTCAATTCCCTTGATTCCCAACATTCTGGAAGCAGTTTGGGGTGGTTCCGTCTTTACTAAACTTGATCTGCGGGGCACATATCAACTGATCTGTATCCGCCACAGAGACAAATGGAAAACCACTTTTCGCATCCAGTTTGGGCATTAGGAATACAGGTTTATGTCTTTTGGTCTACCCAATGGTCTGGCTCTTTTCCAGCGCTTCATGGATCTTGTATTCTCGAATCTCCTAATGCATTCAGAAATAGTCTATTTAGACGATATCCTGGCCTATTCATGGTCAGCCTTCGATCAGGCAGGTCAGGTGTCAATAGTCCACAAAAGACTTCGGGACAATCTCCTGTTTGTCAAAGCAGAGAAGTGCAAATTCCACAGACCAGAGGTTCATTATCTGTGATATGTCTTCTCTGCCCAGGGCACCATGATGGATTCAGAGGTAGTGCCAGATTGGCCCATTTCAGGAACCATTAAAGAATTGCTGCCGTTCTTTGGGTTTGCCAACCTCTATAGAAAATGTATTCCTGCGTTCTCTCGTATCCTGCTGCATCTCACCGCCTTGCTTAAGAAAGGGGTCAGGGAGTGACCTAAGTGCTGTAGCATAGCAGAAGAACCTGAATGGTGAGGAATTATCAGTCGCCTACATGGCTAAGACATTGTCCCCTCCAGAACTCAATTATACTATCCTGGAGAAAGCACTCTTAGCTATTACAAAGGAATTTCAAGAATGGAGACATCTTCTCTTGGGATCTCAGTTCGCAGTGGAGGTCAGAACTGAGCACCAAAATCTGAAAAGTCTTCAGTATGCTAACACACAGAACAGCGGACAAGTCTGTTGGATGTATTTTTTGTCTCCCTTCGAGGTCACCTTCACAATAATCCCTGGAAGATCCAACTGTATGGCTGATGCCTTATCGCGGAAGTACAGTCATCCCATACCTCAATTCCAAACAGAGACTGTTTCCCCAAGGCTACTTTCATGTATTACTTTTGTTCATTCTACAGGATTTACGTCAAGCAACCTGGTCTCATGTGGACAACTCTAGTCCAGACCTACCACCTCACTCAAAGAGGAGATTTGTTCTTCCATGGTCTACAGGTCTTGATACCAACTGCAGCTTTACATCAGAAGGTATTGCGCATGTGCCATGATTTCGCTGTGGCAGGACATTGGGGTATTAAGGCCACTACAGTCCTTATTAGACATTACTGGTGGCCATGCTTGACCAGGGACGACAGTGACTATGTTGCTTCCTGTGTAGATAGACTTCCCTCTAAAAACCTGAGACAGCACCCATTAGGTCAACTGGTTCATCTACTCTTCCATCTCTTCCTTGGCAGGCCAATCTCCATGGAATTTATTGTACACATTGCCACCTCTAACAGCCATACTGTTATCATGGTTACTGTTGATAGCTTTACCAAACTGGTGCATTTTAAAGCCCTACCCAAGGATCCGACTGCTCCTCACATGGCGCGTTGCTTCTTACATACAATCTTCTCCCACCATGGTTTACCGGAGTCCATTCTATCTGATAGGGGACATCAATACACTTCCATAAAATGGTCAAAGATCTGTAAGACTCTAGGGTTTCAGTTGAATCTCAGTTCTGGTTACCATCCACAATCTAATGGTCAGAGTGAGAGACTTAACCAGACTCTGGAGAGCTATTTATGGTGCTTGTCATCCACCACTCATGACAACTGGAACAAACATTTGCTATTGGCTAAAATCGCATAGAACAATTCACTGCTATCAGCTCTTGGAACCAGCCCGTTCACTGTACCTGCTTGTATGATCACTCCAGTTTTCCATCCGTGGTTCCAGCTTCTGTTCGATTCCCTGAAGTTGATGCCCTGATTTTTGACATTCGTGATGGCGATCGTTTTCCGGAGACATGTGGCGGTTCAACCACATTCATTGGATATGGCTTCTAGACGAGAGAATCAAGTATCGGGCATATGTGACTCCCATTACATTAGTGGAAGACTACACTATCGGGTGGATTGGAAGGAGTATGGTCCGTGGGTCCGTAGCTGGGAACCTTCTGGCAATGAACATGCCCCAGGGTTTGTTACGTCTGTTCCACAGATCACACCCCTGGAAGCCTGGCCCTTACCCCTCGAGGAGGGGGCATACTATCATGCTCACTGTGGAAAGTGGTCCCTTTAGCAATCTGTAGAAAGGGAGGCCAGGCAGGACACAGTACCTTAAATAGAAAGGAAGCTCCAGCGGGGGCAGTTGTTCCTGGCAGTGGTTGCAGTTCGTCGTTCCTACCAGGGGAAGAGGGGATCTCGTCGAAGAGGAAACTTGGAGTTGTTGCACTGCACAGGGATGGAACCAGCCGCGGAGTTCCCGATGAAAAGGTGCAGTCCTTTTATTCGCGGTCAAAAGTGGTGAGCTTGGCTATCCGGCCGGCCGCTTGGCACGGGCGATTCGACCAAGTGACGTCTTTGGAAGCGAAAAAGGGCGAACTGGTTGGTCCTACCAGCTCAAAGGGAGAAGACTCTCCAGCAGATCTTCTCTTGTTGTTGGATAAGTGGTGAGTTTGTTGCAGCAGGGCTTCACCCGTGGTGTCGTCGGATGCAGGTGGCTCAGCTTCTTCCCTCTTCGGATTCTTAGGTCCTGTGGCGACTTCTGAAGTTCCAGTCCCAAAGGCCCTGCTTCTATGCAGAAAAAAACCCATTTATCAGCCTAGCTGTCAATCACACATGCTAATTGGTGAGCCGGGCGGCTCACCACTGGGCCAATCAGAGTAGAGTATAACTTGGGTTGCCGAGGCAACGCAGTCCAGGGTGCCAATTCCTCCCTCCACCCCTCCTGTGGAACCCAGATAGAGTGGCACCATTTGGAGGGCTTCTGTGGAGAAGGCTGCCAAAAAGTGGAACAAAGGGCTCGACCTTGGTCAGAGTTACAGAGACGGACACGAACGCCATTTTAGAAAAGAGTTCTGGCAAAAAGACCCAACCGTGAATTTAATATTAAATAAATAAACCGGCAGTATCTTTAACATTGCACCAAAAAGTGGTGCGTTTAAAATCAATGGGAAAATCCCATAGAGAATATTCCGGTGGAATATTTCGCGTGGTAACCACTGCCACCAGCCAGAAACTCGTCAAGGGGGGACTGGACAGTGCCCCCTTGAAAACAGACCCAGGGGCAATATAATTAACCTCTTCCAGTACTTCCACAATATGATGGTTTGTACTGGTTCTGTTCCCAATTTAGGACTAGTAAAGTCAATGGTGACTTTACATGCCCTGGGAGACAGTAGTCAGTCCCAGGGTATGGAGTCTATGTTTGGGGGTCACTATGACACCCCTGTGTTACTGCACTGAGGGTGCTGTGTAACACATACACACAAAAACAGATGATACCCTATGGAGTAAAAATAAAAACCCCATAGCCCATAAGCAGAGAGTCAAAAAGACACTCAAATCATGCCTAAGAGTGGGAGGAAAAGAGTCTCACTCTTAGCAGGAGAAAAAAACAAACCCAAAAATCCAGCAAAGCTGCTGGGGGACTCACTAGGTTTGGGAAATTAGCCTTATAAGAAATTCTCCCTAACATGTGGTATTCACCAACACAGAAGGCTAGGGGCCTTTGGGTGATTCTTATATTTTGCTGCTGTGGTGGTGGTCCAGTCGATACATCAGGTTAGTGCTTCCTGGCTCGCACAACAGAACTCTAGCCAGATACCCTTATGTTACTCGATATTTCTCCTCTGTGAAAGGTACAGCGTGGTGAAAAGCCTGATTGAAGACCCTCCCGAGTGGGCCCCTTCCCGGAGAACAGGTTATTTGGCCGTGTTCGTTCTTGAGTAGAGGGGCTCTCAGGCCTTTTTTTGAATGTTTTAGGAACTTGAGGGTTTCACACTAAATTACCCAAGGTAATCCAGACGTGGACTCCTTACTCACTGTGCTTAAAGAGCCATAGCTTCACCTCACTGATGAGGCCTGATTAGGTCGAAACACGTGTCTGGGGTTGCTGTTGGTACTCTTGTTCAGAGGAGATTTGCCTAGCATTTCGATGCTGGACTACCCAAGTGGATGGGAGCAGACTGATAAGGAACAAGTTACTTACCTGTGACTGTTGTTCTCCAGGATGGGTCTGACATGGATTCACATGCTCATGAATATTCCCCGTAGTCAGGCTGGGAATCCTCAGTAAAGAAAAAATCAGTTTCAGTTTTGTTTCTTAACTGTTTTTCTCCTAATAACCAATCACTGGTCTCTGGGTCATACTGCCCCCAGCCAATGACTGCCCTCTACCTAAGCCCCTCCGCTGGCAGCCATCCTCAGATTTGGTAGCACGTAAAGCGGAAGTAGGACCAAGTGAAGAGCCGCAGAGGGGTAGGAGGGAGGGTTCGCATGCAAATCCATGCCAGACCCATGCTAGAGAACAACAGTTACAGGCAAGTAACTTGTTCCTTATCCAGCATGGGGTCTGCCATGGATTCACATGCTCATGAATAAAAGAATACATAGCAGTACACATATGCACAACCACAGGAGGTGGCAAGGCTCAACAATAAGCATTTCATCAACTCAATATTAAGCATCTCTAACCTCCTCACCAGGCCCACCTTCAGGCGAACAGGTAGCGCAGCACTGCCTGGCCGACTCTGGACTCCTCCCTGGAATCCCGGTCGATGCAGTAGAATCTCGTGAAGGTGTGCGTCAACCTCCACGTAGCAGCTCTGCATATGTTCAGCAGGGGCACACCAGAAGGAAACGCTGTGGTAGCAGCGATCGCTCTGGTCGAATGGGCTCTTGGACGGCCAGGCAACGGTCGGTTTGCCAACCAGTGACAATGCATGATGCAGCCGGAGAGCCATCTGGAAATGGAAGCCTTCGAGAGGGCCTTTCCTTGGTTCACAGGTCCAAAATTCACAAACAGCTGTGATGTCTTCGGAAAACGCTTTGTGCGGTGGACGTAGAACTTCAGCACTCTAGCTACATCCAGCAAGTGCAAAGTCCTCTCGGCCGGCAACAAAGGCGACGGTAAAAAAACAGGTAAAGCCAAGGGCTCGTTGAGATGAAAGTCTGACGGCACCTTGGGTATGAAGGAGGGGTGCGTCCTCAGCATCACCCTCGTCTCGTGGAAAGTCAGGTATAGAGGCTTGCAGGAGAGGGCCTGGATCTCTCCCACTCGACGTGCGGAGGTGATGGCCACAAGAAACGCTGTTTTCCATGACAGGAACTTCAATGGCGCTGAATGCAGAGGCTCGAATGGCGGCCCCATGAGCCTGGTCAGCACCACGTTGAGCGCCCACTCCGGGGACGGAGCTTTCACCGGCGGGAACGATCAGAACAGTCCCTTCATGAACTCCTTCACTAGGCGATGGGACCACAGGGATGAGCGCCCCGGAGTTCTGGTATAGCGGGAGATAGCTGCCAGATGGATCTTGATGGAGGCATGGGCCAGCCCCGCCTTGGCCAGCGACAATAAATACGGCAGCACTTGAGGGGCCGTAATCCGCAGAGGGTTAATCTTATGTGCCCGGCAGCACCAGACTGAAAACCTCTTCCATTTGTGTCCATAGCACTTGAGAGTTGAGGACGCCCTGGTCTTTGCAAGCACCTCCTTGCAGTCCGCCGGGATATCGAACCCCCCAAACTCTAGTGCTGCAGGAGCCAGGCCTGCAAGTTCAGCGACCCCGGGTCGTGATGGAGGATGGCGCCTCCTTCTCTGGCGAGGAGATCCGCGTCCATCGGCAGTTTGACTGGGGGGGACTCTGACATGTCCAGAAGGTCCGGGAACCAGATCTGTCTCGGCCACGCCTGTGCAACGAGGATCATCCTGTACAGGGACCGCTTGAGTTGGTTGATGATTCGCAGCAGCAACGGCAACAGCGGGAACGCATACAGGAACAGGCCGTCCCAGGGGAATGAGAAGGCATCGCCCATGCTCCCCGGCTGGGGAAACCTGCTGGCGAACCTCTGGCACTTGGTGTTCGTTGCCGTCGCGAATAGGTCGATCTGGGGATTACCCCATCGTTGGAATAGCAGATACACTTGATCCTGCCGCAGTTCTCACTCATGGCACGAGCACAGCTCCCTGCTGAGTGAGTTGGCTTTGGTGTTCTTTATTCCTGCCAGGTGGAAGGGAACTAGAAACATCTCCTGGGCGACAGCCCGGTGCCACAGATCCTGGTCCTTCTTGGATAGAGCTGGGGATCTGGTGCCTCCCTGCTTCCGGATGTAGAACATTGTGGTGGTGTTGTCAGTGAATATCCTCACCACCTTGCCTTTGAGGGATGGAAGGAATGACCTGAGGGCCCGAACACGGCTCAGAGCTCCAGGACGTTGATGTGTAGTGACCTCTCCTCCGGGAGCCAAAGGCCTCTTGCATGGAGATCTCCAGTGTGCGCTCCCCATCCCTCTAGGGAGGCATCCGTCGTCACCGTCTCCTGATGTGCCGGGGTCTGGAAGTCTGTACCCGCCGCCAGATGTGCGCGGGTGCCCCACCAACGGATCGCTTGGCGGAAGGTCTCGTTGAGTGAGAGCCTGTCTTCGAAGCTGCCCGCCGCTTGCATCCAACAGGTGTCAAGGAACTCTTGCAGTGGACGCATCCTCAGCCTGCACAGGCGCACTAAGTAGATGCACAAGGACATCATGCCGAGAAGGGACTTGATGGCCCTCGCCCCGGCCACGTCCATGGCCAACATCCGCTGCACCTTGCCCAGGATGGCCTTCGTCCTTTCCTCCGACGGAGAGTCAATCACGCCACTGTGTCGAACTTGGCTCCCAGAAACAGTGCGACCTGCGACGGAACCAAGTGTGATTTCGCGAAGTTGATGGAAAATCCCAGTTCCGTGAGCAGTTGGACGGTCTTCGCTTTGTGCCCGATGGCGAGTTCTCTTGTCTTCGCTAGGATGAGCCAATCGTCCAGGTAGGGGAAGACGTGGATCCCCTGCAGGCGCAGCTGCTCCGCCACTGGTGCTAGGCACTTGGTGAATACCCTGGGCACTGACTTCAATCCGAAAGGAAGGGCCTTGAACTGGTAGTGCCGCCCTTGGACTACGAATCTGAGAAACTTTCGATGTCCTTTTAGAATGGGAATGTGAAAGTAGGCATCCACCAAGTCCAGCGACAATAGGAAGTCGCCTTCCTCCAGCTGCCCCAGCACATGCTGGAGGGTGACCATCCGGAACTTCTGGGACTTGAGGTACTTGTTTAAACGACAAAGGTCCAGGATGGGTCACCAACCACCAGTCTTCTTTCTTACGAGGAAGTATTGAGAGTACACTCCGGAGCCCCGGAGCCTCTTTGGGACGAGCTTGATGGCTCCTTTCTTCAGCATCGCCCTTACTTCCAGCAGCAGTTGAGGGACGTGGTTTTCCTTCCTGGCCACAGGTGGAATGCGGGGGCACTTTTTTTGAAACTTGAGAGTGTGTCCGCGGGCCAGGGCATCCAGCACCCATCGGTCGGTGGAGGTGGACTACCACATGCTGACGAACTTCGCCAGCCGGCCTCCCACCGGGGTGCTCAGTTAGGGGCCCAACGGTATGGACGGTTGAGTCCTGCTTGGCAGCAGCCTTGCCGCTTTGGCCTCCTTGGCGACGACGATGAGATCCTCCTGACTTGCCGCGTCCTCTGTAGGCCTCCTGTGATGAGGAGCGGGCCGTCTGACGGTACGTCGAGGAGCCGCCGACGAATCCTTTGGAGGCCCAATGCTTGCCTCCAGAGTTCCGAAAGGGCAGCCATCGTTGCTGTAAAACTCCCAGGGCCCAAGCCGTCTCCATATTGGCCTTGATGGCCTGCAATGACTCGTCCACTGTCTTGCCAAACAGGTTGTTCCCGTCAAAGGGCATGTCCAAAACTCTGGTTTGCACGTCCTGGCAGAAATCGGTCACCTTGAGCCAACCACGCCGTTTTAGGCAAACACTGTTGCCCAACTGGCAGGAACCGGTGTCAGCCTCAGTCCTCTTGTCGTCCTGAAGGAAGTCCAGCAGAGGAGCGATCTTAAACCACAGCTCCCTGTCGTAGCGGGCCACAATCGCTAGGGCTTTGGCCGCTTTAAACGTCATCGCCGACGAGATGACCCGTCGTTCAGTTTCTTCCCCTCGCTGTCCAGCGGGGAGGTTGAAGTTGAAGCCGTCGCCCCCGCCGCTTTCTTCTTGGCCGCCTCCGAGATGACCGAATCCGGGGTCGGCTGCGCCCTGTGGCACAAGGGGGCGGAATCCTGGACCCGGTACTACTTCTCGTACCGGTCTCTCTTGGCAGGAGTCGTGGGTGGGTTCTTCAGGAGCGACAGCCCCTCGTCCCAGATGTCGTCAATTAACGGGACCGAGAGGACTGTCTTCCTCTTGGCCTCGCGCCGTTGATAGAGGAAGCCTTCCCTCTTCTGTTCTTCGGGGCAGAGCTGGAAGAGCTCGGATGCCCTGGTGATCATGGCGTGGAAGGAGCCAATTTCGTCGGGCGGGGAGGCCGGAGGAGGTGGTGATGGAAGGCCCATCCCGTCATCACCACCGTCGTCATCCGTCCCCGTCATGGCTGTCTCTGTTCCTGTGTCATCCCTAGGATCAGGGGAAGAGGTGAAGGCTGTGAGGGCTGCGAAGGCTGGAAGGGCGGGGGTGGATTAACTCTCCTCCGCTTGCATGGAGGGCTTCCCGACGAACCAGGCTCCACTGGATTGTCCGTTGGGGGTAAGGGCACCCTCGTTCTTATCTCCGTACTTAAGGCCTGGATCGCCATCAAGATTGCTCCCGAGTTGTCCTGTGGCCCAGGTACCGGCTGCGACGGGCGCGACGGTTCGGGAGTGGAATCCTCCGCCTCCACGGGAACCTCGTCGCCACCACCATCGCTCTCTTCGTCCGCCTCATCGGGATCCCTCCCGTGGGACCGGACCTCCGCAAACTTCTTGTTCAGGATCTTCATGACACCAGCCATTTCCTCCTCAGAGGCTGTATCCGTGTCCGTGATAGCCACCACCCCCCCCCCCTCTTTTTCCACTGGGGTTCTTACTTGGGTCTCAACGATGGGTTGAAAAGAGTATTCCCTCCGCGGTGGCAGGGAAACTATGGGCCCCGAGGTCGCCTCCACTGGGGTTTCCTCCACAGGCTTCGCCAGGGCCGCCACGACTCCCTCGATAGAGGCCTTAGCCGGGTGAATCAAGGCCTTCACAACTTTGGGAGCGCTTGAGGCCTGGTTCTGCTCAATTTATGCTTAGTTCAAAATGGCGCGGGAGCACAATGCATTCTGGGAGTGCTCGGAGCCATGTTGGATATTTACTTCACTCCGCAGTGAAAGGCTGCACACATTTTGCTGAAGTGTTAGATTCACAGTGCTGAGACAAACATGTTTTTTTCAAACTTGGTATGCAGTCAAGGCCATTTATGCTGGGAAACTGTTCTGCGTGGAGTATATTCCTTGGGGGGAGCTCTCGATTGACCCAGCTGGCAACCGATGGCTGTCCCTCAACTGCACAGGTGCAATTCCAGAAGGTTCGAGAATTAACTCCTTTTTTTGGAGTGCCTATATAGGCGGAAACCTGGAGGGGTCAGGTGAGACTTCAGCCAGAGAAGGACGCTCCGTTTGGCCTTCCTCTGAGCTGTGGTACTCTCGTCCTGGCTGTCCTCGGGGTCTTCCAGCCGTTAATGGGCGAGATGAAGAATGATAATACGCTCACGGTGATGTATTCTTTCTTTGACTTTTTTACTTTTTCTGTGATCTATGTCCATGTTAGTTTTATGAGTTCTTTCGATGTACTTGTAATATTTGAATAAATAGCCGTTAAGAGCTGATTATCTTCCAAAGCGTGCGTGGCTGTGAGTTATTGTGTGTCTGTTTTTGGGTTGAAGTATTTGCTCTATAATTGCATTGGTGATTTATGGTAGTTCCGTGCACTTTTCAGAGGAGAGCAATACATTATGGCACTGTGAGCAGGGTTATTTGTGATGAAGTGTTCCAAATATTCTGTTTGAATGCAGACAGGCTTCGGTTATCTTGCAAACGAAAGTAATTGGGCAGTGAGTGTTGAACTGTGTTAAGCTGTTTTTTTTTCCTTTTCCCTTGCTGTGAAGTGACGATTGTGTGAGAGAATGCAGAGCAGGCTGTCGCCTTTCCTTGGTCGTCTCACTGCAGCTCTGAGACAACCAATAGACAGCACTTTTGTGTCGGCATGCCGCGGCCGATAGCATTTGTGGTTGAGATCTTTCCCCTTCAGTAAATCAGTCGTGGCTGACTTACTGCTTGGGAATGAAACCAGGGAGCCGAAAAGCAGTGAGCAAAGCGGAAAAATGGCTATGTTCACAGTGCTCCGATGAATGGTGAAGAAAGATTTATGTTCAATTAGGAAAGAATTTTTTCATGCGGTTTCCCTTGACAAAGTTGTAATTTGGATTGCAAAGTGAAAGCTTGCTCTATTTTGGCATGAGGGCAGAGAAAAGAAAAACAATTGCAAGTATTTGACAGGCAAATTGTGACTAGTGTTTAAACATTGTGACTCAGCCCCAGTGTTCTAGCGAGTTGGGGGGGCTGTAATATAAGGAGGCGAAGGTGAGCCATTCTTATAATGTATGCTTTTGAAGTGTTCACATTCCTGAAGATAACGTGGGAATGAGCCGTGTTTAGGAGAAAGAGTAACATCAGTGTTGAAAGCCTAAAGGGTTTGTTTTTGGCAACTGTAAATTCCTTGTGCTGGTGGTGCATTCTGTTTAAAGGAACACACTAAAATTGCCTGTATTGCATTTTAGCTGTGCCATGTTTGCAAGGGGTGAGAGACTCACTTGATAAAAAAAATAAAAAAAAGAGTGAGTGAATGGCATTTGCATTTTTGATTTTTGTGTATTGATTTGAAATTGCAGAATCAGTTTGCAATGGTTTGGGGGAAAAGACAATTTATATTTTCTAAACTGCCCCTAGAGTATGTGACTGTTCCCACGCTATGCCATGGATTAAAGTACTGTTGCTATTAAGTGATGTATGTTTTGGAAATGGTGACCTGTTGACTGCGATACATGGTGAAAAAAAAGTTGACAAATTAACAGCCCATAAGCAATACAGAGTGTGGGTTGTTCTTGCAGAAAACGTGCAGGGAGCGGCACTACACATACACTGAAATAAGTGGTTACATTCTGGCAATGGTACAACAGAATGGAAAATCTGTGTGTGATAAGATAGCACAAAGATTCAGTGGGTTGAGGGTTCTTTTTAAAGATCGCACATTGCATTGGAGTGAGTTTGTGAAGCCAAACTACAAGGTTACGAGGAAAAAGAAAAATGTATGCCTTTAAATAGGACATTGATCAGTGGCCTGTTTTTAAACAGGCTAAAAGACACTTTGCAGAATTACATGGAGTTGAATCTGATGACAAGAAAAAGTGCCTCTTTTGAAAAAAAGAGTCTTGCTATGCAGAGCTTGTGCCTTGAAGATAAATTGCACTGTCTTGGGCGAGGTGCGCGAAAAATAAAAATAAATAAACTGTTGGAGGAAAGCAGAATGCCGCGCTCCTGTTCAGTAAAATGGTGTTTACAGAAGCTGGCAGATATGGGAGCTTTTTATGAGTTGCTGGAGCAGGGCAGAAAACAGTTAATCTGGATGAACTGTCTGAAACGAGTGCCTTCCATGGAAGCCGCCCCAGTTTAAGAGTTATAGGCCTAAGAGCAAAGAGACAAGCTTGCTGCGTGCGTATGGCGCTGCCATGTGCACAGGAAAGAAACAATGCATTCCATCCCCTGTGAGAGACACGTCAGTGTGAGCAAAGACAGAGGTGGGGCTGCAAAGCCAGAATGCTGAAACTGAACAGAGGGCAATAATTGCTGTGAGTGAGGAGATGAAAAAGAGTGCAATCTACCGTGTAAATGCTGATGTACGCATGCTTTCTGACACTGGCATGCAATAACAGAACTGATCAGAAGCAAGGAATTCGCCCAGTATCAAATGGCAGGCTGGGCGCATCACGCATTTGAACATTTGGGGAAACTGTGCATCTGTGAATGGGCTGAGAAAAGACAGCTGCCCATTTCAAGAGACATTGCCGTGCAAGCTGCATCTCAGCGCCCCATGTGATGTGACCTGAAGTAAAGCGCTGTGCACTGGAGAAGAAACCTCTAGGCGCTTTGAGAAGTGAAAATACACAGCCAGCAAAATGCAAGCTACATTGCCAGGGCTGGAGTAACTGACAAAGACATTATGGCGTTCCAGATGGAAGCAAAAAACTGACAAAGGTAGCAGTTTTGCAAGAGACAACATGCAGAGTGGGGCTTTGGAGTATAACATGAACACTGCATATTAGCCATGATCCAGAAGCGTCACGGCTTAGTGCAAGAATGAATGATTTGTTGAAGCAACTAAAGGAACTGACTCAGACTATCGCTCTTAAAGGGGTGGCCCAAGAAATCAGCAGACACCCTTTGGGAAACTAATAAGTGGAAAATCAGAGGCTTTAAAGACACTGCCTGTATGGAGAACTGGAGAAAAGATAAACAAAGCTGCTTGTGCAACTGCAGGCGGTATTGGACTGAAAGACTTTACCTTTGAAAAATGGAGTGATGCCAGCAGGGCAACCTAAATCAACATCATGAAACACTGGCAGCAAGTTGGCGCCTGGCATTCGTGATCGCTTTGGTGACAAAGAAAAGCATTGATCCATTGAGAAGTGCGACCTGGGTACTTATTATATGGCTATTGTAAAATCACAGATCAGTCTGAGGTACCATTGACCAACTATGATCGCATTGCACAAATGAGTTTGTGACTAAGCAGTTACACCCCGTATGGTTGAGTGCAAATAAGCCCCCAGAAAACATGCGGAAGGGTGACAAATAATTGTGGTAGCAATGATAAAATAAAGTGTGTAGTTACCTGATGAGACTTCTGAAGGCGGGGGTGGTGTTAAGTGAAGGGGTGGACAACGCTGATATTGAAGTTTTGATGACATCCTAATGTGGATAACACTGATAGTGTACCTTTTGATGAAATCTTAACATTTCTGTTTGTATTTTGCCTAGGCAAATAACCAAGACAGTAGTGTGCCATGATTGGGGTGTAGACATGTGCAATTGCCGGGTGACACTGATCAGTCAAGCAGACGCATTCTCAGAGGAAGGGGGTCACTGCGAGATGCTAGGTCAACTTTGAACCTGTCCTGTACCGCACTCAATGCTACTAAAGTGCGTGAAGCGTGAGGACATTTGTTCTGCAACCTGCGAGAAGTGTCCAACAAAGTAATAACTTTTCCAGAACTGTCACGGTGCGGACTTGGCATATTGTTAAACATTTCATGCTGCACATTCAAATGATTCAGTCGACGGTTGTAATGACCTTGTTGATATGTTTTGCGTTTCTTGTCTAAATGACTGTGGACAATGGGTTGTGGACTGTGACATCATGCACCACAAACAGCTGTGTGAAACAGCACTTGAATGCCAACATGTTGAAACCCGATTCTTAAATGCATTTTGAGATTAATCTGTGAAAAAACGAAATGTTTGCCCTTCCCACTGAATTGCTTTAATCAGAGATGTTTTGCCTTTTCCAAAATTACTACATTGCATGTAGCCAGGAAAATGATTCATGAATTGTTGGGGCAGCAGGGTTGGGCGAGCAGGAGCATAATATATTTTGAGATAAAAGGAATGCGCACACCAAAGTTAGCTGTGCGTATGTTAAGGCCTTTGATTTGTAGTAATGCTGCCAAGAGTGTGAGCTCTAATTAGAGACGGTAGTATTTGAAACAGGATGGCTCTTTTCATGTGGTAACGTTACATATACTTATATTCCAGCTAACATTTGTGGAGGTCCATGTGCTTTGACTCGATAAGGATTAATGATGTTTCCTTTACACTCAGTGATAACTCGAGGTAAAAGGTCAACCTTTGAATCTATGGGACTATCTCCTGACTGTGATTCACATGTACATTTGTTACATTTGTTATCAGAAGCTGAGGTTTTAGCATTAACCCTTTCATTAGTAGGTGTTTGGGGTTTAGCTGCTGGAGGTTATAAATCTTTGATGAAATTAGCGTGTTTAGTGGTTAAGAGTCTTAATCATACTTCGCAAGCTTTAGAAGAGTTGCTCCTTGATAGTCAAGTTATTAGAAAAGCTACTTTGCAGAACAGAGCTGCTGTTGATTACTTATTGCTGAAACATAATTTAGAGTGTAATGCCTTTGAAGGTATGTGCTGGTGGGATTGGTTATTTTCATGGATACCTGATATTGGGGGTACACTACGTTATATTTTTGCTTGCATTTTTATTATATTGTCCATTATAATTGCTTGTTGTTGTTGCCTTCAATGTGTTCCCAATTTAGTTTTAACATTTTGTAGGTTTCAAAGACCAGTTCCAGTGCCACCTGGCTAGGGAAGATAAATATCCAAAGGGTGGAGATGTTCTGCTCAATTTATGCTTAGTTCAAAATGGCGCGGGAGCACAATGCATTCTGGGAGTGCTTGGAGCCATGTTGGATATTTACTTCACTCCGCAGTGAAAGGCTGCACACATTATGCTGAAGTGTTAGATTCACAGTGCTGAGACAAACATGTTTTTCTCAAACTTGGTATGCAGTCAAGGCCATTTATGCTGGGAAACTGTTCTCTGTGGAGCATGTTTTTAGAGCAGGGAGGCCCTGCATTCCTTGGGGGGGGGAGCTCTCGATTGACCCAGCTGGCAACCGACGGCAGTCCCTCAACTGCACAGGTGCAATTCCAGAAGGTTCGAGAATTAACTCCTTTTTTTGGAGTGCCTATATAGGCGGAAACCTGGAGGGGTCAGGTGAGACTTCAGCCAGAGAAGGACGCTCCGTCTGGCCGTCCTGTGAGCTGTGGCACTCTCGTCCTGGCTGTCCTCGGGGTCTTCCAGCTGTAAATGGGCGAGATGAAGAATGATAATACGCTCACGGTGATGTATTCTTTCTTTGAATTCTTTACTTTTTCTGTGATCTATGTCCATGTTAGTTTTATGAGTTCTTTCGATGTACTTGTAATATTTGAATAAATAGCCGTAAAGAGCTGATTATCTTCTAAAGCGTGCGTGGCTGTGAGTTATTGTGTGTCTGTTTTTGGGTTGAAGTATTTGCTCTATAATTGCATTGGTGATTTATGGTAGTTCCGTGCACTTTTCAGAGGAGAGCAATACAGACCTTCACCTTGGGGGGAGCGTCACCGCCTCGCTCCCCCTCGGCTGTCTCTGTCGGGATCGGCCAGGACTTCTCCTGAAGTTTACCCGGGTTCTCCGATTTCCTCTTCCCTGAGCCAGAGCGTTGGCTTGTGGTTGATGGCGTCGGTGAAAGTGCGCCCTGCCTGGCAGCCGAGGAGCCTGACCGTTCGGGGCTCCCGGTGCCCGCGGACTCGCGGTGCTTTGCTTTTTGTTGGCCCCCTGTCGCCAGAGCGCCCTCAAAGGTCTTACAAGCCTGCTCGGACCTCTTCTTCTCACCTACCGCTGGGCTCTTCCCTTCCAGCCAGTTGGTGAGGTGGATACGCCGATCCCTCATGGTCGACTCCGACATGTTCTTGCAAAACGCACAGTCCTTCTGCACGTGCGTTTGGTCTTCGTGAAGGCAGTAGAGGAATCTAGAATGCTCGTCCTCCTTGAAGACATTCTGTAATCTGCATCCAGGGCAACTCCTGAACAGCTTGGATCCGGGCGTTGTGCTTCCTTTGTCCTGTGCCATGTCCAGGCGTGGTAGACCTCAAAGATCTTATGGAATCCTCCAAGAAGTGGAACTCGACGAAAACTTCACCTTTGAGGGGCGTAGAAAGTTCCAAAACGGATCCCCGTTGATCGGAAGTAGAAACGGTGGAGCTTGAGGATCGATTGACCGAAAACATTTGATGAAACTCTTTAAAAGCTCGAGAGCTATAGCACGAGGACTCCCAACACTTGAATGTGCAGTAAAAATATGAGGATGGCTGCCAGAGGAGGGGCTTAGGTAGAGGGCAGTCATCGACTGGGGGCAGTATGACCCAGAGACCAGTGATTGGTTATTAGAAGAAAGTCAGTTCAGAAACGAAACTGAAACTGATTTTTTCTTTACCGAGGATTCCCAGACTGACGACGGGGAATATTCATGAGCATGTGAATCCATGCCAGACTCCATGCTGGAGAAGCAAATGAATATTTCTTCTGTGAAAGGTACAGTGAGCTAAAATGTGGTTGGAGACACTCCTGAGTGTGTACCTTCACAGACAACAGGTTATTTGGCAGTGTTCGTTCTCGGTAGAGGGGTTCAAAGACCTTTTTTTGAATTTCCCTTTTCTTAGTAGATTGCATCCCTACCTGTGCAATTTGATCAGGACTCTTTATTCAATTTTTCATTTCCGACTGGGAGTTGAAAATGCTCTTTGAAAGTGCTTCCGTCCATGTACTGCATGAGTCCACCATGTTTTCTGCGACACATTCAAGCAAATGGCCACAATGATCAACCCACCTGCCCCTGAAGGAAATCTCTGTTATCAAACACATCATGGAAAGTTTGATGGCTGGACACAATGCCTCAAGTTCTCCTTTGGCAATACATAAGACTAATTTGCAGTTGAGTTACAAGTCTTTTTAGTTGAACCTCTTAGGCAATGTTGATCCAAATAGCATGAATAGAGTGTGCTGTACCACATATGTGATTCACAGGGAGACCCGCTGCTGTTAAAGCTTAGCCAACACTATCTAAACTGCAGAAACTTTCTGAAATATCCCACCCATGCTAAACACATCAACTTTGCTTCCTCTCTAACAATCATGCACAGATTTGCTTTCTTCCTTTCTGGAGCAGCGCTCCTTAAGGTACTGCTGCTTATTTACCACCAAAAATAAAAATGACTAAAGGGAGGTCCCATAATGTCTAGGAGCTAGGGACAAACCAACAGTATAATAACAAACAGGCAACATAATAAACAGACAGACACTTCTATATAGTAATAGTTATGAATTGAATGTATGCTATATTGAATGCAGCACACTGTACCACACAGTATTCAGTTTGTAATTCAATTATGTTATTATTACACAAAGTATATTGATCTTGGCCTTGGCCCAACTAATGTGGCCACCTACTGTTAGGCAGAATCCTGTGCAGTGCCCTTAGGGACCACTACACACAATTAAGACCACAGGTGGCAATACAAGTTTTACCTTTGGTACAAGCCTGTACTACTAAGTTATAGTGGTAGCAGTAGCAGAGCAGCCAGGCTTATCTCAAGAGTATATGAGCAGTAGCAGAGATTACACAAAGGGACCACAATTACTGTGACTCGAGCAAACACTGACTCAAGGTTTCAGGTAAAACATATAAGTACATTTATTTTTAAACCATCAGTTATAAACACAACACTTCTATTAAACGTAAACACAAACCACAAATCCAATATACTACAACTAACCAATTCACTTTATACAGTATGTCTCAAGGTAAGTACCCTGTGTTTGAATGAACCAGTGTTATGAACAAAACACGATACCGCGGATACAGTTGCGATCACTTTTTGACAGTTCGGTCTACTCAATAAACGCGTATCCGTGACATGAAATGCTACCGGGGCAAAAACACACTTAGCACCTGAGATACCCAGAGGGAGTTGGAGGCAAAAATCACAGGCAATATTTAGGTTAGGCAGACAGCATCGAGAAACACTTAGAAACAGGAGTCAAAAGTCAAAGGGTCGGAGCCAGGGTTAAGTGACACCGGAGACCTGTTGCCGAAGATCACACCGTTAGACAGTACACAATTTCAACATAGCCCAAAAGTACTTGGATATTGACAGTACCTTATTTCAACGATGCAGCTGGGGCCCTGGCAGTTGTTCTTGTTCGTTTCCCGCAGACCCACGATTCCTGGAGCTTCGTTGGGAAGGAGGACGTCTGAAGGGGGTCTGCACCACACAGGGATGAAGCGACAACGAATAAAAGGTGCGCTCCTTAAAAACAGGAGAGACTCGGCAGGTGGCTATCCGGACCACTACAGCAGTGTGCAGCGATCCCGACCACGGCGGAGATCTCTGGCTGAAGAAGATGAGCTGGTTATCCCCACCAGGCTCAAGGGAAGAAGACTCCGGACTGGATCTCCTCTTAGTCGTGGGCTTCACCGGAATGGGATAGATGCAGCAGCCGTCGTTCTCTCCACTTCTCTTCGGTTCCTTGTAGTTCCAGAGGCGACTGACTTCTAGCCCAAGAGACCTGCCTTTTTGTCGCAAAAACCCCCATTCACACAGCCTGGCTGTCAATCACGCAGCAGGGGGGGTTGTCCAGCCGGGGCAACCACCTCAGCCAATCATGGCAAAGTGCGACTTGGGTTTCCTAGCATACCCTGTGCAGGGGGTGACTACACCCCTCCCTCACATTCAGCCCACCTAGACACCCAGGTGCCTTGAGGAGGGCTTCTCTGCAGAAGCCCGCCAAAAGACGGTGAACAAAGAAGGCGAACCTAGTTTGCCGTGCAAAGTAAAACACAAGAAGGACTTTAACAAAATGAAATGGCAAATAAACCCAACCGGAGCCAAAAGAAAGACTATTTGGTCAAGCGGGTTTATGTTAGAGGCTAATATAGTAGCCAAGAACAGTACCACGTTTATCTAATATAATCGCGGTAGAAAAGTTAGGGTAGATACCACTGCCACCAGCCAAGTCTAAATGTTAAGAGCGAAACAATGATCAGGGAGGTACAGACAGAAAAGGGGTACAGATTAGCCCTTTCCAGTACTCCATGTAAGATGGGGTGTACTGGGTCTGTGGTAAAAATGACAATGTAAAGTAAATGGCAACTTTACCTTTCTCTGGGGGACAGTAGTCAGCCCCAGCAAAATGGAGTCAGAGGGAAGTCTTAAAGACAACCCGGGGTTAATACACTGAGGGTACGGTGTAACCCATACAAGAACAGGGGCACCTAGAGTGGTGTGCTCCAGTGCCCAAGATCACACAATGAGTAAAAACACATAGGCCAAAACACATGTAAGAGTGGGAAAAGTATGCACACTCTTACCAGGTGGAAAACAAACTCCAGAAATCCAGCAAAGCTGCTGGGGGACTCACTAGGTGAGGGAAATTAGCCCTAGAAGGAGAATTCTCCCTAACACCTACTTGACTAAAACACCATCTACACGTGACCTCTGATCTGACACAAATTCAGATGCATATCGAACATACCCCAGTCAAACATCAGCAATTCAGGTGTCAAAAAGCACTCTTGTATCGAGTGCAGAAATATCTGTGCAATTGTTGCAGCGTATTTAATAATAACGTAGTGATACAATACATATATATCACATAGTTCTATTGACGTCAATACATAAACATATATGACAATACAATATTAAACTCCTTTCGAAGTATTCATTTTAAGAAATGTTTTAAGAACGGTTCTACGATAGACTGACTTATTAATTACTACCAAATGCACACCCCTTCCTAACCCCTATGAGAATGGTCAGGGTCTGTGCCCTACTTGACATATACATACACCCCACCATACAACTCTTAGAAATTAACATTGCAATTCTGATCTTTGACCGTACCTTTGCACTCAAACGAATGTCCATGTTGTTGGAAACACAATGCTGAAGACAGCTTCCAAAAGATCTTACAACGAGTCTCAAGACCAGCTCACACTGGTTGCATTCCTGGAGATTTTGCAACAGCACAGGGATAGGACTGGTTGCTGGCAGGAGCATGTTCCGACCTGTGTAATAAGGTAGGAACATATAAAATGCTATCTTAAGGTGGTATACAGAAATATCTAGTGAGCCAGAACATGCCATCAGCCGCAGGACTTAAAACATGATGAGTTAATGATTCCAGATCTGGGAGAGCATGGCTATTTGTTGCATTGTCTGGATGCATAGGGCTGAGGATGGCCTTAATCAACTGCATGTCAACTAAATATAACTTGCGCATAATGACCATCTTCAGCTAAAGAGACACTACATCAGATACCAACATCTACTGTGAAGGTGGTTAAAGAAAGTCATATTGAAAAAAGCACATAACCTTTCAATACCTTTAACGAAAGAACAATGCGCCAGGCTTCGGCAGTCCAATGGATGAAGGGTTTTATCTGAAACAGATAAGTAACATTTTCAGTTCAAAAAGACATTTTGAAACCCTACATATACAGAAAGTACAGCAAATTATTCATTAACTGCATCAACATTGCTGGAGTAATTGAAATGCAAAAAGTGAAGCATATTGTCCATAGTGACGAAATGCAACCCAAACAATGTAATTTTACATGTCAACACTGAGGTTGGCATTATGGAAGGAGAGACAGACAAAATATTCAAAAATGATTTTATTACAGAAAATGTCAGGATGGATAAAGGCCTAACTTGCCCTATACTGAGGTGGGATTGTACCTACCTAATGAAACTAAGGTCAGTCTGCCAAAATGTTCAACTGAACAATCTGTCTGTGTCCAAAAACCTATACTTGCTGTCACAACCAATACAAAACAATGTGTAGGGACATCAACCACAACTTAAAATAGTATTCCAAACATACAGTTCTGAGCTACATCAAGCTCTGGCTTATTCATCAGCTTTTTCTCACAAATGTCAATAAGTTTGTCACAAAGTTCAATCACTCCTCCTTGGAATGTTTAGAGGAAATACAGTTTTATAAACGTTAATGTGCCCCTTCCCCAAGTTCAAAAGGTAACACCGTTTGAGAACACCAAAACTCAGGGTTCCCTTCCCAAAGTCTGAAGATTACCAATGGTGGTTATCCTGCTTTCACCACAGCAAGCTTCCCTGTTCACGGTTAGAAAAAATTTCATTAATGTGCAATTTTGTCTCCATTTATGGACTTCCCAAACTTTTTTGCTTTTGTTTGGCTATCCTAACCTGATTTTTTTCCAGTGGAGCCCAGCCTTCAGCTGAAGTCCCCAGGGCTTTTGCTCACTTGTTATGGGGAAACGGACACGTCCTTCAGACTGTTGGTACTGGGGTCCCTTAGTCTTTGACTATGTTGCCATTTCTTGGTAACTTTTTAACAGTGCACAATATACCTTCCAGTACCATGCGCTGGGATCCCTTTTCGTTTCATGGCTCGAGACACCCTCGAAGAATTTGTTGGTGATTGATTGTACAAGTGTGCTTGGGACAAACTGGCGGCAGCAGTTACTTTTTATAGTGTTTTACTCTTTTTACTGAATCGCATCGAGTTTACCGCGTTTGGTTCAAGACTGTGGTCAGGTCTGAAAATGGCCAAGCCACAAATGTGTAGTAGTTCTGTCCCATGGCCATTTTGTCCCTTGCATTACCCAGGTCGAATAACCTGTTTTTTTCCTTATTTGGGCATGCACCCAGGAAGCGGGTTGGGACTGTCCAGTCCCAATCCACACTAATGGTGCCAGGATGTCTGAAATGCCTGAATGACAGATAACTATGCATGACTGGGATGCCTGCAAGAGAGCAGATCTTCGATTGCAAGTCCTTGATTTTGGCACAATTTTGGATATGAGAAGGGGCTCTGCATCCATTCCAGGTCGATCACCTGAGTTCTCACTGAGCTACAGAAGGAGCTACGTCTCCTGCACGATGTAACAGACTTGTGAAACCGCTGGAAACTCTTTGGAAGGTTTTGGCACCTTTCGCCCTTTGCTGTCTCAGACCTCTGCTTTCTACTTCGATCAAGAAGGCCTGCAAAGGCGCTTAGCCCCTTCAGAGTAGTGGGAACATTTGCTCTCGGCGACCCCTGCTTACCCACAAAACGATTCCCTTCGGAAGTGTTCCTGGGCCATCCAGTGATCTGTCCAGCTCTACTTCAGGGTATCCCGAAGAACTGCTGCTGTCTCGAGTGCAAACCCGAGACTTGGGATATCGCTTGCTTGTGGTCCTGTGCATTCTCCCGCAAAATTTCGCAGGGCTAGCTCCTCTGGGTCCTGAAATAGGAGAGTTAATAACTCTGACCGCACCTGGGATTCCTGCGTCACTACCTGGTGGTGACGGTCGCTGTAGACCTCTTGCTGTTCTGCTCTCCTGTGCCCTGAAGACTGTGGCACCAGAATTTTCTTCATAACTCCTTAGGAAGCTGAGAAAAGGCAACTGTCCCGGCACGGACGATCGTTCTTCTCCAAAGCCGCACAGAGCCAAAGTACTGCTAAACTGCAGCACTCGAACCTACTAACGACCTCGACTAAACTGGCAAAGTTTGGTCAGGACTGTGCTGAGGGTCGTTGAGTACTTGCATCACTTACTGGTGGCACCCAGTCAAAACAGATCACTTTTACGCACAAGTATCCCTTTAAAGGTATTCGTTCTTGGCTGGGTTAACCTGCTCTCCTTAGCTATTCTGGCCTTTTGAACACTGCTTTGCCGACCAGAGCTGTGCCTACTCGAATCTTGGGAACCAATTAATCACCTCAAGCCCCTTCCTGACTTGCTACAGCCTTCCCAAGAAGACACGCTTTTTGCTTCACCTGCGCGATCATTCGTTTTTATGCACAACTGTACTGGTGACCACAATGCTTCCCTCTTCTATTGGCTGAACTCAAAAGTTAGGGAATGACCGTTAGGAAAGATCTTCATTTATGTGCAATTTTCCCTCCATTTATGGATCCCCTAAACTGTTTACTTTTGTGTGGCTATCCTAACCTGACTTTTTCCAGTGGATCCCAGCCTTAAGCTGAACTACACAGGGCTTTTGCTCACTTGTTATGGGGAAACTGACACGTCCTTCAGACTGTCATTACTGGGAAACTGTTTCCCTTATTCTTTTCATTCCATTTTATTTATACCGCGTTCCACTGACCATGAGGCTTAAGGGCACCAACATACAAAACATTTACAGAAAGCAGGTAGCCCACAAACAGAGCACAAAACTTTAATACATAAACGCAAACAGCCTCCAAAGCAGAGATAAAAAACAGAATATGTTATACAACAACGTCCATGAGAAATAAACAGCTCAGTCTTTGACTATGTTGCCATTTGTTGATAACTTTTGAACAGTGCTCAATGTACCTTCTAGTACCGTGCGCTGTGGTCCCTTTTTGGTTTATGGCCCTAGAAACACTCAAATGATTTTTTGGTGATTGTACGAGTTTGACTGGGACGAGCTGGTGGCAGCAATTAATGTTATGTTTATAATGTTTTACTTCTTTTATCGAGTTAAACTGCGTTTACCGCGTTTGGCTGAAGACTGGCCAGGTCCGAAAATGGCCAAACCACAAGGTCATTTGTTCTGTCTCATGGCCTTCACCTGTGTTTTCCTTATTTGGGCATGCAGCCTCCCGTGAAAACCGATCTCTTTAGTGGGCTTCTGCATGTCACGTATATGTGCCCAGGAAGAGGGCTGGAACAGTCTAGTTGCAATGCACACTGCTGGTGAAAGGAAGTCTTGAGTGCCTGAATGACAAACCAACATGGGCTGGGATTGGTCCACGTCTGGGATTACAAGAGAGCAGATCTTCAATTGGAAGTCCTCTATTTTGACGCAAGGCTAATCTTGGATAAGAGAAGGGTCTCTGCAGCCATACCAGGTCGATCACCTATGTTCTCAACGAACTACAGAAGGACCCAAGTCTCCTACATGAAGAAACAGACTCGTAATACCGCCAGAGACGCTTTGGAAGGTTTTGGCACCCTTTGCCCTCTGCTGTCCTGTCGGACCCTTGCTTTCTTCTTATATCAAGAAGGCTTGTCAAGGCGCTTCACCCCTTTAGAGCAGTGGGAACAGCTACTCTCTGCACCCCCTATGGAGAATTGAGAACTACTCTCGGCACCTGATGCTTACCCACCGAACCAGCCCCTCCGGAAGTGTTCCTGGGCCATCTAATGAACTGTCCAGCTCTACCTCAGGTTATCCCGCAGCTCTGCCGCCGTCTCGAGTGTAAACCCGAGACTTGGGAAATCACTTGCTCGTGCTCCCCTGCATTATCCAGCCAATTTTCGCAGCCCTAGCTCGTCTGGGACCCAAATTAGGAAAGTGTGTAACGCTGCCTGCATCCACGATTTCTGCGTCACTACCTGGGGTTGACGGTCGCTATAGTTCATCTGCTGTCCTGCTCTCCTGTGCCCTGAAGCCAGCTGCACTGTAATTTTCTTCATACCTCCTTCGGAAGCTGAGAAAAGAGACCTGTCCTGTCACAGACGATAGTTCTCCACTGCAGCCGCTGAGAGCCAGAGCGCACCGAAACTGCAGGACTGGAAAATACTAGCAACCGCGACTAAACTAGCCAAGTTAGGTCCGGACTGTGCCGAGGGTCAGTGAGTAATTACATAACTTACAGGTGGCCACCTGGCACAGCCAATAGTTTTTTTACGCAGGAGTATCCCTTAAAGGTACTCAAACTTGGCTGGGTTAGCCTGCGCTCCCTAGCTATTCTCATTACTTGAATACTGCTTTGCCGCCAAAGGCAGGGACTACTCAAATAGTGGGAACTTATTCTTCATTGCCTCAAGCCCCTTCCTGACTTGCTACATCCCACACAATACCACCCGCTCTTGTTCATCTGCGCGATTGTGCGTTTTTACGCAAAACTATACTGTTGAGCGCAAGGCTCCACTCTTTTTAGGGTTGGACTAGAAAGTTAGGGAATGAACTCTGAATGACTACCCATTGCCATTTGTGCACTAAACTTAACCCTCTCTTTGCAGGTTGTGGTTGTAGCCCATAAATTAATAGTTACTCACCATAGTGACTAACATACTCCTAAGTCCATAGTCCCTTTGCCTCCATACTGCATGGGCGTCCCTGGCTCGAGACGGGAGACCAAACCTTTTTCACCAGAAAAAACACCTTCCCCTTTAAATTTAGAGGTGCACGGAGCACACACCTCTGCTCCCATTGGCGTGTCGACAATATTAACTTTGCCTAATGACACCAGTATTAAAAGGGGGGAGATGGTGGGACATAAGGAGGAAAGGGGACTATGGACTAGGAGTATGTTAGTCACTACGGTGAGTAACTTTTAATTACTCCTACATCCCATCCCCTTTCCGCCATACTGCATGGGCAATTACAACTGAATGTAGCCCCAGAGTGGAGAGGTGACCCTCCTTAAGAGGACAAGTTCCTTAGAACCACCGGTCCGAAAGCTGCGTCTGACTTCGAGACGGCGTCCAAACAGTAGTGCTTGCAGAAAGTCGAAGGGGTGGCCCGGGTGGCCGCCCTGCTTATGCCCTGCCGATGCCCTGCCATGGGACCGGTCTCTGGAATGCGACAGCCATGGCCTTGGCTCTGACAGCGTAGGTATGCTTGTTAGCTGGAAGTGGTTTGTGCTGCCCCTCCACCTTGCTATGGAGGCCTTGAATGCCTGATACCTGGGACTTGACCCCCCCGAAGGTGACAACTAGAACGTCCAACTTTCAGAAGCTCTTGGTCCTGTCCAGATAGAATTTCAGAGCGCGTCTGACATAAAGGAAGCGCAAGACCCTTTGAACGTTGTCCTTAGGCTCAGCAAAAAAACATAGGTAACACAATCTCCTCATTTAGATGTAAAGAGGAGACAACTTTAGGTAGGAACGCAGGGTGCGTTCTCAGGACCACCTTATCTTTGTGAAAAGTAGAATAGGGTTCTGAAGCCACCAGTGCCTGGATCTCGCTGACTCTACGAGCAGAGGTGAGACCCACAAACAGAGCTGTTTCAATGGTGACCAGTCTGATGTCCTCGTACACCATTGGTTCAAAAGGTTTGTGCGCCAGGGTGCCCATCATTACATTGAGATCCCACACAGGGTGTGGTTTCTGGATGGGTGGGTTAAACCTGGTGAGACCCGCCTTATGTTGTTTAACCACCGGGTTCAAAGAGGAGAAGACCTCCTTCTCCGAATTCATGTAGGCCCTATGGCTGCCAAGTAGGTGCGGCATGTGCCCAGTTGCACTTCTGAGTGAGCGAGGTGTGCAGAGAAGGAGAGCGCATCGTCCAATGTGCAAGTAAGGGGGTCGATCTCCTTAGAGTTCGCCCAGTGACAGAACCTAGTCCGTTTACTCTTGTACTGGCTTCTAGTAGACTTGCTCCTAGCACCCCGAATGATGCCTAGGTCAGGAACCACACTGCGAGGGCTTATTTCTGTGAAGCGGGTGGATGACCCTGCCCCCCCTGCTGCGAGAGAAGGTGAGCTGGGCCCCGCAGCAGGTGAATGGGTGGCCTGTCCGAGAGGCTGAGGATCTTCGAGAACCATTGTCTCGCCGGCCACCACTGAGCTATCAGAATGATGCAGTGGCTACATGATTCTCTAATCTTGCAGATCACCCTGTGCACCAGGGGTGTGTGAAGGAATGCATACGCTGTCATGCCATTCCATTGTATCTGGAATGCATCGGCAAGGGAGCCGGGGCCCTGCCAGGACGCAAACTGGTGGCATTTCTTAATGGCCCAGGAGGCAAAGATATCCACCTGAGGATGCCTCCATCTGCTGAAGATCCCGAGCAGGACCTGATCGTTCAAACTGCCACTCGAAATTGTTAGCTCCCAGTCTGTTGAGCCTGTCCGCTTCCAGGTTGGACTCCCCCGGGAGGTGGATGGCAGTCAGGTAGATGTTCTGCAGAGCCCATTACCACATGCTGACCGCTAGGCTGCACAGCGGAGGGGACCTGGTACCACCCTGCTTGTTGACATAGTACATGCTGGTGGAGTTGTCCGTCTGGATGAGGACAACCTTGCCCCCCAATGAGCTGTAGGAAAGCTTTGAGAGCTAGCCAGATAGCTTTCAGCTCCAGCCAGTTGATATGACACTGCTGCTCCTGAAGGGTCCAAACTTCATGGACACTGGTTGTCCAGCATGGTGCCCCCAGCCTTCCAGGGAGGAATCTGTGGTGATGGTGACCTGCAGGGCCGCCTGGCAGAAGGGTTTGCCCATCTGCAGGTTGCAGTCCCTGGACCAGCAAATGAAGTCCAGGTGGAGAGAAGGAGGAATGCTGACAAACTCCACTTGGGAGCCTGCTCCTGATTCCATGAGGCTGTGAAGTGCAGCGGTAATCTCCTCATCTTGAGTCTCGTGTGGGGTACGGCCAGTAGGTCCGCTGCCATGATACCTAATAAATGTTGGTACCACGAGGCTGAGGTCACCTCTCGACTAAGGAAGTGAGTCATGGCCCTCTTGATGGCCAGGATCTTGGAGTGTGTTTCCCATATGAGGCCCAGAAAGGTCAGGCTCTGAGTAGACTGCAGCTAAGACTTCTTGAGGTTAATCGAAAATCCCAGCTCGTGGAGTGCGAGCATAAGGGCGAAGGAAGTGTGAACCGCCTCTGGAGATCTCGCCCTGACAAGCCAGTTGTCCAGGCACAGATGGACGTGATGGCCCTGGGCCCTGAGGAAGGGTGCCACTGTATTCATCAGTGTGGTAAATAACCTGGGGGCTGAGTTGAGGCCGAAGGGTAGAACCCTGTATTGGAATTGGCAGCCCATGATCCTGAACCGCAGAATGGAGCGATGAGGCTGTCAAACCAGGACGTGTAGATAAGCGTCTTTCCGATCCAGGGAGCACATCCAGTCTCCCCTGTGCAGTGTCTCCGCAATGATATGATAATGATATGATATGGCATTTATAACGCGCCTATACACAAGTGTTTCAAGGCGCGACAAGTCAAGGGAGGGGAACAAAGGGAGGAGGTACAACGATCCTACTAGGCCAGGTGTCATTCAGATCGCGCAAGTGCATGGGAAGGGGGCAGGGACAAGTGCCGTACATGGGAAAAGATGATAACAGGTAGTAACGACCAACAAGTGGCAAGTGCCAAAGTAAGTGCATACATCAGGTATCAAGGTCTGGTAGGGGACGGTAGGGATACAGAAACAGTCCCCAAGTGCAGGGGTTGCCAGGTGGGCAGTGCAGGTGTGTGACGCTGGCAGTGGAGAGACCTGGGCCCGAGTTCAAAGGGTGTCCAGGTAGTCAGTTCCTGTTACAGCCAGGGGGTCAGCAGAGGAGAAAAGGAGGAAAGGCGGAAGCAAAGAGAAAGGTTTTGAGGTGCTTCCGGAACCAGAGATGGTTCTCCTCAAGTTTAAGGGAGGCAGGGAGGCTGTTCCAGAGGGAGGCACCAGTCGAAGAAAGATCTACCACCAACTCATTGCTAGGAGAAGCGACTGAGCCTGAGGGAGTTGGAGGCGGATGAGTGAAGAGCTCGAGAAGGAAGATATTTAGGAAGAGAGGGTTGAAGGAATTCGGGCCCCAGAAGGCCTTGTGGATGATGCAGAGGGTTTTTAACTTAATCCTCGCAGCCACTGGGAGCCAGTGCAGAGATTTCAGTCCGGGAGAGATACGATCCCTGGGCTTGAGGCCAAGGACAAGTCTTGCAGTCCTGTTCTGGATAAGTTGCAGAGGGTGGAGAGTAGAAGCAGGCAGATTTAGAAAGAGGCTGCTGCAATAGTCAAGCCTAGAGAGAACCAGAGCTCTGGAGACAGTGAGCTTCTACGGGAAGGAGGGGAAAGGAAGAATACCTCAGAGGAGGTGCAGTTGGGAGTGTGACTTCTTAGAGACATCAGAGATGTGAGCAGAGAAGGAGAGTGTGGAATCAAAGATGACCCTGAGGTTTTTAGCCTTGCAGGTGGGAGTAGGAAGAGAGAGCTGCAGGGAAGGAGGGAGCGGGTGTGCCAATGAGGAGAATCTCAGTCTTACTGGCATTAAGGCAGAGGTCAATGGCGGCACACCATTCCTGGATAGCAGGCAGGCAGTCGTAGATGATGAAAGTAGAGGAGGAGGCCGAGGGTTTCCTGAGAATGAGCTGGGTGTCATCCGCATAGCATTGGGGCAGAGAGCAGCGATGCGGTGGGCAAGGAGTGCCAGGTATTGGTTGAACAGCCGGGGAGAGAGGTTAGACCCCTGGGGGACACCACAGGTAGAGAAAAAGATGGCAGAGAGGAAGGACCTAAGTTGGACCTGGGAGGGTTGGTCAGAGAGGAAAGAGGTCAGCCACACCAGAGCCTGACTGTTAGGCAGAATCCCGTGCAGTGCCCTTAGGGACCACTACACACAATTAAGACTACAGGTGGCAATACAAGTTTTAACTTTGGTACAAGCCTGTACTACTATGTCAGAGTGGTAGCAGTGGCGGAGCAGCCAGGCTTATCTCAAGAGTATATGAGCAGTAGCAGAGATTACACAAAGGGACCACAATTACTGTGACTCAACCAAACACTGACTCAAGGTTTCAGGTAGAAAAATATAAGTACATTTATTTTTAAACCATTCGTTATAAACACAACACTTCTATTAAACGTAAACACAAACCACACGTCAAATATACTAGAACTAACCAATTCACTTTGTACAGTATGTCTCAAGGTAAGTACCCTGTGTTCGAATGAACCGGTGTTATGAACAAAACACGTTACCGTGAATACGATTGTGTCACTTTTTAAACACGTATCCGTGACATGAAATGCTACCGGTGCAAAATCACACCAAGCACCCGAGATACCAAGAGGGAGTTGGAGGCAAAAATCACAGGCAATATTTTGGTTAGGCAGACAGAATCGAGAAACACTGTCACGATGCCTACCCCCGGGGACCCAGACCAAGTGCAGCAACCCCGGAAGCAGGCATCAAGTCATCCCAAGCAAGCCCAACAACCCCTGCTAGGGGCTATTTGGGTCCAGTCCTGGCGCCTATTGCGCCAGGCTCATATGGAGAGTCAGTCCATAGAGTAAAACTTACCTGATGCAGACCATGCTGCAAACTTACCTGATGCAGACCACGCTGCAAGAGCTCCAAGCCAAAAGAGGGACTACTTTATTTAGGGACTATTTTTTTACTCGGGCGGGGCTGGGGAGGAATACTTACCTGAGACTACTTTGGAGGCTATTTAAACGACACCCAAAGAGCAGCACACGCTTCGCGTTATTCTGCATCCAGCAGCGTAACGCTCACCGTGCCTGCAAGTCTGCATCCAGCCTTCTGCCACGCCCGCCTCGAGTTTGGAGCTCCTAGAAAAAGGGAGAAAGAAGGAGAAAAGGTTAGAACAAGAGCAATACCTTTGATCCTAACCTGAATTCCCGATCCATCGTGCCTTCGAGCTGGAAGAAAGAAGTTATTTTATGCACGTCGCCTCGCCTGCTGCAGCACCGTGCTGAACTCACCGGCCTTCGCAGCATCTTCACATTCCACCGCATCCTCCTGCATGCTCCCGCCGCACTCCGGCACCTAAGGAGAAGATAAGAACAGCAAGGTGAGCCAAGGGAATACACAGAGGAATATTAGTACCCCTCCTCGTAGACTTACCTGATTTTACCACCGGGGGTACTACTCCTCTTCACGGGTCGGCGCAGCTTCCCTCCATCTTCGCCGAACCCCGGCCCCTAAGGGGAAACAAAAGGACAGCAAGGTGAAACAAAGGGACTAACAAGGGGAACCCTCCTCACCACAATAGACTTACCTGATTTTACCGCCGGAGGTATTATTCCCCGAGACTTCATACTTTCTCTCAGCGCCTGAATAAGGGAGAAAGCAACAGGTTACATATTGACATTATTTTATCGAACTGTGTTGGAAAATACAAATCTGTACCAGAATACTACCGGTTGCCACGAGGAACTCTTCCTTAGGGTCAAGCTGCAACCTGCAAGGAATCGGACAAGAGTGAAAGTCAGGCATTGAACTCTTACGAACTTTAAATTTACGGCGACTTGTCGGAAATCTCGGAGTCAATATTGTTCTGGAACTCACCAATTCCTTCGAGCCAGTGAAGCAACTGGTTATCAAAGCGCCCCTGCGCTCAATGCAAGATGGAGAGCTCATCTTTTCAAACCATCAGGTGAGACTATAAGAGGGGACATCAAAGGTGATCTGTGGGGAGAAAAGCGGGGGCGGGGGGATTTACGCTCAACTCCACAGATGTTTAATTCCCTTTCTCCATTTGCAGAAGAATATTCCTACGGACTAAGCAAACAAAGCTAGGTGGGCCAGTCCAGTCCGTCATCTCGGCCCAACGCGTCACATTGGTGGAGACCGCAGCTGTCCAGTTCCGATCAACGTCTCTGTGGGAGCCAAGTGAGCGTAACAGAACGCGAAGCCTACCCACAAATTCCCACCCGGGCGTTACGGATACCTCAGAGACAAATTGGCCCAATTACAAGGGGAACTGAGGGCTGAAGTGCATTCCGCCCGTCAAGAAACCAATGCTCTTAGGAGAGAACTGATTTTGTCAAAGGAGCGAACTGATGACCTTGCTAGGCAACTATTGCAAAGCCAGGCTGGACAAGCACCCCTACCTGGTTCCGGGGGAAATCCAGCTCCTGTGTTATCGAGTAACCCTGTGCAAATAAACCTACCAGGAAATATTCCATTAGCTCCACCCGAACGCTTTGCCGAAGATCCCAAAAGGTTCGCCGTGTTTATGAACCAATGCCGCTTGCACTTTTTATGCAGACCTGGAGCCTTCCCAAACGATCAAGCCATGGTAGCCTTCATATTGTCATATCTCAGCGGCAGTGCAGCTGATTGGTCAATTCCACTAGTCACTCAGGGTGACCCAATTCTTCGGGATTTTCAGGGCTTTCAAACGAGCATGGAAAGTCTTATTTGCCCCGCAATCCCAAGGACAGGCCCTGGATAACAAACTTTTGTCCCTACGACAGGGTAACCAGGACCTTATATCCTACATCGCAACCTTCAATAGGTTGATAGTGGAACCGGATGGCCTGAGGTAAAACAAATCACGTTATTTCATCGAGGGCTTAGAGGAGAACTCAAGGATGTCTTGGCTCAAGCCGTGAACCCACCTCAAGACTGTGCCGAATATATAGACTTAGTGGTCCAGTTAGAATACAGACTTCAGAACAGAAAGGCTGATCGAGCCAAGTTTGAGAATCGGGTGTTGGTCAAAACCCACGCTAACCCCAAAGGAGCAGATGCTTCAGAACCCATGAAAATCGGAGGGGTAAAAGGACCCTTAACCCAGAAGGAAAGCGAAAGGAGACGGCAAATGCAATTGTGTCTATATTGTGGAACTTCTGGGCATTTTCTACGGGATTGCCCTGTAAAACCACCCAAGAAGGTGGTAGGAGCTGCTGATAAAAGCATACATTGATAGCGGGGCCACAGGAAACTATGTGGACTACGAATTGGCTACCAGGATGAATCTACCTCTCTGCCGAAAAACCACCTCAGATGTCATCACCACAGTCAATGGAACTGAAATTGCCTCTGGGCCTGTAACTCATTCCACCGCAGAGATGGCACTATTGGGTCAGGATGGGCATCGAGAGACTATTGTGTTTGATCTAATCAAAGACCCACAGTTCCAAATAATACTGGGGATACCTTGGTTGGAAACACATAATCGTTGTATTGATTGGCGAGAGAAGAGAATAACCTTCCCGGATTGTGCACAAACCTGTTACCCAAAGAAAAGTCAGAACGCATGCCTGGCCACAGTAACCACAGCAGTCATGCAACTACATCCAGAATGCCAAGAATTCCAGGATGTCTTCCAAAAAGAACAGGCAAACACCTTACCTCCCCACAGATCGTACGATTGTCAAATCAATCTCATACCCGGTGCACAACCCCCTTGTAGCATGATCTATGCATTTACGGAACCTGAGAACCTTCACCTACGACAATACTTAGACCAGTACCTTGCCAATGGCTTTATTCGCCCATCCAAGTCCCCTGCATCTTCAGCTTTGTTCTTCGTGCCAAAAAGGAAGGTGACCTCAGAACGTGCATAGACTAGGGCACATTGAACCAGATAACTGTTAAGAACCAATACCCATTGCCTCTGATCTCTGAACTACTAGACCAAGTGAAGGATGCTTGTATATACACTTAATTAGATCTCCGGGGGGCATACCATCTGGTACGTGTAAAAGAAGGCGACGAATGGAAGACTGCTTTCCGCACTAAGTATGGGTTATTCGAATACCAGGTGATGTCTTTCGGGTTGTGCAATGCACGAGCAGCCTTCCAATACTTCATGAACGATGTCCTTCGTGAACTCATTGACGTTTGTGTTGTCGTATATATCGATGATATTCTAGTATACTCCTCTTCAGAATCGGACCATGTGAAGCACGTCAGAGCAGTCCTTGAGAAATTGCGCCAGCACAAACTATATGCAAAACTGGAAAAATGTGTTTTTCATGCCACAGAAGTTGAATTCCTTGGGTTTATCCTGACCCCAAAGGGAGTCCGAATGGACTCACGAAAGGTGGACGCAATCCTTAAGTGGCCATCACCAAGTTCAGTTAAAGGAGTACAAAGCATGCTCGGCTTTGCCAATTTCTACCACAGATTCATCCCGGATTTTTCACATGTTGTACATCCCATCTCTTGCAAATAAACGCTTAATGTGGACTGAAGAAGCTGAAACTGCCTTCCAAGAGCTGAAAGCGAAATTCACGTCTGCACCTGTATTAAAGCACCCGCGCCCTGAACTTCCATACATAGTGGAAACTGATGCTTCCAGTCTAGCCATGGGAGCTGTCCTGTCTCAAAAGGACCCTGAAACTGGCCAGCTTCATCCAGTAGCAATTTGGTCCAGAAAGTTCTCGGCACCCGAGTTAAACTATGCGGTTACCGACAAGGAGTTATTAGCCATTAAATCCGCCTTCAAGGCTTGGCGGCACTATCTTCTCGGTGCCAGGCATACCATTACTGTGATCACCGATCACCGGAACTTAGAGTATTTAAAGACAGCCAAGGCCCAATCGTCACGTCAACTCCGATGGGCATTGTTCTTTGCCGAGTTCGATTTCGTGATAACCTATCGACCAGGTTGTAAGAATGGTAAGGCAGACGCCTTGTCCCGCATAGGGATGGGAGAGGCATAAGTGAACCCAGAACCAGTACCTATAATTTCCGAACAAAGGATTCTTGGCATGACTACTCTACATACACTTGAGGACATTCAGGTAAAGATCCAGCAACTCTTTGATCCTACAACCCTGCAGGACTGGGTAAAGAAAGGCCCGGACTACTCTGTCACCAATGATCTGCCTTATTACCAAGAGCGGCTATTTCTGCCACACAAGGAACTACAAGAACTAGTCATTTCCCGTCATCATGATACCCTAATGGAGGGGCAACCAGGTATTGCAAAAAACAAAGCTAAAACTAAAAGACAATTCTGGTGGCCCTCATGGCGAAAGGATATTAAATCATTTGTGATGTCTTGTGGCATTTCCGCCCAGAACAAAAGTCAAAAGAAAAAACCAGCTGGACTCTTACAACCTTTAGACATTCCGCCTACACCATGGCACACCTTATCGTTAGACTTTATTACTGATCTACCCCCATGCAATGGATTTAACACCATTCTAGTTATTGTGGATATTTTTTCCAAGATGGCCCACTTTATTCCTTTGAAGGGATTACCTTCAGCTTCAATCCTGGCCAAGGAGTTCCTCGAAAACATTGTTCGCATACACGGATTTCCGTCCGTATTGGTCTCTGACCGGGGCAGTCAATTCATTATACATTTTTGGAAAAAATGCTGTCAATTAGTGCAGATCGATGTGAGGTAATCGACCAGTCACCACCCCCAGACCGATGGTGATACGGATAGGACCAACCAGACTCTCGAACAATACCTGCGTTGTATGTTACATCAGACAGAGTAATTGGAAAGACATTCTTTGGATCGCCGAATATGCATACAATAATTCAGTACACTCTGGAACTGGACAAAGCCCCTTTTATACCTTATATGGGCACCATCCTAGAACCTCAGACCTTGACTCACCCCAACACTTAGAAATGCCCACAGTGGACCATCTGCACGCTACGATGACACAAGCCTTTAAGGAAGCAACTACACATTTAAAACAGGCGAAAGAAAAATACAAGAAAGATGGTGATCGGCATAAAGGTGATGCTCCACAATACCAGATAGGGGACCAAGTATGGGTAGCCACAAAACATACACCTCTAAAGGGAACACAAACCTTTAACCCCAGATATTTGGGACCTTACTCTATTAAGGCCTTTATCAACCCGGTGGCTGTCAAGTTGGACTTATCTGCTAATATGCGAATTCGCCCCGTCTTTCATGTGTCACTTTTGAAGCCAGTGCAACCAGGGACAAGACTAACCAAGCCACCAGACCCCATCCTTGTAGATGGAGAACCCGAATTTGAAGTTAAGAACATCCTGGACTCCAAGCTGATAAAGTCAAAACTTTTTTATTTAATCGACTGGAAAGGTTACAGACCACAGGAAAGGTCATGGGAACCTAGTGACCATGTTCATGCACCCCGATTGGTGAAAGAATTCCTACCGAAATTTCCCAGACAAACCGAAACCTCAGGGAAGAACGACTTTAGGAGAGGCCTTGGGGGGAGTGCTGTCACGATGCCTACCCCCGGGGACCCATACCAAGTCCAGCAACCCCGGAAGCAGGCATCAACCTAGGGGCTATTTGGGTCCAGTCCTGGCGCCTATGGCGCCAGGCTCATATGGAGAGTCAGTCCTGGCGCCATAGGCGCCAGGCTCATAGATTAAAACTTACCTGATGCATACCATGCTGCAAACTTACCTGATGCAGACCATGCTGCAAGAGCTCCAAACCAAAAGAGGCTTGGAAGGGACTACTTTACTTAGGGACTATTTTTTTACTCGGGCGGGGCTGGGGAGGAATACTTATCTGGGACTACTTTGGGGGCTATTAAACCACGCCCGAAGAGCAGCACACGCTTCGCGTTATTCTGCATCCAGCAGCGTAACGCTCACCGTGCCTGCAAGTCTGCATCCAGCCTTCTGCCATGCCCGCCTCGAGTTTGGAGCTCCTAGAAAAAGGGAGAAAGAAGGAGAAAAGGTTAGAACAAGAGCAATACCTTTGATCCTTACCCGAATTCCCGATCCATCGTACCTTCGAGCTGGAAGAAAGAAGTTATTTTATGCGCGTCGCCTCGCCTGCTGCAGCGCCGCGCTGAACTTAGTCAAAGTCAAAGGGCCGGAGCCAGGGTCAAGTGACACCGGGGGCCTGTTGCCAAAGATCACACAGTCAGATAGTTCACGATTCAATGTAGCCAAGAGTACTTCGATATTGTCAATGTTTGGAAGCAAAAGTTATAAGAAGGAAGGATGACAATGGTAAGCCTTGGAAATGAAGAAAAGGGGTTCACCCAGTTTCCTCAAGCAGAACACAGTACCTTATTCCAATGGTGCAGCTGGTGCCCTGGCAGTTGTTCCTGTTGGTTTCCTGCAGACCCACGATTCCTGGAGCTTCGTTGTGAAGGAGGACGCCTAAAGGGGGTCTGCACCACACAGCGATGAAGCCGGCAGCAGCAACAACGAATAAAAGGTGCACTCCTTAAAAACAGGAGAGGCTCTTCAATGTCTATCCGGACCACTACATGTGTGTACAGCGATTTCAATCAAGGAAGAGGATCCTCTGGCTGTGGAAGATGAGCTGGTTATCCCCACCAGGCTCAAGGGAAGAAGACTCCGTCGTTGAAGGGTAGATAGCTCAGGACTGCAGCAGGGCTTCACCGGGACGGGATAGTTGCAGCAGCCGTCGTTCTCTCCACTTCTCTTCGGTTCCTTGTAGTTCCAGTGGCGACTCTCTGACTTCTAGCCCAAGAGACCTGCCTTTAATGTGCAAAACCCCCATTCACACAGCCTGGCTGTCAATCACCCAGCAGGGGAGTTGTCCAGCCGGGACAACCACCTCAGCCAATCATGGCAAAGTGCGACTTCGGTTTCCTAGGATACCTTGTGCAGGGGGTGACTACACCCCTCCCTCACATTCAGCCCACCTAGACACCCAGGCGCCTGGTGGAGGGCTTCTGAGCAGAAGCCCGCCAAAAGACTCTGAACAAGAAGGCGAACCTAGTATGCCGCGCAAAGTAAAACACAAGAAGGACTTTAACAAAAAGAAATGGCGAATAAAACCAACCGGAGCCAAAAGAAAGATGATTTGGTCCAGCAGGTTTATGTTCGAGGCTTATATAATAGCTAAGAACAATACCACGTTTATCTAATATAATCACGGTAGGAAAGTTAAGGTAGATACCACTGCCACCTGTCAAGTGTAAATGTTAAAAGAGCGAAACAATGCTCTACGAGGTACAGATAAAAAGGATACGAATTAACCCTTTCCAGTACGCCAAGGAAGATGGGGTGTACTGGATCTGTGGTAGATTGACTAAGTAAAGTTAATGGCAACTTTACCCTTTTCTGGGGGACTGTAGTCAGCCTCAGAAATGGAGTCGGGGGAAGTCTCAAAGACAACCCTGTGCCACGGCACTGAAGGTGCTTGTGACACACAGAAAGAAGGGGGCTACTGAAGTGGTGTACTTCAGAGTCCACAATCATAAAAACAGAGAAATACACATGGCAAAACATAGGTAAGAGTGGGTGAAAAGCTCACACTCTTACCAAGTGGAAAAAATATACTCCAGAAGTCCAGCAAAGCTGCAGGGGGACTCGCTAGGTGAGGGAAATTAGCCACAAATGAAAAATCTCCCTAACACTAACCAGTGATACCCAGGTTATCACAGAGATGGTTCAAAAGGATGGCATGGTTGACGGTGTCAAAGGCAGAAAAGTGATCAAGCAGGATGAGGACGCACAGGGTGTTAAGACTCAAGGTTGGAGAGCAGGTCTTCACGGATGTTCAGGAGAGCAGTTTCTGTGCTTCTGGCAGCTCTGAAGCCAGACTGATGGTCATGAAGACAACCAACAGATTCAGTGTGGAGATTAAGCTGGGAGATGGCCAGCTTTTCCAGGAGCTTGCCCAGGAAGGGAGTGATAGAGATAGGGCGATAGTTAGCCGGGCAGGAGAGGTCAGCAGAGGGTTTCTTAAGAAGAGGGTGCACAAGGGAGTGCTTCAGTGGGAATGGGAAGATTCCGGTGGCGAAGGAGTGGTTGCAGAAATCGGCCAGGGCAGGAGCCAAGGAGTCGATGTGGTCTTTGATGGTTTTGGAGGAACAGGGGTGAATCTGTTTCGACGAGACTTTCATAGATCAGACTTGTCTAGAAACTTTGTCTGCGGAGTACAGGGGAAAGGCAGAGAAGGAGGGTGGGGAGGTGGCTGCAGAAGGGCCAGAGGAAGAGTAGGGAGTAGGGGGGTGGGGATAGGAGGAGAGTGAGGACTGTTAGGGAGAATTCTCTTATAAGGCTAATTTCCCAAACCTAGTGTGTCCCCCAGCAGCTTTGCTGGATTTTTGGGGTTTGGTTTTTTCTCCTGCTAAGAGTGAGACTCTTTTTCCTCCCACTCTTAGGCATGATTTGAGGTATGTCTTTGACTCTGTGTGCTTATGGGCTATGGGGTCTTTTACTCCATAGGGTATCATCTGTTTTTTATGTGTGTTACACAGCACCCTAAGTGCAGTTACACAGGGCTGTCATAGTGACCCCCAAACATAGACCCCATACCCTGGGACTGACTACTGTCTCCCAGGGCATTTAAAGTCACCATTGACTTTACTAGTCCAAAATTGTGAACAGAACCAGTACAAGCCATCATAGTGTGGAAGTACTGGTAGGGGGTAATTAGATTACCCCTGGGTCTGTTTTCAAGGGGACGCTGTGCAGTCCACCCTTGTCGAGTTTCTGGCTGGTGGCAGTGGTTACCACGCAAAATATTCCACCGGAATATTTCCTATGGGATTTTCCCATTGATTTTAAATGCACCACTTTTTGGTGCAATGTTAAAGATACCGCCGGTTTATTTATTTAATATTAAATCACCGGGTGGGTCTTTTTGCCAGAACTCTTTTCTAAAATGGCGTTCGTGTCCGTGTCTGTAACTCTAACCAAGGTCGAGCCCTTTGTTCCACTATTTTGGCGGGCTTCTCCACAGAAGCCCTCCAAATGGTGCCACTCTGTCTGGGTTCCACAGGATGTGTGGGGAGGGGAATTGGCACCCTGGACTGCGCTGCCTTAGCAAACCAAGTCGCACTCTATTCTGATTGGCCCAGTGGTGAGCCGCCCGGCTCACCACTTAGCATGTGTGAGTGACAGCTAGGCTGTTGAATGGGGTTTTTTTTGCATAAAAGCATGGCCTTTGGGACTGGAACTTCAGAAGTCACCACAGGACCTAAGAATCCGAAGAGGGAAGAAGCTGAGCCATCTGCAACGACGACACCAGTGGAGCCCTGCTCCAACAAACTCACCACTTTCCCAACAACAAGAGAAGATCTTCTACTGGACGAGTCTTCTTCCTTTGAGCTGGTGGGATCAACCAGTTTGCCCCTTTCGCCTTCCAAAGACATCTCTTGGTCCGATCGCCCGTGCCAAGCACCCCGGCGGCCAGATAGCCAAGCTTCACCACTTTGACCGCGAATAACAGGAATGCGCGAACTCCGCGGCTGGTTTCATCCCTGTGCAGTGCATCGATTCCAAGTTTCCTCCTCAACGAGATCCTCTCTTCCCCTGGTCGAAACAATGAACTGCAACCACTGACAGGAACAACTGCCACCGCTGGAGCTTCCTCTCTCTCTAAGGTACTGTGTTCTGCCTGGCCTCCCTTTGCACGGATTGCTAAAGGTGACCCTTAAATCCTTGGCTTTCCAACTGAGTTGGCCCCAGACCGTCTAACTTTACTTCTTGAATCACCCCAACCTCTTTGGAACATTCTGCAAAGACTTAGTGCATTTTAAACTGTGTGATCCTGGGCACATTTCGCTTTGCTCCATTTAAAGTGGGCCTGGCCTATGAACTTTGGCTCTACAGTGTATACTGCCTTTACTCCCTTGCTTTGAACTTCTAAAAGTGTTGGGAACTGTTTTATTTGTATGCCCTGCCTTTTTCTCTCCCTTTAACTTAACTATTGGAGTGCTATCTAGGTTACGCGCTCACACCCGTTTTAACAAATAGTGGTGTTTTAACTCTGACTTGCTAATAGTTATCAAGGGAGGTGTTTATACTTTACCCGGCTGTGTTTCAATTTGCTTTTGATTTAGAGTGCTAGTGTATTGCCTAAAGTGAGTTTTAAATAAATTATATACTTTTGATACAAAGCTCTAGTCCGTGTTTGTTTGCTCTATTGCGTTTTTGGCCCTATTGTGTATGATATGGTATGATATGATATGATCATTTATTTATATAGCGCCTATACACAATGTGTTTCAAAGCTCTTCAAGGCAAGGGAGGGAACAATGGAAAATACAACCACATTCTTACAGGCCATGAACAGTAAGGATGTTAAATTAACTATCGTACTCGGCCTGACGACATTTCAGATAGTGCTAGAGCTAAGGCATAGATAAGGAAGGGAGGGGGAGAGTGGGAAGGAAATGGTAACAGACAGGTGACTACCGTACTAGGCCTACGACATTTCAGATAGTGCTGGAGGGGTGGTGGGGAGGAAAAAAACAGTAATGGGAGGGTGGAGGAAACAGACGAGGTTGCTATCATATTAGGTCCAGGGACAATTCTGATAGAGTAAGTGCATAGAAGAAAGTAAGGGGAGGAGATAGGAAAAGGGAGAAGGGAAAGGAGGAGAGAAAAGAGAGTAAGCTGTCAAAAAGAGTGGAGAAGCAAGAGTGGAGAGCGAACACAATTGCAGAAGTCAGTAGTAACACATAATGTTGCAAGCCAGGATACAAGATGAAGATGGGAACAGCATGATTCAGGGCCACCATGAGTACAAGATGCAAAGGAAGTCCAGCATGAGAAGTGAGAAAGAGTGACGCACCGTGAATGAATGAAGTCCATAAAAGTCAAATCCAGCATTGGCCACAAGACAGTGATGGTGAAGGAAGGCACCAGGTGGGCGGGGCTTGCTAAGTGGTGAAAAAGAGCAGCAAGCAGGAAGGCACCAGGTGGGCTATACTCTATATACTGCCCTACTCTTCGAGAGAAGTCCGACGGCTCAGCCACAGCTACCAGGTAAATCTAGGTGGTGCAGACTGCTACCAATTGGGTTTACTGCTTACTCCTGTCGTCTTAATCTTTTTGCAGTGGTCCCCAAGGGAACTGCATAGGATTCTGCCCAACAAGGACAGGATGTCCTGGGTTTTGGAGATGAAGTGAGGGGCCAGTGCTGTGCAGAGGGCCTGTGAAGGGACAGGAGAGGGAGAGACTGCGGCAGGATTGGCCAGTTCCTTGCAGATTTTAAAGAGTTCTGCCGAGTTGTTAGATGTCGCAGAGACGCGGGCTTGGATATGAGCTCTCTTCTTGGTTAGGACAGAGAGCCGGTATTGCCTTTGCAGTAGGCGGCAGGCCAGTTTATCAGAGGATGTACATGAAGCACACCATTTTCTCTCGGCCACCCTGCACTTGCGTTTCAGGGTGACGAGGTCCGAGTCGTACCAGGAGTTACACTTGACTTTGGGCATCAGGCGGATTCTCATGACAGGGCAAGGATATCAAGAGTATCAGATATAGCAGAGTGGAGCGTGGAGAGGGCTGTGTCAGGGTGAGAGTCTGCCAAAGGGGAAGGGGGCGGGGTGAGAAGGTGGTGGCGAAAGCCTCAGCTGACACACGCTTCATGGTTCGGATGACAGAGAAGTTGGGTGGCAGTGATGGAAGTGGCTTGGCCTGAGGGGTGGGAGGAGAGGAGAAAGTGATGACTCCAGGAGAGAGGAGTGGTGAGAGGGATAGAAAGGGGAAGGTCTGAGGAGATCAGAACATCCAGAGTGTGCCCTGCAGAGTGAGTCAGGCCAGAAGGGAGAATAGAGAGTGAGAGAGGGTAGCAGACATTGCCAAAGAGTCCAGAGGGAGGACAGGAGGCATCCAGGTGGATGTTGAAGTCTCCAAGAAGGAGGAGTTGAGTGGTTGAGGCCAGGAGTGAGTAGGAGAGGTCCGCCCACTCAGAGAGGAAGGAGGAGATCTGACCTGGCAGTCTATAGATAGTAGCCACAGTAAGGGAATGGCCAGGGGGGAGACAGCCTGCAGACGGGGCATTCAAATGGAGTAGGCCTGCGTATGAGTGACAGAGCCAGGAATCCACTCAGGGAAGATCAGGGCTACACCCCCACCAGAGCGGTTGGACCTGGGTGCGGATAGGATCTTGTAGCCGTCAGGTAGGAGCGTGTCAAAGCTTGTGACAGAGCTGGCCGTGAGCCATGTCTCGGTGAGACAGAGGACATCCAGGTCAAGTTCTTCCAGGTTGTTAGGGAGAATTCTCTGTTTAGGCTGAATTTCCTAACCTAGTGAGTCCCCCAGCAGCTTTGCTGGATTTTTGGGGTTTATTTTTTTCTCCTGCCAAGAGTGAGACTCTTTTACCCTCACTCTTGGACATGATTTGAGTGTGGTTCTATGAATCTAGATGTGTTTAATGGGCTACGGGGTCTTTTACTCCACAGGGCTTCATGTGTTTTTGTGATATGTGTTACACAGCACCCTCAGTGCAGTGACACAGGGGTGTCATAGTGACCCCCCAGTATAGACTCCATACCCTGGGACTGCCTACTGTCTCCCAGGGCATGTAAAGTCACCATTGACTTTACTAGTCTTAAATTCTGAACAGAACCAGTACAAACCATCATATTGTGGACGTACTGGCTGGGGCAATTCGATTGCCCCAGGGTCTGTTAGTCGAGGGGGCACGTCTCCGTCCCCCCTGATCGAGTTTTGGCTGGTGGCAGTGGATACTACTTTTTGTATTCAACCGCAAATATTTTCCTATGGGATTTCCCATTGTTTTAGGCTACTATCTTTATTTAATTATTTACGGTAGCCTCGAACATACCGCCGGTTTATTTAATTAATATTAACTCTCCGGTTGGTATTTTTGGCCAAAACTTGATTCTAAAATGGCGTTTGCATTCTCTTCTGTAACTCCAACCCAAGTCGAGCCCTTTGTTCCACTTTTTGGCGGGCTTCTACACAGAAGCCCTCCAAAGTGGTGCCACTCTGTCTGGGGTACTTAGGAGGGGTGGAGGGGAATTTAGGCACCCTGGACTGAGGTGCCTAGGCAACTCAAGTCGCACTTCATCCCGATTGGCCCAAGTGGTGAGCCGGCCGGCTCACCACTTAGCATGTTTGAGTGACAGCTAGGCTGAGTGAATGGGGGTTTGCTGCATAAAAGCAAGGCTTTGGGGACTGGAACTTCAGAAGTCGCCACAGGACCTAAGAATCCGACGCGGGAGAAGCTGAGCCGACCTGCCACGACACCACCACCGGTGGAGCCCTGCTGGACTGCCTCACCACTTTTCCCAATGACAGAGGAGATCTCCCGCTGGAGAGTCTTCTTCCTTTGACTGGTGGGGATAACCAGTTTCACCGTCTTTTCGCTTTCCCGACGTACCTCGTGGCCGCCTCGCCCGTGCCAAGCACCCCGGCAACCGGGATACCACGTTTTACCACGACGCGAAACAAAGGTACCATCTTTAACCGGAAAACTCCGCAGCTGGTTTCTGCCCTGGTAGTGCAACGACCTTCATCTTTCCTCCAAGTCGAGATCTTCTCTTGCCCTCAACGACGACGCAACTTGCACCCACTACCCGGAACAACTGCCACCGCTGGAGGATCCTTCCCACTTAAGGTACCGTGTCCCGCCTGGCTTCCCTTGCTACCGACTGTATGGGGTAGATTTAGCCCACAGCTTTCGAACCTGGGTTAGTCTGAGACACCCTGGCTAAACTTTCTTAAAGCCTCTCTAAACTCTTTTTGAACCCTCTGCAAGACTTTCTAAGCCTAGTGTAACTGTGTGATCTTGGGCGCATTTGTGCTCTGCTCTCTCTAAGAGTGGGCCCAGCCTTTGGACTTTTGCTCACCAGTGACTTTTGCTCTTCTGCCTTGCTAACAGTGTTCCTAAATCTTAGAGTGGTGTACCTTTCTATATTCTGCCTTTTTCCCTCCCTTTCTCACAAACCTATCGGTGTGCAATCTAGTTAAGCGCTCACCTCTGTATGAAAATAAGTGGTGTTTTACTGTGACTTATCTGATGAGGAAAAAGGGGTGTATATATTACAATAGTAACTGTGTTTGGAATATTTTACGATAAGAGTGCTGGAGTGTTTCAACTGTGTGTTTTTAAATAAATAATTATATACTTTGATACCAAAGCTCTGGTCAGTGTTTGCTTGTATTATTGTATCTGAGTGCCTATTGTGTATACTTTGCATACTGCCTAACTCATCTTGAGGGAAGTCTGACTGGTCAGCCACAGCTACCAGGTAAATCTTGGTGGTACAGACTGCTACCAAGAGGGTTTACTGCCAACACCTGTAGTCTTAAATCTTTTGCAGTGGTCCCTAAGGGAACTGCACAGGTTTCTGCCTAACACAGGTGGCGGCAGATATCAAAGGAGTGATTGACAGCAGAGCTAGAGTTAAGAGTGGCAATATAGAGAAGGTTTCCATCCTTGAAGGACTTCCGGGGAGGGGTACAGATCAGAGGTATGCCCTGCAGAGGTGTAGAAGGAGGAGCCCGAGAAGGGGCAGAGAGGGAAGGGGAAGGCAAGGTTGGCAAGGAGGAGGCAGAAGGGGGAGGCGAGGTAGAGGGGGGACAGCAGGAGAAGAAAGGAAATTGAGGAGGCGCGGGAAGTGTCTATCAAAGAGGTGAAGATTGGCCTGAGGGCTCACACACCTGCACTGCCCAACTGGCAACCCCTGCACTTGGGGACTGTTTCTGTATCCCTACAGCAGTCAAATGAGTGCTGGCATAACCATCTTGAATATTTTAAGAGGAAGGCAGAGGTTGAGGGTGTAGAGGTCCAACACAACTCTCAGGCCAGCCTGGTTCTTCTTTTGTATGGCGAAATTCCTGGAGTAGAAGCTGAGGCTGGGACATCTTCCACTGCCGGGCTCTCGACGAGCGACCGAATTTCCGCAAACATTGTTGCTGTCACAATGTGGGGGAGGGAAGGGGAGGGGGGTGGTAATTGGTAGGCAGTACCCCATGCACACTACGGATAGAATCCCGGGGTCCGCAAACCTCTGACACCAAAACTGTGCGTGAAGGGCAAGCCTGCCCGCCACCGGAGACACGTGGACCCGAAGGAGCGCTTCATGTCTTCTTTCCGTCAGAGGCTGCTGCAGAGGAGGGGGACTGAAAAAAAGCCTTTGCCCCCCCCCCCCCACCCTGTTGTTGTTTGTGCCGTTGCTGACTCGGAGAGCAGTCAGGCTGCCTAGACCTCCGTTCTTGGAAGCCCCGGAACCTGCTTAACGCTGCCCCTTGTCGGAGCGCTGATGAGACTGGGGGTACGCCTTGGGCGTGGCCTTTGTTAGGATAAAGACTTTGCAGTTTGTGAACTGTTTTTCTTTTTATCTAGCTCATCGGTGGTGGAGTGAAAGAGGTCACAACCCTCATATGGAAGGTTCAATATGCGTTCCTGGATGTCTGGATTGAATTTAGTAGCCTGAAGCCAGTCAGTCCTTCTCATGTCCGTGGAGATGCATATCGCCCGGCCAGAGGTGTCAATGTGGGCCACGGTGGACTCCATGATGTCCTGCGCCACCAATTTAGCCTCTGCCAGTCCAGCCTTAAAACATGACTGGCTCTGCACCCGAAGTTCTGGAAGGAAGTCAGCTATTTCCTGCCAAAGCCTCTGGTTAATGGCTGCCAGCATGGCATCTGCGTTGGATTGACGAAGAAGCAGTGAGGCGTTGGAAAAAGCTTCTTCCCGTACGCCTCCAAGATAGTCTCCTCCTTGGCTAGCAGTACTGAGGACGAGGTGGCCAAGGAAGACTGCGGCTTTGAGCAGAGTGACGCAGCAGCTATCACCGAAGAGTGCGGTTGAGGGTGTGCCGACAGCAAGAGTGAATCCCCTTCATTTGCCTATACTTGCCGTTGAGGCGCCAATTGACAGGCTGGGATGAGGGGGGGGGGGCTTAAGCCATCCTTCTTTGCCAAGGTGACAATGTCCTTCTGCATTGGGATTCCCTTTCTAGAGGCGGGGCGTAGAGTGAGGACCTCGGCAAGGACCCCCGCCTCTGATTGTTCGACCTTAGATTGAGGAAGCCCCAGGTACTCTGCCAACCCTGCGAGTCGTTTGTGGAAAGCCTTGGCTGACTACGGCGTGTCAGGGTCTTCTTCCTAGTCAGTGTTCACTAGGGTTTCCGGCTGGTCCGCAGCGGGTGGAGGAGTGCTGGGCGTCGAGGGCTGTGTTGCGGAGACCAGAGCCGGAGGCAACAGCGGAGGCTGGTGTGGAACCGCCGGAACTGTGGGAGGCAAGGGAGCCGGAAACGAAGGAGCCGACACGGGCACCAGGGGCTGCACTGGGGCCTACGGCGCTGAAGCCATAGAAGGAATGATTATAGGCGCAGGCGGAGGGACCGGAGGGAGCATGCCCCTGATCACATTCCGAAGGATGGCCCCCATCTGAGGAGATCTCATGAGAGTGAGGAACTTTTCAGAGAACCTGTCCTCACAGGCCAGTGGGGTGGCAGCCAATGTTGATGGAGTAGCAGGCAGATGCTAGGGCCGGTGTGTACTCTGTCAAGCCGGTTTTGGGGGTAAAGCTGCCCTGCAATGCTGATGGATACGCTTTAGGCCACATATCTGGTTGACACCTGTCCCACCTTGTAACTCGTTCTACGACCTGCTCCGTTCCTAGGGGCGATATCAGACGAGCGGCCATCTTGTCTGGCGCAGCGGCCATCTTGTCGACCTGCGTGCCACATGCCGAAATCATGGTGCTTGGCTCACTGGGCCCGGCATCCTCCAGGAGACTTGGCGGTGGAGCATGAGACCTAGCCTGCACCTCAGGACGGGGCCTGATAGGCGTGTGGCCTTAGGCAGTCTCGCCGGTAATGCTGCATGCAGGTAACCCCTCTGACATCTGCCTGGTACTAGGGTGTAGCCCCTCAGGTGCACACCTGATAAAAGAACCTTGCGGTCCCGCAGCACTGTTTCCGGGAAGGATCTAAGGACCCCTCGGCCTGTGGCCAGTAGCTAAACTAGCCTCGGTACCCATGCTGGTGCGAGAACCTACGAGGTTCCTCCAACTCGGGCGCTTCCTTGGGAAGGTGTTGCCCTTGTGGAGTGCAATGGAAAAAATAGTCCCTACCTTGGGTCTTGGTTTATGTCTGACGAAGTCCTTCAAGTCCTCTGGAGTCGGCTTCTCGAAGAGCTCCCTCTACCAAGCTAACCTGTTTGTCAGAGCATGCTGTGTAAGCGCATTGCACACGGTACAACCCTCCCAGCCGTGGTCAGGGCCAAGGCTGCAGAGGCAAAGGGCGCGGGTATTGGACGTAGGGAAGAACGCCTCGCAGGCAGGACACCTGCTGAAGCCTGCTGACGTTGACATGCGCCGGGGAGAAGCTTGGAGCCAGTGGGCCGAGAATTTGATTGATAAAAGAAAACAATAAGACAGAAGAAAGTATCCGGGGAAGAGCGCGTGGTATTACAAGGCCAAATACAATCCAAGGAGCGCTGGTGAAATCGTCCCTTTCCCATTGACGCGGAAAAGAGGACTGAGGTGTGGCACCGGTGGGCGGAGTCAGGGGAGCGCATGCTCCCAGGGCCGCACCCCTGCGCGCCTCTAAATTTAAAAGGGAAGACGTTTTTTCTGGTGAAAAAGGTTCCGTCTCCCGTCCCTAACGAAGGACGCCCATGCAGTATGGCGGAAAGGGGACGGGACGTTGGAGAACTAAATTGCACGAGGAAATGTAATGTGTATATATACTGTATAGATTAAGGTTTGTGTGATATCTGTTTTTCTCATTGCTAAAGTTACTTGTGTCTATTTGTTCCGGCCGACAATAAATGTATAGCTATTTTAATTATAAACTTGTCAGAGTAATGCATTGTTTGTTGCTTTGTGTGCTCATTGTGGTCTTCCGATCACGCTCAGCCCACCCGAGACTTAGTCTTGACCGCCTGCCAAGCTACCTAGATTGGTCTGACTTGTGCAGAAGGTTCCCTGTTTCACTAAACCGAGGGTGGCCTCCTAAACTTATGCCCACCAGGTCAGAGTTTAGAAATCCATCTTAACGACTCTGAAACATTGCCTAATGCTATTAATGTGTTAACTCACTCCTCTCTTTACAGCTTGTGGCTGCATTTAATTACTGTATTGCATTAGGAAAAGTAATGTATATGTATTGTATAGTATAAGGATTTTGTGTGATAACTATTTCCATATAACTAAAATAACTTGTGTGTATTGGTGCAGCCGGCAAATGTATAGATATTGTTCATATACACATGTCTAAGAGTCATTTGTGGTTCTTTGCTTTGTGCGCTCATTGTGGGCTTCCCATCACTCCCACCCCTCCTGAGACTTCGTCTTGACCGCCTGCCAAGCTACCTAGATTGGTCTGGCTTGTCCAGAAGGTTCCCCTGTTTCACTAAACAGACAGTGGCCTCAAAATTCTACCCACCAGGTCACCGTTTAGAAATACATCTGAACATGGACGTATAGGATTTCCCTGGTCTTGGCTCAGTTTCAGACACCATTGACCATCCATTACAGGTCACGCAACAAGAAGCGTGCAGGATTCAATCAAATGTTCTATATCAGACTTAATGGCCAGTTTCTTAAAGTGCTGCTTCAATTTTAATATATTGGTTTCTTTCGTTCCATTTACCTTCCTTTTGATTTTCACTTCAATGGTCATTAAGATTGGTTACATACAATTATGTTTATATATCAAATGTCTTTTTTGCTTCTGCCTTGCAGTTCGGTTTTCAAAATAAAGGTCAGCCTACTTGCTGTATTCCAAATAAAGTTCAGTAAAAGTACTTTCATTCAATTCAGTCACTATAGCATTCCATAATAGTTATTTTCACTTGGTTTATTCCAATTACTCTTCAATAAAAGCAACGTGGTCCTTTTAGCTTGTTTATTTCACTTCAGTATTGAAAAGGGGTTATTGTTGCTTAGCTAAATGTCACCTATCAATTTTCATTCAGTTTGGTATTCAACAGGATTAATTTGGGTTATTTTCATTCAGTGCGGGATGTTACTTTAAATCAGTTAATGCGTTTTGATCTTAAATACATAGATCGTTAGCAGCTGCACTGCCTCCTCTGAGCGCCACGGGTATTATAAATGTCCCTGCCACTTACCCAGCCTCAACAGCTCCTCCCCAGCCCTGACTGAAACTCAAATAAATGCGGTGTGGTGTAGTGCGCTGGAGAGTGGCCCTCAATCCACATTATGTGTTGTGAGTGTCTGGTTTCTGGTCAATAGCCGGAATGTCTGTGAGCCTGATTGGGTGTTGCCTTCATGAATGCACGTGCGCGTTAGAATGGATTTCTAAATTTTGCTCTGGTGAACAGATGTTAAGGAGGTCGCCCTTGTTAGTGAAACAGGGTGCAGTTAGCCAGGACAATTCAAGGTCGCTTGGAGAGCAGGCAAGGCTAAGTCGCAGGAGTAGTGGGGGTGATGAGAGGTCTTAGATGAGCACACACAGTAGGACAACAAGAATTACCCTTAGACAGTAGTATATCAACAATATACAATTTATTAGCCCCAGAACAAACACAAGTGAATAATGGCAAACAGTAATATCACTACTTTAACACACACACAATGTAAAATATATGTGCAATCCCTTTTCGGTCAATGCAGTAAATTGTGGTTTCCTGCCAAAACCGGTCGGGAGAGAAACTAGACAAACTTTAATACATTGGCCAACTCCAGAGATGAGTATCCCCAACTTAAAAAGTCCAGCCATACGAAGATTGGAGCCTTGTGCTCAGTGTCAAGGTCAGGCGTAAAAGTGTTTGGAGATGCAAAAAGCTGACAAAGGACAAAATTCAATGGGAAGGAAAGGTTAGCAAGAGATTCTGCAGTGTGGAAATTCAGTTCAAGAGTCAGAGGAGGATCTGCTGCGGAAAAGCTGTCCCCAACATTTGGACCGCTTTAAGAAGCAGAAGCCACCCAAGCCAAGGACCACAAGGGATCCTTTCTGTGCGAAAACAGGTTGGATGAACTAGTGGCCAGCAATAATATAGTGGCCAGCAATAAGTGTTTTGATTACTCACCACCTTTAACTCACTCCAGGTCCAAACTTGACAGGTTTGGAGATGGTCGCCAGGCGTACAAACTCCCCTCCTTGGTTAAGCTTCCAAGTGCACAGCTCTGAGGGTGCAGGTCCGGTTTACAACTGGAGCTGGATCTCTCGTCACAAACGCAGAACAAAGAAAGCATTGTTGCAGCTGGTGTCAGCACACTTGAAGAAAGGCAACAAAGTCACCAGCAGTGACTGTCACTGTCGCACAATAATGCAGGAGCACCCAAGTCTCGCAGTCTAACTCACGCTCCTCTCTCACGCCTTAAAGCAGCTGGGGCAACAAAATTTGGCAAGGAGATACTTTGCAGTGCGAACTAGGATTTTCTCCCGCAGCTCGAGACAAAACTTGATGTAGCAACGCTCCAACGCAGGTGCCAAGGTACAAGCTGGTCAGTCCACTGGAGGGCCCAGGATTCTTCAGAGAAGGCTTGTTTGCAGGGCAACAAAGATGCTTGGAGTGTGACTGAACCCCTAGGATTGGTGGGACCAAGCACCTTTGCAGGTCTTTGGAAATCGAGAGAAAAACAGGGCTCAACCGGGAGAACAGCGGGCTTAGGGTGCCAAACCTTCTGCGCGGTGCCGGATAATCCTTGGATCTGCTTTGCTTCTCTGGATACTTGTCTCTGTTTATAGGGTGATCCGCCGGTCTGCACTCAGGCCTCCTCCTCATATCCTAATATCCAGTGCGTGCTCGCACCCGGCTGGCCAATGAGGAGATTTGCCACCAGAGGTACTGCTTGGAGGTATGCAGGGGCTATAGCCCGGGGTCTTGGTTCTAGCCCCAGATAGAAGCTTAGGGGCCACAACCAAACGGCTATCTAGCCCAGAGTCCCGACAGACCCGATAATGTAGCCCTGGATCTTTTCCAGACCTAGCAACATCCCAGTCTGCCCCACTCATGCATGCCAGAAGTGGTCCAATCCGGGACAACTGCAGCTCTCATGCTCACGTGCCGACCAGACATCCTGGCACCAGTAGTGTGGATTAGGACCCAGACAGTCACAGCGCACTTCCTTGGTACCCACAGACGTGATGAGAATTAGCCTGCGAAAAGTACTGGAATTCACAGGTGAATACATGCCCAAATAAGGACTCCTGGGGTCACAAATACCAGGAGGAAGACCAATAGACAAAATGGCGAAAGGAGAAGCCAAAAGACCACGCCCAGGACTGACACTACCACAGTCATGAGCCAAACGCGGCATGGCTCGGTAAAGAAATGTGAAAAACACATTAAAAAGCTTCTGCTGCCACCAGTCTACACCTAGGCACACTGCCCAGTTACCAAACAATCCTTAAGGGATGTCTAAGGCTCTAAAACCCAAGGACCCCAGTGCGCGGTACAGTAATGTGCTTTGCGCACTGAAATACAGTTGGAAAAAGTGGCAACAAAGTCATAAAACTAAGAGAAGGAGAAATTACTTACCGTAATGATCTTTCTATGGATTCTTCTCCAGCAGATTGCTCATCTTGATAGATATCCTCATCCAGCTCTGCTGCCCGGAAACTTTTTCCACAGGGTGCGTAGTGGACCTCTACTCGGCCGTCGATTCGGCATGCAGGGCACTCGATCGTCGGCTCCAGACGTGACATCAGGCTTGTATATATACCATGCTTCCGTTCCCACCTTTTTCCCACCGTGCCTGAACGCTCTAGAGGAAAACAACGAGAGGGATTCTAACCAGCCTGTAAAAAACACAACAATGGGATACATCCCAACGGGGAGACCCAGCAGAATTAGTAATTAGAAAAATAGACTTTTTTGGTTTTATTTAAGTGATCAGTAAAATAGAAGCAGTCACCTTAGAGCCATTATCAGTTGTCTCCTCGCTTGGACAGAAGCGTTAAGCCACAGCAACTTTGAGTAGGGATGGATAGGAGAGGCGATAAGGAATCTGCAGGAGAAGACTATAGAAAGATCATTACATTAAGTAATTTCTCCTTCAATGGATTGCTTTTCTCCCAGAGATTCCTCATCTTGATAGACTCCCCAAGCAGTTAGTATAAGGGAGGAGAGCAGAAAGCATTAAACAAGCAGATTTTGCAGAATTGCTTTACCAAATCGAGCATCCGCTCCGTGTGCAACATCTAAAGAATAATGCTTGGCAAATGTATGCATGGACGACCAAGTGGCAGCCCGACATGTGTCCCTAACAGGACTTCTCCTCTGTAGGGCTGTAGAGGCTGAGGCACCCCCGGTGGAATGAGCCCTGATGCCAGGAAGATGTGCCCTGCCTGCTGACTGATAACATTCGGATATACATATAATAATCCAACGCAAAAGGGTTTGTGTGGTTATGGTGAGGCCTTTGCGGGATAAAGTGTTGGCAACAAACAACTGGTCGGTCTACCGAAACTCAGATGTACAAGCCATATAAAAACGTAAGGCTCTCTTGGGTCAAGACGGTGGAATGCTCTTCCTCTTTCGAGGGATGTAGTGAAGGGTAAAAGACAGGTAAATCAATAGATTGAGACTGGTGAAACTCTGAAACTACCTTAGGAAGGAACCCATGTCTGACTTCGTCAAGCTTTCTCCTTAAAGAATCGTAAAAACTGAGGTTTGCAGCACAATGGCTGCAATTCACTACCCTCCTGGCTGACGTGATTGCAACCAAGAACGCTGTTGTAAGAGAGCAGCCTTATGGAACAAGAGTGCATGGGCTCGAACAAAGCCACCATCAAATAAGTCAAAACCAGATTAAGATCCCAATCTGGGACAACAAAAGGGTTTGGCGGAAATGTATTGAGAAGGCCCTTCGGGAATTGGGCCATAACCGGAATAGTGATGAAAGAACCTTCATCCGGGCGCCTTTTGAACACAGATCAGGCTGCAAATATCCTTTGACCTTGGTAACCTGAAGGCCTGCTGAGGCCAGTGATGGAAGGAAGGAAGGAAGGAAGAGGCAAGAGGTGGGGTCAATCTCAAGCTTCCAGCACCATGCCTCAAATCATCTTCACCTGCATGCATACAGAGATCTTGAGACGGTCTGAGTGCAGCCAGCAACACCTTAAGTACTTCTTCTGAGGTGTCCCAGTCATACCTCATCCTCTCAAGAGCCACGCATGTAGGTTGAGGGATTCGGGATCAGGTGGAGACCCGACCTTCTGACTGTGTTAAGAGATCCGGCGGAGAGGCAACCAGAGAGGTGGGAAGATGGTCAAGTCCAATGTCGTCCTCGCCCAATCCGGGACGATCAGAACAGGGTTGCTCGAGACCTGCTCAATCTCCAGAGTACCCACGGCATGAAAGCAATCAGAGAAAAGGCATAGTGAAGAGGAAAGGACAAATCCACCAAAAACACATCCCTTATCGCACTGTTTGCTGGGAATTCCCATGAGAAAAACTGCATGCACTTCCTGTTGGACTCTGTGGCAAACAAATCCACTGCTGGGGTACACCAGAGAGAGAAGGCATACCCCTTTAGGACTTCCTAGCACACTTCCCACTCAAGTGAGACAGTGCAATGCCTACTCAAAGCATCGGCCAAACTGTTCTCTGTCCCCACCAGTTGAACTGCAGAGACCAAGATCTGGTTCTCCAATAGCCAGAACCACAGCTACATCGCCTCTCTGCGGAGGGGGAGGGAGCGCACGCCACCCCGCTTATTCAGGTAGTGCATGGCAACTATATTGTAAGTCAAGATCAGGATATGCTTCTCCTTCAGAGGTTGAGTGAACGCCTTCAGGGCTAACCTGATGGCTCGCACCTTAAGCCTGTTTATGTGCCACCAGGCTTCTATTGCTGACCAAAGGCATCTTACCTGGAAGTCCTCGCAGTGAGCACCCCAACCCTTCAGGTATGCATCCGTGACCATCCGGACCTGAGGCCACGGAGGCCAGAAGGCTCCACTGCTAGCATAGTGCTGCTGCTGGCCCACCAAGAAAAGTCATTACCACAAACCTGGACACCGTAAAGAGGTCCCTCAAAGTGCAGAAGTACTGGGACCATGGACCTTGCAGGAGCAACTGAAGGGATTGCATCCCCAGCTTCGTCTCTGGCACTAGAAAAATACAGGATGCCATCAGGCCAAATAGGCTGAGGAAGGAAGCCTCTGGTAAAGTGCATGGTCCTGAAACTGTACCATCTGTGCAATGCTGGTGGCTCTCTTCCATGGTGTAAAAGCCTTCCCTGCCCAAGTGTCTATACCTGCTCCGATGAACTGGAGCCTCTGAGCTGGTGTCGTGTGGGACGTCTGCAAGTTCAGGCAGACGCCAAGCCTGTGGAGTAGTGAACAGGTGTCCCCCAAACAAGACCAGACCAGCTCTGCCGACTTCCCTCGGATCAGACAGTCGTCCAGGTATGGGAACACATGGACACCAGATCTCCTGAGGTGAGCCATGACTACCACCATGAGCTTGGGTTGACCTCAATGCAGAGGTCAACCCAAAGGGAAGCACCCAGAACTGATAGTGCTTTTCCACTACGAGGAACCTCAGGAACCTCCTGTGATTTTGATGTAATAGCAGATGAAAGTAAGCATCCTGAAGATGGACACCAGCCAGTCCTGTAACTCGAGAGCGTGGAGAATCTCTCACCATCCTAAATTTGTCCTTCCTCTGAAAAATGTTCAAGGCCCTGAAATCCAAGATGGGATGAAGACCTCGCCCCTTTTTGGGAACCAGGAAATACTAGCCTGATCCTCTGCTCAGGAGGTACCTCTTACAACCTTCAAAAACAGGGCTCGCAGTTCTTCCTGGAGCTCCTGTTTGGGCTTGGAAGGAGGTGGTGGGCGCCTGCCTGCAGGTTCTCTTAAAGGCAGACAATAACCCAACTGCACGAGCTGCAGAGCCCAGGCTTCAGAGGTAATCTTCTGCCACTGGTACCAATGCTCAGTCAGCCGTCCTCCAACCAGCCTCTGCCCCTCAAAGCGAAACTGAAGGCAGGTTTGGCCAAATGTCACATGGCTAGGCTGAGCTACTTTGCAGGGCGCTTGGACTCCTTGACTTTCTCCAAGGATTCATCAGCCTTTGGTCCTAAGCGATTCTCCCCATCAAAAGCAATGTCCAACAATATACTCTGGACATTGGGGGAGAACCCAGATGAGTGCAGGTAGGCCTGCCTCCAAAAGACCATAGGGGAGCCCATCAACCGACTAACAGTTTGCCATGTTCAGGCCCATTTGCAAGGACTGTCTGACCACCTCCTTCCCATCATCCACCAGCTGCAGGAAACCCTCCCGCATCTCCCCTTCACGGATGTACTGAACCACCTGCTAAACTGCCTTCCACAGTCCAAATGAGTATTTTGCAAACCCACAGAAGACATTGGTTGTCTTCAATGCCATACTCCCGAAGGAGAAAATGTTTTTTGGTAGGGCATCCAATATCTTGCCCTCCCCATCAATAGGCAAATTCTATGTGGAATTAGAGGCCCTGGTGGACACCTGAACAACCAAACCTTCTGGCGTGGAGTGAGGAGAGAAACTATAGTTCTCCCATTGTCGGCCTATAATTCTTCACCAGGTCTGAATTAACCGGAGGAATGGTACAGGGACATTGCCATAAGGAAGCGATGGGGTTGGCGATAGCTGGATTGAAAGGCATGGCCCTTTCGATGGTTGGACCTTTTTCAAGAATGTCTGTACAGTCATAGCCTTGGACAGGCAAGGCCAGGGTATTTAACCCCAAGGTATGAACTACTCTGTCAACCAGATCCCTAAACTTTGCATGTGTATGAGCATTGGGGTTGGCCTGATGCATATCGAAGTCTAGAGAAGTGTCCAGCCCACTGGTGTCATGCAGTCCCATTGCTAAAGCAATCCAGTCCGCCTGGTCGGTAATATAAACCAGTAACGCCAAGTCCCAAATTAATGGTGTCGAGGTCTTCCTTTTCGTCTTCAGAGCCGAAGATGTCCGCCATCGACCCGAAAGAAGTCGGATCAAGACAACGGTATAAATGACAGTTCAACTGTGGTCAACGTTGATGGTTTAGCAGTCGATGTCCAAGTTATGGTATCAGCGTCGACAAGGTTCTGGGTGCCGGTTGCGCATGGAGAATGATAGGAACCTGAGGCACGGTGGATGGTCCCGGTGTCAAAGCCTGGCCAGATTTGCTCAGCGCCAAGGCTGAAGGCTCTCAGTGCTACCCTGGGGCTGGAATCACCGGGCGCCACTATATCTACCAGGGCTTTCGGCATCTGGGGCTCTCCAGCACCCACAGGCGCCTTTTTAAACAAGGCTAACATCTGCGACTGAAAGTCCTCCCATTCTTGTCTGGACGCCGGCCCCGTCGACGACTTACCGTGTTCTGTAGAGGAGTCAGAGCTGCTAAGTGTGGTTGACGTCTCTTTTTATGCAAGGAGGATGACGAGTGGCTTAGAGAGTAGGATCTCTTCTTGGCCTTGCAACAGTGCCCATCCTTCTCAGGAGTGGGGCCTTGACAACTCAGGTGACATGGACGGTGGTCTGTCCAATGCGAGCTTAGCCACCGTGCGGGACTGAGGGTTACTCTTTCCTCAAGATGAGCAACCCTCAGTGTTGCGACCCGTGCCAGGGCACCACACACATATATCATGCAAGTCGGTCACCGACATCTTGGAGCCGCAATCAGAGCAGCAGGGTGTGGACATGTCGCTCGCAATGACAGAAATGTGTCAAAAAACATTGAGTGAAATCGAGAGATCAAAGATCGGTTCCTCACGAACAACAGGGAGATCGCGCAGAAAAAAGGAACTGAGGTACGGGGCGTAGTGACGCGGTATATATACACACAACGCCCAACGTCACGCCCAGAGTAGATGATCGAGCACCGAGTCAAGGCATATTGACAGCCAAGTCGAGGTCCACTACGCCACCTGTCCAAGTTTTTTCCAGAGCAGCTGAAGCTGGAATGGGATATCTATCTGTAGAGGAATCTGTTGGGGAAAGGCAATCCATTAAAACGGTTTGCTTATTGGTTGTTGTGCCGCTGGCAGTGGCCTTTGATGCCTTAAGTGTTTCGAAAGGTTCATCAGGCCCCACCCACCCTGTATCCAGTCAAAAAGCACATGGAGTAGTTTGTGTAAAGACTGGATGGGGTTTATCTGTACTCCTGCCCTCTATATGGCAGAGTAGAAGCACAGAGCACCCCAGCCAAGATTCTCTAAGCGGTAGCACGGGACCAGCAATCAAGGCTTAAGCTCTCAGAGGGTGATGCAGGCGGGTTCTTAAGCAGTGTAGTCCCCACCCCCGCAAAAAGTAATGTCGACACACTATGTTAGTGATAACACAGTTTGTATATAAATAAGGATCAGAATATATATACATACACAATAACACACTTTGTGCTCAGGCAACACTATAATGATAAATATGTACAATATTTATGTGGTACCACAGTTGACTCTGTACTCCTTTAAAATGCACCAACTGTTGACACTTGTAAATGACCTACAAGTCTAATAACAATGTGAACCAACACTAGACATGGGAGGAAAACAAGTTGGGTTAAACAATTGGCAGAATACTTTGCCCCTACCCAAGACAGTTCTGTATGAGGATCTCCCCCCCACACCTGGGCAACCAGTAAATAAAGTATACTGACAAGCCCAGTCCATATATTGTTTAGCAGAGTCTTGTTCCCTTCCAAAGATGTTCTACTACCCCAATGTACCTGGTTTAGGAGGGTTCTTTGATGGGTCATCGATGGATCCTTCTTGAGTGAACTCCCTTTAATGCAGGAGCCACGGATCGCCGAGATTCCCTGGGGATAGGTGAACAATGTCGTTGAGGCAGCATCTTCAATCCTTGCGGTGCTCGTCGACCATCGTGTGTGGACGTCCTACGAAGATGAGGCATGCGGTGCACCTCACCTCGATGACGGGAGTTGGTTGCCGCAAAGCAGATCGATGAAGAACGTAGGCCCAGAAAAGCAGTCGGGTCATCAGCGTTTGGCGTCAGCGATCGGGACTCAAACACGGCTGGCTTTCAGAACTTCGTCAGCGTCTCTGTGGACTTTGTGTGGCGGGAAACCCACCAGCAGATTCTCCTTGGTTCGTCGGCAACCTTGACTTTCTCCAGCAGGACAAAGCAGTCGACGGTGATGAGCAAGGGAGTCCTTGATTTCAAATTGTTTTAGGCAATGGAGCATTGCGGCTCCGGTCGACGAGGTTACATCGGTCCTCCAAACCTCGGTCGACGGTGACAGTCGATGGCCTTGATGTCCTGGTGCTTTGCTTCAAATTCCTTGGCAGTCCTCGTCTCCGGTCGGCAGCCTTTCGAGCACTGACTTCCAAGTAGCCTTGCTGAAGGTTAGCTGGTGCACAATGTTCCCTCATAGCTCGGGGAGAGGTCTCCTAGCCAGGTCCTCTCTTGATCAGTCCTTGGAGATACGACTGCTTTTAGATTGGCGAAGGAAAGCAGCAGCAATTATTCTCTTCCAGCTGGGCTTCAAGGTTAAGCATCAAGTTTCGACTTCAGCTTCTGAACAATTCCATTAAGTGAGAGGTCCCCAGATATACTGTTTTGTCTCTCATGCACACTGCTGAGCCAGGCTCAGGCAGCCAATCATTCAGAAGAGAATTCAGCAGGCAGACAGCCAATCAGGCTCACAGTGCATTCAGGAAATCCAGACACTCAAAAAGGAATGCGGATTGGGACAAGCACCCAGCCATTCAGCACTCCATACTGCATTCATACCAGTTTCGGGCAGGGCTGTCTCATTCATTGTGTTACATACCAGAAACCAGCCCCCCATAACATGAAATGCATATTGGTCACGCACTCCATTCACCCAGGTCCCACCTGAAGGGTGTCCCCACAACATACAGTCACAGGGAAGGCTCCAGCCAGTCTGGCCTGGACTTCCCCATAATACCATATATCGAACTTTCACCCAACAGCCAGTCAGGGGAAGGGACAGAGTCAGGGCTTCCCGGTACTTTGGGAAAACAATGTAGCAGGCAATGGAAATCAAGAGGCCACAGAGGCCACAGGGGCCACCTCGTCTCCTATCAGGAATCAACTGATTCCAATGGCAGGGCCTGGGTATCCCAAAATGGAGGATACTCAGAGCACCTGTCAAAATTCAGGCTGGAGCTGCCACCAGCACATACCCTGCTCTGTTGGCCACACACACATGCCCAAAAACTTACACTAGGGGTACAGGGTTGTACCCCCACCCATGGGTGCCATAAGGGTATCCCAAGGGCCGGTTCACAATTACCAAAAACAGGAAGAGCTGCACTGCCAGGAGTCCCACATGGACTTGTGTGCAGAATACAGAACACACATGAAAAAGGAATACAGGACAAGGACAGGGAGGCCCTGTCCCTCCAATGCATTTCCAGCATCAAAGTTTGGCATGCACATCTGCAGTGAAGCTACAGGTTCTCATCCATAACTACCTGCAAAGAAAGGCAGCCAGGTCTGGGACCGAGTCAACAGAGTCTGGTGTGTCCAGTCCGGTTTATAACAACTGGAATATTGCCTCTTTGCCATTTGCCATTCTGTACTGTATCTTGAACACATTTCTAATTTTACCTTCAGGGATGTGGTCTGCTGCTTCTAGTGAAAGAAAGGGAAGGAAGACAAACCACAAACACCACCATAACAGGTGCAGTTTACGCCACTGCTAGTCTTCCTCAGTCCGCAAGAGGAGGAAGCAACGTTCACGGTGGGACAAGGAGGAGTTCAAATCCTAAACGCTTACCAAAAATATGGAGTTTTGCAGGCTTCAAGTGCTTGTTTTTCCCATCCCTTCACCCGGACAGAAAAAGAAAAAAGCTTGATGAAATTGGGGGGAAAAACAAAAATGCAGGGTTTGTATGATATGATATTTTATTTATATTTCGCTCATACATGTGTTTCAGAGCGCGACCAAGCAAAGGGAGTGGAACAGGAAGAACAAAATATGATCTTACTAGGCCCAGTGACATTAAGAACGTGCAGGTGCATGGAAAAGGGAAGAGGGAGGAAAGTGCGTGGAGGGGGAGAAGTGGAAAGTGTGGACAGACGGGAGAACAGAATAAATAATAAGTGGGATAAATAAATAAGTGCAGACAAAATGGTAGCGCAGCCAGACACGTGGCAAGTGCATGATTAGTCAGATTGGGTATATCCGACAAGTGCAGAAGAAGAGTGGGGGACTGTATGGCTACAGTCAGATACAGTTTCCAGTGCCAAGGGTGGCCAGGAGGGAGGCAGGGGCGCAGGTACCTGGGACAGAAGGACAGAGGGTGGCCAGGTGCACAGTGCTGAGAGAAACAGATCAGCAGGGGAGAGGCGGGGCAAAGGCAGAAGCAAAGAGGAAGGTCTTGAGGTGCTTCCGGAACCAGAGATGGTTCTAGCTTTAAAGGAAATACAATACATCTTGCACACTAGCCATGTTTTATCGTGGTCTCTTGAAGGTGATGGCAGAATGATCTTTCTTGGGTGTGGGCAGCTCAGACATCCATCCCCTCCTCGATTAAGTGGAGTGCAGATTAAACCCAATTTGGCAGCACAACGTCCTTTTGCCTTGGGGTTTATTGTTTGACAGTGTCCACGCCATGTTACATTTACAAACAACACAGGCAGATCGTATTGGTGGCGGTCTGTGCAGCCACTACAGACTTAAAACCAGGCATTTTTCATGAACATTACATAGTTGGTATCGAAGAATGGAGGAATGATGCAGAGAAAATTCTCTGTTGAAAAAGCATTTCCGATGCAGCGTGTTGCAGGGGCAGAAAAAAAGAACTGAGGTCATGGCCGTGATTTGCACCATGTGCTATGGATGCCATTATTTCCAGAGCCGAGGAAAGGACCGCCTGATTCAGTCACTACATTTTCAATGCCAGCTACTGGCAGCAGTATTTAAGTACAAACGAGAAATTTGTGGGCAGACGCTATCTATTGGAAATAAGGTTACTGTGCGCTACACACAGATGTGACAATCGGGTTCTTTTTCATTTAAATGGTCAGAGAGTCCCATCAATGGCAACCATTAATATGAACTTACAATATAACACAAGTAAAATATGGCCTACCAGAAGCACATGGCATCAAGGCAGTAGCAACTTCATAGGAGACTGGTATCACTGCCAGTGGGTCGAGAACGATCCCATCCTCGCTGAAGAAAACGTTGTAGGTCCATTCATAAAAATCTCTGTCTGCTTCAAAAGCTGAATTCTAAATAGCAAGTATGTAAGGACGAAACAAGGTAATTTATTGTGTTAATTGTAGAAAAAGTTGAGTATTGTACATTATTATACATAAGTAATTTGTAAGAAGGCGAAATTACTTACCGTAAAGTTCGATCTTTGTATTCTTCTCCCGCAGAATCCTGATCTGATAGATATTTCCTAGAGCTGCTATGGAACATTTTCTACAGGGGGCGTAGTGGACCTCGCCCCATCGATCAGTCTTGCTCGGTGTCTGGTCGTTGGTCGACGGCAGGCGTCATATGAATGCATCACTACGCCTCAACCTGAGTTCTCCCTACAGCCACCCCCACCCCCCAACCCCCGAGCACCACACACTGCATAGGAAAACAGGGAGAACAAACAGGCTAGATTACGAATCTGTGAGAGAAGAATACATAGAAAGAACATTCCGTTAAGTAATTTCTCCTACAATGGATTGTCTTTCTCCAGCAGATTCCTCATCTGATAGACTCCCAAAGCAGTAAATGAAGGAGGTGGGTAGAAAGTTAAACCAAGAAATTTTGCAGCACTGCCCTGCCAAAACATGCATCAGGAGTATGAACCACATCCAGACTGTAATGGTTTGCAAAGGTATGCAGGGATGAACATGTCTCAGCGCGACAAAAAACCTACTGGATAGGGACAACCCTCTGCAATGCTGTGGATGCTCAAACTCCCTTTGTGGAATGGCCCCTGATGCCTGCTGTAATTCATTCTGAGCGGCCTGGTAACATTCATCTATGCAGAAAATTATCCAACGGGATAAAATCTGCTTGGTTATGTGCAGGCCCTTTCAGACTAAGGAAAAAGCTAAGAAGAGCTGGTCAGCTCTCCTAAAATCAGCTGTTCTGGCGATATAATAGCTCAAAGCCATCTTCGGGTCTAGGCGATGAAATCACTCCTCCTGCTTAGAGGGGCGCGGAAGAGGATAGACGACCGTAAATTCAATGGACTGCGGCAGGTGAAATTCTGAGACAACCTTGGGGAGGAAGCCAGGCGTTACCCTTAGTGAATCTTTCTCCCGGAAAAAATGCAGGAAGAGTGGCTTACAGCACAAGGCCTGCAGTTAACTCACCCGCCTAGCGGATGTAATAGCCACCAAGAAGGATGTTTTCAAAGAGAGAAACTGTAAGGGACAAGAGTGCACAGGCTCAAATGGAGCCACTATCAGAAATGTCAGAACCGGATTAAGGTCCCAATCTGGGACAACAAAGGGAGTTGGCGGAAACTATTTACAAGGCCTTTCAGGAATTGTGCCATTAACGGGATCGTAACAAACAAACTTTGATCTGGGGATCTCTTAAACAAAGACAAGGCCGCCAAATATCCTTTGACTGTGGTGACCTGAAGGCCAGTAGAGGTCAGTGACAGAAGGAACTCCATCACTGTAGTGGTGGGGCGAGAGATGGGGTCAATCTTGCATTCCCTGCACCACGCCTCAAATCGTCTCCATCGACACGCATACGAAGATCTTGTAGATGGTCTGCGTGCAGCCACCAACACCTCCAGTACTTCCTCGGAGAGGTCCCAGTCATCATATTTCATCCTCTCAAGAGCCACACATGTAGGTTGAGGGATTCTGGGGTTGGATGGAGTATCCGACGTTCCGACTGGGTTAGGAGAGCTGTACGTCGATGCAACCAGTGAGGTGGACAGAACCAAGAGGTTGGTGTACCATGTTCTCCTCGGCCAGTCCGGGGCGATCAAAATCATGGTTGCTCGAAACCTCTTCAACCTCTGGAGAATCCACAGAATGATGAAAATCGGAGGGAATGTGTAAAGGAGAGGGAAGGTCCAATCCACCAAAAAACACATCCTCCAGTGCACCATTTGCTGGGAATTCACTCAAGCAGAACTGTTCACATTTCCTGTTGGATTCCGTTGGGAACAGATCCACTGCTGGGGTACCTCACAGAGTGTAGACCTCCTCTAGGACTTCCTAGCACACTTCCCACTTGTCTGAGACTGTGCTCTGCATGCTCATAGCATCCGCAAGTTGTTCTCTGTGCCTGCCAGATGAGCTGCCAGGACCAAGATCCTGTTCTCCAGCAACCAGAACCAAAGCATCATTGCCTCCAAGCAGAAGAGGCGGAAGTGCACACCACCTTGCATCGCCACTGTGTTGTCTGTTAGAACGATAACTTTTTTCCCCTGCAGAGACAGGGTGAAGGTTTTCATGGCTAGCCTGATGGCTCGCAACTCCAGCCTGTTGATGTGCCACGTGGCTTCCGTCGTTGACCACTGGCCGCTCACCTGCAAATACCCGCAGTGAGTGCCCCAACCCTTCAAAGACTCATCAGTGACCACTTGTGTCTGAGGCCAGAAGGGTTCCCCTGCCAAAAGACTGTTGCGGTCCGCCCACAATGACAAGTCGTTGACCACTGATGAGAGCACCCTGAGGAGATCCAAAATAGAGCTGAGGTACCGAGACCACTGATCCGTCAGTAGCCATTGTAGGGATCTCTTCCCTAACCTGGCCTCTGGCAATAGAAAAATGCAAGAAGCCAAGAGGCGGAAGAAGGAAGCCGCTGGTAGAGTGGCATGGTTCCGGAAGAAGTCGACCATCTGTGTCAAGCAAAATACTCTCCTCGGGAGGGAAGGCCTTCCCCACCTGGGAATCTAGCACTGCTCCGATGAACTGGAGAGCTGGACTGGTGTCATGTGGGACTTCTTTAAGTTTAGGGAGAAGCTCAGCTTGTGCAGCAGCAAGCAGATGTCCTCTAAATGAGACAAGACCTGCACTACAGACTTCACTCGGATCAGCCAGTCGTCCAGATATGGAAATAAGTGGACTCTTGATCTCCTGAGGTAAGTCGAAAATGCCGCCATGAGCTTGGTGAGCAACTACTGCCATGAGCTTGGTGAAGACCCTCAGGATGGAGGTAAGACCAAAAGGAAGCACCTTGAACTGATAGTGCATATCTCCCAAGGTGAATCTTAGGAACTTCCTGTGCTTTCGATGGATTGGTACATGGAAATAGGCATCCTGTAGGTCAATGGACACCAGCCAGTCGTGTAGTTCGTGTGCGTGTAGAATCTCTCTCAACATCAACATCCTGAATTGGTCTTTCCTCAAGAACTTGTTCAAGGCCCCGAGATCCAGAATGAGACGGAGACCTCTTCCTTCCTTTCTTGGTGACCAGGAAATACCGGAAGACCAACCCGTCCTCTCTGCTCAGGTGGTACCTCTTCCACGGCACCCTTCAGCAACAGGGGTCTCAGTTCTTCCTGGAGCTCCTGTCCCGGTTGGATTGGAGGTGGGGGTGGACTGTCTGGTGGTTTTCTCACAAATGGCAGACAACCCCATTGAATGAGCTGTAGAGCCCAGGCATTGGGAGTAATTCCCTGCCAGTGGAGCAAATGCTCCATCAACAGTCCTCCAACCGGTCTGCTGTGAGAGGGGAAAATCAAAGCAGCTTCGGGGGCTAGGTCGCTCCCGCCGCCGATGCTGCCTGTTGGCCTCCAGAAGCCCCTCTGCCACTTCCGTAGCACGAAAAACACTTCAGACCTTGCCTGGCCGGTGGGAGCTGTGCTCTCCTGCTATAGGAAGCATAAATGCTGTTATGGCTGATGCCATATCAGGCCACACAGTTGGCGATGTCAAGGCTCGTTCGCAGCGACTGTCTGGCCACCTCAGTCCCATCCTCCACTAGCTGTAGGAAGTCCTCGCGCATTTTTCCTTCTGGGACATACTGAGCAGCATTTTCCACTGCTGTCCATAGACCAAAGGAGTATTTGGTAAAACTGCTTGCCAGATTTGTAGCTTTGAGGGCCATGCTACCCGAGGTGAATGCCTTCTTCGCCAAGGCATCTACTTTCTTTGCTTCCCTGTCTGGAGGCAGAGCGGATGTAGAAGATGCAGGTCTAGAAGAGGCTGTAGCAGCCTGCATAACAAGCCCCTCTGGGGAAGGGTGAGAGGAAAGTTATGAAGGGTCTCCTCTAGCCAGCCGGTATCTCCCGGAAATGGTGGAGCTGACAGGAGGAAGGGAACAAGGGTTTTGCCAGGTAACCGTTAAAGGATCGGCAATGGCAGGGTTTAAGAGCATATGACGTTCACTGGTAAAGCCTTCATCTAGAATGTTGGTAAATTCGTAACTCTTACAACCTCTTACAACTTTGGTACTCAGACGGGGTACTCACGGCTCTTCGGAATCCAAGATCTGACGTGAAGAGGTAAGAAGCGTCCCCCCGGAGGTCCAGAGGCCAGATAATCTGTGCTCTCTGCTCCTCAGGGGGCCGCCCTCTGGGAAACCCTCTCGGGAAAGAAAACCCAGACTATGCAGATGTAGAGGAGGATAGGATGCACAATATCTGTAGTGTCAGGTAGAAGGATGAAGAAGATTCCAATCCAATCGGTGCAAAATGACTGAAGATTCTTGAATGCAGTAGAACACTTGGACGGCTGTAGCAAGAAGGAAAGGAATGGGGCAGCAGACTAAAGAGACAGAGGAAAGACAGAAGAATGAAAGGAGAGAGAGAAGGACAGCTGGAGTCGTGAAGAAGAATGTATAGGTACCTCAAAGCGAAGATAGAGGAAAGGTAAGCGCAGAAAAAAGCCGCGAGCGGCTGAAAACAGAAGCTGCAAGCGTAGGCTACCAAAGCTGAGGAAAGGAAATGCCGAGGGCGGCAGAAAAGGTAAGCGCTAGGAATAGCCGCGAACGGCTGGAAAAAACAGAGGCCACAAGCGACGGTGAAAAAGGAAACGGAGGGAAAGGATGCCAAGGGCGGCGGAAAAGACAGAGAGCAGAAAACAGTGCCGAGGACGGCTAATAGGCGACAGGCTCCGAGTGGAATAGTCGGGAGCGGGAGAAAAGGGAATGGACAAAACCGAAGAAACGGTAAAAGACGAAGGAAGGGAACAAAGGAGGAGGGAAGAGGGAGGACTCAGAAGAAGGTCTGAGTGGGAGCAGGTACCAAAAGATACGAGCGAGCAATAACAAGGGAGCAATGCGAACAGAGTAGCAAAGCAGTTACCAGTTTGTTCGCACGGAATAAGTACGAACAATTGGTAGAAAGAGAGGACGGACAAAATGAAAGAAAAAGACTAGAGCTGCATAGTTAGTGGATAGAGATGTTGTCAAGGAGCCGCCATCTTGGATTCCACTGAGTATATCGTGGTTGATGTAACTTCCAGTGTCTCCATAGGCTTCTAGGAGTTCTTTTAACAGTAACCTTGTAGCGGTGCCACTGATTAGTGCAATCCTAGGGTGTCAACCCTTTCTACAAGAGCCCTGAATTTAGAGGTATTGTGAAGATAGGGCTGGGAGTGCTGAAATTCAAGGTCTGGTGAGGTGTTGAGACTGCTGGTGTCTTGGAGGTCTTGAACCAGCTGTAAAAGCCAATTCTGGTCATCAAAATAATCGACCCCTCGTAAACCCAAATATATCGGGTCGACATCGCCCTGGACATCAGCGTCATGACCGCCGAAGGCACCTGCCATGGTATTGAAAAATTCAGACCGAGGGTGTGGGGTGTTTTCTCAACAACCTTCGACGTCGAGGGTATGTCTTTTGGCGCCGATATGGTAATGTCAGCGTCGATCGTGATCTCTGCAGCGTCGACATCCTCGGGTGCACACGGATAATCTGGCTTCCAATGGATTTCTTTCGACGTAGAAAGATTTATCGGCGCCGACTCTCGGTACCAGGGCACTAGAGGGGTTGGGTATACCGGGCGCCGCTCTTAACTCCGAAGCATGCTGTGTGGGGAGGGGGGTTAGCCATGCCAATTGCAGCATACTGCTTCAATATTGCAAGCATTGAGGATTTGAAATCCTCCCACTCTTGGCTCGTGGTAGGCCCAGCCGACTGCTTCCCTCTATCGACGACTAGGAGTCCAGACGATGGCAGTGACGTGTTTTCTTCTTTCGGGACAAGTGTGACTCCTCAAGTGGGATAATTTCTTCTTCCGCCTGTGTTCTTTCTCAGGGTATGCCCCTCAGTTTCAGCCTCCGAAGACCGAACTGTCGACCGCCCTAGAGATTTTGATGGCTGTCGACCCAGAGCCAGTTTTGCAGCTCAATCGTGAAGAGATTTAAGTCACCAGTCAGTCCCGTGACCGGTGCCGAGGCACCAGAGACAAAACTTGTGGGGGTGGGAGATTGACATCTTGGTGCCACAATCAGTAGACCGTTTGAAACCTGATACCCGAGCAACCAACATCTTGCGTAGAGAATTTTGTGAAAAAGTAAAAGGTTATCTAACGAAAACGTTGAGAGTCGAATCTCTGTGTTCCCAAGCAGCGTGTTAGCACACAAAAAAAAAGGAACCGAGGTTGGGGCGTAGTGATGTGGTATTTATACGATGCCCGATGTCATGTCCGGAGCCGACGACCAGATGCCGGGCAAGACAGATTGATGGCTGGGTCGAGGTCCACCGCGCCTCCTGTCTAAAAAATTTCAAAGCAGCAAAACTGGAGGGAATATCTATGAAATGAGTAATCTGTGGGAGAAAGGCAATCCATAGAAGCTCATTTCTCAACATTTTGTGGTGGGTCAGAAGAAAAGGTCAGACACGCAGCAGACATTTCAATGTAATTAATGAAATTATAAATAAAAGGCCTAACTTTCCCTGTCACTAAAGGGACTATCCTACCTAAAGAAACTAAAGGTGCTCGTTTATTCTTCAAGCCTAAAATAAAATATGTCCTCCATCCAAATTGTTAGGTAAGCTTTATCTTTTAGCAATTTTCCCTCCATATTCTGTGGACCCCCAAAACTTTTTGCTTTTATTCTAACACTATGTCCTGACTTTTATACAGTGAAGGGGAGCCTTTAGCTTCACTCCACTTGCCTTTTGGTCACATGTTATGGGGAAACTGACTAATCCTTCTGACTGTCAGTACTGGGAAACTAGGTTTCCCTTAGTCTTTTGACCTTGTTACCTTTTTGGGCAACTTTTTAAAATTGCATGCAATGGGGTTTCTTTTGTATGACCCTAGAAAACACTCAAAGGGATTTTATACTACCCAAGATGAAATTCCGTACAAACCTTTGGCAGCAGTTACTTTTTCTTACTTTTTACCATATTTTTCTTTAGCCGTACCACGTTTGGCTATTAACAGTGACTAGTGTCCCAAGATACCCATGCCAGGAGGACTTTCTTTTGTTCCTCGGCCATCTTGGCCTTTGGCCTCCTTCCTGCCCTGCCACGTCAGGAACATCCTTTTATCCTCATGCACTTGCCAGGGAAACAGATTTTGCAGACTAGTGCAGGGCATGGATGTGGGGTCCCAGAAAGTGGGAGTGGACTGTCCGGTCCCAATACACAGCCTGGATCCAGTGTATCTAGTGTGCATGTATGAGTAAGACCTGAAGTGGTCCTCGACTGGACCACTGCTGGTGTGCATGTGTGGGGCAGATCTTGCCATTGGAGGTCCGAGGCTGATCACTCACCAGACTTTGGGATATAAAAGAGGTATACTGCAGCCATTCCAGTAGATCTGAAGAGGAGCCAAGTACCCGGTCGTAGCTGTGAAGACCATGGACAATCCCTCAAGAAGTCTGGCCACCAATTCTTAGTGGAGCCCTGTCTGGATACTGATCTCCGAACACAGTTGTAGGTGCTTCAACCCTCTGGACAAGTGGGAACAACTGGTCCCGGTGACATCTGGTAAACTAGCAAGTTAGAGCCTTCGGAAGCTTCCTTGGACCATCCAGCGGGCTGACCAGATCCAGTTAGGGGTACTGTCATAGAATCGCTGTCATTCTGTGTTTCGGTCCAGAACTCCCGGGATCTTCAGTTTGTCCAACAAGAACCCCTCCTGCAATATTTCAGCTCAATGCCATCCACGGGTCCAGAGATAGGCCTTCTTCGCCAACGACAACTGTGACACCTGTTGCCGTGCAACAGTGACCATCCCTGAAACCAGCGTTTCTGTATCTGGACAACTGCCCTGAAGAGTCCTGCACCAGTGCCTGCTGCATTGATCATTTGTTCGTCGAGAACAGAGGCTAGGCTCCTGTACCCGACCGCAACTCTACTTCTAATTGCACCGTAGTTCCTGGACATCAGCGTCCAAAACTAAAGGCGGGAAAACTTACCTCAGGCGACCCTCAAACGATCCGCCAGCTCTGGAGTGAAACCGGAGTATCAGTGGTAAGTTGTAGCGATACTTACCTACCCGTCCTAGAAAAGTTAGAATAACTTGAAATTTTCACAATGGTTTGACATTGGCAAAACCTATTGCTGAAAGCCCTCCTAAAGCTAAGAACAGTCTTACTCACTAGTATATCGTCTTTTGGATCCATTTTCATATCCCCAGGATCCCTCTACTAATTGTTTTTTTAACTCCTAAAATTCTTGGAAAACTTAGTGAAATTTTGGGCATAAGACCCCATACAACTTAGGGTTGGACTTCATAAGTAGTGAATACTATCCCACTGAATACCCAGAAATTTTAGAGAAATTTCCTCAATAATGGCCAGCCTTCCACTGGTTTGAGAGACACTGGGAATAGCATCACAGTGGTGGGCAGGACCCTGCTCAAGCCAGAGGACTCCTCTGAGAACCACCAGGTTAGCTGGTGGGCCTCCCAAATGTGCCTTTGTAGCCGTATCACCATCCAGATTGATGACAAGATAACCAAACTGCCTACGTACAAGACAATGTGCCTGCCAAGGTGCAGTTGGGAAATTACCTGAGTTGCGGTTGGTTTTGGATGGGCCACCCTTAGTTGCTACTGCAGACACTGGGTCACAGGCCAAGAATTGTCTGACTGGTAGTTACCAAAGCCCAAATAGAAAAACCCAAGGCCAGAAGAAAGAGCAAGAAGGCCAACTCTGTGAAGGGGGGGGGTGACTTCTCTTCCTCTTCCTTCTGCTTCAGCAGCACACTGTGCTCCAAGCTCCTGAGGGACTAGGCTCATGGGTGACCCTCTACTCAACTCCTGAGGGACAAGATCCGGAGGACCGTCCTCAGGGAGGGCGATGTACTCAACCAAGAGGATCCCCCTCACTTTCAATGCCCGCTGGCTGACGGTGGGCTCTCTAGGATGGATTTCTCTAAGGGTCAGAGAGCATACCACTCTTTTGAGGGTCTGAGGACACAGGCCCAGTGCAAGGTGAAGTGCCTATGTCTATTAAGATGTATTGTGAAGGTGAGCTCCTCCATAGTGAGCACACTGATCCAGAAACGGATTCAGTTAAAAGGTTGGGTGTACCCAAGGTCTGCAGGCCCTTCCTTCTATAGTTGGTCCATGAGATGCCCCTAGCTGGTCATCTTGGCATTGAGAAGACCAAGCAAAGACTCAACACACTTTTACTGGCCCAGGATAGGAGTAGAAGTTGAAGTTTTCAGCAAGAACTGCCCCACTTGTCAGTTGTGTGGCAAAACTGGAAGCAGTGTCCTTTTTTCCACTTCCACCTTTGCCAGTGGTTGGCACACCATTTGAGAGGGTTGGCATCACCATTGTCAGTCCCTTAGATCCTCCTGCATCAGGTGGACACACGGTTCCTTCGGGTACTGGTTGATCATGCCACCAGGTACCCAAAGGCTATTCCCCTTTGGACCATAACTGCAAGGTGCTTGTCAGGGCTCTCCTGGGCATTTTCACCAGAGTGGGCATCCCTAAAGAGGTAGTCTGTGACAGAGGAGCCAACATCACGTCTAGTTACATGCAAGCAACGTGGAAGGAGTGTGGTGTAATTTACACGTTCTCCACATCCTACCACCCCCAGACCAATGGTCTGGTTGAGAGATTTAACTAAACTCTCGAAGGCATGCCAGGTGCTTTGAAAGAGCTCCTGAGAAGGAAATGGAACCTTCTATTACCATACCTGCTGTTTGCCTGCATAGAGAGAGAGAGAGAGAGAGAGAGAGAGAGAGAGAGAGAGAGAGAGAGAGAGAGGTGCCTCCGGGGGTGCTGGATTCAGCCCTTTTGATCTCCTCTTTGGGCATCCAGTGAGGAGGGCCCTTGCTTTAGTTAGAGAAGGCTTGGAAGCCAGCCCTGCAGGTCCTGCCAAGCAAGTGGGGGGACTATGTGCTAGGAGGATGGCACAGATAATGTGTCAAGCATCAGCAAAATCGCAAGGGCAGCCAAAAACTGAACAAGTACTAGCATGACCTCAATACCTCATAGGTGGACTGGACTCCTGGCCAGCATATCCTTGTGATGAAGCCCACCAAGTCTCCAGCTTTGCCAGACAAGTGCACTGGAGCCTTCAGGATAATCTTCAAGATTGGCGAAGCCAACAATCTGGTCGACATGGGTACCACTGGGGAAGCCCCTCAGGTCCTCCATGTTAACAGGCTCAAACCCTGCCACAGGAGAGAGGAAGTGTCATGTCTTCTGCTAGAAGGAGAGTAAGCCCATTCCTGACTTGCTACACAGCAACCCTCAGAATGACTGAGTGGAGGGTGTGCACGTCTCTTGATCTGACATCAGAGCAGCAGAGGGCCTGCCGGGTATTGCTCCAGCAATATGCCCCTCTATTTTAATCGACACCAGGCCTTTGCCCATGGTGCAGGCATGTATTTGACAATGGTGACAATGTGCCTGTCAAAATGAGATGCTACAAGATGTTAGACACTGTAAAAAACACACCCAGGGAGAGGTTGCCAAGATGTTGGATCTGGGTGTAATTGAACCCTCAACCAGCCCATGATCCAGCCCTGTGGGGCAGTTCCCAGGGCCAGTTCCCGGGCAGATACCAAAGTCTGAAGGTTCTTTGGGTCTGTGTGCACTACAGAGGAGTCAACGTAGTCACCAGGACGGATGCTTACCCATTTCCCAGTGCTGTTGAGCTTGTGGATACCATAGGTGCTGCCAAGTTTGCAAGCACCTTTGACCTCACATCAGGCTATTGGCAAATTGCTCTGACTGACTAGACCAAGGAGAAAACAGCTCTCTCTACCCTGGAGGGGCTCTACCAGTTTAGAGTAATGCCTTTTGGGTTGAAGAATGCCTCTGCCACTTTCCAAAGGCTATTCAATCATGCCCTCACTGGACTAGAGGCCGTCTGTGTGGCCTAGCTAGACAATTTTGCTGTCTACAACTCCACTTGGGAAGAGCATTTGACTAACTTGGATAGGGTGTTGCAGGTCATGAAAAAGGCAAATCACACGATCAAGGCCACCAAGTGCCAGGTGGCCCAGGGCAAGGTCTCTTAACTTGGTCATGAGTTTAGGAGGGGGTCAAATATAAGCTCTCCCTAGCAAGGTACAAGGTGTACAGGACTGGGAGTCTCCCACTACTCAAACCCAGGTGATTTTTTTTGGGGCCTCACTGGGTACTACAAGAGCTCCATTACAGACTACGCACCATAGCTGCCACTCTGAAAGCCCTGACATCACCCAAGCAACCTAGGAAGGTTCATTGGACTGAAGATTGTCAGAGGACCTTTGATGGCTTAAAGGAAACGCTGTGCAGAGAACCTGTTTTGTATGCTCACAACTACAGCTAAGCCTTGATTGCACAAAATGAAGCCAGAAGTGGTCGAATTAAACTTCTTTTTATTTTAAAACTAAACCATTCGGAAACGGTTTCTTTTTCAAATAAAAGTATAGGAACAGTAAAACATTTTTGTCTTTATAAAGTAGATGAGCACTGCTCCCAACCACTCCCTCCCATTTCACTGGATGCCAGTGGAAAAAGGGATTGGAACGGTCTTGTCCCAGGTGGACGACAAAGGGAGAGAGCATCCCATAATTATCATCAGTAGCCAACTGAAGGGTATATAACTTAAGTGGGCCACTGTTGAAAAGAAATGCTTTAGTATAATTTGAAACCTTAGGCATTTTAGACCTTACCGTACTGGTTCTACCATCAAGTTCCAAATTGACCACAAGCCCTTAAAATGGCTTATGCAGATGAAGGGTGAAAACCCCAAAAACGTCAGGTGGTCCATCAGCCTGCAAGGGCTAGACCTCACCATTGAGCATAGACCAGTTAAGAGTCATGAAAATGCAGATGGCCTTTCCATAAGGTATGTTCACTGTCTGGATGAGGGTGACAATCTTGTGGGAGATTAGTTCACCCTAGCCGCAGTCTGGGGGGTGGGGAGAATGTGATGCTGGAAATGCTTTTGTAGGGACAGGGACTCCTCAGCCTTAGCCTGACACTTCTATGTTGGTTCTTTCTGTGTGTTTTCTGAACAGTAGTCCAGTTTGGACCCCTGGCAGTGCAGCTCTTCATTTTTACCTTTTTGTGAACGCTACCCATAGAATACCCTTGGGGCAGCCATTGGACCATGACTAGCTTGCGATCTGCATCTTGCCGGCGTAATGGTGTCAGGGCGCTTCCCCTGCACATCAGGTTCCTCTCCCCTCTTCCTCGTCAGTACAGTTAAATATGCATTTTCGCATTCTTCCTTTTCTCGTGCCATTGGGACCTGCACTGCTTTCAGCCTAAGACAAGGATGCCACATTCTTAGGCTTATCAGTAGGCCCATAAATGCAATTAAATTAGTTGGTGTAGGGAGTTCCTCACAGGAACTGGAGTCCTTGTCCCCAAAAGGGGAGTCTTTCCCAGTGAGGTGCCACTTGCTGCGAACACTAGGCAAGGTTTTGCGGAGCAGGCTTACCTCTCACCTCCCTAGCTTCAGAGTAGGGCGGAGGGTGCTCACCATTGAGGAGACGGGGCGAATACCTGCAATTCATCATACTGTTAGTCCATAGTCCTGTTTCCTCCGTACATATCGGATATCCATCCCACAGGGATGGGACCGGACCTTTTTTGTACCTCAACAAAAACTTTCCCTTTAATTTAATGCACTCAGGGTCAGACGCAGGAAACGACGGGAAGAGGCAAATAGTGGACAATATGGTGGGTATCACTTCTTTACTGCTAAATCCAGTCCTCTTATCAGCATACTGATGGAAGATTTTGTAGCATGAAAACTCAGCTATCCAAATAGAAGCGAACAAGTTCTGCAAGACTGCATGACAAACCTGGCGTCAGCGCTGTCAGTCGGGAACCCAGACAATAGTGCATGCAACTGGCTGAACGTGTGGACCAAGTGACAGCCTTGACGATTTCGTCCTATGGAAAGTGCCTCTGGAAAGCTACCCCTGTGGCCTTCGCCCTCACTGTGTGCACGTGCATATTAGGGGTAGTCCGCTTCTGTGAGGAATATGAGAAATTACTTCCTGGTAATGTTTTTGCTATACATTCTTCTCCGGTAGATTTTTATCTGATAGATATCCCTTCCAGCACCAGCTGCTCATAAACCTTTGACAGGCTGTGTAGTGTGGCTCAGCAACGACGGTCTACTCCCTCATGACTCCAGACGTGACGTTGGAAGATATATCGCACCACTACGTCCCCAACCTGAGTTCCCAAACACCCCAAGCTCAGCAGCCGCAGGAAAAAATCCAATAAGATTCTGCTTAAGAGAAGCCAAAATACGCTTTTTGTGTGTGTGTTTAAGGAATAGTCACCATACTGTAAGCAGCATGCTGAAAGTGCCCAATAGAAACTGCACAATAATGTACTTATTCAAAACGTCACAACCTTAAGTTGTCGTCCCACCAAGGAGATGCAACAGACCACTTTCATAGCGGGGCTGCAGGGGAGGGCGAAGAGGAATCTGTGGGAGAAGAATCCATAGAATGGATGGCATTCTCCTGCAGATTCCTCATCTGTTAAGACTCGCAAAGCAGTACAGCATGTGGAGGCGGGATAAAAGTCTCAAAGAACAAATGACTTACCTCTCGGAAATGTTCTTTCTGATGGATGGTCCTTCTACAGATTCCTTGTCTCTGAAATCCCTATCCCAGTGCAGAAGTTCTTCAGAATATTTTCCTTCGCCAAGGGGTGCAGCTTGGGTCCACCCCAAACCTCTATGTGCCCGTACCAGTAATGTCATAGGGGGCAGTATATATAGGGGCAACACACACTGACTTCAGTTCCACCCATTTCCCTAGCACTCTGAAGCTGAGGGACTTTAGAACAGATGGTGTACTAATTTCCCGCGAAGAAGGCAATGAGGAATCCGTGGGAGGAACATTCATCAGAAAGAAAATTAGAGAGGTAATTTGTTCTTCTAATGGATTCTTTCCGCACACAGATTCCTCATCTATGATAGACACCCAAATCAGTACGTAAATCTATAGGAGGGAGGAAGAAAGACCACTAGCTAAACCAGAAAACTCTGGAGGACTGCCCTGCCAAAACTGGCATCTTGACCCTCAAGGGAATCCCAGCAGTAATGCATAGCAAACATGTGCAATGACGCCAATGTTGTTGCGTGACAAATATCCAGGACAGGGACTCCCCTCTGCAGGGAAGAGGTGGCAGACACTCCTGGACAGGGTTTGCTTGGTCACAGCCCTGCCAGCACAAGCACCATCGTAACCAACGAAAAGCTAGTCATGCATCCTAGCCTCTATAGTACGAGAGACATAGAACTTAAGAGCCCATACCGGGTTCAGTCAGTGGAATCGTTCCTCTGCCTTGGAAGAGTGAAGCCGAGGAAAAAACACAGGAAGATGGATTTTCCGAGAGAGACGGAAATCCGAGAATACCTTCAACAGAAAGGATGGTCTTGCTCTTAACGTCACCTTCTCTTTAGAAAAAAACAAATAGGAAAGTCATTTTTTATTTATTTTTATTTTATTGGTTTATCACAAACATTTAAAATGTTACTGACAATACACATAACAAAACAGTTTTGTTGTATACACTCTCCTAAGTAAGGAAAGTAATACAGACACCAGTAAAATCAATTTAAGGGTGAGTAACCTAATAGGAATGAAGGGGCTCAAATGGAACGCCCATAAGAAACGTTAAAACTAAATTCAAATCCTGCACCGGAACCACAAACTAGTGGGGAGAAAACTGGTTACACAAACCCTGCAAGAACTGCATGACAGTGGGAATTGTGAAAATCTATCCCTGCTCCGGGGGCCTCTTTAATACTGAAAAAGCAGGGAGGTAACCCTTTACAGTGCCAATATGCAGGACTGCCTCAGCTACAGATAGCAGAAAATCAAGGGATAGTGGATAGGATAAAGGATCCAGGTCCCTCTCCCAGCACCAAACAAAATATTTACGCTACCTGCAAGCACAGATGTATTTCGTAGCGAGTCGCAGAGCTGAAAGGAGCACATAAAGGACGTTGTCTGATAAGTCCCACTCCTTGTACCTCAGCCTATCAGCAGCCAAGCATGAAGGTTCAGGATGTTTTCTTTCGGGAAGATGACCTACCGCTACAACTGGGAGAGCAAGTCGACTCCCCTCGGAAAGTGCAAGGGATGGCAAATGGACATGTCCAACAACTTCAGATACCACTTTCTCCGAGCCCAGTCCAGTGCGATCAGGATCATTGTGGTTCCAAACAGGGGCAAGCTCCTGAAAACCAGCAGGATGATCGGGATAAGCGGGAACGCATAAAGGTATTCTAAAGTCCGCTCGACCATCAGTGCGTCCCCCAGAACTCACAGACGTAGAAATTCCCTGGAGCAGAACAACTCGCACTTCCTATTGACACTGGAAGTGAAGAAGTCAGCTTGAGGAATTCACAAAAAGGAGAAAATATCCTCCAGAACTTCCTAGCAGAGCTCCCACCAATGGCATTCTCTCTCTGGCAAGATGAGCCATCATCCGAGGGTCACTGTTCTCTGGAGTTCAAAAACACAGTCACTTTGCTTCTCTGCTCAGAGGCAAGGAGCACACACCACCTCATTTGTTGAGGTAATGCATGGCCACCATGCTGTCCGTCACGATCAGTGCAGTCTTGCATTACAGAGGGGAGAAAAGCAAATCGGGCCAGCCTGACCATCCTCATCTCCAGCAAGTTGATCTGATCCTGAGACTCCGTGGGAGACCACAATAACCTCATCGTTTGGTCTGACAGTCAGAGTTGTGTATGTGACAACTGTCACCTTGGGCCAAGGTTGGCAAAACAATGTTCCCTTCACCAAGTTGTCGCACACAGCCCACCACACAAGACCCTAAGCCATTGGATTCGAGACCTGTAAAAGGTCCGACATGTGGTCCTGAAACTGTGACCATTGGCAAGTGAAGCTATCTCATGCGCAGCATCATCTCCGGTACCACAAGGATGTAGGAGGCGACGTGATCCAGAAGGTGCAGGAAAGCAGAGGCCATAACTTGTTCCTGGGATTGAAGGATATTGACCATCTGAAAGATGTTCACCACTTATTCCTCGAGCAGGAAATCCCTGCCCATAAAAGTGTCCAAGACAGCCCCGATGAACTGGAGAGACTGGGACGGCGAAACCGGAGACTTTTTAAAGTTCAGGAAAAAGCCCAGGCTGTGCAATAGAGTGCATGAGCAGAGTAGATGCTCCGACACAATAGATCTGAGGAACGAGCTTGGACGAGCCAGTCACCCAGATAGGGAAAGACATGAATGGCCTCACTCCTCAGGTAAGCCACTACCACCATCTTGGTGAAAACCCCAGGGGCAAAGAAAGACCGAAATGCAGGACCTTGAACTGGTAAATGGTGTTGACCTACCAAACCTTAGGTACTTTCCGTGCTTTTGATCGTTGGGCACATGGAAGTAGGCATCTGGTAGGTCCAGTGAAACCAAATAGTCCTGCAGATCACGGTTTGCAGAATCTGGGCTAGAGTAAAAATACAGAACTTGCCCTTTCGTGGTAACAAGTTCAGCAGCTGCAGATACAGAAGGGGCGTATGCCTCCATCCTTCTTTGGCACCAGAAAATATGTGGGGTACCACACCTTCCCTCGTTCTGAGCACGGAACTAGCTCAATCTGAGTTTGTCAGAAGCTGAAAGAACTCCTCCAGGAGGATGATGGGGTCTGGAGACACTGGGGTGGCTAGAAGGCCGTGGCCCGGGATGCTGAAGGAATGGGAGGCAATGTCCCCGTCGTATGACGTGTACGGCCAAGCACTGGACGTGCTCTTGGACCATTCCAGGCTGAACAAGAAAAGCCACCGCGCAAAAGTGACGAGTGGTGAAACCCGTCACTGAGGTTTGTTGCCCTAGAGTGCATCGGGGACAGTGGCTGCTGCAACGTTGTTGCCCCACCCACCCCCCACCCCTTGACAGCTGGTAAACCCTTCCTCTGCCTCTCCCTAAGAGCCTGCTTTGCACTCTTCCGGGGTAGACTGGCCACAGTCCCTCAGGGCTAAGGTGGGAAAGCGGCGAAAACCCTGGTCCCGAAATGATGGCAGTGAGGAAGGCCGCTGCACGGCTAGCCCCAAGGACTTAGTCGTCTTAGATGACTGGACCTTCTGGAGTGGGTCGTCAGCCTTGATGTCAAAAGGCATGTCCAACAGCCTGGTCTGGACGTCGCCCTCAAACCCAGAGGTCCTCAGCCACGAGTGGCCTCCGACCACGGTGCTAGTGGCCATGGACCTGGCCACACAGTCCGTCTGGTCCAATCCTGACTGCAGCATTTGGCATGTCGCCTCCTTGCCTTCAGAAACCAGGGACAGGAAAATGCCCATCATCTCTCCCTCCAGGACATACTCAGCTGCATTGGCCACTGCCATCCAAAGGCCGAAGGAGAACTTCTCCATGGCGCAAGCGGCAATCAAGGCCCGCAGTGAAAGACTGACACAAACAAATTCTTGCCCCATGCGTTGAACCTCTTACTCTCCCTGTCCAGTGTAAGGGATAGAAAGGTAGAAGTCTTCGAGCTGGCTGTTGCAGCCTGAACCGTCAAGCTTTCAGGCGAAGCATGGGAGAAAAGAAAAGATGGGTCTGAGAGCAGGATGGTGCTTCCTTACCAGATCCCTGCCCACTGCCGGAACAGAGGCAGGTTTCTCCCACCGCTCCAATACGGGGGCATCCACTACCACATTGAAGGGCAGGAGAGTCACTTTTTTGGTCGCTTTTTTGGGGGCATCGACCAGAATATTGAAAAGTTCGTACTGAACCTTGGTCCTGTATAGAGCAGATAGCTCCAGAGTACTGGCCACATTATCAAGCGCTGGAAGGCAGGCTTGAGGCATTCCTACGATGGGAGCTGGCAACATGTACATCTACGGGGAGGTGTCGAGGCCAATGGAATAAAAGTAACTTCTTGTGGCAGCAGGTTAATTCTGTAGTTTATTCTGTACATGGCAAATCAGGTTTCATCATGGTATCAAGTAATAAGAATCAAGGAACAAAGGTCTTAAGGGGAGAACCCACTAGCTCTCACAACCCAGGCTTATTTTCACCAATTGCCCGGGCTGGAACGCCAGAACAAAAACAAACATTCCACGCATCCACATAACATTCTCCAATTACATCACAGCATTCATGCAGGCTTCCATGCAGGAAGGGAGACTAGATACAACACACCTCCCTTCTTTCAACACATCAAAAGGAAACACCAACGCAAGAAAAAAAGGCAGAACGCATCTCCATTCCTTCAACCACACACACACACATAGGTGGGCGGGTCATCAAAGGGCAACATACAGAGGAAGAAACACCAACACATCTTCCTACCGAAAACACAACCACACCTCACCACTTTCATCACCACACAGCCACCTTCAGCACTGACACCAAACCAAGCGTAACTGACATTCTGCATAAAGACTGCACCACAAACGTACAGACACTACCATAGATAAAGGTACAATGCACTCTCCATCCACCACTGCCAGACCACTAGACTGCCACTCTAACCCTGCCCCTCCTTGGGCTGGTACGCTAGCCCACTTCACACAAAAACTCTGAACTAACAGTCCAATGGCAACCACAATCACCACCAAATACACTATACAGGACCCACTATCCAGAGCTAACACTCACTCAAACTGACAGGACACATTTGCAGGAAAACGCTCACACTTTCAACCACGACTCACAAAACATCACAACCACAATAAAAATGGTAAACCTACCAACCGGTAACCACCATCCATGAAAACTATTAATTTTTAATTTTAATTGTATTTTTATTGACAATAGTCTGTAAAAGAAAACTAACTTTTTATGTCAGTTTCTGATTTTCACATCTAGTAAACAAGAACCAAATCAACTCCAAAATACTTTGTCCCACAGTTATCACTTCTACACTTTAGGTAAAATCATGTACATAAAATTAACTAACGCACAAGTTAATTGAACATTGTTACCAGACAAAAGGTAACTCCATGTTAGGGAGAATTCTCCGTTTAGGCTGAATTTCCTAACCTAGTGAGTCCCCCAGCAGCTTTGCTGGATTTTTTGGGTTTATTTTTCTCTCCTGCCAAGAGTGAGACTCTCTTACCCTCACTCTTGGGCATGATTTGAGTGCGTTTCTTTGAATCTAGATGTGTTTAATGGGTTATGGGGACTTTTACTCCATAGGGCTTCATGTGTTTTTGTGATGTGTGTTACACAGCACCCTCAGTGCAGTGACACAGGGGTGTCATAGTGACCCCCCAGTATAGACTCCATACCCTGGGACTGACTACTGTCTCCCAGGGCATGTAAAGTCACCATTGACTTTACTAGTCTTAAATTCTGAACAGAACCAGTACAAACCATCATATTGTGGACATACTGGCTGGGGCAATTCAATTGCCCCAGGGTCTGTTAGTCGAGGGGGCACGTCTCCGTCCCCCCTGATCTAGTTTTGGCTGGTGGCAGTGGATACTACTTTTTATATTCAACCGTGAATATTTTCTAATGGGATTTCACATTGTTTTAGGCTACTATCTTTATTTAATTATTTACGGTAGCCTCGAACATACCGCCGGTTTATTTAATTAATATTAATTCTCCGGTTGGTAGTTCTTGCCAAAACTTGATTCTAAAATGGCGTTTGTGTTCTCTTCTGTGACTCCAACCCAAGTCGAGCCCTTTGTTCCACTTTTTGGCGGGCTTCTCCACAGAAGCCCTCCAAAGTGGTGCCACTCTGTCTGGGGTACTTAGGAGGGGTGGAGGGAAATTTAGGCACCCAGGACTGAGTTGCCTAGGCAACTCAAGTCGCACTCCATCCCGATTGGCCCAAGTGGTGAGCCGGCCGGCTCACCACTTAGCATGTTTGAGTGACAGCTAGGCTGAGTGAATGGGGGTTTGCTGCATAAAAGCAAGGCTTTGGGGACTGGAACTTCAGAAGTCGCCACAGGACCTAAGAATCCTACGCGGGAGAAGCTGAGCCGACCTGCCACGACACCACCACCGGTGGAGCCCTGCTGGACTGCCTCACCACTTTTCCCAACGACAGAGGAGATCTCCCGCTGGAGAGTCTTCTTCCTTTGACTGGTGGGGATAACCAGTTTCACCGTCTTTTCGCTTTCCCGACGTACCTCGTGGCCGCCTTGCCCGTGCCAAGCACCCCGGCAACTGGGATACCACGTTTTACCACGACCACGAAACAAAGGTACCACCTTTAACCGGAAAACTCCGCGGCTGGTTTCTGCCCTGGTAGTGCAACGACCTTCATCTTTCCTCCAAGTCGAGATCTTCTCTTCCCCCCTGGACGACGACGCAACTTGCACCCACTACCAGGAACAACTGCCACCGCTGGAGGATCCTTCCCACTTAAGGTACCGTGTCCCGCCTGGCTTCCCTTGCTACCGACTGTACGGGGTAGATTTAGCCCCCGGCTTTCGAACCTGGGTTAGCCTGGGACACCCTGGCTAAATTTTCCTAAGCCTCTCTAAACTCTTTTTGAACCCTCTGCAAGACTTTCTAAGCCTAGTGTAACTGTGTGATCTTGGGCGCATTTGTGCTCTGCTCTCTCTAAGAGTGGGCCCAGCCTTTGGCTCACCAGTGACTTTTGCTCTTCTGCCTTGCTAATAGTGTTCCTGAATCTTAAAGTGGTGTACTGTTCCATATTCTGTTTTTTTCCCTCCCTTTCTCACAAACTTATTGGAGTGCAATCTAGTTAAGCGCTCACCTCTGTATGAAAATAAGTGGCGTTTTACTGTGACTTATCTGATAAGGAAAAAGGGGTGTATATATTACAATAGTAACTGTGTTTAGAATATTTTACAATAAGAGTGCTGGAGTGTTTCAAACTGTGTGTTTTTAAATAAATAATTATATACTTTGATACCAAAGCTCTGGTCAGTGTTTGCTTGTATTATTGTATCTGAGTGCCTATTGTGTATACTTTGCATACTGCCTAACTCTTCTTGAGGGAGGTCTGACTGCTCAGCCACAGCTACCAGGTACATCTGGGTGGTGCAGACTGCTACCAAGTGGGTTTACTGCCAACACCTGTAGTCTTAAATCTTTTGCAGTGTTCCCTAAGGGAACTGCAGAGGTTTCTGCCTAACACTCCACCATGCAGACATATTATTCTTCGGTGCAAACTGTCCAAAATGCAGTGCGCATTGACTAACAACGCACAAGCACTCTGTCACCAGGTGTCTTAGAGTTCCGACCGCCAGCAGGCAAAACCGACAATGATTTGATTTTGTTTTTTAATCTTTGTGCCAGGTCGAAACTTCATTTGTTTTGTAAAGATTCAAGCGGAATCTTATGAATTGATCACGATGGTATCTTGAAGGAAATCTAAGCAAGTATCTTGGTAGCACATCTAATTTTTGCATTGAGGTGCCTAAGTTAATTGCAGAGGTTAGTGTCCCACTTTTCTCCATATTCGTTATCCAACTCCATTGCCAGAGTTTTTTCTTGGCGATTTGTGGCATTTGTAATACTTGTTGCATGGAGAGGTCAGCAACATTTAATATCAACAGTAGTTTTTGTTCCCAACTATTCAAAACGGTTGCCGACAAATGTTTGCTTTTAGTATTTAGGATCAAGTAGGGCTTTGACACGGGGGGGGGGTCAACCGTATTTTGCGCAAAGCAGCTATTAATCTCCAAAGTACAGTTGTGTACATCGAGACCAAACAGAGTTCATAACGCAGCGCAACAACCGGAACCTTATCCGGCAAGTTGAGCACCTTTTCACCAAAATGTAGCTTCAAGTTTACACCAAAAACCAATGTCGATGTTCCAGCCCGCTTCGCATCCAAATGTGATGGGCGGAATCACTTTTTGCAGATAAAAATTTTTACTGGTGCTAATGTGAACTTGCCATACATTCTGTGAAGTTTTTGACCTTGAAGAGCAAACATCCAGATTCGAGAAGACAGATCATGCATCCAATTCCATTCACGTATTGAGATGTTAAATATTACACCCAAGTATCGGATACTGTCTGTCTGAGATACTGTCTCCTTATTTACCCCCACCTAAATGTTTTCTATTCCTGTCTAGTTTTTGGCCCCATGGCAATTATTTTAAATCTTCCCACATTTATGGACAACAAGTTGGAGTCCACATTAGCGTGTAATGATGACAATAGTCTTTGGAGTCCAATTTCCGTTGAATCAAGTAACACCACATCATCTGCATAGATGACACAGCTTAACGGTTGTCTGTTAACTTTTGGAGGAAACGTGTTGGCACTTTGTAACGCAATATGTAAATCCAAAATGTACAATTTGAATAACAGTGCCGCCAACGGGCATCCCTGTTTCACACCACAGCATGTTTTTATTTCATCTGTTAATTCTCCCTGTGCATTCAGCCGTACTCTGATCGTTGTGTTTGTGTACATGGCCATTAGGGGTAGACGCAAGTTTTCTGGACAATTCCAGTTTTTTAAATTTAGACCAGAGTTGCTGTTGATCGCCCGAATCAAAAGCTTGTTCTAAGTCTACAAACCCAAAAAACAATCGTTTTTTTCCGTTTGAGAGCGTCGAGCTTGGCCAAATTCAAAAGAATTAAATTTAACTCTACTCCTACCCCTTTTGTAAAACCAGTTTGTCTTGTGCTTTTTAAATCTGCCTTTTCAGCCCACGCACTAATTTTCTGCTGAAGGAAGGACCCAAACATTTTTCCCATTGTATCTAATAGCGCTATTTAAACAGATCTGTTTGGTTTCTTTTTTTAAACATTGGTACTACCACAGCGCTTTTCCAAGAATCAGGAACTGCTTTTGTGACTGCTATTCTCTCAAATAAGATTTTTATGAATGGAACCCACTCATCCTTATTGATTTTTAGAATCAGATTTGATATTCCATCAGGGCCAACGGCCCTCTAATTATTCAATGCTCTTATTGCTTTTTCAATGTCAGTTTCTGATTCTATGACCTTCCAATTACACGTCTTCAAATTTAATGAAGAAATATCGATGTTTGTTGGTGAACTAAAAACTGCTAAAAAGTGATCCATCCATTTTGCTGCATTTACTCCATCGGAGAGCGCGAAAACTTGCTTTATGTGACCGTTATTGATGATTTCCCAAATGTTTCCACTGGCGTAGCATTACTTCTGCTTCGTTTTGTTCACGAAGTGCGTTAAAAGAGCGTATCCAGTTACGATAATTTGATCGCCATTCCTTCAATTGACTGTTTTTGTCAGTGGCATTGGTTTTTCTTATTATTCGAAGATTTTTTTGTAGCACTTTTTTTTTGCTTCCCAAATTTCCGTGTTATGTTGGTGTTTATGACTTATCATTGCACTGATGTTTTTGTTTTTATTTTTTACAAACCGCATAAGGAATGGAGTGTAATTCGGCTTGTCAATCATTGGATCATGTTTTCCAAATTCAATTGTTAGTGCTTTTATTTGTTTACTGTTCAGCCGCAATCTGTTCAGGCCACTGTTGATGTTTAGATTACCCTCCAAGCACAAGGAAATTTTTGTGAATGGCCAGTCCCAATTTACCACTAAAGCGTCATGATCACTTTTTTGAATCTTCTTTATATTTAGCTCTGTTACAAAGCTGTGTAGGTTTTTCGAGACCCATATGTAATCTAAGGTCTTCTTTAGGTCACCACAGTGCCAAGTATTTGCAGCAGGGATGTCTCCCTTTGTACAGCCATTTAGCATTGCGCATCGACGTAGTGCGAGTTCATATTCCCATTTTTCGCCACAATTTGCCTTTTCACTAAGAACTTTGGAGCTGCCAGCCGAAAGACGCGGTGACGAATGGTCAAACCAGGAATAATTCAAATCACCACATATTGTAATAAATGGATCTTCAAAAACTTGCACACAGGCGTCAATTTGATCAGTTATCGATGTTTTATAGGCCGCATCTCCGATCATTGCGGAATTCCAATATGTGTTTAATTTTATTAGATGATATTTCTTATCGGGTTCATACTCCAAGCTTTGTAAAATCGTTACTTGGACACACAAATTTGGGTTATATGAACTTAACACCTCCAGCCATTCGAATTCTTGATCATCGTGATTGGTCCCGAAAAAGTCCCGAAAAAAGGCCGACCAAATATGTTTTTTCCTGCAGAATTTAAAAATACTGAGTAACCATCACAGCATGGAGTTTCACACAGCCACGATTCTTGTAAACAAATTATCACATTTCCCGACTCTAGAGGGCAATCTTGTTGAAACAAACTATTAACACCTACCAACACAACTTGCTGACCAGGTAAATCAAGAACCAACTCTGACTTAAGCACTACACAGCCCAAGGATCCCAAAGCCAAGAGGGACAACGGTCGCCAACTGAACAATCCAAAAGAACTCAAATCCAGCAAAATCATAGCAGCAGAGAAAGGTTGGTCATCAACAGCCAATCAAAAGTAATAATTTCCACATCATGGCATGGCTCAACAAACACGTAAAAAAAAAAAACATCCAAAACATGACTGTACCTCTAACCCCTTCCAGCACCAAAACTAGATGAAATCACAGATGGTAGACAAGTCATGCCTAGACACACATGCCACACACATCACCTAACCCCCTGCAAAACGTGTGCGTTATGTTTTGGCACAAGAACTCCAAAAAAACTGGAAATAACAGCTGCCTCCAAAGAACTCCAAGAGACGCCTAGACTCCAACTATTAAGTAAAAATGTAATCTCCAAGTAGATGACTTAACTTTACAATGGCGGAAGGGAGTCCCCATCCAAACCAGCCGCAGTTACAAGCTGTGATGCAGAAAGCGTCCTCTCCACATCACTCTAAACTTCTTAATCTGTTGTTCGCAGTAAAATGATCATCTTAGCAGTGGCAAGCATACTCTAGAATGGCAAACCTCACACCCACTTGCTAGAACGGTGTCACTGTACTCATCACGTACTGCTAAACCTACCCCACAGGACAGCACACCCATTCCTAGAGTGATGGAGACATTCTCCCAAAATTAGTCCTCCACACAACTCTCATCCTGTATATACACCCATCTTCACCAGCACTCTTACGCCACATACTGTATGTCGTATACATTCTCCAGTGGTAACAATAGAACATGAATCCACTTAACAAATGCTACAAAACCCTATAACATTACACTATTGCCTACATGCATTTACAAAAATGTATGCAGAATATAAATGAAAATGCTCCTCCATAAACCATTTATGATAAAGGCAAATGTCCATGCTGGGGCAGATTAACCCTGCCATTCCTCAAACTATAAACTCTAAATACATTTCAACGCATCACACCATTACTATACACCAACAACCACTCATACACGGCAACTTAATGTGATTGGTATTAAAATATTTGTTCTGTCTCCTTGCAGCTATGCAACTGGAAATCCTCCAAATGTTAAACTAAAGCATCTACCCTATATTCACACATGAACAAATATACATCCAGCAATACCAGTCACATAGCAAATAACTGTATGCATTGTAGACATCACTTTAAATTCCATGTTAAAACAAAACTCCAAATATATGCAAAGTGTTTTGAATAGCACCATTTCTGTAAACAGTCGCAACCGAGCAACAAATAAGCTTCCAAGCGACAGCGCAACTTGCTGCCTGACAGGAAGTTTGCATTAATCAACATATTCACTGGTGTGGCACGCAAACAACAGTGCGCAAGTTCATAACACTACAATCTGGAAGGGACTGTATTAAACTAAAATAAAAATTGAACAGCAGCTTTACCAGCAATCTGTATCAGTTCCTGTTGAAATGCATATGTCACTTCAGCACCGGCATCTTCACCGTCAAACTCAATAGTTCCCCTTTACATGAGGATGGATATCCATAAGCCCAAACTCTCCGTCATGTGGCACTCAGTTTCTAGGAGCCAGCCGTAACCAGACTGTCACGCAGACAATACACCCGGAGGTCCTTTACTCTAGGCATACTGCACATCTCAGATAAAGTATTGTTGTCACAATTCGAAAAGAATGACAATGCTGGAGAGAACCATGTTTCATCATCGCCAGCTCCTACATTGGGACGATGCAGTCACCATTGTGACCGTCGACACGACAGGGGTAAGACCTCTATCATCCCAACTGCCACAGCGGTCATCAGTGCCACCATCCACTGGGCTCCAGCCTTCCTGATGGCCTCTCTGCTCCACAAACCTCCCAACAAGCAAGGAATCGCTCCGGTGCTCCAGCACCCACTAAAGTGAAGTATGTGAACAGTGCGCTCCTCTGCCTGCCACTCGCCTCCAAATCTCACAGTCTCCATGATATCCACATTGCTTATTTGCCCAGAATGGCTTCCGCCTATTCACAAGTCTGCAGTGACACCAAACAAGGAAGCAACTGTCATCCAGAACACAATCCCTTCACTGTTCGGTGTATGGCAGGGTTGCTCAAGGGACATCAGGGGTCTCCTGCTCTGAGCTACTAATGGGGCTTCTCAGGAGCCTCGCTCTTCGATAGCTCTCCTTAGTGCCATGCTGCTTCTCCATCCTGCTTCTCCCCGGGTGCAGCTGCAGCACTTCTTCCCAGCACTTCTCCCCAGGGGGCAGCTTGTGCAGGGACAGTCCCTACTCCCTTTCTCCATCTATTTGCCCTGGGTGGTGGTACATCTCCTTGGGGGCAGTGGGTCTCCCTCAACCTCCCCTCAGACGCATGCTCCTTTATACTGCACCCCCTGCAGCAGTCACAGCTATTTTCTCATCTTCACTCACAGGTACCCATTTAAAGGGTCCTCCTCCAGGTCTGCATCGAGACCAGTGCATCACAAGTGTAATAATGTACCTTCTTGAGGCAGCAGGTAACTCCTTAAGTAGTTCATTGTGTTACATGGTAAATCAGGTTTCATCAAGATAAAATATTAAGAATCAAGGCGTTAAAGTCTTAAGGGGAGAGCCCACTGGCTCCCACCACCTAATCTACATTTCACCAACTGCCTGGGTTGGAACTCCAAAACAAACCCAAAACATTCCATGCACCCACATAACATTCTCCAATGACATCACAGCATTTATGCAGGTATCCACGCAGAAATGGGCACAAGTTACGACAGCCACCAGCCCCTGCAGTTACTCTGCCCCAGGCCCAGCACATCCTCACCTTCCCCATAAAGTACGTACAGGAAATCCCTCACCTGCCTAAAATCCATCAGTTCCAGCACAAAGGTGACCTTGTCGCCCTCCTCATCACAGATGTCATACATCTTTGATATGAAGGCATCCCTAGGGAGTTGGGCGTATGCCCGTGGAGCCACAGTGTGCACGATGCAGGTCAGTGTTGACTATGCCGGTGCAGAGGCCGCCACTCCCAAAGGAGTGGCCTGTTGCAGCCGAGAGAGCCCTTAGGTGTGCAGGACTGGCCCCCAGAGGATAACCGGTCGGTCGCAACAGATGCGGTGTGACCCTGCAGTGCCGTAGTCCAAGCCGACGGTGCCATCGCTTGCAACACAGGGGTCGAGGCAGGAGCCTTGGCAAAGTAACCAACATCCTCAGGCAGAATTTCCATAATTCCTGCGGCTTGGAAGATCGGGTTGGAAAAAGTACCTGCGCCAGACACTCAGGGGACAGCCAGCAGCTGTGGCTTTTCTTCTTCAAAGAGGAAGATTAATGTCGGTGTGAGGTCTCAGAACACAACCTCTTCCAATGCTGCTTCTTCTCATCCTCTTCCTTGCGCAGTTGCCCTTTCTACGGAGAGCCGATCCGAGCAACCTTTCCCAAAGGGCCTACGCGTGCATTGACTGGCACCACCTGCAATCTTGGGTGCCGTGACCCTCGCCCAAGCAATATGTACAAATCCGGTGCGGATCAGAGGCTGACATCTGCCGGCCGCAGTCTACTCATGGCTTGAAGTCCGAAGCTTTAAATGGAGTAGGCAGGGCGTAGTTAGAAAATGTAAGCTTGATGCGCTTGTTCCTGATTAAACAACATGGGGCGCGGTAAAAGCAATGGCCCGATGTCCTATCTAGTGCAGGGCGCGTAGAGAGATTGGGCAGAGACATGCTGTGCCCCCAGGTGGCAAAAAACGTTTACAGTGAACAGCTGTGCTGTGATAGGGATATCATAGAGGAGGAACGCATGGGAGTAAAGAATCCATTAGAAAACCCATTAACATGGCCATTCAGAAACTGGGAGACGACTGGGATAGTCAAGAAGTATCACTGATCCGGAGACCTCTTGACACGGACAGAACCACCAGGTCATTTTTGACCATGCCTATCTGAAGGCCAGATAAGGCCAGGGACAGAAGGAATTCCATCACTGTGGTGGTGGGGCATGAGATGGGGTCATCACTGCACTCCCTATACCATGCCTCATTTTCTCCACTTGCACGCATAAAACGATTTAGTGCCAGGTCTTCATGCAGCCAGCAACATATCTAGTACCTTTTCTGAGAAGTCCCAGTCATTGTACCTCACCCTCTCAAGAGGAATGCAGGTAGACTGAGAGACTCTGGGTTGGGGTGGAGTATCAGACCTTCGACTGGGATAGGGAGTCCAGCCACCAAGGAAGCCGGCGAGGTGGGCAGATGGCCATCTGCAGGAACTCAGAGTACCATATTCTCCTCGCCCAGTCTGGCCATGTATCGGAGGGAACACATAATGCAGGTCAAAGACCCACTCCACCTGGAAGGCGTCCCCTATTACACCCCTCACCAGGAAGTCCCTCGAGCAGAACTGCTGCACTTCGCGTTTGTTTGTTGGCCCTCGTGGCAAACAGATGTACAGTTGTACCCCACAGAGCAAAGATCTCTTCCAGGACTTCCGGCCACCCTTCACACTTGTGTGAGACTGTGCTCTGACTGCTCAGAGCATTGCCAAAGCATTCTCTGCTCCTGCCAAGAAGGGTGCAGAAGCAAAGATCTCATTCTCCAGCAAACAGAACCACAGTTGCATGGCCTCTCTGCATAGGGGTAGGGACGCACCCCCCCTTGCTTCTTGAGGAAATGCAAGGCCACTGTGTTATCCATCAGCATTAGGACAGGTTTCCCCTGAGGGAAGGCTCTCAAAACCAGACTGATGATTTGCCAACAGCCTTCTACTGGGCAAGTTTCACATGGAGATCACCGGCAGTGAGCGTCACAGCCCTTCAGGGACGCATCCGTCACCACTTGCACATGAGGCCATGATGGCCAAAATGGTTCCCATGCCTTCATGCTCTCCCTGCTGGCCCACCACCAGAGGTCGCTGGCCGCTGAGGTTGCTGGCCGCTGACGACACCCTGAGGAGATTCTGAAATAGCCCGACACTGGTGACTCTTTCCTCAGCGGGAGAGGGTGGGCGTGGAAGTGGGGGGGGGTTGATTCCCTGCTGGGTGTCCAGGACTGCTCCTATGAATTGGAAATTATGTGTTGGTGTACCATGCGACTTCTGGAAGTGCAGGGAGAAGTCCAAGCTGTGAAACAGTGAACAGGATTTGTTGAGCTTTGTCGATACCTGTCCTGACGTCCTTGCTAAGATCAACCAGTCATCCGGGTAAAGGAATATGTGGACACCAGATCTCCTGAGGTGCGCCACCACCAATGCCATAAGCTTGGTGAAAACCCTGGGTGTGGAGGTTAAGCCAAAAGGGAACACTCTAAATAGTTAATGAGTTTCCCCAATGGCAAATCTCAGGAACTGCCTGTGATTTTCAATGGATCGGCACATGGAAATAAGCGTCCTGAAGATACGGACCAGTCCTAGAGCTGTAGTGCCTGGAGAATCTATTTCAACGTCACCATCCTGTACTTGGCCTTCCACACAAACTTGTTGAAGGACCTGAGGCCCAGGATGAGACAGAGTTCACCTCCTCTTTTGACAATCAGAAAATAAAGATTATAGCAGCCTGATCCACTCTCCTGGGATGGTACTTCAGCCACTGCATCTCTTATCAGCAGTGCTTTTCCCGGAGATGCTGCTCCGGTTGGCAGCAGTCGGAGGGGGCAGAGGGAGAAAGCCTGTCTGGAGGTCTTTTATCATCATCATCAAACACCTTTATTCGGCCAAAAAAAGACCATCAAAGTACATCCTGCAAAAAACAATTCTAGAAGTAAGGATACAAATCAGAAACAGAGTTACAGGGAAACACATTAGGGAAAAACACAGGGCCGTTCGAACATGCCACCCCCTTCAAAGGAGACCCTAAACAATTCTTTGAGACAATGATCTAAACCCACCATCCCCTTACTTCAGCCAGTTCCCAAGGCGCCTCTGCCCAAGATGGTCAGATTTGCCCCTGAGAGGGGGCTGTTAGTCAAAACTCCAGTGTTTACTCTGGCGGATCTGAGAGGGGCAGCAGAGTTTAGCAAAGGGCACATGCAGATTGAAATCCCACTCGTAGCTAGATGGCCTGCCCGCCCCCAACCTTCCAAAACCCGGTTAGCTATACTATGGTCCCAAAAGGAAAGTTTAATACTATCCAAGGGGTTCTTGTCCGTGCTTGGAATTCTGCAACAGCTCACCAAAGCTTCTCTACGTACAAACGGGCAACCTCCAGAAGTGTTCAGCCAACATAGACATTTGTTAAGTAGGGCGTCCCTTGGTTCTGGCTTGTTTGCTACCAATTTGGGCACCCCCTGGAGGAAAACAATAGGGCGTTTGGGCTTTCCATATTCAGAGGGATTGTGCTGGCCCCCCGACTTCCGCAAGCCCTGGTCTTTGGACTCAATACCCACACAGCCCAAGATGGCAGAGGACTGAGCCACCGATGACAAAGACCTTGAACTAAAGTTGGAGACCCTGCTACTCTCCCTGGTAGTTACATGGGGAACACAGGGCCCATTGTTGGAGAGCGATTCCCCTAGTGCCAGGTTAAGGGGGGCGGCAGTCCCTTTGAGGGTGGTCAGGACTGGGGGGAAACTTTCCAAGGGACTTTCCGGGGATGAGATCTTAAGCCCCAAGGCAGCGGTTGTTCCAGTCTGACCCCTACAGCCAGGAGAGATGGCGCGAGTGCTGAGGGGGTTCCATGGCATAGAGGTTCGATGGGTGTGGCTGTGGACAGGCCCGGAGCCGTGCTTTGGGACAGGGAAGGACGTAGTTCCGGCTTGCCGCCACTGCGCTGACTTCCGGAAACAGCTTGAACAGTCCACCCTGATTACAATGCACAGTGTCTTGGCTCCCCAGGTGCTGCTGGAACGTTACTGAAGGTGGATTAGGTGCCACTGCTAGGGTGCCAGACATAGACAGGGACTGATTAGCAATGGGCTTAGTAGCAAACAAGCCGGCACATGACCCAACGGCCCCCAAAATAGTGCCCATGGTAGTTGCTGAGGGTACCTCCCCCCCCCCTGTGGTCGCTGTCTCCTCAATACCACAGTCTTACGCGGGTATTTCTGCAGGGGGGGTCATGGTCCGTAAGATGGGGACGGGGCAGGAGTGTGGAAAACAGGGATGAGGGGTCAGTAGTCGGCTGCGCCATAGCCGATTCCAGTGTCCAGATACTTATGGGGGGCACGCCACACACCTCTATCGGAGTCCGCCTCCCAATCTCACCTCTGATTTCAAAGTCCAGTCCGGTCCCCGTGCCAGTCCCACGAATCTAGCTCCTAGGTCTTAGGACTCCGACTGGACTCCAGCAGCACCGAACACCAAGCGGCGCCAAACACCGAGCCCTTGCCCCGCCGCGGGCTTCACCACTGTGGGGTAGGGAAGGTGCAGATAAGCCCAAGGGGGCGGAGCCAATGATCCAGGAAGTCCCAGAGTCCCGCCAAGCGGCGCCAAACACCGCGCCCTTGCCCCGCCACGGTCTTTTAAGGAAAGGTAGACAGTATCCCCATGTGATGAGCTGCTAATATCGCTCAGCTGTCTAATGTTATCGCCTTCCACCTTTGCCAGTGCTCCGAGTTCCTCCCTCCAACCAGTAAAATTGGTGGGGAGAATTCAAAGTGGCTTAGCAGGGGCGGACGCCCCTGCCACTGCTGCTGAAATCTGCTGGCACTTAGAGGCCCCTCTGCTCCACCCAGGACACAAACACCTTTGGCCCGCTTGGCCAGCAGCAGTTGTGCTTTCCTTACAAAAGGAACATACTGCCTATAGCCACTGCCTCTAGAAGAGTAGCTGAAGGACTGCTTGGCAGGCTGTTGCACTGCTGGCCCAAAGACTTTGTAGCCAGTTTTAACAGTGGAGTAACTTTGCTGAAAATGTTGGGGGGGACATGACAACTGAAGGAAAGGGATGGGGTAAAGGGAGGGCGGATGGTGGCTCTGAAGGATCGTTTTGGCCAAATTGTTAAATAAAATTTGGTCGAATGGTAGATTTGACCGAATTCAGTCACCACCATTAGTTCGAAGCCGAAGATACCGAACCTGAAGAGCAGTGGTTGCAGGGGTGGCCCCCTCAGCTCATATGCAGTATTTTTGGCTTCAGTGGTTGCGGGGGTGTCCCCCGCTTACTGAGCATTGGTGGCAGGGGACCCAACAAAAAACAAGAAAAGGGACACTGCAGCATCAGATCCGACCCGCGTTAAAGGGATGGATCTGACGCTGCAGGTTACAGGAGAGGCAGCGGATGGAGAAAAGGTAAGTTGGGGGTTTATCGTAGTACTGGCAGTTACAGGGGACATGGGTTTGGTTTTTTGTACTGAGGTTAAACCGTATTTGCAGCGAAAATGACTATGGTTAATTCCTCCATTATTCTGTACGTCGGTCAAACAACCTAAATCCCTGAGGGATCACACTAAACTACTACATCATAAGAGTGCATTGCTGACGCTCTGTTATAACTTTCATAAAACTGGTGACGTATCATTAAAATTCATTTGGGCCCCCACACATCTTCAGCTGGCCTGCCATGCACCCAGTGACACACCATAACATTCACAAACTTAATTCCACTAGAACATACAAACAATGCATCATTTATCATTCATTCAGACATAAAAGTCAACACACATATGCTTGCACACACTCACTCACACACAAATGCACCCAGCACCTCCACTGACATACACTGTGTGCACACAACATTTATATGTACATTTACAATAACACATGGAAACAGTGGCGCAACGTCCATTGAGCAGACCAGACTTCATCACCCCCTGATACCTGAAATTTTGGGCTATGTTGACTTGACCTAGCTGAAAGGCCATGGCCGAAAGGACCAGATTCACTGGAATGTCAGCAATTTGCCTGATTTTTCCTTTCATTCAAAGGCAGAAACAATTGGTTGATGCAGTGCAGTGGGTGACCAAGAATAATTGGTATAGATTTTTAAATGCCATATATCTCCAAACTTGGGTTCTGCACAGCACCTTATATGTCTACGTGCTGATAGATTTTTTTCTACAAGATTCTGACTGATTAAAATTAAGCTATGTTTTCCTATGTTCAAATGGCTCCAAGCAGTGGAGTACCGAGCGGGAGAGTCGCAAGGGGGTGGTCAAGCTACCCCACCTTTCCCCCCATAGCTCTTTTAAGAGCCAGACCGGGACATTTGTCATTAGGACACCTCTCCCATTTGGTGCCTCAAAGAGGGTGCCCAACGGCAAAAGTGTCCCGCTGGCAGGACAATGTGTGCTGAGCAATTCCTGCTCAGCACGCTCATTGTCCTGGCAGCAGGACACCTTACCTGTTCCAAATGGTAGAGGTCTCCCACTGCCAGGAGAATGCGCCAGGCAGCAGAGGGTCCTCATGTTGCTCTGTATCAACAGAGTATTACAATGTGAGCCATTAGGCACTGATGGGAGGGAGGGGTCTATTATTAGCAGGGACATTTGTCCCTTTAAAAATTTATTTCAACGGGAGGGAGTGATCAGAAGTGAGGAGGGTGCATAATGTTGCATGCATTATGAAATAATGACTATGGCTTTAAAACCTAAGGAGGATTTGTAAGGCTCACATTAATCTACATGATGCTATTGTGACTTTGCAAGCAGTATGAGGAGAATAAAACTAAGCCATACTCCTATTGCTCAACATATTTCTATGACAATGTATATAGTGTATGGTTAGTTTACTATGAAAGGCTAGTTTATTATGTAACGTGGTGTGTTTCCAATGCATTGCTATAAATAATTATGTTATATGTATTACATAAATAATAAACACATGAAATTTAAAGCAAAACCTTGCACGGTTGCCTAATGTGCCCACATCCCAGTTTCACCATTTAACCAAGTGTGTGATCCTGAGCAAATTATTTAATCACAATGTGCCTTGTCTGCAGTTCTGTAAGTGATTCTGATTCACTTCAAAGCTTATGTTAATGTATCATGCTATTATAATGGAAAAGGCTAATGACTAGAGTTGCTCCACATATAACAATAATGCAATTTAGGTATTTTGCACCACAAAGTTATTTGTCACGTGGCTTGTTTATGGCAACTTATTATAAAGTCACTTCAATGGTGCCTCCAAGTATCAACGACTGATGCGCCTTCCAATGTCCTTTTCGGTGACGTCACTTCTGTTGGTGCAATCCATATGCTAATTAGGTAGTTTGCATGTATTTTGCTGGGCCACGTCTCATGCTTCACCTACCTAACCTCTTCGCATTCACGCACCTCCAGACAGAAACCAGGAAGCTGAATGAGCTTCCTAGTTCCCGTCTGTGTGTCGCATGAACACGAAGCCGGAAAGCGATGCTCTGTGCCGCTGGCCCCAGGAAGTGCTGCTGCTAGCGTGACAGCACATGCGCCAGGCCCTGCAACTCCCAGTTCAGCACCCTGACTGCTGACTTTGAGTCAGGCCAGCCAGGGTGAGGGACTGAGCCATGCAGGGCATCCCAGCCCTGAATTTGTTGCAGCATGGCTGCCAGGCATCTCTGCATTATGTAATGAGACAGCGCAAGCCTTGCTGAGCACTCAAGCCAGGCTCACTCTGTCAAATTACATAATTGATGATTGCAGCCCCCCTGCCATTCCTCCAAAAGATGGATGGGACAAAATCCCGTCTCCCCCCCCCCTATAATTATGCCCATGAGTTTTAACTCCAAATATTTCTAGCGATTCAACTGCTCTGGGCCCAAACAGATGTTCACTGTCAAATGCGAAGTCTAGAAGCTTGGCTTGAACGTTAGGTGAGATACCGGACCTGTGGAGGTAAGCTGCCCTCAGTACTGTGGTCGTTCCCATGGCATGGCCTACGCAGCCAACAGTGTCGAGACCCGTCTGTTGAGCCGGACAAGCCATCATTGACCATGTTGTGGTGAATCGCTAAATTCAGTCATTTCTCTCTAGGGGAGAGCCTTTCCTTGTAAGGCTAGTGAGGTGATCCCACTATGCAATATTCCCCCTAAAGGTGGCGGCAAGCGGGACCTCAGGCAGAGGTCTATCTCCCCTTGGGGATAAGGACTCCCTTTCCATCTCACTCGGAGATATATCAAGGACCAATCTGTTGTCAGGAACCTTGAGGAAAATTCTTTCATTTGTTATTGTGATGAGTCAACATTTGACAAATACCTTTCCAGTACCAAGACAAGTAAAACTACTGTAGTTATGCAGCATACGTACCCACTGGGTACTGGGACAAATCGACCCAAAGGAATCAACGATGGCACCAACACAGAAAAACAGCCATCACCAGAAGCTGGGAAAGCACCAGAAGAGCATCATAAAAATAGGAGCAAGAGAGTGTCAGAGAGACACCCGGGATTTTCAAAGCAGCTGGGTCAGGGAAACTGAAAGCCTGTGGAGAACACTGCGCGACGCACCCGCGAGCAAAGGTGAGGAAAAGGTGTCCCAGTTGGGCTAACTGAGAAACCGACTAATGAAAGTCTGGCAAGAAGACGAGGATAAGTAGAGGGACACTCGAGCAAGACTAACCAAAAGGGAGTCAGAATGCTCAAGTGCCCGAGCTGCAATTCACCAGCAGTCGACCAGTGGGGGTCTATTCTCACTGGAGGAGAAACACTGAAGCGCAGGCAGAGAAGTCAAGTGAAAAACAGACGTCCCGACAAGACACCAAGTACTGGGGAGAAAGAACGCAGACCCAGTGACGCAATCCCATTAACTTTCAGGTAATGGGGCGAGCAGGAAACCCAGGGAATGCTGCATATATAATGATTGGCATAATCGGTTACACACAAAAAAAGAATGTAACAACTGAAGTACTCCTACTCGTCCCAGTGGGTGGACAAACCATAAGAAGAGTGAGACAAATCATTGGGTACATCACAAAGATCCCAATGAAGAAACAAATAGTAAAAGAAATAGCGAGTGATAAAAGGAGAACTAAGCAACTGGTGAAAATAATATCAGGAAGAGGAAGACTATCAACTGCAACTGAAAAGAAAAGAGTAAAAGAGTATTCAAGTGCCAGAACACCTAGCCACTGCCATTTCTTCTCTATCTCCAATCATCTTATATTCCTATCTACATTGTCCATCCACTTATTAGTTTGCTCAAATGTGCTCAGATCCATTTTATATCTAGATCATCTGTCTTGATCATCCATTTTCTTTCCTTCATAGAAATTCATCTCAGCTCTCTTTCTTTCAGGAACTCTAGAAAAAATACAACAGCGAATGTCAACGTATTGTCTTCTCCATCATGCATTCTTGCCCAACATTCTTCTGCTGTTTGTGTAGGATATTTACAAATTTCAGACCATATCTACTCGTTCTTTCTTCTTTCAGTTTTGGGCAGAATAGCAATACATGTTTCAACAATTCTTCTGTCTGCTAATAGAATCTACAAACTTGGTCTCTCTCTTGATTTCCTTTCTTTATGTATTTGTTATCTCTTGTTTCAAATCCATTTAATCTAAACCTTATGACTGTATCTCTGTCCTTTTATATGGGAATCATATCATGTACTTCGGTAGAATATTTAGGTTTTTTTTTTACTTCGGCCGGTGTATTCTTCATTCGTTTATGCTGCTTCCTTAGATCCTGTATCTCGATCCAATCTTCTTCAAACTATTTCTTTTTTTACAGCATTAGGATTTTGAATTAGCGTTTCCTGATCTGTGCTCAGCCTTGTTTAAATATCCTTGCAGTTTTGTTTCCATTTAGTTAGGAGGCTATCCATGCCCATTTCTGTTGTGTCCTTTAAGATCTTGAATTGTGGGAGACTATCTGCACCTTCCACCTTTCTGTACAAGTTTAGTGTATTCCATGTCACAATTGCTTTCATGGAAGTTTGCACCAATCTCGTAACTCATGCAGGATGTGGGAAAACCTTTAGGCAATTGGAGAATCCTTTTCCATATAATGTATTTGCATTGCAACCAGAGCCCATAGGGGCATCCAAATAATGTTTCTGCTCCATAGCTAAGTCCTGGTATGATTTTATTTCTATAAAATTGCACAACAGGCATTAGGGAAAAAATTCAATTTTTCTTATGTATCCTAACAGCCTGGGCAGTTAGCTGTTTGCACTTGAACACACTTTTTCTTGCCATCGGTTCATCATTGATATTTGAATTCATTGTAATACCCAAGTATTGTGCCTATGACACCACCTTCAAATGATCTTTTCCCAGCATCCAAAGCAAGTCTTTTCCATTTCTTTTTTTATTTGTGTCTTGTAGATTTTTCAATATTAAAATCCTAGTTTGTTTACATTAATTTCCAACCCATTAGCAACTATATATCCTTTCAACGCTGTTATCTTTCTCTGAAGTCCAATGGGTGCCAGGTCTAAAAGGATGATGTCCACATATATCATCCAGTTGACATTCCCATTTAACTTAGGCGGAAAAGAACGTACTTCTTCCAAAGCTGGACCAATATCTGATATAAAAAAAAATAAAATAAAGAGTAGCTCCTAGAGGGCAGCCTTGTTTCACCCCGTGAGTCGTTTTTATGGGCAGGGTTGTGTGTCCATTTTTATCAAGGCGAATTTGTACAGAGGTATTCGAGGACATCTCTCTTATGGCATTAATCAGACTTGGAGGACATCCTTTTTGTATCATTTACGCCAATAGCATCTCTCGATCCACAACAAAGGCATGAGCCAAGTCTACAAAGGCGATCTATACTGGGCTCTTCTTTCTAATCACCTCCATTTTCTTTATATTTAACATGAACAAGTTGAGGCTACAGCCCACACCTTTGATGAAACCCGTTTGTCTCACATCAGCCACACCAGCCTGTTTAATCCATGATGTTAATTGCTTTAACAGCTGTGTTGCAAAGATTTTTCCTACTACATCCAGTAACCCTATGGGGCGATAATTTTTAGGCTCAAGTATCGTACCTGTTTTTAAAAGAATTGGCACAATTATTGACATTTCCAGGAGCTAGGTATTGTCCCTTCTTTTATAATCATTTTAAAAAGCTTATGACAAAAATCTAACCATTCCTGTGTTTTCTTTTTTAGAATATAATTTGTTAACCCATAAGGTCCTGGAGTCCAAGATGCACTTAGATTCTTTATCGTTTCATGTATATTATCTCTCGCAATTGAGATATCCCATGTCACTTCACTTATTACCTCCAACTCTGCATCTCTCTTCTGTTTCTGGAAGAGTTCTGTATAATGTTGAGTCCATCTTTCTTCTGTGACCAGGTTTCCTTGACTCATTTTGTGGTCTTTCACTTTCATTTATAATGGCCCAGAAGTCTCTAGAATTTCTTTGCCCGAGAGAGTAAAGCAATTTATCAGCATCATTTTTTCCATATCACATTTGTACCACTTCAGCCAATTTTTATATTTCATTTTGTGCCTCTTTTTTTCTTTTGCTTTCTGTTGGTTCGTCATATACGTTTTCTCAATGTCTCTCAAACTCTTCCGTAGTTGTCTATTTTTACTAACTACTTCTGGGTCATAAACATGCCTTCTGATGGTTGGTTTTTTACTTTCTGAATTGTGTACTCTATATATTTGCAATAAATCGTCCTATTTTACGCGATTCTCTACCTTGCTGACTCTCCTTTAATCGTAAGGCCTTGGTCATATTTCTGATTTTCACACTGTTTAGACAGAATCGATTCCCTCCTGGTTCTACTGCTTCCACTTCCAGATTATGATTTTAATTTATTGATGTGTTAGATGTTTCGTTTTCAAAGTATATTTTTACCAAATTATGATCAATTTGTGGCGTTTTAATTATCTTTAGCTCCTTAGTGATAATGTGACCTGAGGGGGGGGGATCTCCTTGTGTATTACCATTCAGTATATCCATACTTCTGGCATCAAGTTCTTCAAGCCACAACTTCCTTAAGGTGTTCTTTTGACTTTGACTGCAAGTTATTTCTGTTGATATAATGTCAATATTGAAATCATTGCATAATATAATGTTCATGTTCTGTTCACTTAGTCCAATATTATCTATCAGATCGCATACCTGGTCAATAAAGGCCATCTTTCCTGTGGCCTGATGGTGCCAATATACATTATTTACATTTTCCAGTTATCTTCATCGCTACCACATTTGGACTCAACAACGCACACTTGAATATACGGAGAGGGATTGCTGTCCTCTAGTATTCTAGTCACTCTTTAGTTTTATCATGGTAATTAAGCCCGACATCGGACGTCCTTTCTTTTGTAGAATGGCGGGATTAAAGGGCAGCTCATAACTTTCTACAATAGGGACATTTGCAAACCACGTCTCCTGCAGACATATAATATCCAAGGATTCTAGCAACTTTCGAGATTTCTGAATCAGAGGACTGTGGCCGCGAGTGTTCCATGAGCCCCTTTGTTCAGCTTGTTCTTTTGTCTCTCCTTGGCGTTAGCTTTTGTTTTTTTGATTTATTGCATCCGATAGCAAGCTCCAGTTTTCTTCAGTTTTCTTCATGCTTTCAAGATCTTTGCTATTATCAATTGCTTCTTTAGGGCCCATGTTAGTCCTAAAAGTGAATTTAATCACCTTTTTTGTTTTTTCACTCTCCGTCTCCGTAGGGGTGTCTGGAAGGCTCCAAGATCTGGAACCCTGGATGCGTAGCTGCCCAGTGCTGAATAATGAATCTTAGTTATTTGTAGGGTGAGCTATCCGTCATGCGTTTCTTGTGCAGGGGCGCTTGACGTTTGTTGGCGAGCTGCCCGAGTTGCTTCACTGCTGCAGTACGCCTTCCTTGGGCCCAGGCCTGGTGTGACCCCGAATCTGCTGGTAGGCAGGTAGGTTTGTTAATTGTAAGTCTTTGTTCTGTTTGTGGTGGGAATTCGTTAATGTCTTTATCTCCTTTTCAGGTGCGAAGGTCTTGATGCTAGCGTGCCGGATGGAGAGGCACATTTCTAGGTAAGAGAAAGCGCGAAGCGCAGCGCCTTTATTGTCTTTTAAAGCTAACCTGTGTTTTCTTCTTCTTCTCCTCACAGGCCGCTGTGGTGCTGCGAGTGGATGAGAGCGCGATGAAAAACAGGCCCCCGGAATCCGTTAAGGTAAGTACAGCGCTGTGCGGTTGTTTAATATTGAAAGCGAACCTGAATATGTCTCTTTTCCTTTGCAGATGTTGCTGTGGTGCTTGCGGATGGAAGCGTGGAGTAGCGCGATGGAATTCAGGCAAGACTGATGGAATTCGATGTTTTGGAAGCGTGCATTCTAATATTGTTTTTCCCTTTCTCGTTATTGCAGATCGCAATATTTGAACAGCAGCTGTGGTAGCGGTTTGCCGGAAGTCCTTAAGCTAGTACTCACAGGTGAGTGATGTTTCTTCTTCTCTCGGTTTCCACAGATTGCAGCCCAGTTAAAGATGCTGAGTGCTGGATGGCGTTTTCTCAGATAAAAAATCGTTTGTCGAGTTTCTGTTCATTCTCAATTGCTCTCTTACATCCTTATTTCTTTTTTTTTTTAATGCTTCTATATCCTTTATGTAAGGGCACTCCACATCGTTAAAAACTGCGTCAGACTCCATCTCTGAATCTGGCTTCTCATCTCTGTTTAGTCCCCTAGAGCCTGCCTTTATCAGCAGAGCATAGTTTCGGGCACTCTCTCAGGCCCTCCATCCTAAGACTCGGAGATGGTATTCTGATATCACTCAGCAGATTTGTATTACTCTCACGGGTGCCTTTTCTTTCATCGTGCCCAGATACTTATTTCACTTTGGCACCCTTCTCTATTACACAAGCACATAGCTGTTCCTTCGTGTGCGCCTGTATGATTTCACTCTTATCAGCCCATCGGGTCCAATCTTGTCCTTCTCTTATGTTAATTACTAAACTGTGACCTTTAGTCAACTTTTCAGCAACGTTCTGTGCGCAGCCATTTTCAATTTTATGAGACTTGCGCTGTAAATTTGTTGTGTTAAAGCAAGCCGAGGTCCCAGCATATTTCATTAAACATGGTGCCCTCCCCCTCCATTGCCATAGCTTTACATCAGCTTTCGCAATCACTTACTTGAGCAGCAGCCTCGGCCGCGTTGCAGCTTGCGGTCACTTTCTGCGGGCGAATCCCTGGTCTTTTAGCTGACTTGCAGCGCTTCAGTTGCGCGCGTGTCAGGGGTTGAGTTATATGATATGATATGATATGGCATTTATAACGCGCCTATACACAAGTGTTTCCAGTTCTTTGTTCCATATCACTGTTGATGAAAGACGAGCCTTCAGCTCAGCAATGCTCGCCCCACTCGGCCCACACAGAACAAACAGAACACTCCAACAACACTCTGCGACGCTCTATGTTTGGGGGTGGGTATTTGTAGTATTTTCTCCTCCTCTCTCCACAGGTAATGGAAAACAGACTCCAGCAGGGTCTATCAGCACGTAAATCTGAGGCAAACCAGCAGTCCTGGGAACACACAGAACACTCTCACAACACTCTGAGGAATTCAAGAAAGCAAGGAGAGAAATAAAGGAATGTGGAAAAGTCCACTACGCAAATGTATGCAGCAACGACCAAGTGGCTGCGCAACATATTTCCCTAAAAGGAATTCACCTCAGTAGGGCTGTAGAGGCTGAGCGTCCCCCCCACCCTCCAGATAAAATGTGCCCTGATGCCGGGAAGAAGTGCCCTGCCTGCTCACTGGTAACATTTGGATACACATAAAATAATCCAACGTGACAGGGTTTGTTTGGTTATGGAGAGGTCTTTGCAGGATAAAGAATGGGCAACAACCAACTAGTCGGTCTTCTGAAACTCGGATGTACGAGCCACATAAATACTTAAAGCTCTCTTGGGGTCAAGACGGTGGAACTGCTCTTCCCCCGTTCTAGGGATATGGTGAAGTGTAAAAGACAGGGAAATCAAAAGACAGAGGTGAAGCCGTGAAACTACCTTAGGGAGGAAGCCAGGCCTGACTTTAAGAGAAACATTCTCCCGAAAGAATCGCAACACATTGTGTAGCACAATGCCTACAATTCACTAACCCTCCTGGCTGACGTGATTGCAATCAAGAAAGCATTTTTAAGAGAAGAGCCTTATGGAACATGAGTGCATGGGCTCAAATGGAGCCGCCAGATTATGATCCTAATCTGTGACAACAAAAAGGGATTCACAGAAATGAAAGAATAATGAAGAAAGAACATTGATCCGGGGACCTTTTGAACATAGACAAGTGTTAGGGAAAATTCTCAATAAATGGCTGATTCGCCTTACATAACGAGTCCCTCAGCAGCTTTGCTGGATTTCTAGGGTTTATTTTCAACTGGTAAGAGTGTGAACCTTTTTCCCACTCTTACATGTGTTTTGCTGTGTGTATTTTCACTGTTTGTGTGATCTTGGGCCCTGGTGTCATGATCTCTGCTTCCAAAAGATCAGGACTTGCCCGACTCCCTTGGAAGCAGACCCATAACCCCGGTTCCGAGTGCCAGCCAGTCCCAATTGGGACCTTTTGGACCCTGTCCTGGCGCCAGTGGCACCAGGCTCATAAAGATGCCCAGTCCCAGCGCTGGAAGCGCCGGGCTCATAATGCTTGGGTGGACTTACCTGCAGCAGACCATGCTGCTTACTTACCTGCCAGTTGAACCCCTGATCCTCTTCTGTTTGGGACTACTTTTCCTGTTGGGTGGGGCAGGAGCCACTCCCTAGGTTCAGAACACTGGAACTCTTCTGGAAAGCAGGAACTCTTTTCTTACCTAGGCGTGGCTGTGGAAGGAGACACCTAAGCACTACAGGAGGCTATTTAAACCACACCCGATGGATGAATCTTGCTTTGTGTTATTCTGCATTCTCTGCAGCAGAACGCTCATCGTGTCTTCTGCTTCTGATCCTGGGCCTAAGGGAACAAAGGCTTACCATCCTGGAATCCAGTCTTCAGCAGCACTTGTAAAGACAAAGAAAGAACAGGTTAGCACTACGGTCTTCAGTGGCAGCGCATATCTTACCTGGTCCATCGGCTGTAACCAACGCCTCGCGCTGCATTCCGGCATCTGAAAGACAAAAGCTTACCAGCTCTTCGCACGCTCCGGAGGCCTTCGGCGCTGCATCCCGCATCTGAAAGACAAAAGAAGGTGCGTTTAAAGACATTGGGCAACTTTATTACTCACGTGCCATTACTCCTTCCCACGCCGAATCCAGTGGGTATTCCAGCACCCTTCAGCTTCTCTAAAGCTCCGAACCTGTACCTGCAAGATAAAAGGGACAGTTAGTGCGCATCGTGAAGCAGGCTACAAGCGCTTACTTACGTGCTTCCAGGCGCTTCTATTCCTCACGCGGGTTCGATCCTCAACTCTCATCAGCCCGCCATCCGCCATCGCCGGAACCCTGCAAAACAAGAGATATCATTACAAAAGACTTTTAAGACATTTGAAGTGCCCAGAACTTACCGTTCGTGCAGTTAACGACGGACAGCAGTCCTCTGAGGTCAAGAGGCCTGCACCCTTATCCAGTGAAGAAACTGGTTACGGCACTCTGCCCCGAGGCAGATGGAGAGCTCGGCGTTCACTTACCTAAGACATCTTACTCTTCGAGTCAGACATACAGTGCACAGAGGTCCAGCCCAAAGAGCCAACCGTGTGTTACACATCACCTTTGAAGATACGGCATTCACCCAGTCAAGACCGGCGCCTCTGCGGGAATCAGGTGAGCGTTACACCTGGAGCCTCACCTACTCCAAGTGCACCACTTTTTGTGTGCGTTACACAGCACCTTCAGTGCAGTGACACAGGATTGTCTTTGAGACTTCCCCCCGACTCCATTTTCTGGGGCAGACTACTGTCCCTCAGAAACAGGTACAGTTGCCATTAACTTTATACAGTCACTTTAAAATTACAGACCCAGTACACCCCATCTTACCAGGAGTACTGGAAAGGGTCAACTCCTATCCATTTTACTCTGTGCCTCTTGGAGCCTTGTTTCGCTCCCTTAACTTTAAGGCTTGGCTGGTGGCAGCGCTATCTACCCTACCTTTTCTACCGCGTTTAGATTATATAAACGTGGTATTGTTTTAGGCTATTATAGTAGCTTCGAACATAAACCCGCTTGACCAAATACATTTTATTTTGGTTCCGGCTGGATTTTTTTACCATTTCTTTTTGTTAAGTCTTTCTCGTGTTTGACTCGCGCCAAATCGGGGATGATTCCTTTGTTCACCAACTTTACGCAGGCTTCTGCACAGAAGCCCTCCTTAAGGCGCCTGATAGTCTAGAGGGGCAGGATGTGAGGGAGGGATCTTCGGACCCCTGCAATGGGTTGCCTTAGCAACCGAAGTTGCACTCTTGTCTGATTGGCTAAGGGGACTGGCCTTGCCAGGCCAGCGACCCTGCTGTGTGATTGACTGCCAGGCTGCATGAATGGGGGAAAAGGAACAAGTTACTTACCTGTAACTGTTGTTCTCCAGCATGGGTCTGGCATGGATTCAAATGCTCATGAATATTCCCCGTCGTCAGGCTGGGAATCCTCCGTAAAGGAAAAATCAGTATCAGTTTCGTTTCTGATCTGTCTTTCTCTGTAGTAACCAATCAATGGTCTCTGGGTCATACTGCCCCCAGCCAATGACTGCCCTCTCCCTAAGCCCCGCCTCTGGCAGCCATCTTCAGATTTGGTAGCACGCAAAGTGGCAGTATGACCAAGTGAAGAGCCGTAGAGGGGCAGGAGGGAGGGTTCAGGTAAGTAACTTGTTCCTTCTCCAGCATGGGGTCTGGCATGGATTCACATGCTCATGAATATAAGAATACATAGCAGTACACATGCACAACCACTGGAGGTGGCAAGGCCCAACATTAAGGATTACATAAAACTCAACATTAAGCATCTCTTACCTCCTCACCAGGCTCACCTTAAGCGAACAGGTTGCGCAGCACTGCCTGGCCGACTCTGGACTCCTCCCTGGAATCCCGGTCGACGCAGTAGAATGTCGTGAAGGTGTGCGTCGACCTCCACGTAGCAGCCCTGCAGATGTCCAGCAGGAGCACACTAGACAAGAACGCCGTGGTAGCAGCAATCGCTCTGGTCGAGTGGGCTCTCGGACGGCCGGGCAACGGTCGGTTTGCCAACCGATGACAATGCATGATGCAGCCGGAGAGCCATCTGGAAATGGAAGCCTTCGAGAGAGCCTTCCCTTGGTTCACAGGTCCAAAGTTCACAAACAGCTGTGACGTCTTCCGAAAACTCTTTGTTCGGTCCACGTAGAACTTCAGCGCTCTAGCCACATCCAGCGAGTGCATAGTCCTCTCGGCCGGAGACGAAGGCGACGGGAAGAAAACAGGTAACACCAAGGGCTCGTTGAGGTGGAAGTCCGACGGCACCTTGGGCATAAACGAGGGATGCGTCCTCAGCACCACCCTCATTTCGTGAAAAGTTAAGTATGGAGGCTTGCAGGATAGTGCCTGGATCTCTCCCACTCGCTGTGCGGAGGTGATGGCCACAAGAAACGCAGTCTTCCGCGACAGGAATTTCAGCGGCGCCGAATGCAGGGGCTCGAATGGCGCCCCCATGAGCCTGGTCAGCACTACGTTGAGTTCCCACGCCGGGGCAGGGGCCTTCACCGGCGGGAACAATCGGAACAGTCCCTTCATAAATTCCTTTACCAGGCGATGGGACCACAAGGACGCCCGTCCTGTGGTTCTGGTGTATCGGGAGATCGCAACCAGATGTAACTTGATGGAGGCGTGAGCCAGTCCAGCCTTGGCCAGCGACAGTAGGTACGGCAGCACTTGAGGGGCCGTAATCCGTAGAGGGTTAATCTTCTGGGCACGGCACCAGACAGAGGACCTCTTCCACTTATGTCCGTAGCAGTTGAGAGTTGACGACGCCCTGGCTTTTGCAAGGACCTCTCTGCAGTCAGCCGGGATATCGTACTCTCCAAACTCTAGCGCTGCAGGAGCCAGGCCTGCAAGTTCAGCGACTCCGGGTCGTGATGAAGTATGGCGCCTCCTTCTCTGGAGAGAAGATCCGCGTCTGTTGGCAGCTTGACTGGTCGCCGGTGCGACCAGGATCATCCTGCAACGGGACCTCTTGAGCTGGTTGACGAGTCGGAGCAGCAACTGCAACGGAGGGAACGCATAAAGGAACAGGCCTTCCCAGGGGAACGAGAAAGCACTGCCCATGCTCCTCAGCTGGGGAAACCTGCTGGCGAACCTCTGGCACTTGGAGTTTGTCGCTGTCACGAACAAGTCGATCTGGGGTTTTCCCCATCGTCGGAAGAGTCAATCCCCTTCCTTCCAGCCAGTTGGAGAGATGAAGGTATCAGTCCCTGATGGTCCGATCCGACATGTTCCTGCAAAACGCACAGTCCTCCTCCACGTGCGTTTTGTCCTCATGAAGGCAGTAGAGACATTTCGAATGCTCGTCCTCCTTGACCACATTCTGTAGCTGGCATCCAGGCCAGACCCTGTACAGCTTTCCGGGCGTCGAGCTTCCTTTCTCTTGGGCCATGTTCGGGTAGGCAGCAGAAACTTCTGGAATCCTCCAAGAAGCGTAACTCGACAAAATCTTCACCCTTGAGGGGCGTAGAAAAATCTGACACGGATCCCCGTTAATGGGATGTACAGACGGTGGAGCTTGAGGCTCTATTTGACGGAAAAATGAGAAATTCTCTTTGAAAAAGCGCGAAAACGCAGCAAAAGCTTGAGAGCTAAACACGAGGACTCCCAACACTTGAACGTGCTGTGAAAATCTGAAGATGGCTATCGGAGGCGGGGCTTAGGGAGAGGGCAGTCATTGGCTGGGCCAGTATGACCCAGAGACCAGTGATTTGTTACTACTGAGAAAGACAGATCAGAAACGAAACTGATACTGATTTTTTCTTTACCGAGGATTCCCAGCCTGACGACGGGGAATATTCATGAGCATGTGAATCCATGCCAGACCCCATGCTGGAGAACTGCATAAAAAGCAGGTCTCTGGGACTGAAAGAGCAGAGTCACCACTGGAAAGAAAGAACCAACGAGGAACTGGAAGAAGAGGACCCCTACCACGACTGAACCACCCGGTCAAGCCCTCCAAATCCGATGACAGAGAAGATCCTCCAGGAAACTTCTTCCCTTGAGCTGGTGGGACCAACCAGTTCGCCCAAACTGCAAGCCAGGACCCCTCCTCTGGTCGAATTCGCTGTACAGAGCTACAATGGGCCGGATAGCCAGGAAGGTCGGACCCTGCTTAGGTTTTAAGGAGCGCACCTTTTATTCGTTGTTTGGCGCTGCTGCTGGTTTCTTCCCTGGGTAGTGCAGGACCCTCCAGTCTTCCTACTTCTGATCAGTCAGACAGTCGCTTCAGGAACAGTGAGCCTGCAGGAACTATCAGGAACGTCTGCCTCAGCTACAGCACCCTGTCCGTTTTAAGGTAATGTGCAAATCTGGTTGTGCGTTTCGCTCAGCCACAGTGAAAGTGTTTGAAATCTTTCTCCAATCCGAGGGCTTGTCCTTCTCTTCTCTTTGAACTAACTTTTTTACTGACCAACCTCGTCCAGAATCTGTTCCACCAACTTTACCGCAAACTACATTCAACCTATTATCTTGAGCAAAAGACTTTTGAACCATGGACTTTAGCCGTAACCCATTTCTATCTGTTTTTACCCTCGTAGTCCCTCTTGTTCAGTTGCCCTGCTTACTTACCTGTTGATTTTGCCTAATTATAAATAACTTTGTCTTTCCCTCCCTTTTAAATTGCTTGAGTGCCATTTTGCCCCCACTTCATTTTGTGAGCTTAACCTGTCTGGGATTTAAGAAGTGGTGTGGTGTATTTTTGATTGTGATTTTTGACTTGCTTAGAACAGTGAAATGTTATAGAACTGTTGAGTAAATAAATATATATTCTTTTACTTAGAAACCTTGAGTCAGTGTTTGCCTGAACCATATTAATTGCTGTCCCTTGAGTAACCCCTTGTACTGCTCACTTACTCTTGAGATAAGTCTGGCTGCTCTGCTACTGCTACCACTATAACTGTGTAGTAGAGGCTTGTACCAAAGGTGAAATTGTACTGTCACTTGTAGTCTTAATTGTGTGTAGTGTTCCCAAAGGGTACTGCATATAATTCTGCCTAACAACAAGGCCAACAAATATCCTTGGACTGTGGTAACCTGAAGGCCGGCTGATACCAGTGACAGTAGGAATTCCATCAGTGTAGTGGCAGGGCAACAGATGGGGCTAATCTCGCGCTCCCTGCACCACGCCTCAAATTTTCTCCACCTGCACTCGTACAGAGATCTTGTAGACGTTGTGCGTACAGCCAGCAACAACTCAATTACTTCCTGAGAGGTCCCAGTCATCATACCTCATCCTATCAAGAGCCGCGCATGTAGGTTGAGGGAGTCCGGGGTCGGCACTTGACCTTCCGACTGGGTTAGGAGATCCAGACGCTGAGGCAACCAGTGAGATGGACAGATGGACCGATTCAAGAGACCGGAGTACCACATTCTCGCCCCGTCCGGGGGGATCAAGGGCGTGGTCTTTCGAAAATCTATTCTACCTCCTGAGAACGCAAGGAATGACAGGAATCGGAGGGAAGGTGTAGTGGAGAGGGAAGGTCCAGTCCACCAGAAACGCATCCCCCAATGCCCTGTTCGCTGGGAATTCCCTCGAGCAAAACTGTCTGCACTTCCTGTTGGACTCTGCGGCGAACAGATCCACTGCTGGGGAACCCCAGAGAGAGAATACCTGGCACACATCCCACTCGTGTGAGAGAATGGTTTGCCTGCTCAGAGCAGGCACCAAACGGTTCTCGGTCCCCACCAGATTAACTTCAGAGTCTGAGATCCGGTTCTCTAACAACCAGAACCGTAGGGGCATCACCTCTGTGCAAAGGGGACGGGAGCACACGCCACTTTGCTTGTTCAGATAGCGCATGGCCGCTGTGTTGTCCGTTAGAACAGCATATGCTTCCCCTTGAGAGATGGGGTAAAGGTCCTCAGGGCTAGCCTGATGGCTCACAACTCTAGCCTTCTGATGTGCCACCTGGCTTTGGTGTGTGACCAAAGGCCGCTCACCTGCAATTCCTCGCAGCGAGCACCCCAACCCTTCAAAGGCACATTTGTGCCAACACGGGTCTGAGGCCAATGAAGCAGGTGGTTTCCCCCACCATAAGATTGCTGCGGTTTTCCCACCAGTCACGGAACACTTGGTTGGACACAGAGGATCCATGAACGCTCCCAGGTAGCGATACCCCTGGCCATTTAGGAGCCACTGAAGCCTAGCCTAGCCACTGGCACTAGAGAAATACAGGAGGGCATGAGACCCAAGAGGCGGAGGAAGGAAGGCACTGGTAAAGTGGCATGGTTCCGGAAAAAATTTACCATCTGTGCTATGCTGTAGGCTCTCTTTGGGAGGGAAAGCCTTCCCTATCCCGAGTATCTAGGACTGCTCCAATGAACTGGAGCTTTTGGACTGGTGTCAGATAGGACTTCTTCAAGTGGAGGGAGAAGCCGAGCCTGTGCAGTAGTAGGGAAGTTCACTCCAGAGGAGACAAGACTTGCCCCGCTGAATTTCCATGATCAGATAGTCATCCAGGTATGGAAATACATGGACCCCGGAACTCATGAGGTGAGCCACAACTACAGCCATGAGCTTGGTGAAGACCCTTGGAGCGGAGGTGAACCCAAAGGGAAGAACTTTGAACTGCTAGTGCTTGTCCCCTATGAGGTACCTTAGGAACTTCCTGTGCTTTTGATGTATCGACATATGGAAATAAGCGTCTTGTAGGTCTACTAACAGCCAGTCCTGAAGTTCGATAGCGTGGAGAATTTCTCTCAAAGTCACCATCATGAATGTGTCCTTCATCAGGAACTTGTTTAGGGCCCTGAGGTCCAGAATGAGACAGAGAACTCCTCCTTTCTTGGGAACCAGGAAATACCTGGAGTACCAGCCAGACCCTTTCCGATGGGGACGTACCACCTTCACTGCACCCATCGACAACAGAGCCCTCAGCTCTTCCTGGAGCTCCTGTCCCAGTTTGATTGGAGGTGGTTGGGGTCTGTCTGGTGGCTTTTTTAAGAAGGGGAGACAATAACCCCACCAGATTGACTGCCAGGCCCATGCATCAGAGGAAATCTCCTGCCATTGGGGTCAATGTCCCGCTAACCGTCCACCAACCGGTAAGTCGTAGGAGAGAAATCCAAGCGGCTTAGAGGGCGGTCCCGCCCCCGCCGCTGGCTGTTGGCCTCTAGAAACCCCTCTGCCCATTCCTGGATGCGAGAAACACCTCTGCCCCTGCTTAGCCTGTGGGAGCTGTGCCTTCCTGCTATAGGGTACATACCGTCTATAGTCTCTGCCTCTTGAGGCAAAGCTAAAGAAAGGCTTGGCCGGCTTAGCAGCTAGGCCCAGCAATTTTGGTGCGATGTTCGACTCTTTCAATTGTTCTAAATAGTCATCAACATTTTGTCGATCAGTGTATTGTGCCAAGTGAAACTCAAACAACTTTAGGAACAAAACCAGGTCTCACTCTAAGCAAGACTTTCTCCCAGAAGAAACAGACAAAGTGTCTTGCAGCTCACTCACCCGCCTAGCGGATGTAATTGCCACTAGAAAGGCTGTTTTCAAAGATAAAAGCCTCAAAGAACAAGTGTGCATCGGCTCAAAAGTAGCCGCCATGAGATAAGTTAACACCAGATTCAAATCCCAAACTGGGACAACAAAGGGAGTTGGCGGAAACTTATTAACAAGGCACTTCAGGAATTGTGCTATCACCGCGATCGTAAAATACAAACCTTGATCCAGGGATCTTTCAAACACAGACAAGGCCGCCAAATACCCTTTGACTGTGTTAGGCAGAAACCTGTGCAGTTCCCTTAGGGACCACTGCAAAAGATTTAGGACTACAGGTGGTTGGCAGTAAACCCAATTGGTAGCAGTTTGTACCACCCAGATTTACCTGGTAGCTGTGGCTTAGCAGTCAGACTTCTCTCAAGATGAGTTAGGCAGTATATAGAGTATACACAATAGGTACAGAGATACAGTAGTACAAGCAAACACTGACCAGAGCTTTGGTGTAAAAGTATATAATTATTTATTTAAAGACACACTTGTAAATTACACTAGCACAAAGAGGTAAATAAATTGAACACACAGTCACTAGTATATATATACAACCCTAATTACTTATTAGACAAGTCTTAATGAGAAACACCACTTATTTTCAGACAGAGGTGAGCGCTTAACATAAGATGGCACTCTATTAAGTTACTAAAAAAAGGGAGGGAAAAAGGCAGGGTTATGAAAGCACATAAATTCCAATACTTTTCAAAGAACCACAGTGAGGCAGGTTAGGCAAAGTCTACTGGAGAGAAGCCAGACGAGACACAGTACCTGAAAGTGGGAAGAACGCTCCAGCGGGGGCAGATGTTCCTGGCAGCGGGTGCAAGACGGTGTTCGTCCAGAGGAAGAGGAGGTCTCGACATGGAGGAAAGCTGAAGGTCGTTGCGCTGCCAGGGAAGAAACCAGCCGCAGAGTTTCCCGGTTACAAGGTACCACCCTTTTCTACGCGGTAGTAGTAAACCGTGGTATTCCGGTTGCCGGGGTGCTTGGCACGGGCAAGGTGGCCACAAGATGGTCCAGGAAGGCGAAAAGACGGGCAAACTGGTTATCTCCACCAGTCAAAGGAAGAAGACTCTCCGGACTGGAGATCTCCTCTGTCGTCAGGAAAAGTGGTGAGACGGTTCAGCAGGGCTCCACCGGTGGTGTCGTCGTTGCAGGTCGGCTCGGCTTCTCCCTCCTCGGATTCTTTAGGTCCTGTGGCGACTTCTGAAGTTCCAGTCCCCAAAGCCCTGCTTTTATGCAGAAAACCCCCATTCATTCAGCCTAGCTGTCACTCAAACATGCTAAGTGGTGAGCCGGGCGGGCCACCACTTTGGCCAATCACACAAGAGTGCGACTTGAGTTGCCGAGGCAACTCAGTCCAGGGTGCCTAAACCCCCTCCCACACCCCCTGTGGTACCCAGACAAAGTGGCACAGCTTTTCCGCCAAAAAGTAGAACAAAGGGCTCAACTTGGGTTGGAGTCACAGAAGCAAACACAAATGCCATTTGGAACCAAGTTTTGGCAAAAACCGAACCGGTGAATTTATATTAATTTAATAAACCGGCGGTATGTTCGAGGCTATGTTAAAAAGTGGTAGGCTCGAACAATGGGAAAATCCCATAGGAATATATTCACGGTCGAATATAAAAAGTAGTATCCACTGCCACCAGCCAAAACTCGGTCGGGGGGGACTGGACAGTGCCCCCTCGAACAACAGACCTCGGGGCAATCGAATTGCCCCGACCAGTACGTCCACAATAGGATGGTGTGTACTGGTTCTGTTCACAATTTGAGACTAGTAAAGCCAATGGTGACTTTACATGCCCTGGGAGACAGTAGTCAGTCCCAGGGTATGGAGTCTATGTTTGGGGGTCGCTACGACACCCCTGGGTTACGGCACGGAAGGTGATGTGTAACCCACATGCCAAAAACACATGAAGCCCTATGGGGTAAAGGACCCCATAGCCCATAAAACACATACAAAGTCAAAGGAACACCTCAAATCATGTCTAAGAGTGGGAGGAAAACAGTCTCACTCTTAGCAGGAGAAAAAAAAATAAACCCCAAAAATCCAGCAAAGCTGCTGGATGACTCACTGGGTTTGAGAAATTAGCCTTTACAGAGAATTCTCCCTAACAGACTGTGGTTACCTGAAGGCCTGCTGAGGCCAGTGACAGAAGGAACTCCATTACTGTAGTGGTGGGGCAAGAGATGGAGTCAATCTAGTGTTCCCTGCACCATGACTCAAATCTTCTCCACATGCAGGCATACAGTGATTTTGTATAAGGCCTGAGTGTGATGCTGGAAATGCATCAGAGGGACAGGGCCTCTGTATCCTTGTCATTTACTGCTTTTTATCATGTGTTCTGTCGCGTTTTCCATGCCGGAGGTCATGTAGGACTCCTGGCAGTGCAGCTCTCTCTCTTTTGGTTTGGTGAACAGACCCATGGGATACCCTTATGGCACCCATGGGTAGGGGTACAACCCTGTGCCCCTAGTGTATGTTTTTGGGCACCTGTGTGTGACCCACAGAGCAGGGTACGGGCTGGTGGCAGCTCTGTGCTGAAATGACTGGTGCCCTGAGCGTCCTCCATTTTGGGATGCTCATGCCCGGTCATTGGAATCGGTAAATTCCCGATGGAGACAAAATGGCCCCCATGGCCTCTTGCCTTCCATCACCTGTTACCTTGATCTTCCCAAAGTACCGGGAAGCCCTGCCTCTGTCCCTTCCCCCTGACTGGCTGTTGGGTGGAAGTTCCGTATATGGTAGTGTGGGGAAGTGCTGACCAGACTGGCTGGAGCCTTCTCAATGACCTTATGTTGTGGGTACACCTGTGGGTGGGACCTGAGTGAATGGAGTGTGTGATGAATACGCATTCTGTGTTGTGACTGTCTAGTATCTGGGAGTTTGACACAATGGTTGAGACAGCCCTGCCCGAAACCGGTATGAATGCAGCTTGGAGTGTTGAATGGCTCGGTACTTGTCCCAATACACATACCTTGTAGTGAGTGTCTGGAGAGAAGTGAATGGCCCGAATACCTTGCGTGCCTGATTGGCTGCCTGCCTGAATTCCCGTAGTCGTGATTGGATGCTTGAGTGTGACCCAGCGGAATGAATGGGAGATCAACAGTATGTCTTTGGACCTCTCACTGCTAGGAATCGTGTTCGGAAGCTGGAGTCCACTACGACGAGTAACTGGAGTAACTGAAGCTTAACCTTGAGCCCTGCTGGACGAGAAGAATTGCTGTTGCTCTCCTTTACAATCTGAAAGCTGTTGTGCCTCAAGAACTGACCCGGAGAGGACCTGGTAAGGCGCCCTCTTCCCGAGCTATGAGGGACCATCGTGCACAGCTGATCTTTGCCTACGCTCCCTGGTAGACAGACCTTCGACAGGCTGCCGACCCGATACAGGGATTGCTACGGAACTCCAAGGAGAAGCGCCCGGACTGTTGTCCACCACTGTCGCCGACCGCCGTCGCCGACTGGAGCCGCCGTGCTCCCGTTGCCGAAGAACTTCACTGATCCAAGGACGCTCTCGTCCGCATCGTCGCCGCTGTATCCCGCTGGAGAAGGCCTGACCGTCGACGCGCCGAGGAGCATCCACCGGTGGGTTTCCTGCCACCCAAAGACCACAGAGACGCAGACGACTCGACGCCCTTGCTGGGCCACAGTTCAACTCTTTGTGGTCCAGAACTATTGACATCAAGGTGCCCGTCAACGAGCACCGGTAGGAACGACGAAGCCACTTCACCGTCGTAGCTCAACCTGTTCTCCGTCGGACGTTCGACGACCCATGACTCCTGCCTTAAAGGGAGGGCACTCAGCAAGGGTTGTCGATTTTCCCGAAGAGGAACGCTACAACGCCAAGGTACTTTGGGGTTGCAGAACTATTGGAAAGTCTAGTGGGAACAATATATGGACTGGGCTTGTATCTTTCTTCTACAGGTTGCCCAGATGGGGGGATCTCCACACAGAACTGTGTCTAGGTATTGGGGCCAGTATTCTGCCAATTGCTCAACCATCTTGCTTTCCTTCCTCTCTCTACTGCTGGTTTCCTCTTTATTTTGATCTGTGTGTCATTCTGACCGTAAAATGAGATCTAATAACGTTAGTGGTACCACTTTAGAATTGTACAGATTTACCATTGTTGATTTCCGGAGTACAAAGTGAGTTATCGTGATCGTGTATATGACCTTGAATATTAATTATATAACGACTGTGTTTTAACCGATACAGTGTGTGTGGACATTCCTTTGTGGGTGCTCGGGGACTGCACTGTACTTAAGAACCAGCTCGCATCACCTCTTGAGAAGCTAGGCCTTGATTGCTCGACTACGTTACCAATATTAGAGAATCTTGGCTGGGGTCTCTGTGTCTCTCCTCTACCAAATAGAGAGCGGAAGTACAGACCCCCCCCCTCTGGTCTTTGCCACCAGCAACACCTCCAGAACCTCCTCAGAGAGGTCCCAGTCACCATATCTCATCCTCTCAAGAGAGACACATGTAGGTTGAGGGACTCCGGGTGCAGGTAGCATACCCGACCTTCCGACTGGGTTAGGAGATCCAGCAGCTGAGGCAAACAGAGAGGTGGGCACATGGCTAGTTCCAGCAGATCCGAGTAGCAGGTCCTCCTCCCAAAGTCTGGCGTGATAAGGATTATGGATGCTCAGAACCTCTTGAGCATCCTGACAACCCAGGGAATGACGGGAATCAGAGGGAAGGCACAGTGGCGAGGGAAGGTCCAGTCCACCAGAAACACATCCCCCGTGCACCGTTTGCTGGGAATTCCCTCGAGCCAAACTCTTCACATTTCATGTTGGACTCTGTGGTGAACAGATCCACTGCTGGGGTATACCAGAGAGAGAACTCCTCTAGGCCTTCCTGGCACACTTCCCACTCGTGCGAGACCATGCCCTTACCTGCTCAGAGCATCCACCAAGCTGTTCTCCGAGTACACCAGATGAACTGAAGAGGCCGAGATCCGGTTCTCCAACAACCAGAACCAAAGCATCAGAGCCTCCATGCTGAGGGGGTGGGAATGCACACCACCTTGTTGCGGTCCGCCAACCGGGACAGGTCGTTAACCACTGAAGCGGACACCCTGAGGAGATCCGAGAGAGTGCCAAGGTACTCAGACCACTGAACCCTCAGGAGCCATTGCAGGGATCTCATGGACAATCTTGCCTCTGGCACTAGAAAAATGCAGGAGGCCATGAGACCTAGGAGGCGGAAGGAAGGCGCTGGCAGAGTGGCATTCCGGAACAAGTCAACCATCTGTGTCAAGCTTACTACCCTGTCCTTGGGAGGGAAGGCCTTCCCTACCTGGGTATCTAGGACTGCTCCGATGAACTGAAGCATCTGGACTGGTGTCATTTGGGACGGTAAATTTAGAGAGAAGCCCAGTTTGTGCAGCAGCAAACATGTGTCCTCTAAATGGGACAAGACATGCACTGTAGACCTCCCTCGGATCAGCCAGTCGTCGGGATTTGGAAATACATGGACCCTGGATCTCCTGAGGTGAGACGCAACTACTGCCATGAGCTTGGTGAAGACCCTTGGGGCGGAGGTAAGACCAAATGGAAGCACCTTGAACTGAAAATGCACATCCCCTATGGTAAACCTTACTTCCTGTGCTTTTGATGGATTAGCACATGGAAATAAGCCTCATGTAGTTCGAGAGCATGGAGAATCTCTCAACGTCAATCCTGAATTTGTCTTTCCTCTTGAACTTGTTCAAGGTCCTGATGTCCAGAATGGGACGGAGACCTCCTCCCTTCTTGGGTACCATGAAATGCTGGGAATACCAAACCAATCCCCTCTACTCAGGAGATACCTCTTCCACAGCAGGGCTCACAGTTCTACCTCGAGCTCCTGTCCCGGTTGGATTGGGTGCAGGTTGTCTCTGTCCAGAAGTTTTCTTACAAATGGCAGACAATAACCCCACTGAATGAGCTGAAGAACCCAGGCAACAGAAGTCATTCCCTGCCAGTGGAGCAAATGCTACATCAACCGCCCTCCAACCGGCGCGCTGTGAGAGGGGAAAATCAAAGCGGCTTTGGGGGCTGGGTTGCCTCTGCCGCCGACGCCGTCTGCTGACCTCTTGAAGCCCTTCTGCCCCTTCCGAAGCACGGGAAACGCTTCTGCCCTTGCCTGGCCAGTGGGAGCTGCGCTCTCCTGCCATAAGGAGCATACAGTCTGTAGCACTGTGCCGTATACGGGAAGCTGAAGGCAGGTTTGGCCAGCTGCGTAGCTAGGCCTAAGGACTTAGAACAATTTAAGGGATCCAAAATCCCAAAATCACTGCTAGGAACCGTTGGCTTTCTGGCCGAAAAGATCGCCCTCGAAGGGCATGTCCAGAAGTTTAACTTGGACATTAAGGGAGAAACTAGATGTTTTTAGATAGGCCTGCCATCTTAGCATTACTGTTGACGCCATAGATCGGCCCACACAGTCGGCGATGTCCAGATGTAACGCTTACCTGGACTCCTAGGGAGCGTAATGCCTTCTTTGCCTGTGTACCCGCTGCTGGAGCACCTTTGGGATTTCTTCCCTGTGTCAAAATAGACTTATATAATTCCCTTTTAACATTGTGAGGTGAAACTGTATACCCCTGCTGATCCCTCCCTTCTCACCTGTGGCTTTGATTTGGGAAGCTCTCCATCCTGAAGGAACTTAATCTGGAAGGCTGAGGAGACCGAGTTCCTTGCTTAAGCTATGTGCTTGCTGTTCCAAGATTTATCTGGGTAAAATATCTGAGGTAAGTCTTTAGTCTCTTAAGATTTGTAGTAGTCCCGACGTTGGGGAGATCTCTCTTTCTAATACCTTTTCCGCTTTCTGTTGCAGGTTCTTTGAATCCCAAGATGTTAATAGCTGCAGATGACTGTGGTGTTAACTAGGGATGAAGGAACGCTAACTAGCGTTAGTGCATCTCAGCGGAGAGACTTTAGTCATTAGACAAGCACGGTTGTAACGGAGCGGTGAAAATGTGAAGAAACTTCAGGTACTTTTTATTATAAACTTTTTTAAATTAATTTTTCACAAGCAAACAACAATAAAAAACAAATACATAAAAACCAAAGTTATACATTTTGTGTAGTTCGTATCACAGTTGAACCGTAATCCCCACAAACCCTCCACCCTCCCCCTCCATCCAGAGCCTATTCCATTTCACCGTCCACCACATCCTCTGGGGGTACATCCTCTTCTATGTTTTGGGAGGTATTGTCTCCCTCAGACTTTCCCTGAGTAGACCCCATTAATGTGGCCACTAAGTGCCTCCAGGCCATTAATGTATCTGCTTCTTCCTCCCCTCCTCTATTAGTTGCCTCAGTCCATACTGCTGTTTCAGTTTCAGCCCACAGTTGTAGATCATTCCACCAAACCTCTATCTTTGGTCTAATATGCACTTTCCAGCCCATAGCAATTCTCCGTTTAGCCAGTATATAAGCCAGGTCCTTGAGTTTGCTCACATGTTTCAACTTGCGTGCTCTAGGGAACCCCCCATCATGCATGCCCATACCGACTCCCCTATTAGCGTGATGCCTTTCTCTGCCAGACGTTGGGCCACTTCTTTCCAAAATTTGCCAAGAACATGTGTGTCCTCCCGGCATTCGTTTCTCCACATTTGGGGCATGTTTGTGTTCCCGCGTTCTTAAATCGGGCTATCTTCTGGGGGGCCATGTACGCTCTATGAGTTACATATAGCTGGATTTGGTGGAGTCTTGCGTTTCTAGACACCCTTTTATGGTACCTCTGTGCCCTCTCCCACTGGCCATCGTTCATACTTTCTCCCACTTCCTCCTCCCACTCCAGTCTCAGCTGGGTCACCTCCTTCCCCACCCTAGTCATCAATACTTCATAGATCCGAGAGACCTCATGCACTCCCTCAGCAATGTCATATATTGTATCTATCCCTGTGTCTTGTTGGTCTGCCAGCGCTATTTCAGACCATGTTTCTCTCACCCGTCCTACCAATCTAGTGTATGTGATATATTGGCCAAGATGTAGGCCAGTATCTTCAACCAGTGTGGTAAATTCCAATATGTTCCCCTCTTGCCACACATCTCCCAATGTTGCGATACCTATCGGTTCCCAGTATCTGCGGATCATCTGCCGCAGTTGCGCGTCTCCCTTGGTCAGTGCCACCAGCGGTACCTGCGGAGAGCACGGGGTCGGGTCTCCCATGGCTTGACAAGCTTTCTGCCACATTTGCCATCCTAGTTCCTACATTCTCGGGCATCCCTTCAGTTCAGCCCTCGGCAGCCACACCCATTCTCTCAGGAACAATGGGGTGCAGTCTGACCTCAGCAGTCTGGATTCGGCCGTTGAATCTTCTGACAGCCACTTGGCCACGTATTGTAACTGGCTAGCCCTGTAGTAGACCTCATAATTGGGGAGTTTTATACCACCTTTATCATATGTATTTTGCAGTTTCCATAGGGCTATTCTATTACTGGTGTTGTGCCAGATACAACCCCTACATATGCTCTTGAGCTTGACAAAAAACCGTCTAGGAATCAGATATGGTATGTTACCAAAGAAGTGAAGCAACCTGGGCAGCACCACCATTTTCAATAGAGCTGCCCTTTCCATCATAGCCAATGGAAGCTTAGCCCAGAATCTCATGCTGTTCTCAATATTCATAACTGCCTTTTCTGTATTGTATTTATGTTAATTTTCAACGGCATGGTAGAGGTCCATCCCCAGGTAGCTAAACGTTTTGGTCTCCCAGGGTATTTGTAGGTTGAGCAGGTGTTCTCGCAGGATCTCTTTATATGTCCCTAGGAGGAATATGCTTGACTTTTTAGGGTTGACTGCGATGCCCGAGAGCAACGCAAATCGTTCCATTACTTCTAGGACATTGCAGGTCCTCTTCCGGGTATTTCAGGTATAATAACCTATCGTCTGCATATAATGATATTAGATGTGGCCCTCCTTTGGTAAAAATCCCAACCTCCTCATATTGTTGTTGTAGGTATATAGCTAGGGGTTCTGGTGCAAGAATAGATAACATTGGGGACCATGTGCACCCTTGTCTGGTACCTCTACTGAGTTGCCATCTTTCAGACATAACTGCCCCCGTTTTAACCCAGGCCAGTAGTGAGCTCTACAGTAGTCTGACCCATTTCAAATATGCAGACCCTATGCCATAGTACTGTAGTGCTGCCATCAGCCACGGCCATTTAACAGAATCGAAGGCTTTCACTGCATCTCGGGACACGATTGCAACTTCTTGTCCCCCTCCTTCTGTCTGTTCCATGAACCTGTGTAGATTTATGAGGTTGTCGGCTATGTTCCTGTGCGGGACATATCCCATCTGATCGGGATGGATAAGTTTACTTATGACCCGTCTTAGTCTCCCCACCAGCACAGCTGTAAGAATCTTACTATCCTGGTTCAGCATGGACAGTGGTCCGTAGGAACCGTGGTCAATGCTCGACTTGTTGGGTTTAAGGATCGGAATTATTATTGCCTCTCGTAGGGAATCTGGCAGCCTTCCTTTTTCGAGGGATTCATTTAGCATGGTTAATAGCAGGGGCAGCACCTCTGTCTTATATGTTTTATAAAATTCACTAGGGAGTCCGTCCGCTCCTGGGGCTTTACAGGTGGGAAGCGTCGTGATCACTGCTGTTAATTCTTCCAGTGTGATCGGGACATCTAGGTTCTCCCTTTCCTCATCGCTCAGCGGGGGCAAGCCTATGTCTTCCAGTAGTCCCGTTATCTCATCCCAATCACTCCCCTCTGTGTCCTCATAAATGCTTATAAAATTCCAGGAATCCCGCATTCACTCCCTCTTGTGTGTCAATTATCTGTCCTTCCTCTACTGTATTGCTCTAAACGCCGGTCTTGGTGTCTCATTTTTATATAACCATGCCAGCAGCCTCCCTGGTTTATCTCGGCCAGTGTGCTGTCTTTCCAAATATTTCCGGTAATTTAAGTTACATAGTCTCCTCCAGTGCTCCTCGGATACCTGCCGTAATTTGGTTATAGCGTCTGCCCCCTCTAAGGTATTATCCCCTTTTCGTGTCACCGCCTCAAGTTCCGTCTCTGCCTTCTGCAACTCCTGCAATATACCTGCCTGTAACCCTTTGGATTTTGCTATTGCAGATCCCCTTATCACCACTTTAAACGCCTCCCATAGGGTGCCGGCTGATTTTGCACTCCCAGTATTTTTTTCAAAGTATTCTACTATTTCCTCCCTCCGGTCTTGCCGAAACCCTGTGTCTTTTAGTGCTTCAGCTCGCAACCGCCACATAGGAATTCTAGCTCTGCGGGGTTGGTGTTGCCACCTCAGGATCAGCAGTGAATGGTCTGTGAGGTCTCTCGCTTTATATTTTGTTCGCAACACTTCTCAGAGTATCCCTGGGGAGGTAAACAAGTAATCCAGCCGTGTGTAGAGATTAGGTGGGGCCGAGTAGTGCGAGTACTGTCTATCATATGGGTGTTGTAGTCTCCATATGTCCTCTAGTTTAAAGTCCCTCAGCAGTGTTTTCAGGGTTTTAGCTGCCGGGGTGGGTTTATCCAGTTTCTCATCTGACCTATCTGCCTTGAGGTCCAGCATGCAGTTTAAATCGCCTCCCCATATGACCACTCCCGCTAGGAATGGGCTGATCGTGCTGTATAATGACTTGAAGTAGGTCACATTATCTTGATTCGGGGGCGTATGTGTTAAGGATACATACTTCCCTGTTTTCTATCAACCCCCATATCGCCACTAACCTCCCATCCGACTACACCGCTGTTTGTAGCATCTGGAAGGGGACATGCGGTGCTACCCAGGTGACTACTCCCCTGGCATATGCCGAATATGTTGCCCCCATGGTGGTCCCCTTCCATTTCTTCTTTATCACCTCTAGTTTTTCTTTGGTGAGGTGGGTTTCCTGTAACAAAGCAATATCCACTTTCTGCCTTCTCAGGTACATCATGACCTTGTTTCTCTTCAAGTAGCTATTTAATCCCCTGACATTACAGGTAACTATATTGAGTTCCCCCCATCGTTCATCCATATTCAGACCTCCCCCCCCCATTATCCTTAATCCGTTTGATTCTTGGTCGCGGCGCATGGGCATAGGCTCCTTCCCTAACTAACATCAAGCACACTTCCCAACTCCCTTCCCACCCCCCACCTTTCAAGTTCCCAACTATTGCCCAGCTCCATCCCTGGATCTCAGGCCCTCCCGCATTTAGTCCATACTCAGCAGCGCCGGTGCTAGGGTCACAGCAGGGTGTTGCCAACTACCGGCAACCCTACTAAAACTAACTTGGGGGTATAAGAGTGCCTCCTCGGTGCTTCCTGCAAATTATACTCCTATATGCTATGCTCGCGTACATTTGCATGCTTAACCCACGATTCAACATTTTTCAGGTCTCTATTGCCATGTCTTATATTCAAGTCCCAGTACCACAATTCATACAGCACCTCGTTTACTTGAGTCGTTGCATCAATTGTCTGCTCCACTGTCCTTGTGGCTGCCTGTTTCCAACGAGCAATTCTGAGCATCTAGCCATTCTGTCACGTCTACAGGGGTCTTAAAAAACAAGGCCCTGTTCTTAAGGAGCACTTTCAGTTTATCCGGGTACATCAACATTTACTTGTAGCCTGCTTCTCGCAATCTTTTCATCACCGTGCCATAGTTCAGTCTTGGTCTCTGGACCAAAAGAGTAATTCGGGTACGCCGAAGCTCTTTGTATTGTGCCTCCTGTCCGGAAGTGTTCCAAGATCTTCTCCCTGTCTCGGTAGTTCAATATTTTGGCGATTATAGGCCTGGGAGGGGGGGGCTCCAAGGGGAGGTTTCCTTGCCAGGGCCCTGTGTGCCCTCTCAACCGCAAACCCTTGGGTAAGCGCTGTGCCTCCTATTTCTTGCAACAGCATGGTCTCCACGTAGTCAGTCGGGTTAGATCCTGTCACGACCCGCTCCCTTCGCTCCCGTTCCCGCCACTTGGGAGCATGTTTTGGGGTTTATTCCCTACTGGACATTTCCTCCGAACCTAATGCTACAGTGCTGTGATGAATTAGGAGCGCTAAAACCTTATTTTCCAAGTTACTTCCCTTCCGGATCCATTCCAGGTTTTTGGCAGCCAGCATGCTACTTTACTCAAATGACTATGCTTCCCAGAATGCCTGGCTCACTGCTTCACCTCCTCCCTTGCAGGACAAGGTTGGGTGGAGGATAGGCAACACCTGTGGCTGCAGGTGCAGCAGGCGCCACACCTGACGGGTGTGCTCGTTAAGCAGCTTTAAAAGCCTCAGTTTACTTCAGTCCAGCGCTGGTCATCGTTGCAGTGTTCCTGGTGCGACTAGTCCCTTGTTCCTTGATCCTAGCTTTTGTGCCTAGTTCCTAGCTCCTGTTTCTTGTTCCTCCGCCCTGGATTTCGGATTCATGTGCTAATTGATTTCTGCTTTCTGGATTTCCCTTTCTGGCTTCCTCTGTCTGCAGGCAGCCTTTCTCTGTGCTTTACCCTTTGATGCAGCCCAATTTGCCTGTGTTTTCTATTTCTTTGATGCTGTCCTTTGCTACTAAAAAACTTGATGCATTAGTCTTTCCTTTTTTAGATTTAGTTTCCTGCCTTTTCTCCTTGGATGGGTGGATAAGGTTTCCTTTTGTGATATCATTTTCCCTGCTCCTGATCCTTACTTCCTATTGGGATCCATGTCATGTTTTCCATTTCACTTCTGCATTTATTTCCCATTTGATTATTTAGGTGTGGGGTGCTGTAGTAACTAGTCCCTGTGTGAATGCCTTTTGTTTTCCTCACTATTTCTTTAATCACAATTCCTACTTGCTCCTTGACTTAGGTCTTAGGTATTTAGTTATCCTCCACCCATTGCTGTTATAGCCTTCTGGGTCCTTGTTTGATCAACTGGGTTCGTGGGTTTACTGACATTCAAGTGGTCTTTCCGGTTCTCGTGAGTACTGTTTCTAAGTTCCTTATTCAGTATCATCCAGAGTGTCAGCACACAGATCCTGTCCTTGCTTGCCCTCTACGTGGGCTTAGCGCTGTCAGTATCTGTAAGAGCATAGTGGGTAAGGAGTTTGCCGACTTTCCTTTCAGTCATAAGGAGGTTCTAAGTGCTTACCCCACATCCCTTTTCATATATAGGTATTTTTGTTTCACTCTATCTGCACTCCTGGGTTTTAGTATTATGAGTCGTGGTTCTTGTGTGCACGTTGTTTGATTCAAGGTTATTCACTGTGCGATTTTGTGCACATTTCCCTTGCCATATTCGCTGCCTTTGTACTCACCTGATTAATCCTGACAGAATGACCAGCCCAAAATACCCATTGAATATGGCAAGTTTAAGAAAGAAAGGCAGCAAGGCCTCTAACAAATTTGTACAGAAGGCTTCCCCTACATTTACCTGTGACAATCAAATCACTAGTCCTGACTTAAATTAACTCCTTGTCACGAATGGGCATTTACGTGCAGAGTATTTTTCCCACAGGATGGCACATCTTACATTGCCTGATCCTAGTTCTGTCTTTTATTCTGATCCAAATTCGATGTCAGCACAAGCCTTAGCAGCAGAAAACAACACACTGTTAGACTTATTATACAAGAGTACCTCTGTTGTTGAACCCCCATGGTTCCAGTTGTGCTTCACCTCAGATTGAACAGTTTCATGGTACAAACATAAAGAATGGAGGGGTTCCTTGCATAACTTCTGTTTTCTACCCTCAGTCTAAAGCATACTCCTTTGCACAAGTACATACTGTAGTCCCTAATGCCAAGAGGTCTAATGTCAATAGTTTGCTTAAGGGAAACACAGACCAAGTTGGTAAGAGAAAGTATAAATCTCAGAACCTGCAAGCAGTAGAATACAATGTACAATCGGTGCACATCCAGATTGCTAGTGCAGGATCCAGCCCTGATGCCACTATGCCTCCCCCTGTGCCTACTGATAGTGATGTACAGTTAATGCAGGGCAGGCTAAGAGCTAAGCTTGAGGAGTTAAGACAAGAATTAATTTCTTTACAAGAAGAGAATAAGACCTTGCACTCTTTACTGAATACACCTCAGACTTTATCTGTTGATGTTGATGAAGTGAACACTGTTCAGCCCCTGAGTGCAGAGACTTTGGTAAACCATGATATTTGTCAATATGTTAGATCTATTGGGAGTGAAAGTCTTTCTTCTAGCACAGCGCTTAATCTGGGCACAGTTTCTGACAATTGTTCTGCTGTTTGTCAGGGATTGCAGTTAGCTGAAGATTTACAAGCTACTCCTTTACCCAAAAGTTCCTGTGTAGCAGTTTGTCATAATTCTGAGCTTGAACACATACATGCTTCTGATTTCCAAACACAATCCACAATGGTGACATACACAGAATCAGTCACTACTGTAGGCTTAGGTTCTGCCCTTGATCTTGCTGCTGAGACTGAAGTAGACGTTCAGGCTGATGTGGAAAACTATGCTACCTCTGTGTTCGCTCTTCCTTCTGCCAATTTTGGTCACCACGAACAGTCAGAGACAGTACAGATTTCAGATTTTGATGGACCCATTCCACAGGATACTGAACCAAAAACCTGGCAGACGATTCCTGAACTGTTGATTGTTAATCTGCCACTTTCAGAAGCTAAGACAGAGGAATGGACAATTGACGAAATCCTGATTAACGGAGACTTTACTATGGTGATTCCTCTGGTTGATATTGACTTCTACAAAGGAAGAGACCCTGTGCCATCCACTAAGGAGAGGCACTGCAGGGGTACAGCTCAGTCTTTGGTTACTGGTGCCAAGGAGTCAACTGCCCTAAAGGTGTTTTCCATTCCTGAGCCACAAATGTGTCTGTCTACTTCTGAGACTTCAGTCTGTCCTCCTACAACCATTGACTCTTCTATTATCCAGTCCACAGCTCTGCAGTCATCTTTGACACACGTGTCTTCAATCAATGAACAACTGCCATGTCTGCCATTCACTCAAGAGCCTTCACCATGTACGTGGTCAGTGCCAAAGACCTTGACAAGTTTGTCTTCAGCTAACGAGATGGCTCCAGCTTGCATGCCTTCAGCCTCAGAATTTCCTCTGGCATGCCTGTCTTCGGCTACAGTGACTCATCCAGCAGATTATCCTTCAGCCATGGAGCCTCCGGTAGTACATTCTAAGTGCATGTCTTCGGTCCCAGAGCCTACTGCTAGTTTGGCTTCAGTTCATGAGAGACCTGTATCCTTCTCAGCCTCGCGTCCAATATCGGAGGTGTACCTGTCTACACTGTCAGATCCTGCTGCATATTCTTCTGCTCCAAAGATTCCTCCTGAATCCCAACCATTTATTACCGATGAAGGTCCAGCCAGCCCTTTGTATGCTTCAGGGGGATCACCAAATTGCCTGCCTTTTTCACAAGACAATTCTCCCCACTGCTTGACTGTAGCATCAGAGCCTCCCGAAGATGCAACATCTGAGTCTGAAACTTCTGCCAGCTCTCTTCAGAAACATCAAGCTGGATCATGATTCGGGAGAGCCTTACATGCGAGGCCATTGGACTTGCCTGGAGTACTACGAGAGGGAGACGGATACCATCCGCCACGGCCCAGTCACCGAACAAGTAGCCGACCAGGATAGCGGGCTGGGTGGTTCGCATCTGGGGTCTGGTTCGGACCAGCCGCTTGACAGCTTTTTTGTTGCCGGATCACGCATGAGCCCGAAGGAAGGGATGGGCACAGCCCCCCAGCAGCAGCACCAGTTGGGTGCTAGTAGCCAAAGGAAGAGAATGACTGCTGCAGTTCAAGATGTGCCTGTTATTGCTCCTGCTGCGAGTGTGCCTGATGTACTAAGTACTGCTTCTATCACTCCTATCAGTATGCCAAACGTCCCTGCGGTTGTATCGCACGTGCAACAAGGTGGCTACACGACTGTCACCAGGAGTGCCAGCCTCGAACAACCCATAGGACTTCCAGGCCTCCAAGGCATGGAACATATGCAGTCAAACCTTAGTCACTTTCAACCACAAGCCTTTTCCCAGATGGATGACAGAAGAGGATCCGAACCTCTACCTCGGCCGCCACCTTCTTTTTCTGAACATAAACATTTCCTGAAAGCTGCAGTTTCCTCATCTCCTGTGTGTCCACTCTCGGCAGAAAGGCTAACAGGGCTTCTACCATTGTCTAAGGCATGTTGCACCAGCCTGCCTCCCTCCTCAAAGACTTATAAGCGTCCACTCCCAGTGACTGAGCTTCCTGGACCATCCAACTCTGCTTCAGGTCCTGCAAGTCCTTCATGCCTTTTTTCGAACCATGAGTCTCTTCCTCACCAGAAGCCTGCCTATGACTCTTCTAGACTGCAGCTTGATTCTATTCATTCCAGTCCATCTGCTTTTGCCCACAGGCCACCGTTTCCATCAGTGCCACCTCCAAAGACAAAGCGCTCCTATCATAGAAGGAAGATGTTTTGTGCGGGTGACGGTCGCCTGGAGACGGCCGTGGAAGGGGGTATACTGTCACGACCCGCTCCCTTCGCTCCCATTCCTGCCACTTGGGGGCATGTTTTGGGGTTTATTCCCTACTGGACATTTCCTCCGAACCTAATGCTACAGTGCTGTGATGAATTGGGAGCGCTAAAACCTTATTTTCCAAGTTACTTCCCTTCCGGATCCATTCCAGGTTTTTGGCAGCCAGCATGCTACTTTACTCAAATGACTATGCTTCCCAGAATGCCTGGCTCACTGCTTCACCTCCTCCCTTGCAGGACAAGGTTGGGTGGAGGATAGGCAACACCTGTGGCTGCAGGTGCAGCAGGTGGCACACCTGACGGGTGTGCTCGTTAAGCAGCTTTAAAAGCCTCAGTTTACTTCAGTCCAGCGCTGGTCATCGTTGCAGTGTTCCTGTTGTGACTAGTCCCTTGTTCCTTGATCCTAGCTTTTGTGCCTAGTTCCTAGCTCCTGTTTCTTGTTCCTCCGCCCTGGATTTCGGATTCATGTGCTAATTGATTTCTGCTTTCTGGATTTCCCTTTCTGTCTTCCTCTGTCTGCAGGCAGCCTTTCTCTGTGCTTTACCCTTTGATGCAGCCCAATTTGCCTGTGTTTTCTATTTCTTTGATGCTGTCCTTACCCCACATCCCTTTTCATATATAGGTATTTTTGTTTCACTCTATCTGCACTCCTGGGTTTTAGTATTATGAGTCGTGGTTCTTGTGTGCACGTTGTTTGATTCAAGGTTATTCACTGTGCGATTTTGTGCACATTTCCCTTGCCATATTCGCTGCCTTTGTACTCACCTGATTAATCCCGACAGATCCTTCCTCTCCCTCCGGTAGCCCAACTATACGTATGTCATTCCTACGGGCGCGTCCTTCGGCCTCCTCTGCCCTATTTTCCAGATTAAATACTTGTTTTTTTGCCGAATGGATTTCCGAGGCGTGGGAGACGTCCGCTGCTGTGTTTGTAGCCAACTTTCTCCAGTTCGCCTGTGCGTTCCGCTATCTTCCACACATCCACCCTCAGTAAGTTGACATCTTCCTGTACTGCACCCACTTTTAGTTCCAGCATTGCCTTGAGTTCGGCCATGGCTGCTTCTAGTTTTGTTTCCCATGACATTTTCAGGTCTGCAATTGTGTCCAGGATCTGCTGGTCACTGCGAGTGGGGGTTGCATCCATTTGTGGGTTCCTCTCCTTACTTCTCGCACCATCCATTGATTGTGGTGTCCTTGTGTATTCTTCTAACATGGGTTGCTTCCCTTTCGATTTGGTCAGCTTGAATGCCATCCCGATGTTGCTGTTCGTTCCGAGACCGGGTGACGGGGTTCGGTTTGACAATGCTAAAGTATGTGGAAGAGTGGGGGGCCTTCAGTCCAGCTCGTTCTGTGCCTCTTATTAATGTTGCGGGCTTGGCAACCGCTAGCTGCAAGTCCTTCGCCTCTATCTCCTGGTCTGAGGCTAATCCGCCCTTTTGGTAAGGGTCGCACGAATGGCGGCGTGGATGTGTTTGGGCAAGATCTGACACATGTCTTCCCTGCTGAGTCTTCAGTCCGTCTTTGGCGGGGCCTGCGTCTTGCCTGTATGTTGCTATGCTTTTTAATGTCTCTTCTGGCCCCCTCAAGCCTGCTCTCAGCAGCAGTTGGATCGTGTGCGACACACTGTGTTCCCCCTAGGTCTTCCTGTGCACTATGCTTCGGTCTGGATATTGCTAGGCCCAAGTTAGGTTGTTGAACTGTCTCCAGGGCATATGGACCTCTTTCTTGTGCATCTTTTTTTGGGCGTTGCCATCAGGGGTCGGCAGTGCCTTCTTGCTACGTTTTGTGGGTATTCGATACGAGGTGTGCGGTTTCTGCCTTTTCACACCGCAGTTCCCGGTATGCCTCCCACTTACAGTCTTGAGGGTTCCTCGTCAGCCTTTTGTGCTAAGATCCCCGGCCCGGTGTTGTAGGAGGGGCAGCCGCCTATTAGGGGTGAACCAGTACAACAGTGCAGTCCTTCTCCATCTTGCAGGACCTCTGTTAGTGTCCGGCTGCTTGCAGTTGAGCGCAGGGTCCAAAATGTCCGCCTCCGGAGCCTGAAACTGTATCTAGGCATACACTGCCTATGCCTGCAGCAACCACATAGGCCCTGTGGTTCCACTCATGCGCCGTCCTCCCGAGCCAGCAATATGTGCACCCCTGTTCCAAGAAGGCACACGTGTGTTTTTACCTTCCTTTTCTTCAAATTCGTTTCACTGTTAAGTGTGCATTCTTTTCAGTTTTGTATTTGTTCATTGAGCTTGTTTTGTATCCATGATGCTCCTATTGAGTCCTTTTCAGTCAGCTTGCCCTTGTGTCTATCTCGCACCTCAGCGCTCACTCTGTATGGTAGGCGGTCGCTGTGCGCCTGTTACATTGTTACTTTGGCAGCACGGCGGTTCCAATCTTCAAGCACTGCATGCTCCGCCCACTGCTCATTACTCCCTCTGCTGCTCATTACTCCCTCTCGGGTCAGTCCGGAGCCACTCCCTGAGCGCCAGGCTGTGCCTTGGCACCAACCCAGGTGGCAGGACCAGTATCTTCAGCCGCTCCGCACAGTTATCGATAGGCAAGTTGCTCCTCCCATTGCTCACTGCGCTCGCGAGTTCCGCCACCAGCACTCCCGGGCATCACGATCCGCAGGCACATCCACTAGGTTCCATCCAGGGCTACCGTCCAGTCAATTCCGCTGCAACGTTTTGCGGGGTGCTTCAGGTCCCGTTCAGCGATGTCCAGTGTATCACTGTCGTGGGGCAGTCCTTTGTTAAGGGTGAATAGCCATCTTGGATTCTGCACAACGAGTCCCCTCGTATTTGCTAAAGCTCCATACTCCGGCATCCACGGGTCCCGTGACAGCAAAACACGCTCCGATTGAGCTCCCTGACTTCATATACATATATCAGCTGTTGCGGGTATATTCGATCATTTTTCCAAGAAATTTGTCAGATTTCGGCAGGAGCCCTCTAGGAGTCACGTGCGGGTATATTTGATCATTTTTCCAAGCAATTTGTCAGATTTCAGCAGGAGCCCTCTAGAGTTCCAAAATGCTGAGGTAAATTCCTTCGGACGCTGTGGAGACTGCTGAGGTACCTCAGGGTGAGACGCTGCGAATGGGGAGCGTTCCTTTTGAAGTGCTTTTGAAGTGCTGCGGCTGTGAGGGAACTCCCGACAGGAATTACTGCAGCGACAAACAAACTCTTCTGACTGAGGAAAATTCTGCGGAAAATGCTTCGGTTCGGTAAGTATTTCAGATAACTATGAATTCCTGTTTCTCTCTGAAAACGAAGGTCTCTAATCTTTTTCTTGACAGGGTTCTGTGGAGAGTGGCACCGGTAGCGTTACCCGCTGTTAGCGGTGAAGACGCAAAGCAAGCGCACAAGCGGAGGCGGGGCTTAAGAGGCTCCCTCCGCTATAAGCATGGAGCGTGCAGCAAGTCTTCTCCTCGGATCTAGCAGCGGCCATGTTTGAAGTATAGAAACCACTGAAGTGCTATGAAAGTCTATGAGCGCATGAACAATGAATGATACAAACGCCTTTTCTGCCAGGCTTGAAGCCGTCTTAGACCTGCTGACAGATTGTGGACCTTGCTTCCCTTGTGTACCTTAACGGGGGGCTGTGTTGTCTTTCTGGAATCATGACACCAGGCCTGTTTGCAACTGTCTGACAACCTCTTTCCCATTCTCCACTAGCTGTAGAAATCCCTCGCAAATCTCTCCTTCTGGGACATTCTGCGCAGCATTTTCAACTGCTGTCCATAGACCAAAGGAGTACTTGGCAAAACTGCTTGCCACATTTGTAGCCTAAAGGGCTATACTGCCCAAGTAAATGCTTTCTGTGCTAAGGCATCAACTTTTTTCGCTTCCCTGTCGGGAGGCAGAGTGGACGATGCAGGTCTAGATGAGACATTGGCAGCCTGCATAACAAGCCCCTCTGTGGAAAGGGGAGAGGAGAGGAATGAAGGGTCTCCTCCAGCCAGCCTATATTTCCCGAAAATGGTGAAGCTGACCGGAGGAATAGAACAAGGATGCTGCCACATTATTGTTAATGGATCTGCAATGGCAGGGTTTAGAGGCATATTGCGCTCTGTGGTGAGGCCTTCCTCCGAGATATCTGATAACCTCGATAGCGCGACTGCTAAATGCAATCCTAGGGTATCAATAACCCTTTCTACTACAGCCCTGAATTTAGATATATTATGGCCATAGGGCTGGGAATGCTGGAATTCGAGGCCTGGAGAGGTGTCCAGACTGCTGGCATCATGGAGGCCTTGAGCCAGCTGCAAAAGCTGATTTTGGTCTTTGAAATAATCAACCCCTCCTGTATGAAAGTAAATGTGGTCGACATCCCCCTGATCAGCTTCATTAACGCCAAAGATACCGGCCACGGTATCAAAGAATTTGGACCGGGGTTGTGGTGTGAAGGATATCTTGACAACTGTTGATGTCTCGGGTTTGTCTCTCGGCGCCGATATGGTGGATGTTGGTGTCGATCAGGATCAAGACGCTGTAGCGTCCACATCCTTGGATGCAGGGGGTTGATTTGGCTTCCACGGAACCTCTGGCGGTGTCGAAACACCCAACTGTGCCGACATTGTCAGTACCAGGGCACTAGAGGGGTCGGGCATGCCGAGCACCGCTCTTGGCTCCGAAGCTTGCTGCGTGTGGAGGAGGGGGGGATAGCTGCGCTGACTGCAGCATGCTTTTTAAACATGTCAAGCATGGAGGACTTGAAATCCTCCCACTCTTGGTGGGTGGTAGACCCCGCCTACGGCTTACCTCTATCCGTCGACAAATCGGAGTCCCGAAGGAAGCAGTGAAGCCTTTTCTTCTTTTGGGATGAGGAAAATGGCTCCTCGGGTGGCACCTTTTCTTCTTCCACCTATGTTCTTTTTCAGGGAGTGCGTCCCTCAGTTTCGGCCTCCGGCAACCGAGCCAGCGATCGCACCTGTAATTTAGAGGGCTGTCGACCAAGAGCAAGTTTAGCTGCTCTATGGCGCAGGGTTTGTGGCTCCATTTTGACTTAGTGGATTTCGACCCGAAGCAGCAGAGCTGGAGGGAATATCTATCAGATGAGGAATCTGCAAGAGAAAAGCAATCCAATTAAACGTTCTTCGGTGACGATGGTTTCATCAACGTTGGTATTGGACATGTGAGGCGTCGGCAGTACCGAGCACAGTTGAAACCTTTGAAGTTGGCTGTGAGGGGGCAGGGGGGACGGTTAACAGCGCCTGCAGCATGCTTCTTAAACATTTCTAACATGGTGGTTTTTAATTCCGCCCACTTGTGGCGGGTAGAAGGGCCTGCCGATGACTTACCTCATTTGCTTGATGAATCAGCGCTCTGATGACGACGATGAGCACTCCCTCACCACTTTTAACCGCAAATAAAAGGACTGCACCTTTTAATCGGGAACTCCGCGGCTGGTTTCATCCCTTTGCAGTGCAACGACTCCAAGTTTCCTCCTCGACGTGATCCCCTCTTCCCCTGGTCGGAACGACGAAATGCAACCACTGCCAGGATCAGCTGCCCCCACTGGAGCTTCCGTTCTCTTTAAGATATTGTGTCATGTCTGGCCTCCTTTTCTACAGATTGCTAAAGGTGACCCTTAAATCCTTGGCTTCTATACTCGGATGGCTCCAGACCTCTAACTATATCTTTCGAACCACCCCTACCTCTTTTCTTGAACATTTTTGCAAAGACTTTAGTGCAACTTAAACTGTGTGATCTTGGGCACATTTTGCCTGGCTCCCTTAAAAGTGGGCCTGGCCTATGAACTTTGGCTCTATAGTGTAAACTGCCTTTATTCACTTGCTCTAAACTTCTCAAAAGTGTTGGGAACTGTTTTATTCTATGCTCTGCCTTTTCTCTCCCTTTTTAATCTAACTATTGGAGTGACATCTAGGCTAAGCGCTCACATCTGTCTTAACAAATAGTAGTGCTTTAACCCTGACTTGTCTGATAGTTATCAAGGGAGGTGTGTATACTTTACCTGACTGTGTTTAACTTGCTTTTGATTTGGAGTGCGAGTATATGGCCTAAAGTGTGTTTAAATAAATAATTATATACTTTTTATACAAATCTCTGGTCAGTGTTTGTTTGCTCTACTGTGTTTTTGGCCCTATTGTGTATACTCTATCTAGTGCCCTACTCTTCTTGAGAGAAGTCTGATTGCTCAGCCACAGCTACCAGGTAAATCTGGGTGGTGCATACTGCTACCAATTGGGTTTACTGCTTACTCCTGTAGTCTTAATCTTGTTGCAGTGTTCCCCAAGGGAACTGCACAGGATTCTGCCTCACATCGGTCACCGACATGTTGGCCTTGCAATTAGTGCACCTTTTGTAGCCCAAAACCCAGGGAGTTTCTGAAGAAAAGAATTTCAATTTTGACAGGGAAATATTGAGTGAAACTCAAAGACGTGTTCCCGATTCAGCATGCAAGCACATGGAAAAAAAAGAACTGAAGCATGGGGTGTAGTGACCAAGTATTTATAGGACGTCTGATGTCACATCTGGAGCAGACAAAGTGCCGAGGTTCACTTTGCCCCCTGATGAAAACGTTTGAGCAGCAGAGCTGCAAGGGGATATGTATCAAGATGAGAAATGTGCGGGAGAAAAGCAATCCTTTGAAAGGCAAGTCTCTTCCAATTCTCTGGTTGACAAAAAGTTAAATTTAAACAACTTCTTGATATGAAAAGGTTTCTCTTTAATACACCAGTTAAAAATAGGGTTATCGGTACTCTTCTGCCAAGAAACCTCTAAATTGAATCTCTAGACATCCTGGTTTACTCCCCTGCCAGGAATATCTCCCGTTTGGTTCATGCGGATTCCCCCCACCCCCGGTGTACTCTCCTGCCAGGTATCTCTTCCCAAAAAGGTTTATACCCGATGTGTATCTCTTACCAGTAGGGGTGTACCGAAATTCGGCTTAGAGTAAGCATTCAGCCGAATTCCGGCTGGAATTAGCTATTCGGCATTCGGACGAATACTTAATTAACACTCGATGCCGAATAGGTACCCCTTTGTCTGCATGCCTGTAATCAATCAGGCGTTTCAATGCAATTTCCCATTACAAAGGGATTCGAAGGTATGCAAAACACGGCACTCCCTCCTCTGGGGCCTGTCACATATTGTATCCTTTCCCAAACTGCATGACAACGTGGGCATGCTGGGGTGCTCTGCTTCTCCGGCCACTCCAAGGGCTCCTTTCAGGAGGCAGTGCTGTTGGCGGATTTGCTCGCTAGTGAGGCAGAAGCACAAGCTGTCAGAGCCCGTGAGTGCTGCAGGGAGCAGAGCGTGTCATGAACAGTAAATGCAGCTGTTTCATTATTTATTTCAATCTAAGGGTCCCGGGCGGTAGAGAGGTGGAAGAGCAAGTGTCCAAGGTGTGCAGCATGGAGAAGGAAAGGAATTTTTCAACACCCTCTTACAAACCATGTACACTCTTGGGATGGTTTGGGTCTGGGCTGCTCTTGATCTTATTTGAAAGGGGGCTTTCCTGATTTTGGGACACTGCCACTCCTTACCAGGGCGCTGGGCTAGCTCTGCACCACCCCTTTCTTTCCGTGACAGTGGTCATTGCCCTCCACACACCATGATTCCATCTCCACGGCATTTAAGAGATGCCGACGCAACTCTATTCTGCCCCTCCCTCCTCACACATCACACAAGTGCCCATCTGCCTCTTCCCTGACCCGCAATGAGTGCCCGGCGCTGCCCTATGCCGACCTGATAATGTCTCTTCACCCCGATCTGTCCAGTGATAGCACACTGAGCTGCACTATGTGGGACCATAACGCACGTCTATTCACTTACATCACCTTCACAGCCTCAGCCAGCAGCTTTACTCCAGCTACCCAGCACCTCTGTCTGCTGAAGCCCCCCACAATACTACTGCTTATCTGGGGGGGACATGTCATTTTCGCCGATAGAACCCTACTCAGTTACCCCTTCACACACCAGGTTGGTCCTTAGTACAAAACATGCTTTGCAAAATTCCTCAAGCTGTTTCCAACCGCCTATAGGCCACGTATGTAAGCAAAACCACCCGCTATGCACCCCAGTAGACCCTCCATCCTCAGCCAACACTGAGTCCACCGCCAAACGCTTTGTTGTGTTTTTCCCCGATTCATGCACTTTGCCCCCTTCAACTGGAACACTTGATTCCATGACACCTCCCTCCCTCCCTGCCTTCTGAACCTTCCTTAAGAAACACGTCTGTGTGCTTGGCCCTCCCCAGCAGCCACTCCTCTACCACCCATCCACAGCAACACCAACAAGCAGCGGTGCCAATCCCAGTCTCCTCGTCTTCAATCTGTATTGCGCCTCCTGTAAAGGTTTATGGCGTCAAAGCTGTTTGTTTCCACCTTCTTTCTTTTATCCTCTGCAAAACTTTATCATGGTTTATATCATGACCAGATACGTTCTCCACGCCTCCAGTGCACATCATTTCTCAGGGAAATGCCCACAAATTAATAAAATGCAATGGCTACCCTTGCAGAAATCCGTCAAAAGATCTTAAGCTTGGCATTTTAAAGGGCTGTTTCTCTTAGAAAAATCGGCGGCAATAGTAGAGTGTCTGAAGATTGCAGAGCATGTATCACAGGACCAATACCTCATGCAAAGTATGCTCAATTTTAGATACTTCGGCCCCTCAAAGACAACTGCACCATGCGTTGATTTATCTATAAAGGCAAGAGGCGTGTTTCATATATTAATGCCCGGGCGTACAGCTAAAGGTGCAGTTCTTTCCCAAAGTTGTCCGTTTTCAAACTGCCAACTTTAAGACTTCATTTTTATAGAGGGAAATGCACTTCAAAAATGCAGAATTCTCCAACATGCAGCTTAAGATGCGCCACATGCTACACAGGAGAATGCTCTGAAACAAAAACATAAAAGCACCTTTAGTCCCCAGCCTCAGCCCGTGGAATGCACGTGGTTCTATCACTCCCTCATGCTGACCCCAAATAACCTTTCTTTTTAGATACCAACATGGCTGGCCCCTATATCTCCCAATATTACAGCAGTTCATCACACCAGTCTGTGCTTTCATGGAAGAGTTGTGCTGCGCTCTCGTTTTGGGCATTGTATCAATAAATGACAACAATGTAAAAGCAGACCGTTCCTACATTTTTTTCTAGAAACATGATGTAAACAAACACTTGCAATGCCAACAGTTTGGGCTTTTGTGTGGGACTGCGAAAGGCACTCTGGTACTGCCAGGTACTGTTATAGTGGTATTAACTGTCCATTGATGATAACAGGCACAAAATGGTGCGAGTACTTGGGCATTTAATTTGGCTGGCAAATGGCTGATACGCATACACAAGACAAAACTGCTGGCTTTGGCAAGGCATGTTTTTAACAGGAATGAAAGATACGCATAGTATTTATAAATGAGTGGGTGAATGAAGACCTAGTTAAGACATTTTTATTGCACCAACAGCTTGCTTCCAATTAAGTAATTAACTCTCAGAAGACTGCTGTGAGGAACCAGGAATGAGACACCGACACACAGGACTCATGTTTGAGGTTATAAACTTTTATTAAAATTATAAAGTGGGTTGAGAGTAATCACACAATTCTATTCTGCATAAACAGGAAGCCTGATTTTCATCTAAGAATTCTTTTAAATAAATGTTATGGTCACAATCTCTGAAGTTGGCGCCTCTCCCAACATTTGAAGGGTTAGTTCCCATCCAACCGATGGGGGCAAATCTGTTTTTTTTATTTCTTTTTATCTTTTAACAAGCTTTCCCATTTAATAAACATGAATACTCATGCAATAGAATGTCTCCTGATTTTATTTAATGAAATGTTGTTTATTATGTTCTAGAACATATTTGTTTAAAAAAATAACTATTCGGCTCACTAGTCGGTTCCATCCGAATAGCTGGACCAACTATTCGGTATTCAGCCGAATAGTAATTTCACTATTTGGTACACCCCTACTTACCAGGTCTTTCTGTAACATTCTTTGTGTTAGATACAACACAGTTGCACTACTTTAGTAAAAAAAACATTGTTGACTTCAGGTATTACTTGTTGCAGCTTCCCCCATACTGACATCCTATAGCTGTTCAAACTCTTTCCGTCAACCTTTCTCTCAATATCTCTTGGCAATGCTTGTTCCAGGTTTTCCCAACTTGACATCTCAGATTAGGAGAATTGGACAACTGTTGTTTTTTTGTTTCTTCTGTGATGTCTTTTGGCTTATGGCTTGCTGGTTCCAGGTTTCCCCCAATTGACATCTCATTTTATTTTTTTATGTCAGTGCTCTGGTTACTCAATCTTAGGCACAACAAAAAGCGAAGCAATTCATACAATACAACATAATTACATAAGTCAAATAATACATTCAAACCTACAATAAAAACAGTCATAAGGCAAATATACAAAAACATTGACAAACTTCATAAATGTACCATTAATATACCATGGGAAAAACGAAGTATTCGCGCCATCTGTAAAAAGCTGCAGCTGTGCTGACCAAAGATGAGGCCAAGTAGGTAGAGCTCCAAAATGTATCGGAAGTGACAAAGTCAATATTGGTTAGAATGTCTCTATATTCTTTTGCATATATGGTTTGTAATAGAGGGCATGCTGTTATAATGTGGCAAGAGGTTTCCTCAGCGCAGTTACAAAGTCTACAGCTCCGCTATTCCGTTGTCAGTTTTTAACCATCTGGCTGTATACTCCCTATTGTGCAGAATATTAAGTCAGAGCAGGGTTATAAACCTTCTCAGCTTTCCGTCACAAAGCTTGGTAAGGTACGAGAATGGAATGGACAGCTGAAAACTCTAGTCTATATTTGCTGTAGCGCTTCTCACCTTGAAGTTTGGATGCATTCGCAACCGCATCCCAGCAGAGCAATTTATTTTTCAATACTAGTCAGGCATTGGCAAGAGGCAACGATTGGTCACAAGAGAAGGCGATGTTCTCAAAATGCAACATAGCAGATTTCCTAAATCCTGTGAGAAAGCTGTTCGGACAGGACTCCCCATATAATATTATGGAGAATTGTACCACGTTTGCCCTTGCTTTTCAATTCTACTTGATCAGTATTCTAAAATGCTTCCCATGTGTTCATTAACGTGTTGGCATGTTCCAGAGCCCACTACTCTTTTAGGGTGAATCACCAGTGTTATGTGCAGCTGCGGCGAAGAGTTTTCTTTGGGGAGGTTTCCCCTTTTTTACAGAGGCTCTTTCAGTTCCAGCATCTGCTTCCATTCTTTCGCCGATGGAACGAATGCCGCTCTACAGGAAAACGTCTCCCCCGGTCCAGCTACACACAGTTCACCTTCAGCGGTCCATCCAAGACACCCGCTACGACTCCACCAGAGTTAATCTCCTCCGGTTCTAAACGCCTCCAGACTGTCACCAACAAATGTTTCCTGCTCTCCCCACGGCTTGTCTCAAAGTCTGCCTCTGGGGTAGCTTCCCGCTCTGAGCAGTCTGCAGCTTCTCTCCTCTCTACTTCTCCGATCTGATCCGATACTTGCAGTTGATTTCCAAATTTAAATGTCTCACGCGGCTGACGTTTATCTGGACAACTAGACTGCACCTTGTTCTTGGCGTCACATTCACTCCACATAAACTCCTTGCTCCTCTTCCTTGTCTCAGTACCTGAGGCTTTTTGGCACGAGTCCAAGGACATTTCAGGTGGTTTTAAGCTACATTGTTGGACAGTTTTATTTAAACAACAATCATAAACATTAGATGTTTAATGTGTTTTAGACTTGTTATGCACCTTTCAAGTGTTATTTGAAATACATGACAAAAGTAAGCTTCAGGCCTTTCAATTAAATGGTTCTGAATAACGACAACATGCCATAAAAAACTCTGGCCCAAGGGATCCTCCTCACAAGAAAGGGATGAGCACTGCTTCTCTCCTGTTGGAGTCACCACTCCCCCTTGACAGCCATCTCTTCCCATGTGATCCACCCTCAGAATACCACCGCCAGGGTCAGGATCAGGTAGCGGCTGCCTTCCCCTAGCCACATGAGAGGAGACTTTAGGCTGGGGATCAGTGATGACTCTGCAGGATTCATCACACCTACGACAATATCTAAAAAATAAATAAAAGAAAACATCTCTCACCTCCCCTGCTGGGAGAAGATCAGCCGCCTCTTCTAGTGTTCTCCACAGCACATGAGAATATTTTGCGAAGGCACAGTTGGCATAGAGTGCTTTTGGAGCCATGATCCCTGATGCAAAAACCTTCTTTTCTAAGGGTCAGTCGTCTTGGACTCTGTCCGTACACAGGTAAATAGAGATGTGGCTGGCTGTGAGCTTATTGTGGCGGCTTGGACCACCAGCCCTTCTGGAGTAGGGTGAAACAAAAGGAAGGGCAAGTCCCCTTTGGCTGGGTTACATTTTTGGTTTAGCTTAGCATCCACTACTGACGTGGAACATACTTGTTAGCAGCAACAAGCCAATGAGGTCAGATACGGTTGCATTAAAAGGCATGCTCTTTCTGCGGACCTTTGTCCAGGATGTCTGTCAGCTCGTACTCCATGAGTGGCTTGGCTGGGGTACCCATCACCCACGTCCCTCTCCACTGTCTTTCTGTACTGGGCATTGGGGTGTCAGTTAAGGGGTTGCCTGCTGCAGGTCGAGGTGAGGTATCAAGCCCATTTGCCTTGTGCAGTTCATCCGCCAGAGCCCGTAAATCAGCCTAATCTGTAAAAAAGTCTGCTTCCCCAAAACACCCGTTCATCGGCTCCATGCCTAAAGGGGTGGGATCCCCTTCCTCGTAGAAAATCAACCTTATGGAGTCAAAAAACTCCAATCTAGGCTCTGGGTCATAAATATGGTCAGCAGTCAGTGCCAACGGAAACGTTCCAACAAGGTCTTTCGATGCCGGCTGTTAGGCAGAAACCTGTGCAGTTCCCTTGGGGAACACTGCAAAAGATTTAAGACTACAGGTAGAGCAGTAAACCCCTTTGGTAGCAGTCTGTACCACCCAGATTTACCTGGTAGCTGTGGCTGAGCAGTCAGACTTCTCTCAAGAAGAGTTAGGCAGTATGTAAAGTATACACAATATGTACCAAAACACAATAGCACAAGCAAACACTGACCAGAGCTTGGTTTCAAAAGTATATAGTTATTTATTTAAAATACACATAAGTTAAAAACACTCTAGCAAAAATATAGTAAAAGCACTTCAACACAGTTATAATGAAAGTAGATTCAATCCTTTCTCCTATCTAGACAACTCTAAGTAAACACCACTTAATTAAAACAGAGGTGAGTGCTTAACGTTAGATGACACTCTAGTAGTTTCCAAGAAAGGGAGAGAAAAAGCAGAAATGGGTTAGACACACCACTCTAAGGTCCAGAGCACTTGCAATAGGCTTAAAGAAGAATAAAGTCACAGGTGAGCAAAAGTCACTAGGCAGGGCCCACTCTTAGAGTAGCCGGAGCGAAAATGTGCCCAAGATCACACTGTTAGTTAGAGATTCAAAGTCTTGCAAAGAGTCAAAAAGAGGTTAGAGTGGCTCAGAAAGTTTAGCCAAAGTGTCCCAGGCACTCCCAGGTTCGAAAGCCGGGGACTAAATCTACCCCGTACAGTCGGTAGCAAGGGAAGCCAGGCAGAACACAGTACCTTAAGCGGAAAGGATCCTCCAGCGGTGGCAGTTGTTCCAGGCAGTGGCAGCAGGGCTCGACGTCGGTCAGGGGAGAAGAAGTTCTCGCTGAAGAGCAGAAGAAGAGGGTCGTTGCACTGCCCGGGAAGAAACCAGCCGCGGAGTCCTCCGGTTAAAGGGTTGGTGCCGACTTTCGCGGTATGGGGGTAAAGTGTGGTATTCCGGTTGCCGGGGTGCTTGGCACAGGCAAGGCGGCCACGAGATACCTCAAAGAACGGAAAGAAGGCGAAAACTGGTTGTCCCCACCAGTCAAGGGAAGGAGCCACTCCGTTAAGAGTTCTCCTCGGTCGTCGGGAAAAAGTGGTGAGACGGTTCAGCAGGGCTCCACCGGGTGGTGTCGTCGAAGCAGGTCGGCTCAGCTCTTCCCTCGTCGGATTCTTGGTCCTGTGGCGACTTCTGAAGTCCCAGTCCCCAAAGCCCTGCTTTTATGCAGCAAACCCCCATTCACCCAGCCTAGCTGTCACTCAACCATGCTAAGTGGTGAGCCGGGCGGCTCACCACTTGGGCCAATCAGGACGGAGTGCGACTTGAGTTACCAAGGTAACTCAGTCCAGGGTGCCTAAATCCCCCTCCACCCCTCCTAAGTACCCCAGACAGAGTGGCACCACTTTGGAGGGCTTCTGTGGAGAAGCCCGCCAAAAGTGGAACAAAGGGCTCCACTTTGGGTCAGAGTTACAGAGGCGAACACCAACGCCATTTTAGAATCAAGTTTTGGCAAAAAGTCCCAACCGGAGTTATAAAAATAAATATATAAACCGGCGGTATGTTTAAGGCTACCGTAAATAAATAATTAAATGTGTTAGCCTAAAACAATGGGAAATCCCATAGGGAAATATTCGCGGTCGAATATAAAAAGTAGTTTCCACTGCCACCAGCCAAAACTCGATCAGGGGGGACGGAGACGTGCCCCCTCGACTAACAGACCCTGGGGCAATCGAATTGCCCCAGCCAGTACGTCCACAATATGATGGTTTGTACTGGTTCTGTTCAGGATTCAAGACTAGCAAAGTCTTTGGTGACTTTACATGCCCTGGGAGACAGTAGTCAGTCCCAGGGTATGGAGTCTATGTTGGGGAGTCCCTAGGACACCCCTGGGTCACGGCACAGAGGGTGCTGTGTGACCCATATCACAAAAATACATGAGGCCCTATGGAGTAAGAGACCCCATAGCCCATTCAACACAAGGTTTAACCAAGAAAACACACTTCAACATGTCCAAGAGTGAGGGTAAAAGAGTCTCACTCTTGGCAGGAGAAAAAAATTAAACCCCAGAAATCCAGCAAAGCTGCTGGGGGACTCACTAGGTAGGGAAATTCAGCCTAAACAGAGAATTCTCCCTAACACTCGCCCCCCCCAGACTAAGGGACAGGAGGATTTAATCCACTCCTGGATGAACCTCATACCTCTAGTCGATGATATACATCCTAGAGAGTCCATCAGCATTTTGATGGTGACACCTTGACCTATGTTCAATGGAGAACTCAAAGGTTTTCTTCTGCAAGCTAACGGACCTACAGACCCTTTGAGGAACATCAGTCTTTTTGTTATAGGGGATCTGGTTGACCAGTCCCTCAGAAGTTGGTACAACTTCTGAACCTATGTTAGGCTTTTTCAAGGGGTCCTTATAAAGGATTCCCTTAGATCTAGAGGGGCCTCCAAGGTTCCTCACCACCTCTCTTGTGGGAGCAGGTTGGGTCTTAGGCCTCTTGGTTGGAGGGGTTGGGGTTAGGCAATGTACCTGCTTCCCCTTCCTCTTAGATCTACCCTTACCTATTTTAGGAGTTTCCCCCCTAATATTAGGATTTGAGTTGGGGACTTCAGTAGAAGGTCCAACAGTCTGAGGGTTTTTGGCCTTAGACTTTTCTTTTCTGGTTTTCCACCAGCACTGAGAATTACCAGTTCTCTCAGGTCCAGATAGGGGCCTAGTTGGTCTATCCACCTCTTCCTCAGAAGCAGGGGGAGTCAGAGACTCTGAGACTAGGGGAACAATGATGGAGCTTGGTTGGGGCGCCCATGTTCCTAGCATACTATCCTGAAATGTGCCTGGGTTAGAGGTCAACTTACTAACACCAGGGCTTGTAGTGGGGTTCTCAGTAGAGGGTCCCACAGGCTTAGAAGGGTCCTTCAAGGTAGCCTTTCTAGCCAATTTGGTTAAGTTCTGCTTCTCCATACTGGGAGGCCTGGGGGTATGTGACACTACTCCTAGAGTTCTTAGGTCATTCCCTAACAGGACCTTCCCAGGTACCTCAGCCTGAACACTGACAGGGATCCTTACTGTCATGTTGTTACATTGAATGAGGGCTGGTAGAATAGGAACCATTTGGACAGGGCCTCCAGACATCCTAGTGGGACCTTTGGGTGCTTTGGCCACATCTTCAGGTTGAAAGAAGCTTTCATCCACTACTGTTCTGCTGGCCCCAGTGTCTCTCCTGGCAGGAGTATCCTGGCCATTGACAAGAACACTGTCCACATAATACACCTTAGAGTTAACAGGTAGGGAGTTATACACAACCCTATTCTGGGGACTAACCAGACCCATAGGCTCTAAGTTTACAGTTGCTTGAAGACCCAAGGGTTCTTCAGCAAAGAGTTCAAAGTGGGCACTAGCCATCTGTACTTCATCCTCAGGAGTGAAGGCTAAGGAGACTGTGCTGATCCCTGCAGGTTTACCCTTGCACTTGGGATCTCCTTTGATATGGTCAGTACCCTGACAGACATAGCATTGTCCAAATGCTCTCTGGAAGGGTGGCTTGCTCTGACCTCCTTCTGGCTTGTGGCCAGAAGGTACACTAGCCTGATTCGGTTTACCCTGGGGCTTACCCTGGTTATTTGGTTGTTTGTGGCCCTCTTGGGTATGGGAGGTATTAGAATTCTCTTTGGGGTCCTTTTTAGGCTGTTTCTCCCCATCCTTCTTCTGAGTTACCCCAGAATCCTTGTGAGTGGCCCTGTTGGCAACCCACAAGTCAGCAGCCTTAGCTAGCTTCCTAGGATCCAATTCCTGTGAATCAGCCAAGTGCTGTCTGAGCTCAGGAGAGCAGGCATCATAAATTGACTCCAACATAAAGAGATTTCTCATCCCCTCATAAGTGTTCACCTTGTAACCCTTAATCCATCCCTCTAAGTTTTTCAAACATTCACTCACCCAGGTAGCCCAAGGGGTACCATCATGCTTTTTGAGGCTCCTAAACCTCTTAAGATACTGGGAAGGGGTCTTCCCAAACCTAGCTATCAAAGCTAGTTTCACACATTCATAGTCCTTCCTATCCTCCTCCCCCATCTCCATTACCACATCAGTTGCAACAGGGGGAAGCCTAGAGAACAACCAGGTGAGTAAGTCATTTCCTGTGATGTTCTGGAGCCCATGATTATATTCAAACAGAGACAACCAATCCAACACATCCAACTTAGGCTCATACATACCAACCAATTCTTTAGGCATCCGGGGTCTTTTAGGACTGGAACTTCTAGAGGAGCCAGAGAGAGAAGCATTCTCAACAGATAATTTCTTCATTTCTAGCTCATACTTGAGCTCCATTTCCCTTAGCCTTAGTTCTTTGTCAGTTTGAGCATTAAGTTTCTTATACTCCAATTCTAGTTTCATTTTCTCCAGTTCAAAGTACTGAGGACTAAATGTGGGACCTGGTAAAGGCCCAGTAGGTACAGCAGGTAGAGCAGGCAGAGGCCTAGGGGGGACAGTTACAACAGCCTCACCCTCCTCTTCTGACTCTTCCTCAGAAACATCAACATTTTGCTCCATGTTAACTTCAACACTGTCATCTACAGTCGCTGGAGTGGTAGGTTCCTCTGAACCATCACCCAGACTTTGGTTAGCTAACAATCTTTCAATCAGCTCCATTTTCTTGCCCTTAGTCAGGAGATCCTTATGTTTACAGAGCACTCTTAAACAATCAGCAGTTTTGGCTGTAAGGGACTCTTGACTATAGCTTTCTATAACTGACATGTTAGAGGTTTTACTTTTTCAGTGCTAAGCTTTGTGGTTAGTTGCACTAAGGTATCTAAAGCACAATAAAATGTATACTCAATACAAATCCCACCGCTGTACACCAGTGTTAGGCAGAAACCTGTGCAGTTCCCTTGGGGAACACTGCAAAAGATTTAAGACTACAGGTAGAGCAGTAAACCCCTTTGGTAGCAGTCTGTACCACCCAGATTTACCTGGTAGCTGTGGCTGAGCAGTCAGACTTCTCTCAAGAAGAGTTAGGCAGTATGTAAAGTATACACAATATGTACCAAAACACAATAGCACAAGCAAACACTGACCAGAGCTTGGTTTCAAAAGTATATAGTTATTTATTTAAAATACACATAAGTTAAAAACACTCTAGCAAAAATATAGTAAAAGCACTTCAACACAGTTATAATGAAAGTAGATTCAATCCTTTCTCCTATCTAGACAACTCTAAGTAAACACCACTTAATTAAAACAGAGGTGAGTGCTTAACGTTAGATGACACTCTAGTAGTTTCCAAGAAAGGGAGAGAAAAAGCAGAAATGGGTTAGACACACCACTCTAAGGTCCAGAGCACTTGCAATAGGCTTAAAGAAGAATAAAGTCACAGGTGAGCAAAAGTCACTAGGCAGGGCCCACTCTTAGAGTAGCCGGAGCGAAAATGTGCCCAAGATCACACTGTTAGTTAGAGATTCAAAGTCTTGCAAAGAGTCAAAAAGAGGTTAGAGTGGCTCAGAAAGTTTAGCCAAAGTGTCCCAGGCACTCCCAGGTTCGAAAGCCGGGGACTAAATCTACCCCGTACAGTCGGTAGCAAGGGAAGCCAGGCAGAACACAGTACCTTAAGCGGAAAGGATCCTCCAGCGGTGGCAGTTGTTCCAGGCAGTGGCAGCAGGGCTCGACGTCGGTCAGGGGAGAAGAAGTTCTCGCTGAAGAGCAGAAGAAGAGGGTCGTTGCACTGCCCGGGAAGAAACCAGCCGCGGAGTCCTCCGGTTAAAGGGTTGGTGCCGACTTTCGCGGTATGGGGGTAAAGTGTGGTATTCCGGTTGCCGGGGTGCTTGGCACAGGCAAGGCGGCCACGAGATACCTCAAAGAACGGAAAGAAGGCGAAAACTGGTTGTCCCCACCAGTCAAGGGAAGGAGCCACTCCGTTAAGAGTTCTCCTCGGTCGTCGGGAAAAAGTGGTGAGACGGTTCAGCAGGGCTCCACCGGGTGGTGTCGTCGAAGCAGGTCGGCTCAGCTCTTCCCTCGTCGGATTCTTGGTCCTGTGGCGACTTCTGAAGTCCCAGTCCCCAAAGCCCTGCTTTTATGCAGCAAACCCCCATTCACCCAGCCTAGCTGTCACTCAACCATGCTAAGTGGTGAGCCGGGCGGCTCACCACTTGGGCCAATCAGGACGGAGTGCGACTTGAGTTACCAAGGTAACTCAGTCCAGGGTGCCTAAATCCCCCTCCACCCCTCCTAAGTACCCCAGACAGAGTGGCACCACTTTGGAGGGCTTCTGTGGAGAAGCCCGCCAAAAGTGGAACAAAGGGCTCCACTTTGGGTCAGAGTTACAGAGGCGAACACCAACGCCATTTTAGAATCAAGTTTTGGCAAAAAGTCCCAACCGGAGTTATAAAAATAAATATATAAACCGGCGGTATGTTTAAGGCTACCGTAAATAAATAATTAAATGTGTTAGCCTAAAACAATGGGAAATCCCATAGGGAAATATTCGCGGTCGAATATAAAAAGTAGTTTCCACTGCCACCAGCCAAAACTCGATCAGGGGGGACGGAGACGTGCCCCCTCGACTAACAGACCCTGGGGCAATCGAATTGCCCCAGCCAGTACGTCCACAATATGATGGTTTGTACTGGTTCTGTTCAGGATTCAAGACTAGCAAAGTCTTTGGTGACTTTACATGCCCTGGGAGACAGTAGTCAGTCCCAGGGTATGGAGTCTATGTTGGGGAGTCCCTAGGACACCCCTGGGTCACGGCACAGAGGGTGCTGTGTGACCCATATCACAAAAATACATGAGGCCCTATGGAGTAAGAGACCCCATAGCCCATTCAACACAAGGTTTAACCAAGAAAACACACTTCAACATGTCCAAGAGTGAGGGTAAAAGAGTCTCACTCTTGGCAGGAGAAAAAAATTAAACCCCAGAAATCCAGCAAAGCTGCTGGGGGACTCACTAGGTAGGGAAATTCAGCCTAAACAGAGAATTCTCCCTAACACCGGCGACTCGAGGGATATCAGCACAGCTAGGTTGAGCTTGTGGGCATATGACCTGCTGCAGTCACCCTGGCGGTGGAGCATCCCGGCGCAACTCGTGACTGGACTGCTTGTGGCTTTGAGGCTGGAGCTGTATCCACAGTGGCTTGTTCAAAGTGTTGGAGCGTCTGATTCTTAAACGCCTCCCACTCTTCTCTTCGGGCACATGTAGTAGGGAAGGAGTTACCCCGCTCTGCGCACTAATCAGTCTCATGTCTACACCAGCGTTGTTTCTTTTCTTGAGGGAGGACGAGGATGACTAATGGTGTGCCTCGAGCGTGTGAGCGCTTTTTCTTACAATGCCTGTCCTTCTTGGGCATACGGCCTTTGGAATCACAGCCCAATAACCGGACAGTCGATCGTGAATGAGACTTTGTCAAAGGCAGCTGAGGGCCAGTTTCAGAGACCATTCCCTGATCGCCTTCTTGTTCATTTGTTGACAGAAACCGTAATGCTTGCCGTCGTGTTCCACCCAGGGACACCCGACACGAATACTGTGTGGGTCCGTGATGGACATCTTCAAGGGAAAGTCCTGACAGCACTTGAATCCCAAGGTTTTAGGGCCAGACATTTCTGCAATTGAAAAACTCTCTCACTGAAGAGAATTTGCATTATGAAACTGCTTGCTGATCACATGAAATAAAGGAACTGGGGTATGTTGAAGTAGTGATGTGATATATGTACTGGAAACGTCATGCCCGGAGTCAAGGAGTGTCGAGGATCGAGTCATGAGGGAGTAGATGGTCGAGCCCCCTGACAAAAAAGTTTGAGCAGCTTTCGTTGGAAGGGATATCTATCAGATGAGTAATCTGTGGGAGAATGCAATCCATTGAAACAGTGGTTATAGCAGACACAAGCCACCGAGCGATTTTGGCCTTCAATGCTCGACTGCTTGGGCTGTGTCCCTCAAAAGTGACAAAGAAGGCATCCAATTTTCTGGAATGTCTGATCCTTTCTAGGTAAAACTGTTCCTACGGACAACTAAAGAGTGCGGAACAGAGTCTGCAGAAGACTGTGGTACTGAGAAATAAACATCAGTAGGACAACCTCCTCATTAATATGGAAGGAGGAAACCACAATGTGCAGGAATGCCAGGTGCACGCGTAGCACGTCTTTGTGAAGAAATGTATAGGATTTCCGAAGCCAAGAAGACTAGTATCTCGTTTACTCTACTGGCGAAAGAGGACAACCAACAGGGGCACATTTCAGGAGAGGAACTTGAGAACCACAGTATCCAATGACTCAAAAGGCTTGCCAGTGAGTGCTGCCAAAATGACATACAGATACCATACAAGGTAAGGCCTCTCAATGGGTGGGTGCAACCAAAGAAGGCCCTCAAATTTCTCTGCATCAGTGGATTTGCTGTGGAGAAGGTAGACTCACCCACATTTCTGTAAGTGTCAATGGCTGCTAGTTAAGTGCGATAGAAATCGACCGAGACACGCAAAGACGCCAGGTAAGAAACATAGGATAGCACGTCATCCAAGACGTGTTGAAACTGTTGAAATCTTTTTTCCAAGGCCCAATGACAGAACCTGATCCAATTACCCTTGTATTGCTATTGTGTCAATTGCTTCCTGGCCCCCTATATGTACTTCATGTTCTCCGTGGATAGTCCTAAATGACAGTGTCAAGTCCTCATGAACCACACTGCTAGGCTGAGCAATCAATGGAATGGAGGAGGGACCTTGCCCTGTTCTTGGACCAAGAGGTTGTGCCATTGTGGAAGGTAGATTGCACCTATTCTGTTTATCACCCAACAGTTCGGAGTACAAAAAGCGGGCTGGTCACTATGGCACTATTAGTATGGTTTTGCAGTCTGCGGTTTCTTTCAGTTTGGCCAATACCCTGTTAATCAGCGGAATTTGAGGGTAGGCATAGAGGACGTCCCCCAGACGGGTTATGTTTGGCGCGTCTCCCAGAGACCCTGCAGCACCCACTCACCCCTGCTAAGAGACATTTTGTTCTGCAGTGTAGCTGTCCGTTTGTACAAGAACTGTCTTCTTTCAGAATTTCAGAAGGAATGTCTGCAGCACATAGAAAATGGCATATCGTTCCAAAGCATCTATGTATTGCATCTTCTCCTGCTTGGACCCCAGTCTGAGGGCTTTGAGGCCCCCCAAGGTGGCTCCCCATCTGCATTGGGATGAGCTTGTGGTGAAGACAATATCAGTCTGCAGCTCCCTGAAATGGAACCCCCTGCAAAAGATTGCGCTGGTCCGTCTACCACTGCAGATCCTGGCACAATGAGGCTGGTACCAAAACGCGCTGCAAGATTTTGTATGTAGCCGGAGACCCTGAGCTGCTCAGATGGAGTTGCAGGCACATCATCTTCAACCTGTCATGCAGAAGACACACGCTGCCATGGGGGGCCTAACAACCTCTGGTGACAGAATGCATTTGGCACTTTCTCAGGAACAAATAAAACGCATAACCATCAGGTGAATATTCAAGATGCTCTGGGGCAAATGAAAAATCTGGCCAAGCATTGAATCCCACAAACCCCAGGAACGTAAACCTTTGGGGAGTGGCGAGCAAGGACTTAAAGGTCACTGAAAACCTCAGATAAGAGTACGCATGTTGGTTGCATCCAAAGCCTCCTGGCTCAAAACCCGGACCAGCCAGTCGTCTTGGAAGGGGTATACATGGATGCCCCTGACCCGAAGCAAACTGGCCACAGCGCTCATCAGCTGGGTGAATACTCTTGGAGCTGCGTTGAGTCCAAAAGGCAGGGTGTCTGCAGATCAAAATCTTCATGAATTTCCAGTGTGGTGTACCGGTACATGTAGGTAGATGTCTTGCAGGTCCACCGTGCAAAACAAATCATTGATCTGAACTGAGACAAAATCTGAGCAGGCGTAATCATCTTTAACCTCTTGTTGGGAGGTGGAGGTTGAAGGAGGAGAGGGGCAGGATCACCTGCAGGTCAACCTGGTTCTTCCTGGGGATTGAGAAGATCCCCAAACAGAACTCTAGACCACTTTCGTTGGGGGTGGGAGGGAGGTGGCGAGGAGACAGGTTCTTTGGCCTGAAAGTCATGCAACTGGCACATCTCCTGCAATAGGAGAGCTGAACATATCTGTATCAAAGGAGCAGAGACAGGGGGGAAGAGGAGGAATACTGAGGTGTAAGTCCCCATTAAACAAATGAACCCAGGGATACTGCAAGATTGCCAACCAGCAGCCACATGCAACGATAGCGGGCAGTCAACCGACGTGCAGCAAACCCAATCCTGTATCTCAATGTTTTTTTGGGATCAGGGAAGGCAGCCCAGAGCAGCAAGCAAAGAAAACCTTGGAGTTGGGCATTAAATGTTTCCAGTTGTTACTACTAGGGGAGAGGTCCCCGTTTCTTGCCCTCCTATCCTGGTAGCCCTTGAAATCCACCAAATGAAGTCCCTGATGAAGGAGGCATGATGTTCCAAACGTGGCGTAGGCAGACCTTTTTCAAAAACGAAATGGTGTTTTGGAAGCATGGGTGACAAGGAGATCATTGGAGGTCCAATGAGTTTCACTCTTGTGCGGAAGCCAGACGTAAGAAAGGTCTTAATAGACTAGTGTAAATGGGACTTGCATGATATCTGGTGCAGTCTAAGCAAGGGATGTAGGAAGTACACCTTTCAGTTCATCTCCTCACTGGACTGTGTGAGGAAGGCATGGTATCAAACAGTGAAGACAAGCAAGTGATCACAGTTCAATGGTGTTTACTGAACTTCAATGGGTTAGTAAAACGCCCATCTAAACCTAAATCTAAAGATGGGAGCAAGCTACGACCATCAAATAACACAGTCCTAGTGGAGTCAGTCAAAATAAAAGGGCCTATACAAATGAACCTATTGCCAAGCCTTATTTCTAAATACAAAATGGTGTGGGATAATGTACGCAAAAGAAAAGTGTTCAAGAAAAGATATGACAGGATAGTTGAGCAGTAAGCATCCTTCGCGCATGGCGGCACGTGCAGGCGTCACACACTAGCTTCTTGGCCATGAGGTAGCAGTTCAACACATAGGCATCAAGACCATACGCCAAAGTGTCTCTGCATTAAGAGACTTTCATTGCGAGAGGGCCTGAGGCATCAAACAAAAGCACAAAAGTTCCTTTCCTTTGTCAACGTTTCACCTTCACAAGTTCAAGGCTGGTCTCCCTTCTCTGGGCTCAGACCCCATTTCTACAGTGTTCACAGTTTGGTCTCCCTGGTTCGGGCTCAGACCACGGATCCCCCTCTCCAGGGCTCAGATCCCCTTTTAATCCCAGAATCTAAGACTTTCGAATGTGCAAGGGGTTTTGTTTAAACCGTTGCAGGACCACTATGATTCACATTACACAATTTACACTTCACATGTATCTTCTGCTTTCGTTTCCTTTTGCCATGAAATCGTACAGAGACCTTCGATTGAGCATATTCACAGGGCCAGACAACTCTGTCAACAGTATCATATCTTTTCTTCTAATATTCAACTATTCACCAGCAATTTATTTTCACTCACGTATTTCATCACACGCAGTTAATGTTCCTTCCAGCGTTCACTTTACAATGTTGCCGCTTGCACCCTTGACTTCAACACAGACCCCAAACTCAATGGCTGTGTTGTTCTCTGTCGCTTCTTTGTTCTTGGAGCCAAGAACGAATCCATTGCGTCTGCTGCTCCTCCCCGCCTTGGTTAGTTACGCTGGAGCACCCTCGATATCTCCTGCACATACTGAAGGATTCTTTAGCCTTGTTTCCTGGTCTTAAATGTTCTGCCTGGAAGATTTCTAGAAAGTAACGGCTTCCTATCGACGAGATCAAGGGTGTTGCCCATCTCACAAACCTTTCGTGCCTAGCCGTCTTTCTCCCCTTGTTTAACTGCTAACTCGAAACTGCTGAACCTTCATGTGTTGTGCCTCGCTCAGACAGTGATCTCATGCTCCGCCTTTTATCCATGTGAGGAAGTGTAATGAAAGTCAGGTGTGAATGATTGTCGATAATCGCCTGACCTCTTCTGACCATAGTATTGGGAAATGTCATGAAGACAGCTCAGGCGTGAGTCTGTTTTCTCAACATCCCAGAGGGGGCTGTCCGTGATACAGTGTTTGTGCAGGCAAAATGTGATTTGGGATGGGGGCGGGGGTTTAGGGGGAGTTTCTAAATATCACATTGGGTAGGCTGGGATAAAGGTGTTACAGGGAAGAGAGGGATACCGCATCTCATCATCCGGTGTGTCACTTCCAGAGATCCCCTCAACCAGGTGATCCTCACGTACTGGTCGACCCCCAGGATCTGGATCCAAAAGCGATGTCCGTGCCCTGGCCACCTGAGAGAGAGATCTGCGGGCACTAGCGAGTGAGACAACTTCAGGTTTCTCAACTTCCACGTGCATTTTTTTGTTCATAGAGGTGTTTAAAGTATAGTTCATAGTTCTTCTATTGGCAATGTTGTTATCTCGATCCAGCATATCTAGAGTTGGCTACAGAAAAATCAGTGGGTGGATTGAGAGGGTTTAGACATTTGAGGCTAAAATACATCTTTATTGTTGGACCTAAAGGTGAATCTGAGATCTGATTATTTTTTCAAGATAACTTGTGTTCCGCAGATAGATTATCTGTGGTTTGGGACGCTTTCAAAGCATTCTTAGGAGGTACAGTTATTGGCTTAGCGTCCCACAAGAAGAGACAGAGTTTGGTGGTACTTGACAAATTGGAGAAGTCATATAAATTGGCAGATGAGATTTACAATTGTTCTCCATCTGTTAACATGTCCTCAATGCTAGGTGTTAAACGAAACAATCTCTCGATTCTGAATTGCGTTCTAGGGCAGAGAAAGATCTGTTTTATACTAGGCAGGTTTTTTTGGAGCGAGGTGAGAAGTCTTGTAAGCTGTTAGCCTCCCGGATTAAAATCAAAGATAAGGGGAAGCAGGTGCTTTTTATTGATATTGAGGATGAATCAATCTTGAGGATGAATGAAGCTATTAGTGGGGCTTTCATACATTTTTGCTTCTCTGTATAGTGATGACAGGAATATTACAGAACCTGGGGTATCTGTTTACTTGGATTGTGTTGTTATTCCTGGTTTGGAAGAACATGACAAACTATCTTGACTTGGATGTTTCTCTCCTCAAGTGGTCATTGAATGGATGCGATGCGGTCTGGTAAGTGCCCATAGCAAGAGGGTCTCCCAATTGAATTCGACAAAACCTTTAGTAGTGTTCTTTCTCCCTTTATAGCGTGGCTATATACAAAAATGATCAGAGACAAAGCGGTAACAGACTCTATGCAGGCTGCATCGATCACTAATTCCTAAACCGGGTAAAGATGATTCTGTTTGACGTCTGCGTTAAACAATGATATTGGGTGAAATTTAGCACACACTCTTGGCAAAAATGTGCGCTAAAAGACTCAATAGCCTGCTGCCGATGCTGGTTCATAAAAAACAGGGTTTGTTTATGGTCGAAATAGCTATGATAATTTGAGAGAGTAATTAAATGTTATTTATCTTAAGAAGCATTCTGCTGAGGCTTATGCAGCTGTCAGTATTGATGCTGAGAAAGCGTTTGACAGAGTGAACTGGATGGATATCAGTCAGGTGGTCCCATTTAAGATAAACTGTGGACCTCAAGTCTTGTGGCTTTATATAATGGAGCAAAAACTGCGGTGACTGTAAATAGTTTCACCTCTGAGAACTTTGCGAACATGAGGGGTAACTCGCCAGGGCTCTCCTTAATTGGCTTTTGATTTTTAACTTGTTTATAGACCCACTGGCTGCTGTGCTCAGAGCGCATGAGGGTATAAAGGGGATTTCATTTGGTGAATGTAATTCCATGGTGCTTTTGTAGACTGATGATCTCTTGCTGTTGCTTCCAGACTAGGAATGATCCTATAGACAGTTGAACAATTGATGTGTTTGCGGATGTTTGCTGTAGTCTCAGATTATAAGGTTAACGTTGATAAGACATTGAGCTTCCAATCTCATCTTTATGCCACAGGGCCCTCTTTGAAGTGGGATGGAATGCATGGGCTACAGGTGGTTTCAGATACTTCGGTATACAGGTCACTAGGGATATTGATACGACCCTCGATTTAGGCTTAAAATTAGAGATTGTGGACATCTCAAATGGGAAAGAGAATTTCTCGGGATTAAATGAGAGCAATAAAAAGGACTGTGTGCCGCAAGTTATTATATGTATTTAGCATGCTCCCACTTCCGCATACAGGTAAGCTGGCTCATGACATTAATAAACTATTTAGTAGATTTCTTGGGGGAATAGGTGTTAGACCAAATATTCTGAGAGATGTCCTTTTGAGATGGGGGCACTTGGGTGGCTTTGGCTTTCTTAAAATTAGGCAGTATAAAGCGGCTTTCACGTTGCGTACTCTTAGCAGTTGGTTCTTAGACCATGTTGATTGTCCGAACTGGAATTTCATAAAGAGAGATTCGGTTTTGCCTACCCTCCTTGAGAGTTTACTTTGCATGTACAGTAGGCTTCCGAATAGCTCAACTGCGCGGTTTATGTAATGCCGGTTTGGAAGAAAAGTAATGTGGTCTGTGGTGATAATATCTTACTTTGTGCAGATGCTTGCTTATGAAAGAACCTGGCTGTGCAGATTAATAAATGACGCTCTCTTTTGTGTTTCTTGGTAGCGGGTGTGTATTTGGAAAATAGGCCAAGTCCACGATGGCCAACTATCCTTGATTTTCTGTCCGAGTGTCGTTAATTAGCCTGGCAGAATCTTTTTGTCGTGCAGTTCTTGCCCCCTAACGCTAGTTTGCATGGTTTGCCGATGATTTTATACTTGGCTAAGAGTAGGTCACTCTCTGCCTCTTTGCTCTATAAGCTTCTTACACCTTGTGAATTTAACTTGGCCTCTTTGTGTGACAGGGATCAGGATCTAGGTTGTAAATATTCTGATATTGTATTGAATGCTCTTGTATATTTGTTGGTCCCTGCAGATTCAGGATGGACTTGGATTTGTGCTTCACGCACCAAAGGATCAACCATTACATCTAGTGGTCCCCAGTGGAGCTGGTGTCCTGTAAGCTAAGTCTAGATGGGTTATGTTGGAATTGTAAAAGCGTTGGGGGTACCACTTTACACATGTTCTGGTCATATCAAAAAGTCCAGTCGTTCTGGAGAGATGTCTTCCAGTGTATAGACTTAGTGCTGGGTCTTACCCTACCCTCGCACACCGATATTATGTGTACTCTTTTTTTTCCAGCTGACATTAACTTGCCTGGTGGTAAGCTCTTGTGCGTCTACAGCGATCTTATGGTGGCTAATAAACACATTTTGTTGCATTGGAAGAACAATGTTAGAACCAATGTGGATGACTGGCATCACAGCCTGTCGTCCCTCTCCAGCAGTGAGAGAGTATCCTTCCAGTGTAAGCAACTACTTGATAGGTAGACTGCTTTTAATGATTTGTACTTCTAACCCCATGACCCCCTTTTTTTGTTCCCTTTTTGTTTTCTATTTACATAATCATAGGCCTGTTAACTTTGTGCTTTCAATGTGTTATTTAATTGCCTATTATGTATAGCCTACTATTGTTTATCTTTCTGAAAAATCAATTAAAGAAATTGTACATAAAAAGAAAATATTTCTACTTTTGAATGTACCGCAGTGAAATAGTTTTTGCACACATCATTATCAATACAGTTTTACGTAATTGATCATCCTCCCAGTGCAAAGAATTTTTTTTATGTAAGAATGTATTGATTCTGCGTCTGCATATTTCCTAGAGGACTTCAATCAGCCTTGGGGAAGTGAAGTAAGTCCCAAGGTGAATATACTATTGCAATTCATTAAATCAATGAATTTTAGATTGTATTATAAGCCTTAGTAATACTATCATTCCAGTTTAGGAGATTTATACTGATTGTTCTGGTCGTTTGCTGTCATTTCAGTTAAACCTTGCCGGGAACGATATTCCAAGGGCAGGAGAAAAAGAGTACCATGTCCAAAATAAAATCGAAGGTTGCTAAATAATTAATCGTTATCCCAGGTACGTCCGAAATGAGAAGTGTTTGAAATAGCTAGAAAATCTCTACTATACACACATTTAACACAGGGTTGGAAGCCATACGCTGAGTAACCAGTGGAATGCCTTGATGATCTGATTCTCTCTTGAATGGCAAAGTAAAAACCAACATACTTTGCTGATGATCCTTGTCCAGCATCTAAGATTAAAGAATGTTTTTATGTCTTTTCTCAGTTTTTTCACCAAAATACAGCTTTCTTTAGATTAGAGCTGTTCCGAGATAATTTGAATATGGGGCATACCCCTTTATTGAAAAAGCCTAATTTAGGTATTCATCAACTGCCCAACTTTCACCCATTTGCATCGCTCCCTTTTTTGGGAAAATTCACGTAAAAATTAGTGGCTGTTCAGTTGAATGGCTGGATAAAAGCCAAAATCTATCGGCAGCGTTTCAATCTGGTTTTCGAGTGGGCTGTAGCATTGACCAAACTACATTACTACACGTTTTAGATGATGTGTTAAAACGCCTAGATGATGGAGGGGAATTCCGATTAATTCTCCTAGATCTATTGATGTTGTTCAATATGGTCGACCATAAATCAGTGTTGGAGACATTGCAATTCCACATTGGAATAGGAGGAAAGTTTTTAAATTGGTCCCGATAATTTCTTTTAGATCATAAACAAATAGTTTTAAGTGCTCAAAATCTCAGGCGCTCTCCCTGCACCCAATAGAGTATAACAGAGGTACATTTTATCGCCAATGTTATTGAATCTATATATGGAACCATTATCAACTCAACCATTGCACTGCTGAAACTCAGCAAAAATAAAAACCTCTAGTTCACCTGAACTCTTGGTTCACACCGAGCCTGAAAGCCCTTCGTAATGAGAAAAGACACGCTGAAACCACTTGGAAAAACAACCCCCCAGAGCAAAACAAGAACCTTCTCACCTCCCTAGCAGAGAAGTACAAAAAAGAAATCCTTAATACCAAAAATGAGACATTCAATGCTAGAATCAAAAAAACCAACTCCAGCACTGGGAATCTCCAGTCGCTCCCATTGACTCATGCACCAAAAACAAAATATGGTGCAGTGATATCCAAGATGCTCTCTGTAACAAAATCTCCATGCTCCAAGATAACATTTTAGCCAAAAAATACACTCTACACAGGATTGCACTATCAACTCAAGAAACTATCCTGCAAGAAATCAACAACCAAACTAAACCCTGTCACCAATTCAAAATCAATTCTTTCTCAACAAGTGAGGTTGAAAACATTTCATCCCTCAAACCCTCCCGGTGCCTCGGAGACACTTGCCCAGCCCCCATCAAAATATCTGCGAAGGAACTAGCTCCATTCATTACCACCCTCATGAACTCTTCATTCAAATCCTGCTCAGTCCCCACCAACCTCAAAAGATGCATGGGTACTACCCTTATTAAAAAAAAAAAAATCTGGACCCCAGCATCCCCACCAACTATAGGCCCATCACAACAGTACTGTTTCTCCTTTAAAAACCTGGACAGAGCTGCTTATCTCCAGATTCCTACCTGGAGTTAAACAATTTACTAGGCACCCGCCAATCAGGCTTTAGGCCAAGAAATGGGACCGAGACGGCCATTCTTGATCTTACGAACCAACTGGATGACCGGAAAGACAAAGGAGAAGCCTCCATTATCCTCCTCTTGGACTTATCCGCTGCATTCGACCTGGTTGACCATAACGTTTTGTGCAATCATCTGAAAATGGCCGCCCATTTCTCTGAGGACGCAACATCGTGAATAAAGTGCTTCCTAGACAAAAGATCAATAAGAGTCTTCTCACCCTCTTCTGCAGCAGACCCAGTACCTATCACATGCAGAGTACCGCAGGGATCATGTGTCTCCCCTACTCTGTATAACCTATTTACCAAGCACCTATTCAACATAATTGACAATCTGGGTGTCTCAAACACCAACTATGCTGATGACACCCATATTCTCATCCCTATTCAAGGCGACTATGTCAAAGATGTAGATCTAATTAATAAAATCTACCTAATTATACAGACCTGGTTGGCCACCGATGTATTATGTCTCAATGACGAAAAAACTGAGCTCCTAATCATGGGATCCACTAGCAAACTGAATAAACTCTCCCCACTGTATAACTATCACCATAGATGGTATCAAGATTAAAGTCGCTAAAGAAGGAAAACCCTTAGGTTTCTACTTGGACTCAGCACTCAACCTTAACAGGCAAGTAAAAGCCACAGCCTCTGCCACTAGCTACACCTGCAAATTGATCCACCCATGCAAACCATTCCTGACCACTGAAAGCTGTATCACGATATCACATGCACTAATATTATCCAAGTTGAATTACTGCAATGCACTATCTTGGTACCAGCAAACGTAACACTAACAAACTCCAGACACTTCAAAACAATGCCTTAAGAGCTGCCTTAGACATCCCAAAATCGCAGCATATCTCACTTGAGAGACGTGCTATTAACTGGCCATTAATGACCGAATTAAGCTCAAATCACTTATCACCCACAAATGCCTTACCGACAAAGCACCGATATACTTGATGGATAGATTCACTAGATACACATCAGCCCGACCCATCAGAAAGGCACATTACAACAGCCTCAGGATACCAAACTTCAAACTTAAAAAAACTGGAGGTTCTAGCTTCCCCATCATGGCAGCAAAACTTTGGAACTATATCCCCGATACCTTAAGAGCATTACCCTCTTTCTACCTTTTCAAAAAGAATGTTAAGAAATGGCTATAATCTTTTGACCAATGATTACTGCTATCCTAAGAACCCAAGGTGTTCTAGGCCCTCATTACATGATCCTGTATAATTCATTCCATGTATGTATAGTACTGAATATTTTGATGTAATATTCTTTACAAGTATGCAAAGACTCTTGTTGTATATATTTCTGTTTTCTTCTGAGCGAATGTCCTATCACCTGTAACCTTTGAAATTTGAAAGCACCCAGATGCCTGAGGTCCTGACGCGCTCTATAAATAAACAATACAACAATTAGGTGAAATTTCTAAGAGAAACCATACCGAAATGCATCGATATGCCTACGACAGTCAATTGTACATGAAAATCTCCTCTGTAGAGGATATGAGGAAAAAAGGAAATTGTTTAGGAGACAATAAAAAATTTGACGGCTAGACACTTTATAAAATGATACCCATCAAAGATGGATTTCTACTATTCTCACACTCATCGCCAAGTCCTTTTATTGGTTCCTAGATGACTGAGGCTAAACATTTGGGAGAATCCTCAATTGAACGCTCCAAAACAGCGACATCTTAAGGATTTACTTTAGATACTAATCTGACCTTCGGGCATATTAATGTGGTAGTTAAAAGTGCAAACTTCTATCGGTTTTCTCTCAGAGATGTATAACCATATATGTCAGCCAATCATTTTAGGTAACAAGTTCAATCACTAGTACTCTCCCAAACTGACTTGAAAACTCTGTGGTAATCGAACTTGCCAAATCTACACTTGCCCCACATAATGCAGCACGTTTAATGTTTGGGGCAGGGAAATTTGAACATAATGTGTCCATACTGAGAACTCTTCACTAGCTCCCGAATAAGCAGAGGATCCAGTTTAAATTACTAGTGCTTTAGAATACATTTCTGATTTACCTTACTAAAAATAAATCTCTGGTGACATTCGAAGTTTGTGGATTGTAGTAACAATACACTTGGAATCTCGCAGATTGAAACAATTTGTAACAATGATCTGGTCTTTTGCTGGTGCTGCCATGACATTTTGGAATCTGCTTACTTCAGAGATTAGAATGAGAATTATATAAAATTTCAGAAGGTGGTTGATAAAAGGTTCTAGGATAAGGTTTTTAATTAAAAATAGTTTTATAATGGAATATCTTTCTTTTAAATTGTTATTCTAGGAGTGAAAATGACATTGCATTTTAGCTTTGTGATGGTGACATTTTTAAGATGGGACTATCAATTACTTTTATAAATGATTGTTGAATTTGAGAAATTACTTATCAGTAATGTTCATGTAAATACTGAAGGGGTATCAGTATATCTCCCCCCCCCCTTATACAGTTAAGGTAGAAGCACAGAGCCCCACAGCCAAGGCTCTCAATTGTTAACGGACGAGCAGCCAGGCTGAGACTCTCAGGAGGTGATGCAGGCTGGTTCTTAAGTACAGAGGATCCCCAATCACCCACAAAGGAATGTCCACACTATGTTATATGGTAACCCAGCCCTTTTATGACTGTCATCAAGGTTTAGATCAATACGGTGCAAGTAAATATATACATCAATAAATAACACTTTCTACTCCGGTAACACCATCCTAATAATGGTAAATAAACACATCTATGTGGTATCACAATATACTCTAGAATGCACCAACTGCTGACAGTTATTGAAAAGCATAAGAATGATAAAGGATTGGATAATGGCATAGATATTACTGTAGAACGGCAGTTTAGATTAGGAACATTGGCAGAAATCTTTCTTTAAAGTACATAGGCAATACTTTTGAGGATCCCCCCCCTACCTGGACAACCTGTAAGGGAAAGGTTAAGGTGTACTTTATCTTGTCTATTACAGCCCAGTCCAAATATGTTCAATATGCGCTGCTTCTTTTTCTACACAACCCACTACACCAAAGTACCTGGGAAGTCACATTAGAACAGGATCCAAACCTAATCTCGGACCCTGGGATGATTCCCGGGGATAGAAGATGTTCTTCCGAGTCACAATACCTTAGGTGCCTTGGAAGGCTATGTGGTGGAGTTTCTTGGCCTTATTCGACAAGAACCTTCGAGGATACACCCATTTGGAAGGAGACATTGCTGGTATGTCAAAGGCGACAAGTAAGAAGGAACCAAGCAGTGTCGGAAAGGCAACACTTTTGAACTTCGTGGTGGTCTCTGTGGGCGGGTTGTTAGATCCAGCTGTGGATGTCCCACAAAGGTGAAACATACTGTGCACCATGACAAGGCCTGGCTGAAGAAGATGAGACATTCAGTGTCTAGGGGTGCATTGGCAAAAGTAGGTGTCAGGATTTTGTGGTTTACCGCTTTTCGGTTCTTCAGTGCTGCAGCCGCAGCACGGACATCAGGATGGCTTCTGGGGACCTGGATACAACCACTGGACTGAACTATGGACCCTCACGAACACTCCGGACGTCTCCCTTGGATTTTGGTGGCAGGAAACCCACCAGCGGGCACTCTACTATAGGCAGCAATCCTGAGCGTTCTCTGGCATGGACAGATGTCGTGGCAGGGATGCCCCTTGAAGTATTCTTCAGAGATTTGGAACTTTTGCAGCTCTAGGTGTCAAGCAGCACTATGCCGGGTGTTAGGGAGAATTCTCTGTATAGGCTAATTTCCCAAACCTAGTGAGTCCCCCAGCAGCTTTGCTGGATTTTTGGGGTTTATTTTTTTCTCCTGCTAAGAGTGAGACTTTTTCCTCCACTCGTAGGCATGATTTGAGAATTTCCTTTGACTTTGTAATGTGTTTTATGGGCTATAGGGTCTTTTACTCCATAGGGCTTCATGTGTTTTTGGGATGTGTGTTACACAGCACCCTCAGTGCAGTAACACAGGGGTGGCACAGTGACCCCCAAACAGACTCCATACTCTGGGACTGACTACTTTCTCCCAGAGCATGTAAAGTCACCATTGACTTTACTAGTCTTAAATTGTGAACAGAACCAATACAAACCATCATATTGTGGAAGTACTGGTAGGGGTAATTAGATTGCCCCTGGGTCTGTTTTTCGAGGGGGCACTGTGCAGTCCCCCCTCGTCGAGTTTCTGGCTGGTGGCAGTGGTTACCATGCAAAATATTCCACCAGAATATTTCCTATGGGATTTTCCCATTCATTTTAAACGCACCACTTTTTTTGGTGCAATGTTAAAGATACTGCCGGGTTATTTATTTAATATTTATTCCCCGGTTGGGTCTTTTTGCCAGGACTCGGTTTTAAAATGGCGTTTGTGTGCGCCTCTGTAACTCCAACCCAAGTCGAGCCCTTTGTTCCACTTTTGGCAGGCTTCTGCACAGAAGCCTCCAAAAGTGGTGCCACTCTGTCTGGGTCTACAGGATGTGTGGGAGGGGGGAAATAGGCACCCTGGACTGAGTTGCGTCGGCAACTCAAGTCGCACTCTTGTATGATTGGCCCAGTGGTGAGCCGCCCGGCTCACCACTTAGCAAGTTTGAGTGACAGCTAGGACTGATGAATGGGGGTTTTCTGCATAAAAGCAGGGCTTTGGGGATTGGAACTTCAGAGGTCGCCACAGGACCCAAAGAATCCAAAGAGGGAGAAGCTGAGCCGACCTGCAACAACGACACCACCGGTGGAGCCCTGCTGAACCGCCTCACCACTTCCCGACGACAGAGAAGATCTTCATCCTGGAGAGGCTTCTTCCTTTGAACTGGTGGGGTTAACCAGTTCGCCCTCTTTTCGCCTTCATGGATCGTCTCGTGGTCGAATCACCCGTGCCAAGCACCCCGGCGGCCGGATAGCCACGCCTCACCACTACCGCGAATAAAAGGGTAGTACCTTTTAACCGGGAAACTCTGCTGCTGGTTTCTTCCCTGGCAGTGCAACGACCTCCAGCTTTCCTCCACGTCGAGATCTTCTCTTCCCCTGGACGAAACCCGACTTGCACCCGCTGCCAGGAACAACTGCCCCCGCTGGAGCTTTCTCACCCTTTCAGGTACTGTGTCCCGCCTGGTCTCCCTTGCAACAGACTGTTCAAGGTGTCCCGTAAATCCTTGACTCTCTATCCTGGGGTAACCTGGAACCTGTTAACTAACTTTTCTGAACTGATCCAACTCCTTTTTGAACTATCTGCAAAGACTTTTAAAGTATACTTCAACTGTGTGATCTTGGGCACATTCCGCCTTGCTCTCTCCAAGAGTGGGCCTGGCCTATGAACTTTCTTGCTCTACAGTGGATTCTGCCTTTCCTGACTTGCTGTGGTTTTTTTTAAAAGTATTGGTATTGTGTGTTTTCCTAATTCTGCCTTTTCCTTCCCTTTTGAAATAATTATTGGAGTGCCATCTTGGTTAAGCGCTCACCTCTGTATTGATAATAAGTGGTGTTCTTTTCCTAAGACTTGTCGAATAATTAATCAGGGAGGTGTATATATTTCTAGTGACTGTGTTTGAACTTGCTTGACATATTAGTGCCAGAGTATTTTCATAAGTGTGTTGTTAAATAAATAATGATATACTTTTATACCAAAGCTCTGGTCAGTGTTTTCTTGTGCTACTGTATTTTTATACCTAATGTGTATACTCTATATACTGCCTAACTCTTCTTGAGAGAAGTCTGACTGCTCAGCCACAGCTACCAGGTTAATCTGGGTGGTGCAGACTGCTACCAATTGGGTTTACTGCCAACACCTGTAGTATTAAACTTTTTGCAGTGGTGCCTAAGGGAACTGCACAGGTTTCTGCCTAACACCGGGGTCCCTCCCTTATGGGCGATACTCAGTAACCAGGCTCCCAGAGGTCACACACACTCCTCCAGATCCTAGCAACACATATAAACATCTTGGCCTCTAGAGGTTAAGGCACTCCTCTTCTGGGCCCATGAAGATCACGTCTCCGGACAGCAGGCACACAGAACTGCCTTCCAGGACACTTCGGGTGAATAGCAGCTGTTGCACAATGTCCCCTCGTAGCTACGGCAAGAGGTTGCCTATCTAGGTCCTCACTGGTTCAGCCCTTGAGTCAGTACAGGAGCTTTTGGATTGCTTAAAGTGTGCAGCCACAGACTTCTTCCTCCAGCTGGACTCCAGGGTGCAAGCTTAAGATGACTTCAGCATCAGGTTTCTTGTTACAGCTTCTGATAAGGAGGTCACTGAGGCCCCCCTGTTATGCTAAACAGTCTGCATTCACTCAGGCTGAGCCAGGCTCAGGCAGCCAATCACACACAAGTGCAATCATGCAGGGACCAACATATCAGGTTCACAGGAATTTAGGCCATTCACCAGAAAACATACACCCACAACAGAGGATGTGGATTGAGGCTACTCCCCAGCCTTTCAGTGCACCACACTGCATTAATTCCAGTTGCAGTCAGGGCTGGATCAGGCATTGTGTTACACAACTAAAACCAGACACACACAACACAGAATGCATATTGACTACTCACTACATTCAGGTAGGCTCCACTCCTAGAGCACCCACAACAAGCAGCCGCTGGGAAGGCTATAGCCAGTCCGGCAGGAGCAGCCCCAGCAGCCCCAGAGCCATGTATGATTCTTCCACCCAACAACCATTCAGGGAAAGGAGAAATAACTAGGGCTTTTCGGGACTTTCGAGAAAAAAGGGGTTAAGGCAAAGGAAACCAAGGGGTCAGCAGTGGCCATCTTGTCTTTGTGCAGGAATCCATTGATTCCTATGGCAGGGCATGGGTATCCCACAAAGGGAGGATACCAACAGCCACCGTCACATCAGCATGTAGCTGCCACCAGCCCATACCCTGCTCTGCGGGCAACACACATGTGCCCAAAAAGATACACTAGGGTGCCCTAAGGGTATCCCATGGGTACTGTTCACCAAGAACAAAAAGAGTTGCACTGTCAAGGGTCCAAACTAGACTCCTGTGCAGAAAATAAACAGAACACACAGAATAAGGAGGTATAGGACAAGGACGAATAGGCCCTCCAATGCATTTCCAGCATCACAATTAATAATGATTCTTCTCCCACAGATTCCTCATCTTGATAGATCGCTCCAGGATCAGATGCTAAGAAAATGTTTCGATATACAGCCGCCCCATTCCTCAACAACGGACATGACATCATATAAAAATATGCACTACATCCCCTTACCTCAGATCCCCACTGTTTTCCCCATTGGGCTCAGCCTGTGCAAGGAAACATGCAGTAATGGGGAAAAGCATAGAAACAAACAGCAGCAAACAAACATTGCTTGCTCAACGTGTTTGTCCAGATTTCAACTTTGAAACACAACCAGAGGCAGGGATGTTTATTCAGCGAACCGCTGCTGCCCAAAAACTTAGCACTCTGCTAATCATGTCACCCTACACAGAAGCGGGACTACAGAATGCGATTAAGAACATGGACTTCAGCGGGGTAGGCTGGAAGGGCGATAAGGAATCTGTGGGAGAAGAATCCTTAGAAAAACAAGTTACTTACCATATCTGGTAACGTTCTTTCGATGGGATGTTCCTCTGACATATTCCACATCTATGACAGGTAATGTCCACAGCTGTGCTGCTTCAGAACATTTTCGGCAGAGGGCATCCTGCGTCGATCCGTTGTCCCTCGAGGGCCTCCGTCGAGGGTCACCGTCACTGGATGGTATACATAGGACGCACGGCGCCCATAGCCTCAGTAATAGTTTTTTCCCAGAACGTGTGGCACCAATCTCCTGCCAGTATGACTGCAGAAAGCCTCGCAAAACCGTAAGCTGCAATCGCATAAAAAATTCAGTAGAGTGGCAGGCTGGGAGGGCGATGCGGAATACATCGGAGGAACATCCCATCGAAAGAACGTTACCAGATATGATAAGTAACTTGTTCCTCGAGGGGATTGTGTCCTCCGACGTATTCCACATCTATGACCGACTCCCAAAGCAGTACCAATTTATGGAGGTGGGAAAAGAATTTACACTTTTAGAATTTTAGAATGCCCAATCAAATGGCTGAATAGAGGCCTGCCTTACCAAAGGCCAAATCCTGCCCATGGATGGAGTCCAAGGAATAGTGTCTCACAAAAGTATGGACAGAGGCCCATGTGGCTGCTTCACAAATATTGCAAATAGGAACGCCCCTCTGTAGAGCAGTGGAGGCAGCCACACCCCTAGTAGAGTGAGCCCGTAAGCCTACTGGAGGGTCCTTTCCTGCCAAACGGTAACACTCAGAGATCGTCAAAATGATCCATCTAGACAAGGTCTGTTAGGAAACAGCCTGGCCCAAGCCCCTTCCAGCATAACCAACAAAGAGCTGATCGTCCACTCTGACCCGGGACATCCGTGAGAGATAGAAACTCAAAGCTCTCCTAGGATCCAACCTATGGAGCCTCTCCTCTTCTTTACCAGGATGTGGAGGAGGATAAAAAACCAGAAGAACCACCTTCTGGCTCAAATGCAATTCCGACACAACCTTCGGAAGAAAAGAAGGCCCACCCGCAGGACAACCCCGTCCTTATGGAAAACAGTAAAGGGTGGCTTGGCGGAAAGTGCCCGCAACTCACTCACTCTGCACCACAACTAAAAACACAGTTTTAAAGGACAACAGTCGCAACGGACAAGAATGTAAGGGCTCAAACGGAGCTGCCATTAGGAACTTTAAAACCAAATTCAAATTCCATCCCGGCACCTGGAAAGGCGACGGTGGAAAAACATTAGTTAGCCCTTTTAGAAACTGAGAAATCAAAGGTATCTTAAAATAAGAACATTCCTCAGACGAGCGCTTAAATATGGATAGCGCCGCCAGGTAACCCTTAATGGTACCCACTTGCAGGCCCTTGTGGGATAAAGAAAGCAAAAAAGACAAAACCAAAAGGAATTCAACATTGGAAAGGATCCACATTCTGTACCCTGCACCAGTCACAGAACTTCCTCCAACGGCAACGGTACAGGGATTTCGTTGCAGGCCTTCTGGCCGAAAGCAACACCTCCATCACGTCTTCGGGGAGGTCCCAATCCTTATACCTCAACCTTTCAGATACAAAGCATGAAGGCTGAGAGACTTGACCTCTGGATGGAGAACCTGAACCCCCTCCCGTGAGAGCAGATCGTCTCAGTAGGCAAGACGGCATAGAAGGCAGATGGACATGTCCAGGAATGTCTGGGTACCACGCTCTCCTGGCCCACCCCGGAGCAATGAAGATCATTCAGGAACCGAACCTCCGTAACCTCGGCAACAACACAGGGACTGGAGGAAACGTGTACAGCAGTGGGAAGGACCACTTCACTACGAACGCATCACCTAAGGCTTCTCTTGGAGGAAATTCCCACGAGCAGAATCTTTCGCCCTTCCGGTTGACACTGGTGGCGAAGAGATCCACTTGTGGGGTCCCCCAAAGGGCGAAGATCTCCAAAAGAACTTCCTGAACCAGCTCTCACTCGTGAGAGACCATGCTCTGCCTGCTCAGAGCGTACCCTGCTGCGTTTTCGTCTCCGGCCAGATGAACTGCTAAGATCGAAACCTCCTGCTGGATGGCCAAGAACCAGAGCTGCAGCTCCTCCCTGCACAACGGGAGTGACACTGCCCCCCCCTTTTTTGTTGAGGTAGTGCATGGCCACTGTATTGTCCATCATAATCAGGACATTTTCCGCTGCACAGACGGCAGAAAAGCCTTCGGGGCTAGCCTGACGGCCCTCAGCTCTAACAGATTGATGTGGAGTCTGGACTCCCACGGAGACCAATGACCGCTGGCCGTCAGCTCGTTGGCATGAGCGCCCCAACCCATGAGGGATGCGTCCGTCACGATCGTCATCTCGGGCCATGGTTCCCAAAATGGTGCTCCCTTCATCAGATTGCCTTTGTCGGCCCACCATAGAAGAAGATCCTGGGCGACCGAGGTCGGAATCTGAATGGGATCAGACATCCTGCCAGAGAACTGCGACCACTGCATCTTGAGAGCCCACTGCAGGGATCTCATCCGCAGCCTGACCTCTGGCACCAGGAAAATGCAGGATACCATGAGGCCGAGCAACCTCAAGAATTCGAATGCCAGGAGATTCTGGGCATGTTGAAACTTGTCCACCATCGGCAGAATGTGATGAGCCCTCACCTGGGGAGGCAAACACTGCCCCAGCGATGTGTTGAACACTGCTCCGATGTATTGGAGCCGCTGGTTAGGTGTCAAATGTGACTTTGTAAAATTGAGGGAGAAGACCAGCTTGTGAAGGGAGTGGCAGGTGACAGACAGATGATCCAGGACTTGCTCGGGGGAGCGCGCCCTGATCAACTAATCGTCCAGGTAGGGGTAGACGTGAATTCCCCCCTTTCCTGAGATACGCTGCCACCACCACCATCAGCTTGTTGAAGACCCTCGGGCGGAGCTCAATCCAAAACGGCAGGACCCGAAACTGAAAATGCGAGTCGCCAACCGCGAACCTCCGCTACATCCTGTGCTTGGGATGAATCAGCACATGAAAGTAAGCATCCTTGAGGCCCAGAGACACCAACCAATCCAAGGGCCTGGAGGACTTGAGAAAGAGTTACCGTCCTGAACTTGTCCTTCCTGAGGAGCTTGTTCAACCAACGCAAGTCCATGATGGGTCTCAATCCCCCATCTTTTTTCGGGATCAAAAAATAATGGGAATACCATCCCTTGTTCCTCTACGCTACAGGTACCAGTTCTATGGCGCCTTTCTCCAACAGGGATAGGATTTCCTGCGGAAGGAGCGGATCCGGACGCTTCAAAGAGAGCTTCCCCGGTGGAATGTCGTGAGGCCTATGCCGGAAGGGAAGACAGTAACCGTGGGCTATGATCTCCAGAACCCACACATCTGAAGTAATGGCACACCATTCTCCAAGATGCTGCGCAAGTCTGCCCCTAACCGGCGAACCATGGGACATGGCCTGATGACTGAGCGGATGCGCCGCAGTGCCTGAGGGCAAAGAGGCAACTGCGCGAGCGGCTTTGGCACCCTGAGTACTTTGCTTTCCACTCCGGGTACTCCTACTGTGGCCCCTTTGACTGGCAGCTCCCCTCGATCTACCAAAGGAAGAGTAGTACCGAAAGGAACCTCCCCTCCATTGCTGTCCCCTAGGACGAAAAGGTGGAGGTTGACGTACTGCAGCGCTCAAAGACTTTGCTGCAGCTTTGGAGGTCTGCAACATCTCATGGCTCTCGTCAGCCTTGCTGCCAAACAGATGAGGAGCATCAAAGGGCATGCTCAGAAGCTGGGATTGCACATGAGGAGCAAACCCCGACTTCTGCAACCGCGCAAACTTGCGTATCACAGTGCTCGCAGCCATGGACTGGCTGACACAGTCTGCTGTGTCCAACCCTGACTGAACGGATTCACACATGGCATCCTTGCCGTCTTGCACGAGGGCTAGGAAACCATCCCGTTCCTCCCCTTCGGCAATATGGTCAGCCGCCAAAGATGCACAGTTCCACAGAGTGTGTGTAAATCTCGCTAAGGCACAAGTGGAGTTGGCCGCTTTCAACGCCATACCCCCCCAGCCGAAAATCCCTTCCTCGCCCACCCATCAAAGCGATTATCGTCCCTATCAGGAGGGATGGTAGGGTACGCAGCCTGCTTCGAGGAGGCCGTAGACGCCTGCACCACCAAACTCTACGGAGTAGAGTGCGTTGATGAGTAGCAGGGGTCACCACTGGATGGGCGGTATTTCTTCAGAAGCGACTTATTAACTGCCGGTAGACTCTCCGGAGAAGTCCAAGCCGCTGCCACCCTTCTTTACAAAGCCATGTGAAACGGCAACACTGGGTCAGTGGGCAGACCTTGATCCAGGATGTCCGTCAAATCATCCTGAGCAAATTCAACAGGTGGAGCAGACCACCCCAAGTATTCCGTCACCCTTGACATGAGACGCCGAAAGGAGGAATCCGCATACGACCAATGCTCGGGTCAGCCAAACTCCACCTCCGGAGAGGTGACAAGGCCACTAGCGTCATGCAATTACTGACGGAGTTCCTCCATCTGATAATGCCCAGACAAAAGATCATCAGGTACATCAGGAGGTACAACCATTTCCTCATCAGACAGTTCCTCAACCTCTGAAATATCCTGTAAAGGTTGGAAAAACTCCAATCTAGGAGGAGGAACAGAATAGGGCTCAAAAACAGGCATCACAGACTTACTGAGAGTCTTCTTCAGAGGTTCCACAGCCCTCAGGGGCACCTCTGGCAAATCCTCCACAAACGGTGTTGAGCGCGCCGAGGGAATCGGCGTCAAAGTCAACCGAGGGGCCGACAACAACTTCGATGGTGGCGCCCCAAGAGTGTCCCACGACAGCCATGGTGCCGATGGCGTCAACGACTTCTTCGAGGCCGGAGCCTCGAGAGAGCCCTTCGAAAGACATGGCGCCGATGGCGTTGACGCCTTCTTCAAAGGCTTGACAGGTTCCGACGGTCTCGATGGCGTTGAGGACCGGGACCTGGATCTGGCACAGTTATGGTGATCTTCCTTGTCCGAGCGGGACCTTGACGGCTCCCGATGAAGGCGCCGACCGCCCAAGCCCGACGGCGTGCGAGTGGTGGACCGAGCCCATTCCTTGCCGGCTTCTTTCGAAGGCGCGGACGGAACTGTGCCTTGCGACTGAAAAATTGCTAACATCTGCTGGCGGAATGCATCCCATTCGGCCGGCGACGAAGACTTGGTGGGACAAGTCAACAGTCTGGCAGAGTCCTCCTCCGACGAGGATGGGGAAGGTGACCGGTGACGGCGCTTCCTAGAATGTCTCGACGAGGCAGAGGAATGGCGGGAACCACTCCTAGACCGAGACCCCCCTGGATTTTCGCTGCTGCGGAGAGTCGCCCCTCGAATCATCGGTCGAAAGCGCAGCAGACTTCGATTTATGGGGCTTAGACACCCTACGTACCTTCAATGTCTTCTTATGTTCCAGCAAGGCCTTAGACGTCAGGGACTGGCAATCCACGCAGTCGTTGGTGGCGTGGCTTTCGCAGAGGCTCCAGAGGCAGATGTCGTGCAGGTCTGTGATGGACATCTTCGAACTGCAGTCCCGACATTTTTTAAAGCCCGACTTCGGAACGGAACTGATGCTACGGGCGCTGTGCGTCCTATATATAACATCCGATGACGTCGACCCTCAACGGAGGCCCTCAAGGGACAACGGATCGACGCAGGACGCCCCTCTGCCGAAAATTGTCCAAAGCAGCACAGCTGTGGACATTACCTGTCATAGATGTGGAATACGTCGGAGGACAATCCCCTTGAAAGAACATTACTGGTAAGCAATCTCTCCCTCAATGGATTGCATTCTACAACAGTCTCATCATCTTGATAGACTGCCAAAGCAGGAGCCATGATGGAGGAGGGTTGGAAGACTAACCAGAAAGCTCTGGAGGACCGACCTACCAAAGCGCTTGCCTGCCCCATAGGCCAAGTCCAAGCTGTTATGCTTGCCAAACGTGTGCAGAGAAGACCAAGTTGCTGCGTGACAAATGGCTCTTACCAGCATTACCTCTGAAGGGCCGAGGAGACTGCAACCCCTCTGGTAGCATGGACCCTAAGCCCTGCTGGAAACTTTTTTCCCCACAGTCTGGCAGCACTCAGAAATGCATAGCACTATTCAGCAAGATATAATTTGCTTAGTAACTGCTCTCCCCCAACCTGGATTATGAAAATGCAACAAACAACTGGTCATCCTTCCGGAAAGAGCCCGTTCTATTTGGATAGACTCAGAGCTCTCATGGGACCCAATCTGTGGAGCCTCTCCTCATCCTTTGAAGGATGGGGTGGAGGGTAAAACAGGTAGGTCGAAGCTCTGGCCCAGGTGAAATTCCAACACCACTTTTGGAAAAGAACATGGGGTGTATTTTCAGGGATATGTTCCCTAAAAAACGTCGGGAAGGGGGCTTTACTAAAGAGTGCCTGCAATTCACTGATCCTTCTAGCGGTGGAGATTGCCACCAAAAAAGCAGTTTTCAATGTGACAAGTATAATGGGAGCTGAATGCAAAGGCTCAAAAGGCGCTGCCATCAGAAAGGTGAGAACCAAGTTGAGATCCCAATCGGGGAACGCAAAAGGCAAAGGAAGGAACGAATGAAACAGGCCCTTCAAGAACTGGAGCACCACCGGGATGGTGAAGAAGGATCATTGTTCAGGAGTCCTTTTAAAAAGGAAAAGGGCCACCACAAACCCCTTAACTATGCCCACTTGCAGGCCCAATGTGGCTCAGGCCAACAAAAACTCCATCGCTGAGGAGCTGGGACAAGACATGGGGTCCCACTCCTTTTGCCTTGCACCAAGTCACAAACCATCTCCATCTGGAGGCATACAAACACTTAGTGGAGGTCTATGTGCAGCCAACAGCACATCCAGTACCTCATTGTAGTCCCAGTCCCCGTACCTCAGGCTCTCAAGAGATGAGCATGCAGATTAAGTGGATCCAGGTTCAGGTGAAGCACATTGCCTCCCGACTGTGACAAGAGGTCCAGTCTCTGAGGAAGCCAGAGAGGTGGGCAAACAGCCAGTTCCAGAAGATCCGGGTACCAAATCCTACTCGCCAGTCTGGGGTGATCCGGATCAGGTGAGCCCTGTATCTCATCTCTGCAACCTCCTGGGAACGCATAATGGAGATGCAAGACCCACGCCACCAAAAATTCATCCTCCCAACCCCACTCGGGGTGAAATTCCCATAACAGAAATTCTTGTAATTCATGATGTTGTCCACCGTCACAAACAGATCCACCATCAGGGTGAAGATCTCTGTTGAGACCTCAGACATAGCTCCCACTTATGGAAGACCGAGCTCTGCCTGCTAAAAACATCGGCCAGGACATTCTCCACGCCTGCCAGAAGATCTGCAGAGGGTAAGATGTTTTTCTCTAGCATCCAAAACCACAGTTAAATGGCCACCCTGCACAGGGACAGTGATCTCACGCCTCCCTAACGGTTTTGAAAGTGTATGGTCACTGTGTTGTCCGTCAACACCAGGACATGTTTCTCCTGCAGAGAAGGCGCAAAGCGGTCAGCGTCAGACGATTGATGTGGTTACACCTTTCCTCCTTATGAGACCAATGATCACTGATCTGGAGAGAACCGCAATGAGATCCGTAGCTCATCAGCAAGATGTACTGTAACAACTTGCTCTTCTGGCCATGGTGCCCAGAAAGTTTCTCCCTCCAACATGTTCGTCCTGTTGCTCCATCAGGTCAGGTTGTTCACCACTGGCTTCAACACTTGGAGCACATCCGACATGTCGCTGGAGCACTGTGACCACTGGGCCCTCAGAAGCCACTGAAGGGATCTCGCTGATGGCACCAAGAAAATACAGAATGCCATGAGGCGCAGCAAGTGCAGGAAAGCCGATGCTGGGAGACTGCTGAAGTTCTGAAAGAGAGACCATGTGTGCCATGTTGGTGACTCTGCTCGGCAGGAAAAGCCTTCCTTTGCCGGGTGTTCCAGTTCATCTGAGAAAGTCTTGAGCTATTGCGCTGGTGAAGTCAAATTTATTTAAGTTCAGGGAGAAACCCAAGTCAAAACTGTACCAGTGACCATGGTAGGAGCAGGCAATCATCCAAGTATGCAAATGTCACACTCACTGGTGTCTCTGCAGGAGCGATGAACGAGCCTCCCTTGACCCCGAGTCTTCACTTCCCCTGTTTCACCCGGAGGAATACCTTGATCTTTAGTAGGTTGTGCACTCCATCCTGCATTTGCAGGGGTGCAATTCACTAATGTCATTGGTGCCAATGTCTGTAGGCTGAGTTCAGATGTCAAACGCTGTTTTATGCCTTCACAGCGAGGCCGAGAGTTCAAGGCGCCAGTTTCTTCACTGGCTAGAAAGTCCTTCCCACAAGTGATCGTTGCGCGGAGAATGTTGAGTGTCCAAAATTGTCCGTATTGTCTTTGTTTGCCGGTATTTTTGTGGGTGAGTAGCGCTGCGTGTAGAAGCTAGCTGCTGGTAGGTTTGTGCAGCGCCTTCAATTCGAGCGTGCCTGGTAATGTCTCTCCCTTTCCCTTGCAGGAGAAATGATGTGGTATTAGTGCCTTGAGTCCGGGTTCAGCGCTACTGGAGACTTGGTGGTTAGGTAAGTTTGCACGGAGGCTTTTAGTAAGTATGCATAGAGAGGGAAAGAGCGCAGTGAAATAAGTGTCCGCGTTACTGGAGCGAGTGCAATCAATATCTCTTCTTTCTTACAGGGGTTTGTGCGCTCGTGCAACTAACCTGGATTCCAGCGTCACAGGAAGATTCAGTGAGTATGCGCAGCGTTAATGATGTGCGCATGTTAACGCTGTTCTTCTTTGTGCTTACAGGTGCCGGTGTAGAAGTCCCCTCTTGACTGGAGATAGCTGCTGTTAGGTAAGATTTCCACAGAGCTGGTAAATCTTCCTTTCCTGGTTCAACTCCAGAACGTTTTGCTTTTCTAGTGGGATATTTTTTATTATTACCTCAGTGAGTGGAAACCTTTTTCCACACTCACCTAATGTTTAACTCTTTTTATGGATGTCATTTTTAAGACTCTTCATAGTGTCTTTTTAAAGTTATCATGTCTAACAACTTATCGCCAATAAGTGCCTGTTGTTGCTGGGTTGCCCTAGGGGTTCCCCATTTAACTTTCTTGTGCTAACCTTGAGTGAACTACTGTTCCCAAAGGTAGAAAGGATCCCTTTTACAATTTATTCTGTGAAACCAGCACACTCCACCTTATGTGGAGTGCTGAGGAGATACAATGTATCCCCTTTCACAGTAAAACTGTAACAATTCTGTTACAGTGACAAGCTTACCTTTAATGGCTGGTGGCAGTGATACCTTTTACTAATTTGGTGCACATTTACCACTGTAATCACAGCTGCAGTAAAGGCACCTAAGGATGCTCATTTTACCAAAATGGCCCGGTCTTCTTTTTCTGCCATTTTAGTGTTTCTTGTCGTTTCTTATTCCTTTCCTCCTGAGATCCAGGGCGGGAAATTCCTTTGTTTGAGTTTTGTCTTTGGCAGGAGTCCCCTGGAGACCTCGCCCAGGCTCCAGTCAGTCTGTAAGCAGAGGAAATGGGGGAGGAGTCAAAAACTCCCTCATCCTTTGTCTTACGCCTTCCTTCAACTGGGACAAATCCCAGTGGGGGCTGGCTGTCCTGATTGGACAACCAGACGCCCCTTTCTTGTAAAATGCAGGGAGAGAATGCAGAGGTTGTGCTGTAGTTCCCGATAAATACTGGAAACCTGGAAGCTGAAGTCATGTCGACCACTGGAACAGAAAACCGAAGAGAATGACGAAGGAAAAGCGTCAGGAATGATTTCCAGGGACCGGAGAGCCTGCTGTGTAGCTGGAGCCTGCTGCAGCCCTTCCTTCCAATCGACCTGGGGTCTCCGAAAACGACGACCCGAACCAAGAGCCTGGTGAGACCCACTAGACTCACGAAGACCTGCATTTTGAGCAAACCCACGGGTTGCTGCGACCTTGCGTTCTTGCAATACCCCAATACCCTGGAACCTCCAGCCACTGGGCGGTGCACGGTCTTCCGAATTCCGAATCTCGCTGAAACTTCGTGGGCATCCTGGTGTATCTCCAGAAACACGAATCGAGTCCGAAAAGTCCCCTCACAAGAGTGCTGGACCTTTTAAACGACGAGAATTGAACTGCGATTTTCTGTCTTCTTCTGTGCTCCTTGAAAAGGTGCCAAATCCCCAGAACCGCATTCAGCCACCAGGGAAATCTTGCCTAGAGCCTTCTTCACCGATCCCTGCTGCACAGACCCTTCTGAGGTCTTGTGTTCAGTCTCCAGAACAAGGAATCCACTGACCGGGTATTTAGCTGCAGTCCCTGAAGTTCTGCTGCTGCAATCTCTTCTTCATTGCTGAGGTACTGTGTTGGCTTGGGTATATACTTACCTTAAGCCTGTTGGGATTTCTGTGTAGATTTGGGGTGTCTTCTGTGATTGGGAGGTCCCTCATCCAGTGCACCCAGTCCCACTGCTAGAATCCTGCTGGGGTGTCTTCTGTGAAGCCCATGGACCCTCTTCTAACCCTATAAGTAAAGTACTCACCTGTTTGCCCAGTTTTCCTAAGGAACTCTGACTTTTGCTACTAAATAACTTATTCTAACACTGCCTGTTGGTCACTAGTCCTAGTGACCCCCTTCTGCCACTGAACACTCATGCTCCAAGAATAAGGGAAAAACTTTGAAGGGATTGGGACTTCTGCCTAGAAAAGAAATCAAGTGTTTTACTTACTTGTAAAGAGTTGGTGGGTAACTGTAATTCTAACAGTGAACAGTTACAAAAGTTCTTACTGATCTTGAATGTGTGATGCACTATTCTTAAAAGTATGGTTAAACATCTTTTCTTCCTTAGCCACTGTTTTGCCAGTCTAAAAGAAAGTAGATGTAAAGGTATTTTACTCTCCTGTGATTAGGTTGTGCCTCTTTACAAAATTAATGTGTTGGTTTCACCAGATCATTCCTGCAGGGTAATTGTACGAGTGTCCTCCAACTGTTGGTATCACCAGATTAGTCCTGTTAGGCTAACTGTATTAGTGTCCCCCAACTGGGTCTTGCTTCCTCTGACTTGCTGCTAGCCTGTCCTTAATAAGTCTACATTAGGTTGTTGCCTACCTAGAATAACTATTCAGTAAAGTGTGACATTGGGTTTTACTTTCCCTGTCATTGTGAAGTTAAAGTATGTGGGTTTTACTTACCTTGTGTTAGCTGTGTGCCATACAAAACAAGTTACCAGAGTTATTGCTTACCTCAATCTGGGGTTCCCCGATTTCCAAAGCATCTGTAATTGTATATTACGTCATTAGGTTTCTACTGTACCTAGAATAAGTGTTTCACTATTCACCAAAAGGGTATATTGTCCAGTTGACTGTTTATGTGATTTGTTCCAAGAGTCAGTGTATAACTGGAAGGGCCTTCTGCCCTTGTATTACCAAAACTAATCTAAAAGTAACCATTGGTCTTTTACTCCCAAAGAATAGGCTTGACCTCAAATAAATGTGTATAACAAGGTTTTGACTTCCCTAGAACTACTGTTAGGTGTTCCAAATAAGGTCTATACTTGGGTCTGTGTACTTTCAAGTATAGGTGTTGTGTTTTATATTGTGATTTCATATAATGTGTTAGTACTTACTTAACCCCTAGATTTATCTGGGCCTACCTGTATTTAAATAAATCCTTTATTTTTACAATAGCGTTTCAGTGTTTCTTTGGATCATTTGTATTACAATTTCACTTGTACTGTGTCTACTGCCCTCTCTCCCTCCTAAAATGAGCCTGGCTGCTCTGTCTACGCTACCCTGAACTCAGGTGGTACAGCCTTATACTAAGAGTGGAGTCTAGTACTGCCTCAGTTGAATGGTTTTACTAAGCCCTTAGTTGGACTTCAGAAAAACTGTCCTAACAGCTGCGGCGTGGAGAAAGAACCAGGTAAACTGAAGCTGAATGATCCGGAGCGGGTAAGCAGAAGCAGGATGATCCGGAGCAGGTAAGCTGAAACAGGATGATCCGTAGCAGGTAAGCTGAAACAGGATGATCCGTAGCAGGTAAGCAGAAACAGGATGACCCGGAGCAGGTAAGCAGAAGCAGGATGATCCTGAGCTGGTAAGCAGAAGCAGGATGATCTGGAGCACGGCAAGTGTATTGCTGATACAGCTCACAGTAAGCAACACGAAGCACTGGAAGAATGGCACCAAACACCCAAACACTAGAGAGCTCATGAGTTATCATGCACTTCCTGTTTGGCAACAGGAAGTGGTAACCAGGAAGTTACTACAAACACTAAGAAGAAATGAAAGGAGGGATTTGTTATGGGTTCTTGGTGTGCCTATGCCAGGCCTGCCAAGCCTTCACCGAGCTTGCCCCAACTACCTGCCTGATACCCATGACAGGAAACACAAAGATGCCGGCTCTACTGAGGTAGGCCTGCTACTACTGACATCACTTTGGTGATGACCCTGGGGCGGAGATCAGGCCAAAAGGGACCACTTTGAATTAATAATGTGCATCCCCAATGACAAACCTTAGGACGAGACTGTTTCCTTTGGATAGACATGTGAAAGTAGGCGTCCTGAAAGGTCAGTGACAACAGCCAGTCTTGGAACTGCAGAGCCTGGAGAATTTCCCTCAACGTCATCATCCTGAATTTGTCTTTCAGGAATGTGTTAAAATCCCAGCGGTCTAGGATGGGACAGAGTTGGGCTCTTTTCTTGCGAACCAGAAGTACCAACCAGAGCCTCCTTCCTTGGCTGGAACTGCCTCTACTGCTCCCTTCAAAAGAAGGGCCTGCAGCTCTTCCTGTAGCTGGCGTTGCTACTGTAAAGAGAGAGGTGGAAGTCTGTACGGTGGGCACTTCAAAAACAGGAGGCAGTAGCCTCACTCGATTAGCTGAAGGACCCAGGCATAGCAAGTTATTTCTTTCCATTTACCAAAGAATCTGGAGACTCTCCCTCCAACCGGCGAATGATGGGAGCAGACCTAAGAAAGGTTTCTGAGGCGCTGTTGATGCTATACAGCAGTAGTCAACTGGCAAGACCTGTCTCTACCTCTGCCTGAGCATGGTAACCTGCGTTGCCCTGGGGCACTTACGCCCTTATGGGAAAGGTGGAGTACATCCTGTAACCCCATCCTCTGGACCCAAATGTAAAAATCTGTCATGGAGGCTGCTGCAAAGCCAATCCTAGTAATTTAGCAGTCAGCTTTGAGTCCTCGAATTTTTCTAGGGACTCGTCGAATTTGGAGCCAAAATGCTCACTATAGAAGGCAATGTCCAGCACCTTCGATTGAATGTTCGGGGAAAACCCTAAGGCCCTCAAATAAGCAGACCTGCGCAATACTGTCAAAGTGCCCATAGCATGACCCATACAGTCTGCCACGTCCGACCCTACATGGAGCGTTTGACAGGCCACTTCTTTGCCAACACCTTTAAGAAGTCATTCTTCACCTCTCTTCTGGGAGGTGATCAGATGCTTCTGAAATGGTGCTCCAGACGATATTGGTAAATTTTGCAAAATAAGATGTATTTACAGCTTTATGAGACATGCTCCCGAAGCAAAAACTTTCTCCGCCAAAGTGTCAACTTTTTTGGACCCCCGGTTGGTGGGGAGCTTCAAAAATTGATGGGCTGGGCGAAACCGCTGCAGCCTGCGCCACTAAACGTTTGGGTAAGTCGTGGAAAACGGAGGTTAGCCTCTTCCTGGCTTATTTTTTTTTGTAAGCTTGGTGTCGAGCACAGGAGCGGTCACACAGCCATGACCGGGTCTGCTATGGCAACATTGAAAGGCAAAGCCTGTGCAGTCTGCGGCCCACAGTCAAGGATGTCTGTGAGGACGTACTGCAACATAGGCTTCGACGGAGAGTTAAGCCACAAGGATACGGCAACCTTCTAAACCTCCTTGTGGTAGTGTGTGTATGGGTTTAGTTGGAATTCCATATCTGGGGATGTGTCCAAACCACTGGCATCATGGAAGCCAACTGTAGTAACAACCCATCCTGTTCCGCTTAAAAATCTGGTATTGGACCCAAGGACGCACCACCCTTTGGCTCAAAAACAAATGGTTCCGGGTCACCTCTGTCAAAGATTTACCGCATTGAGTCGAAAAACACAGAACAAGTGTCCGGTAGGAGACTTCAAACTTGCTGTGCCTCAGCCTGTCGAGGGCCTTTTGGCACGAGGGGGCTGCCAACGGTTTCAGTGCAGTATGTGGTTTCTTCTTAGGGGTCTCGCTTGAGAGTGTTCAGCCTGCCCTGGCTGCCTTTGTGCCGGACGGGCCAGGTGCGGTTGTAGCTGTATCCACTATAAGCCGTACCAGCCGAGGCCTGTTCAAAAATGTTTTGCATTTGGTTTTTGAAATCCCCCCGCCCCTGCAACTCCTCCCAAGACACACCCTGAGCAGGGTATGACTTACCCCTTTTGCCCAACGAGTTACAATAGTGTCTGCGTCTGTTTCTTTTTGTACGACAACGAGGAGTGATGAGATTCACCATGGGAGTTTTGGACTTCTTTGGCAACGTCCCTCTCGATGTTTCTCAGGTTTAGGCCCGTCAGTATCATGCTCCAAGGACCTTGGAAGCGATTTCGACAGCCGTCTGCCAAGTGCCCACTTTGCAAAGCATTCCTTCATCACCTTCGGGATCATCAATAGACAAGAACCACATTGGTACGTATCATGTCCACACAGATAGTGTGTGAGTCTGTGAGGGACATTTGAGAGTGCTAGTGCTTGCAGCACTTACACCCCGGATGGTTTAGGCCCCGACGTACTGATGCAGTATCGAATTCTTTCTAATTGAATACCATAGTGATCCAAATAGCGTTCTTACAGAAAAAAGGAACAGATTTAAGGGGCTTAGTTTTATACGATGCCCATCATCACATCTGTTGTTGATGAATGGCGCGCCGCATATGGGGGGGGGGATTCAATGATATCGAGTGGCACTACACCCCCCCCGTCAAAAGGTTTTCAAAGCAGCTGAAGCTGGATCGCTATCAAGGTAGGGAATCTGTGGGAGAATGCAATCCATTGAAAAACGTTTTTTTGGGGGAAACAGAAGTAGCAAGCAAGAGCAGCTTATCTGGCATGATCCAAGCAAGGAAAAAGAATGGCAGGCAAAGAACAAGTTACTTTCTTACCTGGTAACGTTCTTTCGATGGGATGGTCCGACGACGTATTCCATATCTATGACAGGTAATCAACATTGTCTGCGTCCTGCGTCGATGACGTCAATCTGCTGTCCTCGAGGGCCAACGTCGAGCCAACGTCACTGGATGTTACAAGTAGGACGCACGACGCCCGTAGCCTCAGTTGTCGTTTTTCCCCAGAACATGTGGCACCAATCTTCTGCCAGTATGACCACAGAAAGCCTTGCGGAAACGTAAGCTGCAATCGCTAAAAAGAAATTCTGTAGCAGGGCAGGTAGGGAGGGAGCGATATGGAATACATCGTCGGACCATCCCATCGAAAGAACGTTACCAGGTAAGAAAGTAACTTGTTCTTCGAGGGGATTGGGTCCTCCGACGTATTCCATTTCTATGACAGACTCCCAAAGCAGTACCAACGTATGGAGGAGGGAAAAGAATTTAGAAAATATGAATTTAGAATTCCCAATTAAATTGCAGAGTAAAGGACCGCCTTTCCAAAGGCCAGATCCTGCCCATGGATGGAATCTAGGGAGTAGTGTATTACAAAAGTATGGACAGAAGCCCATGTGGCTGCTTCACAGATGTTACGAATAGGAACACCCCTCTGCAGGGCAGTACAGGCAGCCATACCCCTAGAAGAATGGGCCCGTAAACCTACCGGAGGGTCCTTACCCGCCAAGCGGTAACATTCAGAAATTGCCAACATAATCCATCTAGACAAAGTCTGCTTAGTAACAGCTTGTCCCAAACGCCTTCCAGCGTCTCCTAGAAAGAGCTGATCGTCCACTCCGGGACATGCGTGAAATGTAGAAACTTAAAGCTCTCCTAGGATCCAACATATGGAGCCTCTTCTCTTCTTTACCAGGATGCAGAGGAGGATAAAATGCCGGAAGAATGACCTTCTGGCTTAAATGAAATTCCGCCACCACTTTCGGAAGAAAGGAAGGACAAACCCTAAGGACAACCCTGTCCTTATGAAACACTGTGAAGGATGGCTTAACAGAAACTGCCTGCAACTCACTCACTCTGCGAGCGGAAGTAACCGCAACTAAAAAGACAGTTTTAAGGGTTAACAGTCTCAAAGGACAAGAATGTAAAGGCTCACACGGAGCACCCATTAAGAATTTTAGAACAAGGTTCAAATCCCAACCGGGCACCTGGAAAGGTGACGGTGGAAACACATTAGCGAGCCCTTTCAGAAACTGAAAAATTAAAGGAATTTTGAAATAAGAACACTCCGCAGACTAGCGCTTAAATATAGACAGCGCCGTCAGGTAAACTTTAATGGTACCCACTTACAGGCCCTTATGGGCTAAAGAAAGCAAAAAAGACAGAACCACAGGAATGGCACATGAAAAAGGATCCACATTCTTAACCTTGAACCAGTCGCAGAACTTTCTCCAACGGCAACGGTACAGGGACTTTGTTGCAGGAGGCCTGGCCGAAAGCAACACCATCACGTCTTCAGGGAGGTCCCAATCCTTATACCTCAATCTTTCAGAAGCCAAGCGTGAAGGTTGAGGGATTTGACCTCTGGATGGAGAACCAGACCCCCCTCCAGTGAGAGCAGATTGTCTCAGTAGGGAAGACGACGTGGAGGGAAGATGGACAAGTCGAGAAGGTCCGGGTACCACGTTCTCCGGGCCCATGCCGGAGCAATGAGGATCATCCAGGAACCGAACATCCGTAACCTCCGCAGCACTTGCGGGATGACAGGGACTGGCGGAAACGCATACAGCAGTGGGAAGGACCACTCCACCGCGAACGCGTCCCCTAAGGCTCCTCTTGGAGGAAATTCCTGCGAGCAGAACCTTTCGCACTTCCGGTTGACACTGGAGGCAAAGAGATCCACTTGTGGGGTCCCCCAAAGGGCGAAGATCTCCAGGAGAATCTCCTGAGCCAGCTCCCACTCATGAGAGATCGTGCTCTGCCTGCTCAGAGCATCTGCCGTCTCGTTTTCGTCTCCGGCCAGATGAACTGCCGAGATCGAAATCTCCTGCTGGATGGCCCAGAACTAGATCCGCATCGCCTCCTTGCACAGAGGAAGTGACCCTGACCCCCCCCCCCCTTTTTGTTGAGGTAGTGCATGGCCACTGTGTTGTCCGTCAAAATCAGGACATTCTTCCCTCGCACAGTCAGCAGAAAAGCCTTCAGGGCAAGCCTGACGGCCCTCAGCTCCAACAGATTGATATGGAGTCTGGACTCCGACAGAGACCAACGACCACTGACTGTCAACTCGTTGGCATGAGCTCCCCATCCCGTGAGGGATGGGTCCGTCACGATCGTCACCTCCGGCCAGGGTAGCCAAAATGGAGCCCCCTTCATCTGATTGGCTTTGACAGCCCACCACAGAAGGTCCTGGGCGACCAAGGGCGGCACCTGACCGGGGTCCGACATCCTGCCAGAGGACTGTGACCACTGCATCTTGAGAGCCCATTGCAGAGATCTCACCCGCAACCTGGCCTCTGGCACCAGAAGAATGCAGGATGCCATGAGGCTGAGCAACCTCAAGAACTCGAACGCAGGGCGACTCTGGGCATGTTGAAACTTGTGCACCATCTGCAGAATGTGATGAGCCCTCACCTGGGGAGGGAAACACTGCCCCGGGGACGTGTCTAGCACTGCTCCGATGTACTGGAGCCGCTGAGTTGGCGTCAAGTGGGACTTCTAGAAGTTGAGGGAGAAGCCCAGCTTGTGAAGGGAGTGGCAGGGGACTGACAGATGATCCAGGACTTGCTCGCGAGAGCGCGCCCTGCTCAATCAATCGTCCAGGTAGGGGTAGACGTGAATCCCCACTTTCCTGAGATACGCTGCCACCAGCACCATGAGCTTGGTGAAAACCCTTGGGCTGAGGTCAATCCGAACGGCAGGACCCGAAACTGAAAGTGCGAGTCGCCAACCGCGAACCTCAGGTACTTCTTGTGCTTGGGATGGATAGGCACATGAAAGAAAGCGTCCTTGAGGTCAAGAGACACCAACCAGTCCTGAAGTTGAAGGGCCTGGAGGACTTGAGAGAGAGTAACGATCCTGAACTTGTCCTTCCTGAAGAGCTTGTTCAAACCGCGCAAGTCCATGATGGGTCTGAATCCCTAGTCTTTCTTCGAAATCAAAAAATAAGGGGAATACCACCCCTTGTTCCTCTCCTCTACAGGCACCAGTTCTATGGAGCATTTCTCCAGCAGGGATTTGATTTCCTGCACAAGGAGCGGATCCAGAATCTTCAAAGAGAGATTCCCTGATGGATTGTCATGAGGCCTCTGCCGGAAAGGAAGACAGTAGCTGTGGGCTATGATCTCCAGAACCCACACATCTGAAGTAATGGCACGCCATTTTACAAGATGCTGCGCCAGCCTTCCCCCAACCGGTGAACCATGGGACATGGCCTCATGACTGAGCTGAAGCGGCTGCGGCAGTGCCTGCGGGTAAAGAGGCAACTGCCCGAGCGGCTCTGGCACCTCGAATACCTTGTTTTCCATCTCTGGCACTCCTAAGGTGGCCCCTTTGCCTTGCAGCCCCTCTCGATCTACCAAAGGAAGAGTAATATCGAAAGGAACCTCCCCCTCCATTGCTGTCCCCATGGACGAAAAGGCAGAGGTTGGCAAACTGCAGCGCTCAACGACTTTGCTGCAGCTTTGGAGGTCTGCAACCTCTCAAGCCTCTCATCAGCCTTGCTGCCAAAAAGATGTTCACCGTCAAAGGGCATGTTGAGAATCCGGGCTTGCACATCAGGAGCGAACCCCGACTTCCGCAACCACGCAAATCTGCGCATTACGGTGCTCGCCGCCATGGACCGGATGACACAATCTGTCATGTCCAGACCCGACTGAACGGATTCACACATGGCATCCTTGCCATCCTGAACAAGAGCAAGAAAGCCATCCCGTTCCTCCCCTTTGGGAATATGTTCAGCCGCCAAAGAGACACAATTCCAGAGAGTATGAGTGAAATGTGCTAAGGCACACACAGAGTTGGCTGCCTGTAAAGCCATACCCCCTGAAGAAAACACTTTCTTCGCCCAGCCATCAAAACGTTTGTCGTCCCTATCAGGAGGGATGGTAGGGTACGATGCCTGTTTTGCCGGGGCCGTAGCCGCCTGCACCACCAAACTCTCCGGAGTGGGGTGCGTAGTCAAGTAGCTGGGGTCGCTACTGGCAGGACAGTATTTTTTCGGAAAAGACTTGCCCACTGACGGGAGACTCTCCGGAGCAGTCCAAACCACTGCCACCCTTCTTTGCAAGGCCATATGTAAAGGCAGTACCGGGTCAGTTGGTGGACCTTGGTCCAAGGTGTCTGTCAGGTCATCCTACAGAAAATCTCCTGGTGGCGCAGACCACCCCAAGTACTCCATTACCCTCGACATGAGGCACCGGTAGGAGGATTCAGCATGCGTATCCGGCTCAGGCCTGCCAAACTCAACCTCCGGGGAGGTATCCAGACCACTGGCCTCATGCAAAGCCTGACGCAGGTCTTCTAACTGGCTAGGACCAGATAATAGGTCATCAGGAACCATACCATCATCAGACCCTTCATCCACTTCAGAAATATAGTCAAGAGGCTGAAATAAATCCCTGGATGAGGGCACATGTTTGGACTTGGCCAGAGCCTTCCTCGGGTTTCCACCGGTCTCCGGGGCACCTCAGAGAAATCCTCCTCGAAAGGCATTGAGGGTGTCGATGGCTTCGACACAGGCCTCGAGGGCGGAGCCCGAGCGTGTCCTTCGACGGTCTCGGCGCCGAAGGCATCGTCGTCGTCTTTGAAGACCTCACAGGCTCCGACGGTCTCGATGCTGGCGAGGACCGGGACCTGGAGCGGGCATGGCTAGAGCGATCCACCTTGTCCGACCGGGACCTCGAAGGTACCCGGTGATCGCGACAATCGCTCGAGCCCGAAGGCGTGCGAACAGTGTCTCTAGCACGTTCACTGCCGGCGTCCTTCAACGGCGCAGACGGAACGGAGCCCTGCGACTGAAAAATCGCCATCATCTCCTTACGAAATGAATCCCATTCCGCAGGAGAGGAATGCTTGGTGGGACAAGCAACCCGCCTACGGGCGGAGTCCTCGGACGAGGCAGGCGACCGTTGACGGCGCTTACGTGAGTGCCTCGAAGAGGCAGAGGAATGGCGGGTCCCACTCCGGGACCGAGACCACCTGGACTTACGCCAGCGATGCAGAGAGTAACCCCTGGAATCGTCAGTCGAAAGCCCAGTGGATTTCGACTTCTGGGGCTTGGACACCTTAACGACAGAAAGCTTCTTCTTACGCTCCCGCAGGGCCTTCAAAGTTAACGACTGGCAATCGTCACAATCGTCCGTGGCGTGGTCCTCACCGAGGCACCAGAAGCAGGCATTGTGCGGGTCCGTCAGCAACATCTTGGAACCGCAGTCCCGACACTTCTTGAAACCCGGCCACAGGGTAGAAGAAGACGAAGACATCAGGAAATCTTCACAAACAAACGGGTTTGAAGAACCGATAGAACAACTCAGAAGAACCGAGGTGCACCGAGATCTCCGAAGCGAACACGTTCGCGGAAAAAACGGAACTGAGGCTACGGGCATCGTGCGTCCTACTTATGACATCGGGTGACGTCAGCTCGACGGAGGCCCTCGAGGGCAGCGTATCAACGTCATCGACGCAGACAATGTTCCTTAGCAGCACAGCTGTGGTGATTACCTGTCATAGATATGGAATATGTCGGAGGACCCAATCCCCTCGAAAACCTACAAATGAAGGGAGTGTGGGGGCCTTTGGGAGCTGTGCACACATTTTCTCACATTACTTTTCAAACTATTGGCTGCAGAAAAAGCCTTAGGCCCATACCCATTTTGTAAAAAGAAAGTTAAAACTTCATTTTTGCCATCAATTTACAAAAGTAGGAATTCTTACCTTTGTGATAAACCCATAGTCTTCAATTTGACATTGTTTGTAAAATTCCACAGAAGGTTGCGTGTGTTTACAAAGCTCCTCTGCATCTATTAGCAGATCTGTAAAATGTAAGGCAAACATTGAATGCTAAAACGCTATAAAAAAAAATGAATCACATGCAAATATCCATGTACAATCTCTGAATTAATCAAACACACAAGGTAGGCATGCCCATAAACCTTCCTTCCCTGGGAAAAATATGTATCAAAGTCGCTACCAACGGTGGGGGAACGAAGGTCAAATAAAGTAAAAAAATGATTGATTTATATCATTTGTAATGATTTACATATAGCTGTATCTTGCTGGCTTTTGACACAAACAAGTTAAAACGCACACATGAAACACATACCAATATATCAAAGACTACAGACAGAAACTGAAAAGCAACGTGAAAGGAAATATAAGGATGTTTAAAGGATAGAGAGGAAATAAACCATGATAAAGACTAGAAAAACAGCTTCCCCACCTGTTCAATCAGGTTCTTATATTTTCTTGCACATTGCTTTTCAATTTCTGTCTGTAGTCTTTTATATATTGGTATATATGTTTTCATGTGTGTGTTTTAACTTGTTTGTGTCAAAAGCCAGCAAGATGCGGCTATAAGTAAATCATTATAAATTATATAATGCAATCTTTTTTTTACTTTATTTGAACTTCATTCCCCCACTTTGGTAGTGATTTTGTAATCTCTGAATTAAGTCATGTTGAATACGATTCTTCATCTGATAGACACCCCAAGCAGTGAGGCAAATGGAGCCGGACAGAAAGCTATAACAGATTTCAGAGCACTACCCTGCCAAAATGTGCATAAGGGCCATGTCTAGACATAGTGTGTCTAGTGAATGTGTGTAGTGAGGACCATGGTGCTGCACAACAAATATCCCTAGCCGGGACTCCCCTATGCAAGGCACTCGAAGCAGAGACCCCTCTAGTCTGTTGTCAAGAGGCAGCTCCCTACCTGCAGTTTTATAGCACTGCGCAATGCACAAAATGATCCACCGAGATAGTGTTTGCTTCGCTACCGCCAGACCTTTATGGGCTAGCGAACAGCCAACGAAAAGCTGATCAGATTTTTCAAAATTCTGCTGTCCTTGTGACGTAAAAACTCAGGGCCCTTTTTGTATTCTCTGGATGGAAATGCTCCTCCACTTTCGAAAGATGCAGCGGCGGATAAAAGAATGGCAGGTCTATGGCCTGAGAAAGATGGAACTCGGATACCACCATCGTCCGGAATCCAAGCCTCACTTTTAGTGAGACCTTCTCTCGAATTAAATGCAAAAAGGGCGGTTTGCAGTGAAGGACCTGTAATTCACTAACCCACCTAGCAGATGTTATAGCAACCAAGAATGCGGTCTTCAAAGAGAGCAGATACAATCAACAAGCATACATGGGCTCAAAGGGAGCTGCCATCAGAAAGGTTAGAACCAGATTAAGATCCCAATCTGTGACAATAAAAGGAGTTGGCAGAAACTTATTCACAAGGCCCTTCAGGAATTGGGCCATAACTGGGATCGTAAAATATGAACCTTGATCCAGGGACCTCTTGAATACAGACAAGGCTGTCTAATATAATTTGGCTGTGGTAACCTGAAGGCCTGCTGAGGCCAGTGACAGAAGGAACTGCCTTTCTGTAGTGGTGGGGTAAGAAATGGGGTCAATCTCGCGTTCCCTGCACCACATCTCAAATCTTCTCCATCTGCATGTGTACAGAGATCCTGAGGACTGTCTGCATGCAGCCAGCAGCACCTCTAGAACCTCCCAGTCATCATATCTCATCCTCTCTAGAGCCAGGCATGTAGGTTGAAGGATCACGGGTTTGGGTGGAGCATCTGACCTTCCTACTGGGTTAGGAGACCCGGGAGGCGAGGCAACCGGAGAGGTGGGCAGATGGTCAAGTCCAGAAGGTCCGAGAACCATGTCCTCTTTGCCCAATCCAGGGCGATCAAGATTGCTCTAAACCTCCAAAACCTCTTGAGAACTCATGTAATGACTGGAATTGGAGGGACTGTGTAGTGGAGAGGGAAGATCCAGTCCACGAGAAACGCATCCCGACATCTTGGAGCTGCAATCAGAGCAGCGCTTGAAGGCCAAAATCCGAGGCGTGGACATAGCAGCTCGCAATGACAGACACTTTGTCAAAAATGTTGAGTGAAATTCGAAGATCGCTAGCATTCCTCAAGAGCAGCATGCTGAAAAAAGGAACTGAGGTACAGGGCGTAGTGACGCAGTGTATGTACGACGCACAACCGGAGCAATGATCGAGCACCAAGTTGAGATCCACTACACCCCCCTATTAATGATTTCTCAGAGCAGCTGAAGCTGGAAGGGGATATCAACTGCCACTTCCAATCACTGCGGCGTCGTTGACGGTGACTTTGGCCACTGGCTGACGCTGCTCAATGGTGTCAGCCGTCAAACCAACAATGTGGATTGAGGCTGTCACATGATACAGCCCCCTCACATGACATGATTACGCCACAAGTCGGAAATAGAACAAGGCTATTTAATCTACCAGCAAACAGCTTCCTGTGCTTATCAGCTGTTCTGGCGTTTTAGCCTGCTTCATTGTCCGCAATTCCTGTTGTGTATCTAGGACCTTAGCTTTTGACCTCTTGGATTTCCCCTTTTGGACTGCACTGTGGATTACCCTTCGATTTTGTTGACATTGGTTTTTCTTTTAGTTGCTGGACTTTGGATTGTACTTCCTGGAACTCTTTTGGATTACCCTAATGCATTGGTTTCTTGGAACTTTGTATTTTGACCTGGATCTCTCTGGAACTGAATACAGACTCATACAGCTCCCCACCCATCAGGCTTACTGCATCGACTTTGCATTACACCCTCCTGTCAGCAGGCTACATGACTCCACTTCACCTTCATAGACTTGTGTATGCCCATTTCAGGGAAGTCAATATGGGTGGATTGACTGAGATGAGACCGTATTAGTGTATTGATTGTACTTTACCGTTCCTTGTACAGCTGCAGAGAACCTAGCGGATTCAATCATGTTATACATTTGGCCTCATTGGTTGGCTAGGGAGTGCTTTAATTCTCCCTGGCTGGCACATGTAGAGGAAGGTCTGAGTTCAACTGGGACATCTAGCCTGGACAGTACCCTTTGTACGGAGGTCAGGTCAAAGGGTAGCATCTTGAACTGATAATGAGTGTCCCCACTGACAAAGCTCAGGCACTGCCTGTGCTTCCAGTGGATCGGCACGTTGGAGGAAAAAAAAAGTTCCAGTGACACCTGCCAGTCCAGGTATTGAAGAGCGTGGAGAATTTCCCTCAATATCACCATCCTTTCCTTCCTTGTGATCTTGTTCAAGGGCCTAAGGTCCAAGATTAGATCAAGTACCCTCCTGTTTCTTGGGGACCAGGAAACAGTGGCAATACTAGCCCAAACCTCTCTCACTGGCTGGTACCTCCTCCACTGCGTCCTTAACTTGAGACTGCAGTTCACCCCTGGAGCTCTGGCTCCGATTGTTCAAAGCCAGTCTGTCCATGGGTTGCCTGAGCAGGAGAAATTACTTATTGATTATGTTCTTTCTTTGGATTCTTCTCCTGCAGATTCCTCATCAGATAGATAGCCCTACCAGCATCAGCTGCTCAGAAACCTTTTTCGACAGTGGACGTAGTGCGTCACTACTTGGCTGTCGATCCATCTTGAGTCTATGTGGTACTGGTCGACTCAGGACGGGATGCTGATCACTGTAAGTACATATACTACATATCTGTACCTCAGTTCTCCACACTCCCTCCATCCCTCCCCGAGGTCAGTCACAGCTGAGGAATAATCTTAAGATTTGGCTGCAAACAGTCTTAAAACATTACTTAAATTAAGTAAGGAACAGAACCGTCAGAAGCTGTAGAGAACAACACAATGACAAGTCTACTAAGACATTGCTCTTCTCTCCTACGAAAAGGTTTAGTCAAAAACTGCGGGCACTTTCATTGCGGGGCTGGATGTCCATGAGGAATCTGAGGGAGAAGACTTCATAGAAAGAACATTACCAGTATTTAATTTTTCCTACAATGAATTGCTGTCTGACACAGATTCCTCATCAGACAGACCCCCAAAGCAGTACCTGGTGCGGAGGTGGGATTAAAGTCCTTTCACCAGGAAATTCAGCAAAAGCCAATGGGAGGACCACAAGGGATTCTCCATACGTAAAATACAATGGATAAACAAGGGGCCACTGTTAAATGGTTTCAGTACTCGCCACCCTTAGCTCGGTTTGTGTCCAAACTTGGCAGGTCTGTACGGTATCACCAGAGGTTGGCCTTCAAAGTGCTCAGGCGCTGTAGGTGCAGATGCTGGTCCGGTTTACAAAAGAAGCATCATCTCTCGTCTCGGTTGAAGAACAAAGAAAACACTAATGCACCTGGTCTCAGGGCACAAGGAGGAGCGTGGGAACACTGACTTCAGCGACTGTCACTGTCACACAGTGATGCAGGGTCCCACAATGCTTGTGATCTGACGCAACCTTCTCTCTCGCGGCCAAGTGCAGGCGAAAAGACGCAATTCAGTGAAAAGGTGCTTTGCAGTGCAAGCTAGGATTAACCAAAGTTTGTAGGCAAAATTCGATGCGGCGTCGCTCCTGTACAGGTGCCAAGGTACGAGCTGGGCAGTCCACTGGATGGCCCAGGAACACTTCTGAACAAGCTCTTTTGCAGTGCAACCAGGAGGCATTGAGAGTGATTATTCCCATTGAGCGCAAAGTTGAGCTCTACTCGGACAAGAGCAGGCTCCAGGAGGAGAAATTGCCTTACCGTAATGTTCTTTCTATGGATGGTCAGAAGGGTCCCCACACCAATACACTGCTGCACGTAGTCCACCAGCCAAGTGCACGACTACATGGCTGGACACCGAAAGATGATCCTGGAGTGCTCATAGGTGCTAAGACCACTGGTCCCTCAGGAGCCATTGGAGGGATCGCATACGCAGCCTGGCCACTGGCACTAGAAAAATACAGGCAGCCATGAGACCCAATACGCGGAGAAAGGAAGCTGCTGGAAAAGTGGCGTGGTTCTGAAACGACTGCACCATCTGGGCGATGTTGACAACTCCTCGGATCAGATGGGACTTCAAGTTGAGGGAGAAGCCCAAACTGTGCAGTAGCAGGCAGGTGTCTTCCAGATGAGACCAGACTTGCCCCGCCAACATCCCTCATATCAGCCAGTCATCCAGGTACGGAACTACATAGACCTCGGATCTCCTGAGGTGAGCCGTAACCACTGCCATGAGCTTGGTGAAGACGCTTGGCACGGAGGTCAACCCAAGAGGAAGCACTTTGAACTGATAGTGCTTGTCTCCATTGAGGAACCTTAGGAACTTCCTGTGCTTTTGGTGTATCGGCACATGGAAATAAGCATCCTGTAGGTCCATCGACCCCAACCAGTCCTGGAGTTCGAGAGCGTGGAGAATCTCTCTCAACGTCACCACCCTGAATTCGTCCTTCCTCAGGAACCTGCTCAAGACCCTGAAGTCTAGGACGGGACGGAGACCTCCTCCCTTCATGAGCACCACAAAGTAACGGTAATACCAACCCAAACCTCTCTGATCGGGAGGTACCTCTTCCACTGCACCCTTCGACAACCGGGCTCTCAGTTCTTCCTGGAGCTCCTGTCTCGGTTGGATCGGGGAAGGTGGAGGTCTGTCTGAAGGCCTCTTTAAGAAAGGCAGACAATAACCCCACCAAATTAACTGCAGGTCCCAGGCGACGGAAGTTATTTCCTGCCACTGGGGCTAATGCCCTGCCAACCGTCCACCAACCGTCGCATCGTGAGAAGGGAAAATCAAAGTGGCTTAGAAGTTGTGGGTGACCCTGCCGCTGCACGTTGGCCTCTACAGGCCCCTCTGCCCCTTCTGGGACGCAAGAAGTGCCTCTGCCCTTTTCTGGCTTGGAGGAGCTGCATCTTCCTGCCATAGGGCACGTAACTATAGCCTCTGCCTTTCAAGGCCAAGCTGAAGGCAGGTTTGGCCAGCTGCACCGCTAGGTCCAAAGATTTAGCATCCAAATTTGACTCCTTTAATTTCTCCAAGGATTCGACCGCTTTCTGTCAGAAAAGCATGTCACCTTCAAAAGGCATGTCCAGCAGCCTGTTTTGGACGTTTGGGGAGAAACCAGAAGTTTTAAGATAAGCTTGTCATCTAATTACAATTGCTTCTCATTACAAATGCTGAGCCCATTGTTCTGCCAACACAGTCTGCTACGTCCAGGCCTGTCTGCAACAACTGTTTGGCAACCTTCTTCCCATCCTCCACCAGCTGTAAAAAGCTGTCCCGCATGGCACCCTCAGGGGCATACTCAGCAGCCTGTTCTACTGCTTTCCATAAGCCAAACAAATATTTGGTCGAAAAGACATGCCCTGCAGTGGCTCGGAGCGCCATGCTACCAGAAGTGAATACCTTTCTGGCCAAAGCGTCACATTTTTCCCCATCTCTGTCCATAGGCAAATTGGAAGTGGATGCCACAGGTCTGGTGGAAACAGTGGCAGCCTGAATCACCAACCCTTCTGGGGAAGGATGTGTGGCGAAGAAAGAAGGATCTCCTCTTGCCGGCCTATAGTTCTCAGTGAAATTGGCATTTACAGGGGGAATGGTACAAGGGTGCTGCCATGAGGAGGCTGAAGGGTCTGCAATGGCTGGGTTGAAAGGCATATTGTTCTCAAATGCGGGACTCTCATCCAAAATGTTGGTAAGGCCATACCCTGGAAGTGGGACAGAGGACGCCTTCAACATCAGAGTGTCAATTACCCTGTGAATCAGCTCCCTGAACTTCACACTAGTGTGGGTATAGCACTGTTTTTGCAGTAACTCCAAGTCTGGAGAAGTATACAGACAACTGGCATCATGTAAACCCTGAGTCAAAGCCAATAAATCGGCCTTGACGTCGAAATAAGGGACGCCGCCGGCTCCCGTATAAACCGGGTTGACCGTGTCCTCAGGGTCATCTTGTTCCTCAACTACGAAAATTGAATGCATGGAATCGAAGAAATCTGATTGACAGTGGCACAAAGGAACCATTGTCGAAGGCTTGAGGATAGACTTCAAAGCCATCCATGGAGAGGGTCGGCGCTGAGGGACGCACAGGCACCTCAGAGACGTTGGGTGTCTCGGCCCTATTGTAACTTATTCGTGAAGGGAGTAACTCCCAAAGACGCTTTCGATGCAAACAAAGCCGACGGAGTGGCTGGCTTGGGGTCGGGAGCACAGAGTGCCGTTTTAGACGCCAAAGCTTGCTGGTTGGGAGCCGGACCTAATGCTGCTTGAGTCTTAAACATTTGCAACACAGAGGTCTTAAAACTCTCCCACTCCTCTTGAGTGGTCGGCCCTGCCCAGGGCTTACCTCGTTCCGACGACTAGCTGGACTCAAGTCGATGGCGGTGGTGCCGCTTCTTCCGCAAGGAACACGAGGAATGGCTCCTGGAATGGGACAGTTTCTTGGTCTACATACAATGTCGGTCCTTACCCTTGATGGGTGAGGGCTCCTCCGTCTCGGCTTCCGAGGACCGGACGAGTGACAGTGCCGGAGACTTGGCGACAGGTCGCCCCATAGCCAGTTTCCCGGCCCTCTCCCGCAGGGATTTAGGCTGAATCTTTGCGGACAACACACAGGCCTCCGAGTCATGACTAGAACCCAGGCACCATAGAAAGACGTCATGGGGGGTCCGTCAGACATGTTGGCCTCGCAATTACAGGATCGTTTGAAGCCCGAAACCCTTTGCGATGACATTGCGTCGAGGTTTTCGAAGAAAAAAAACGTACAAAGTACAATAAGAACATCGAGTAAACTCGAGTCGTGTGCCCGATGCAGCGTGCAAGCGCATGGAAAAAAGGAACATAGTCATGGGGCGTAGTGATGTGGTATATATAAGACACCTGAAGTCATGTCCGGAACAGGCGATCCAGAACCAGACAAGACGGATCAATGGCTGAGTCCATGTCCACTCCCCCCCTGGCGAAAAGGTTCCAAACAGCGAAGCGGGAGATGGATATCTATCATGATGTGGAATCTGCGGGAGAATAGCAATCCACTGAATAGTAGGTTCTGCTCGGCTCTTCTGAATACTTGGCTCTGTCCAAGAGTCGATTCAGACAGGTTGCTGATCTCCTCGTCTGCTTTCAAGACCCCTGCTCATATCCACAAGCAGGGCGAGTGCTAGCAGCCGTCCGCCAATGAAAAGACCTGCCCCACTCATGCACCTAGGCAGCGGTCCAATCGAGGACCCCTGTGGCTCTCATGTTTAGTTTACCATTTGATAATGCGCTCCCAACCCTGGGGTAGCCGGGCGCAGCAGTAACAAGAATACTTAAGCTTGGTTGCATACAGTGGTACATTACAGCTTATTACAGTATTTACAGTACAGATAAGAAATGTGGGTACTTCACAACACACAGGAAATGGTATGAAAGTCTATAGTACAGGTTTCATGAGTAACATAGTAGATCCATGCCTTACTACAGGGCCTGGTGCAGGGGACAGTTTAGTGGGCGTCCTTTGTCCAGAGCCAGCTTTTCACGTTGCATCTAAATCTGGAATAGGGTTGATCAGCTCTCAATGCAGTAGGGAGAGCGTTCCAGGCACGGGCAGCTCTAACAGGGAAGCTTGCTCGACCTGCTTTAGTTAGTCTGAATCTGGGGATTTCTAGTGCAAGATGGTTAGACGCTCTAGTATGGTGACTGGAGGATTTTCTGGTCAGTCTGGCCGAGATATATGGGGGTGCAGTGTTGTTCAGTCCTTTGTGGGTGAGAGATAGCGTCTTGAGGAGGATTCTGTCACTAATTTTTAGCCAGTGATGGTCTTTCCTGATATTAGATAGATGCACTCTGCGGGGTATGTCCAAGGCTGCTCTAAGAGCATTATTCTGCAGTATTTGCAATTTGTTTATGACAGTTTTATTGGCACCTTCATATAGGGCATTACAGTAATCCAGCTTAGACATTACTAAGGCGTTGGCTAGAGTGATACAGTTGGTTTTGGAAAGATAGGGTCTACAGGCCCTGATTAATTTGCAGGTGTAGGCTGTGGATGAAGCCAAGGAGTTAACTTGTTTCTTAAGAGATAAAGTTGAGTCAAGGAAAAAACCTAATGTTTTTACCTCTGTTACCACCTTGATTATGTTGCCATCAATGTTAAAGGCAGTATAGCTAGGGCTAAGTTTTTTGAGGTTAGAGTCGGAACCCAGGATCAGTATCTCTGTTTTGTCATCATTCAGGCAGGGGCCGTGGGAGGCCATCCATGCCTGAATGAGGAGGTAGATCTGGTTTACTAGCGCAGTGTCTTCGACAAAGTTGCCAGATAGTGGTATGAGGATCTGCATGTCATCCGCGTAGTTAGTATAGGTTACCCCCAATCTGTCAAGTTTGTCGAAAAGAGGCTTAGTGAAGATATTGTACATTGTAGGGGAGACGCATGAACCTTGTGGTTCGCTGGTAAATGATTTAAAAACATCGCTCAAATATTGATCCACAAAATGGCAAATGCTCTCTCTAGCCAGAATCAGGATACTTCAATAACTCCCACTCGCCCATTCTCTAGTTTTTCCTCTTCACCTGTAAAACAGATGATATTGAAATTTTGATTTGTAAACTCAAACCAACAAATCACGACGATGATCCTATTCCAAAATGCCACGTCTCTAACTATTTGGGACTGATTTTGTGAATGCAGCATTACAACAGGTACGTGTACCTCAAGACCTAAAAAAAGATCATCTCACACCACTATTGAAGAAACCTACATTGGACCATTAAGTTCTTGCAAACTACTGTCAGATTGCTGGTTTACCCTGGCCCTCAAATATCCTGGAAAAATGTGTTACCACACAGCTGCAGAGCTAACTGGAAGAAAATTCCTTTGACAACTTCCAGGTCAGTTTTAGACCTGGTCATGGGACCTTTACAGCTTTCGTGGCTGTGTGGGACGGCATCCTCTGGGCCGCTGATGGAAATATGAGCATGCTAGTCATGCTCGATCTATCAGCGGCGTATGACACGGTCGACTTCGGCAAACTGCTGACCAGACTCTCCGAAGTTGTCCAGGTCTCGGAGGGCGCATTGAAGTGGTTTTCATCTTTTTTAAAAGATCGGACCCAAGTAGTTCAACTTGGAAGTTGCTGCTCTGATAATCTTCCAGGGCTGTGTGGAGTACCTCAGGGATCGTCTGTGTCCCCGATATGGTTTAATCTTTACCTCAGGCGTTTGATGGACATTTTTGATATGTTTGAACTATCATTCCTATGTGGATGAGACAAATCTATGTCCGATTAAAATCTGCACCGGAACCACACAATGCATTCTAGCCTGTGCTAATGCAATAAAAAACTAGATGCTTGATAGCAAGCTCCAGTTTAACCCATCCAAGACCCAAGTCATAGTGTTTTGGCCCAAAAAATGTACTAAGACTTCTATGTGATCATGTCCTGCCCAGCTATGTTTGATGCTGCAACATCCTTCTAATGTGAGGTTAAAAACTTAGGCTGTATATGGCAGGCCTCCCTCGGTTGTAATACTCAGGTCTCCGAAGTCATTAGATCTGTTTTTTTTTATCAACTTAAAGTTCTAAACAAATTCTTGCCATTTGTCTCTGAACTCAATCGTGCAGTGGTTGTGGGAACCATGGTAGATTCTAGAATTGATTATTGTGGCGTCTTTATAGGAGCACCAGAGAGCCAGCTACATCGGCTTCAGGTGGCCCAGAATGCCGCTGTTGGATACATTTTTAATCTGCCAAAAATGAAACAAATCTAATAGTATTGGAGGAAGTTGCATTGGCTGCTTGCAAAGTAGCAGTTTGAATTTAGATTACTATGCCTAATACACAAATGCATACAAGTTGTGGCACGCAGCTACCTGATCTCTAAAATCGGGCTCCATCATCCATCTTGTTAGGTTCGCTCGGCTGGAAAAACCATCTGTTGGTTGTACCTCCCTCTTATTTTGTTTCCATGGGTGACAATGTTTTTCCATCAGGGGACCTCGCCGCTGGAAATGTACTACCAGCTGAGTTACAGAATCTATCTTCTATTGTACTTTTCCAAAAAAACTGAAGACTGATCTCTTTCAGTAATTTCCTTGCTTCTTTCGCTGTTAATGTTTTAAGCAGCTTTTACAATCTAACATCTGTGCCTAGATGCAGGTTCCTGCATTGTTATGTAAGGATATGCACACTATAAATCATATCAAATCATGTCCTCGTGCGCACCAGACTTCCTGGCACCAGTAGTGTGGATTGGAACCAGACAGAGCCAATACACTTACTAGGCACACACACGTGACCTGCAGTAGTCCGCAAAAGAAGTGGTTTTCGCGGGTAACTGCATGTCCAAATAAGGTAGCCCTGAGTCACAAAGACCAGGGAGAAGGCCAAGGGAGAAAATGGCCAAAGGAATAGACAAAAGACCTTGTGGCACGGCCATGACAGAGACTAGCTACAGTCATGAGCCAAACCAGATCAGCACAGTATGGCTCAGTAAAAAACTATAAAAATACACAAAAAAGCTTCTGCTGCCACCAGTCCATACCTAGGCATATCGTCCAGTCACCAAAAATTCCTTAGCAGAGGACTAGGGCCCGAAAACACAAGGACCCCATTGCGTGGTACAGTAATGTACTTTGCGCAATGAAAAGATTTTACCAAAAGTGGCAACAAAGTTGTAAGACTAACAGAAATGTTTCTCAGTAGCGACGGCCTGAAGGATGTATCAGTTTCCCCATAACAATGAGAGAAAGCCCAGGTGAGTGCAGCTGAAGGCTGTGCTCCACTGGCAAAAGTTAGGTCAGGATGCTAAAACAAAAGGAGGGTCGACAAATATAGAGGGAAAGGTGTTGAGACATTTTCCCTAACACCTCTTGACTTCTTTCCTACCAGAAAGTAACTATAGTACAATCTGGAGTCCCAGAGGCTCAGACAGACCGGCGCTATGGCCCGCCTTCTCAACAAGGCCTGAACTTCCTGTAGCAGTTGGGCCATGTGAAGTTCTTGCTATGCGACAGGAGGCATGCAGGGCTACCTGCCTTGGAATTCTAAAGCGTTCCCCTGCTGAAAGAATGTCCAGCACCCATCTGTCCGTGGTGATCTTTCTCCACTGCTTGACAAAGTTAGTCGGCCTCCCACTGGGGTCCGAAAGTGGGGCAAAGGGTCCAACAACAGTTCAGGCCTCCCTGTGCATCTGCGTCCTGGCCTGCGGATGACGGTGGGAGTGGCCGCTATAGGCTTCCTGGGTGGAGTAGCTGGAGGGCTGAAGGTAGGGGGTGGGGACCTGGGAAGACCTGGACACACTCCAAAAGGACAACCCCCTCTGCTGCAGGGTCCCCAGAGAGTGTGCCGTCTGTGTAGGTCTCGATAGTCTAACCCACTGCCTTCCCAAACAGGTTGTCACCATCGAAAGGCATGTCCACAACCTTGGACTGTACGTCTGCCTGAATGTTAATTGTCTTTAGCCACCTCTGGTGCAGAAGGGCCACAACATAACCTATCTGGCGGAACTCTGAGTCTGATGTGTCAAGTAACACTATAAAGGCATGATTCAAGCCACCTCTCCATTCTGGAATAGGGCTAGGGCCTCAGCCTTCATGTCATCCGGAAGGAAATAGAGAATAGTTCCAAGCTTGTACCAAAGTTCCATGTTGTAACTAGACTGGAGAGCCAGGGCGCTGGTGAGTTTGGTGGTAAAAGCTGCAGCGTGATAATGCGCTTGCCAACCGCTTCTAGCTTCTAAAACCTGGTCCCGGAGTCACCATGGAGTAAGACGAGGGATTGGAAGATGGTTTCTTGGCAGCGGCATACACCAATGAGTCTAGAGAATGCTGCGCCCTGAGACACCTGGGCACAGAGTCCGGAACAGAGTATTTCTTCTCCAGTCTGTCCCGCTTCGATGGCGCGGTACCTGGAGTTTTCATAACGGCCAAACCGTCCTCCCAAACGTCATCTAACAATGGAACCGACATCACGGTCTACCTCGAGGACTCATCGTTGAAAAAGGAAACCTTCCTTCTTCCCTTCTGGCACCAGACTGAAGAGTTTGGACACCTTTGAGATGATGATGTGGAAAGAGCTGTGAGGGTTTAACGTGAGACAGACACACATGTATAGCTTTTTTAATGTTTGCCATTTATTAAAGTAAAAGTGGTGAGAAACTCCTATCTTTCCCTATCCTAACAAGGATATCCATACTTACACTAAAGAAAAACGACCTATGGCCTTATTACAAGTCTGGCGGTAACCGAGCCGGAAAAACCGGCAGGTTACCGCCGGACTCGTATTATCATTCCACCTCCGCGATTCCCGGAATCACCGTGGCATTATGACCCCAGTGATCCAGGAAATCCGGAGACGGAATTGTGTAAAACCCCATTTCCATGGAGCCCCATAGGACTCCATGGGGATGGGGACAATGGAAACACTGGTTCCGTCTATGACAGAGCCGGTGTTTCCATGTCCGCCTGCAGGCGGGTGGTGTTAAACCCGCCAGGTCAGACCTGGCGGGAGTGACACCTCCCGCCTGCAGGACTCTTAATCAGCCGGTCCGGAAAGAACGGCGGCGGCGGTTTTACCACCACCATTCTTTCCGGACCGGCAGGGTTGTAATGAGGCCCCTAGTGTCCAAAAAGTCTCTGACCCTCACACTAATACATACAACACAATTATACTAGGAATTTTCTGGCTAATTTCAGTTTCACAAACAGGATGAAAGTTCAAACCTATGTAATTAGCAAGTACTCCTTGCGACCAGAGTTGGACTTCCTTCCCCTGGATCAATTTAGGAGTATTTGTGATAAAGTTCGGATTCAACAAAGTTCTATTCAGTTCTAAACAAAATGTCTTTTCCCGCCACTGTGTACTTCCATTTGGCACAATAAATGTCTCTTTCACAAACACTTGCTCGAAAATCAAAAGTATTGTTATCCTCCACAGTATCCTTCTTGATAAGGCAAATTGTATCTCTTGCAAAACACATGTTTATAAACCAAAGCGCAATTGTTTTCTTCAGGATTCAAGACAAGTATTAGGCCATCCCAGTTATTCTTCCATTGGAATACTTTTCTCAGGATAGCAAAGCAACTACCTTTGATGACAACAGTTTGTCAAAATGATAATTAGCGTTAACAAGTTTCTTCCACCACAACTTTCTGCCACAACACTTTTTCAAAATATCTTCTTTTTTTTCGGCCAGGACTTACTACTGATGGTCCCTTTACACGTTCACTTTCCTGCCAGTAACAAACTAACAACTACAAGCGGTTTTAGTGGCAATATTTGTTCCAGTGTTCTCCCCACCAGTATCCCTTGTGATCAATGGCTGCTGCTTTTTATAGTCCACAGTTTCCTGGCAACGTCGGTTACAGATTCCCCCAACCTGGTGTCCCGAAGAAGGAGGATTGTGCCCAGGTTGCCCCTTTATTGCTTTTTGATAGCCCCTTAGCTGTTGGCAATGTGGGTGACAAGATTCCCTCATAGAACGGAAGTTGCGCCAAATCAGCGGTCTTCTGTAGCATCTCTGCTGCGTCTGCGGCAGACCACCTCTGTTCTGCTGCCTCATCAGTTTGCACAGCTGTTCACTGGAGCACTGATAGCTCCATAGGGTCTCCGCCACCACTTCACCTGAGAAGCTCACGTTGTATTGGGAGTTCGTCTAGCATATAGCTGGGCTTCCCTTTCCCGTAGCCATCCACAAGGCCACTTCCTGCTGAGCTCCCTCTGCAATGCTGCACACCTTGTCACGCGTCGGTTTCAGCTGGTGTTGCTACTGCTTTCACTGCAAACCCTGCATTCTGAACTGCTGCTGCCTTTGCTACTCCTTCATTGACTCTTCTCAGCTGTAGCTTATTCTGGAATGTAAATGTCCCACTCAGGTGCCCCCACTATAACAACTAGGCCTTATTATGTTAAATGGCACCTTTGATTCACATTGATTCAGAGTCCTTTCTCGTCCCAGTGCCACAGGCATTATGGATCTTGAAGTCCATAAAAGATTGCACAGCAGTATCAATAAGCTCAATTTTAAAAGAGGGCATCAATGCTTCAGGGGGAAAAGGGGAATCATGAGTGGAAGAGGTCACCAATTTCTCTCAGCGCAAGTCTCCCCTAATGAGATCCTCCCACACAATACCATCCCCAGGGCCAGGTCCAGGCAGCGAAGGCCTTCCCCGTGCCACATGAGAGGAGGCTCAAACCGGGGTCTCAGTGATGATTTTACTAGATTATCACAGAGACAATTTCATCTGATGAACCCCTAGCAGGCTCATTTACATGCAGAGGCTCCCCGGGGACATCATCCTCATACTCATCTGTGTGAATAGTCGTGCCATCTGTGTCAGTGCCAGTGTCTGTGCACACAGACTCCTCTTCCACTGGGGTCAAGGCGACAGGCGCCCTATTGGGTGGTGGCAGACAGTGCCTTACTGGAATTTCCGCCACCAAAATGTGCAGGGTGGTCAGGATTTCCAATGACATATCCCTTGGTGCCGGTGTGGTTGCGGATGGGCCAGTTGGTATGGCTCATGATATGGAGATCCCTCCTGGGACATTGGTCCCTGGCCCCCTTCATGGTCTGACTAGAAGTCCTCAAGCCGGTCATTGTCAGTACTGGAAGAGATGTGAGGATATTTCCTCGGCGTTCCGACGGAAGACGGAGAGGGCACCCTCGTTGGTTTTGGTAAGAAGTCAGGCGGCTGCTGCAATTCCTTCACTCTACCCGAGTCCTTCGGGATGGAGGCGACAGCGGGGATCTGTAGAATGGGCGCCTCCGACGTCGAGGTCGGTACTGCTGACGGAGGCCTCGGAGGTAAAGGGTCCATTGTAGTAGTCGTCATGAAAGTTGAACCGACTGGAAGTGGGATTGAGCGCCTGGTTGCTGGAGAGAGATACCAGAGATGCGCTACACCAGACTTGTGACGTGCTGAGCAGTAGTCTTTATTCACTTTTCACTGAACACCCACCCCTCCTGATTATGCCCGCCCACAATACCGGCTCAGAGAGCAGAGCGTAGCAGAGTGTAAAAGTATATTTTGCATGAATACCGCCCGATAGTAAACAATTGGCCTCAGCGCATTCGCATCGCACTGTAATATCGCATTGAATGAACCTGACGACACTGCTATTTTGATCGCCTCTGTCCCATGTTTAGAATTGTGTTTTTGGCTCCAGCAGAGCAAAATGAACTTAATACTGTTTCCATGATGTCAACGTAGATAAGAATGTTGAAGCTGCTAAAGTGGATTGTTTGTCCTACACTGAGAAACCTTGGAGTTAAACAAAAGCCATACTAATCAGTAATTTAGATACCATCTGTTCCAAAAGTGCCTTCCTCATTCAAACAGCAAAGTAGAATGATGAATAGTTGAACGTGCTTTTCTTGCAGAAATCTTTGCTTTTGCTCCTTGAAATTAAGCTGACTTTAAACTCTAAGAACAAATGATAGACAAATATAAGCAAGCAAAATAGGACTGTTACCTTTGTGTCCTATATTTGGAAAACATATGAAGTGTTTAAAGGAAAACAAACTATTCAAAGATGTTTAGACATGACTTAGTTATGTGGATAGGCCATGAACCCTAGGTAAATGTATGACACGAAGAGGGGCTGGAAGATTTGTCCAGGATTGTGGAAAATATGTATAAATGTACGTGTATCTGAAATGTCCAGCACTCTCTCATCTCACGATGTCTTCTTGCACACATTGCGGGGTGTTGAGAGCCAGACAGCTGCCGGTTAATAAATGTAAATTATACTTTGACCTCGTGACCGGCGAATTTCTATTATGTGGTATTAAGCCTCGATATTTGTAATCTTTCAGGAGTGTGGTTGAGTGTCTGGTGTCTCGAGAACGGAGACTGGTCTCGGCGTTCCCTACAGCTGCTAATTGACTGTGTACCCACGGCGGACAAAGGACAGGACCCATAGCCCTACTTGGACCCCTCTAAAACATGCACATCCTCGTGCAGAAGCATTTACACTTGCTGCAGTTTTTCCAGGACTGAGACACAAAAGCATTGTTGGCTGCTTAACTATCAGAAGATAGAAGACAAAAACAAGGTAACAATTGGTGAGAGTTTCCTTTACCCTGTTGATCCTGTAAATGGGCTGAAAGCTACTGTTGTCTTCGGGTCACCAAAGTGCTCAAGATAGCCTCTAGAAAAGTTAGTGATGTCCTACACCTGCTACGCGCCTTCAGGTAAAATTACGGGAAGAGGCAGCCTCTATTGGTGCCGTAGACAATGTGGAGTTTCCCGACAGCCCTCCCTCCCCGCCTTGATTCGAAACAAGACACCTTGGAAAGTAAACCAATTCCCGAAGAAATTGATTTTAACAGCCAAACCAATACTTTTGGGGGCCCGGGAACACAACTGGGGTGGGCGGCTGCCCAAATCATGTGGGGCAAAATGGGGACTCATGAAAGGCACCAGAAAAATCACAGGAATTCCTAAATCTAAACAGAACCAGACAAGGCTCATTGTCAATGTGTCACTTCTGATGCAAACAATGGAGACGGCATCTAAACAACAAGAAGGGACACTCCAATATTTGGAGTACCTGGATGGATACAAAGAGGGTGGAGGGATGGGAGAAAGTCTTGGGATAGGTCATGTACCTCCTGATGAAGACCCTGCCTATTGGGATGACGTTTTTACCAGACCAGACTCCCCAGAGTATGCAGGACTAATGCAAAGTGCAAACTTTAACAACTTGGAACTTAAACACTCTGCTCTGGTGGCTCGACATTGCCAACATCAAAACCACAATATATTGGCAAAGAAGGCTGTGTGGTCCTACTCAGAAGACCTACTTAAGTCCCTCGGGAAACAACTTGATCTCTCAGGACACTAACTTGTTGCGGGAGAACTCCGCCACGCAACACTTTAAGGGAGATGAACCTAGGTCGACTCCGGAATAAGCATTATCCAAAAGAAGCTTCCAAGGATTGGATCCTGGTTTTGACGATCAAATAAGAGAAAGAAATATGCAAAAATCCCGCTCATTGCTATCCGCGTCTCCATCACCACTACGTAGGAAGACTTCTTCCTCTATCAGTAGGGGCCAAAACGAATTTCATCTTCCACCACCAACTCAAAGTCAAATCCAGAATGCGATCATGGCAGGATGGCAGCAGCATTGAACTCCTATACTAAACTTCATGAAGCCTTGAATGATGCTTTAAAAGATCAAGCAACTCTTTTGGCAATGATCCACACCAAATTAATATACTTTGAATCTTTTTCAGAGGCCTATACAATCGAGCAAGAGGCAAAGACGCAGATAAAATCATCTTGATTGCTGCGATACTTGATGGGATAGGTTATTTATAACGCGCTTAATTACCAGAGGTTTCTAAGTACAGACCCAGGGATCGAACCTGTGTTGCTCCATGTCGTCTTGCTTCCAAGGCGAGCGCGTTGCCCCTGAGCTATCCTCCCGAGACTTGAAGGACTGTGGTTGAATCTCAGAAAAGGGGTGCATTCTAGGTCAGCCCCATTGGTTTCCATCGCGAGACCAATGACAAGATTGGCCAGTGAGCATGGCAACCCGCAAATGGCGGGCACCCAGTTAGAAGGCGTAAATGTCCACATCATAAACAGCCAGGAACAATCCCCAGATTGGCCCGAGACCGGCATGCCAAATTAGGAAGACAGCTCGCCTCATGTACCGACAGCTGGACCCGTCTCTGATATTTCATCCTGCAATGCGATACCTCCAAAGATAAATGAAAAGCTCTCCAATATTTGACAACTAATATGCAAGAAAGGGCGAGCGAGATGTAGATGAAGGTCTAAAAATAAGCAAGCCATGGTCAAACTAAAATCAATTGGATCATGATCTTTCCTCTGCAATTTAATGACTCCGAAGACTCACAAAAAGCTTCAAAAACAGCTAACACTCAGGAATAATCCAACAGTGAAGCCAAAAGCTATCACACAATCTCAAATGAAACAAGAGGCCTTAACTGAAAGATAATGTAACTAGGGAGGACCAGCTCCTCTTGGATATGTCCACCTAATCAGAGACCCAAGCGGACTCAGGCAATCCACAGAAGCAAACCTTCACGTGGGTGGATGAAAATATAGAAACCTCCCACCACAAAGCCAAGCAGTTGGATAATCCAGTGCCTAAGTGCAGTACTGCGGAAGCAAAGGACAGCAATGAAGAAGCATTCTCACCATTTCAGACGCTAGAAGAGAAGAGATGGGATTTGGCTAACAAGTTTTCTGGGGACATAAAAATCACTGGGGACAGGAAAAAATGAACATGCACAAGTACCTTCTCAAAACAGGGAATTCAAGGCCCGTCCATCCTTGGATAGAAGACTTGACAGCCTATCACCGGAAAGACCTAGAAGGGCATACTTGGAAGACGGCCCCAGAAATTCAGGAAGTTATAGGAATACAACAAGGCCAATTTATGAAGCAACAGTAGCTGTTGAAAGGATAATCAAATCTAATGATCGCCCAATTTTAAATCAGATAAATATTCTAAAAGCTGCTACATTGCGCCCCTAAACTTCGCAACTTTAGGTCTGAGGATATAAAGATAGTCCAATGTGTGGATGAAATTGGATTGACAGGGTGATTTTGCATCTGTCTTCCTTATTGGTAAAAACCCCACTTTTGGATGCAATGTTAGATCTGCTTCCCCTGTGATTTGAAATCACAGAAAAAACAAATAAACCAATGCAAGGGGAAAGAAATCAAAAGAAAGCAAGAAAATAAGGCTACATGTGCATAACAGTGACCAGGAACTTAATGGATGCAGTATGTTAGGTGTAGCGCCCCTTGTTAGGGAGAATTCTCACAAATGGCCGATTTCCCTAACCTAATGAGTTCTTCAGCAGCTTTGCTGGATTTCTAGGATTTATTTTTGTCACCTGGTAAGAGTGTAAGCCTTTTTCCCACTCTTACATGTCTTTTGCCTTGTATGTTTTTACCACTGTGTGTGTTCTTGGGCTCTGGAGCCTCACCTACTTCATGAGCACCACTTTTTGGGTGTGTTACAGAGCACCTTCAGTGCAGTGACACAGGGTTGTCTTTGAGACTTCCCACTGACTCCATTTTTCTGGGGCTGACTACTGTCCCCCAGAAACAGGTAAAGGTGCCATTAACTTTATATAGTCACTTCAAACTACAGACTCAGTACACCCCATCTTACATGGAGTACTGGAAAGGGTTCATTCCTATCCCTTTTTGTCTGTGCCTCTTGGAGCCTTGCTTCGCTCCCTTAACATTAAGACTTGGCTGGTGGCAGTGGTATCTACCCTAACTTTTCTACCACGATTATCTTATATAAATGTGGTATTGTTTTAGGCTATTATATTAGCCTCGAACATAAACCCGCTTGACCAAATACATTTTATTATGGCACCGGCTGGGTTTATTCTCCATTCTTTTTGTTAAAGTCTTTCTCGTGTTTTTCTCTGCGCGCAAACTGGGGATGACTCCTTTGTTTGCTGTCTTTTCGCGGGCTTCTGCACAGAAGCCCTCCTTAAGGCTCCTGATAGTCTAGGTAGGCAGGATGTGCGGGAGGGATCTTCGGACCCCTGCCATGGGTTCCCTTGGTAACCCAAGTCGCACTCCTGTTTGATTGGCTAAGGGGACTGTCCTTGCCAGGCTGTATGAATGGGGAAAAACTGCATAAAAAGCAGGTCTCTGGGACTAGAAAGGCAGAGTCGCCACTGGAACGAAAGAACCAACGAAGACCTGGAAGAAGAGGACCCCTACCATGACTGAACCACCCAGTGAAGCCCTGCTGTAGGTCCGAATCTTCGAATCTGACGACAGAGATGATCATCCAGGAAACTTCTTCCCTTGAGCTGGTGGGACCAACCAGTTCGCCCAAACTACAAGCCAGGACCCCTCCTCTGGTCGAATTCGCTGTAGCAAGCTACAGTGGGCCGGATAGCCAGGAAGGTCGGACCCTGCTTGGGTTTTAAGGGGCACACATTTTATTTGTTGTTTTGCTCTGCTGCTGGTTTCTTCCCTGGGTGGCACAAGACCCTCCAGTCTTCCTACTTCGTGTCAGTCCGACAGTCGCTTCAGGAACCGTGAGCCCGCAGGAACCACCAGGAACGTTTGCCTCAGATACAGCTCCCTCTACGTTTTAAGGTACTGTGCAAATCCGGTTGTCCGTTTCGTTCAACCGTGGTGAAAGTGTTTGAAATCTTTCTCCAATCCGAGGGCTTGTCCTTCTCTTCACTTTGAACTAACTTTTCTACCAACCAACCTCGTCCGGAATCTGTGCCACAAACTTTACCGCAAACTACCCTGAACTGTGTGATCTTGAGCAAAAGACTTGACCCATTGACTTTGGCCCTAAGCCTTTTCTAGCTGATCTCCTCACTGTAGTCTCTCTTGTTCAATTTGCCTGAGTACATACCTGTTGGTTTTGCCTAATTTCTAATAACTTTGTCTTTCCCTCCCTTTTAAATTGCTGGAGTACCATTTTGCTCCCACTTCATTTTGTGAGCTTAACTTGTCTGGAATTTAAGGGAATTGGTGTGGTGTATTTATGATTGTGATTTTTAACTTGCTAATAATAGTGAAATGTTATACAACTGGTGAGTAAATAAATATATATTCTTTTACTTAGAAACCTGGAGTCAGTGTTTGCCTGAATCATAGTAATTATTGTCCTTTGTGTAACTATTTGTACTGCTCACTTACTCTTGAGATACGTCTGGCTGCTCTGCTACTGCTACCACTATAACTGAAGTACAGGCCTGTACCAAAGGTCAAATTGTACTGTCACTTGTAGTCTTAATTGTGTGTAGTGTTCCCAAAGGGTACTGCATATAATTCTGCTTAACACCCCTCACGAAACCAAAGGGCAACTCAGTGGTCCTTACGACAGATGAAGTGCGATTACTGCTGCTAAAAATAACATTGGACCCGACAAGAAATGTACTCAAAAAGTTCAAGGAAGCAGCAGGAAACGTAATGACAGAAACCTCAAGCCTGGATTGGTCATTGTTAGCAGGAACGCTTGCGCATTCCAACCGCAATAAACAGCCAAAGAGGCTCGAGACCCACTCCTTCAGCATCTGTTCATGGAACACCCAGGGCTTCTTGTACCTTTTCAACGAGGATGCTTTGATACATGGCTATGTGTGAAACCAATCTCTGATGGCTTTGAGATCTACTGTGATCACGCCAAGAAAGGGAATGCAGGGAGACCCTCGGCAGGGAAAATGACGCTAATAAAAATCGGGCCAAGGCTTAAAGGTGGGCAAATAAGAAAACCCAAATCCTTTCATTCAATTGACCATTCTCAAACGGGAGACAGTGGGCCCGTCTTCAATTACCACAAAAGTTTGTTCAACTTGTACTGGAATTCGTCTGGGATTGGGGACAACGATTTCATCAATACTGTGATTTCACTAATTGATGGACTCAACATTGAAGAAAATAACCCGAAAATTGGGATCTGTGGGGATCTTAACATAAAATGTTTAGATAAAGAGGGAGTAAAATTGTCGGAACTGGCTCTCACAAAAAAGAGATCATGGCTGGCAGTGCTAGAGGAGCAGGACATTTGTGTGCTAAACAGTCAACTAAAGGGTGACATTCCAGCTAAACAGAAGTGGGACAGAGGAGATCAGGAAGCTGGGCTGGACTATTTTTTTGTCTCAGGAAATGTTCGTAAATGGTGCCCCTCCTTGAGGATTAAATCTATGGCTAATAGTGACCACCATCTTCTAATACTAAACTGGATAGGGGAGCTCTTTCAAGAACTAAATACAATGAAAGACCCAGTCCACGTGAATTAAGGTGGCACTTGCTTAAGCATACCTATAAGAGCTGTCCCTAACATCGTGGAAGCCCATCGAAAAGGTACCTTAAGGGATGGCCCTGGCTTAGAATCACGGGGGCTCCTAATGCAATTTCAGATGCATCAGAAAGAGGGCTAGACACGGGGTGAAAAACTGCACTGTTACAAAAGTGAGCTAAGCGAAGCAAGGAGAATCATTGGGCGGACATGGGGAAAATTAACCACTTACAACTAGGGGTGTCACGGTATTAGTTTTATGACAGTACGATAACCTTCTTGCCAAATGACGGTATATCATGGTTATCGCGGTATAGCAGGTGGAGTTAACTAATCTTAACAAATATTTTCTAAAAGGTCATAAATTGTCAGATTTATCATCACAAACAAAACCAGGCACCCAGGGCCAGAATTGGGCTTTTCAACATACTTTCCACTGAAATGCCACCCCTTGCTTCCACCAAACACACGTGTGAATAGGAGGAGGAGGGGATTGTGGGGGGAGCCCTGCTGCGACTGGCAAAGCAAACTGAATAGCTTTTCTTAAGTGGTCATTTAGGCTTTTAGCTCCCCCATTGGCTACTGGTGAAGATGAACATGTTGCCATCTTGATAACCTGCATGCCACAGATCAATGGAGGCTGATGGTAGTATACGCTTGTGCGCATACGCACACACGCTCTCTTTACTTTACAGCTTTTAGTTTACTTGCGGGCCAAAAGGTGTTCAGTAATCACGGACATGTTACCCTTTGGTATGGCAGCAGGGAATACCCACAGAGCTGAGTGAATTTCGCAGTGTGACTTATTATATGCAAATTCAATGATGGAACCAGGGAAATCTGCCATTGTCATATGTTTAGCAAACAATATCCATTATAAATATATAAATCCCAAAGCCGCCATCCCAAAGTAAACCCTTTTCCTTCTTGGCACTGTATTTATTCTTCCTATTGCTAACATATTGATTTTATGTCAGGCATGTTGGGTTTATGGAATGGCTTTAAAAACTGCTCCAACTGAAACTACTTGGCAGACGGCACATCCAACAGTGCAAGACCAAGACTGGGCAGCACTTGCTTACTGCAGCCTTTCCAAATCAGATTGAAAAGCACACTTAACGGTATAAACGGTATACCGGTATAAACAATGTGACGGTTATTATTGTTCAATTAAGTGGTTCACGGTATCTTTAACGGTATACCGTTATACCGTTACAGCCCTACTTACAACTGCTTGATAAAACCTCCCTACAAAAAAGTAAACCACAATATAAAAATGGGCTGATTTCCACAAAGATCTCTAGATATCAAGCAGAGGCGGGAGAAATATTGAAGATAATTGCTAAAAGAAAAACAAGGGATCTTTGGGGGCTTCTTAACAACAGCTCTGTATTCCAGTCGGCTGCTATGGCCTCCGGTGTCAAGGAGGAAAACTGGGTGATGCGCTTCTCTCTAAGCTGTTCTTGGGAGTAGATAAGGTAGCCGAGATAAGGGCCCCCAGACTAAAACTAAATGGTCGAATTCGACAGGGATGATATGAAATATGCCTAATTTAAAAGCTAAACTCTTTCCGGGCAGCTGGCCCGGATGGGCTTGCTAATGACAATCAAATGTAACCCAGAAGCATAGGAAGACATGTGTTTAACCGAGTTTAATCGAATTCTAGTGGCAAGATCGGTCCCCATTTCATGGAAATCAGCCAAAATTGGCACAATACTCAAGAAGGGCGATCGAGATGCTCCAACCAGCTATAGACCGATAGCCCTTCTAGACTCATTGGGAAACATTTTCACATCAATTTTACTGCAACATTTAAACCGTTGGGCCAAATCCACAGAGCACATGGAAGACAGGCAATTTGACTTTGTTAAAGGGGTAGGTACCACGCTGAACCTTTTTTTGTTAAATATACTGAAGCAGAGGTTCATTAAAAATAAATCTATCTGGCGTTTATAGATCTTGAAGAGGCCTTTGACAGCATTCCTAGAGAGCGATTATGGGTCAAATTGGCAGCCTGGGATTGTCCCCAGACCTCTTGGAAGCTATCAAGGCGCTGTATACCTCAACCACAATCCAGGTCAGACTGTCCATGGAGGGGGCACTCTCGGAAAAATCAGACATTTAGAGGGCTTAAACAAGGTTGCCCACTGGCTCCTGTGTATTCAATCTTTACCCGTCAGATCTTGCAGTGAATCAAGTGGGAGTTCAAGCCCTCCCTCTCCCCCCAAGATATACGGTCACCAACTCCTGTGGGTCATGTACGCAGATGATCTGGTCATAATGCACCAGACGCCAATTGGACCCCAGTGCTGCTTAAATCAGCTGGTAACCTATTTTGGGAGAAATGGGCTCAGGATAAATGTCAAAAAACTAAAATAATGATTCTTTCGAATCCACAAGGTAAGAGAGGACCAGGATTTAGATGCTGTATTGGTAATGAGAGGTTGGAATGTGTGGACTCGATGACATACTTGCGAGTGTCCATCAATTGTAGTCTAATTGAAAAATACTGGACAGAGGTGGTGAGGCTTAAATGCAAAAGACTAGCAACACAAGCTATACAAGCATTTCTATACAAAATACTAAAATAAAAATAAAATAATGAGCCTCAATTTTTCAAAGAAATATGGTAAATTTTCCATAATTCCAACCATAAAGTTCTATAAGCAGAAAGTAATAACCATCCTTACTTATGGAGTAGAAGTGGCTTTGAAACTCCCCCCAACCTTTCTGGGAGGTTATGGAAGGGTAATTTTGGAAAAGATTTCTTCATCTACCTAATAGTCTGCCATTGGCACGAATCAGATATGAATTGGGGCTACAGTCGATCCACTTAATCATCTGCTGGAAATCCCTGGCTCTCTATGGGAAATGCGTTGAATTGGAGTCATCTCCCCCTCAGGAGATTCTGAGGGACAAAAAACAATATGAGGAGACATTACCTTATTGATTGCTGAAAACAGGATTGTAGAGCTGGGCTAGACAATCTTGATGTCTCAAGTGACACAATAATATTGAACCCAGGAAAGGTGAAGTACCAAATAATAAGGCTCGATTGGATAGAGACACAAACCAAAAGACTCTTATATAGTTCATCCCTGAAATTGGCACAGGAAAATAGAGCTATTAATCAAGTCCCGGCATACCTCTCTAAATTCCCAAGTCTAAAGTACCATGATTTGTTTCTGAGATTAAGATGGAACATTTTACCGACACGAGCGGTCTTAAACAATAGAAGACAGTGTGATGAGCTGGGTCCAGTTTGACGGCATTGGAAAGTGAAAGGCCCAACCGAAATTTCAAAACATCTGTTGGTGGAATGTCCTACCTTGATGTTATTGAGAAGAAAATAGCTAGCTGTCTTTGCAAGCCGGTTTGAAACACAGACAAGGGGTGAACGGTGGGATATGTTCTTAATAGAGGAGAATCCATCAATGATGGTTGAAGCCTTGATGGCAGCTCTAGCCTTGATGGCAGCTCTAATGCTATAAATAGAAGAGATGACGATGTGAAGGAAATCTTTATATTTGATTTCATCTTACATTTGTACAGGGGAATGAAGGGGAATTGATGTAATGAAATGGATCGATTTACTTATTTTCATTAAAGGTTTGTAATAAAATCAACCATAATAAAGAAAAAAAAACAAACAAAACGACAGTCGCGGCTAACTTTTTGTCGAAGGATGAGCTGATTTTGCCGACAGGATCATTGACGAAGCGATCATTGATGCAGCAGTGGTCTTGGTCGTTGACGAGGTGGTGGGTGTAGAAGACCAAGTCATAGTCGACTGGGCTTGTATCGTAAGTGGTGCCGCTGACGGGACCACATCAGGTCTGCCCGCTGAGGACTTGTCCTTCGAATACGTGTGTCTAGACAGGGTTAAAGACCACACAGCAGACGGAGGGAACCCACCAGCCGGTAGGCTAACCGTCGACACAGCCGGTGTTGGAGACCAACCCCTTCCTGAACTTGATCCCACAGCTGCAGCGACCTTCGAGGGAGCAGATGGAGCCTAGGGTTTCGCCTTATTTTGGATCTCCCCAGCAAGAGCATCCTCCAAGGAGCTCGACATCATCTTGTCAGAGGGGGCACGCTCAAGGGACAGACGATCCTGGATTAGGCATGACTGTGCCTGGAGGCCACATCAGAGGCCTTCTACTGATCGATCCAAGCCACTAGTCTTCAGTGCCGATACTTCCTAGTCTTTGATGAGAATCTGCGTTAGATTTCGCATGTGTCTGCGTAGTGATCCAGCTGAAGACAATAAAAGGCAACAAAAAGTACTAGAACCTTCAGCCGGCCTCCCTTAATTCCACTATTTCCACACAAACCTTGTATGAGTAGTTGGCTTGATAGATATATATCTATGCACTGTAGGCCCTATATTATGGCATGGATTCACTATGTTACTTATGAAACCTGTACTATTGACTTTCATACCACTGACGGTGTGTTGTGAAGTACCCATATTTCTTTATCTTTACTGTAAATACTGCAATAACTAATAACTTGTAATGTATCCACTGTATGTATCCACTGTATGTACCACTGTATGTAACCAAGCCTAAGTATTCTTGTTACCGCTGCGCCCGGCTACCACAGGGTTGGGAGCGCATTATCAAATAATAAACTAAACTAATAAGATGAACCGTGAAGCTCCAGATGAATCCAACACAACCACAACGGCAAGGAAGGGAGGAGTTAGTAGGGAACTAATCCCGAACGGAACGAGGGCTGAGCTAGTGTCGGGTTGGTGCACTCTGGATAGCGTTTGTTAGTTCTGTGCACAAAGTATAACAAAACATAATCCTGGTATCTCCAGCAGGGTGTACTTTTGAGATTTCAATCGTGTGCAGTACGTTAATCACCCTTGATTAACATGGAACACAAAAGTTGAAACTGAAATCATTCTCTATTTGCAGTGCGTTATTCACCCTTGAAAAGAACCTAAATCCCATCTGGGATGTAGTACTAAGTAATGATATGTTCATGGAAAGCCAAACTAAACAATAAGCTGTATTTACTCCCGTACTCCGGAAGTATCATGGGAAACTCAATGCGCTTGGAAACACAGCAGCGTAAAGACTTGTACCTTATGTCTATAAGGCAGGACCCATCCATAATCAGCATGGACAGATTCAGATGGAGAACGGTAAGGCGGCACTCCTCTGTAGAGTACAGCAGCTGGCTTTGGAAACCTCTGTGCGGAACGGCAGTCAGCTGGGAAGATTCCGCGGGATAACGCAGCAGGCTTGGAAGCCTCTGCGCGTAACAGCAGTCAACTGGAAAATGCCGCGGATACAGCAGTCGGCAGTGGAAGCCTCTGCGGAATTGCGGCAGCAGGATAGTTTCCGGAGCCCAAATGAGAAATAATTACTCTGGGTAGGCTGGGATTGAAGACGCGGTTCGAGAGTAATCGAACCGCCCGCGAGGAAGTCGTAACAATCAGAAGCACGGAGCGTTCAGAAAAAAGGACCTAAATACGTGCCACAGGCATGTGACTAATGTGTCTCAGAACGATCATGTGATTTAGGTGCAGGTATTCAATGTCGTTTAGCAGGGAGTTTAGAGAATAGTCTCCACTTGTTATAGAATGGTTTTGCTGCCGTTCTAAAAGCATAAGGATTCCTGCTTCTTAGGCAGAAACATGTGCAGTTCCCTTAGGGACCACTGCAAAAAGTTTAGGACTACAGGTATTAGCAGTAAACCCAATTGGTAGCAGTCTGCACCACCCAGATTTACCTGGTAGCTGTGGTTGAGCAGTCAGACTTCTCTCAAGAAGAGTTAGGCAGTATATAGAGTATACACAATAGGGCTAGAAATACAGTATTACAAGCAAACACTGACCAGAGCTTGGGTATAAAAGTATATAATTATTTATTTAAAAACACACTTGTAAAAAATACACTGGCACTAATATGTCAAGAATGTTCAAACACAGTCACTAGAAATATATACACCTCCCTAATTAGTTATTGGACAAGTCTATGTTAAGACACCACTTATTTAGCAAAACAGAGGCAAGCGCGTAACCATAGATGGCACTCTAATAATTTGTTAAAAAAAGGGAGAGAAAAGGCAGAATAGGAAAATCATACAGTACCAACACTTTTAAAGAACCACAGCAAGTCAAGAAAGGCAGGGTCTACTGTAGAGCAAAAAGTTCATAGGCCAGACCCATTCTTGGAGAGAGCAAGGCGGAATGTGCCCAAGATCACACAGTGGAAATGCACTCAAAGTCTTTGCAGGAAAGTCAAAAAGAGGTTGGATCAAGTTAGAAAGGTAATGTTAACGGGTCCTGAGGTCACCCTAGAATAGAGAGTCAAGGATTTACGGACACCTTGGACAGTCTGTTGCAAGGGAGACCAGGCGGGACACAGTACCTGAAATGGTAAGAAAGCTCCAGCTGGGGCAGTTGTTCCTGGCAGCGGGTGTGAGTCGGGGCTTCGTCCAGGGGAAGAGAAGATCTCGACGTGGAGGAAAGCTGGAGGTCGTTGCACTGCCAGGGAAGAAACCAGCCGCAGAGTTTCCCGGTTAAAAGGTACTACCCTTTTATTCGCGGTAGTGGTGAAGCGTGGCTATACGGCTGTCGGGGTGCTTGGCACGGGCGATCGACCACGAGACGATCCAGGAAGGCGAAAAAGGCGAACTGGTTGGTCCCACCAGCTCAAAGGGAAGAAGACTCTCCTGGAAGAAGATCTTCTCTGTCGTCGGAAAGTGGCGAGTTTCGTACAGCAGGGCTCCACCGGTGGTGTTGTCGTTGTAGATGGCTCAGCTTCTCCCCTCTTCGGATTCTTTAGGTCCTGTGGCGACTTCTGAAGTTCCAGTCCGCAAAGCCCTGCTTTTATGCAGAAAAACCCCCATTCATCAGCCTCGCTGTCAATCAAACATGCTAAGTGGTGAGCCGGGCGGCTCACGACTGGGCCAATCACACAAGAGTGCGACTTGAGTTGCCAAGGCAACTCAGTCCAGGGTGCCTATTCCCCCCCCCCCTCCCACACATCCTGTAGACCCAGACAGAGAGGCACCAATTTTGGAGGTTTCTGTGCAGAACCCCGCCAAAAGTGGAACAGAGGCAAACACAAACACCATTTTAAAACCGAGTCCTGGCAAAAAGATCCAACCGGGGAATAAATATTAAATAAATAACCCAGCAGAATCTTTAACATTGCACCAAAAAAGTGGTGCGTTTAAAATGAATGGGATAATTCCATAAGAAATATACAGGTGGAATATTTCGTGTGGTAATCACTGCCACCAGCCAGAAACTCGACAAGGGGGGACTGACAGTGCCCCCTTGGAAAACAGACCCAGGGGCAATCGAATTACCCCTACCAGTACTTCCACAATATGATGGTTTGTACTGGTTCTGTTCACAATTCAAGACTAGTAAAGTCAATGGTGACTTTACATGCCCTGGGAGACAGTAGTCAGTCCCAGGGTATGGAGTCTATGTTTGGGGGTCACTATGACACCCCTGTGTTACTGCACTGAGGGTGCTGTGTAACACATATACCAAAAACACATGAAGCCCTATGGAGTAAAAGACCCCATAGCCCATAAAACACATTACATAGTCAATGGACATTCTCAAATAATGCCTAAGAGTGGGAGAAAAAGAGTCTCACTCTTAACAGGAGAAAAAATTAAACCCCAAAAATCCAGCAAAGCTGCTGGGGGACTCACTAGGTTTGGGAAATTAGCCTTAACAGAGAATTCTCCCTAACACTGCTACCATACCCAACAGGTGAGTGAGGCATGACAGCCCAAGCCTGGGCCTGTCGAAGTCACAGAGAGAAGATACGATGAAAAGACTATCTTCGCCGACCATGGGTCCCTGCTGCAGGTTGTCACTGTGTGATGGTAGATGAAAAAACGATGCAAAAAATCAACAAAACAATCTACCGAATTCGAGGAGAGAAGCACAAGGACTCCCAACACTAGAAACGAGAAGTCTGAAGATGGCCACCAGGGGAGGAGTTTAGGAGGACGAGTATCATTGGCTGAAGGCAGTATGACCCAAAGGACAATGTTTGGATAGAGGGGACAACCAGTTTAAGTCTAAAGCGAAACTGCTTTCTTTTTACAGAGGATTCCCAGCCTGACAGAGAATATTCATGAGCATCTGAATCCATGCAAGTACCCCTGCTGGAGAAAATGCCACAAACAGCTGGTCATTCCTTCTGAGTTAGTCTGTCCTTACTACACAAAAACTAAGGGCCCTCTTAGGGTCCAACCTGTGCAACCTCTCCTCTTCCTTAAAAGGGTGAGGAGGCTGATAGCACACAAGCAGCACTATGCATTGGGACACATGAAACTCTGAGGAGACCTTGGGCAAGAAACCCAGCTGCACCTCGAGCAACACTTTCTTGAAAAACCAGAGAAGGGGTGGTTTGCAGAACAACGCCTGCAGCTGACTAACCCTCCTGGCAGATGTAATTGCCACTAGAAAGGCAGCCTTCAGTGTGAGCAACCTAATGGGATCGGTGTGCGTGGGCTCAAAAGGCACCACCATCAAAAATATAAGGACCAGCTAAAGGTCCCAGTCTGGAACCACAATAGGAAAAGGCAGACACGTATTTGCAAGACCTTACATGAATTGGACTTTCACCGGGATCGTAAAGAAAGACCCTATGTCCAGAGTGTTAGGCAGAAACCTGTGCAGTTCCCTCTGGGACCACTGCAAAAGATTTAGAACTACAGGTGTCTGGCAGTAAACCCACTTGGTAGCAGTCTGTACCACACAGATTCACTTGGAAGCTGTGGCTGAGCAGTCAGACTTCCCTCAAGAAGAGTTAGGCAGTATACAGAGTATTCACAATAGGTCAAGAGCACACAATAGAAGTAAACACTGACCAGGGCTGGGTGTAAAAGAGATATAATTATTTATTTAAAACCACATCTAGAAAAACACACAGGCACTAATAATAAGCAATTCAAAAACATGGTCACTAAAAGATATACACTCCCTTAAAAGAATATTAGACAAGTCTTAAGTAAAGCCCCACTTATTTTCAGACAGCGGTGAGCGCTTAACGTAGATGGCACTCTAGTCGTTCGTTTTAAAAAGGGAGAGAAAAGCAGAGAACAAATTGAAACAGATCCCAACACTTTTTCAAGAACACAACAAGGGAGGAAGGCAAAGTAAAACCGTGACGTTAGAGTTCAAGAGGCCGGATCCACTTTCAGAGGATCTAAACGAAATGTGTCCAAGGTCACACGGTTTCAGTGCACAAAGGTCTTGTAAAGGTTCAAAAAGGAGTTGGACCACAGAAAGGGACCAGTTAGGGGGTCAAGGCGGCCTGCCCAGTCCAGAAGGTTAAGGGGTTATTATTACCCTGTAGCAATCTTTAGAAAGGGAGGCCTGGCGGACGTGGTACCTTAAAGTGGTGAGAACGCTCCAGCGTGGGCAGTTGTTCCTGGCAGCGGGTGCAAGTCGGTGCTTCGGCTGGGGGAAGAGAGGATCTCGTCGGGGAGGAAGACAGGAGTCCGTTGCACTGCCAGGGAAGAAACCAGCCGCAGAGTTTCTCAGGTACAAGGAACGGTCCGGTGATTCCCGGTTCAGTGGTGAGTGGCTATCCGGCTGCCGGGGTGCTTGGCACGGGCAGTATGACCACAAACCGTGCTGGGGTGCGAAGAAAGAAAGGAAAATTGGTTGTGCCCACCAGTCAGGGGAAGAAGCCTCTCCAGCCGGGAGATCTTCTCTATCGTCCGGAAGTGGTGAGTCGGTTCTGCAGGGCTCCACCGGTGGTGTCGTCGCGGTAGGTCGGCTCAGCTTCTCCCTCGTCGGATTCTCAGATCCTGTGGCGACTTCTGAAGTTCCAGTCCCCAAAGCCCTGCTTTTATGCAGAAAACCCCCATTCACTCAGCCTAGCTGTCACTCAAACATGCTAAGTGGTGAGCCGGCCGGCCGGCTCACCACTCGGGCCAATCACACAAGAGTGCGACCTGAGTTACCAAGGTAACTCGGTCCAGGGTGCCTAAACCCCCTCCCACACTCCCTGTGGTACCCAGACAGAGTGGCACCACTTTTGGAGGCTTCTGTGGAGAAGCCCGCCAAAAAAGTGGAACAAAGGGCTCGACTTGGGTTGGAGTCACAGAAGAGAACACAAACGCCATTTTTGAATTGAGTCTTGGCAAAAAATACCAACCGGAGAATTAATATTAATTAAATAAACCGGCGGTATGTTCGAGGCTATGAGAATTAAATAAATTAAAGTTGGTAGCCTCGAACAATGGGAAAATCCCATAGGAAAATATTTGCGGTTGAATATAAAAAGTAGTTTCCACTGCCACCAGCCAAAACTCGATCAGGGGGGACGGAGACGTGCCCCCTCGACTAACAGACCTTGGGGCAATCGAATTGCCCCGACCAGTACGTCCACAATATGATGGTTTGTACTGGTTTCTGTTAATAATTTGGGACTAGTAAAGCCAATGGTGACTTTACATGCCCTGGGAGACAGTAGTCAGTCCCAGGGTATGGAGTCTATGGTGGGGTGTCACTATGACACCCCTGTGTTACTGCACGGAGGGTGCTGTGTAACACATATAGGAAAAACACATGAGACCCTATGGAGAGTAAAGGACCCCATAGCCCATAAAACACATTACCAGTCAAAGGAATACCATTAATCATGTCCAAGAGTGGGAGGAAAAGAGTCTCACTCTTGGCAGGAGGAAAAAAACAAACTCCAGAAATCCAGCAAAGCTGCTGGGGGACTCACTAGGTTAGGAAATGCAGCCTAAAGAGAGAATTCTCCCCAACACCGAGACCTCTTGCAAACAGACCAAGCCGCCAAGTACACTGACTGTTGTAAACTGCAGGCCTGATGAGGCCAGTGATAGAAGGAACTTTATCACTGAAGTGGTGGGGCAAGAGATCGTCTCGATCTTGCGTTCCACGCACCAAACCTTCTCCCTCTGCACAAGTACATTGATCTTGTAGATGGTCTGTGGGCAGCCAGTAGCACCTCAAGCACATATTCTGAGAGGTCCTAGTCCTCATACCTCATCCTCTCAAGAGCCACGCATGTAGATTGATGGAATTCCAGGTTCGGGTGCAGCACCCAACCTTCCGACTGAGATGGGACATCTGGCCATCGAGGCAACAGGCGGTATGGATAGAAGGTCAAACTGCAGGAGCTCAGAGTACCATGTTCTCGACCAGTCCGGGGTGATCAGGAACATGATCGCTTGGAACCTCCAACCTCTTGAGAACCCAAGGGATGCCAGGTATGTATCAAAGTGAAAACATAGTGGGGGTCAAAATCCCACTCCACTAGGAATGCACCCCCCCCTCCAGTGCACCTCTCAACAGGAATTCCATCAAGCAAAACAGTTTGCATTTCCTGTTGGACCTGGTCGCAAACAGATCCACTTTTGGGATACCTCATTGAACGAAAGTCTCACTGAGAACTTCCTGGCACACTTCCCATTCATGTGAGACTGTGCTCTGGCTGCTCAGGGCAACCACCAGCCCTTCTTTGTCTCTGCCAGATGAACTGCTGAAACTGAGATCTGGTTCTCCAACAGCCAGAAACACAACAGCATTGCATCCTTGCAAAGGGAAAGGTACCGCACACCTCCCTGCTTTTTCAAAAACACAAAGGTGGGTTACCAGATAACGGAGTGATCAGAAGTGTAGTTCAAAAGCAAGACAAATTGGAAGTGACCAAGGACTGCTGCAATCCTGTGAGATTTTAGGTCTCCCCAGACGTAAGAATTAACAGTCAAACGAAGATTGGATCTCAGGATATGCGCTGTCCAACTGTTGAATTAAAAAAATTTGATCAGAAATCAAATACATTTTTCAAAAAAATGATTATTGATTCCAACTTGTACACTTTACAGTTCCACAGCGAATATACACATTGATTCAATATACAGTCTCAAGTTGTATTTTCAACCCCTCCTCCTCCCCGACCCCTCACTCCCCACTACTGGGCCTGCAACACCGCCAAGTCTACATCAATCCACTTCTGCAGGCATACCACTCTCCTCGTCTCCTGAAAGGCCATCTTCTTCTGGGTCTACCCGGTCTGATCCGGACAATGTTGCTACTAATTGTTTCTAAACACTCAGCGTGTACATTTCTTCCTCCTCGCCCCCTCTTATCACTGCCTCATTCCACACCGTTTTTTCCGCATTCACCCATTTTTGGAGGCCCATCAATCAAAAAATTGTTAAGTGAAATTCTCATATGGTTTAACGCATCCTGTTTGTAAACACAGAACTGTTTACTTGAAACAATTCTGTGTTTATTCCTAATTTAAGCCAACACATGTTTCGACCGTCTTCGGTCCTTCTCAAGGCAGGGTCTGATCCTTCAACTACATGTGGGTGGTCTTGATAGATTGAGTGGGGCTTTAAAATTGCCTCTCGAAATAAATCTCGTGTTTCGTCATGTCTTAACATTGGAGAGTCTCACGAGTTATACGTGAGTTTGCAGGACTGAAAGACTTGAAACCTGCAAGTGAAGTAATTTTAAAGCCCCACTCAATCTATCAAGACCACCCACATGTAGTTGAAGGATCAGGCCCTGCCTTGAGAAAGACCGAAGACGGTCGAAACAGGTGTCGGCCTAAATTGTGCCCTACAAATAAACAGTTCTGTGTTTACAAACAGGATGTTTTAAACCATATGAGAATTTCACTTAACAATTTTTTGATTGCTGATCAAATATATTTAACTTAACAGTTGGACAGTGCATATCCTGAGAGCCAATCTTTGTTTCCCTGCTTTTTCATTTAGTGCATGGCCACTGCATTGTCCATCATAATCAGGACATGGTTTCTTATATGATGGATTTCTAAATTCGGCCCTGGTGGACAGATTTTTAGGAGGCAACCATTGTTAGTGAAACAGGGGACACTTCTGGGAAGATAGCCAGGCCAATTCATGGTAGCTTGGAGAGCAGACAAGGCTAGGACTCAGGAGGAGCGAGGGTGAGCAGAGGCCCATTGTGAGCACACACAGTGAAACACCAAGAATTACCATTAGATAAAAGTATACAAAATATACTATTCATTACAGGCCCAATAATCAACACAAATGAATAACGAAAAGCATTAGTAAAATACTACACAAGCAACACACTATGTAAATCACTATGTAAGTCAATGCCATACAGGTAATAACTCATCAATACCTGTAAAGGAAGAGGGTGAATAACATTTAGAGAATAGACTAACTTCAGAAGTAACAATCCTAGTTTTATAAGTCCAGCACTACGATGAATAGAGCCTTGTGCTCAATGTTGGATGCATGCGTAAAAGAGCTTGGTTGTGCGAAAATGTCAAAAGTTACCTTTTTAGGAAACTGGAAATAGTTAGGGTATGAATTCTGAAGGGGTGAAACCAGTTTCAAATGTCAGGAGGGGATTTTCTGTCATGAGCAAAGCTATTTCCAACTTTTGGAGGGCTTTAGGGCGCAGAGACCACCCAAGCCAAAGAAGACCACAAGGGACCCTCTGGGCATAAAAGTGCATGGATGAACTGGGGGTCATCAGTAAGTGACTTCAGTACTCACCGGCATTAGCTCGGTTTTGGTCCAAACTTGGCAGGTCAGGAATGGGTCAACAGAGGTCTGAATTCCTGCCCTCGTTTAGGCTTCAAAGTGCACAGGTGCAGGTCTGGTATGGCACAGGAGCTGTAACTCCCGGGATCTGACGCAGCCTTCTATCTCGCAACCCTAAGCAGCTGGGATGACGAAATTCAGGTGAAGGGTGCATTGCAGATTACATTTAGAATTCCCCAAAGTCTCGAGTCAAAGCCGGATGCAGCGTAGCTCCTGCACGGTAACCAGGGTTTGAGCTGGACAGTCCACTGGATGGCCCAGGGACATTTCGAAACAAGCTCTTTTGCAGTGCAACCAGGAAGCGTCGAGAGTGATTAGTCCCACCACTCCTAAGGTTCGAAGCCCCTTTGCAGGTCTTCTGAGATCGAGCACAAAGCAGGCCTCCACCGGAACAACGGTATTCGGGTGCCAACAATCTTCTGCATGTCTCAAGGATCTTCCTTTATTCTGCTTGGCTCTTCCGGATATTTGGCTCTGTCTCCATGTCGGTTCAGACCTGTTGCTGATCTACTGGTCTGCATTCAGGAACCCTCCTCATATCCAAGGTCCTTGCTTGCAATCGGTCAGCCAATGGAAAGATCTGCCTCTTTCATGCATACCAGCAGTGGTCCAATCAGGGCCCACTGGGTTTCTCATGTCCTCGTGTACACCAGCTATCCTGGCACCAGTAGTGTGGATTGGGACCAGACAGTCCCAGCTCACTTCCTGGGTACCCACAAACGTGAGCTGTAGTAGCCCATGAAAGTAGCAGTTTTCGCAGGCAACTGCATGCCCAAATAAGGATGTCCCATGTCAGGAAAACCAAGGGGGAGGCCAAAGGACAAAAGGGCCAAAGGAACAGACAAAGGACCTTGTCGCATGGCCATGACTGACACTAGCCACAGTCATGAGCCAAATGTGGCAAGTGCGGTATCGCTCAGTAATAAGTTGTACAAATACAAAGAAAAGCTTCTGCTGCCACCAGTCAATTCCCAGGCACACTGTACAATCACACAAAAATCATTGGAGGACGACTGAGGCCAGAAAACACAAGGACTCCATTGTGCGGTACATTAATGTACTTTGCGCAATAACGTTCTTACCAAAAGTGGCAACACAGTTTCTCAGTACAGACAGCCTGAAGGACATGTCAGTTTACCTGTAAAAACGAGCGAAAGCACAGTGGAGTGCAGCTGATGGCTATGCTCCTGAAAAATGCCAGGTCAGGATACAAACAAAAGCAAAAGGTTTTGGGGTGCGGAGGGGTCCATAAATATGGAGGGAAAGGGAATAGTTTCTTACCTGTAACTCCATTTCTCCAGCATTGGTATCTTTCATGGATTCACATGCTTAGAATATTCCCCGTCGTCAGACTGGGACCCCTCGGTACACATATATAGCCTTTTCCAATAGGAAAACTTCCAACACTTTTGTGTCCTATCTACGTCCTTTTAGGACCCGCCTACGCATGCTCCGTAGGCCGTCCCCGTATAAGAGGCCCACCCCCGCGGTTCCCCTTCAGATTTCGGCCCCTCCAAAGTAGGAAGGGTTAATTTTATCCATTAAATACATTACATTCCGGGGAGGTTGGCGGGCGCATGTGAATCCATGAAAGATACCAATGCTGGAGAAATGGAGTTACAGGTAAGAAACTATTCCCTTCTCCAGCATTGGATCTTTCATGGATTCACATGCTTAGAATAGATTGTATAGCAGTAACACTTGAGACGGTGGTGAGAATGTAATGTAATATACTCTCAACATACTACACAATGCATATGTACAGTAGGAATAAGTTACCTCATATAAACTTACCCACATAAAATGAACTGTCATTAAAAAGGTAGACAACAGATTCTCCACAGCGTGGAGCTTAACTTACTGAAACAGATGGCGCAGGACAGCTCTTCCCATCTGCACCTCGTCCGCATGCTGCCTAGCAAGGCAGTAGTGGCGGGTAAACGTGTGGGGCACTGACCATGCCGCAGCTTGGCATATGTCCGTCAACGGAATTCCTGCCCACAAAGCTGATGAGGAGGACATCGATCTTGTGGAATGGGCTCTAGGATGTCCTTGCAGTGGCCTTCCGGCCTTAGAGTGACAAAACGCAATCGTCGATGAGACCCATCGAGCCAATCCTTGTTTAGAGATTGCTTTTCCTCTCGTCGACGGACCATACGCGACGAACAGTTGTCTAGAAGACCTGAATTCCTGTGTACGATGTAGGTAAAATTTCAGAGCCCTCTTAACGTCCAGGGTATGAAGAGCTTTTTCTGCTGCCGATGATGGTGTGGCGAAGAAAGTAGGGAGAACAATGGACGAGTGTTTGTGATACACTGTCGGAACTTTTGGGACGAACATAGGATTAGTTGCCAGGACTACTTTGTCCTTAAAGAATCTTAGGTATGGCGGGTCTACGACCAGCGCTTGCAGTTCCGAGATTCTTCTAGCCGATGTGATAGCAATCAAGAATGCCAACTTCCACGAAATTAATTTTATGTCGGATGTGGCCATGGGCTCAAAAGGCGGTTTCATTAAGCCTGCCAACACTGTGTTGAGACTCCAAGTCGGGGGGAAACGTTTTTCCGGGGGAAAAGCTCGAAATAAACCCCTCATGAAGTGTTTTACAAGTCTGTCGCTAAATAGAGGAGACGAATGCCTTTTCCTTGTGAACCTCGAGATGGCCGCCAGGTGCACCTTTATCGATGTGAAGGATAATCCCCTCTCCGCTAAGAGGAGCAGGCAAGGTAGAACTTGTTCCGGCGTCACCGACAACGGTTGTAGGCCCTGTTGCCCCTTACACAATTCACAGAACCTCCGCCACTTATAGGAGTAGGATTTGTTTGTAGAAGGGGCTCTAGCCGCCTGTAGAATTTTTTGGCAATCCTCTGAAATGTCTAAGGCGCCGAACTCCGAGAAGTCAGGAGCCAGGACGTAAGGTTGAGACTGTCCGGGTCGTGATGCCACACCGTGCCTCTGTCCCGGGATAGAAGGTACGGGACTTTCGGAAACGCTATGGGATGTTCCAGCGACAGATGGAGGAGGTCCGAGAACCACGGTTGCCTCGGCCAGTATGGTGTCACTAGAATCACCCGGCAATTGTATCTGCGTATCCACTGTATTGTTTTCCGTATGAGGGGAAACGGGGGGAAAGCATAGAGGAACATGTCCGTCCATGGGAAGGAGAACGCCTCCCCCACCGACCCCTCTTGGGGCCATCTGCTTGCAAATTGCTCGCATTTCTTGTTGTCTTTGGTCGCGAAGGCATCCAGAGGGGGTTGGCCCCATTTCTCGAACACTTTCCTCAAGTGACCCGTGTCCACTTCCCACTCGTGTATCTGGGCCATGCTTCTGCTGAGGGAGTCGGCTTGCCGTTCCTCACTCCTGGAAGGTGATGAGCCACGAGGGAAATTCCGTGCTTCGCTGCCCAATGCCATGTTTTCTGGGCTTCTATGGAAAGAGTCCTTGATCGTGTCCCTCCTTGTTTCCTCAGATAAAACATGGCTGTTGTATTGTCGGTCAGTATTCGCACTCGGGAACTCTTGATGTGTGGTAGGAACGCCTTCAAAGCCCATCGTTCCAGTACGTTTATGTGTAGGAGTGACTCCGTTGGAGACCAGCGACCATGCGTTTGGAGAGCACCCATGTGCGCTCCCCATCCGGTTAGGGACGCTTCCGTAACTATGGTGCTCTGAAACTCCGGCTCCTGTAGGGGCACACCGCTGTTCAGATTGTGGGAACTCTGCCACCAATGAAGGGTCCGACGTAGCTTGTCGTCGTCGACGGTTATCCTGTCAGACCACGATCCCTGAGCCTGTGTCCATCGGTCCGCGAGGAATTCTTGGACTGGCCTCATGAATAGTCGACAGTTTCTCACCAGATGGATGCAGGATGCCATGGCCCCTAGGACCGAAACATACTTTCTCACTGAGATCCTGGTGTTTCGCCGTAGTCGGGCCGCTCGTTGAATGAGTCTTGAGGTCCTGTCGAGGGAAGGTTTCAACAGCCCTAGCTGAGTCTCGAACTGTGCCCCCAAGAATACCAGCGTTCTCGATGGCCGCAGAGAGGATTTCTCAAAGTTTATGGCGAATCCTAGCCGTTGCAGAAGCTGCATGGTGGCTTGCAGACTTGTGTTGGTCGACGCTGGGGAGGATCCCCTTACCAGCCAGTCGTCGAGGTATGGGTATACGTGGTGGCCTTGCTTCCTTAGCCAGGCAGCCACTGGAGCCAGGCATTTTGTGAACGTTCTGGGGGAGGTCTTGAGCTCGAAAGGAAGAACCGTGAATTGGTAGTGAGTTCGCCCTATTACAAAGCGTAGGAATTTCCTGTGTTTCCGACACATTGGAATATGGAAATACGCGTCCTGTAAATCCAGGGACGCCAGGAAATCTCCCTTTTGAACTGTGCGGATCACCTCCTGCAGAGTGAGCATCTTGAATTTCAGGTTCTTTAAGGACTTGTTGAGATCGCGTAAGTCTAGAATGGGACGCCATTTGCCGTTCGGCTTTTTTACGATGAAGTATCTTGAGTAGACTCCTTGACCTCTCTGTGATGTTGGAACTAATTCTATCACGCCCTTCGCTAACATGAGTGTAACCTCTTGTTGCAGTACCTTCATATGGGGCTGAGCGGTGAACGCAGGTGGAATTTGCGGAGGGTTGTGTTTGAATTGCAGAGAGTGTCGTTTCTTATGGTGTCTAGCACCCATTGGTCCGTCGTTATCCTTTCCCATTCGTCGACATATGCTGAAACTCTTCCCCCCAGAACGGTGTGTGGTATGTCACTGCTGATCTTTATTCTGCTTGTCTCTCGACGACGACAGGTATGATGGTCGTTTTCTGGAAGACTGGAAGTTTCGTGGACGGTTAGCCGATTGTGAGGCACGTCGGTATCCCTGGGAGGGGTAAGCCGATCTAGCAAAGGATCTGTCTCCAGAAGAGAATCTTGAATTACCTGAAGCCCCTCTAAAGGGACGAAAAGACTTGTAACTTCTGCCACTCTGGAGGGCACCCAATGAACGTGCCATGTCCGAATCTTCTTTCATCCTTTTAGGGCCTCGTCCACCTTTTCACCGAAAAGAAGGTCTCCCTTAAAGGGCATATCTAAGACCTTGTATTGCACTTCTGGCCTGAAGTAGGTGCACTTAAGCCATGACTGTCGACGCAATACCACCCCATTGTTGACTTGCTTGAAGCCTGACTCAGCGAGATCCACCGCAATGTTTATTGCGTGATTTGAGGCTTCCTCACCCTCTCGGACCAGTAGCATCGCCGCCTTTCTCTGTTCTTCTGGAAGATGGTCAAGCAGCGGAGCTAGTCTGTGCCACATCTCCCTATCGTATCTGGCCACAATTGCCAGAGAGTTTGCGGCCTTTACTGTGGTCGCTCCCACGGAGAGCACTTTCTTGCCAAAGGCATCTTGGCGTCTCGCCTCGTTCTCAGGAGGAGTCGTGCACTTGTGCTGTGCCTTTGCCTTCCTCGCTGCTGCCGCCGACACCACCGAGTCAGGTGTTGGTTGGGAGGATAAACACTTGGGGGTCGATTCTGGAGCCTTAAACTTCTTTTCTAGGCGTCCTTTCACTGCTGGTTCTGAGAATGGATGTCTCATTGTCTGCAACCCCTCTTTCCATACATGGTCTAGTATTGGTATCGAGAACACCGACCTCCTTCTCTTGCCCATGTGGTCGAACAAAAAACAATCCTTTTTCTGTTCTTCTTGGGACAGACCGAATTCTTTGCATGCCTTCTCCATCATAGAATGGAATGACGCAATGTCGTCCGGAGGGGACGGGTGAGCTGGGCTTCTGGGGTTTTCCAACTCCGCCTCGGACTCCCAGGTAGGATCCCTGGAGGGGGATAATGAGATATCCGACATGGCTCCCCTGTCAGACTCCGAATCTGGTAGCTCACCTTCCTCCTGTGCCAGTGTTGAGATTGGCGTGCGTGGGTGCGTCGGTTGACGGGACGGGCCCGGCTCGTCGACGAGTGACTGTGGCAGGCTTGCCTGGGGTAGTCGCTGGTCCAACGACTGCAACAAGGACTGAAGCGTGGACAGAATATCCAACGACAGAACCGATTGAGGATTGAGGAGAGGGGCAGATACCGGTGTAACGGATGCCCTCGTCGACGACTTGTCAGCCGCTCGTAGCCCTAGGTCTGCTGGGCCGGCAACTCTCTCGTTCTCGTCCTCCGAGGACAGCAACATAGCTTGTTCTTGAAGCAAAGGCTCCGGGGGGGTCGGGTCAGAGACTTCAGGCCTCCAGGCCTCCTGTAGGAACCCCGTTGACGAGGCCCTCGTCGACGCCATTGTCGACGGGACGGTGGATGCCCCCTGTGCCAGTGGCAGGGAGGCGGCCGATGACTGGACCGCCGTCGACGAAGACTTCACAGGTGGTTTCGGCGGTCCCGCCTTCTCCATACTGTGCCCGCTTTTACTGGACTCTCGACTCGTGGTCGATCTGTGATGATCGCCAGAGGAGAGTTTCCTTTCCTTCTCATGCTTTTTTGATGAGGATGATTTCTTTGCCGAGGAGTCTCTAGTGGAGTGACTTCCAGACGACTCTTTTTCCGACGGTCTAGATTTCTTCGGCGGTGGTTCCGACGAGGCCGCGTGGCGTGATGTTTTCGCCGACTGTGTGGAGCCCACCTCCGAGGGGGGGTATGCCCCCGCTCCATCATTCAGCTATGCCACCAGGCGTCGGTTCCGGTCTTTGAGGGTTTTTTGAGAAAACCCCTTGCATATGTCGATATGTCGCAGGTATCCGCCGAATGGTGAGGGTGGAGGCAATATATGCAGTCCATATGTCCGTCCCCCTCGTAAACCTTTTTTAAGCCGCATGTTGCGCATGGACGGAACAGCGCTTTACCTGGCACAGAGGACATTATTACTCGAAATCCAATGACGCAACCTAGTACAAAACAGTAGGACAACACGAGGAGATCCCACTACTTTGGAGACGGTTGAAATCTGAAGGGGAACCGCGGGGGTGGGCCTCTTATACGGGGACGGCCTACGGAGCATGCGTAGGCGGGTCCTAAAAGGACGTAGATAGGACACAAAAGTGTTGGAAGTTTTCCTATTGGAAAAGGCTATATATGTGTACCGAGGGGTCCCAGTCTGACGACGGGGAATATTCTAAGCATGTGAATCCATGAAAGATCCAATGCTGGAGAAGTTGCATTTCAAGAAATCTTTTCTAACTATTTCCCTTTGAGAAAAGGCGCAAAAGCCTTCAGGGCCAACCTGTTTGCCTGCAGATGCAGCCTGTTGATATGCCACTGGCTTTACATTGGAAATCAAAGCATGCTCACCTGCAGATCGCCGCAGTAAGCACCCCAACCTTTCAAGGACGCATCCGTGACCACCTTGACCTGGGGCCAGGGAGGCCAAAAGGTTTCCCCAGCCACCATGTTGTCTCTGCGGGCCACCAAGAGATATCGCAAGCCACCGACCTCAACACCCCGAGAACGTCCATAACTGTGTCAAAATGCTGGGACCACTGACCCCTCAGAAGCCACTGCAGGGATAGCATTCGCAACCTGATCTCTGGCACTAGAAACATACATTAAACCGTAAGGCTTAAGAAGCAGAGGAAGGACACTGCTGACAAGCTTTTGTGGCTCAGAAACAGATACATAATTTGCCTTACACAGGTGGGTGGTGGGGGGCCCTTCCCCCCCTCTCGAGTGTCCAGGACTGCACTGATGAACTGGAGCATCTGAGTTGGTCGTGTGTGTAAATTCTGAAGGTTTAGAGTGAAGCCCAGCCTGTGCAGCAGCTAACACGTCTCTGAGGTGAGACGAAACGTGCACCGACAACAGCCCCTGTATCAGCCAGTCTGCTAGGTGTGGGAGCACATGAACGACGGATCTCATGAGATGAGACCCCACTACTGCCATCAGCTTGGTGAAGACCCTCAGAGTAGAGGTCATCCCAGCGAGGAGCACTTGAATTGGTAGTGCTTTTACCCTATGAGGAATCTCGGGTATCTCCAGCACCTCTGTTGGATGGTCATGTGGAAATATGCATCCTGCAGATCTAACAACCACCAATCCTGCGACTGTAGAGCCGGGAGAATCTATTGCAGCATCCCCATTTTGAATTTGACCATCCTCGGGAATTTTTTTTTTTTTTTTTTTAAGACCCCAAGATCCAAAATGGGACGCAGTTCTCCACCCTTTCCTGGGTACAGGAAATACCAGGAATACCAGGCCAACACTGTGCTCAGGTGGTACCTCTGCCATGGTACCCTTCAACAACAGGGAACACAAGTCTTCCTGCATCTCCTGCTCGGGCTATTCAGGAGTGGGGGCGGGGGCAGTCGGGGTTTAAAAAAAAAAACATTGGACGAGCTGCAATGCTCAGGCATCTAAGTTCTCTCCTACCATTGAAGCAAGGGTTTGCCAATCCTACCTCCAACCAGGTAAACATGGGGGGCAAACTCAAAGCGGCTTTGTGGCTGGCGTTGTGCACTCTGCCGTGTGTTCAAACAGAGACCACCTGGCCCTTCCGGAGCACGGGCAACGCCTCTGCCTGGGTTGTGGGGGCTGCACCTAACTCCCGAATGGGATGTACTGCCTAAAGCCTCTACCTCTAGAGAAGTTCAAGATGGTTTGTTAGATTGCTGCACAGAAAGGCCAAGCAACTTTGCGGCTAGCTTGGAGTCTTTATAGTTTGCCATATATTTTTTGTATATAACCATATATAACCGCACCTCAAATCTTCTCCACCTGCACACGTACAGAAATCTAGTAGAAGGCTTGCGTGCGGCCAGCAATACCTCACGTATCTCCTCTGAGAGGTCCCCATCGTCATACCTCATCCTCTCAAGAGCCACGCATGTAAGTTGAGTGAATCCGGAGTCGGGCGGAGCACTCGACCCTACGACTGGGTTAGAAAATCCGGATGCTGAGTCAACAGGTGAGATGGACAGATGGTCAGATCCAGGAGATTGGAGGACCACGTTCTCCCCGCCCAATCCGGGGCGATCAAGATTATTGTCGCTCAAAAATCTCTTCAACCTCCTGAGTACCCAAGGGATGATGGGAATTGGGGGGAAGGCGTAGTGGAGAGGAAGATCCGATTCACCAGAAACACGTCCCCCATCGCACCGTTTGCTGGGAATTCCCTCGAGCAACACTATTTGCACTTCCTGTTGGACTCCGTGGTGAACAGATCTACTGCCTGAGTACCCCAGAGAGTGAAGACATCCTAGAGGATTTTCTGAAACACTTCCCTCTGGTGTGAGACCGAGCTCTACTGGCTCAGAGCATCCGCCAAGGTGTTTGCTGTCCACGCCGGAGTAACTGCTGAGACAGAAATGTGGTTCGCTCGCAACCAGAAACACAGCTCAATTGCTTCTGCACAGAGTGGGCAGGAGAGCACACAACCCTGCTAGTTGAATTAGTGCATGGCCACCATGTTATCCGTCAGGATAAGGATATGCTTCACTCACAGACGGGGCAAAGGCCCTCAGGGCTAACCTGATGGCCCACAACTCCAGCCTTTTGGTATGCCTCTTGGCTTCTGATGGAGACAAGAGGCTGCTCACCTGCAAATCCTCGCAGTGGGCGCCCCAACCCTTCAGACACATCCTGACGACTCTGGTCTGGGGCCAAGGAGGCCAGAAGGGTTCCCCCGCCAATAGATCACTGAGTGTTCCACCAGCCAAGTTCGCAGACTACTTGGTTAGACACTGAAAGGCAATCCCTGACAGCTCCAAGATACTGACACCACTGCGCTCCTTCAGGAGCCAAGGTAGGGATCTCATACGCAGCCTGGACTCTGGCACTGAAAAAATACGGGAGTCCATGAGACCCAAGAGGCTGAGGAAGGAAGCCGCTGGAAGAGTGGTGTGGCTCTGAAACAAATGCACTATCTGGGCTATGTAGTCGACTCTCGCCTCAGGAGGAAATGTCTTCCCTACCGGGGCGTCTAGGACTGCTCCGATGAACTGGAGCCGCTGAACTGGTGTCAAACGGGACTTCAAGTTCAGGGAGAAGCCCAGCCTGTGCAGAAGTAGGCAGGTGTCCTCCAGATGAGACAAGACCTGCCCCGCTGACATCCCTTCGGATCAGCCAGTCGTCCAGATACGTAAATACACAGACTCCGGATCGCCTGAGGTGAGGGGCAACTATCGCCATAAGCTTGGTGAAGACCCTTGGCGCGGAGGTCAACTCAAAGGGAAGCGCTTTGAACCGATAGTGCTTGTTTGGTTGTTTGTTTTATTCACTTATAATGCACACCAGACCCGAAGGTAACCGGGCGCAGCAGTAAAGAATATGCAAGGCTTAGGGTTACAGGATTACAGATTCCAAGCCAAAACGAAATATATACAGTCCGTAGAAGATCGGATACAGAATACAGACAGGATAGAATATATACAGGCACAAGCAGGTTGTCACAGGCGAGAGGCACGAACAGGTTGTCGCTAGCCTAAAGGGAAGATGTACAAATCGGCAACGGGATGGTAAATATATGTATACACACTAGGAGGAATCAGTAGTCTAGAAGGAGCTAGTGAGCAACTAGACGTCGGCAGACTTCAGCAGATTGATATAGTTGGACCTGAACTTCAGAAAGGGCTGCTCCTCACGTAGAGGATGTGGCAATGAATTCCATAATTGGGACGCTCTGACCTGGAAGCTGCCTCCCCCAGCCTTAGCCAGCCTGAATCGCGGTATGAGGCTGTTGACATTGGTGGTTCTTGCTGGACTGGTGGAGCTTCTCTTTAGGAATCTGACCATGAGATAGCTAGGTGAGGCATTATTCAAAGCTTTGTGAACAAGGGATGCAACTTTTAAGTGGATTTTGTTTTGGGTAGACAGCCAGTTATGTTGGTGCATAATCTTGGAAATATGCGATCCTTTGGACATGCCAAGATGTTGCCTATGATGAACCTTAAGAACTTCCTGTGCTTTTGATGTATTGGCACATGCAAATAAACGTCCGGTAGGTCTATTGACACCAGCCAATCCTGTAGTTCGAGAGCATGGAGAATCTCTCTGAACGTCACCATACTGAATTTGTCCTTCCACAGGAACTTGTTCAAGGCCCTGACGTCCAGGGTTGGTCGGAGACAACCTCCTTTCTTGGGCACTAGGAAATACTGGGAATACCAACAAAACCCTCTCTGATCGGGAGGTACATCTTCCACGGAACCCTTCGACAACAGGGCCCTCCGTTCTTCCTGGAGCTCCTGTCCCGGTTGGATTGGGGAAGGTGGAGGTCTGTATGGAGGCCTTTTTAAGATTGCAGGTTCGGACCGAGTACCCGATCTTCCGACCTTCCAACTGAGGTACATCCAGCCGCCGAGGAAACCAAAGAGGTGGGCAGAGGGCCAAGTCCCAGATGTCTGAGTACCACGTCTGCCTCACCCAATCCAGGGCGATCAAGATGAGGGCTGCTCAGAACCATCTTGACCTCCTTAGAACCCACAGAATGGCAGGAATCGGAGGGAAGGCGTAGTAGAGATCGACAGTCCACTCCATTAGAAACACATCACTCAGTGCACCTCACGCCAGGAAGTCATTCGAGCAAAACAGTCTGCCCTTCCTGTTGGAGACCATGGCAAACAGAGCTACTGCTGGGGTACCCACTGAGCAAAGACCTCCTCAAAGACTTCCTGGCACACTTCCCACTCGTGTGAGACTGTGCTCTGCCTGCTCAGAGCATCCGCCATTTTGTTCTCTGTCCCTGCCAAATGTACTGCTGACACTGATATCGGATTCTCTAAAACACAGAACCACAGCTGCATCGCATCTCTGCAAAGGGGAGGGGAGCGCACAACAGCCTCCCCTTCCCTTTGTTCTGGTAGCGCATGCCACTATATTGTTCGTCATAATCATGACATGCTTCCCTTTCAGAGAGGGTGCAAACACCCTCAGGGCTAACCTGATCGCTTGCAGCTTCAGCCTGTTGATGTGCCATTGAGCTTCCATCGTGGACCACAGAAAGCTCACCTGCAATTCCTCACATTGAGAGCCCCAAACTTTCAGTGACGCATCCGTGACCACCCTGGCCTGGGGCCACGGGGCCAAGAAAGATTTACCCGCCAAAAGTTCTCGCTGCTGGCCCACCAAGACAGATCATTGGCCACCAACCTGGACATTTTTAGAATGTCTTTTAAAGTGCCTAAATACTGGGACCATTGACCCTGCAGGAGCCACGGCAGAGACCTCATCTTCAGTCTGGCCTCAGGCAGTAGAAAAATGCAGGGGGCCATGAGAACTAAGAGGTGGAGGAAGAAAGTCGCTGGCAAGGTTTTGTGGCACTGGAACAGCTGAACCATCTCCCTGATATTGGCGACCCTCTCCTTAGTGGTGGAAAGGCCTTCCCCACCCGAATGTCCAGAATAGCTCCAATGAACTGGAACCTCTGTGTTGGTGTGTTTAGGGACTTCTGTAAGTTGAGGGAGGAGCCCAGCTTGGGGAGTAGAGAGAACAGGTGACCTTGAGATGTGACAAAACTTGCTCTGTCGACTTCCCTCAGATCAGCCAGTCATTCAGGTATGAGAACACATGGACACCAGATCTCCAGAGGTGAGCCCAGACTACCAGCATGAGCTTTGTGAAGTCCCTCAGGCGGAGTCCAACACAAAGAGAACACTGAATTTCCTGTGCTTTTGGTTAATCAGCACATGGGAATATGAGTCCTGGAGATCCATCAACCTGCCAGTCCTGAAATCCTAGAGTGTGGAGAATTTATTTCAATGTCACCATCTTAAAGTTGTCCTTCCTCAGGAACTTGTTTAAGGCCCTGAGGTCCAAGATGGGACGGAGTCCTCCCCCTTCCCTGGGTACCAGGAAGTACCGGGAATACCAGCCCAATCTTCTCTTTTTGGGGAGGTACCTTTTGCACTGCACCCTTCAAAAGCAGGGCTAGCAGCTATTCCCGGACCTCCGGTTCCTGAGGAAGTGCTCTGTCCGATGGCCTTTTTAAGAAAGGCAGACAGTAACCCCATTGGACGAGCTGGAGTGCACAGGAGTTAATCTCCCACCACTGGTGCCGGTGGTAGCCTATCCGTCCTCCAACCAGGGAAACGTGGGCGGAGACATCAGAGCGGTTTTGAGGGTGCAGCAGCCCCAGCCGCTGCTGCAGTCTGCTGGCACTCTGGAGGCTCCCCTGCCCCTTTCCAGAGCACGGGAAACACCTGTGTCCCCGCCTGGATTGCAGGAGCTGAGCCTTTCTGCCAAAGGTGATGAAACACCTGTAACCTCTTACCCCTTAAGGAAATTGAAAGGCAGGTTTTGCTGGCTGCTGGACAGCTAGGCCCAGCGACTTGGAGGTTTGAGTCCTTACATTTCTGAAATGACTCATTGGCTTGTGGGCCGAAGAGGCTCTCGCTGTCAAAGGCGATTTCCAGTAGTTTGTTCGGGACATTGGGCAAGAACCCAGATGTATAAATGTAAGCTTGCCTTCTCAATACAGTTGCTGACCCCATAGATCTCCCAACGCAGTCCACAACATCCAGGCCAGTCTCCAACAACTGCCGGTCCACCTCCTTACCATCATCCAAACGTCTCCAGAAGCCTTCTTGCATCTCCCTCTTTGGAATGTACTGGGCGGCTTCCCCGATAGACTAAAAGCCAAAGGAATACTTAAAGAACGTGCAAGACAAGTTAACCGCTTTAAGGGTCATACTTCCTGATGAGAACACCTTCTTGGCTAAGGCGTCAACCTTTTTTCCCCTCCCTATCTGTTAGGAGAGCGGGTATTAGTAGTGGCCACTATAGTTTTGGGTGGGTGGAGAGAAGCTGGATCTCCCCTTGATGGCCTGTACATCCACACAAAGTTAGTGTACACCAGATGAATAGTGCATGGTCTTTGTCACAAGGTGGCAATGGGGTCAGCAATAGCCACATTAAATGGCATCGCACTCTCAGTAGAAGGTGCTTCGTCCAGGATGTCAGTGAGCACATAGCGTGACAAGGGCTTGACCAGAGCACTCGAGGCTAGGGTATAAACTACCCTATACACCAAGGCACGAGACTTGGTGTTAGCATGCCCATAAGAGTGAGCCTGTTGTGTCTCCAAGTCCAGGGAGGTGTCTAGGATACTGGCTTCATGCAACCCATTAGCTAAGGCAATTAAATCTGTCTGGTCAGCAAAGTAATCCTCACCTCCACAGTACCTGCATAAGCGGGGTTGAAGCCACACAACATCTGTCTTAATCGAAATTGAAAAAAGGAGGTAATGGTGTCAAAAAAATGTCCTCGAATTAGGGTCATATGACCGCTCGGAGGTGGATGCCGATGGTACGTCGCAGACCGGCACCGAAAGGTGCATCGAAGCATGAGGAGCAGGCTGTGATCAGTGCCAGAGGCACACTAGTGAGCACCAGCGCTGAGGCTGAACCGACTTTACCCAGCGCAGAGACTGAAGACTTTGAAGCCAATGATGATATGGTGATCAGCATGGTGCAGTGGTTACCGGGCACCACTGGAGTCACCGGGGCATGCTGCATCGAGAGGTCACCTGTACCCACAGCTGCCACATCTGTTCCTTAAATGCCACTCTGCCCTGGATGTAGGCCCTGCAGCCGACTTACTGGGGTCATTCGATGAGTCAGACTCGTGCCTGCACCCTTGGGGCACTTCTTCTGGGAGGAAGACGAGTGACTCAGAGCACAATCTCTTTTTGGATTTCTTTCAATGTCTTTCTTCCGTCTCAGGAGTAGGCCTTTCCATCTCGGGATCTGAAGACTGGGTGGCTGACCGCCCCAGGAGACTTCATTGGGGTGCTGCCTACCGCAAGTTTTGCTGCCCAATACTGTGGTTTCGGATACATTTTCTACAGGAACCGCAGTCGTTGGTGATATGACCAAAGCCGAGCCAAGGCACCGCACACAGACATGTGGGTCTGTAATGGACATCTTGAAACTGCAGTCCCTGCAGCGTTTGAAACCGGACACCTTGGGAGCGGATATAACTTTGAAATCATAAAATAACACATTCGTAGATTTGAAAGTTACCTTGTGAAAGAGTTGTTCCTCAAGCAGAGTGCGGAGCACGTGGAAAAAAGGAACTGGGTACAGGAGTGTAGTGACGTAGAATATGTACGGCGACCTACGTCACGTCCAGAGTCGACAAACGACGCATCAAGGCAGGACGGAATGATGGGCGAGTCGAGGTGCACTATTCCTCCTGTTGAAGTTTTCTGAGTAGCAGATACTGGAAAGGATATCTATCTGATGAGGAATCTGCAGAAGAAAATCAATCCATTGAAGAACTGTTACTCATTGCCAACTACTGGATGTTATGTTATGTTAACAGAACTTGGATAACGCAAGTACACCCTAAGGCATCTTGACGCTGGTAGCGTGAAAGGACGTCTAAATGAAAGAGCTACATTTTTTTAATTAGAGTAGTTTTTAATAGCCGTCAAAATGAGAGGTGATCAGCCAAGTGCCACGTAGCACAAGAGGGAGGTCACTCCAAGCTTTCGCAGCTGCCACTGAAAAGGAACATCCGGTTCGAGCAAGTCGGTAGCAGGGAACAGCTACCAGGAGAGCTGAGTCGGAGCGCAAGGATCGAGTAGGCACATAGCATGGACATTTAGTTTGAAGGTATTCCGCTCTGATGCCGTAAAAGGCTTGGTGCACCATACACATGGACTTGAAAGAAATCCGGTCTGCTATAGGAAGCCAGTGCAGTTTCATGAGCAAAGGAGATATATGCACTCCAAATGGAGGATGAAGAATAGCTCTGGCCGCCGCGTTCTGCAGTAGCTGTAGCTGCTTAATGAAGTAGTAGGGCTGAGCCAGGTAGAGTGATTTGCAGTGGATCCAGACCCGGGAGGGATTCATGGGACAGCCAGAGACAACTTGGGGAGAACCAAGAGTGCAGGGAACTCCACCTATTTTCCTTTACATTTTCTTAAGCCGTAGAGCCAGTTTAGTGGATAGGTTTTGGTCCAACAACCTCTTTTGATTTTGACTTTAGACTAGCATCTTGGTTTAGTTAGGAAGGGAACTCCCTTTTAGTAGTAGGGTCAGTGAGACAATTTATCTATATAAATAAAAATGTAAAACAGGTGGGGGGGGGTCTGGGAAACTCTCTGCCAGCACAAACACAGCCCATTGACTTGTTCGTGGGTGGATGGCCCCAGGGAGAGGCTACACCAAGTCTTTAGCTTACTGTTCTTTTCACAGAGAAGAAATATCCCCACATATCAGTCTTTGTCCTGCCCAGGGGCAGTCCAGATTAGCATTCCTGTCGGAGGGAATTACCTTGAGCAGAATAGCTGGCATCTCCTGTTGGAGCTTGATTCAAAACAGATCCACTTAAGCTGTAAGACAGGGGGCGTATATTTCCACAAGAACTTTCCTGGCACAGCTTTCATTCATGGGAGACTGAGCGATGCCTGCTCGGGGCATCTGCCAACAATCCCCTTCACGGCCAGGTGGACCACTGACAAGGGGATCCGGTTCTGTAATGCCCAAGACCAGAGCTGGATTACCACGCTGCACGGGGGCAGTGACCCCTATGCCCTACACTTTTGTTGAGTTAGGCCATGGCCACCATATTGCCAGTCAATCAGGAGGTGCATCCCCTGACCTGCAGAAGTATCCGTAACCACAGTTACATCCGGCCATGCTCGCCAAAATGATTCTCCTGACATCAACTTCTTTATGCAGGTCCACTACAAACGAGCCTGTGCAATCCTGTTCAGGACCTTAAGGTCTGTCCTATCATGCTCCCTCAGATCGTCAACCACTGAGATCTGAGGGCCCACTGTAGCGACCTCATTCTCAATCAGGCCGCCGGCACCAGGAAAATGGAGGGTGCCATGAGACCGAACAACCATAGAAAGTCCAGGGCTGGCAGTGCATCAGCGTTTTGTAATTTGGTGACCATCTGCTGGAAGTACAAAGCCCCGTCGGGGGCAGTGGGAGGATTCTAAGGAGTAATCATGGGCCATTTGGATGAACTGGAAAGTTTGGTGAGGCAGTCATCTGAAACTCGAAGTTGGGGGGAGAAGCCATTCTTTTTTCCAGAAAGGCAGTTGTGGCTTAGATGTTCCTGTGCCTGCTCCGGAGAACAGGCTCTGATCAGCCAAATCATCCAGGTAAAGTAGACCCTGAATACTCCATCATTAGACTAGCTGACACCGGTGACAGCAATTTGGTAAAGACCCTCTGGCGCAAATGAACTCAAACGGCAAGACCCGAAACTGATAGTGGGACCTGCCCATCACAAAGCTCAGATACTTTGTGCTTAAGATGCATGGGCACATGGAAGTAAGCATCCTGCAGGTTGTGAGAAACCAGAAGGTGTCTGACCCACTAATCCTAGAGGATCCGTCATCCAGGTGGTCAGGACACGGCCATTGTTTTTGGATCCAGTTCCAGGGGTGGACCAGTGCGGGAGGATCATCTGGGTGAGGTGTCTTCGGGGAGTGGACTGCCGAATGGCAAGACGCGGTATCCCCTTCCCTGTAACACCTTTACCCCATCCGATCAGATAGGATATGTAGAAACTCTACACCCGCCCCCTTTTCCTACACAAACACTTTCACACAGACAGCCCGCTCTGGGAGAAAACAGACTAACTCCCGAGCAGTATTCCTGACGTTTCACAATACAATGGTCAGGCAATTACAGACTATCACTCACATCTGACTTCCATTAAACTTCCAGACACGGATAAAAGGAGGAGCACGAAAGCACTAAATGAGCGAGGAAAAGCACACAAGGAAACAGCAGTTGAGACGGCAGCTGAACGAGAGAAGAAAGATGGAAAAACAGGAGGGGATTGTAAGGTGGGGAAGTTCCCTTGACCTTTCCGACAATAAACCGTTACTTTCAAGAGGCCTTGAAATTAGAAAGTTTAAGATCAGGAAACCAGGTTGAAGAATTCTGTTAGCGTGTCAGCGATACCCAGGGTCCTCCTGCATTGCATCACTAATCATGGTGGGGAGAAGCAGCAGCCACCATTGTACTGTCCTTGGCTTCAAAGAACAAAGTAGGATCGGTGAAATCAACACAGCCGGTGAGTTGGGGAGACCGATACAAGAGCGGTCTGTGTTGGAGCCAAGGTTGCAAGCAGCAACATTGTATGGCAAGTGCTGGAACAAACACTATTAGAAAGCGTATGATAAAAGACACAAATAAAGTTGAACTTTGAAGAGACATTGCTACGATACCGTTGACATAGTGGCCCTGCAACGGGTCAAGCAAAATCCTGCACACAGTGGAAAGGTTTCGATTTTTTTATAGTAAAGAAAGTTTGGAAAATTAGATCAATTTGGTCCGAACCCAGAGGAGGGAGACCAATTGAAGATGTGTTAAAGTGGGTCCGAGCCTGGCAGAGAGGGACCCGGGCCAAACAGTGAATCACCAGATAAGTTGTGCACATGAGAATCCTGAGGAGAAAAGAACTTTGAATGTTTGTCGCATCAGGCCCTAAGAAATAAGAGACTTTGAATGGCAAAGAGACTTTGGCACAGAAGGTCCTGATACAGAGATTTTGAACTGCATCCTCGTGCTTGAAAAGCCAGAGTATGTACTAAGGTCGAGTGTGTCGCTAACTGCTCAACGTACCCGACATATAATTTCTTTAACACTTTTCTTTTCATAACATTGTTTCCCACGCCATTTGTATTTAGAAGTAAGGATTGGCAATAGATTTATTAGTATAGGCCCTTATATTTTGACCAGACTCTACTAGGACTGCATTATTATTATTTGATGGTCGTAGCTTGCACCCATCTTTAGATTTAGGATTAGATAGGTGTTTCTGAAACCCAAATGAAGTTCAATAAACATCCTTGAACTGTGATCACTTGTGTCTGTCTTCACTGTTTGATACCATGCCTTCCTTACAAGGTCAATCGACAACCAATCCTGGAGCTCGAGGGCCTGAAGAATCTGCATTAGTGTTATCTTAAACTGGCCTTTCCTGAGGAATTATTTCAAGCTCCTCAGGTCCAAGATGGATTGCAGGCCCCAGTCTTTCTTCAGTACCAATAAGTAGGCGGAATACGACTTCGAGGCATCAATTCTATTGCACCCTTCTCCAGGAGAGAATTGTTTTCATGGAAGAGTATTGGGGCTGAGATAGTGGAGGGCAGTTTGGGGCAGCGTTTAAGAAAGGGAAGTAAGTTTTCTCAGGTGACCACGTGTATTGTATTGTAGTTATCATTTATATAGCGCCTTTTACCATTATTACAGTCTCAATACGCGGTTTGTGGAATGCCCTCGGATGACCCAAGTCCAGAGTATTGGAGGTCAAATTAGGATGTGTGTGTATTTGGCCAAATAAGGTTTAGCAGGGCTGGCCAGGCTCCCGCAGAGAGCAACCCATGTGGACAGGCACGTGGGTGGGTGCTGAGATGGTGTGAGTGCTGTGTCCAGCTTGCCCGAATTTGTCATAGGTCTGTGCTACATTCTGATGTCAGAGGTGTTGAGGCGTATTCTGGTGTGAGCAGGTGGAGAGATGTGTGCGGGTAGCCATACCTGCAGCCATTGTTCATCGGAGTGGTGCGTTATACGTACCTGGCGGAATTCAGTGGCGATTTGTTTGTGTGCCGGTTCAGGTAACTGGCTTCTTCTGTTGATTCTAGCAGCAGTGATAAAATGGTTAGCTACATTCTATGCTCCAACTAGTCACAACAAAAGGAGCAGAGGTTGTACTTCCAGGTTCTTCTAGGCAGAGAACGTGGAGAGTCTACCAGGCTATTGAGCGCTTACTGAACCTTTTCAGTTGTTACCTTTACCAGGGGCAGCCCATCCTATAGTTCATACATGCGTAGTACCTGCCCCATTTCCCCCTCTTCCCTCGAGTTCATCCGGGGCGGTTTCTTGATTGCCGTCCTAGAGTATTGCACGGGGGACCCCAATCTGGCCTTACTGTTGCGGGACATAGCAGTGGCACATGTTCTCCCCTGAGTATTCCCTGCAGTGCATCTTTTACCGTACATGCCAGGTGCAGTGATTCATCAGTCCTGTGACATTTCATATATGAAGAGCTGTGATTCAGCTAGTGGTGCTTGAGGGAAGCCAGGGTCATGATTGGTGTTTGGAAATTGTTTAGGGAGGGTTTTCAGGGCTCATTTTGTAGGCAGCGCAGTTTTCAGTACAGCAGATGTGCAGAGGTAGAGTGTTCCAGAGGGTGGGAGCTAGGATGGAGAAAGCCGAGTCGCCAACTCTGGTGGAGTGGTAAGGGGGAATAGCGAGGAGCAGAGCTGAGCCCAATCTGAGGTTTCTGGTTGGTGGGGTGGGTGGAGGGGTTTGGTAGTGGATGATTTTATTCTGAATGAACTGACGTCCTGTTTTATGGACGGTTCTGTGTGTGCTGCACATGCCTTTGAAGATTGTTCTTAGGCCAACAGGGAGCTAGTGCAATATTTTAAGTGCAGAGTGATGTGTTCTCTGGGCAAGAGGGCAAGTAGCAGTCTGGTTGGTGCATTTTGCATTTGTTGAAGTTTCCTCAGCTGGCATGCCGAGATCGAGGGAGTTGGCGTCGTATAGGTGGGATATGATGGTGGACAGTTTTGCTGAGACCCTTCTGGGATAGGAGAGGTAGGGAGAGATTTATTTTAGCATCACCATGACTGTCGCCTATGTAGGTGAGGGTCACCCAATAATTCTGCCTCTCGGCACGTCCCCTATGGTATACATGCAGGTGCTGCCCCTTCTGTACCGGGCCTTTCCTGCCATTCCTTCTGTGGCGTGTGACAGAAGACCATAATAAATGGAAATTAACTGGGAAAGGAAAAAAGGGAACTTAGGAAAGCACCTTGCAGAGATGAACAATGGAATTGCCAATGAACGGATGCAGGGAGGGAGAGGTGCCACTGTGCAAAACACTGTAGTTATCAGTTAGAAAGGGGGTCGCTGTAGAAAGAGGTTTCTTTACGTGTTGCAGTGTTTTGAAGAGTGTCACTGTGCAACACTTACTACAACATTTTTTACACTACTTTCAAGAAGGGCACCAAGGCAATTTAGATGGGGTGTGCAGAAATCGGGATGGCATGCATAGTAAAATGAACGTTATAGCTGGGGTAAACTGTTCGTGCTCTGAAAGTCATATTCCCATGTGTGTAGTAAGCCATTGGCGCATATCATACAAAGGCACAAATACACTTCTTCGCAATGTACTGCGCTTTCTCCATTTGCAGACCAAATAAAAAAATGACGCAGCCACATCAGTGTATGTATAATGCGATAGAAAGTTATGCAAGAGATCGGAAACAAACGCATGACCTGGGCAAGTGCCTCCTTCATCGCAAACAGCACTGAGACTTGTGTAACATGCTGTGCGATTTTCCCTCCACAATGAACAATATCGGCATGATTGTGTGTCACCAAAGTGTCATACAGATAAACCAAAATAACTAACTTCATTGTAGGTACTCCATACTACTACACATCCCACATGATAGATTCCAAAAGAGCAGCCACTGCAGTGCTTTCCATTCACTTTTAGTCAATGTATTTCAAGCTCCCCTAAAGCCTGCACGCTGTGGATCGTGAAACACAGCCATAACCGCACCCTCTGCATTTCTGTCAACAAATACACCATCTACCACAGTCTATGCATACACACCACACCCAGCAACCTTATTGACCAATCCTGTAGCCTCTATAGGCCCACTTCTATGGTCGTCATCTGAAAAAGGGGCGAATCTAACACATGCCACCCTGCAACTATGGCGATATTCGCTGACTTTTCATGCTGTGCGCGCGGAGGAGAGGGGGAATGACTTTCAACTAGGGTAGGGGACGTCATTAGTTGTGGCGGCTCTTAAGAGGCTTTTTTAAAAAAAAAATTTAAAAGGTGCTTCCATAAAAACACATTTTCTGTGGTTTTTATAAGTAATTGTGTTTTCAGCGTCAGCTCACATTCTTACAATAGGGTCTGAAGAGCAGCCTGTAGATTGTGAAACCAAATGTCATTGCCACTGGACAACATAGACATGCCATTTCCTTTGAAAAGGTTTATATATCGAGTACCAATGTTCTCATTCTCACAGCAGAACATCCCAGCAGCACTCATGAAGTCACACATGCTTCTGTTGACGAGACCCCTTCCGACCGACAGGAATCATTGGAATACTTCCACACTATTCTCGGGGGTATACATGAGAAAAGCACCTTGGCTGTGGGAAAAATGCATTGCACTGCTTCCATCATCTCCTTCAGTTGACGGTACACACAGGAACAAGGCATAGAACCCAAAGATAAGGCTCCAAAGTGCACCACTGCAACATGTACAGGTGCGGAATTGGCCATGCGTCGACATTCAATAAGCACTCCACCACAACAGCAAGCTTCGACACTGCACCACAAAGCATCCACTCTCTCCAAACTGAAATTGCCACAAAAGCCTTCTTGGAGGGCATATACGAACAAATCTTCCACAAAGGCATCACCAGCCGCACAACACAAACTAATGGAAAAAATGATTGCCGCCCTTTCCTGTGACGCACACCCTGAACACCTGATTGGACATGCCCCATAGTCCCATTTCCATTGGCCAGCATGGTGAGAAACGCAAAATGTGGCACGTACGCTTCCCCAAGTACCGGAAGGGCCACGCCCCAGTAAAGCAGGACGACTCCTTTTTTCGCTTTCCACTCCAGCCATGCATGCAAGGCGCTAGGCCCTCCCCACAGAAAACACACCATAATACAGGCTATGGTTAAATGCTCATGTCATGTGCACTGCACTCCCAATCTGCAATTCAGCCTGCCAGCTTTCACCCTGGGCACATATGTGCATGTATGGCTTCACAACGTTGCGTTGTACGGTATGTAGGAGCCTGTGCACGTTAGCCATAGTTTACATGTGTGCTGCTGAGCACGGCCTTTCATGCTGCAATATCTCACAGCACTTCCTAAAGCAGGGTTCTTCTAAGGGCATAACTGTTAAGAAAGGAAGAAGGCAATGAATACGGCAAGGGAAATGTGCACGGAATCACACAGTGAACAACTTTGAATCTAACAACGTGCATACAATACCCAAGACTCGTGTATACTAAAACCCAGGAGTGCAAATAGGGTGAAACAATAATACCAATATATGAAAAGGGATGTGGGGTAAGCACTTAGAACCTCCTTATGACTGAAAGGAAAGTCGGCAAACTCCTTACCCACTATGCTATTACAGATACTGACAGGGCTAAGCCCACGTAGAGGGCAAGCAAAGACAGGGTCTGTGAGCTGACACTCTGGACGATACTGAATAAGGAACTTAGAAACAGTACTCACGAGGACCGCAAAGACCACTTGAATGTCAGTAAACCCACGAACCCAGTTGATGAAACAGGGACCCTGAAGGCTATAACAGCAATGGGTGGAGGAAACTAAATACATAAGACCCTAGTCAAGGGGCAAGTAGGAAAAGTGATTATAGAATAGAGAGGAAAACAAAAGGCATTCACACAGGGACTAGTTACAACAGCACCCCACACCTAATAATCAATGGGAAATAAATGTAGAAGTGCAATGGAAAACATGGAATGGATCCCAAGAGAAAGTAAGGATCAGGAGCAGGGAAAATGATATCAGAAAAGGAAACCTTTCCTACCCATCCAAGGAGAAAAGGCAGGAAGCTAAATCTATAAAAGGAAAGACTAATGCATCAAGTTTTTCAGTAGCAAAGGACAGCTTCAAAGAAACAGAGAACACATGCAAATTGGGCAGCATCAAAGGGTAAAGCACAGAGAAAGGCTGCCTGCAGACAGAGGAAGACAGAAAGGGCAATCCAGAAAGCAGAAATCAATTAAGCACATAAATTCGAAATCCAGGGCAGAGGAACAAGAAATAGGAACTAAGAGCCAGGCACAAAAACTAGGAACCACGAACAAGGGACCAGTCACAACAGGAACACTGCAACAATGACCAGCGCTGGACTGAAGTAAACTGAGGCTTTTAAAGCTCCTTAACGAGCACACCCCTCAGGTGTGCCGCCTGCTGCACCTGCAGCCACAGGTGTTGCCTATCCTCCACCCAACCTTGTCCTGCAAGGGAGGCGGTGAGGCAGTGAGCCAGGCATTCTGGGAAGTATTGTCATTAGATTAACGTAGCATGCTGGCTGCCAAAAACCTGCAATGGATCCGGAAGGGAAGTAACTTGGAAAATAAGGTTTTAGCGCTCCCAATTCGTCACAGCACTGTAGCATAAGGTTCGGAGGAAATGTCCAGTAAGGAAAAAAACCCAAAACATGCCCCCAAGTGATGGGAACGGGAGCGAAGGGAGCGAGCCGTGACAATAACTATAGCAAACAAATGGTGACATGTGGCTCCCTATTCTGCAACAGGGGCAATGATGTGTACCGTATCTTAATGTATGCATAGCAGCTCACTTCTGCTGCTGTACCAAGTCTACAATGTCCTCCACAACCACTGGGTAAAAGTCACCAACTTCAAATGCACGCTATGTTTAAATGCTCATGCCATGTGCACTGTACTCCCCATCTTCAATTGAGCCTGCCAGCTTTCACCCTGGGCACATATTTGGATCCATGGCTGCATAACGGTCCGTTGGGTGTGCTGAACGGTATGTAGAAGGCCGTGTATATTAGCGATAGGTTGCGTGAGTGCTGCTCAACATGACCTTTCATGCTGCATTATCTTAAAGCACTCCGTAAAGCAAGGGGCTTATAAGGGGCACCCCATATGAAATGCACATGGTTGCTTGTGGCGCCCTATTGTGCAACAGGGGCAATGATGTACACCATATGCTAATTTACGCATAGCAGCTCTCTTCCGCTGGTCGAGCAAGTGTACAATGTCCTCCACAACCATTGTGTAAAAGTCACCAACTTCAAATGCATGCAGAGTGACAACTGCATGGCTGCAATAGGTTGTGGTTGCTGTTATAAAGGCGTAGTCTGTTGGCTGCAGGTGTGGTGAACGGTATGTAGGAGGATGTGTGCATTGGCCATGTTTTCCATGTGTGGTGCTGAGCACGTCCTTGTGTGCTGCTATATCTTACAGCACTTCCTAAAGCAAGGGTCTTCTAAGGGCCTAACTATTACAAAGGCAAATGGTGACATGTGGCTCCCTATTCTGCAACAGGGGCAATGATGTGCACCATATCCTAATGTACGCATAGCAGCTCACTTCTGCTGCTCTACCAAGTCTACAATGTTCTCCACAACCATTGCGTACAAGTCACCAACCTGACATGCATGCAGACTGATAAGTGCATGACTGCATTACATTGTGGTGGCTGTCATGAAGGCCTAGCCTGCTAGGTGCATGGCCTATGGCCTACGGCCTTGGGCCATGCACCCACCAGTCTAGGCCTTGCCCACACCCACCACAACATAACAAAGCCATGCAGGCGAACATGTAGGCATGTGCCACAAATCATAAAGGCAACATAGGCACCAGCAGTTCTATCCAACCTCTGCACCATAAAGCAAGAACGCATTCGGGCCTACTTCCTGATTTGATGCGAGCGTCGACTTTCGGGAGTGGGAAGGGCCGAAGCCTCGTTTGCGGACGACCGGCCTTCGAATAGAGTTTTGCGCGTGACACCCTCGCCGTTTTTCGATGGTTGGGTCCTGTCGTGCGACCATCTCAAACAAGAACGTCCAGAGGACAGGGACTCAATGGACCTTTCCCTGGGTGCCGTGCGTTGTCCATGTGTCGAGTCTCGATTTGGGCTTATGTGTTTAGTGGTGTGTGATTTTGATGCGCTTTTGCCGCCAGATGTAGTCCCCACAACATGGCCGCCGGCCTGTCCTCTGGGGTCGGGGGCCTGCACTTGGGAAGATGGAGCTACCCAGTTGCCCTCGAAGTCCGAAACGGTGGCGTTGCTGCCATCACTGAAAGCGCCTTCTACCTCCATGGCCTCGAGTTGCCTGGTGTAGTGGGCCCAGCGTTTTGTGGAGCGGTCCTTTAAAGTCTTCGGGTTGAAGAGCCTGCACGCTCGACAAAACATTTCGACGTGGTTTCTTGGGAGACACAAGTTACAGACTAAATGCTTGTCGACCCACAGAAATTTACGATTGCACATGGGGCAGAATTTAAATGGGGTCTTGTCCAGAACTACAAATTATGGCAGCTGGGTGAAAATAGTGTAGGAAAAGGGGCATATACATCCTGAAATGACCTCCCCCCTGTCTCCCTACTGTCTGGGCCGAGGCCCGGGCGGCCTTCCAAGGCCGAACGGTCCGTCACGGTGGTCTTTCGACGGGCAGTTTCTTTGTCTTCACCGGCGTGATGTTTCGATGGACGTTGAAGTAAAGGACAGAAAGAATGAACTACGGATAATTGAAATAAGTCATAGGCTTTATGCCGAAAGAGGAACTCCGCTATACGCGTCCGTCTAGAATGGCGGAAAAAAACAATCTGAGGGACCTCGACGCGTGAGGGATTATGGGTACAGTGGACGTCACACTAGGGATAGTATTACTGGCACGCCCTGTCGACGTCCCTTTTCGAGTTTTGAAAACAACAACTGTAATACTCTGGCGCTTCCACTAGATATCGCCCTATGCACAGCATGTGATCTAAGCTGATAACACAAGCCTCAGAAATATATATATATATATATATATATATATATATATATATACACACACACAGCCTGCGGTAGCTGCCGTGTAGTTCCGGTTAAGTTGCTAAACCCATAGGAAGACCCCTTTTTGGGCAGCTTATAACTTCCCTCGTCCTTGAACAATCTTCACCAAATTTTGTAAAAAATGTATATGGCCTGCTCAGAATTTTTTAAGCAGGGTTGGTGAGGTTTCCTGAAGGGGGGAAAAGTTATAGGGGGTGAACGCAAAACATTTTCTTTTTCCATAGACTGAAAAAAAAAAAAACAATCCTTGCTCACGCCTACAGCCCAAACCACTGGACGGAATTTCACCCACCTTGCGGCAGGAGCGGCGGCTTGGTCCCGAAATCATGCTTTTGTAAATTTGGTGAAAATCTGTGCAGTAGTTTGTTTTTTTAAATAGGCAAAATAATAGGGGCGGGGGGGCAACAAATTAGTGCTATCTGGCTCCGCTCCGTGGATCCATTTCCCGGTTTGCTCCGCGGACCGGACTCGGATTGGCTTGGAGGGTGGCGTGATGTCCGCAGACATACGACGTGCCCGCTGATTGGCTGGACAGAAGCGTGATGAGCATCATATTTTTCTGAAACACCCGCCATATTATATCTGCGGATATTCGCGGATAGCGCAGCGGCGAACAGGGCTGGAAAGCATGTTTTGGGGCATCTGGTGTTGGGAAGAGGGGCTGAAAGGGGTGGGGGGGAGTGAAAGATGGCTCATATGATGTGTTTGTTTAGGTGGAAGAAGATTGTGTTGTGTTCTGGGTATCCGCAAACACAGCGGCAGTTCGCAGACAGATCCTCAGGTGAACAGTTTATGTGGTGACTGCAGGCAGGCTTCATTAGATGATATGAGGATGTTTGTATAGGCTGTATTATGCCGTGGTTTTTGTGGCCAGCTACTAGAGTCTTGGGTGCACCCAAGAGTCTGCCTACTGGTTGAAGTACTATAATAGTACATGTAGAGAAGTGCGACACTTCGTGGGTAGGTCCTCAGACAAGCATCTTATGTTGCGACTGCAGGCAAGCTTCATTGATGCACTCAAGAGTGCGCCCACTGGTTGATACTGCAATGGTATGTGTAGGAAAGTGGACAGGGCCTCTGGTGGCTGGATTATTGGAGTGAAGAGTGTGCTGACTGTTTGCATGTACTGGAAAACTATGTGTAGAGAAGTGGACAGGGCTCCAGGTGAATGCCTTATGTGTTTGGGTTGGGGTCACTGGGCAGATTTATGGGTAGTTCTTGTATTATGCTGTATTGGTTGTGGGCAGTTAGTAGAGTCTTGGGTGCAGAGGCCATGCATACAAGAGTCTGTCCATTGGCTGTAAGTACTGTAATACTATGTCAACTGAAGTGGATATGGCCTGAGGTGGCTGTGTTATGTGGGTGGGTTGTGGTAAGTGGGTAGATGTTTGCATGCATGGCTATATTATGCTGCAGTGGTTGTAGCCAGGGCCTAGACAGCCATGCCTTCAACTTTTTGACAGTGGCATATGGATTGTATAAATGTGTATAGAATGCAATTTGAAGATTAAAAAGAAGTATGAGAGCAATAATGTTATACTCACTGTATGCATCTTTTTTGCATGCACTGCAAAATACTGTTCAAGCGGCAATAGCAGATTTGCCTAATGTGGTATGTGGAAATGCAGGAGAAATCGTTGTTTCATTTTCTGTGATAAAAGAAAATATAACATGTTAAAGTAAGTACTTCTTAATGTCGTACTGCAATGCAGACATTTGCGCACTTTGTGAACCCTCATAATTAGTACTTCACAAGTACTATGCTTTAAACATGTGAACTGTGCAATGTGCTCAGTTCCTGTGTTTTTTCGCATAATCATTGGGGTTGTGGGGAAAAGAATCCATGCAGGATTTTAAAAAAACTTCTACATTAATTTGTTGTTATGTGGAACACGGTTTCAGTGACGTGTGCACTGCGTACAGTAATGTTTAAAGTGCATATCTATGTGGTATTGTGGTTATAGGCACTGTTGCAGTAGGAGGAATTGAAATGGTGTATGATTTTCCTTTTGGAAGTGGTGGTACTACAGCTACAGTTAGATAACAGTTGGCATATTCCGTTTGTTTTCTCTTTTTAGCAGTATTTGTTTATGCATTTGCTTGCTGTTGATGTTTTCTAAATACTGTGGTATTATAGAATAATATTACAAGTTTGTGGGGTCAGTTCGATACCTGTTGGTGTATTCTAACTGTTGGAAGTTTGAAAGCTGTTGAGGGTATGCTTATAGCTGGCTGTTTATACTTAGGTGTTGAAGGGTTTCCTTAGAAGAACTTTCATTTTTGCTGGTGGATTAATGGGAAGTAATATTGCAGTATTATGGTTGTAGTTAGATACCAATTGGCGTATTCTAACTGTTTACAGTTTCTCATATGTGATGGAAGGTATTGAGCAGTAGATCAAGGAGTACCTTTTGGTTTCAAGAATATAAAGTAGGCATTTGCAAGATTTGCTGGTAATCGCTGCTTCAAAGTAATGGAAGTATCTTTGCATTCAAACCATCAAGATGTCTTTTTAATGTATGCAGTATAGTGACCTGCACTAGTTGTGGTGCCTGTGTGGTAGATTATGCCTACTGTTGTGAAGGTTTTCTTGCCAAGTGATACTTGTCCGTGTGTGAAGCTAGTAAGCTTGCAGTTGCTTTTGGTACCATCTGCATTGTATCGTAAAAGCATTACTATTACATATTGGCTATGTAATTGTATCTGTAAGGTGGAACGCTTGTCAGAAGTGCAAGTAGTACATAATATCCCATGGTTTGCGTTTTGTACAAGCTGCTGAAATTAAATGGATTCACAGTTGAGTATAGTTACATACACAAAGCGCTACTTAGGGACTTGTTCCTGCACCACATGGCTGCAGAGCGTGCATGTATGTTTCCATAGGTATGTTTTTGCTTTCCAGTACTTGTACTAAGTACATTAGAAATTCTTGTGGATCTTCTTGTGTGTGTATAGTGAATCTCACCATTCCCCCACAGTAGTCCGATTCTTGCCTTATTTCCGAGACACTAAAGGTTTTCAGGATTGTTTGTTGCATTTCTGTGAAGGAGTAGCATTTGCATAAACAACTGGACCGTGCCGTGCAAGTAAATGTTTTCAATAATTGGTGGCAATTTGAATGGACCAGACAATTATGTGTCTGACTCATTTGATGGACGTCCATGTGGTTTCTTTGAAGAGGTAGTTCTATTTGTTTGTGCAGTTTTGTATGTATTTGCCTTTTCAGTACATCCTTCTGTGGTTGTGGAAATTGATGGAGTAACCAGCTGTTTTCAATTTCTTTGGTGGAACTATTGGGAGATCATGTATAAGTTGTGTTTGCTCTAGTTTTCTTTTACAAAGTTTGCCTTTTTGAGGAACAGTGTCAATTTCGAGATGGGGTGTGTAGTGTGCACACAGTCTGCTGTACTCTACGATGCAAGGATTGCCAGCTTTGACTTTACTTGCATCAAAATTGACTAGAAATAGTCCTTCAAGTGTACGTAGGCATGACAGTGCTATGCAACTCATACCTTCTTTAAAGACTGTGCTGCCAATGCCAATCAATGCTTGATCTAGGGTTAGACCTTGCGATTTAGGAATAGGGAGTGTGTATGCTAGAGACAAAGAAAACTGTTCTCTGCGTACATACATGTCTTCGAAAAGAAGGAATCAGGCTGTTGAGCGTCCTATCCTTTTAATTTTTGAAAGTTTGTCAAACTGAAAATTGACAAACTGGATGCTGTTTTCACGTGGGTATGTCTGGAAGCCAAAAACTGTACCAAGTCCTTCATTAACTAAAACTTGTTCGATGTCAAGGTTACGCTTTAGCATTCCCCTACAGTTTAAACACATTGTTAAAAAAATGTCCAAACCAGCTGTGTTAGAGACACAGTATGGTGTCGTGCTGTAGCTTGTTGACACATAGGTACTGTCATACCGTGCACGTCCAGTTTGTCTGTGGAGGAAATTTGCACTAGTGGTTGCATTTCTTTTTTCAACATTGTTACATTGAATTGTGCACAGCTTGCTAGGGTTGGCATTAATGACATACAGTTTACATTTTTGTGTGCTAATTGTTCCATGACATCAGTAGGACATGTGTTATGCACGTATAGCTCATGTATGCATCTGCTATTTAAGATAGACTGTGCTACCTTAGAAAGCACACCAATGCGAATGCTTTTCAAAATGTTGGTATAGGTGAGGTCTGCAGACTGACGCACGTTTTTAGTTAGTTCTCTGTATTGGAAATGTTGCCAGAGATTTACATTTCCTATGCTGCCAAGTGCTTTACAGCACAGTTTGTGTCCTAAGGTTTTAAATATAGGTTCATCTTTTACTGGTGTTAATTGAAGATCTCCAAAAACAATCTGTTTGCCTCCAAAGAGTTCTTCATAGTCTGTTTTAAGGACCTCTTGCAATCTGAGGTTAATTAAAGACAACATTAGGTTGGAGACCATGCTCACATCAACTATTAGGAGCATTTTCATTTGTTTCAAAACTCTGCGTAGATCCATTGCAGCTTCTGCTTAACGTTTGTAGTAGTCTAATTTGTTTTGGTGCTCTACTGGAAGAGTAGCAATCGGTGTAAAGTAACACCACCTATGTTGTAGGCAGCTAAATCTGTGGGGGCAATTACAACAGCTGAAAGCTTGTTGCTTGTCAATCGTTGGAGGAACTTGCTGATCATTTTTATCAAGAATGTTTTGCCTGAACCAGCTTGACCACTTACATAAAGGAGCAGAGGTGTATAGTTTTGACAGGTACAAGTTTTAGTTTTGTGCTGCATACCATGTTCAATTTCTTTAGTTACTTCTGGGTAAATGCTATGCTGCTCATTGTTCAGTTGTGATTTTAGTAGAGCAAACTTTTCTGCAGATTGCTCATACCGACACATGGTGTTTTCTACTTCAGTCATGGATAATTCTGCCTCATTTGCTAGGAGTGGCTGTACAAGTGGTTCTTGGCTTCCTGTAAGAGAAGGTTGACTGCTCTCAGGAGTGTCTACATTTAGTTGTGCGTGGAGTTCTTGTTGGCGTTCATTGTCCAACATGTTCTTGTACTGTGTAAAGTTTTTATCGGTTATAGTGCTTTCAGTTGCATTGAAAGCATCTTCATCGGACATATCGGTGTCCAATAAATCTTCTTTTTAAACCATGGAGAAAAGCTGCAGTAGGGACATGTAGTACAGTTCCCCATGTTGAGGAGTTTTTAATGATTGCTTCATATGATTAATCATGCTACGTTTGGTAAGTTTAACCAGGCTGCCCTCCCAACATTTGACTATATATTTACCCTTTCTCATCTGGTTTAATATTTTTGTATGAGAAGTTTTGGGTTATGTGGTATAGGCACATGGTTTATTTTTCAAAATGTCCTGGCTGTTGGGGTCATTTTTGGCTATTGTTTCGGTGTCTTGGTACGATTTGAGAACTCTTTCTTGATGCAGCAGGGCCAAGGTTTAGCCAAACTATGTTTTCAGATTTGCCATACAAGGTGGTATGGTGCCACATTCTCTATGGGAGAGCATTTTTATGCCAAACCTGTTACAATTTCTGTGACAGTGTTTTGTCAGATATGGTATCCCAGAGGTCTTTCAGGTCTGTTTTCTCTGCTTTGGTTAAGTAGGCTGTGACATACCGTGCAACTGCAGTGGAATTGTCTGCAATGTACTGTACATGTATGCTTACATTCCATAGGCAGACCCTCCAGGATTTTGCAGCATGAAATGGCACATTTTGCGGCACAACCTTTATTTATGGCAGCATTTTTACAACACAATTTTTATTGACTGGAGGGTGCAAGATTGGTACATTGCAGGAAAGAGGCAGTGTGCAAGGCTACAAGAGAGCCATGGTGTCAATATATGTAATATTTTGTATCAAATAGGAAGAATCCTAGATGTCTGTCTTGGAAGAACAGGGTTTGTTTTGGCTATGTTTTTTGGTTTAATGTGCATGCCTATTTAATTTTATTAATCATTATCAGGTGTAATGCTGAAAATGTTCCCCTTCTATGTTCCCCAATCCCACAAACGCCCACACAGCTCTCTCACCCAAGACACCTCACACGTCTCACCAATTCCCCATCACAACTTGCACTTTTGAACCTCACGCTCAGTCATACACATACTCACATGCTCGGTAACACTGCCAAGTCACAATTTGCACTCTCTAGTCCCTGTCAAACTCCAAATCATACTCCCAACTCACACTGTATGCTCCCCTCTCTGCTTTTGACCCACTACCACCCGTGAGCCCACGTTCCTTTCACTTTCTGTACCTCAGCTCTCTCTCTGATTATTGGCCCACTGTCCCACTGCATCCGCTCTGCTCTCTTGCCCACCGCTTCCCTCTCTGACCCACTGCTCTCCCTCTGATATCTCTTTGCTTTCTTGCCTACCATGCCACAGCTCACCCCTCACTCACCCTCTCACCCCTTTGTCTCACATATTGTGATCATTTTTTTGCAATTTTTGAAGACAACTGTAGATTTTGGCCCAAGAAAATGGGGCATCTAAAAATAGAGCAGAGGAGGTGCTGTTTTTAGATAATCCATTTTTGGAAATGAGCAGGCAACCCTAATCTCAAAGGTGACCTGCGCATTTCCATGGGGCTGAGCTGTAGCGCAAATGATGCGCTGGCCAGCTGCCTTGAATACGTTTGTGTTGGAAGCTCTCTCCCGACAATGGTCTACAGGCTCCCCGTGCATTTCACTGCGACTGGCCCTTAAGGGTCCTGCCACTGTAACATGCAACCCAACAAAAACACATTTCTATCCCATTTGGGGAACAGAAATGCAAGTGAGACAGCAGCTGTCACATTTAAAAATGTTTTTTATTTTTAGTATTGCATGAGTCAGTAGGGTCAGTAAAGACCCTGTAAAGCAGTGGCAGCCATTGTGCACGTATTTAAAGTGGGCGCATAGGGTGGCCAACAATTTATGCACATTTAAAAGCACATCTTGCTCATCAATTTGGGAAGCGCTTTTAAATGCGCAGAAATGCCCCCTGATCTGCGCTAATGGGTGAAAAAGGACATCTGTATGGTCGTATAAAAGAATAGTCCATTCAGATGTCCTTTGTTGTTTTTTTTGCTCAAGTGATGAGATGTGCTTGCGCATTTCATTTCTTGAGTAAAAAAAAAAAACAGGCCCCTTGGGTATTTTTTTTTCAAAAACGGCAATTTTTGGGCTTCTTTGCAAAAACCCCTGTTTTCTTTCAGCATTTCGCGGTATCGCAAAATGGCAATAAGCTGGAGGGTCTGCATAGGAGGGCAATGATTGCATTGTAATCATTGATGTACTTTGATGCTTCGGTTCTTTTTATATAGTATCTGATCTTAGGCGATTTTCCTTTCACACTGTGTCTTACAGAAGACATGAAGTTGTTTACTTGTCCTTCTTCCGAAACAGGTCTAGGGAAACCAAAGTGGTAGTATTTGCCTTTGTTTCTATATTTGCGCAGACAATACTTGCCACACTTGCGTCTCTGAAACTGCAAAATGTGTGCATGTAGGTCACTATGTGTACTTTCTGAAGGGATTTTGCCAGTGAAATATTTATGAATGAACTGCTAAACAGTGGCATCACAGTCCTGACCAAATTTAGGAGCATTTTTAATCCACAAAAGCATGTGGATGTGTGGTGCTCCTATGGCTTGATATTCTTTACTCGAAAAGAAGTGTTCCACTTCTCTGAGGGGATGAATTTTTTATTACAAAAGAAGTGTAGCATGGCAATTATATCGATGATGGAAGTATCTTGACACATTTACAGGGTCAAGAGAGCAGAGTTCTCCTGGTGTTTCCGTGCTAGCCCCGATTTGTTTCCTTTGCTATGCGTAGGAAATTGGGCAAGTTTTCCCATGCATACTCTGCACAACTTAAAGTGACTAACCATGTGGGTTGGCCAAGGTTGCGTTGCATACAGCGTACATTTGAGTCACGTCGGAATAAGTATTCATTCGTACCACGCATGTTTGCAAAGAGATTTGTAATACTTGACTGTAAATCCTCATCTTTCTCTTGCACTCTGTAGCAGACATGTTTCGAAAATTGGAACCTGTTTTCAATGTGTGTGCAACTCCGTAACAGAGTTGCTAGTTCACTTTCAAAGAGGAGGTGGAATATGTATCCCACTTCTTGTCTGAATATGGGGTCTTCAAAATACATTCTGAAAGAGCGGTATTCTGATGCTGTTATGTGTGTGCATCTTTCATCGTATCTTCCACCTTTTCCAGTAGGAAACAGTAGAGGAAAGGCGCGTGCTTCTACAATTTTTTCCCATATGCTGATTGGAGATCCTTTGGCTTGCTGCATTTGATATGTTTCTAGTGCATCGTCTATGGAGTCTTTGGAGTGTAGTGGGTGAATTGCAAACTGGTCTAAAATATTGGAGGCTGTAGTAGGATTTAGAAGTTGAAATTGTCCAGTTGATGAGGAATCCTGAATTATTTTAGTGGTTTCTCTCAGGTTTTCTTCAATGTTTATTTCTCTGTAGTATTCATTGTTGTCTTTAAGATATTGTAGGGCTTCTCTAACTTTGTTAGAGTCTACTAGTTGCTGCCAATTTTTTTCTTTTGTAGGTATACCATTCACTAAGATAATCAAAGATTGATCTATTGGCCGTTGTACTCCTAGAGTGTCTACATTTTCTTTGAGATCTAATGGCAAATAAACCACTTTGCCACAAATGCCCTTCAGTAATTCAGAGGGAGGCAGTTTTGCTGTTTTTGGTTGAAGGCATATTATCGCTTGAAATGGGTGCCCTGTTGGGATTATAATGCTCTCATACAAGTTAAGTTGTTGGGGTGGTTTTGGCAGTGGGAATATTTCCAAGTTATTAGGGATGGCCTGTGAAGGCATTTGGTTATTGTCAAGTTTTGCAGTGCAGTACGTGCAAACTATTGAGGGGTTTGTTATTTCGTATTTATAAGCTAGAGAGCTAATTGGAACCACTGGATTGCTCATGTTCTTCTATTTTGTATGTTATATCTACAGTTTTGGTGCTCTTTGTATAAAACGTTCTGCGGCAACACACACACACACATACTTGGTTTGGTACACCAGCAGATGTGCTTTTAAACTTTGCTATTTCTTTTGTTGTATTTGTGTAATAGAAGGTTGCCATCTGCAAGGTTGTCAGTACTCTTTTCCAAGTTACTGGATTTTCTAAGTGCTCTTCAGTTCCGAAATATTTGTTTTGGATGTGGTCAATTTCTTCGAGCAGTTCTTTGGCTGTATACTACATTGTAGGAGAATGTAATTTAAATGTTCCAGTGATAAAGCAGGATTTCGTACAGTGGAATGGTGTTTTGCTAACATTTTGATGTGGTGGAAGGTGCTTTTGCAAGCAGGTCCAAAAATGCAGGCTAATGAATGTCCTCGTAGTCCTGTGTATTTACGCACTGGACAGGAGTCCATAGTTTGTAATATTTTAATGTTTAGTTTGTCTTTGGCTTTCACATACTGATTGAGGATTTGCTGCAACGATTTGAAAGATTGTTTGCACATGTTACACAATGATACGCATGGCCATTTGTACACAGGACATATTGGTTCGGTGGAATGGAGATTTGATTGCAAGTTTGTTGGGGATATTCTTGCAAGCAGGTAGTGGTATGTCACAATGGTATTGTCTACCTTTTCATACTCTCGCCCACTGCTACATATAGCAATTGGGTCGGTTTGCTCTTGTTTGTATGCCTCTTCATTGAAATATGGCTCAGTGCTAGTGGTGCGAAACCACTCACCTGCACAGATGTTTGCAAAATCATCTATACTGATATGGCGTCTGTTGCGAAGTACTTTTTGTAGTTTACTAATTCATTTTGCTAGTGGTTTCATTCGGTTTAAGACTAATATAAACCATTTCCTTTTGAGGAGCATTGCACCGTCTATGAGAGCTTCAAGGATCAGTTTTCTGCTGGAGTTTTAAGGGTGGAGCATGATTTCTCCCCTGTTTTTATAAGGTTCTGAAGGACTCTATGGTGGCAAAATGTTTGTAAAATAATTTTTTGGGAATGCTTACTTGTGGCTAAATTACTGTTGGTAGATGTAGTGTTTGCACTACTGGTACTTAAATTCTAGTTAATACGTTTAGTTTTAGATTTTGAAAGAGAAGTTACACTTTTTTTCCTGCTACCTGGTTCCATTCTTCTTAGTAACTGTTAGCTGTTTTGTTTGAACTTTCTGTACAAAGTCTGCTAGAGGTGGATGGGCATTTGGCTTGGCTTGAGTTTAATCTACTCTATTTCTGCATTGTTTTCTACTGAGTTGCTTTTTGGTAGGCATTGAGAAAAAAGAAAAGTGTGGGTTTAAAAGTTGTGCAATGTATTTGTGTGTACTGTAGATGAGTGTGTGAATATGAGCCTATGTATATATAGGAGGAGTGTAATTATGCATAGGTTTGTTAGTTTTGGTTGGCAAGGTTGTAGTGCTATGTGGGTGTGCTCTTGTAGGAAAGGTTTGCTTTAGTGTGAATGGTGTTCTGATGACAATATAAACAGTGCACCTGACAAGGTGCAATGAGTAAGGGTAAAACGACTGCTGTGGGCTTACATAACATTGTCTAGGCTACAATACAGTAACACTGCACAGTCTGACGGGCAGAACGCTACAACAGTACTGCACTTTTTTGGATGTGAAGAGTAGGTTACTTCTGGATTTTATCTTCTAGCCGAGACATCACTGGCTTTCAGAAGGTGATTCTTCACTGCAATTGCAAAAGACGGTAGTTAGTGGGTATGTGTGTTAATTGTACACTAATAGCAGTAGTAGAACACTTTGTTGTAGATTATAGGAGGATTTGTTGGCAGGAAGAGTTGAGGTTTGTGTAGTATTTGATTTGGAAATAGATTAGTGGACGTTATAATAGAGTGAAAAAAGGGGGAGAAAGATTTAGAGATTGGAAAGGAGAATGTTACTGTATGTGGAATTCTGTTACATTTCTGACAGATAGATGCTTTCTATATGAGTGCAGAAATTCTTTTCAGTTCTATTTATGCATGAAAATTTACAGATAGCAGTGTTTCCAATGTACATGTGCTTTTGTTTGCTTTCTTTCCAAAGGTGCATTTTGTCAGTTGTGCAATGCATGTGCTTGGCATGCTATTCTAATGTACATATAGTTTTCCTTTTGTGTGTGCATTCTGGCCATTTGCCATAGGATGTGGCTCCTGCATGTGGTGTGGACATTTTCTCAGTGTGGTGTTCTATAAAAATATCAGAGGCAGTGGTGGTGAAATTGAAATATGTGTTTTGCAGCTGTTATGCTGGTGGGCAGCACAAGACAACTGAAAGCAAACAGCATTGTAAATAAATGAGTTGATGTGAGGAGACTGTACAAATGACAGTATGATTATTTGGTAGGTTATACAGGGCAAGTGGCCTGCACCCTGTTTATAAGCATGAACGATATGTACTTGCTATGCTTTGGTAACATACATGCAGTTTATTTTCTATGTGCATTCTGGTCATTTTACAGCAGGTGTGTTAGTGGGAGAAGCGATTGTAAAAGTGACAGAAGAAAAGAAGAAAATAACAGTTTGCACATTACAGTTGGTAATAGTGGAAAGCATGCATGATGTGATAATATATTGAAGTTTCACGTAGGATCTGGCACTTGAACTTGCTGTGCAAATGTTCCCAATGTGTGTTTTTACAAAAATATCAGTGGTGCTAAAATTAAAACATGTGGTTTGCAGTTGTTATGCAAGTGGGCATTAAAAGTAAACTTTGAAAGCACACATAATTGTAAGGAACTGCCACTTGATGTCAGGACATGGGACAAATGAGAGTATGATTATTATTTAGGTTATGCATAGTAAGTGGCAGGGACCCTGTTCAAATGCATGGAATCCATGTACTTGCTATGATTTGGTAACACATGAAGATTTCATTTTCTGTGTGCATTAAAAAATATATGCATACATGTAGTTTGTGTTGATGGGTGTAGATTTGGATGAATCTGGAAGTGGAAATCTTGGAGTTTTACAGTACTTTTGGATGCAGGTGCTTGGGAATCACAACCCAAGCGATTCATGACTTTTTACTGTTGTGAGGCGGAATCATTTTAGAACATAGAATATTTCTGTATTTTGTATAATGTTTTAATATGTTTATGTGATGTGTTGTTTTTGAACAATGAACTTATTAAAATTGATTTTTATATTATAGTGGGTGAAATCTATGTTTACTAGATGTAATTCACATTGGTTGTAAAAGAAGTTGTGTTGACATCTTATCTAGAGGACATATTCTGAATACCACAACTAAAGAGAATTTTGTGTATCTTTCCTTTGGTTATATATATGAAAGTTAGCAAGACCAGTCTGGTCAAGTGTGGCCTTCTTTAAGAGAGGTATCACTCTTGCAGCTTTCAGCTCAGGCGGAATTGTCCCGGACTGACAAGAGTTGTTAATGGCTGCGGTAATTTCTTCTAAAAGATCAGGGGGGAGATAGTTTTCATAACAACTACCGGAATTCAGTCAGATGGAGAGCATGATTTAATCTTGTGGATAGCTGCCAAAACTGCTTCTTCTGAAAATATTGGGAAAGCCGACCACTTGGATGATCAAGTGGACTGTCATCTGGTTTGAGCCATCATGGTTACTAGCAGAGGTAGGAATGGCCGTTGCAATGTTTTGACGAATATCACTAATTTTGGTGATGAAGAAATGGGACAAATCACACAGTTTGTGTGGGTCTGACACTTGAGGTCAGTTTATCAGAGAGAGATATAACAGCAGTGAACAGAGCTTTGGGTTGGCAAAGAGCGGTTTCAATTTTCGTAGAGATATATCGAGTTTTAGCTGCCTTCACAGCTGCAAAATAGGCTGCTAACTGCCACCTGAATAATGCTTTGAAATGGGGATCATAGGCTTTGCGCCAGATGCGCTCAGCTTGTCTAAGTTTCAGCCTTTCAGCTTTAAGAGAATCAGAGAACCGAGGCTCTGATGGGAGCCTGCGTGGTAGTACAAATCTAAGTGGGGCAACCTCATCTGCAGCCTCCTGGATAGATTGGGCCAGCATAGACAGAGAAATAAAAGGAGCAATATTACATTTGGCTGCAACAAGAGAAACCAGACCTTGTCTGTCGACGAAACACAACGAGCCAAGCCAGATTTTAGGTACTGGGATCTTGGCACATGGTGTCAGTCCGTCGAGTTGCATTTGTGGAGAGACTAATGCAAATTTTCCCATGATCAAAGGTGGCGTTTTCGGAAATATTACCAAAAGCACTATGGAACCAACCAAATGTGTTCAATCCCCGGCAAAATCTTGGAAGGTTGCATGTGAATAAAGGCATGGCTGTAGCTATGCGGCGTGCAAATATTTTTTTTTCCCCAATGACAACATCGACTGCTTTAATGTGCAGTTTTTTTGAATGCCTGTGAAAATATATTCAGTTTGGTGCCTCATAATGTATGCATGTTTGCCTAAGCACATTTGCATCACACCAAGTTGCCGCAATAGCAATGGCCAGGTTGCCATTTTGTTTGGTCTGCCATCTTGGCTGCATTATTCAGTTCCTTGCTCCTTCTGCCTTTTTCTCTCAAAGCGCGGTAAGAGACCGCTGCACAAACTTTTTGACACACAGACAGGACGGCACATTCTGCTGAGGGTGTTTGTCTTACACTGTAGAACCTTTAAGTCCTCGCAGAAGCATAGCTAATCTGCAAGTTAGGTGCCTTCCTGTCTTGGCCATGTTTTCCCTGCTGAACTGTTAATTATAGTAATGTGCATCTGAAACGTGCTCCTTCAGAGAAACCATATTTCCAAGCTATAGAGCATACTGATCTTAGGCTCTAGGAGCAACATGAATAAGCTGCGCAAAGAATGTTACCTTGTACAGAGAACACGATATGCCCCCATGAACCGCTTTGCCCTGCTCCCAGACAGTAAATTGTCTGCGGGAAGACAGGGAAATATGCAAGTATGTTGTCATGGTAATACCATCTATGTGGATAGGTCACAAACTCTATGGTCCCTATCACATGAAGGGGCTGGACAAGCATATTGTATGTTATTCTAAATGTATATATGTTTGATGTTTTTCGGGACTCTCTGGGTTGCTGAGAGCCCTTCGTGCGATTGTAATAAACGTTCTTTGACCTTGTAACTGACATATTTCCATTTCTTTGTGGCAAGCCTCATTCTGGGGGATGCTCATTTTTTCCGGAATCTGAGGGACGCTGTTAAGAGGCTGATATAAGGAGGAAAGTAAGAAAAAAAAATACAAAATGAAAAATGTTTTTTATTGTAGCACCTCTATAAAAAAAAATAAAGGCGCTTTTCAGAGCCACCACTAAAGAGGAAATTCCCTTTCTGGTTGAAATGTGTTCCCGCACCCCTGTGCAATGCACAATATATCCACAGACACCACGGTAGTTCACAGATCGCACGTGCCACATCCGTGGTATTTGAGGATGGCAGGCATGCAAATGGAACTGTGGAGGCCAGGGGATTGGTCAATAAGGTCTCCTGGGTGTGGTGTGCAAGGAGACTATGTGGCAGAAGGTCTGTTTGCTGAGAGGAGTGCAGATGCATGCAGAGCACTGTGGAGTGGGTGCACATCTTGGATTCCCTCAAGTGGATGTGCACTGGTATGGAGTGCAAGGCATGAGGTGGCTGGATTTGCTTCCTCTTTGTGCCACTTTGGTGGCACAGCATCATCCTGCCATTATTATTGTCCATTGTGGAGGGAACAGTTAGGACATATTACCGGAATCTCATTGCAGTTTGCGATGAAGGAGGTACTTGGGAAAGTCATGGACATGTTTCCAAACTCTAAAGTAATTTTCTCTCGCATTGCCCAGAGACAGATGTGGCTGCGCTCTTCTTAATTTGGTCCACAAATGGAGAAAGCGAGGCGCAATGTGAACAAGGACGTTTGTGCCTTTTTGACAGATGTTGGCATGTCCTCCTTTCACAATTAAAATATTACATTTCGTAGCAACAACATTTTTTGCAGAGATGGAGTCCATCATACTGATGCTGGAAATCAGCTTTTTTTTGTAAAAATCCAGAATGCATTGCAGCCTTTTTTGCAACTATAGCAAGCATTTTTGAAGTTGGTGTTGTGCAGTTGAAACCTTTCACAAAAAACAAAGAAACCCCAAAAAGGCTCTTTTCAGAGCCGCCACTTTCACCAGGAAAATAAAGTGTTTGATGGTGCCACCCATCCCCCCCCCTTTTTTGGAGTCCCCAGACTACTGCACTGTTCGCTGACTTCTCGTAATGCCCAGGGCCTTGCACCATTCCAATGGCACTTCTATTTTTTAACTGTGAAAAGTGGCTCTCAAAAAAGCCTTTTCATTTTTTGATTTTTTAGTTTTGTGTATCTTTTGGGATTTTTTAAACACGACACACAAGGGAGGGGAGGGTAGGGGTGGGGCACCAACCACAGGGATACAAAAGGGCTGATGGAGAGAGGAAGCTTTTGGGTGCGCCTCATGGGAGGTAGGGTGCAGTTTCCTTCATGGTTCCGGACCGCAGCCTCGAAACCACTCCGGAACTGCTCAACCCTGCAGAGTACTGCATCACAGTACATACACAAAACGGTGACTTTGGAAAGGTAAGGATCCACTGTGGTGTGTATGAGATGTGAGGCTGCTTGATGAATCCTCTCTCCCACAGGAGTGTCCCACGTGGTGACAGGAGCAGAAGTTGAGGATGCTGCAGAGGAACTCAACCTACTACCCTGTTTGAAGAGGACGACCCTCTGAACTGCTGCTTTGTGATTGGATCTTAGATGTCGCTGCATGGAAGTAGTCCCATAACTGTACAGCCAGGGTTTGCCGTGACTGAGTATGAAGCACTCAGTGCAGTGAACCTTGTCCGCACTAGCCTTGAGCTTATTTCCAACAGTGGTAAAGAGCCTCCATACCCAAGACTCATTCTGTCAGCAGGTAGCAGGGACTTCCACTAACTCATTCTCATCTTCCTCTTGTTCCTCCCCTGCATCGTCACGCCTGTTCCTCTCTCCAAGCCCTTGGGAAGTTGGTGGTGGGGGTGTGGGTGCAGACGCAGTAGCAGTAAGAGCAGACTTGGATGCCATCGCCAAAGATATCGTGAACCAGGAAGACAGCAATCTGCAAAACAGGAAACAGCAAGTTGCAGCAGTGCTTAATAGTCCTGGTCACCTGAAAGGAGCCAAAAGTAATTCCTGCTAGTAACCAAACGCAATTAAGCCAGGAGCAAAAGCAGTTCCAGCAAGGAGCCAAAAGCAAAAATGCAAAGCACAAATGTGGAGCAGTGTTCTGTCCTGGTCAGCCAAAACAGAATGAGGAGCAGCACTGGGGTGTGGCCTTTTACAGTCGTGTGGTGTGGTCCACGTACACTTCATACTCCAAAATGGGCTGAAAAAGTTTCAAAAAGTCTCTAGATTGGCTGGGGCATGCTGTGGGAGGTCTGCAAGGGTGAAGTTTCAGAGTAAAACACCTTGGATTGCTAGCCAGGGGCCCGGACCCCGTCAACAGATAAGGGCCGAAGCTTAGCGTGGGTGCGGTAACATGGTGACGTTGCGGACGTTCGTGAATGGGACGGCTGTCTGCAGGACCCCAATTGCACAGAATCCGTTGTGCGCATTGGTGTCCTACGGACAGTATTGGGCTCCCCAAACTAATAAAAACTGCCACTCACGTGCGGCGGACAGTTCCGAACAGGCACGTTGTTCGTAGGACACAGGGAATGAGATGCTCATGCGCCCAGGTGTCTGACAGACATGGGTGGGGTCCCCAAACTAATTAAAGTATGTCACAACTTTGTAGACATGCGGACAGAAGGAGGGTCCTACGGACACCTCCATTTTGAATACAGACCTTCTGGACAGGCGCAGTGTCCGCAGTGACACCTCCATTGAGATTAATTGCGGACAACTCGGAAAGTTGCGCACTCCGCGGACTCACAACGTGGCTTTAAAAAAACAAAAACACACACACGCACACAGCAACATTACACACATAGCACTTTATTATACACGTATATACACAACATTAGGAAAAAGAACATGCAGCAGAAATGGAAACATTTACAGGGGAATTAGGGTTTTCCACAGGTGGGGCTTCATGGGAGGAAGGGAGAAAGGTCTCATCGTAACGCATTTGTTTTCAGGGAATTTGTAGGGATGGTTGGCTGAGATAGGAGCAAGAGGTGCAGGTGGGGCAGTGGTATTTAATTTTTTCCATTATCTGTCCCTGTACAAAATCTTTTAAGTCAGCAAAAGTGTTCAGTAATCGGTCCATTTTTGCGTCCAGGCTGTCTAGTTTCTTTTGCACAGCATTTGTTTCATTTTCTGCGTGGCCATGCACTTGTGGAGGAGCTGCTGATTCTGGGGCATTTTCTTCATTTCCTTTTGTACTGTTAAAGAAAAAAATATCTTGTCAGGTATATGTGAAGCGATGTGTATTAACTGCCTTACTTTTCAAACTGTGTTGTGTACCAATGGAGTTACTGTCTTCACTCATTTCATCCCAAGGGAAATTTTCTTCAAGCCATTCTAGGGTGCTTGCTATTTCTGTGTAAAATAAAAAAATAAAAACTTTGTTTCTAGTATTGTACACTAAACACATTGTGCAGTTATAGGAAAAAATGTAGTGTACTTACCATGTAGTAGTGCAGTTCTGCTGTCAGTACTTTGCAGTTGTCCCGCTAACAGTTGCTTCTCAGTTTGTATGTAAAGTAGCACTGAGGTCATTATTGTAAGCACAGGTTATTTTTCTTGTTGGTGCATTCCATTATGTTGCATACCCTATGCAATTGCTCTGTTGCTTTCATAAGTACAGACTTTGTAGAAATACTTCATTTTTCCTTCTAATTCAGTTATGTGTTGCTCTTTCTACATGTTCATTGTCTTTGCTGCATGGTACAACAATTAAGAGAACCCCTAACCTTTTTGGCAGTTTGGATGCTACCCAAGGTCCGCGAACAGTCGCATAGTCCGCGGACCCAGTGGTGATCTGCATGGGAGTAGGGGGTTCAGTATGATGTTTGGTACATGTATACAAATGAAGGGTATGCTGTTAAAAATCTATGAAATTCCGTGAAAAAACATTAAAGGGACGTTATAGTTACTAATAACAACCTACAACCTATCCATATTATGGTTACAAGTAAAACCGAAAACCCCCAGAAATTCACCAGTTATGGTAAGCTAAGCAACCATAACTCAAGCCACAGCCGCGAACTGCTAACACTAACACCCATGACATCAAAGATGACAACACAAATGTCATTGATGACATCACAATCCCTAGTATGACGTCTACTGTATCCATGGTCCTTCACGCGTCGAGATCCCTCAGATTGTTTTGTTCTGACATGAGGACATGAGGTTGCATGAAGTGTAGTGCGAGTACAGTTGCATCCAAGCAGATATAGTCATGAAGCTCAAACATCTGCACCTTCTCTCAGGGGAGGAAGGGTGGGTGCATGTTAATCTAAGCAGATACAAGCATCAGAAATACGATCACGGTGAGTAATGTATCCCTTCTGAGGCTTGTGGAATCTGCTTGGATCACATGCTATGCATAGATTAGCAAGCAGTGCTAGGAGAAGGCGGTGGGTCATGAGGAGTAGCAGCAAATGGATGTTTCAGAACCGCTTGTCCTGTGTATCTGTCTTGGAATGTGCGTCAATGCAGTAGTGCTGAGTAAAGGTGTGTACTGAGCTCCAAGTAGCTGCTTTGCAAATGCAGTCCAAGGGGACATTTGCAATAAAGTCCAGAGTAGCTCGACTGCTCCTTGTGGAGTGAGCTCTTGGAGAAGGCATTTTTAGAAATGCGGTCTTTGTCTCCATAACAACAGGCAGAGAAGAACAGTTGATCTGTTTTCCTAAGCGGTCTGGTCTTGTTTACGTAGTAAAGGACCGCCCTCCTCACATCCAGTGTGTGGAGTTTTACCTCAGCTGAGCTAGTTGGTCTCTGAAAGAAAGCCAGAAGCTCAATAAATTGGTTCACGTGGAATTTAGAAATGAATTTAGGGGAGAACCTAGGATGAGTACGCAAAACCAATTTATCTTTATGTATGATAAAAAAAGGGTCCTGCACTGACAATGCTTACAATTCACTAACTCTTCTTATGGAAGTAATAGCCACTAAGAAGGCGGTGTTGTATGTCAGGTGTTTAAAGCTTGACTTGTGCATAGGCTCGAATAGGGGCCCCATGAGCTTTGCTAGCCCTACATTGATATCCCATCCTGGTGGTGGGTTTGAAATAGGAAGCTGGAGTCTCTCGACTCCCTCCATGAATGCCTTAATGACTGGAATCTTCCACCACGATACCTTGCTTTGAGAGGTGGTAGAAGCTGATAAAGCCGCCAGGTGGACCTTTATAGAGTTGAATACTAACCCAGAGTCTAACGAGTGGGGCATATAATTGAGAATGTGTGAAAGAGTACATTCTATGGGGTTTGTCGAAATGACAGTGTCTAGTGTTAGGTTTTCTTGTCTCCTTGAGGATATTCATAAACCGCTGTGGTAAATTAAGGTCACCGAACTCTATAACTTAAGGAGCAATGCTGCCAAGTTTATTGAGCGTGGTAGAGGGCGTACTATTGTTCTCCCGTTTTGGGTTAACAGGTTGGTTAGGTATGGGAGTTTGATGGGATCACACATCGCCAGTTTGCGCAGATGTGGATACCATGGTTGTCTCGCCCACATAGAAGCAACTAGGATAAGCATAATCTGTTCTATGTTTCTTGTTCACTATCCTGCTCATTAATGGTGTCGGGCGAGGGGGGTGGCGTTCGGGGTGGGGGGGGGGTGGTGAAGCGTAAGCAAATTTCCCTGACCAGGTCATCCATAGGGCATTCCCCTTGGAGTCTGGCTGGGGGAACCTGGACGCGAAATCTGGGCATTGCTTGTTTTCTCCTGTAGCGAACAAGTCTATTGTGGGTTAACCCCATTGAGAGAAGATGTGGTCTACGACGCCTGAGTCTAGTTGCCACTCGTGTTCCTCTGGTAGGGGAATCTCTGCTCAGAGAGTCTGTTAGAGTATTGAGTACCCCTGGAATGTGTTGTGAGGATAGGGATATTCCTCGTCTGAGTGCACATTTCCATATTTTCTGTGCCAACTTGGACAGACTTGGAGAGTGTGTGCCCCTGTTTGTTGATGTAGAACATTGCAGTTGTGCTGTCCATCAGAATTTGAACCAACTGGTTTGTCAGTTGCACCTCACATGCTTAGAGTGCTTTGAGTACTGCTAGTAGTTCCAGCAGGTTGATATGGTTATGTGCGGTGAACTGGGTCCACAGGCCATGTGCTGTGTGGTGAAGATAGTGAGCCCCGCACCTGGAGAGTAACGCGTCTGTTGTGGCAATCGCTTGCGCTTCCGGATCCTGGAAGGGTTTTCCCTTTATCAGATTTTCTCTTGACCACCATGTAGGCCCTGTACTAGTGTTGGCGAAACGAATACTAGATCGTCCCACTGACCACTTGCCTGAGACCATTGTTTCGCCAACCACTCCTGCATTGGTCACATGCGCAGACGTGCGCTTGGGACTAGATTTATGCACAATGGCAGCATGCCTAGCAAACGCATAGCTTTGCGTACGCTTAACTGGAGACTGGCTTAATACTGGGGTATTTGCCGAAGCATGTTATGCACTCTTTCCATGGAAGGGAAGGCCAAGCCTGTACTTGAGCCCAATACAGCTCCTAGGAACTGTTTTGAAGTGTTCGTTACCAGACTTGATTTTTTCTCTTTTATCGAGAAGCCCAATTGGAAGAGAAGATCTATTGTTCATGGCGTGTTTAGTCTGCAAAGGTGGTGCGTCTCTCCTGTGATCAGCCAGTTGTCCAGATAGGGGTACACTGGGATTGCCTCCATGTGCAAGTGCGCCGCCACCACTGCCAGTACCTTGGTGAATACCCTTGGAGCTGATGCTATTCCAAAGGGCAGCACCTTGAATTGGTAGTGCTGGTCTGCTACTTTGAACTGCAAGAGTTTTCTGTGTGCTGGGAAAATTGAAATATGAAAATAGGCATCTTTCATATCCAATGTTGCCATGCAATCCCCGTTTTAGCAGGGGAATAACCTTCTTGTAGTAGTGTTGTTGTGCAGAACTTTTGTGGCTTTACTTAAGTGATTGCAGGGCGCAAGTCTAATACTGGGCGCATAGTCAGATCTTTCTTTGCTACTAGGAAGTATGTTGAATAAATACCCTTGTTCACCTCGGCGTATGGCACAATCTCGATGGCGTATTTGAGGAGCAGCGCGTTGACCTTCTATTAAGATGAGTTGTTCCTCTTTTGATGTTTTCCTTTGGCACGGAGGGAGGTTTGATGGTGTTCCTATGAGCTCTACGCAACAACCTACCGCTACTGTTGATAATACCCACTTGTTCGTGGTTATTCCCTCCCATGCGTGGGTGACGTTTGAAATTCGTTCCCCTACTGGGGAGGCATGGGAGGAGACCAGTAGCGGGGTGGCATTGTTTGGGAGGCATTCCTTCATCTTTGGAAGTGGAGGGTCTCTCTCTGCTGCGGCCCCTGCGCTGGCCTCTAAGCCCTGGTACGCTTGACGTTGGTTTGCTGTTCCATGCAGAATTCTGGTTTTGACCCGAGCCTTTTTGGGAGCTTTTTCAGCGAAAATTGATAAAATTGTTTCCGCCTCTTGCCCAGTTTGCTTGTTGGTAAGTTGGCCAAGAGATTTGAGAGTTTCATAGTCCCCTTTGGCTGACTTTAGGGCATCCTCCACTGCTTTGCCGAATAGTACATTTGGTTCCACTGGCATGTTGAGCAAAGTTGCCTTTGTCTCCACCTTAAAATCGGACTGGCGAAGCCAAGCATGGCGCTTGAGAATGGTCCTTCAGCAATTATGCGTCCGGCATGGTCTGCAGCATCGAGGTTATTCTTTAGCAGACTGCTGGCAGTAGCTTTGGCTTCAGCTGCTACAAGGGCAAGTTTACTTTGTAGAGGATCCAGAGCAGAATCACCAAAGGCCAAAATGTCATCCCATTTATTGAAATCCTAGCTCGCCAACCGTGTGGAATTGTTTGCGATTCTAACTTGGTACGCTGCAGAAGTTGCCACCCTTCTACCCAAGGTGTAGAGCTTCTTGCTCTCCTTGTCTGGGGGAGCTTCTAAAGAGGCTAGAGGTGTACCCGCCCTCTTCCGGGTAGTTGCGACTACTAGTGAATCTGGTTTAAGCTGTCCTCATACATAATGGATCAGATGGTGATGGCCGGAATAGTTTTTCTATCGGATTGACTGCCCTGGTTTGATTGGGCGTTTCAAGAGAGGGTTGGATCCTCCTTTGAACTGACTTTAATATGGGTATAAACTGGGTATAAACTGGGAGGCAGCTTTTTTGTCCCATATGATATCCTCTGCAAAATCCTTGTACTTCTGTGTTTCGTGGGTTTCAATTCCAAAGTGCTCAGCTACTTTGATTAATAGATCATTAAAGACTGGCAGATTATCCACAGGGGAATCAGTTAATGGGGAGTCTCGTGGAATAGGAGTGTCTATAGTGTAAACCTCTGACTCGTCGTCATTATCATCACCATCATCCCCGTCATAGTACTCATCCTCCTCCTGATCTTCCTCTGTATCTGTGTGCATGTCATAAAGGTCTACAGTGTGAGACCTTTTAGTTGGAGGTTGGGATGAAAACAGGGGTTGAAAAGTGGAAGCCCTGGGCTGAGAGCTTGAGGCCTGATCAGTTGGAGGTGTATTTTGAAAAGTTTCCAAAGCATAAGGATTATTTTAAAAAAAGTCTGCAAAGTAAGACATTCTAGACATAACTATCTATGTCTTCTGATTACCACTTAGCAGAGCTGAGGAAGACCGCATAATAAGGTACACTAGGTGTTTGGGTAGGATCTTTATTATGTAGGGCTTGACTTAATGGGCCCTCCCCCTCATGTTGTGGAACACACTCTTCCTACAGTGTCCTCCACCCTCTAAGACTTCTCTTTATGGATCTTGGTCCTTCGGGGCTTGTCCTTATGATTTTTTGGAATTAGAACCTCTAATCAGTGTTTCTGGGACATGCTTTTGAATCAGGTGAGATAACCCTGAATCTTTAGGTTTCCCTGCCGGTTTCGACGAAACGCACCAAGTCTCGGCACTGGGAAGGACCTTGGCCGCGCCAGCCAACATTCGGCGTTCGGTTGTGTAAGTTTTGTGGGCGGCGTCTTTAGTCTTATGGGGCCTGTCATGAGGCGTACATGACTTGGAGTGCCCCAAGGACAGGGAATCCACCGATCTGCCCCTAGATGCCGAATCTCGGTGTTTGTCTGGCAGAGCCGACACATCGCTGCGGGTTGTGTGTTTAGTAGTGTGGTGTGAAGATATAGTCCTCTTGCCGCCAGGTGTAGTCCCCACAACAGAGCCGCCGGTCTGACTCCCGGGGTCGGGGGCTAGCACTTGTGAACGTGACAGTTCCCAGTCACCCTCGCCTTCCGAAAAGGCGGCGTTGCTGCCGTCACTGGAGGCTCCCTCCATGGCCGCCTCGGCCTGCATGGCGTGATGGGTCCAGAGCTTCGTTCTGCGATCCTTACGGATCTTAGGTCGAAAGAGTTTACAAGCTCTACAGTGCCCTTCGTCGTGGTCGCGGTTCAAACAGGTGTTACAGACCCTGTGTTTGTCGATGCACAGAAATGTTTTATTGCCATTTGGGCAGAATTTAAAGGTTGCCTTATCCATGTCTGGGGAAGGCAGCCAGGCAATAAGGGGAAGGGGAGGAAAAACACATTGTATAATGACCGCCCTCCACTCTTCCTACTGCAAGGGCCTAGGCCCTTTGGGCCTTCCAAGGCCGAAAGGGGTCAGTCGAAAGTTGACTTCATCTGACGGAGGCTGGTCCTTTTCCTTGTTCTTCACTGCGTCGAGAACACGCGTCGGGCGTAAAAGGACAGAAAGAGAAACTTTCTTTAAACTTTGCAGAAGCAAATGGCGTTAGACGAAATTGAACTCTGCTTAATGCGACCACTCACGATGGCAGAAAAAAACAATCTGAGGGACCTCGACGCGTGAAGAACCATGGGTACACTGGGCATCACACTAGGGACAGTATATTACTGGCACGCCCTGTCGACGTCCCTTTTCGAGTTTCAAAAACAACAACTGTAATACTCTGCAGATTCCACTAGATGTCGGCCTATGTATAGCATGTGATCTAAGCAGATTCCACAAGATAGATATCGCATATATATGCGGTGAAATTAGTTTAAAGAAGATTTTTTTTTTTTTCACATAGAACCCAGGAGTATGGTGTGAGAAATCCTAAAAGCGGTTTTCATGCTGCTGATGCACCTGATGGGAAGGAGGAAGATGTAGACGAAGTGGCTTTTTCACCTCAACATTTTGCAGGTTTTTGTAAACCTTTGTTGTGCCTGCTTTCCAGGGGCTTGTCATCTTCCTCTGGCTAAAGATAACAGTCAAAAGGCCTGCAACTCCAACTCTGTGATGCCGATTGGGTATCTGTTGTCAGACTGCTGCTTCCAAGCATTTTGCTGCTGCTTTAGAGGATTACATCTTCTTGAAACTATCATTAGCCTCGGGTCCAAAGGGCATGTACAATAAGCTTGCCTTAACCAGTGCAAACCAGAGTTCCTGAGCAAGGAGAATATCTGCACTACGGAGGTTGTGCCCATCTCCCTACCTAAAGTCAGTGTAGTCCAATGAAGATTGGAGTGCCTGGCACATTGCCTGCTTACTATCACAGTGGACCCTAACACCGAAAAACATGAATTAAATAAATGGTAGTGGGGTAAATGGGTCAGGTTGGGGTGGCGTTAGAAGGGTAAAAAAAACACTGGCTTTGGTGGGGACGACCAAATTAATTAATTAAAAGTGCGTTTTTCCATATTTTGTTCGCCATTAAATGTACCACTCTGTAATTGAGGACAGTAAGATCACATATAACCGATTCTCGTCATTGAAATTAACTTGAAAATAGCTTATAAAATCCTTTCTGGCTTACTGGTTGACAGGCCCTATAAAAGGGGCGTTGGTGCAGAGTTGAAGAATGCAGAAAGAGTTCCGATCAATATTGTCTTTGCCGTTTCTAGTTTCTTCAACAACGACTTGAAGACGGGGTTTTTTGGCATACGGCCTGAGTATCTCTCAGATTCCCTGATGGCTTTTGCGGTGCAGTGCGTTCCACCTTCCTTTCTTTTTTGGCACTGAGGTAGAGTCTGAGGGAGCTGCCTTACCAAACACCTGAATCATTTGTTTACAGAATTTCTCTCATTTTCCTACGAAGTGCACTTGAACAGGACCCGTACCGGACTATCAGGCGAGGAGTCAAAATGTGTATACATCCTTTTCCTGGAAGACGACTAGGATGAGAGCCGCTTCAAGAGAGACCTTCTCCTGTGTATTTTGGTCTTTTGTTAACTCTTTCAGGGGATCTTTTGTTCGATGCAGGGCCCTTACCGTCAAATTATTATTTGTTCGAGGAAGTAGTACTGGGAGATATGTACGAAGATTGTCTGAGAGCCAGCTTTCGATGGTCTCTTTTTTTAATGGCTTCTGCATCGACTGTCACGAACCGCAGTCGGTTGATTCATGACCAGACACAATACACCAGAGTCATATCCTGTAGGGATCGGTTTGACAATATGACATTGCAGTCCTCATACAGTTTCAAGCCATATGGCTTCGGGAATGTCGATTTCCTCGAGTACTTCAGAAACTTGAGGTGCAAAGTCGTTCCAATAAGTGCACAGAGTATACGAAAAAAGGAACACAATTCACGGGGGAGAGGTGCAGGCTGCTTACACAGATGCAGACATTACATACAGCACCAAAGATGAGGAGTTCACAGGATCTTCAATGTTAATGCTGCATTGCACCCCCTGCTATTGAAAAGTTTCAGTAATCTGCTGCCGCACGAACATATATAGGAGTTGAAGACTATGTGGGAGGACACAATCCATTAGAAATGTAAATCAGAATTACAAGTTCAAGTAGTTGAACATGGATTGGACCAAAGAGCCATCAAGTGCAATACAGTGGTTGTATATTTGTATTCTCTGGCAAGACAGTCCTTTAACCTTAAGTTCAGACAAAGCTTTCATAAATTGATGAGAAATTCTAGGACTATGTACTCCTTTCTTGTCAATGAAGCAAGAAAGTGGGGTATAAGGATTTCTCGCAAATGCATTATGATAATGGCAATCCTTATGTAGAAGCTTGCATTCTTCTGGAAACAGGTTTGTGCAAGCGTAAATAAGGATTGGGATTCTTGGTCATATCTGGTGATGGTTGCCAAGACAAGACAGCAGACCGCATTGCCACAGAGACCGAGATGTAGAGTTGTGTCAATTTTACCCAGGTAGCCTACCATAACACAAGGAGGATCATGGAATGAGTGGGTGAAATTATGTGGAAAACGCAAATGTTGCCCAAAGGGAATTGTGATGGGTCAGACATAGGAGATGGACCAGAAGATATGTTTTCAAGGGTCTCAAGTTCATTTAAGTAAAACAAATGCCTCTCCTATCCCAGCTTCTATGATGAAGGTTCCCCATCCTATAAAATAACAAGGGTACTTGCCAGGACGTCTTACACAAATAAATCTTGTACTCTTACCATACATATGCTACCCGATGACCTGACCCTGATCAAGAAAACGTAACTTAATCCGAGAAGAACAAGTTACTTAACGGTAATTATCTTTCTGATGGATGTTCCTCCCACAGATTCCTCATTTTAGATATGAATTCCTGCCATTAGCCGATCTTAGAAACGTACTTCTTCGAGCAGGGGGTGCTGTGCAGCTTGGCATCGAGGATCCTCACTGCTGACTGCCTCAGGTCTGGATGGGATAGTGATATAAATGGGGCACAAAGTGCTCCGTGACATCAGTTTTCTGGTGCACACTCACAGGGTCTTTATTCAGGGTTCACCTCGTCTGGGTGTTTATTTCTCGAAGGTTTCTGGTACCCCCTTGCAGGGTCTTTGATTCAAGCTCACCCCTTCTGCTGCTCTCCTCTGTCCTAACCGCATACCTGCTTTTCTGATTCATCTGTCAGGGGATGGGGCTGCCCCACTAACTGCAGAATCGTGCTTCTCGGGTCATCCGTACTACTTTTGAGGTGCTTCGTTCAGGTGCTGCGAATTGTGCATGCCAATGTGCCGCACCTGCAGCGGTTTGGTCTTGCGCCTCTGGAGAGCAGGGTAATTTGGGCTATGCGCTTGCCTTGATCCGGCAGTGTTCCCCGGGCTGGGAGGTTCCACTGCCCACCACGTATAAAACGTGGTTCTGCCTCTTGTGACTGGCTTGGCACTACAACACAATATTCAGATATGCGTGGCGTTTCTCAGGTTGAGCCTTCTGTAGCGGCTGGTTCCCTCCAAGCAGCTGGCTCGCTCCTTGCAGGAAAGGGTCTCAGCAACGAGAGATTTAACACCATTGATTCTAGGTTTCTGGCAGCAAGGTGTGGTCAGCAGCCCCTATGTATCCAATCATTTTGGTGTTAAGGGAGAGGTAAAAATCTTCTCACCTGCGAATTCATTGTCCCCAGCGAAGCGAGAGGGGGGGGGGGGCGCGAGTCACCACCCTCAGCGAGATCCTGCTTGCCCAGACCCCTATGGCAGGTTGGGCATAGCAGACTCACCTCCCTAGACCCAAATAGCAGACTCCCTTCCCTAGACCCAAATGGTTGGCTCCCCTTGGGGAGAAGGGAGAAATTCACTGGATTCATCACAGACCAGAGGTCCAATTTCTTCAACAGCAAGTACATCAAACATATGGTGGAAGGCAATGAGGATTGATTGGCGTGCAAGGTTTCAGGGAAATGACTGCAGGGAACCCAAAAAAAATGAAGCTGACTTGCCCAAAGAATCATAGAGCCTTGTCTAATTTAAGAGACCTCAAATGGGTCTCCAGAGTTAGATACGAAGAGCTAAACCACAGTCTGGTGAACAGAGGCTTGTTCCATATTTGACTATTGTTAGGCAGAAACCTGTGCAGTTCCCTTAGGGACCACTGAAAAAGGCTTAAGACTACAGGTGTTGGCAGTAAACCCAACTGGTAGCACTCTGTACCACCCAGATTTACCTGGTAGCTGTGGCTGAGCAGCCAGGCTTCTCTCAAGAAGGGTTAGACAGTATATAGAGTATACAAGACAGGTACCCAAAATACAGTAGCACAAGCAAACACTGACCAGAGCTTTGGTAACAAAGAATATACTTATTTATTTAAAGACACACTTAGAAACACTCCAGCACTATTATTATAAGCAAGTTCAAAAACACAGTCACTATTAGTATATATACATCCCTATTTCCTTATTAGACAAGTCTTAGTTAACACCACTTATTTCCAGAAAGAGGTGAGCGCTTAACTAAAGACGGCATTCCAAAAAGTTTAAGAAAAAGGGAGGGAAAAGGCAGACATTTAGGAACAGCACACAACACAATCCTTCAGAGGCACTTAGCAAGGCAGGAAAGTCAAAGTCTACTTGTGAGCAAAAAGTTCAGAGGCCAGGCTCCCTCTTGGAGAGAGTAGAACACCACTGTGCCCAAGGTCACAAAGTTTAAAAGGCTTTGTAGAGTCTTGCAGAGAGTTCAGAAAGGAATCAGTTCAGTTTAGAAAAGTTCAGTTAGTCAGCCTAGGGCCAACCCAAGTGGTAAGTTGGGGCTTTAAGAGTCACCCCACACAGACCGTTGCGAGGGAGGCCAGGCGGACACAGTACCTTTAAAGTGGAGAGGATCCTCCAGCGGGGGCAGTTTTTCCTGGCAGCGGTTGCAAGTCACGGCGTCATCCAGAGGAAGAGATGATCTCGACGTGGAGGAAGGCTGAAGGTGGTTGTACTGCCAGGGAAGAAACCAGCCGCGGAGTTCTCCGGTTAAAAGGTACTACCCTTTTATTCACGGTAGTGGAGAAAACGTGGTATCCCGGTTGCCGGGGTGCTTGGCACAGGCAAGGCAGCCACGAGATGATCCGGGAAGGCGAAAAGGCGTGCAAACTGGTTATCCCCACCAGTCAAAAGAAGAAGACTCTTCGGATTGAAGATCTCCTCTGTCGTCGGGAAAAGTGGTGAGACGGTTCAGCAGGGCTCCACCGGTGGTGTCGTTGCAGGTCGGCTCAGCTTCTCCCTTTTCAGATTCTTTGGTCCGGTGGTGACGTCTGAAGTTCCAGTCCCCAAAGCCCTGCTTTTATGCAGAAAACCCCCATTCATCAGTCCTAGCTGTCACTCAAACATGCTAAGTGGTAAGCCGGGCGGCTCACCACTGAGCCAATCACACCAGAGTGCGACTGGAGTTGCCGAGGCAACTCAGTCCAGGGTGCCTAAACCCCCTCCCACATCCCCTGTGGTACCCAGACAGAGTGGCACCACTTTTGGAGGCTTCTGTGGAGAAGCCCACCAAAAAGTGGAACAAAGGGCTCGACTTGGGTTGGAGTCACAGAAGCAAACACAAACGCCATTTTGGAACCGAGTTTCGGCAAAAATTACCAACCAGTGAATTTATATTAATTTAATAAACCGGCGGTATGTTAGAGGCTATATTAAAAAGTGGTAGCCTCCAACAATGGGAAAATCCCATAGGAATATATTTGAGGTCGAATATAAAAAGTAGTATACATTGCCACCAGCCAAAACTCGGTCGGGGGGGACTGGACAGTGCCCCCTCGAACAACAGACCACGGGGCAATCGAATTGCCCCGACCAGTACATCCTCAATGAACAAGTTACTTCTTACCTGGTAACGTTCTTTCGATGGGATGTTACTCCGACGTATTCCTTATCTATGATATTTGTATCTCCAGCTTGCTGGCCTGGGAAAAAAGTTTTCCCAGTAGAGGGCGCTGTGCGTCGACGTCCGTCGAGTAGGTGTTCCTCGACAGCCACCGTATCGACGCCAACGTCATCATGCCTATAAATGGCCACGCGCAGCGTCCGTTGCTCAGTTCCGTTTTGTAGAGTAAGGTAGTTATTGCATGAATGGTTACTACCCTTGAAGAAGCGTAAGCAGCAACCACAAGGGAAATGTTACTGCGGGGATGGATGGGAGGGGCGATAAGGAATACGTCGAAGGAACATCCCTTCGAAAGAAGTAACTTGTTCTTCGAAGGGATGGTTTCCTCCGACGTATTCTTATCTATGATAGACTCCCATAGCAGTGGTATGTGATTGGAGGCGGGAGGCGGGAGTAAGGGATGCCATATTACTCTTTAAGAATGAACAGAGTGTAACACAGCTTTGCTAAATGTAGTCTCTTGACTAGAGGAGGAATCCAGGCTATAAAATTTGGTAAAGGTATGTGTGGACGACCATGTGGCAGCCGCACATATGTCTCTAATTGGTACCCCTCTTTGAAGAGCTGAGGAGGCTGCGATACCCCTGGTCGAATGAGCCCTTAGATTTTGAGGGGGCTCTTTCCCTGCCAGTTTGTAGCATTCCAGAATGGCTAAAATAATCCATCTGGAGATGGTTTGTTTGGTTATTGGTAATCCCAATTTATGTCCTGCGTAACCTACAAAGTTGGTCTGCTTGTCTACTTTTAGCAAGTCTACTGATATAAAAACTCAAGGCTCGCTTAGGGTCCAGCCTGTGTAGTCTCTCTTCCTCTTTCCCCGGATGGGGAGGATAGAATGAAGGTAAAGTAATCTTCTGAGTAATGTGAAATTCGGAAACTACCTTTTGGAGGAACTTGGGCTTCACCTGTAGAACGACTTTGTCCTTGTGAAAAATTGTATGAGGAGGTTTACAAGATAGGGCTTGTATCTCGCTAACCCTTCTAGCAGATGTTGATGCTACCAATAAAACCGTTTTGAGGGTGAGAAACTTCAATGAACAAGAGTGGAGTGGTTCAAAAGGAGCACCCTTTAGGAAGTTTAAAACTAGATTTAAGTCCCATAAGGAATGGTCTTGGAGGGTAAACATTAGTTAGACCTTTCAGGTATTGTATTACCAATGGAATATTGAAATACGATGGCTCCTCTGCAGAGCGCTTAAAGATCGATAGCGCTGCGAGATAGCCCTTAATAGTGCCAACTTGAAGGCCTGAATTTGCCAAATAAAGTAAGAAGGATAACACTGTTGGTGTACCACATGAAAAGGGTTCGATATTCTTTTCTCTGCACCAGCTGCAAAATTTATTCCAACGGCAGCGGTATAGAGTTTTAGTTGCTGGCCTTCTGGCCGAAAGTAACACCTCCATGACGTCATCTGGAAGGTCCCAATCCTTGTACCTCAACCTTTCAGATACCAAGCGTGAAGGTTGAGGGTCGTGATGGCTGGATGGAGAACCTGACCTCCCTTCTGCGAGAGAAGATCCTCTCTGTACGGTAGACGAATTGGAGGATGGATGGACATGTCCAGAAGGTCCGGGTACCACGTTCTCCTGGCCCAATCCGGGGCAATTAGGATCATGGTCTTCCGAAACCTTCTCAACCTCCTGATCATTTGAGGAATGACAGGGACCGGAGGAAACGCGTACAGAAGTGGGAACTCCCAGTCCACTACGAACGCGTCTCCTAGAGCTCCTCTCGGGGGAAATTTCCTTGAGCAAAATCTGTCGCACATCCTGTTGATACTGGTGGCGAACAGATCCACTTGAGGGGTTCCCCAAAGGGCGAAGATCTCTTGAAGGACTTCATGAGCTATCTCCCACTCGTGGGAGACTGTGTTCTGCCTGCTCAGAGCTTCCGCTGTCAAGTTCTTCTCTCCGGCTAGGTGAATTGCCGATAGAGAGATTCCTTCCTGAATTGCCCAAAACCAGAGCTGCATCGCCTCTCTGCACAGTGGCAGTGACCCTACGCCTCCTCTTTTGTTTGAGGTAGTGCATGGCCACTGTATTGTCCGTCATTATCAGGACGTTTCTCCCCCGTACAGATGGCAGAAAAGCCTTCAGTGCCAGTCTGATGGCTCTCAGCTCCAACAGGTTGATGTGTAGTCTGGACTCCGATTGTGACCAACGACCGCTGATGGTCAAGTCGTTGGCATGGGCTCCCCACCCCATGAGTGAGGCGTCTGACTACTGTTATCTCCGGCCATGGTTGCCAAAACAGTTCTCCTTTCAAGATGTTCTCTGGAGAGGCCCACCATTGAAGGTCGTGGGCTACCTTGTCCGGAATCCGGAGGAGATCTGTCATCCTCCCTGAGGATTGTGACCACTGAGTCCTCAGTGCCCACTAAAGTGATCTCATTCTCAGGTGAGCCTCTGGCACAAGGGAGATGCAGGATGCCATGAGGCCTAGCAACCTCAAAAAGTCGTAGGCTGGGAGACGTTGGGCATTTTGAAACCTGGTGACCATCTGCAGAATATCTTGAGCCCTCACCTCTGGTGGCGAGGCTTTTCCCAGGACTGCTCCAATGAACTGGAGTCTCTGTGATGGTATCATCTGTGACTTCTTTAAATTGAGGGAGAAGCCCAGCTTGTGAAGGAAGTGGCAGACATAATCTAGTTGGATCCGAGCTTGTTCCGAAGAAACTGCTCTGATCAACCAATCGTCCAGGTAGGGGTAGACGTGAATCCCTTCCCTCCTTAGACTTGCAGCCACAACCGACATTAGCTTGGTGAAGACCCTCGGGGCGGAGGTCAGCCCAAATGGCAGAACTCAAAAATGATAATGAGAGTTGCCAATTACGAACCTCAGGTACTTCCTGTGCTTGGGATGGATTGGCACATGGAAATAAGCATCCTGAAGGTCCAGAGATACCAACCAGTCCTGAAGCTGGAGGGCCTGAAGGATCTGAGAGAGAGTTACCATCTTGAACTTGCCCTTGACTTCAATTCTCGTAAGTCCAGGATGGGTCTCAGTCCTCCGTCTTTCTTTGGTATGAGATAGTAGGGGGAGTACCAGCCCTTGTTCCTGTCCGCTACAGGTACCGGTTCTATGGCACCTTTCTCTAGCAGGTCTACAATTTCCTGCAAGAGGAGCGGATCCGGCACTTTCAGAGAGCTGTTCCCCGGTGGATGGCTCTGAGGGATGCGTAGAAAAGGCAGGCAGTTACCTTGGGCAACTGTCTCCAATGCCCAAGCATCTGACGTAATAGCCTGCCATTCTGTCAGATGGTGAGTTAACCTGCCCCCTACAGGTGTCTTGTGATGGGAGACCTCAGAGTGGTTTGGGAGCGGCTGATGCAGTTGCCGAAGGTAAAGCGGCTCCTGCAGCTTTCTTTTCTTTACCCCGTCCACCACGGGTAAATTTTCCTTGGCCTCTTTGAGCCGGCTGTCCTCTGCCTCTTCCATATGAGGAATGACAGCGAAAGGACCTTCCTCTCCAAGAGGATCCTGAGGGATGAAAATTAGTTTGGCGGATTGCAGCTCCTAGTGACTTGGCTGCTGTTTTAGATGTTTGCAGTTTTTCCAAACTGTCATCCGCCTTTTTACCAAACAGAGAGCCGTCAAACGGCATATTTAAAAGTCTGGCCTGTACGTCAGAAGCAAAGCCGGACTTTCTCAACCACGCATGCCTGCGGATTGTGGTACTTGCCGCCATGGCCCTGCTGATACTGTCAGCAGAATCAATGCCAGTTTGAAGGGACTCACACATTGCATCTTTACCATCTCTGATGATATTTAAAAATGCGTCCCTTTCCTCTCCTTCCTGGAGGCAGTCAGCCGCTGATGAAGCACACTCCCAAAGAGTGTGGCTGAACCTAGCGAGCGTACAAGTCGCATTAATAGATTTTAAAGCCATGCTACAGGCCGAAAAGACTTTCTTAGCCACGGCATCATATTTTTTATCATCCCTATCCTATGGAGCAGTGGGGTATGCAGATGTATTGCCTGATGAAGATGGAAGTTGCAGCCTGGACCACCAGACTCTCTGGAGTAGGGTGCTTAGATAGGTATTCAGGGTCAGCAGCAGATACCCTATATTTCGCTGACAACTTCTTGTTAACCGCAGGGACAACTTCAGGAGTTTCCCAGTTAGTTAAAACCTTTCTTTGTAAAGCAGAATGAAAGGGAACCACAGGATCCTCCTGTGGACCTTTATCCAGAATATCTGTGAGGTCATCCTGTTGAAAAACAGGTGAAGGCGCAGACCAACCCATGAACTCCATAATCCTTGACATTAGGGTTCTATAAGGGGTTTCAGCATGTTCCCCTCGGTCTGGTTTGACAAATTCCACTTCTGGGGAAGTGTCTAGGCCACTTGCTTCCTGTAATGCATCCTGAAGGTCTTTCAACCTTCTTTCCTCAGAGGCAAAAGTCTCTGGTTCAGGTGATGTGGTCCTCTGCAGTCCAAAAGGCCTTTCTTGATCAGAATCTTCCCTTTCTTCATAAATTGAAGTTAAGGGAGGATGCTCTGGCCTGTGAAATGGTATAAAACCCATCTCTAAAGTAGAGGGAGCCATCATCAGTGGCCTTGAAAAGGTCGATGTTGTGGACGCCGATGTAAAAATCCTCGAAGGCGCCGCCAAAAGCGTCGAGAAAACTGGAAGAGGCCTCGAAGAACTCGAGAGGATCGGAATCCTGCTCGAGGATGTCGACAACGTTCTCAACGTCGTGTCGGAGGCTCTCGGTGTAACCGTTGGCTGTGGAGTAGCCGTGGCTTTTTCTTTTATCGGCGTCGACGTCGACTCGATCGACGGATGCGTCGAAGAACCCTTCGATAACGGCGTTGATGGCGCCGATCTATGCTTCGAAGGGGCTTTCGACGATGGCGTCGAAGATGCTTTACTTCCCGATGGCTCATGGCGCTTTCGGGTCGACTCTTTCGCCGGGTGCTTCGACTCGCGGCGTTTAGATTTTTTGGGCTTTTCACCCGGGGTATCACCCTCAGCTGACTTCGAGGGGGTCGAGGCCGCTTTCTCGAAGACGCTTAGCATCTTTTTTCTGAATTCCTCCCACTCAGCCTGAGAGGCTGTGTTTTGTGGGGCAATTTACTCTTTCTGGGGAACTAGAAGACGACAAAGGAGATCTTCTATGTCTCTTTTTTGAGTGTCTAGACCTCGACGAGTGGTGGGAGCCACTTCGAGACCTAGACCGAGAATGCTTTCGACGGTGAGGAGACAAATGTCTCGACTCTACCGTGGAAACTTTCGAGGAAGTTAAAACTGACTTACCTCTCTCGAGCTTCCCCTTATGCTCCTTCAAGGCTTTCGCCGTCATGGATAGGCATTCCTCACACTCCGAACACTGCTGTTCGATTCCCAGACACCACAAACAGATCCTGTGAGGCTCCGTCAACAACATTTTCTTCCCAGAGTCTCGGCATTTTTTGAAACCGGACCGAGGAGTCGTCGGGTCGGAGGAGGAAGCCATCGAGTACGAGTCGGTTTTTCCGAGGAAATATGAATATATTTCGACTGACGAACTGAGCAACGGTATTCCGAGGCACACGAAGCGCGGCAAAACGGAACTGAGCAACTGACGCTGCGCGTGGCCATTTATAGGCATGATGACGTCGGCTTCGATACGGTGGCTGTCGAGGAACACCTACTCGATGGACGTTGACGCACAGCGCCCTCTACTGGGAAACAAAAATTCCGAGGCCAGCAAGCTGGAGATACAAATATCATAGATAAGGAATACGTCGGAGGAAACAATCCCTTCGAAATGATGGTTTGTACTGGTTCTGTTCACAATTTAAGACTAGTAAAGCCAATAGTGACTTTACATGCCCTGGGAGACAGTAGTCAGTCCCAGGGTATGGAGTCTATGTTTGGGGGTCACTATGACACCCTTGGGTTACTGCACGGAGGGTGCTGTGTAACCCACATACCAAAAACACATGAAGCCCTATGGGGTAAAGGACCCCATAGTCCATAAAACACATACAAAGTCAAAGGGCCACCTCAAATCATGTCTAAGAGTAGGAGAAAGAGTCTCACTCTTAGCAGGAGAAAAAAAATAAACCCCAAAAATCCAGCAAAGCTGCTGGGGGACTCACTAGGTTTGGGAAATTAGCCTTTACAGAGAATTCTCCCTAACAACTATTTGTACTACCTTATGGCATGCTATATACGGTGGAAAATTAAAACTTAATAGAGTCTGTAATCCAGAAAATTAGAAGTTGTTTATCTCGGTACCAGAAATGTTAATGTTCATGGAAATCCTTTATATTCACCTACTTTACGGCACATCTGCAAGTAGAGCTTTAAAGTGACGACAGCAGCATAGACATACAATTAGACACATGCATAGCTTCCCCAGTCTGGATCTGAACTTGCCACACGTATTTATTTTGCCATTGTGACACTACTCCAGGTGACAACGTTACATGCTGAGCTCACGTTATGTGGCAGCCATAAGCAGTGTGCCAAACGCTGTTATTTCTCCTTCAATGCAGGTCAGCTGTTTCAGCTCACACGCATCACATCGAGCTTCCTGACTGACAACCTGCAGGCGTGCTCCATGGGCGGCTCCAGGCATCGGCTTGGCAGAGCTAAAGCACTCTTTATTTGAAGCAGCAAACATTCTGCTTTGACGCCCAACCCAGGTCCCAGACAGCAAAAACCTGTCAAATTTCCCAACTTGGAGAGCAGTTTATTTACTCACTTTTAAACTTGAAAAGTACGCAAATAGAGATGAGAAAAGTATCTTGAACGTGACTGTGGCAACAGGAAACAGAGGCCGAAGACAAAAGACTGCCAAGGCAATATCAGTAGACCCCCCCCCCCCCCCCCCCCCAAGTTAAAATTTTGAAGTTAAAAGCTTACCTGCTGGGCTCACCTTTTAGATGGCTCACGTCTCCAATAATAACCATTAAATAAATAGCCTCTGAGTTGCAGATGCCTAGATGGGATAGCGCCCGAGTAGTCCAGAGGGAAACGGGTAAAAAAAAAAGCATTGGCTATGTCAACAGTTTGGGCTTTTCTATCGGCATTGTAAAGGCACTTGCCAGGCACTGACCTGGTGGTATTAACTGGGCATTGATGGTAGCCATGCTAAGTGAGTTGACACTTCATTATCCCTTTTCCTCAGAGGCACAGGCTTGTGTGTTTTAAAACATTCCATTCAAATCCTGTTTGATCTTTGTTTTCGTGCTTGTTACAGGGATAGAGACATCCCAGATCTCCATAGCAGACAAGTGACAGGTATTTTCTGTTCTTTCCCCTGGAACGATATTTTAGACTCTCACATTGGTGATGGGCACATTTTTTAATAATTATTAATGTTCTTAGTTTAAGCACATGCACATCCAAGACTTCACTTCAAAAGTCCTTTTCAGTTTTAAAACAGCAATCCTCTCCTTGTAAGCGCACGTTCAAACGTGGTTTGGAATAATTTTTTGCTGCTGCACATTTCCTATCTGTTTGTGAAAAGGCGAAGAATTAAAAGGCATGTGACAATAGCAAGTCTTTCAACCTACCATGGACTATAGAGCTTTATCTAGGTAATCCATGAGATTCCCGCTTACATATTTCACCATGGTGAGTCAGAAATCTTTATTTTTCACTTTATGTCATTTGTATCCAGAAAAAGGCAGATTGAGAAGGCAACCATAAGCACTACCTGACAGATTAAGTAACATTAGTTTAAGTTATAACTCCTATTCAAAAGGATTCCAATTTTGGCCGTGATTTTTTATAGATAGGTTCTCTACCAGTGAAGCCCAGGTCCGGAAAAGGGCGATTTGATTGACCCCCTTCACCGAAAGGTCCACATTCTCACCTTAATACAGCACCATAGACATTCAAGCTTAAGGCGGACATTGACCCTCCATATAAAAGTGCCTCTAAAACAGCATTTTTATATCTAGCAACATTCTCCCGCTATTTCGTTGAACGGCAACATGAGATGTTTAAAAATCATTGGATTTCTTCATGCTAAGAAGTATAAATATGCTTTGTTTAATATATATGAGTGTCCTTTCTTTGTTTTCTGTAGACATGTTCATAGCCATGTGCTATTAGATGCTTTCTTGCACCCCAGGACATTTTATTATAAAATAGTGATGCTTTAATTTCTGTATAACTTAATTTCTGTCTTCGAAGTATCTGGTAACAGTAATACAGCAGATATGTACTAACTCAATGCTCTGGTTTCTGTGTGTTTTGAAATAAATTACCACCCTAGAACATTCCCATTTGTTAGGTTCTACATAGGTTTCCCAGTTCATAGAGGAGTATGGGCATGCCCACATGTATTGGCTTGTTCCATATAGTACATGTAAAATCACCTACAAAAACCAACAAACCTTTGTGGGAGATGATTTATGATCAGAGGGTGTATGAGATTTCTGGATTTGTGGATGATGTATACATGCATTTCCTACCCCTGGACAGACAAATTTACTTTCAGGAGTGCTGTAGAGAGAGTTACATGGATGAGCTTATGCACCTCTGCATCAGTGCATTATGGCTGCAAGTGCTGCGATAAAAGGAATGGTTCCCTTGCAACAGTCATCACCAGACATCAATCTGGTAGAATAGGTGTTAAAATGGATTTCTAAACTCTGCTCAACAGAGGTTTAGGAGGCCACTCTTGTTAGTGAAACAGGGGACACTTCTGAGAAAAAAAGCCAGACCAATTCATGGTAGCTTGGAAAGCCGTCAAGGCTAAATCTCAGGAGGAGTGAGGATGATCAGAGGTATTTGATGAGCAAACAGTAAAACACCAATGATTACCATTAGACAGATTTATACGAAAATATACAATTTATTAGACCCAAGAATAAACACAAGGTAAAAACGAATGCACGGTAAATACACCACTCAAACAACACACTTTGCAAAATGTATACAGTTACTGGTGTCAATGGCGTAAAGTTCTAAACTCCGCCAATAACTGTAAAGGAAAAGGGCAGGCAATCGTAAATAGCATAGACAATTTTCAGAGATGGACAATGCCAACTTTATAAGTCCGGCCCAATCTGCTGCGATGAACAAAGCTATTCCCAACTTGCAGAGGACTTGAGAAAATGGCGGATAACCAAGCCAAAGAGTGGACCCACAAGAGATCTTCTGTGCGTTAAATGCAATGGATGAACAAAGGGCCACTGGTAAGTGGTTTCAGTACTCACCACCCTTAGGTCGGCTTTGCTCCACACTTGGCATGTCTGGATAGGGTCACCAACGGTTCAATTTTCTGTCCTCAGTTCAGCTTCAAAGTGCACGTGCGCTGTGCGTCTGGTTTGCAATAGAAGCGATGTCTCTCGCCTCGGTTGAAGAAAAAGGAAAACACTGATGCAGCTGGTCTCAGGACACAAGTAGGAACGTGGGAAACATGCCTTCAGCGGCCGTGACTGTCGTACAGTGACGCAGGGGCACCCAAGTCTCACGGTCTGATGCAACCTTGTCTCTCGCGGCCTTAAGCATCTGAACATTCAGTGAAAATGTGCTATGCAGTGCATGCTAGGAATCCCCAAAATCTTGTAGCAAAACTCGATGCACAGGTGCCAAGGTTCGAGCTGGCCAATCCACTGGATGGCCCAATAACACTTCCTAACAAACTCTTTTGCAGGGCAACCAGGAGGCGGAGAGTGATTATTCCCACCACTCCAAAAGGTTCAAAGCACCTTTGCAGGTCTTCTGAGATCAAGCGCAAAGCAGCACTCTACCGGAACAGCAGCAGGCTCAGGGTGACACCCGTCTTCAGCACGTCTGTCGATAGAACTTTGTTCTGTTCGGCTCTTCCGAATACTTGGCTCCATCCACAGATGGATTCTGACCTGTTGCTGATCTTTTGGACTGCATTCAGGACCCCTCCTCAGATCCACAAGTCCGGCGAGTGCTCGCACCTGGATGGCCAATGAAGAGATCGGCCCCACTCCTGCACGCCAGCAGTGGTCAAATCAGGGACCACTGTGGCTCTCATGCCCTCGTGCACACCAGACATTCAGACAGTCCCAACCCACTTCCTAGGTACCCACACAGATGGCCTGCAGTAGCCTGCGAAAGAAGCAGCTTTCATGGGAAAATGCATGCCCAAATAAGGATGTCCGGGTCACAAAGACCAGAGAGAAGGACACAATGGCCAAAGGAATAGACAAAGGCACGGCCATGACAGACACTAGCCACATTCATGAGCCACCCGTGGTAAGTGCAGTATGGCTTGGCAAAAAGTTACTAAAATAAAAATTCTGCTGCCACCAGTCCATTCCTAGGCACATTGTCCAGTCACCAGAAATTCCTTTGTGGATGTCTAGGGCCAGAAAACACAAGGAACCCATTGCGTGGTATTTTACACAATATAAAATGTTACCAAAAGTGTCAATAAAGTCGTAAGACTAAGAGAAATACATGTTCTCACTACTAACAGCCTGAAGGACATGTCTGTTTCCCCGTAACAAGGAGCGAAAGCCCAGGGGACCGCAGCTGAAGGCTGTGCTCCACTGGTAACAGTCAGGTCAGGATGCTGAAACAAAAGCAAAACTTTGGGGGGTACACAATTATAGAGAGAAAGTTGCCTTTAGAGAAATGTTGCCCAACATCAGGGGATACCAATGTATTACCACCAAACAACTGAAGACTTCCCCACAACAATCTTTGCAACACCAATTCAGTTGAAAGACATCCTGCAGGATATGAGAAAATGCATTTTCTGCTGCAATATTATCAACAAAACCATAACCATAACATTTGAGGGGAGGCAGAACTCCTCCAAACACTAGCTTTTCACATATTTATCTTAGCATAATCATTAATTTCTTTTCAATAGTGTGAAAATATGGCACCAATCAAAATAGAACTGAGCAAGCTCTGCAGAGAAAAGCGTGGAAGAGGTCACTTGTGAAATGTAAGCCTAACTACGCCATTTCATGTACACCAATTGTACCCAAATTAAAAAAATGCAAACCATTCTGGCACCCAACTTTAAGACTGATGTTGCAGATCTTAACAAGCAAACAATGGATCTTTGGTATGTAGGAAACATGGTATATTACCTGAGCTGCATATCGAAGCTGCTTGACTTGCCAACTGGTATATAATGTTAGGAAGATTCATCCCTGGAGGTATTAACATGCAACCATTTGTTTCCAACTTCTGGCACAGAGTGTAAGCAATAGCAAAAAGCAGCTGACCGGTAGCTTCATTGCTGTGATTTTCATAAGCATCCCTGATGAAAACACATGAGCAAATTAGAAAGGAAAGATAGGAAGAGAATGAGCCCATTTTACACAGGGCATTCAGAAAAATGATGCATTCCTAGAGCAAAAGCATTGGCCCCATTGTCCATCAAAAATGAACAGTTCAAATTTAGAGCGTCACAAAAAGAGGCCTCAATATCAAAAAAGGGGAACCTAACAGCAAGAATTACACCAGTTATAGGACTTTGAGATCAAATACAAAAAATAATGCATTACAAAAGCATTAATTTAATACAGTATCCATCTATACATCATATTCGCACACATATACATTAAACTGTATGCGATGAAGCCTAATAGCTTAGGCCACCAAAATGAGAAATTCATGTAATAGATCTCTTAACAATGTGACAATTCGAGGGAATTGGGACCTTCTCTGCAAGGGGGGCCTTCCCCTTTGAGGCTAGAGAGGTGAGCCCACTTCGCAAGATCCTCCCTAGAGGATTGGGCAAGTGGGAAGTCACTGGGAGAGACACTCCCTTAGGTGACAAGGACACCAATTCCGCGGAGGAACTCCCTCTGCCATTCCCAAGAAGGCATTTAATGAACTATCTGATGTGCAAAATCATATTAAATTCCAAGACTTGATATACGATATGATATATGGCATTTATAATGCGCCTATACACAAGTGTTTCAAGGCGCGACGAGGTAAGGGAGGGGAATAGAGGGAAGACATAGATAGCGATCCTATTAGGCCAGGTGACATTGACCTTGCGCAAGTGCTGGGGAGGGGGAAAGGGGAAAAGTGCGGGTGAAAAGGGGAGGAGGCAGTGAAGTACATAGGATAACAGTAAAATAAATAAAGACAAAAAATAATAGATAAAAGTGCAGAAATCAGGTGTCAAGTGCTAGTAGGGGCTGTAGGGATACAGAACAGTCCCCGAGTGCAAGGGTTTCAAGTGGGCAGTGCAGGTGTGCAAATGGGATGGAGAGGACCTGGGCCCGAGATCAGAAGGTAGCCGGGTAACCAATGCATTTTCAGATTCAGCCAGGAGATCAGCAGGGGAGAGGAGGAGAGAAAGCAGAAGCAAAAGGTAAGGTTTTGAGGTGCTTCCGGAACCGGAGATGGTTCGCCTCAAATTTCAGTGAGGCAGGGAGGCTGTTCCAGAGGGAGGCCCCAGCAGAAGCAAGATCTACCACCAACTCGCAGCTTGGAAAAGTGACTAACCCAGAGGGAGTTGGAGGCGGATGAGCGAAAAGCTTGAGAAGGAAGATATTTAGAAAGAGAGAGTTGAAGGTATTGAGGCCCCAGAAGACCTTGTGGACAATGCAGAGGGGTTTGAACTTAATCCTCGCTACCACTGGGAGCCAGTGCAGAGATTTCAGTCTTGGAGAGATACGATTCCCGTGCTTGAGGCCAAGGACAAGTCTTGCAGTCCTGTTTTGGACTAGTTGCAGAGGGCGGAGAGTAGAGGCTATTTAAGTAGTCCAGCCTAGAGAGAACCAGAGCTCTGGAGACAGTGAGCTTCTGGGGGAGGAGAAGAAAGGAAGAATACCTCTTAGCTGAAGAGAAAGCCAACTTCTAAGTTTATAAGCAAAACCTTTAAAGAAAAACGTCTAACTGGGACGAGGCGGTTGAAGGTGTACAGGCCCTATGGTGGTGTTAAAGAGAAATGCATACGCAGGCAGAGAAGGCCCCCTGGAAGCATAACACCTGAAGGAGGTGGAGCTAGAGCAAGCTGCGAGACGACGACTTTCAGAACGGCTCTAAGCGCAAGAAGCAAACGCTGGAGAACCGAATGGGTGGAGATCCTGAGAAGCTTAGAAAACGGTAAGCCAATACCCGGTGGTGGTGTGACCACAAGAACATTGTGGTGATCAGGCTGCCCGCATAATGATGCAGGTGCCACAACACTGAAGAGTCAGCTAACTGTCCGGTTGGCAAAATGGATACAGAGACACTCGGAGCGAGAGAGAGTGGAAAGAAGATGCTACCGTGAGCTACCTGAGAGAGAAACAGAACAGAAGGCCCCAGGCAAGTACAGGCCCCAGATCCGTTCCCATGCAAAATTGGAGCTAACTGGCAGAACGGGAGGCCGCTGAGGAGTCGTTATGTAATATGAGAGAGTCGTCCAAGTATAAATGACGAAACCTTGAAAGAAAAGTTGTCAAACTTGAATTGTACTAATGTAAGAAAGAGTACCACAATTAAAAGAGAGATCAGTAAAAGTTGAGTAACACTACTCTGGGAAGAGAAGAAGATACCCAGTCATTCAAGAAGCACAGAGTGGAACATTCCAGAGAGAATATTATGAAACAAAGACAAGAGGAGTCCATAAGATAACAGACAAGAGATGCCAAAACAAAAAAGGGTGAACTATAATCACACAGAAAACAAAGTATATATAGGAAATAGTTGTTTACAAGACTACCCAGGGTCCTTTAACCTGGATCAAAGGACAAATCAAAGGTCAAGAAGGTAAGTATTGTGATGAACCAGGAATGAGTCGCGGACACAGGACTCGTGGTGTTTGCCATAAACCTTTCTTAAATGAAAACGAGGTTGTAAAATACCTCACTGTACCTATCCTAGGAGGTATTTCCCTACCTCAACCAAAAGAACGAAGGGCTATCGTGTGTCAAGATGCCCAAAAGCAAAATGTAAAATGTCCTGTGTCCAAAATCCTATCCTAGCCCTCGCACTCTAAAAAGTAACTCAGGTGCTACGGGTAATGTCTCTGACTTGCAAAGTGCAAACATTTTCAAGTTCAACAAAAAGGCATAAATCCAACAAAAATCCAAAAGAATAATGCTCACAGTTCCAGGGAATCACTCCCTTCCCCAGGTTTCTCTGCACCAAACAATAGTTCAAAAGAATAGCCAAGTTCTTTGTAGCTCAAGAGGATAACTCCCCTCCTCTTGATATCACAAATTGTTCCAGGGGAACTGTCTCCCTTTCCCAAATCCTTCTCACATTCAACGTAACGCAAAAATCCAAAGGGCTTGAATCTTCCTTGGAATTCTCTGACTTGCAAAACACCTGGTGTACTCTCCTGCCAGGTTCATTTTACTCATTCATCACAGTTCAGAATCCTTAGGGTATCTGTCTTCCTGCCAGGTTCACTTTATATAGATCCCTTTTTACACTCTTGACTCTGCCTGGTAGTCTGCTTTGCCTGGTTTTTTCACATTAATTTCCTTTCAGTTTTACCTGCCACACAGTTTTCCCCACGTGCGTCTTTTAACGTTGCAATGGGACCAGACCCATTTCTATGTACTTTTTATTTTTTATCAAATGCCCCAGGAGCTCTATTCACCTGTTCCTGCATTCCCCAGTTCTCACACTGGGTCTCCCTCTGTAAGCCGTAAACCCTCTAATGCACCCCCGGCTGCCCTTTTCTTCTCAGCGGGCTCACTGGTTCTCAGTAGCTGCTTCGGGGTCCAATGCATCTCTAGTGCCAGTCTGCAGCTTGTCGTCTGGTCTGTGGAGCACTTAGTTCACTCGTCAGCGTTCACAAGGCCTCCGGCTCCCCTTGGCAGCCAGGCTATCTTCCTGGCGTTTCTGGGATTGTGCGCCGACCCAGGAGCATCTCGCTCCCAGGCCTTCCAGGACTGAGCAGGACCATCTGGTTCCCTCAGCAATACCAGCCCTCGTCAGAAACCGTGAAAGTCATATGCCACCACCAGCAGTCTTCCTGGTCTCTTTCCTCAGCAGGCCTCACCCCAGTTGGGTAAGGAGACTAATTCCCTGCTTAGTTTCCCAGCATGGTTTTAAACCATGTTCAGCCAATTACACTTTTCAAAACACTAGACGGTTGGCTTTCATTCACATTAGGAGTAATCCTCATTGCTTCTTGGCTCTTCCTCGTCCCAGTTATTGTTCCGTTCTTTGCTCTCCGTTATGGAGTAACAGTTGCAAAGATTGTCAGGTTGATGAAGGCATGAGGGTAGCCCTACAGATAATGGGGTATTGGCCACTTTTACTCCCTAAAAGGAGAAATTACTTTACCACAATTTTCCTTCTATGGATTCTTCTCCTGCAGATTTCCTCATAAAGATAGATGTTCATCTCCAGCTTCAGGGGGTGTAGTGGACCCTAACTCAGCCATCTATCGGTGTGGTCTGGCTCGCGATAGTAGCTCCGGACGTGACCTCAGGCATCGTATATATACCACGTCACTACGCCCCACGAGTTAGTTCCTGTAATTTGTACTCCTTGCGTTTGAACACTGCAGAAGAAAAGGCAAAGAAGGAGGCTAACCAGCCACTAAAACATCAACAAGGATGCACCCCAACAGGGTGATCCCACAGCAATGTGTGAGAAAAAAAATATAGTAATTTTTTTTTAACAGAAACGGTCATCCCAGAGACAGAAACGGTCATCCCAGAGCCATCAGCAGATGCCGACTCGCTTGGACAGAAGCGACAACCCACATAACTTTCTGAGCGGGGACGGATGGTAGGGTCGATGAGGAACCTGCATGAGAAGAATCCATAGAAAGAACATTACGGTAAGGTAATTTGTCCTTCAATGGATTGCTTGTCTCCCGCAGATTCCTCATCATTATAGACTACGCAGGCAGTTAGGATAACGGAGGAGGGCAGAAAGATTTAAAACAGTAGATTTTGCAGAACTGCCCTACCGAACCTAGCATCAGCTCCCCGTGAAACGTCAAAGGCAAAGTGCTTAGTAAAGGTATGTAAGGATGACCAAGTGGCCACCTGGCAAATATCCCTAACAGGAACCCCTCTCTGGAGGGCCTTAGAGGCTGAGACCCCTGGAAGCTCCTTGCCTGCAGATTGGTAACCCTTGGCTATACACAGGATGATCCACCATGACAAAGTCTGTTTAGTGACTGCAAGGGCTTTCTAGACAAGGAATGGGCTACAAACAACTGGGCCGATTTCCTAAACTCAAACGTACGAGCGACATAGAAACGTAATGCCCTCTTGAGATCAAGGCAGTGGAAATGCTCTTCCTCCTTTGAGGGATGTGGAGGAGGGTAAAAGAAAGTAAGTCAATGGACTGGGACAGATTAAATTCTGAAACTACCCTAGGAAGAAATCCCGGCCTGACAGACTTTCTCACGAAAGGACTTCAGGAATGAAGGTTTGCAGCATAAGTCTTGCAGTTTGCTAACCCTCCTGACAGACGTGATTGCTACCAAAAAAGGAATTTTAAGGGACAACCGCTGCAAAACATGAATTCATAGGCTCGAATGGAGCCATCAAAAAGGTCAAAACCAGATTAAGATCCCAATCTGGGACAACAAAGGGGGCTGGCAGAAACTTGTTGAGAAAGCCCTTCAGGAACAGGGCCATGACCGGAATGGTAAAAAAATTACCCTTGGTCTGGGGACAGACCGGGCCGCCAAATACTGATTCACAGTGGCAACCTGAAGCCCTGAAGAGGCCAGTGACAGAAGGAACTCCATCACTGCGGTGGTGGGGCAAAAGATTGTGTCAGTCTTGCGTTCCCTGAACCAAGCCTTAAATCTTCTCCATCTGCATGCATACAGAGATCTAGTAGAAGGTCTGCATGCAGCCAGCAATACCTCAAGCACCTCCTCTGAGAGGTGCCAGTCATACCTCATTCTCTCAAGAGCCATGCATGTAGGTTGAGGAAGTCCGGAATTGGGTGCAGCACCTGGCCATCCTGCTGGGTGAGGAGATCTTTACGCCGAGGCAAGCGATGAGGCGGTCAGATGGGCAGATCCAGGAGATCAGAGTACCATGTTTTCCTCGCCCAATCTGGGGCGATCAGGATCATGGATGCTCAAAATCTCTTCAACCTCCTGAGAAACCAAGGAATGACGGGAATAAGAGGGAAGGCATAGTGTAGAAGGAAGGTCCAATCCACCAGAAACAGATCCCCTAGTGCACTGTTCGCTGGGAATTCCCTCAGGCAAAACTGTTCACACTTCCTGTTGGACTCTGTGGCGAACAGATCCACTACAGGGGTACCCCAGAAAGTGAAGACCTCCTCTAGGACTTCCGGGTCACCCTTCCCACTCATGTGAGACTGTGCTCTGCCTGCTCAGAGCATTCGAAAAGGTGTTCTCTGTCCCCGACAGAGAAACTGCAGAGACCGAGATCTGGTTCTATCTCAACCTTAACCACAGCTGAATTGCCTATGTTCAAAGTGGGCAAGAGTGCATGCCACCCTGCTTGTTGAGTTAATGCATGGCCACTGTGTTGTCTGTTAGGACGAAGACATGCTTCCCTCAGAGACGGTGCAAAGGCCCACGGAGCTAACATGATGGACCGCAACTCCAGCCTGTTGATATGCCACTTGGCTTCTGATGGAGAACAAAGGCCGCTCACCTGCAATTCCTCGCAGTGTGTGCCCCAACCCTTCAGAGACGCATCCGTGACCACTCAGGCCTGGGGTCCAAGGTGGCAAGAAGGGTTCCCCTGACAACAGATTGCTGCATGTGTTCTACCTGCCAAGTCCGCGGACTACCTGGCTGGACACAGAAAGGCGATGCGTGAGCGCTCCCAGGTACTGAGACCACTGGTCCCTCAGGAGCCTGTGGACGGATTGCCTACACAGCCTGGCCTCTGGCACTAGAAAAATACAGGTGGCCATGAGACCCAATAGGCAGAGGAAGGAAGCCGCTGGAAGAGTGGCATGGTTTTGAAACAACTGCACCATCTGGGCGATGTTGCCGACTCTTTCCTCGGGAGGAAAAGCCTCCTAGGACCGCTCCGATGAACTGGAGCCGCTGGACTGAGGTCAGATGAGACTTCAAGTTGAGGGAGAACCCCAGCCTGTGCAGTAGCAGACAGCAGTCTTCCAGATGAGACAAGACCTGCCCAGCCGACTTCCCTCCTATCAGCCAGGTGTCCAAGTACGGAAATGCATGGACCCCAGATCTCCTGAGGTGAGACGCAACTACTGCCATGAGCTTGGTGATGCATCTGTGATCATCCTTGCCTGGAGCCACAGCAGCCAGAAAGATTCTCCCGCCAACATGCTCTCGCTGCTGGCCCACCAAGAGATCATTGGCCACAGACCTGGAAACATTTAGAATGTTTTTTAACCCCTTTACTGCTGAGGCTTTTGGCTCCCAGTGCTGAGCTCTTTTTGGACATTTCGGTATGTCGCATTCAATCCCTTGTAACATTTTTGTTACAAGTGATATCCTGACCAGACTTGCACCCTTCTCTTCCCAGAAGGATAAGTCGTTTGCTGTAGGGGGGTGTGAGAAAGTAACTAAGACGTGAGCACATTTTGTGTTTTTTCTGAAAATGGCAATAAAATGATGTACAAAGAAGCCAGTGTTTTTTTGTTTTTTGTAAGAGCTAGGAACAATTGGTTCGAAGTTCATGAAAGCTTGGAAAATGACAAATTCAGAACAGGTTGAGTGGAAACAAAAGGTCAACAAGGAGGCGTACCCCTGTGTTCTCTAAGAGAGAAGACGATACATTTCATGGATAGGTTCAATTATTTAAGCTATCCTTATTGTCTGGTCTCCATAGTTGGAAATCCATGTGGTTTAGTCTATCAATACCGACCCAAAGTGTCAATACCATTTCAACAAATGCATCAAAAAACATTAAAACAAAATGAAGCATTAGTCAATAAATTTATTTTACTCTGTATGAATGAAAATAAAAACGTTTTTCTCTGTACAAACAAGATCCATTAGCAATTTCAAAGGATGGCAGCATGAAAGAAAGAAAGGAACTAAGAGTATCAATTACAATTCATTTAATAATCATCATACTAACATTAAGTCAAAACGTGTGAGCAATAAACAGTTAATTTTTATCATTTAAAACAAAAGAATAATTGTATGTACATTGTATATTGTGAACTCTAACAAGACCCAGATGTAGGCTATTAGACAATATGTCAATTTAACACTGGGACAATAAGGGTCTCAATGTTGCCCTTAATAAGAACAAAATTTAAGAACAAACCGTAATGTTAATTCAGGGTCATACGGTTAAAGCTATCACCATCAGTTTTGAGATATAGCCAATTTTTGCCTTTTTAATATGACATGCCTGGACGGAATGGAAAAGGAGGGTAGGAAAGCTCAAAGGAACACAGAAAGGCATACAATTCTGAAAAGACGAGAACATTTCAAGTTCAGGAAGGGGTCATTTGTGCAGGTCAGGCATCAACTATGTACCAAAAATTCCCATAGTTTGGGAAAAAATTGGAACATTGACTGAAAAAGAAAGTATGAACTGGACAGGTTTGCACTTGTAAGGTAACCGCTTCTGTGAATATTGAGAAAAGCAATGCACTGCTACATTCCCCCGACTTCTAGCTAGGAAATCAACCAATTTTCATAATGTTTCACAAATCAAGCAATACCGTAAGCCATGGTACACAGGAATTTTATGCTGACGGCCTAAAGAGACGTACTTTGCATTTGAAAACAAGGAAAACAAATGTGGTGAAGAAAGGCAAGCATACATTTTTTGAAAGAGCACAGGCAGACCTTTGAAGTTGACTTTATGCACTGTACGCTTTTGTAACCTGCTCAAGCAGCGACTAAAAGTAGTTAACACTTGGGAAATTAAATGGCTGTGTAACTAAGTGCAGTAGCAAAGTTATGAAAACATCAAAACCAAGAAAAAAATAAAACAAATGTCCCACATTCCCGCAGGTGTCCCGATAAAAATAGAACCTCACAATAGTGGGTTCACTGACCGTGGCACAAAGGGAAAAGGCTAAACAACAGGTACATCAAACGCCTTGGGGAAGGCTGGATCTGGCTTTGTGGACAATGCACAGATTTTGGCCTGGGGTGACGCAGCCATCAAGGAAAACGGGACACCCCATGCATTTCTGAAAAGAAGACACCCATGGGAATCCAAAGAAGTCTGACTTGCGCGATCACCCCAGAATTTATTACCCACAAGGCCTGGCAAAGTCCAAAACGTAGGGAAAAAAACAGATTTTTCAGACATTTGCCACCAGGAAACCACCAGAACATGCCATCAACACTACATGTCCCAAGTTCCCAGAGGTGTCCCAACGAAAACAGTAACTCGCATGTATGGATGCGCTTACCTGGGTGGAAAAGAAAAATGGTCTACCATCCCAAAATCTAGTGGTAGTGCGAGGGAGCCCCGAATAGGTCACCATCCCTCCAGAACAGCTGGGGTGCTGCTCCCGGGCCTTGGGCGCATGTCTCCCAAGTGGGGCGATCGTCCCCAAGTGCAGGGGCGGTTCCAAGGATCCCCATCCCTCACTGGAGTTGGAAAAGCTGGAACGCAGCCCAGCCAGAGGACCAGGATGGCCGGGGGTGCTGCCCCCGGCCTTGGACACCTGTTAGGAATGATTTCCATGTATGGGTAATTATCCCTCCAGCTGTGTACCCCCAACTTTTTTCTGTTGTCGGACCATCCTAGCCTGACATGCCAGTGGATCCAAGCCTTCTGCTGTACTCGGGCTTTTGCTCATTTTGTTATGGGGAAACTGACATGCCCTTAAATACAGTCAGTACTGGGAGACTGATTCCCTTAGTTTTTCACTTTGATGCTATTTCTTAGTAACATTTGATCAGTGCACAGCACAGTGCGCTGGGGTGCCCTTTTCATTTTTAAGAAGGCCCTAGACACACTCAAAGGATTTTTGGGTGAATGTGTAAGTGTGCCTGGACAGAACTGGTGGTAGGTGTGACTTTGTAGGTGTTTTCAACTCTTTTCAATGGTCCAAACCGCGTTTGGCCCAGGACAGTGGCCAGTGCCTAAAATAGCCGTGCCATGAGGTCCTTGGTTCTGTCCTTTGGCCATCTTGTCCCTTTACCTTCCCCAGGTTGAGGGGGCCCGAGAAATTCCTTATTTGGTCATGCAGAACCCCGCGCAAACCGAAGCTTTTGCAGGCTTCTACATGCACTGTTTGTGTGCCTACAGTATGTCGCCTGGAGCCTTCTAGTTCCAATACACATGCTGGGTGCCAGGATGTCTGGTGTGCTGGGATGACTGGGACCACCGTGGTCCATGATTGTTCCACGTCTGGTATGGCTGTATGTGAACAGATCTCTCATTAGTTTCTCTTCATTTTGGCACGAAGGAGATTTTGGATAAGAGAAGGCATCTTCACCCATTCCAGGTCGATCCTCGAGTTCACACCGAACTTAGTAAAGGAGCCAAGTATCCTGAATCAACTAAGCAGATCCGTGTAACAGCTGGTGACCCGCTGCAAGGTTTGGCACCCTGAGCCTGCTGTTGTCCCAGTCGTACGCCCTGTTTTTGATCGAACCTAGAAGGCCCTCAAGGGTGCTTTGACCCACTGGAATAGTGGGACCAACTATTCGCGGCACCTCCTGCTTAGCCTGCAACAAGCCTTTTCGGAAGTGTCTTTGGACCGCCCAATGAACTGACCAGCTCGTACGGGACCTTTGCTTTGGAACCGCTGCCATCTCCAGTTTCGACTTGAGCCTTTGGAGACTGTAAGCTCTAGGTATAAGTACTCTCCAACCGAGTTTCGTACACCTAGAATTCCTAGATCTGGAATTAGGAGTGTCCGCATGAACCCGGGCATACGTGGCCACAGTGTCGCCCAGCTGTGGTGACAAACTTGGTGAGTGCCTTGCTGCTGTGCCCCCCTGTGCCCTCAGACTCGCTGCAGCAGAATTGGCCTGATCCCTTTATCAGGAGCGGAGAAATCGCTACTGTCCTGCCACGGAATCATCCCTGGAACGCTGCCCTTGAAAGCTGCAGAGCCGTGCAACTGCAGGATTAGAACCTGCAACCTTAAGTGGACTTGATTGCCGAAGTTTGGTCCGGAGAGCGCTGAGGGTCGGTGAATACTTGCAACCCTTACCAGTGGCCCCTGAAGCATCCATCCATTTTTACGCACGAGTGTCCCCTGAGGGCCACTCTTTATCGAGGTAGCCTGTGCTACCAAGCTATTCCCAATGCTTGGATCCTGGTCTGCCCTCTTGGGGAGACCCTCCTCAAATAGTGGGAACTTATTCTTCACTGCCTCAACCACCTTCCTGAGTCGCTACAGCCCCTTGGAGAGACCCTCTTTTGACTTAACGGCACAATTGCGTGCACCAGCACCAAAAGTATTTTTGAGCTCCGCTCATCTTAGGGACTGGACTGCCTCTTAGTTAGGGTTTGAATTGTGAAAGACTGCCTAAGCGATATTTGCACTGTTTGTCCTCTTTCTTTGCAGGTTGTGGATCAATACTGTGTACTATTCCTTTAGGCCATTGGTTACTGTATATATGTTTCCTAGATTAGTGTTGTGTTGGTTTTGTTATTACTGCTGAATAATTACTTTGTGTTTGACTTAAAAGGCCTTTAATAAATGTATATGTATTTTTTCATATACACCTGACAGAGTACTTTGTGATTTAGTTTACTGTTTGTGCTCATTGTGGGCTTTCGATCACCCTCACCCCTCCCGAGACCTAGTCTTGACCGCTGTCAATGCTACCGTGATTGGTCTGGCTTGTCCAGGTTACCCTGTTCCAAGAAAGTAGGCTGGCCTTCTGAACCTCTGCCCATCAGGTCAGAGTTCAGCAATCCATCTTAACACCTGTCTCCCATGTGGGTTGACTGTCCCAAAGCCCAGTGGTGGCCCTGGCAGGGTCCCCAGCCCTCCCTGGAGGGAAAAGCTCTAATGCCCCATGGCATCAGAGATTCATGACGCCAGAGGGACTGCGATGGGCAACAGGCGAAACAAGCCCCCAACCCCAAAATCATTTCCCTGGTGGCTTAGTGCTCCTTACTGCTTCTGAGGGTTGGCTAAATGGGACCATACCCTCCATTCTCCCACCCACCCGGAAGCAGTAAGGATCTGCCCATCCCGATCCCTACAAGTGTGCCTCTGGCAAAATTGCCCTATGTTTTGCCTTCCTTGGGGGCAAATGTGTGCAAACAACACCCATCTGCACCCAAAAAGGCAAAACATTGTACCATTTTTTGGGTGGGGCTGTTTGGCTTGGTGGGGGGGGGGGGATCCCTAAAATAAATATCCTGGTTATCTAGTGGTCATTGCAGGTCAAGGATCAAATGATCCGTAACCAGCAATCTCCTTCAGTGAGGGCTTGTTGGAAAGGGGAGAGTCTCGGGCAATAAATACTCTTGCACCATGCAAAAGCATGTCCGTGAAATTTACATGCTGAAGCCATTTAGCTTCAGCATGTAAATTTAGTTTCCTGATGACCTCGGCGCACGTCATCACGGCTGCATCCTGACCCCCAGGCACGGAAGGGATGTCTTCCCCTTCACAGCCTGGAGGGCGGGAAGAGCAGCACAGCAGCAGGGGGTGGGGGGAGCCAATTCGCCCGCCCCTAGTGGTGAGTAGTGCAGAGGACGGGCTATCTCGGGGCCATCTGCACTGTGAACATAGTGCAGAGGACGAGATAGCTCGTCCTGCGCACTTATGGGTTTTAAGTGCCGAAATACTAGGTCCATTGACCCTGCATGTGCTATTCTAGAAACCGCATCTGCAGTCTGACCTCTGGCACTAGAAAAATGCAAGAGGCCATGAGACCTAAGAGGCGGAGGAACGAATCCACTAGCAAGGTGTTGTGGCACTGGAACTCTTCCCCACTAGAGTGTCCAGGACCGCTCTGATGAACTGGAGCCTCTGTGGGACTTCACAGGCTGGGTTTCTCCCAGAGCTTGCAGGAGTAGGGAGCAGGTGCCCTCCAAATGGGACAATACTTGCTCCGTTGACTTCCCTCAGATCAGCCAGTCATCGGGTTATGGGAACACATGGACGCCGGATCTCCTGAGGGGAGCTGCAACTATCGCCATGAGCTTAGTGAAGACCCTTGAGCAGAGATAAACCCAAAGGGGTGCACTTTGAACTGGTAGTGCTTGCCCCTGTTAGGCAGAATCCTGTGCAGTTCCCTTAGAAGCCTGCAAGAAGATTAAGACTACAGGAGTAAGCAGTAAACCCAATTGGTAGCAGTCTGCACCACCCAGATTTACCTAGTAGCTGTGGCTGTGCAGTCAAACTTCTCTCAAGATGAGTAGGGCAGTATATAGAGGATACACAATAGCGCTAAAAACACAGTAGAGCAAGCAAACACTGACCAGAGCTTGGTATCAAAAGTATTTAATTATTTATTTAACACACACTTTAGGAAACACACTAAGCACTCTAAATCAAAGCAAGTTCAAACACAGTCAGATAAAGTATACACACCTCCCTTAATAATTATTAGACAAGTCTAGGTCAAAACACCACTTTTTGTAAAAACAGATGTGAGCACGTAACTTAGATGGCACTCCAATATTAGGTTAAAGGGAGAGAAAAAGGCAGGTTATGAAAATAAAACAGTTCCCAACACTTTTCTAAGACCAGAGCAAGTTAGTGAAGGCAGAGTCTACTGTAGAGCCAAAGTTCATAGGCCAGGCCCACTTTAAATGGAGCAAGGCGAAATGTGCCCAAGATCACACAGTTTAAAAAAACACTCAAGTCTTTGCAGAAATGTTCAAAGGAGATTGGTTTGATGCAAAAGATAAAGTTACAAGGTCTGGGACCAACCCAGTTGGAAAGCCAAGGATTTAAGGGTCACTTTTAGCAATCCGCAGAAAGGGAGGTCAGGCGGAACACAGTACCTTAAAGAGTGAGGAAGCTCCAGCGGTGGCAGTTATAGCTGGCAGCGGGTGCAGTTCGTGGTTTCGACCAGGGGAAGAGAAGATCTCGTCGAGGAGGAAACTTGGGGTTGTTGCACTGCCCAGGGAAGAGACCAGCCACGGAGTTCGTCGGTTAAAAGGTGCGTTCCTTTTATTCACGGTCACAGTGGTGAAGCTTGGCTATCCGGCCGCCGGGGTGCTTGGCACGGGCGATTCGACCAAGGGACGTTCTGGAAGGCGAATAGCGAACTGGTTGTCCCCACCAGCTCAAAGGGAGAAGACTCTTTCGGCAGAAGATCTTCTCTTGTCGGGAAAGTGATGAGGTCGTTGCAGCAGGGCTCCACTGGTGGTGTCGTTGTTGCAGATGGCTCAGCTTCTCCCCTCTTCGGATTTCGTAGGTCCTGTGGCGACTTCTCAAGTTCCAGTCCCAAAAGCCCTGCTTTTATGCAGAAAAACACCCATTCAACAGCCTAGCTGTCACTCATACATGCTAAGAGGTGAGCCGAGCGGCTCACCACTGGGCCAATCAGAACAGAGTGCGACTTGAGTTGCTAAGGCAATGCAGTCCAGGGTGCCAATTCCCCAAACCACACATCCTGTGGAACCCAGAGTGGCACCAGTTGGAGGGCTTCTGTGGAGAAGCCCGCCAAAATAGTGGAACAAAGGGCTCGACCTTGGTCAGAGTTACAGAGACGGACATAAACGCCATTTTAGAATCAAGTTCTGGCAAAAAGACCCAGCCGGTGAATCAATGGGAAAATCCCATAGAGAATATTCCGGTGGAATATTTTGTGTGGTAACCACTGCCACCAGCCAGAAACTTGACGAGGGGGGACGGGATAGTGCCCCCTCAAAAACAGACCCAGGGACAATCGAATTACCCCTTACCAGTACTTCCACAATATGATGGTTTTTTACTGGTTCTGTTCACAATTTTGGACTAGTAAAGCCAATGGTGACTATACATGCCCTGGGAGACAGTAGTCAGTCCCAGGGTATGGAGTCTATGTTTTGGGGTCACTGTGACACCCCTGTGGTACTGCACTGAGGGTGCTGTGTACCACACATACAGAAAAACAGATATGGAGTAAAAAGAAACCCCATAGCCCATAAGCACATAACATGTCAAAGACATACCTCAAATCATGCCTAAGAGTGGGGAGTAAAAGAGTCTCACTCTTAGCAGGAGAAAAAAACAAACCGCAAAAAACCAGCAAAGCTGCTGGGGGACTCACTAGGTTTGGGAAATTAGCCTTATAAGAGAATTCTCCCTAACATTCTGGTTGCTGTTTAATAATGTTATTGCTTAGGCCGTCGGGCCCTGGAGCGATTTAGATGTCTAATGTGGTACAAAATGTCTTCTTGGTCCCAATTATTGTACCACATCTTTTGATAGTCTGATGTTTCCTCGGCCAAATCCTTGGTTTTTGTTGGGTCACTGTAAACCTTGCTAAAATGTTCCACCCATACTCTTTTAGGAACATCAGCAAATAATCGGGATTGGGTTGCAGGGTTCCTATTGATGAGTTTCCAGAGATCTCTGGTGTTTTTATTTCCAAGCGTCCCGAGCATGAGTTCTGCATCATTCTGTGCAAGGATAGATTTCATAGATTTCATCCTGTGCAATGTCTTTGTTTAAGTATGTGGACTGTCTTGGAGGCCCTTCCTGGGTCTATTTTTCGGGCTGCAAGGAGACATTTATGCGGTAATTTTTTCTTGGAGGCTATCAATTCGCAATATGAATGAGTATGTTACATTTTTGTGTTTACCCCATTTCTTTGCTGGGTTTTGGAGAGGATGAGGAGCCACTCGTAATTGATTTTGCATTTGCCAGGTTTAATGGAATCGTGAAACGTTTCTTTCAATGATTTTAACTGGGATCCAGAGATTCGCAATCTATTTAGAGCTGGGCTATACAAGAATGGTAATTTGAATCCAATGGTTGATGTTATGCGTTTCCACTAGGTGAAAGTTGGCTTCGACGTTCCACAGATTCATAAGACCCGCGTAGTGTCGCCGCCCCCAATACTGCTGGATTAATGCAATTCAGATATCCATCGCAGGTAGGTTGAGTGATCAGCCAAGTTTCCTGCAAGCAAATAATTTCATAATTCAGTACGTCCTGGTTTCCTGTTTTATAGAGGTGCGAAAAACCTCTGGTGTTCCAGGAGCACACATTAATCTGGTGACTGATTTCTTTGTGCAGCAGTTATGATCGAATCTTCGACTGGGCTTGGTAGTCTTCTTTCCAAATTAGATGGTGTATTGGTGTAAAGGCGCAGAATATTGATCCGTCTTGGTTACATGGACTTCTGGATCGTCTTCGAGCCCAGGTATTCTTTAAAGAAAGGTCTGGTGATTCTCTTATTGAAATAGGTTTCTTTTGTTTGTCTTGAATTTTCATATCGTTTTTTGATTGATCCTGGATTTTCATGCCATGCCGAAGTACGTGTTTCCTTGTCATTTGCAGCAAGAGTGTCATGGCTCGGTGTGGAAGGGGTGGAGCAAGAAAATCCTAGATGTCTAAATGCAGATTTACAATTCAGTACTCTATCAGCTTTTTGCTGCTTGTAGAAGCGTATCTCCATGTAATCTGATCTTTCATCATTTGGAAATGTGATGACTTTGGTCTCCTGAATTGTGAGATTGGCGAGTGGGAATAGCATGAAGATGGCTTAACAGGTTCATCCTGTTCATTATTAATCCATCGCCTAGTTCTTTTTGTCTTTGAAGGATTATCAAGGGATCTTGGATGTAGCATCTTGGATCCAGAAATGTCTGAAGTTTTAGATGCTCCATTACCTTCTCTGATGGTGGCACAGAGGAATTGGTTGTTTCCTCTGGTGGTTCAGGTTGACTGATAGTTTGATTTTGTGGGTTTCCCTTTCGGGTTCGAGAGGGCTCAGTGTTGCTAGGCGTAAGGGAATCAGGCCAAGAGTCTTCGCTTTCTGAGATTTCCTCACAGGAAAGTATATCACTTTCACTTGAGATAGTCTGACCTTCCTTGTATTCATCTAAATGAATATGTACGGAACTTTCTTTCGGTGAATTAGGAGTTCTTTCCGCTGAAGTATCAGACTTCATCATCATCTTTCGTGCCTTCAAACACTTGTGTATAGGCGCGTTACGAATGCCATATCATATCATGGGTGGTAAAGTTCATCATGGTCTCCATTAATGCTTTATCTTCTGCTGCTTGTTCCTCGTGAGTTTTGGGTTTCACCAGCTCGTTTCTTTGGTTCAATAATGATTCAGTTTTCTTTTTAGGCTGTATTTCTTCCTTCAGTTTTGAAAGGCATGGTGTTGGAAGGAAAGGTCAGGTTCCTCAGAAAGGCCCGAGATCCTCTAGCATTTCTCAGTGCTTTTTTTTTTTTAAATCGCTTCGTTCGGTTTCTTTTTTTGGCTGTCAGTTTTTTTCCTAGTAGTGCCAAATATTGAGAAAGGTTGCACGTCATTAGTTGAAATCGATGCTGGAGGCTGAGTAATTTGATTGTCTACAATGATATCATGATAGGTACATCTTTTGATGACTGATATTTCTGGTATGAATGTAGGATTTCTGAGTTCTTTTTTATTTGTCGCCTGCCGAGTGTTTCCTACTGGTTGTTTGTGGGGTGGATGTTTGTTAGGTTTTTCTTCCGTGCAAAGATGAGGCAGGGCTAAATGCTCTTTGGCACGCTAATTAATTCCTCAGCTAGCCAGAGGAGTTTCCTGTTGCGTCTGTTCATTTATCCCCTTCCTCATCTCTTTCTTATCCGCTTTCTCTTGTTGCTTGGTGGCAAGCAGTTTGAGCAGTGTAGCTTGTAATTTGTTCTCTCATATTATAGGCAGAATCCTATGCAGTGCCCTTACGGACCACTACACACAATTAAGACTACAGGTGGCAATGCAAGTTTTACCTTTGGTACAAGCCTGTACAATTATGTTAAAGTGGTAGCAGTAGCGGAGCAGCCAGGCTTATCTTAAGAGTATATGAGCAGTAGCAGAGATTACACAACGGGACCACAAATACTGTGACTCAAGCAAACACTGACTCAAGGTTTCAGGTAAAAAATATAAGTACATTTATTTTTAAACCGGTTGTTATAGACACGACACTTCTATTAATTCAAAACCACACGTAAAATATACTACAACTAACCAATTCGAGGGGCGTGGCTACGCGCATGGAGTGAGGTCGGTGTTCGCCTGAGCTCCTGCCCAAGATCCTGAATCGACAGCAGTTACGTTGCTTAATTGAGAACATACGAGGCTACAAACCTGGTCGAGGGCAGGGGAACCCATTTGCTGCACTCGACCTCATTATCGGGAGAAATCGGAGCCTGCAAAGGGAAAAACGAACCGTCGGAAGAGGCTCCCCCCCGGCGGGTCCAAGATGGCGGCCTCCGGCGCTGAACTCAACTGAGCGTGAAACACAGAGAATCGGCGGACCGGGTCTCTGAGCGGCCCCAGCGCAGAGCCTTTGGCGCCGGCGTCGTGTGCCGGATACGGAGGAAGCGAGGGGAAAGGATCCCGCACTGAGGACGGCTTGTTGTCTGGGGGGGGCCTGTGGGGCCGAGCGGCGCTGGGACCCGCAGATCGCTATCGGAACACCACCCGCAGCCCTTCGTGGGACTCCGGAGGCATGAATTGGTTGATCAACCGGCAGCTACGAACGTAATACTCGGATAGCAATACTGGGCAGAAGAGCAAGACACCACACATGACCAAGTCAATGGCAAACAGGCCAATGGCCCACCCCTACGAGACACGTGCAGGTCACACTCCTGCACACCGCCCACGCCGGAAAGCGTGGGAGCCCCTGAGTGCTACAGGCTCACTGTAACTGCTGGGGGCAGTTTGCAGTTATGCAGTCCGAACTGCTTGTTCGTCGGACTGCCAGTTCACAGAGTTGTTTGTTTAAGCTGCATTCGTTGTTGCAGCAGTTCTAGTTCAACACCACAATCTTCATGCAGAACGAGGAATAAAGAGGGGTGGCCAGGACATTCAAGATGCAAGACGGAAGGTGAGGAGGCGGAGGGGGAAACGAAGCCCCGGGAGGAAGAGCCCTAAATATGGCAATGCAACTTAGAATACTAACCTGGAACGTGAGAGGGTTGGGGTCATATCTACGCCAGAACAGGATCAGGTCAAACCTGCGCAGGAAAAAAGTAGACATTGCACTGCTCCAAGAGACTCATCTCTCGGTGGAGGACCAGGCAAAGGTGAAGGAGCACTGGGGAGGACAAGGTCAGGGGCCCCATATTCCAAGTTTGCTAGAGGGGTGTATACTTGGATCAACCCAGCGGTGCCCTTCCAGAAGACAAGAACTGAAGTAGATCCGGAGGGGAGGTATTTGATCCTGTGGGGAGTGCTGGAGCAGGTAGAGATCTGCATAGTCAACACATATTTTCCAAACCACGGCATCCCGTCTTACCTAGCTAGGTTGCAGATGAAACTGGCGGGGCACAGGGATGGCCTGTACATATGGGGAGGGGATCTTAACTGTGTGAGGGACGTGGACCTAGATAGATCTGAACCCCCGCAGAAGCAGTTGGATAGAACCTCTAGGGTGCTAAACAATCTGCTGGAACAGCTAGACCTGGCAGACGTCTGGAGGGAATTCCATCCCACAGACAGAGGATACTCACATTATTCCCCCCCACACAATCTCTACACGAGAATCGACTACATGTTTATAGACAAAACGCACCTGGCTCAGGTGGAATCAATACAATACTTGGGTAGATCGATTTCGGACCACTCCCCCCTGTTAATGCACTGGGCATTGAAGGGCCCTAGACCCCCTATTCCGCTATGGCGAATGCCCACAGAGGCTCTGACAGACCCAATATTTAAGGAGGAGCTGGGAGACAAACTGGTAGAATATGTCACCAACAACAGTGGTAGCGTGAAGCGCTGGAGCACGGTATGGGAGGCCCTAAAGGTGGTAACGAGAGGAGAGGTTATAGCCGGGACAGCGGGTGTCAGGAAAATGCTGAGGAGGGAGCTGGAGGAAAGGGAGGAAGAAATAAGGCTGGGAGAAACTAACAGCTCCGGCACTAGGGAGGAGGAGGAACATTTGCAGAAGGCACGGGCGAACTGTCAGCAGGCATGAGGACGGCTAGAAAAGTTCGACTACACAGCACGCACTACCAGGGCACATATACAAGGCGACAAGCCAGGCAGGTTACTGGCTTAGCTTTGCAGGCGAGAACACCCACAACACCCAGTGACCGCGATAAAAGACAAGACAGGCCTAAGGAGAACAACCCAGCATTCGATCAACACCACATTTGCGGACTTTTACTCCACATTATACGCACATGGCACCCAAGTCCCGCTGACAGATATAAAAGACACCCTAGAAGAGATAGGACTCCCTAAACTGAACGATCAACAGCGCGACTCACTGGAAGAGGCCCTCACCCCAGAGGACATTTCAGTAGCAATTAGAGCCCTGTCCACATGCAAGACCCCGGGGACAGACGTGCTCCCCCCGGAGTTCTACAAAACATACGAGACAACACTGGTCCCATTACTACACAAGGTATTTCAAGAAGCTTACGAGACAGGAACCTTACCCAAGACCATGAGAGTGACTCTTATAGTCCCAATACCCAAACCACAGAAACCAACCGAAGAATGCGACTCTTATAGACCAATAGCAATGCTGAATTATGACAGTAAGATACTGACCACCATCCTGGCCAACAAATTGTCCAAAGTGATAGGCTGTCTGGTTCACGAGGACCAGAATGGCTTTGTGCCTGGCCGCAACACAACTGCCAATTTGCGACGGCTACAGCACATCTTAGCACACACAGTGGAAGGCCAGGAACAGATGGCAGTGATGTCATTGGACGCCATAAAGGCATTTGACTCCATTTACTGGGAGTGGTTGATAGAGGTGCTAAGGGAGTTCGGATTCGGGGAGGGATTTGTGCGCTGGGTCAAGATATTATATAACAATCCCACAGCTAGAGTGAAAACGGGCAAGTGGGTATCGGAAGCCTGGGATATACAAAGAGGCACTAGACAGGGCTGTCCCCTCTCCCCCATGCTCTATATACTGGGGTTGGAGCCAATCGCTATCTATATAAGGAAACAATTCTGGGATGCTGGAATAAGAGTAGGTGGGGGGTTTCACGTCATCTCGTTATATGCGGATGATGTCCTAATTTACCTAACAGACCCAAAAAATAACGCCCCTACAATTCTGGAAGTACTGGATAACTTTGCACGATACTCGGGGATACACTTTAGCAGACAAAAATCCTGTATGTTCCCACTGGCAGGCCTGAGGGGGGTAGAAATCGACAGCCTACCGCAGGTTGGGATAAGATGGCAGCAGGACATGTTTAAATACTTGGGGTCAAGATCCGACACACGCCTGAACTCACACACGAGCAGAATACACAGGCGGTATCCCAAGGGCTCCACAACTCAATGAAATTTTGGTCAAGGTTACCACTCTCGATGATGGGAAGGGCTTCGATAGCAAAAATGATTATATTGCCACGTTACCTATATTTCTTCCAAACCATCTGCCACTACATCAGGCCACCTTTCTTCTGAAAGCTGGACGCTCAGGTCAGAGACTTCATATGGGGAAAAACACGCCATAAACTCACATTGAATGTTTTAACCCTCCCCTACGATAAGGGGGGCATACAACTCCCGGATATTGAAAGGTACTACTTGGCGGCCCAACTCAGCCACGTCAGTAAATGGCTATCAGATGAGGTCACTAATGAAACTGGCCTACTGAGTGAGCTTGTCAAACCCATGTATCTCAAGGAGATAATATGGGCGCCCCCGGACCGTGCCGGTGGAGCTCCCTTACTGGCCAAACTGGGTAGACTGGTATGGGAAAGAGTCAAGACCATCACTCATCTAAAGAACCCCTACTCCCCTGATCTGCCAATAATGGCGAGCATGAGAACGACTCCAGCCGTGGTTAACATACTTAGGCAATGGGAGGGATGGGGTATATACGCCTGGGGAGACATGTACGAGGAGGGAGAATTTAGGGATCTGGAATCGCTGCACGAGAGGGAGGGTATACCAACGGGTCAGTTCTTATGGTATCAGAAACTCGGACACGAGGCTAAGGAGAGATGGGTTATCCGACAATGAATGGGAGAGAGCACTGAAATTCCCAAAGTCAGTGTCCAGAAACGCCAGGTTCAGGCTAATCCAAGCGCAAATGTGCTATACAGAACGTACATGACCCCAAAAAGGGTAGCAAGCTTCAAACGGCAGGCAGAGGCACGCTGCCCATGGTGCACTAGTGATGAAGCAGGTCTAATACACATGTTTTGGGAGTGTGCAAAAGCGGGCAGATTTTGGGCCAACGTTAAACAAGCATGTGAGAAGGGCGGAGTAACCCGATATGAATGGACAATGAAGGAATGTCTGCTGGGCACATACCCCAGATTAAGCAAAATAAAGCATATTGTCCGGGTGATGGACATGGCATGCATACTAGCAAAAAGGGAGGTGGCAATGTCATGGAAGTCCAAAAAAGGCCCCCAATACGTGAGGTGGAAAAGGGAAATGGAGCGATGGACGGCTGCAGAGACCGAAGCCTGGGGATCGGGGACTGTGGGGGAGATGGGGACACCAACGCTAAATTTGAGGCATGGAAAGCTGTGGTGAGAGACACGTTCCTACCATCCGACGACATGCCCCCATGAGGCCTAGAAATGTGATGAACAGCGCTCAGCTGCAAGGAATGCATAGCTCACAACAAAAAGAAGGGGGTGACGAGTCTCAAAGGGAAAGAATGCCAACCCCACCCGTCTCCCACCTACAGGGACATAGACAGGCCACCAACTTGACATAAGGTGCTACAGACTCCATAATCGTTGAACATGAAGACAGTTTATGTTTAGTTAATGTTGTTATGTTGTCCTGAGGGATGTTTCCTTCCAGGAAATAATCGAATATGTATCATAATTGCAGAATGGCGGAGATAATCAGTCGGAAGGGAAATTGTCACCGATGTAATGTATATCTTAAAATGCCAATAAAAAGATTTTGAAATAAATAAACTAACCAATTCACTTTGTACAGTATAACTTCAAGGTAAGTATCATGTGTTTTAGTGGACCGGTGTTGTGAAACAAAAGACTTTACCGGGAATAAACTTGTGATCACTTTTTGACCGTAATGACAGTTCGGTCTTACTAAAGAAACGCGTATCCGTGGCAAAAACACACTTAGCACCTGAGATACCCAGAGAGAGTTGGGGGCGAAAATCATAGGCAATACATTTGTCAAGGAAGACAGAACCAGAGAACACTCGTGGACAGAAATTCAAGAGTCAATAGGCCGGAGCCAGTGTCAAGTGGAACCGGGTTCCTGTTGTCGAGGATCACACAGTCGGATAGTTCCGGATTCAACGTAGCCAGGAGTACTTGGATATTGTCAACAGAGGAAGCAAAAGTTATAAGAAGGAGGGAAGACAAGGGCAAGCCTTGGAGGCGAAGAAAAGGGATTCACCCTAATTCCTCAAGCAGAACACAGTACCTTATTCAATGAAGAAGCTGGTGCCACAGCAGTTGTTCCTGGTAGTTTCCTGCAGACCCACGGTTCCTGGAGCTTCGATACGAAGGAGGACGTCTGGAGGGGTCTGCACCACACAGGGATGAAGCCGGCAGCAGCGACGGTGAATAAAAGGTGCGCTCTTTAAAAACAGGAGAGGCTCTTCAGATGGCTATCCAGACCACCACAGCAGTGTGCAGCGATTTCGACCACGAAGAGGATCCTCTGGCTGTAGAAGATGAGCGGGTTATCCCCACCAGGCTCAAGGGAAGATGACTCCGGACTGGATCTTCTCTGGTCGTCGAAGGGTATATAGGACTGCAGCAGGGCTTCACCGGGACGGGATAGTTGCAGCAGTGGACTTCTTCTCCGCTTCTCTTTGGTTCCTTGTAGTTCCAGTGGCGACTGACTTCCAGCCCAAGAGTCCTGCCTTTTATGCTAAAAACCCCATTCACAAAGCCTGGCTGTCAATCACGCAGCAGGGGGGTTGTCCAGCTCGGACAACCACCTCAGCCAATCATGGCAAAGTGCGACTTGGGTTTCCTAGGATACCCTGTGCAGGGGTGACTATACCCCTCCCTCACATTCAGCCCACCTAGACACCCAGACGCCTAGAGGAGGGTTTCTGGGCAGAAGCCCGCCAAAAGACAGTGAACAAAGAAGGCAAACCTGGTTTGCCGCCCAAAGTAAAACACAAGAAGGACTTTAACAAAAAGAAATGGCGAATAAACCTAACCGGAGCCAAAAGAAAAAGCATTTGGTCAAGCAGGTTTAAGTTCGAGGTTAATATAATAGCCTAAAACAATACCACGTTTATATAGTATAATCGCGGTAGAAACGTTAGGGTAGATACCACTGTCACCAGCCAAGTCTAAATGTTAAAAGAGCAAAACAATGGTCAAGGAGGTACAGATAACATGGGCTAAGGATTAACCCTTTCCAGTACTCCATGTAAGATGGGGTGTACTGGATCTGTGGTTAAATGACTAAGTAAAGTTAATGGCAACTTTACCCTTTTCTGGGGGACAGTAGTCAGCCCCAGACATGGAGTCGGTGCGAAGTCTAAAAGACAACCCTGTGTCACTGCACTGAAGGTGCTGTGTAACACACGAAAGTAGGGGGCTACTGAAGTGGTGTACTCCAGAGCCCACAATCATAAAAACAGATGAAATACACATGGCAAAACACAGATAAGAGTGGGAAAAAGAGGTACACTGTTACCAAGTGGGAAAATAAACTCCAGAAATCCAGCAAAGCTGCTGGGGGACTCACTAGGTGAGGGAAATTAGCCATATCGTGAGAATTCTCCCTAACACATATCACGGTCGGATCACACAACATCGAATAACCTTGAAGGGCCATTGGCCAGAAATCTCGGCTTCTTGCTCGAGATGGGATTGGATCTTGGTAGCAAATGTTTCAATGTATATTTGCTTCATGTGAATTAAGGCAATCAGGGTTGCCTGGTCGCGTATGGTTTCTTGTATACATTCATACAGTTTTATGAAAGGTATTCGTGCTTGACTGGTAGCTGAAATGAGAGAACTTTGCAGTTCACCCATTGTCGTGGGTATAGGAGTGTCAACGTCTTCTCTTGGTGCTTCACATTTGCATTTCTGGTCATCCCGTGTGTTAGAAGAAAGTGGTATGGACACGTTTGTGTCCAGGAAACTGGTGTTTGTATTTTCCGGCTTGTGGGTTTCCCTAGAATGGTCAGGTGTTTGCGAAGCTGTTATAGCGGTTCTATGAGCACACTTTTGTTGTTTAGGGGTAGACATTCCGTCTAGGTGTCTCAAATCCAGCCTGGTGGGTATAAAATTCCCAAAAATGGTGTCGCGTTTCTCCTGGTTAGAGATGATTGACTTGATCTCAGTAATGTCAAGGGAAAGTCTGGCTAATCTTCATTTGTCTGGAATGTGTGCACCGTTCCTATGATTCAAGGATTCATAAAGTCGCAAGCGAGGTCAAAACACTGGGCATCTATCTGGATTCCACTCTTTCACTCAAAAAGACAAGTCAATGCAACAGCATCGGCTACAGCTTACACCAATAAACTTATCAACTCATGTAAACCTTACCTATCCACCAATAGCTATCTCTCGCATGCCAGAGCCCTGATCCTATCAAAGTTGGACTATTGCAACATCTGCTCATAGGCTCTTCCAAACAAAATTTGAATAAACTACAAATCCTACAGAGCAATGCTCTCAGGTCAGCCTTAAACATCCCTCGGTCTAACCACATCTCTGGCATAAAACATGATACTCACTGGCTCCCAGTGTGAGAGAGAATCTCCCTACGCACGCTAGTAATCACACACAAATGCCTTTCTAAGTCAGCACCGGGCTATCTGGCCGACAAGTGCTCCAGGAACCATACCTTGAGAGCCACCAGATCCCTTTACTCTCACTGTCTCAACATCCCAAAGTTCAATCTGAAAACCGCAGGGGGTCCAGTTTCTCGGTCATAGCTGCCAAGCTATGGAACTCCATACCCACTGCCATCAGGGCAGCACCCTCCTTCTGGGCCTTTAGATGCAAAGTAAAATCATGGCTCTATGAACAGCACAACTAACACAGTTCTGCCTGTCCCTAATTCCGGAGACCTTGCTTCCTTTGAATTCTGTGCACTCTTCTCGTCTGCCTATTTATTTAACAACTGTAACTGTATCTATGTCTTCTGGTTTCCTGAATATATTTCCCTCATGTTTGCCATCCTGCTGACCGATATGTAACACGTGTCAGCAGCCAATTGTCTAGCCAACCCTTTACATTATACCTGCAACAACTGCTCTTCAGCTTAAGTTCCCAGATACCTCAGGGTTAGGTGCGCTCTACAAATAAATAAACTACTGAAAGTTTTGCTGGCCATTCCTGCAGTGATTTAGGATTCCTTTTCCTACAGGAAACATAGTCCTCTGTGACATGACCAAAACTGAGGCAAGGCACCACACACAGACATCTTGTGGGTCTGTAATGGACAACTCGGAACTGCAGTCCCTGCAGAGTTTGGGAGCGGACATGATTTCAAGAACTTAAAATAACGACAAATATGTCTATTAGAAAGTTATCCCGCGAGAGAGTTGTTCCTCAAGCAGCAGGCTAAGCGTGTTGAAAAAGGGTACTGGGGCACATGGGCGTAGTGATGCAGTATACGTAGGACCATAGACATCACGTCCTGAGCCGGCGATCACCGCATTGAGGAAAGAGGGATCGAAGGCTGAGTCGAGATGCACTAAGACCACCCTGTCAAAAAGCAGCGGACGCTGGAATAGATATCTATCTGATTAGCTATCTGCAGGAAAAATCCATTGAAAACATCCTGCCTATGTTGTAATTATTACCGTCCTATCTACAGTAATGATTTAAGAAGTTAACCAGTGCCTAATAATTTAAATGCCTTTTAATAACTGTTGGTGCATTACAAATGAATTTAAAAGGTAACAGTGGTACCACATATAACTATATATTTATCTTACGTTGGCTGTTTAGATTTCTAGTAAAAGTGGGTCTCATTTATTTGTGTATATCTACATGATTTTTCATTCTTTTATTAAAAGGACTGCTTTATCACTTGGGGATTCACTGTACCGAAGAACCAGTCTGCATGAGCTCCTTTGAGATTCAGCCATGGTTGCTCGTCCATACCTACGATTAGAGAACCTTGGCTGGGGTGCTCTGTGCCTCTACCCCAACTATATTGTGGGCAGAAGCACAGATACCCAACTCCAGTTTTTACAGGTGGATTGAGAGGTGATTTTTCCAGATTTGTTCCAGGCGGAAGAATCAGTTGTTTTTTAAAATATTCTGCAGGTCTGGTTTCACCCCACCAATCCTAATCCACAGATTATCTCTTTCCGTATGCTCACACTTTAAGAAATGCTTCACGAACGGGGCCTGGATAAAGCCGGTCCTAATTTTAGAGCGATGTTCGCTATTGCGCATGGAGAGCAGTCTAGTTGTCATGCCTTCATAGATTATGTTACCCTGGCAACGGATGGCATGAATTACATTTTTAGAATTTCAATTATAGAATAGTTGGATCCTCCAGCAGAGTGATTTGCGAACAAACTGATTTGTTTTGATGGTGTATAAACATGCTACACAATTACCACAAGTAAAGTTTCCAGTTATTGGCTCCATTGAATGGTGTGAACTCTTGCGGCAGAAATATTTAGAGTGCATCAGCTGATCTCTAATGTTGTACTCCCGTTTAAGAGCAATTAAATGTGGCTTCTTCAAATTACAAATAGACTCAATTAGTGGCCAATGTTTCTCTAGTTTTATTTGTCCATATAGGGAGAAAAAGGTGGGCACACAAACTATAGTGTCATCAGTTGTGTTCTTGTTTTGCCCTCCAAGTCATCTCTAGTCTAGAACCAAGCACATTTGGCTGACCGTTTCAACAAGTTAAATGTATACCCCCAAGTTTGCAGTTCTGCAATAAAGGTATTGGCATGAATTGCATAATCCTTATATGTGCAATTCCTCCCAATCCTTAAAAAATTGTCTGGATGGGATTTTCTCTCTAAATGATTTTGGATGCGGACTAGAAAATAAAAGTTTAGAATTACGGTCCGTGTCTTTACGGTAAAGGGTGGTAAATAGATACCATGCAGAGTGTCCGATAGTAATATCAAGAAACTATAAAGTATCTTTATTGCCTGCCTGGTGAACCCGAGATTGGCATAGCATTAGTTTAGCTACTCCAAAAAAAACATTAAGTCCAGTCCAGTGTCGCCGCCCTGCCAAATGCAGAAGACATTGTCAATGTACCTGCTCCAATGGGCTAAGCACATTGAGTATAGGTTTTAATGTAAATTAGTTCATCCTCAAATTGGGCCATATATATGTTAGCCAGACTCGGGGCAAAAGCTGCACCCATAGCCGTGCCCATGATATGATCATAGATGATATGCCCAAAAGTGAAAAGGTTACTACCTAGAGCCAATTCCAGAAGTTGGTGTATAACATGTAGATGAGACTGTGTGGACTATGCCTATTGTCCAATTTTCTAAGGATTAAATCAAAGGTTTCACGTTGGGGGATCTTGGTGTAAAGAGCTGTTCCATCACAGGTCACGAAGACCTTGTTAGTGTGATTGTGCGGAAGACCCTCTAATCGCTTAAATAGATCTGCAGTGTCCCTGAGGTATGACCGTGTAGTCTGGCGACAAGGAATGAAGAGACTGAAAACGTGGTGCAATAGTGGTTGCTATAGAATTTTATTAAATGAAAACCAAACCTATCTATCCCTAACTCTAAGGGTATTTCCTTAGCAACATGTCTTCATTTTATCTCGTCATTTGTATAGTGCTTTTCAACATGGTTATGGTCCCAACGCGCTGTATGTTGAAAGCCCTCGGAGGGACCAAAGTATGGGAAACATTAGGAGGTGCTAGGATGTGTGAATGCATAATGGCCAGTAAAGGCTATGAGGGCTTGGCCGAGTCCCTGCTAGCAACCCATTTCTAATTGGCATGGCAATGGGTGGAGAGATGTACATTAGGGAAATAAGGTAGAGGGTGCGTGTAAGAGACGAACAAGTTACTCTCTTACCTGGTAACGTTCTTTCGATGGGATGGTCCTACGACGTATTCCATATCTATGACATGGAATCAGCACAGCTGTGGTGATTACATGTCATAGATATGTAATACGTCGGAGGACCCAATCCCCTCCAATAGTCCTTTATTTGTGTTGCTACAGTTCAAATTTGTGTTGTGAAAGGTAGCTATATTCTTATGGCAGAAGTGTTGTCCAAAGTGTAGTTCTAGTTGTATGTGAAAGCAGATGCATGCTTCCAACTCATCTACAGATCCGACAGACATTTCGCCAACAAACTATGACTCAATAGCTACCATTCAAGTAAATCATCCTTCTCTTACACTCCTAGGTGACTTCAATATGTGGTTCGATATCCCCAACAACCCCATGACTCATCCGCTGACGGTCTTGATGCACTCAACCCCTCCCATCATACAACTGGTCCAACCCACTCAATTGGGCACACCCTTGATCCAATTTTCAGCTCCCATGACATGGTTCATATATCCCGTCCCAAACCACTCATCTGGACCAACCAAGATGCCATCCCTTTCTTTATCCACATGCTTGCCCTTCCTCCTACAACTCCCCCGGTCCACACCCCTGATCTCAAATGCTGGAACAAAATCAAGATAATTCCCAACCTAGGCGAAGCCCTGCTTCTTCGTCCCCCTGCAACACTGGTCCCCGATAGACCTTTAACCATCGATTCCTTCGACTCCTGGCTTAAAGACTCACTTATTCCTCTCACCCCCCCTCGTGCCCCGCATCCTCATGCAAAGGACCGCTACCCAAATGGTTCACGCCCCACATGAGGAATGCCAAAAGTGAGACGCGACTACCGCCATGAGCTTGGTGAAGACCCTTGTTGCGGGGGTCAAACCAAAGGGCAGCACTTTGAAATGATAGTGGTTGTCCCCTATGAGGAACCGTAAGAACTTCCTGTGCATTCGCTATATCGGCACATGGAAATAGGCGCCCTACAGGTCTATTGACACCAGCCAGTCCTGAAGTTCGAGAGCGTGGAGAAACTCTCTCAATGTCACCATCCTGAACTTGTCCCTCCTCAGGAACTTGCTCAAGGACCCGAGGTCCAGAATGGGACGAGACCTCCTCCCTTCTTGGCACCAGAAAATAACAAGAATACCAGCCCGACCCTCTTGGTTCGGGAGGTACCTCTTGCACAGTACCCTGTGACAACAGAGCTCTCAGTTCTTCCTGAAGCTCCTATCTGGGTTATATTGGGGAGGTGGGGGTCTGTTCAGTGTTTTTTTTTTTTTTAAGAAGGGCAGACAACCCAGGCATCCAAGGTAATCTCCTGTCATTGGGGCCAATACCATGGCAACCGTTCAGCAACTGGCAAGTCATGGGAGGGGAAATCAAAGCATCTTAGAGGACATGGCCACCTTCCGGGATGTAAGAAACACCTCTGACAATGCCTAGCTTACGATAACTGCGCTTTTCTGCCATAGGGTACATAGCGCCTATAGCCTCTGCTCCTTGATGCAAAGCTGAAAGCAGGTTTGGCCGGCTGAGCAGTTAGGCCTAGTGACTTAGCAGCAATCTTAGACTTTTAATTTTCCTAGAGAGTCCTGTGCCTTTTGTCCAAGGAGCATATCTCCCTAAAAAGGCATGTCTAGTAGGCGGTTTTGAACATTAGGGGAGAACCCAGGAGGTTTTCAAATAAGATTGCATCCTCATAACTACCTGCGACCCCATAGAGCGGTCAATGCAGTCTGCAACATCCAGGCCCGTCTGCAATGACTACTTGGCTACCTCCTTCCCATTCTCCAAATACACGCATAGCACCCTCAGGGACGCATTCTGCTGCATCTTTCACAGCATTCCACAAACCGTAAGAAAATTGTGCGAACCCGCAAGCGAAGTTTGTGGCCTTGAGTGCCATGTTGCCAGAAGTGAAACGTTTAGTTTAGTTTTATATTATTTATTTATATTGCGTGCTTGGCCCGGATGCATCTGGGCGCATGGCCCAGATTCTTGGCCAAAATGTTCTTGGCCAAAACGTCCAACGTCTTTCCCTCCCTATATGGAAGGAGAATTTACATGGATGCTGCGGGTCTGGTGGATATTGTGGCAGCTTGCACCACAATCCCTTCTGGGCAAGGGTGTGTAAAGAGGAAAGAAAGATCCCTTCTTGCCGGGCCTATACTTTCCAGTGAAATTAGCATTCACAGGGGGGAGACGTGAAAGGGTGTTTCCATAAAAAGGCTAGGGGGTCTGCTATGGCCTGATTGAAAGGCATGTTTGGTCAACTGCCCGACCCTCATCTAGGATGTATATCAGGTCGTACCCCTGAAGGGGTGTGGTGAACGACTTCAGCCCAAGGGTGTCCTACAACCCACTCTACCAATTCCCTATACTTAAAATTAGCATGAGCATAGGGTTAGCTTTGCTGTATATCAAGGTCTGGAGAGGTGTCTAGACCAATGGCAGCTTGTAGTCCTTGGGCCAGTGCCAATAGATCAGCCTGGTCATCGAAATAATCGACACCGCTGGCTCCCGTGTAAATTGGGTCGACGTCATCGTGGTCATCGGGCTGGCCGACACCGAAGATAAACTACCTATTATCAAAAAACAATGACCACGATAGTGGCTGAAAAATTACAAGTTACTCACCGTAGTAACTAACATACTCTTAGTCCTTGGTCCCCTTTCCTCCATACTGCATGGGCGTCCCTCGCTAGGGATGGGAGACAGACCCTTTTTCACCAGAAAAACCATCCTCCCTTTAAACTTAGAGGCACGCGGGGTGCGGCCCTGGGAGCATGCACTACCCCGACCCCGCGCACCGGCGCCACTCATCAGTCCCTATTGACGCGCCGATAATATTTATCATTGCCTCATGACACCAGTATTATTAGGGGGAGGATGGTGGGACGTATGGAGGAAAGGGGACTAAGGACTAAGAGTATGTTAGTCACTACGATGAGTAACTTGTAATTACTCTTACGTTACGTCCCGTCCCCTTTCCTCCATACTGTATGGGCGATTATAACAGAATGTAGCCCCAGGGTGGAGAGGAGACCCTCCGTAAGCAAAGAAGTTCCTCAGAACTGCCTTTCCGAAGGCCGCGTCTGACTTCCAAACAGTAATGCTTACAGGTAGCTGCCATGCTTATGACCTGCCAAGGAACCTGCCGCTGGAATGTGATGGCTGTGGCCTTGGCTCTGACCGCGTGAGCGTGCATGTTGGCTGTCAGCGGCTTGCGCTGCCCCTCATAGGCCTCCTTGATGGCCGCAACCATCCACCTCCAATAGAAGCCTTGGATGACTGATAACCGGGTCTGAAGCCCCCAAAGGTGTGGCAGACTTGCGGAAGCCCTTGGTCCTGTCCAGATAGAATTTCAGGAGTGTCTGACAATCCAAACAGTGCAAGACTGAGCCTCATCCTTGGGGTCGGCAAAGAAAGTAGGTAAGACTATTTCCTCATTCAGATGGAAAGAGGAGGGTACATTAGGTAGGAAGGCCGGGTGAGTCTGCAGGACCCCCATATCCCTGTGGAAAGTGGTATAGGGTTCAGAAGCCACCAGAGCCTAGATCTCGCTAACTCTGCGAGCAGAGGTTAGTCCTACTAGCAGAGCTGTGTTGATGGTGACCAGATCGATGTCCGCGGACGCCATTGGCTCGAAGGGTTTGTGCGCCAAGTCGCCCAACACCAAATTGAGGTCCCACACAGGGTGTGGCTTCTTGATGGGCGAATAAAGCCTGGACAAGCCTGTTCGATGTTTCTTGACTATTGGGTTGCAAGAGGAGAAGACCACCTCCTCAGAGTTCCTGTAGGTCCCAATGGCTGCCAGATAGGTGCAACATGTGTCCACTTGCACACCCGAGTGGGCAAGGTGTGTCGAGAAAGAGAGCACATTGTCCAGCATGCACGTCAGGGGGTCGATCTCCTTACAATCTGCCCAGTGACAGAACCTGCTCCATTTACTCTTGTATTTGCTTCTAGTGGCCTTGCTCCTAGCGCCCTGGATAATCTCCAGGATTGCCCGCGATAGGCTCTGGCGTTCGAGGGTGATCTGCTCAGGAACTACGCTGGGAGGGCTAGCTTCTGAGGAGCAGGGAGAGAACCCTGCCCCCCCTGCTGGGATAGGAGAGGTGCTGGGCCCAGCAGGTGGTGAATGGGTGGTCTGTCCGAGAGGCTGAGCAATTCTGAGAACCACAGTCTCGCTGGCACCAAGGCACTATCACTATGATGCTGAGGTGGCACGCCTCCTTTAGCCTGCGTGGTACCCTGGGGATCAGGGTGTGGGAGTTAGGCTGTCATGCCTTCCCATTGAATCTGCATGGCGTCGCCCAGGGAGCTGGGGCCCTGTCCCTGCCAAGACGTGTACGGCTGCCACTTCTTGTTCTTCCAAGAGGCAAATAGATCCACCTGAGGATGGCCCCATGTGTTGAACCACTTGCAGCACCTGGTCGTTCAATTGCCACTCGTAATGGTTCGCTTGCAAGCTGGCCTCCCCGGGAGGGGGACGGCCATGAGGTAGATGTTTTCCAGGGCCCATTCCCACATGCCGACCGATGGGGTGCACAGCGGAGGGGACCTGGTACCCCCCTGCTTGTTGACATAGTACATGCTGGTGGAGCAGTCAGTCTGGATCAGGACAGTCTTGCCCCCGATGAGCGGGAGAAAGGCCCTCAGGGCTGGCCAGAGGATATGCGACTCCTGCTCCTACAGGGTCCAGACTCCATGGACGCTGTGGCTGTCCAGCCCTCTAGGTAAGAGTCGGTAGAAATGGTGACCTGCGGAGTCGGCTGCTGGAATGGCCTATCCGTCTGCAGATTGCAGTTCTTGGACCACCACATGAGGTCCGCGTGGAGAGAAGGCGGTATGCTGACCAGCTCCGCTTGGGAGCCCTTTTCTTGCTTCCATGAGGCTGCAAAGTGCAGCTGCACTCTCCTCATCCAGAGCCTCGTGTGCGGCACTGCCAAGGGGACCGCTGCCATGATGCCCAGTAGGTGCTGGTACCACCAAGCCATAGTCACTGGTCTGGTAAGGAAGTGCGAAGAGGCCCTCTTGATGGCCGTAATCTTTTCCTCCAAGGGAAAAGCTTTCTCGGAACTGGTATTCTAGATGAGGCCCAGGAAGGGGAGAACTTGCGTGGGCTGCAGCTGAGCCTTCTTGAGGTTGATGGTAAACCCCAGGTCATGGAGTATACTCATAAGGGTGGAGGAGGTGTGGACCACCCCCTCCGGGGATCTCGCCCTGACGAGCCAGTCGTCCAGGTACGGATAGACATGGTGGCCCTGGTCCGGGAGGAGGGCCGCCACTGCATTCATGAGTCTGGTAAATACCCTGGGGGCTGAGTTGAGGCCAAAGGGTTGCACCTTGTACTGGAAATGACAGCCCATGATCCTGAAACACAGGAAGGAGCGAGGAGGTTGCCAAATCGGGACGTGTAAGTAGGCATCCCTCAGATTCAGTGCGCACATCCAGTCTCCCTTGTCTATTGTCTCCGCAATGAGTGCTGGCGTAAACATCTTGAATTTCTGCAGAGGGAGGGAGAGGTTGTGGGTGGACAGGTCCAACACAACTCTCAGGCCAGCCTGGTTCTTTCTTTGTATGGCAAAAATCCTGAAATAGAAGCCTAAACCTCTCTCTGAGGCTGCCACTTCTTTCACTGCTTGGCTCTCGACGAGCGACCGGATCTCCGCTAACAGAGTTGCCGTCCCAATCTGTGGGAGGGGAGGAGGGAGGAGTGGGAGGTATCGCTAGGTGGCACCCCTCGGATACTACAGAGAGGATCCAGGGGTCTGTAAAGTTCTGGTGCCAGAAATGCACGTGAGAGGCAAGCCTGCCACCTACTGGAGACACGTGGACCCGAAGGGACGCATCGTGCCTTTTTACTGTCTGAGGCTCCTGCTGAGGAGGGGGACTGGAAGAAGCCCTTGCCCCCCCCTCCCATTTTTGTTGCTTGCGCTGGTGCTGAATCGGCGAGCGGTCAGGTTGTCTCGGCCTCCGTTCCTGGAATCCCTGGAACACTCCAAACGCACGCCCCTTGTAGGAGCGTTTAATGCGACTGGGTATACGCCTTAGGTGTGGCCTTCGTTAGGATAAAGACTTTGCAGTCTGCAAGCTGTTCTTTTAATCTAAATTCCTCATCGGTGCTAGAGTGGAAGCGGTCACTACCCTCAAACGGAAGGTCCAATATGCGATCCTGGACAACAGGGTTAAACTTAGTAGCCCGACGTTGCGATGCAGATGGCTCGGCAAGAGGCATCGATGTGTGGGCCACTGTGGACTCCATGATGTCCTGCGCTACAAGCCTGGATTCTCCTAGACCCGTCTTGAAGCGTGTCTGGCTGGTATCAGGTAATAAAATTGCGTAAAAAATGTTGCAGGTAAAAGAAATCGCGGCAGCAAAAATGCTGTGGTTTGACCTGGTAAAGGTGTACCCCATTATACCCTTTAAGGGGAGCAGGGGTTGCGGGGGTGTCCCCCTTTCCCCTTAAATGGTATAATGGGTCTGGGGTTTGCAGCGCTATTTTGTAACCACAGCAATTTTTGCCAAGATTTTAAGACATGGAACCGCCTGGCTCTGCACTGAAAGTTTCGGAAGCAAGTCTATTTCCCACCACAACCTCTGGTTAGCGGCTGCCAGCATGGCATCTGCGTTGGCTTGACGCAGGTGCAGGGAGGCGTTCGAGTATAGCTTCTTCCCGTACACCAAGATTTTCTTCTCCGTGGCCAGCAGTGTCGAGGACGAGGTGGCCGAGGACGGCTGAGGCTTAGAGTAGAGTGACACTGCAGCGATCACTGAAAAATGCGGCTGGAGGTGTGTTAAGAGTGTATCCCCCTCCATCTGTCTATACTTGGCATCGAGGTGCTGATTGATACGTTGGGCGGAGTGTGGCTTGAGCCACCCCTTCTTGGCCAGAGCCACAACGTCTTTCTGCATCGGGATACCAGTTCTGGTAGGGGTTTTGCAGGGTGAGAACTTCTGCCAAGACACCCTCCTCGGGCTGCTTGACCTCAGGTTGTGGAAGGCACAGATATTCTGCCAAGCCTGTCGTGGAAGGCCTTCGCTGACGACGGCATGTCAGGGTCCTCCTCCTCGTCTGTGTCCACCAGAGTGTCCACTGGAGCCAGAGGCTGCTAAGGAGGCTGGTGTGGAACTGCCTGTACTGTGGGAGGCAGGGGAGCTGGAATCTGAGGAGCCAGTAGGGGCTGCGCTGGGGCCTGTCGTGTCTGAGCCATGGGAGGAATGACTATGGGCGCCGGTGGGGTGACCAGAGGGAGCAAGTCCCTGACAGCATCTGGGGGGGTTCACATCAGAGCCAGCAACCTTTTCGAAGAACCTGTCTTTGGAGGCAGAGGCAGAGGCAGCAGATGTTGACGGAGTGGCTGGGGGCTGCTGGGGTCAGAGTGCACCCTGTCTAGGTAGCAGGGGAAACCTGTCCTGCGCTGCTGATGGATAAACTGTAGGCCACGTAACTGGTTGACACCAGTCCCACCTTGAAACTCGTTCACCCGCCTGCACTGTTCCTAGGAGGGGCATCGGACGAGCGGCCATGTTTTCTGTCATGGCGTCCATTTTATCGGGCTGTGTGCCAAAGTCGTGGTGCATGGCCCTCTGGGCACAGCCTCGTCAAATACTCTTGGTGTTGGAACATGAGGCCAATCCTGCACCTCAGGTCTAGGCCTGGAAGGCGAATCGCCCTCTGCATTGTTGCCGGTAGTGCTGCGTTAAAGCGCCCCCTCAGACATGGAGCCGGTACTACGGTGTGGCCCCTCAGGTGTAGACCCGGTAGAACAACCTTGCGGTCCCTCAGCACCGATACCGGTAGGGTCCAGAGACCCCACGACCGTAAGGCCGGTAGCTGTGTTAGCCTCAGTGTGTGTGCTGGTAACAGAACCCGAGAGGTTCCTCCCGCTTGGGCGTTTCCTCGCGAAGGAGTTGCCCTTATGGGGTGCGATGGAAAATAACTACCCTCCTTTGGGCCTCGATCTCTGCTGGACAAACTGCTTCAAGTCCTCTGGAGCCAACACTTCAAAGAGCTCCCTCCACTTAGCTAGTCTGTTCTTCAGTGCGTGTGGAGTCAGAGCGTTGCACGCGGTGCAGCCTTCCCAGCCGTGATCAGGGCCAAGGTAGCGGAGGCAAAGAGTGTGGGGGTCAGACGCAGGAAAGAGCCCCTCGCAGGCTGGACACCTGCTGAAGCCTGCGGAAGTCGACGTGTGCCGGGGAGGAGCGTGACGCCGGAGGACCAAGTACCTAGATGACAAATAAGACAAAAAGATAAGAGAAGAATCCGAGGAAGAGCTTGTGGAATTACATGGCAAGGCCAAACCCAGGAGCACTGGTGAAATTGGGCCGTTCATGTTGACGGGGAAAAGGGGAATGAGGAGTGGTGCCGGTGGGCAGAGTCAGGCTAGTACATGCTCCCAGGGCCATGCCCCTGTGTGCCTCTAAACTTAAAGGGGAAGAAGATTTGTTCTGGTGAAAATGGTTCCTTCTCCCATCCCTCGCGAGGGACGCCCATACACTAGAGGAAAAGGGACGGGACATAAGAGTATACAGTAAAATCTAGATCCAAGTTCAGGCTCAATGGAGTTTTAAACTAGACATTACCTACTTATCCATGCCCCAGGTAAGATTTTGAGGTGGGAGCATTTTACACACTGTTTTAATATAGAGTGTAAATTAAATTGTAATAGCAAAAATATTTTGCCTCAGCAAGAGTGTAAAGTGTGGGACTGTGAGGACAGTTTTTCTGAAGTCCAACTAAGGGCGTAGTAAAACCATTCAACTGATACAGTACAAGACTCCACTCGTAGTATAAGGCTGCACCAGCTGAGTTCATGGTAGCTTAGACAGAGCAGCCAAGTGAATCTTAGGAGGGGGCAAGGGCTGTAGGAAAAGTACACAGAAATTGCATTATACATATGGTCCAAACACTGACACTACGTATTGTAAAAATAAAGCGTTTATTTTATATACACACAAACCAAGAGATTCTTGGGAAAGTAAGTACTATCATAAAGCATATAAACACAAAAAAGTGCAACACTAAGTTTTAAATACGCAGACCTTATTTAGAACACCTTACAGTATTTCTAGGGGGGTAAGACAATAGATCACTTTCGGATTACTTTCAGTAATACAAGGGTAGCCGACCCTGTCAGTTATGCAGTGACACTCAAAGAAATCGGTCAACCAACTTGCAAATATACTTTTCTGAATAGTGGAACAAAGATTCAAGGAACAGTATATACCACTACTACTTTTGTGAAACGCACAGTTAGACTAGGCAAGTAAGACCTTTTTGGTGTATTTAAAGGGGCTATCAGCAACAGGTATAACCTTAGACAGACTTATTCTGGACAGGCTAACAGCAAGTCACGGGAAGCAACACCCAGTTGGGGACACTCATACATTCACAAAGTGAATCCAACAGCATTACTTTCGGGGAAGAGGCACAACCAATTTACAGGTGAGTAACTTAACCTTATATATACTTTTCAGAATAGTGCAACACATTCAGGGTAAGACATTTGTAACTGTGCACTCTCAATATACAGTTACCAACCAACCTCTTTTACAAGTAAGTAACTTTTGAACACTTGTTATTCTTTTCAAGGCAGAACCCTTTCCTTATTCTATGGCAGGAGTTCACTCAGTCAGTAGAGGGACCCTAGTGGTCTAGGTGCCAGCTATAGGCAGGGTGACATAGGGTTCAGTTGCAGGCAAATTCTGAGTTCAAGAGGAAGACTGTTCAAAAACTTAAGTATTTCACTTTAAAGTAATTCAAGATCCAGGGTCTTCAGAGAAGACACCCTATGAGGATTCCACAGTGGGCCTGGGTGAAATGGATGTTGGCCTCCCAATCACAGAAAACACCCCAAAGCTATGCAGAAATCACAAAGGCTTAAGGTAGGTAAAATACCCCAGCCAACACAGTACCTCAGCACAGAGGAGCTGCAGCAGGAAGACTTCAGGATCTGCAACCAAAAACGTGGTCGATGGATTCCTTCGTCAAGAAGATAGAAGACAGGACTTTGGAAGGACATTTGCAGCAGGGATTACAGGAGAATGCTCCAGGCAAGAGTGTCCTTGCAGCTGGCTGCGGCTCTGTGGATTTGGCACCTTTTCAGGAGCACCGAAGACAGAATATCTCTGGTCGGATTCTCGTTGTTTGCACGGTCCAGCCCTCTGACGAGGGGTCGTTTCGGACATGAATCATACTTCTGGAGATTCAGCAGGATGCCCTCGAAGTTTCAGTTAGATTTGGGATTTGGAAGACTGTGCACCGCCAGATGGCTAGAGGTTCCAGGGTATTGGGGTTTTACAGCCTTGCAAGGTCACAGCACGGCATTGGATGGCTCAAAATGCAGGTCTCCCCGAGTCTAGTGGGTCTCACCAAGCTCTGGGTCGGGGTCGTCGTTTTCTGAGTCTCCAGGTTGATTGGAAGGAAGGGCTTCAGCAGGCTCCGGTTACACAGCAGGCTCTCTGGTTGCTGGAAATCATCTCAGCTGCGGGTTCTTCATCATCCTCTTCGGTTTTGTTTCCAGTGGTCGACTAACTCTTCAGCTACCTGGATCTGACTTTTATGCAGGAACCAAGCCAATCAAACAGCCTTGCAACATTCAAACTTGGGGGGGGGAGGGGGTTGGCAGTGCTTTCCGGACAGCCAGCCTTCCAGTTTGAACTGAATTCTCACAGGCTGGGAGACAAAGGGCTGCATAGCTTTGGACCACCTCCTTTGCTTCCTGCCTTCACATGCACTTTGGAGTCTGGGCGGGTAATCCACAGGATTTCTGTCGAAGATAAAAATCACACTAAGGAATTTCCCACCCTGGATGTCAGAGGAAGGAACAAAAAAGGACCAGGAACACAAAAATGGCAAAAAAAGAAAACAGGGGCCATTTTGGTAAAACAGCCTGTGGTAAAGGTGCAGCGAATTAATAAAAAGGTTCACTGCCACCAGCCATTAAAGCCAGGTTTGTCCTTGTAACAAATGTTACATTTAAAATGATAAAGGGGATACTCAGGATCTCCCCAGCACTCCACATAAGGTGTGTGTGGAGGGGAGGTGGGTGGTCTCACTTAATATAATGTCAAAGGGATCCAAAGATCTTTTCTACCCTTGGGAACTGTAGCCCTCACAAGGCTAGCCAGAGAAAGTTAAAAGGGGAGCCCCTAGGTCAACCCAGCAAGAAATGTGTTCCAAGAGGATAACTTTTAAAAGACACAACACTATAGAGAGTCTTAAAAATGACATCCATAAAAAGAGTACGAGATTCTGTAAGCACAGGAAAAGATTACCACTCACTATAGGGACAGAATCTCCCAATTGGCCAGAAAGTTCTGGGGTTGACAGAGGTCAGGAAGATACATCATTAATATGAAAATATTACCTAACAGGGACAAAAGAATAGGAAAAATAACCAATACAGTTGTGCAGCAAAGAAGTTTGACTTCAAACAATTACATTTTTTAAAAGCCTTCTCTCTCACAATGTGTATAAACACGCCACAAAGATGCTTCACAGCACATGAACTTCAAAAAATACTTTTGTGCAGTGCAAGCATGCATTCACTGAAAGATCATGTGTTTGTTAAAAGGATACTTCACAATTGTAATTATTTTTTCGATCTTATTGCTGTTGTGATCCTAAAATGCTAGGAAAATAAATAAGCATGAAAGATGCTCCTCTCCATGAGCATTTACATACACAAAACACATAAGTTAAACAGAAAGAAACCATTCCTCATCTCACTGTGTGCTGTTTCTGACAGAAGCTCCTTCCAACACCCTGCAAATTCATCCATGCAGATAAGAAGCAAAAGGTGTGTTCCAGTTTGTCGAGTCACCTGCCCTTTGCACTGAACTCTGCTCTCAAATGGTGCGTAAATTGTACACAAAGAAAGATAAAAAGTGTTATACCTAAAAGATTTGTGACATTAAAAATCCTGGTATGACACTTATATGAAGGATCTGCACCAATGCTACCATCAACGACTCAGATCCAGGATGCGAGCCAGTCATCAGTCCTTCAGCACCAGAAAGTAATGGGAATACCATATCTGGCCAGTTTCCGCTGCAGGAACCAGCTATATGGCTGCTTTCTTCAGCAGAATGCCAATCTCTTGCAGGAGCAGTGACTGGTAGCCTAGAGAGCCTGATGGGGGGGGGGGGAAATATGGTGGCTGCCTCAGGAAGTAAAGGCAGTAGCCTTGGGTCACTACCTGATAGACACAAGCATCCAAAGCAATGGGGAACCATTCCTCAGTGCAGTACACCAGCCTAGCCCCCACAGAAGAGGCGAGTGAGAACTTTTGAAAGTGATTTTGATGCAGTGGAGGGGCCAGAGAGGACAAAAGACAACATAGACAGAGCTACTTTACCACCTCTATCTCGTCACGTGTTACGTCTCTGTCTAGGGGATAGTTGTTAAGAAAGATTTTTCTGAATGTAACTTTCCCTCCTTTATGCACTCCCTTCCCCCCTCAGACCTTTTGCTTTTTGAGTGACAGTGTGCTGACCCTACTTACCAGTGGAGCACAGCCTTCAGCTACACACCACTGGGCTTTTGCTCGTTGTTACAGGGAAACTGTACTTCGGGGCTGTCAGAACTGGGAAACTTAGTCTTTTGACTTTGTTGCCACTTTTGGTAACATTTTATCATTGCGCAAAGTACATTACTATACCGCGCAATGGGGTTCTTGTGGTTTCTGGCCCTAGTCATCCACTAAGGATGCTTTGGTGACCGTACAGTGTGCCTAGGTACAGACTGGTGGCAGCAGAAGCTTTTCCTTGTATTTTTACTACTTTTTACCAAGCCATACCATGCTTACCACGGTTGGCTGATGACTGTGGCTAGTTTCAATCATGGCCATGCCACAAGGTATTCGTCTGTTCCTTTGGCCATTTTGGCCTTTGCCCTTCCCCCTGGTCTTCGTGACCCGGGACATCCTTATTTGGGCATGTAGTTGCCTGCAAAAGCTGCTTCTTTTGCGGGCTCCTGCAGGTTTGTGTGTGGGTACCCAGGAAGTGGGCTGGGACTGTCTGGTCCAAATCCGCACTACTGGGCCAGGATGGCTGGTATGTGCGAGACCACTAAGACCCCAGTGGTCCATAATTGAACCACTGCTGGTGTGCATGAGTGGGGCAGATCTTCCCATTGGCTGACCGGGTGCGAGCTCTCTGACTTTTAGTTATGAGGAGGGCTCCTGAATGTAGACCAGCAGATCAGCAACAGGTCCTAACAGACCTGTTAACGAAGCCAAGTATCCTGAAGGGCCGAGCAGAAACAAGGACTATCTTGAGGCACGCTGGAGAAGATTGGCACCCTGAGCCAGCTGTTGTGCTGGTAGAACCATGCTTTGCACTCTATCTTAGAAGCCCTGCAAAGGTGCTATGAACCTCTGGAATGATGTGACTAATCACTCTCAACGCCTCCTGGTCGCGCTGCAAAAGTGTTTGTTCGGAAGTGTCCCAGGGCCATCCAGTGGACTGTCCAGCTCAAACCTTAGCCACTGTGCATGAGCATCACTGTGTCGAGTTTTGACTATGAACTTGGGAGAATCCGAATTTTCACTGTAAAGCACGCTTTCACCGAGTTGGGTGCCCCTGCTTAACTGTGCTACAGTGACGGTCGCTGAAGGAAGTTTTCCCACGTTCCTTCTTGTGCCCCGAGACCAGCTGCATCAGTGTTTTCTGTCTTCATCACCCTAATCGAGAGTTACAGCTCCTGTCGCAAACCGGACCTGCTTCGACACATGCAGCGCCTGTGCACTTTGAAGCCGAACCGAGGGCAGGAAATTGAACCCCTGACAGCCCCTTCAAGACCTGCCAAGTTTGGACCAACACTGAGGGAAGGGCGGTGTGTACTGAAGTCACTTACCGGTGGCCCCTTGTTCATCCATAACACTTTTAGACACAGGAGATCCCTTGTGGTCCTCTCTTTGGCTAGGGTAGCCCCCCGCTTCCTCTAGTCCTCCAAAAGTTTGGAATAGCTTTGTTCATCGCTGCACATCCCCTCCTGACTCTTGGAACCTCTTTTCACCCTTCAGAATTGTGTCCCTAACTTTTCCAGCTTCCTAAAAAGGTACTTTGTGACTTTTACGCGTTCATCGAACAATGAACACAAGGCTCCATTCATTGTATGGTTTCCATTTCTGAAATATGAAATGCTCAAAGTAATTCGCTCTTTCCTGTGCAGGTATTGGTGGCGTTATTAACTTTATCGCATTGCCTCCAGTGATTATAAATATTTACATAGTGTGTTGCTTGTGTGGTAGCTTGCTATTGCTTTTTATTATTTATTATATTTTGGTATACATCTGTCTAATGGTAATTCTTGGTGTTTCACGGTGTGTGCTCATTGAAGACCCATAATCACCCTTATTCCTCCTGAGATTTAGCCTTGACTGCTCTCCAAACTACAGTGAAATGGTCTATCTTCCAAGATGTGTCCCCTTTTTCACTAACAAGCATGGCCTCCTAAACATCTGTCCATCAGGCCAGAGTTTAGAAATCCATTCTAACACTAGTTTCGTCCTCTTTGGTTGAAGGGTGAACAATAACAAAAGGGCTGACCTCTCCAAATGGTCGACAAGCATCTCTGTCACTGTAGTCTCAAGAGAATTTAGCTCCCTTAGAAGCTAATAATTTTTCAAAAGTCTTGTCCACTTTTAGGTCAAATCTGCAGGTATGACAAAAGAAAGCATGCTGTGTGGAAGGTGTGCCATTTTTGCTCCACCGTTACTGGACCAAACATACATTTAGGCTTTATTGGCATTAGAACCGAGCAGGAATGCACACTACATCACAGTTTCTAAAGTGAATTTCTAGAAAAGCAATATCACCAAATGTTGCTATTACCTGCATATCTTCAATGCGTGTTCAAGGTTTCCAGCATCCAATGACCTCAAGGCCAGTTCTTCCTCTAGCTCTCGCTCAGTAATTTGAAGAAGTGAAGCGAACCAGTGCAGCCGGAACTCAGTAAAAGGGCCCTTTGGACTAATACTCGGACTGAGGACCACCTCTTGCCCGCTTTCAGAAACAGTCTTTGACAAAGCACTCTCATAAGCATTAATGTGCTCTTCAAGAAGTTGGGAAACAAGCAGTTGATTCTCAAACTCTTCAAATGACAGAAAGATATCAAAATGTTCCTGCAAGAAACAACAATCTATGTGAACAAGTGTATGTAACATTTGCTCAACATTATCAAGTGTGAGATGGCCTTAATCTCTGCCTGGCAACTCAATGTGTTGAGATTATCCACATTGTACTGAGTTAAACAGTCCCAACATAATATAAGTAGGCCACATGTACAGCACAGAGCCATCATGCCTAACCCAGTGACAATATGATGTTCTAATGAGATCGCTTAACGCGTTGCCAAAGCATACACTCTCATTGTTTTTGCCCCATGCTCTACTTGAGCACTACGACACAAAAACAAGCAAGCTTATTTCAACATAAGTAACAATGCAATTCACGGAATACATAAATATTACAAGATAAAGTTTCCCATAATAGTTTGGAGTTTTTATTGTAACCTTTCATTTCCAGCAGTATCCGGACAGGGACCTATCACACACCAATAAAGCTCAGGAGCAGCAAAGCATCTGGGATTGCATAGAGTAGCATTTATTATGATGTTATCTTTTATTTCATCCAAGTCAGTTAGTGAGTACATTTACCCCAAGGTGGTTAATGAGCTGATCCCTACTTTCCTGGCTGATACAATAAAAAATGTCTGGGGCTCCTTTGGTTTATTTATTTATTCATTCATTTATTTATTTATTGACAGCGCCCAAACCCGTAAGTGTCCTGGCGCTGGTAAAACTTAGTAAAGAGAACAAAAAGTAAAGAACAAACGTAAAGGTAATCAGGCAATGTTTGAATTGTGATTGGCTGCGGGGCAGAGATCACAGTTTTATCAGTTCTGTTTGTAAAAACACTTATTTTCTGGAGTTGCTCCGACATATTGGAATGCTTCACCTAAGGTTCTTTATCAGAATAAGGAATTAATGGGCTTTCATGGAAATCTAAAGACCAGATCGTGGTACCAAGCTTTGTAGAATGGTTAAAAATGTAGGCGCCTATGCCTGCCCTACTCCAAAGTCTGACTTATGGTTCAGAATGGTATTGGTATAGTCCTGCAACTGATTTTACTGTATTTTGCAATACCTTCTAATTCTTAAGGTTTAGATAAACAGATTACTTAACTCTCTGTAATATTCTTTCTTATAGGTGTTCCTCATCTATGATCTCCAGCGCAGCTGCCTTCTGAATTTCTTTGCCGGCACCCCAACACTGCACGCAGGATGTGACTGCAGGTCAGTACATATGGAGCCACTGCATCACAGTTCCGCCTTTTTCTCCTATCACTCAGCTGCTGAGTGACTGCAGAACAGATGTAAGAGCTATCCGCCAAAGGGCTAGGGTGGGTTGGGGCAATGAAGAGTCCATGGGGGGAGGTGGGAGTGGACCATCCATCACAAAGATAATTACTGAGAAAGTGTCTTGCCCAGACAGGGAAACCAAGCATTCATGTTTGGCAAATGTGTGTAACATGGCCCATGTAGCCATTTGGCAAAAATTCCAAAACGGGGACACCCTACACTCCCCATTGCAGGGCACATACCTTCCAGCTAGATGGTAGCATTCCGAGATGCAGATACAACTATATCTGATCGGTTTAGGTACAGCCCTGCCACCATGGGCACCAGCATAACCCACAAAGCTGGAAATCTTCGCTGACATCCCTTGCCTGGAACACATAGTAGCTCAGAGCCCATACCGAGTCCAGCCTAGAGAAATCGCTCTACTCGGCCATGGAAGGGTGAGGCAAGGAACACAAACAGGAAGAAGACTAATTTGAGGGAGGGATGGGAGACCCGGCACCCTCTTATGGAGGAAGTATGGCATCACAATCAAAGTCTCCTTCTGCTAGGAGAACACAAAGTAAGAAGGTTCAACAGAGTATGTGTGAAGCTCACTCATATGAGGAAGTGATGGCTACCAAGAAAAAACACTTTAGGGCGACCAATGGTGATGAACATTAATGCAAGGGCTCAAATTGAGCGCCCATCAGGAAGGTTATCAATACATCCAAGTCCCACACAACAAACTGGCATGAGGGAAAATGGTTGCTCTCTACCTGTAAAAACTGGATAACAGTTGGGATTGTGAAGAAAGAGCATTGCTCAGGGTTTATTTCCTTTATTTCTTGGGTGCAACTACACCCAAAGGTTTCTTGGCGCTATCGAACCAAAAGTCAGCAGGGGGACAGAACAAGGGCAAGTAGGCTAGAAAAGATACGTTGTAAGTGCTTTCCGGAATGTCAGGTGTTCACTAATAGCCCGTAAGGAACGGGTGATGAGAGTTCCACAAGATCGGGCCGCAACCGACCAAGCACATCCTCCAACAGTGAATTTCGAAAAGCGAGAAACCCACAGAAGGTTAGCAGAGCGAAGAATTCTGGAGGAGGTGATGTTTGATAAGCTTCTCGCTTAGGTACTGTGCACCAAAGCCATAATAGACCTGGAGAACCAGACACAGGGTCTTAAATTTAATTCTGGCCGCAACTGGCAGCCAGTTAAGACTCCGAAGTGTCGGGGAGACATAGCAGATTTGAGCAGGCCAACAGCCAAGTGGGCAGCAGAATTTTGTACCACTTGCAGACATTGGCTAAGGAATTTAGGTGGGCAAGCAATGTAGCATTACAGTAGTCAAGGACCCCTTATTCAGACACCAGAGCTATGTAACACCACAGTTCAGATCGAACATATGAACAAATTTTCCTAAGCATCCTAAGCTTAGCATAACCCGTGCTGCATCTCGTCTTAACCCGAGTGGAAACATGGACTCCAAGGTTTTTAACCACATGGACTGAAGTGGGTAAGGGCCCCAATAAGGAGGGCCAGAAATAGTTATTCCACAGGGACTGGGCCGCTGGAGAACAGCCGAGAACCATGACCTCTATTTTCTCTGCATTAAATTAAAGCCAATTAGCTGTCATCCATGTGCCACTATCCACCAGGCAGTTCTTAAGCTGGGAGGCCATTGCACCCGGTTTAGGGTCTATTCTAAGAATACGTTGGGTGTCAGAATAAACATAAAAACACCTGTGGGTGTGAATCAATTCTATGTCAAGACCCGAAGGCTTGTATTATGCTTCTCTCCATTTACTCAAACTCGAGCAGCATAAATCAAACAACTTTACATCAAAGAATAAACACATTCAAAAACTACATTTCCTATAAAGTCTTGTGTGTGAGTTTCATTATTTTGCTGTCAATGAAAAAAGTCACCATTCCTTCCACCGATCCTCACATATATTGTCCTTTATCCTCTTTGACACTCCCGAGTCCTTCCTCTTACTTTGCTGCTTGGGCAGCCAGTTAAGTACCTAGCGTTACATTAACCTAATGGTATACAAAGTGGCTTATTTGTTTAATGATATGAGTAACGTGTTGTAAGGATTTAACGGTGTAATCTGATAAAGGATTTGGAACACAAACGCGACGGGGTGAACGTTCCGGCGAACGCGTAGCAGGTACAGGGCACTGCTGTCACGGAAGTTCGGGGAGCACGACGGGGACTCTCGAAGGGTTCCGGAGCTCCTCATCCATTACTTCCTTTAGGAGTGACAGTTAGCCAGAACAGGAGAGTTGAGCCAGGAGCCAGGAGTGAAAAAGGGAGTTTTTTCACATATTGAAATAGATCAAAGGGGGAAAGGATTACAGAGCCAACACACCAGAGCGTTCAAAGGAGATAAGTAGGTCTTGTCAGACCGGTGGGCAAATGAGCGTATTGATGCTACGACAGCACCACCTAGTGGCCATATAAGGCTCACCAGCCTTCTTAAGCAGAAAAAGGAGCTTTTTCATCACGCAAATAAGAAATATCTGCCCTAAATACACACTAAACAATACAAACAATGGGTGAGTTGTCTATCTGTACAAAGACTCATTGGACACAATATGTACAGGTAATATATGTGCATAAATTCAAGCATCTGCTCAAGTTGTTTTCATGTGTAGTTTATTAAAATATTCAGAGTTTCTACAGCCGACACGTGTTTCCAACAATGGGTCGTCATCGAGGCTTTTTCACATAATAACCATCTATATTATCATACAATGCAATATTGGTGAAAAATTGCCAAATAGAACAGAAAATGTTGCATGATACACAATAAAGTAGAACATTATACTTACCCAATATTGTTCAGTTAATGGCAGTGGTGATGGGTACAGTAGAGGAAATGGATTTCAAAGAGAACCAATTAATAAAATATAGAATCCATTGCATATATATCTTGTCTACCAATCTTATCCTTGTCATCTGATACCACCAAAGTGCTCTCATATTGTTCCCCCTTATAATGTGACTGGTCTATTCCAAAACGATGGTCATTCCATCTGCAAGTGTGATATGCCAGCTTCAAGCGTGCCTGAAAAACTTGTCTTATTAGTGGGAACTAGAAAAAACTGGGTACAAGTGACTAAAACGCACAATAGCATTGTGATATTTGTTAAGCCCAAAGCATCTATTGAAAGATTAATGGAAACAAGAAGAAAAAAAGCCAAACCCATTCTTCCCGTCAAGAGGAAGAGGGCGAGGGTGCAGACACCCCGGAAGCCAACAGCAGTCCAACACAGGTGAGGAGAAATGCGCAAGCGCAGAAAATACAAACGCATATTCCCGCAGTTGCGGGGGTGGGGTGGTGGGCTTGTGGGGGAGGGGAGTCGCGAAATTGATTTCTTCTGATGCTGGGGTTTTAGAAACTGTACAGGGCTTACACATAGATTGGATAAGCGTACCCAAACAAGAGAGATGGCCGCAATTATATATAAAGGCTCAGCACAGCAGACGAAGAATGACTAGATACAGAGATAAGAGAATTAGCACAGAAAGATGCCATAAAACAGGTAACAAACATAGGAGACAACTTCAAAAGCCACATGTGTATCGTGAGGTGTGCAGTTATATTTTCGAATGTAATAATTTCGAAAGTCAAAATGTCAAAAATATAATTTCGAAAATATTGTCGAATAAACAAATCAAATTTTTTCGAAATAATGCTACATACAAGTTAAGTGTTACAATATATTCTATAATTTATTAAACAGTAACATTTGTACATAGTAACTTATAATTACTTTATTAAATTTAACTTTGTTTTAATAAATATTTTATTACATGACTATCTACAATACATACTTTATTAAAAGATAAATATTTTTTAAAATAAAATATTTTATAAAAAGATAAATATTGTTTTAAATAATTACATTGCAACTTGGAATAAATAGTATCTATTTTCACCCCTAGATGGTGCTATTGTATTACAAATTGTAATGTAGATTGTGTTCTTATTTCTTAATGTTCATGACGTAACCTTACGTTAGCATTATGTTGCCGTAGGTGCCATTTTTAAAGTCCAGTTCTTATTCCCTTTCGTTCCGGTCGGGTCTCTGCACTGCTTGTTCTTGGATTTTGTCTTTTTGGATGTTTTTTTCGAGGATTTCCAGGACCTGATGTATTTTTTTTTATTTTATGGATTTTTCCTTTGGTTCGTAGATTGGAATCGGGTCTCCGCGCTCGGTGTTTTTGGATTTTGTCTTTTTGGGTGTGTTTTTTTTGTGGATTTCCTGGACCTGATGGATTGTTTTTTTTTTCGTTGGGATTTTTCTGTTGGATCGTGGATTGGAATATGGATTTTTACACTTTTTTTTGCTGGATCTGGCATTTTCGCCGTGGATTGGGATATTATTTTTAATTTGATTACGGATTTCGACTTTTTCTTTGGTAGATTTCACTTTTTTTCCTTGGATTGGGATATGGATTTCGGAATCGTTGGACATGTTGGATTGGCATTATTGGTTACTTTGGATTCACTATGCCGGATCGTGGACACTTCAAACTGATTTTTCTAACATTTTAAATTATAGACGGCGAGACGGTTCCGTGGGGGGGCGGTTTGGAGGGGTTGGGAGGGGGAAACCCCCTCCCATAACAACATAACTGTTTCTGACATTTTACATCAGTATTTTAGCATTGCGTTTTCGATTTTTTTTTTAATAAGTGACTTTTTCTATTGTATGCATGTAGTTTCGACATATTTACATTTGACATTTTTTCTACATTTTTGTTTTTCAGCATTATTTTTTCAATATTATCACTATAAACCGTATAGTGAGAGGCCTTCAAAGGACAAGGCCGATAATAAACTTAAGAGAACTAAATACATTCGTAGTGTACAGACATTTCACAATGGAGGGCATACGCTTGCTGAGAGATCTTTTATTACAAAGGGAGAATAGATCTCAAAGACGCTTATTTGACCATACCTGTGGCAGCAGAACAAGAAGTTTGGGAATTCACCTGCCTACCATTCGGGCTAGTATTGGCCCCTTGGTGTTTCACGAAACTGATGAAACCGGTAGTGACTTTCCTCAGGGAGAGAGGGATCAGACTTATCATTTGTCTGGACGACATTTGTATAATGTGCCAGGACAAAACGCTGATCAGGGAACAGATAGAACTTACTATAGAGCTGTTACAACAACTGGGTTTCCTAATAAACCTGGAGCAGTCAAGCCTGCAGCCAGAACAGAACTCGGAATTTCTGGGCTTCAGATTAGACAGTTCAGGGAACGGTAAACCTTCCTCTGAGCAAGGTGAACTACATAAAGAAAGAGATTCGGAACAGATTAACAGTAGAAACAATATCCCTCAGAAAACTAGCGAGAATAGTGGAACGCCTAGCGTCAATACAGGCAATATTCCCAGGACCCCTACATTACAAGGCCCTTCAGAGGCTAAAAATCCACAATCTCAGGACGGGAGCATCAAACAAGCAAAGGATAACCCTGTCTATAGAGACAAAAGAACTGAAATGGTGGTTGCAGCACATGGATGCCTGGAATGGAAGGGTAACATTTGGCTTATCCCCGGACCTAGTGATAGAATCCGATGCCAGCAGGTGAGGATGGGAGCCAGATGCAGAATTAAATCTCCACATAAACTGCCTAGAACTTCTAGCAGGCTCCTTTGCGGTGAAATGCTGGACACAGGAGAGAGCACAATGTTGCGTACCCCTCAAGATGGACAACGTGTCAGCAGTTCATTATATAAACAGACTGGGAGGCACGAGATCGAGGATGCTAGCGATGCTAGAGAAAGAATTTTGGCACCTGTGCCTACAGAGAGGGATATCAGTGACAGTGGAATACCTGCCAGGTCGTCAGAAGGAGATAGACTGGAACTCCAGATTCCTCAGGGATGCCAGCGACTAGAAGCTGGACAAAATGTTTTCCAGGCACTGATGGAGGGATGGGGTCCATGCAGGACAGACCTCTTTGCATCAAGGTTGAACAAGCAACTTGCTCGTTTTTTCAGCTGTAGACTGGACCCGGAGGAGGAAGCGATAGACACTTTCCTGGAACAGTGGGGTCCGAGCAAAGAATACATGTTCCCTCCCTTCGCAATGATTGTGAGGATTCTAGCACAGCGAGGAGACAGCGTGTATCCATGATACGGATTACGCCTGATTGGAGGGGTCAAGCATGGTTGGTTCCTGGACCTGCTAGAGATGACTTACGACAATCCGATAGCATTGCCGAGATTAGATCTCATAGTGAGATCCCACAGGGGAAGGTCACCCTCTAGTGAAGTCAGGCAGCCTCAGCTACATTGCATGGGCAATTTCAGGGGAACCTGGTCTAGGCCACGATTATCAGAAGAAGCCGAACAGATTATCAACGAGGCTTGGGCACCTCAGACCAAGAAGGCATATAGAACAGCCTGGTCAGGCTGGCACAGTTGGTGTGTGGCAAGGGAAATACATCCCACTAGAACAGATGTAGTTAATTATTAGGCTCAGCTAGCAGCCCAGATCAAGGCGTATAGGACAATTAATACAGCCCAATCAGCTATTTCTGCGGGACACCCGAGAAGCCATGGGAGAACATCTTTTAGTTTGCAAACTGTTGAAAGGGGTTAGAATAATTAGACCTCCAAAACATAAATATAATCAGGTATGGGACGTAGACAAAGTCTTTAAAATGTTCCTATCATGGCCAGACAATGTTGAACTATCTAGGAAGGCTTTATCAGCCAAGTTGACTATGTTATTATGTATACTGTCATGCAAGAGGGTTTCAGATGTAAAGGCTTTAGAGATTAATAGGAAGTCATTATCTCCTCAAGGTATAACCTTTGATATAGTGAAGAGAACTAAAATGTGGTTGAGATCAATTTCATATCAGAAATCCCCCGGGAAACCAACATTATGTCCAGTGAGATGTATTACAGAATATGAGTCCATGACTACAGGAAGGAGACCCCAGAGTTAAATCAGTTGCTCATGGCTATAAGGAAACCGTTTGGGACAGTAGCGACAATAGCAAGATGGATTAGATGGGTGAGGACACAGGCTGGGGTAGACACATATTCATATGGGGCTCACTCAGTGAGAGGAACAATGGCCTCTAAGGCTTTCCTATCAGGAGCCAGACTAGAGGGCATTATGAAGGCCGCAAACTGGTCGGAAGAATCTACCTTTAACACCTTTTACTTTAAGCCAGTGGAAAAAATAGCTACCTTGATGGTAAACATAATACGAGCCTTCGTGTCTTGACATAGAATTCAGATTTTCCACACATTCGTTATAGAAAGTCATAATTCTATTAAAGACACAGAGACAGAGGTTTATCCCACCCAATAATCAATGTTGTAAATATGAATGTACTGCATTCTGTGATGATAATATTATAAAAGATGATATTGTTGTCAAAAAGGTATATGGCATTTTATTTTCATGTCGATTACCCACCCTGGGGACAATAGTCTGAAATATGGTTTGTGTCAGGTTCTACGGCAGAGAACAAATCGAATGGTTCATGAGGTCATGGTTCACGGAAACATGAGGAATAAAATGTGGTGATTTACATTGTTTACCGGTTGGGACGCAAGGTTGAATTAAAGTTGGACACAAACAAAGAAAGAGGAAGGACTCAGGATTGTCAAAGAGGATAATTGATGATGTAAAGTTTTTTGATGTATGCTGCTCGAGTTTGAGTCAAGTGAGAGAAGCATAATCCTTTGCCTCCATGTCTTTAATAGAATTATGACTTTCTGTAACAAATGTGTGGAAAATATGAATTTTGCCAAAGGGACAGTATTAGATCCTCTTTCCATGTTGATGAATTGCATGGGTCTAGCTCCCTTTTGTCACAGTCTCTTTTCATTAATGTGAATGTGAGATGAGGCGATGCAAATTCCCCTTGGTAATGTGATAATCCGATACATTTTAATATAACAATATGGATGTACAAACCTCTTTTGGCAATGCGATAACAAATCAAACAGGTTTTATTTTCTTGATTTGCATATAACACTGTCCTCTTTCTATGTTGATTAAGTGCCCGGTACTAGCTCTCCTTTGTCACCGTCTCTTTTCACTTATGTAAATGTGGGATGAGGTGATGCTTTCCGTTGAATCATGTGACTAGAGTATGTTTAAGAAACCCAATAGTACGCAAGCACTAAATAGAAGGACTAGTTATCACTGCAGCTGGGTCAAGGAGATGCTGGTTGCCCTGGAGCACTAAATAGATACATGAAGCAGGCACCGATGAATTTGGGCATCTGTTTTTCAAATACGGAGTTCGCAGTATGGGCTGGGCGATGCACATGGTCCAGATCAAATAGATTTGATAAATAGATCTGGGTGAATAACTGTATGCACTGCTACCTTCATGTAGTTTGTGGGCATATGATATGTTTCTTTTATGACTGCACTGCAAACATACGCTTGCATACACACATGTAAAAGGTCGCTTAATGCACTTCATCTTGTGCTGACAGAAAACGTGTCCCTGAAGCTCAATTGCTAATGGCCATATGTGGATTAAGCTAAAGTGAACCATGCCATGCATTGGTCATGTACCATATAGTTTGGTCAGCAAGAGGAAGCCCTTGGTGAGCATAGGGACTTAATTTATAATATTAATTGAGTAACATATCATAATGATTTGTTTATTATGGCCAATTATCTTTTGACTAACAGTAATCTGGTAGGGATTATTAGTGATGAGTTTAGTCTCCATTGTCGGTTTAGGTGGTAATTTGACTTTGCATCTCAGCTTGCATCTAAAAATGGAGTATGTGACAAATTGTCCTAGGTAATTTAGTTAACATTGATGCAATGTTCCTTTTCACTAGCACTATGGTATGATGTTGGGTTTCCTGCTGTTGCGTGGTTATTCTTTGGGCCTCAGCTTAGCTTTTGTGGCACCTGGGTTTTTCGGGTATTATTGGGATTCACCATATGTTCTCATGCACATGACAAGTTAAAAAGGGTGGCAAATGGCACTCGTGTTAAAAATGGTTATAGAGTATGTGTTTTATGTGGGTCAATGAATGATGGTATGTGTAATCCCTTTTGGATTAGTGTATGTTCCCTGATGAAGACATGGTCAAATTGTGCCCATTACATCAAAAACTATTGGTCTGTTCAAGCGCCTGGAAATATGACTACATAAAAATCAAATAGCATCTATTCTAGCAGAGACATATTTAATTTGTAGTTATTGATCATTACAATCAATTCAATAGCTTTATTTGGCATAAAAACCTGTAGCATAAATTCAATTTCACAATTATATACATAAAAACACAGTCAATTAGATATACATGTTAAAGAAAATGGAGTAAAAACATGTTGGGAGTAAAAAAGTGATATTTACACTGATGTATAATTTTTGTTGCTTTTATGTGTGAGCAGTAGATATGGATAGGAGTGCTGCTTGGACTAAGGTACACTGCCTAGTTAAGATGTGAGAGTGAGTTGTGTTTCTTTTCATTTTCCTGCATTAAATTAATTGCTTTGGATTTGTTAATGATTTATTCTATATCCTTGTATTAATTAAATAAATAATTGTGATACTTTTGTAAATTGTGTCCTCTAGGCTTTTGCTTTCTGAAAAAGAGTAGTACAACACAAGGATTAAAAAGGGGGAACTAGCCGAACCATGGGGAACTCCACAGGTCAAAGTGGGTGCAGAGAGAAAAGGAGGGAAAGATAGCACCTGCCTACGATGGGTAAGAAAGGACTTAAACTAGTGAAGGACTGAGCCACCAATCCCAATTTCCTGCAGACGCCAACGCAGAATAAAATTGTCAAATGTGTCAACGCCGGGGACAGGTCCAACAGGATCAGCAGCCACACTCTGCCCTGATCAACAATCATAGTCAGGTTATGGAAAACAGATTCAGTGCCCATAGCTGGGTGGAAGTCCAACTGAAAGAACTCAAGAATGGCAGCCTCCTCACGAAAATGTCAGAGTTGGGGGGTAAGAATGGCCTCTAGTGCTTTCATCAAAGAAATCAGCAAGGTTATAGGCTGGGATTTAACCAAAATAGCGGGGTCAAGAGCGGGCTTCTTCAAGAGTGGGGATGCCACAGCCCGTTTCAAAGCTATGGAACAAATCCTGAGCTTAGTGAATGATCAAGGGCAAAGGTGAGCAAGGGCCTTAATTTTCAGGTGGATCTGGTCTAAAGGAGAAGAAGACTTGAGCAGTTGAATCATTTTGCGGACTTGTCCCTGCGATGCCAGAGCAAAAGTCAAGAAAGGCCCTTCAGTGACACTAACAACTGCTGCAGGAGGGAAGAAGGTAGGGCCAGTCATAGAATAGGCAAAGGCTCCTTTTAAATACAGAGAAGACAGCTAGGTACACCTTCAGAGTGCCAGTTTGTAGCCCCATCCACACCAACAAAAGCCAAAAATCCAGAAGGCATAGGTAGGACAGGTGAAAGGTTCCAGATCCCGCTTCCTAAACCATCCTGAGAATTCAAGGCACCTGCAGGCATAAATGCACTTAATGGCTAGCCACCGAACTGAAAGAAGAACAAGTTACTCTCTTACCTGTTAACGTTCTTTCGATGGGATGGTCCAACGACGTATTCCATATCTTTGACAATAATCACCACAGCTGTGCTGCTTCAGAAAATTTTCGGCGTCTGCGTCCTACGTCGATGAGCCGTCCCCGAGGACCTCCTCCGACGGCCAACGTCACCCGATGTGATAAGTAGGACGCCCGTAGCCTCAGTTGTAGATTTTTCCCCCAGAACGTGTGCCGCCAGTCTTCTGCCAGTCAGACACACAAGGGCTTGCGGAAACGTAAGCTGCATTCGCATAAGAAATTCTGCAGCGGGGAAGGTAGGGAGGGAGCGATATGGAATACGTCGTTGGACCATCCCATCGAAAGAACGTTACCAGGTAAGAGAGTAACTTGTTCTTCGAGGGGATTGGGTCCTCCGATGTATTCCATATCTTTGACAGACTCCCAAACCAGTACAAAAGCAAGGTGGTGGGAAAAGAATTTAGAACACAAATTTAGCATGCCCAATCAAATTGCGAAATAAAGGACTGCCTTGCCAAAGGCCAGATCCTGTCCTCGGATGGAATCGAGGGAGTAGTGACGTACAGAAGCCCAGGTGGCTGCATCACAGATGTTATGAATAGGAACACCCCTCTGTAGGGCAGTAGATGCAGCCATACCCCTGGTAGACTGGCCCTGCAAGCCAGCCGGTGGGTCCTTACCCGCCAAGCGTTAACACTCGGAGATAGCCAAAATAATCCAACGAGACAAAGTCAGTTTCGTCACAGCTTGTCCCAAACGCTTTCCAGCGTAACCAATGAAGAGTTGATCGTCCACTCAGACCCGGGACATGCGTGAAATATAAAAGCTCAACGCTCTCCTAGGATCAAGCCTATGGAGGCTCTCCTCTTCCTTACCAGGATGCGGAGGAGGATAGAATGCCGGAAGAACAACCTTCTGGCCCAAATGAAATTCCGAAACCACCTTGGGAAGAAAGGAAGGACGAACTCGAAGGACAACCCTGTCCTTATGAAACACAGTGAAGGGTGGCTTAACTGAAAGTGCCTGTAACTCACCCACTCTGCGAGCGGAAGTAACCGCAACCACAAACACAGTTTTAAGAGTTAACAGTATCAAAGGGCAAGAATGCAAATGCTCAAACGGAGCACCCATAAGAAACTTAAGAACAAGGTTCAAATCCCAACCGGGCACCAGAAAAGGTGACTGAGGGAAAACATTAGTGAACCCTTTCAAAAACAGAGAAATTAAAAGGAATCTTAAAATAGGAACATTCTTCAGACGACCGCTTAAATATGGACAGCGCCGCCAGTTAACCTTTAATGGTACCCACTTGCAAGCCCCTGTGGGCCAAAGAAAGCAAAAAAGACAGAACCATGGGAATGTCACATTCAAAAGGATCCACATTCTTAACTCTGCACCAGTCGCAGAATTTAAGCTAATGGCAACGGTACAGAGACTTTGTTTCCGGCCGTCTGGCCGAGAGCAACACCTCCAACACGTCTTCAGGGAGGGCCCAATCCTTATACCTCAACCTTTCAGAAGCCAAGTGTGAAGGCTGAGGGATCCGACCTCTGGATGGAGAACCTGACCCCCCTCCCGTAAGAGCAGATCGTCTCGGTAGGAAAGACGACGTGGAGGGCAGATGGACAAGTCGAGAAGGTCCAGGGACCAAGTCCTCCGAGCCCACGCCGGAGCAATGAGGATCATCCGGGAACCGAACCTCCGTAACCTCCACAGTACTTGCGGGATGATGGGGACTGGAGGAAAGGCATACAGCAGTGGGAATGACCACCCCACCACGAACGCATCTCCTAAGGCTCCTTTTGGAGGAAATTCCCGCGAGCAGAACCTTTCGCACTACCGGTTGACACTGGAGGCGAAGAGATCCACTTGAGGGGTCCCCCAAAGGGCGAAGATCTCCAAGAGAATCTCCTGAGCCAGCTCCCATTCGTGAGAGATCGTGCTCTGCCTGCTCAGAGTGTCCGCCGTCTCGTTGTCGTCTGCGGCCAGATGAACAGCCGAGATCGAAACTTCCTGCTGGATGGCCCAGACCACGAGTTGAATCGCCTCCCTGCATAGAGGAAGTGACCCTGCCCCCCCTTTTTGTTGAGGTAGTGCATGGCCACCGTGTTGTCTGTCAGGATCAGGACACTCTTTCCTTGCACAGTCGGCAGAAAAGCCTTCAGGGCTAGCCTGACGGCCCTCAGCTCCAACAGATTGATATGGAGTCTGGACTCCGACAGAGACCAACGATCGCTGACTGAGGGATGCGTCCGTCACCATCGTCCCCTTCGGCCAGGGAATCCAAAACGGAGCCCCCTTCATCAGATTGCCTTTGACGGCCCACCACAGAAGGTCCTGGGCGACCGAGGGCGGCACCTGAACAGGGTCCAACATACTGCCGGAAGATTGCAACCACTGCATCTTGAGTGCCCACTGCAAAGATCTCAACCGCAGACGAGCCTCTGGCACCAGACGAATGCAGGATGCCATGAGGCCGAGCAACCTCAAGAACTCGAACGCTGGGAGCGTCTGGGCAAGTTGAAACTTGTGCACCATCTGCTGAATGTGAAGAGCCCTCATCTGGGGAGGAAAACACAGCCCCAGGGATGTGTCGAGCACTGCTCCGATGTACTGGAGCCACTGTGTTGGCATCAAAAGGGACTTCTTTAAATTGAGGGAGAAGCCCAGCTTGTGAAGGGAGTGGCAGGTGACGGACAGATGATCCAGGACTTGCTCGGGAGAGCTCCCCCTGATCAACCAATCATCCAGGTAGGGGTAGACATGAATCCCCCCTTTCCTGAGATGCGCTGCCACCACCATCATGAGCTTGGTGAAAACCCTTGGGGCGGAGGTCAATCCGAACGGCAGGAACTGAAACTGAAAGTGCGAGTCGCCAACCGCGAACCTCAGGTACTTATTGTGCTTGGGATGGATCAGCACATGGAAGTAAGCGTCCTTGAGGTCGAGAGACACCAACCAGTCCTGAAGTTGAAGGGCCTGGAGGACTTGAGAGAGAGTGACCATCTTGAACTTGTCTTTCCGTAGGAGTTTGTTCAAACCGCGCAAATCCATGATGGGTCTCAATCCCCCCGTCTTTCTTCGAAATCAAAAAATAAGGGGAATACCATCCCTTGTTCCTCTCCGCTACAGGCACCAGTTCTATGGCGCCTTTCTCCAGCAGGGCTTGAATTTCCTGCGCAAGGAGCGGATCCGGACTCTTCAAAGAGAGGTTCACAGGTGGATTTTCGTGAGGCCTCTGCCGAAAGGGAAGACAGTAGCCGTGGGTTATGATCTCTAGAACCCACACATCTGAAGTAATGGCATGCCACTCTACAAGATGCTGCGCCAGCCTTCCCCCAACCGGCGAACCATGGGACATGGCCTCATGACTGAGTGGTAGCGGCTGCAGCGTTGCCTGAGGGCAAAGAGGCAACTGCCCGAGCGGCTTTGGCACCTCGAGTACCCCGTTTTCCACCTCTGGTACTCCTACGGTGGCCTCTTTGACTGACAGCTCCTCTCGCTTTACTGAAGGATGAATAATAACGAAAGGTCCCCTAGGACGAAAAGGCGGAGGTTGTCGAACTGCAGCACCCAACGACTTTGCTGCAGCTTTGGCGGTCTGCAACCTCTGAAGGCTCTCGTCAGCCTTGCTGCCAAAAAGATGATCACCGTCAAAGGGCATGTTGAGGAGCCGGGACTGTACATCAGGAGCGAACCCCCGACTTCCGCAACCACGCAAACCTGCGTATTACGGTGCTCGTCGCCATGGACCGGCTGACACAATCTGCCATGTCCAGACCCGACTGAACGGCCTCACACATGGCATCCTTGCCATCCTGGACCATAGCAAGGAAACCATCCCGTTCGTCCCCTTCGGGAATATGTTCAGCCGATAATGCAACACAGTTCCATAGAGTGTGTGTGAAATGAGACAAGGCACATACGCAGTTGGCCGCCTGAAGCGCCATACCCCCTGAAGAAAACACTTTCTTCGCCCAGCCATCAAAACGTTTGTCGTCCCTATCCAGAGGGATGGTAGGATACGACGCCTGCTTTGCCGGGGCCATAGCCGCCTGCACCACCAAACTCTCCGGAGTTGGGTGCCTGGACAAGTAGCAGGGGTTGCTACTGGCTGGACGGTATTTTCGCGACAAAGACTTGCCCACTGCCGGGAGACTCTCAGGAGCAGTCCAAGCCGCCGCCACCCTTCTCTGCAGAGCTTTATGAAATGGCAGTACCGGGTCAGTGGGGGGACCAAGATCGAGGATGTCCGTAAGATCATCCTGGGGGAGCCGACCATCCCCAAGTACTCAGTGACTCGAGACATAAGGCGCCGGTACGAATGCCAGTCCACTGGCATCATGCAGTGACTGCCTCAGGTCTTCAAATTGGGTATGGCCCGAGAGAAGCTCATCTGGCACCGTATCCAGAACCAAGCCCTCATCAGAGCCCTCATCAACCTCTGAAATGTACTACAGGCGGTGAGAGGAAGACACCTGGGGACCAAAGCTATGCCTGACCTTAGCCAGAGCCTTTCTAGGGGCTTCCCTCGTGCCACGGTCCACCCCCCCCTCCCCCGACACCACTGCGTCGAAAGGCGTTGAGGGCGCCGAACGAATCGGCGTCTACGTCAGCCGCAATGCTGCCAGCATCGACAGTGTCGACACAGGCCTAGAAGTCAGAGCTCCGAGCGTGTACTTCGATGACCTAGGCGCCGACACCGTCGACGACCCCCTCGGAGGCAGAGCCTCGAGAGAGGCCGTCGACGACCTCGGTACCACAGGTGTCGACGTCTTCCTCGAAGACTGCACAGGATCACGCGGTCTCGAGTGCGTCGAGGACCGGGACCTGGAACGGGCATGGCGAGAACGGTTACCCTTGTCTGAGCGGGACCTCTCCCGTGAACCATGTCGATCACCCGAGCCCGAAGGCGTGCGAGTGGTGTCTCTCGACCGCTCACGACCGACCCCACTCGGAGGCGCGGACAGACCGGTGCCCTGCGATTTGAGAATCGCTAACATCTTCTTCCCGAAGGAAGCCCATTCCTCTGGTGTCGCGTGCATGGTTGGATAAGCGACCCGCCGACGGGCGGAGTCCTCGGAAGAGGACGGGGAAGGCGACCGATGCCAGCGCTTCCGGGAATGCCTCGAAGAGGCAGCGGAGTGGCGAGACGGACTCCTGGAAGGAGACCCACTGGACCTCCGACGATGACGCAGAGAGTCGCCTCTCGATTCATCTGTCGAAAGCCCCGCACACCTCGACTTCCGGGGCTTAGACACCCTACCTACCGACAACTTTTTGCGCTCCCGCAAGGCCTTGGCCGTGAGCGACTGGCAGTCTACACAGTCGTCCGTGTCGTGGGCCTCCCCGAGGCACCAGAGGCAGGCGTCGTGCAAGTCCGTTACCGACATCTTGGACCCACAGTCCCCGCATTTTTTGAAGCCTGGCCGCGGGGTTGAAGACGAAGTAGACATCGTCACGAACAGGCTTTTACACAAAACCGAACAGGTTCAAAGAACCGAGAAGATTACAACAAAAACTCCAAAGAGTTGAGGCGTACCGAGATTCACGAAGCAAAACAGAACTGAGGCTTCGTGCATCCTACTTATCACATTGGGTGACGTCGGCCGTCGGAGGAGGTCCTCGGGGACAGCGCATCAACGTCATCGACGTAGGACGCAGATGCCGAAAATTTGCCGAAGCAGCACAGCTGTGGTGATTACTGTCAAAGATATGGAATGCGTCGGAGGACCCAATCCCCTTGAAGAAGAACTTACTCTCCGTAATCTTTCTATAGATTCTTCTCCCGCAGATTCCTCATCTGCTAGATATCCTCATCCAGCTCTGCTGCTCAGAAACCTTTTGACAGGGGGGATAGTGGACCTCGACTCAGCCGTCTATCTGTCTTGGTGAGTGCTCGATTTTGCGCTCTGGACGTGATGTCAGGAGTGGTGTATGTATACCACGTCACTACGTCCCCATACTCAGTTACCCTTTTTTTCCCTGTGCTTGAATGCAGCAGAGGAAATGAGAGGTACAAGGCTAATCAGCCTGCAAAAACTTGACAAAGGGAAACATCCAAAAATTAAAAAAATTGGAATAAGCTTTCCAGAATAAATGAACCCCCCCACCCCTTTTTTTAAAGACACAACTAGCCAGATAGGAGTGGTCACCTCAGAGCCATCACCAGGTCTCTCTTTGCGCCCATGGACAGATAGCACTCTCCAATGCAAAGGATAATCCAACACGATAGAGTCTTATTTGTTACAGGTAAACCTTTGCGAGACAAAGTTGGCCACGAATAGCTGGTCAGATATCCTGAACTCAGATGTCCTAGCGACATAAAAGCTGAAAGCTCTTTTGGGGTCTAAGTGATGGAACCGCTCCTCCTCAGAGGGATGTGGTGGCAGGTCGAAAACCAGTAGATCTATGGTTTGAGGCAGGTGGAATATATTCAGAAACCACTTTAGGAAGAAAACCAGGTCTTACTTTAAGGGAAACCATGTGCCGAAAGAATAGGAACAGGGGGCTTGCAACACAAGACCTGAAGCTTGCTAACTCTGCTGGCTGATGTAATCCCCACCAGAAAGGCTGTCTTCAAAGATAGCAGCCACAATGAACAGGAATGCATGGCTCAAATAGAGCAGCCATCAAGAATGTTAGAACCAGGTTCAAATCCCAATCTGGAACAACAAAGGGAGTTGGGGGAAACCTATTTACAAGGCACTTCAGGAATTGGGCCATCACCGGGATCGTGAAGATGGAACCTTGATCCTGGGATCTTTTAAACACAGACATTGCCTCAAAATATCCTTTGGATGTGGTGTCCTGAAAGCCCGCTGAGGCCAGTGACAGAAGGAACTCCATCACTGCAGTGGTGGGGCAAGAGATGGGGTCAATCTTGTGTTCCCTGCACCACGCCTCAAATCATCTCCACCTACAAGTGCACAATGACCTGGTAGACTGTCTGCGTGCAGCCAGCAACACCTCAAGCACTCCTCAGAGAGGTCCCAGTCATCATACCTCATCCTCATAAGAGCCAAGCATGTAGGTTGGGGGACTCTGGGTTTGGGTAGAGCACCCGACCTACCGACTGGGTCAGAAGATCCGGCCGCCGAGGGAACCAATGAGGTGGACAGATTGTCAGATCCAAGAAGTCAGAGTACCAAGTCCTCCTCACCTAGTGTGGGGTAATCAAGATCATGGCTGACCGAAACCTCTTCAACCTCCTGAGTACCCATGGGATGACGGGAACAGGAGGGAAAGCGTAGTGGAGAGGGAAAGTCCAATCCAACAAACGCATCCCCCAGTGCGCCCTCTGCTGGGAATTCCCTCAAGCAAAACTGTCTGCACTTCCTGTTGAACTCCATGGCAAGAATATCTAATGCTGGGGTACCCCAACGAGAGAAGACCTCCTCTAGGACCTCCTGGCACACTTCCCACTCGTGCGAGACCGAGCTCTGTCTGCTCAGTGCATCCGCCAAGCCTTTCTCTGTCCTCCCCAGATGAGCTGCAGAGACTGACATCTGGTTCTCTAGCAACCAGAACCACAGCTGTATGACCTCTCTGCAGACCAGAAGAGAACGCATGCCACCCCACTTGTTTACGCAGTGCATGGCCATTGTGTTGTCCGTCAGAATCAGGACATGCTTCCCCTTGAGACGTGGCGAAAACCTTCAGGGCTAACCGGATTACTCACAATGCCAGCCTGTTGATGTGCCACCTTGTTTCCATTGATGAGCAAAGGCTGCTCACCTGCAAGTCCTCGCAGTGAGCGCCACAACCCTTCAGAGACGCATTCGTGACCACTTCAGACTGAAGCCACGGAGGACAGAAGGACTCCCCTGCCATGAGATTGCTGCCGATCCTCTCTGCTCAGGAAGTACCTTTACCACAGCACCCTTCAACAACATGGCTCTCAGTTCTTCCTGGAAATCCTGTCCCGGTCGGAGTGAGGGAGGTGCGGGGGTGGCAGTCTGTCTGTCTGGAGGTATTCTTAAAAAGGGAAGACAATAACCCCACTAAACAAGCTATAGAGCCCAGGCATCAGAGGCAATCTGCCACTGGACCCAATGCCCTGCCAACCGTCCACCAACCAGTAAGTCGTAGGAGGGGAAATCCAAGTGGCTTAGAGGTCAGAGTCGCCCCTGCCGTTGTTTGCTTGCCTCTCGAAGGCCCTCTGCCTCTTCCGGGGTGCGAGAAACGCCTCTGGCCCTGCCTGCCTTGTGGGAGCTGCGCTGTTGTGCCATAAGGCACATCGTGCCTGTAATCTCTGCCTCTAGAGGCAAAGCGGACTGCAGGTTTGGCCGGCTGCAGAGCTAAGCCCAGAGATTTTGCGGCTAATATTGACTCTACATTTTTCCCAAGCGTCGTCAGCCTTCAGGCCGAAAAGGAATTCTCCTTCAAAAGGCATGCCCAGAAGCCTATTCTGAACATTTGGACAGAAGCCAGAAGTTTTAAGATACGCTTGTCTCCTCAAGACTACTTCCAATTCCATGGCCACCTCCTTCCCATCTTCCACCAGCTGCAAAAATCCACCCTGAATTGCATCTTCGGGGATGTACTCTGACGCATGCTCCACAGCCTTCTATAAACCAAAGGGGTATTTTGCAAAACCGCAGGCTAAATTGGTGGCTTTTAGTGCCATGCTACCAGAAGTTAAAACCACCTCTACCATTTAGTCCAGCCTTTTACCTTCTCAATCTGGGGGCAGATTAGAAGTGGAGGCTGCAGGTCTGGTCGATATTGTGGCTGCCTGTACCATAAGCCTTTCTAGGGAAGGGTGAGAAGCCAGAAATGAAGGATCTTCTCCTGCCAGCCTGTACTTCCCCATAAAGGGTTGTTTGTTTATTGAATTTCTAATGCGCACCAGACCCAGAGGTAACAGGGCGCAGCAAAAAAAGGAAATGCAAAGCTTACAAGTTACAAATTGAGAATCACAGTGACATAGTAAATACAGAGGACAAATGATAGGTGCAATTTACAAAGTATATACAATGTTTTACAATCATAGTTTTAGTTTGAGAAATAATAAAATAACATTTACACAGGCAGGTAGAGTGGTTGGATACAGAACGGTTATGCAGTAGTCATGTTTGGTTGAGAAAGGCGATGTAGCTCTTTCTGAAATGAAGGTAGGGTTGGTCAGCTCTCAACTCGTGAGGTAGGGAGTTCCAGAGCTTAGTCGCCTTCACCGGAAAGCTGTTACCACCAATCTTAGTAGATTTGAATCTGGGTACCACAAGACAATTAGCATTGATGGTTCTGGTCGGCCTAGTGGAGGATCTTCTCGATAGTTTGTCAATTAGGTAGATAGGGGCAGCATTGTGTAAAGCTTTGTGAGTTAAGGAGGCAATTTTTAGCTGTATCTTGTTTTGTGCGGAGAGCCATTTGTGTTGGCGTCTAATAGAAGTCATGCATACTCTTTTGTTGATGCCTAGTGCGGCTCTGGGAGCATTGTTTTGTAAGATTTGGAGTTTATGGATGTTAGTTTTGCTAGTGCCGCAGTAGAGGGCATTACAATAATCTAGTCTTGATAAGATTAGTGCTCTGGCCAGAATAATGCAGTTGTCGTTGGATAGGAAAGGCTTGCCTGCTCTAATTAATTTGCAAGTGTAAGCTGTAGTCGATGCCAGGGATTTCACTTTTCTATTAAAGGACATAGTTGCGTCCAGACAGAATCCCAAGGTTTTTACTTCCTTAGAGGCTTTGATATTATTGCCATCGATAATGAATGAGGTGTATGCAGGGCCTAATTTGATTATGTTGGAAAGGGTGGCCAAAATGATCAACTCTGTCTTATCATCATTAAGGCAGAGGACGTGAGTAGCCATCCATACCTGAATGAGGAGATGGATCTTATTCACCAGCGCCACGTCCTTGTCATGATCCCCAGAAAGCGGGAGGAGAATCTGTATATCATCTGCATAGTTAGTGTAGGTGATACCCAGAAGGTCCAAATCATCGAACAGTGGCTTGGTGAATATGTTGTAGAGGGTAGGCGACATGCAGGAGCCCAGAGGCACCCCGCAGTTGATCGGGGATGGGTCAGCCTCTGCTGACGGGGTGAACACTCTTAATATCCTGTCACTCAGGAAGGATTCGATCCACCTAACTGCTTTGGCAGAGAAATGGGCTGCGGAGTCCAGATGCCTGCAGAGGACCTTGTGGTCCACCAGGTCGAATGCCGCTGAGAGGTCTAGTAGTAAGATAAGGGCAGTCTTCCCACTGTCTCTCAGTTCATCGATTTGGGTTTTTAGGTCTATCAGAGCCGTTTCGGTCCCTTGTAACGGTCGGAAGCCTGATTGTCTAATCCCTAGGAGATTATGGAGCTCGAGGTATTTTTGTATCTGCACATAGGCAGCTTAGTCCAGGATTTTTAGTAAAAATGGTACTGTCGTGATAGGGCAGTAGTTAGTAGCGATGAGAGGATCTAGTGTTTGCTTTTTCAGAAGTGGGAGTACCCAGGATTGTTTGAGATTGGCAGGGACGATTCCAGTGGAGAATGAGCTGTTAATGAGTTTAGATATGAAAGGGGAGAGGTCTCTGGCAGCATCTTTTATAATGTGTGCTGGGCAGACATCACCCTTGCAGTTCGAGGGGTTAAGCGATAGAATTATTTTTTCTACCACTAGAACAGATGTTTTTGTGAAACAGAAACTGTTATTTTGTGCCGGACTTGTGCCATTAGGTGGCAAGGAATTAATCGGCTGTGTTAGTTTCAGATCATCTTTTTTAGTTTTTATTTTATTCTGTGAGGTGCTTATTTTGTTAGCTCGGGCTAGTTGAATCTCAGAACACCATGTTTTATTTTTAATGCAACATCAGGTGTTGGGATAGGCGACCTCAGTTCTTTTAGTATGGAGAATAGTTCTTTCATACTTGAGTTGGAGTTAGCTATGCGTTCATTATAAGAGTTTCTTTTTGCCAGATATATTTCATTTTTGTATTGAGTTGAGATTGAGGATAGCTTATTTTTGTTCTCGCTAGATGGGTAGAGTCTCCAGGTATTTTCACACTTTCTTTTCAGTGTGTGTAAATCCTTTAGTTTAGGCGTGAACCGCTTGTTGAGGTTTGCTCTATTTTTGCTCGGTCTCTGCTTTAGTGGGGCAATGTTGTCTAAGGTGGTCAGCATGATATTATTGTACTCCTGTACCTTGGTGCTTGGGTCAGGGTTGTTTGGCAGGGCGTTTAAAGTTGGGAGAATATTAGGAAGCACATTGTCTACAGTGATGTTTTTTTTATTTCTGGTCAAACAAGGAAGCACTGATTGTGAGCCCAGTGGTTGAGGTCTAGTGGTTGATAGTGTGATGGATACAAGAGAGTGGTCAGTCCATGGTTGGGGGACGATGGAGGTAATAGTCGCTGTGCAATTATAATCGGCTACCCAATCCAAGGTACTACCCTTAATGTGGGTGGGCTTGTTTACGTTTTGAGATAGTCCTAGGGTTTCCAGGGAATTGGCAATTTCTTGGGCATGTTTATCTGCTGGGTCATAGATACCTAAGTTAAAGTCGCTAGCAGCAGAAGTTGGGACGTAGGCTTGAGGTTGTTGGAGAGAATGTTATTCAAGTCCTCCTCAAATGAGCCTTAGAGGCCAGGAGGCCTATAGATTACATGCATGGTGAGAGATTGGGAATTCTTTAACGGAACTTTGACAGAGAGGTTTTCACATGAATGAATAGTTTGGTGCGGGATTAATCTGATAGAAAGGTTTTCTTTAGATATAATGGCAATTCCTCCGCCACAGGAATCCTCTCGTTTGGAGATAGTGTATCCTTCGGAGATGGCAAGCGTGAGCGCTAGTCCGGCAGCATTATGCAGCCAGGACTCGGTGATGGCCAAGAAATCCAGATCATTTTCTGTGATAAGGTCAGATATGTGAATGACATGTGCTATGAGGGATCTCACATTGAGTAGGGCTCCTTTAATATAGAGATCCTTAGGGGCTTTAGTCATATATGAAGGGTAGGTATTCGGGGCCAGATGTGTCGGGGCTAAACCCGACGGCATGGCCAATTTGCGTAATGCAGATGGGGGGGGAGTTCTGTTGGTAGGGTTGGGACACCCACTTTCGAGAAGGATAGTTCTCTTGTTCGTAGATGGGAGGGATCTAGTTAGCGGTTCATACAGTTTAGGAAGTCTAGCACTTAGTTTAAGGTTTCTCATAGCCGTAGTGTGGGGGGCTGAGGTATACTGTCCCAGCGTGCACTCACCACTGACCAGGTAGTTAGTGGGGGCCATGATTCGAGTGTTAAATAGGGGGTAAAGGTAGAGTTGACCGGGGGAATGGGAGAGGGATGCAGCCACAAGGAAGTGAGGGGGATCAGCAACTGCTGGATTGAGTGGCATGTTGTGTTCCGTCACAGGACCTTTGTCCAGTATGTCTGTCAGGTCGTAGCCCGAAGTAGGCACCAACGTGAGTAGTCGCCAACGCTGACTTAAGACCAAGGGTATCTACCATCCTTTCCAATAGGGCGCTGAGCATCGCGTGAGTAGGAGTGTAGGGCTGGCTCTGTTGAAGCTCTAGGTTTTGAGACATGTCAAGGCCGCAGCCATCTTGTAGCCCTTGGGCCAGTGCCAACAGGTCCGCCTGCCACAGTATAAATAGGATCGATGTCCCCTTGATCTTCGTCCTGGTCATCCCTAAAAAACAACTTCATGGTGTCAAAGTATCCCAACCAAGAGAGGGACAAAAGACTTTTCACAGGCAGTCGGAGCCGACAGTGTATCCTTTCGGCACTGACTAAATAGTCGCTGGTGTTTATCGGGGCTTGGGTACCACCGTGACGTCACGAATGAGTGTTTCAAAGGCATCGGCAAGGACGTCCAGGGCTTCTGCGCCGCTGTGTCAAGCTCGAAGGATTATCCGACGTCGATGGTTTGGCACATGAGGGGTCAGGAATACTGAGCACTGCTTCTGCTGGAGAGGCCTGCTATTCAGTGGGCGGGCCCGCACCTGCAGCAGCCTGAATTTTAAACATTGTTAGCATTTGGCTTTTAAAATTAAAATATTCCCAATCCTCTTGAGTGGTCGTGCACAGCCATGGGGTTACCTTTCTCTGTTTCTCGGACGAGGAGCTGGACTCATGTCAACGACAGGGGTGCTTCTTTTTTTGCGAAGAAGGTGAGTAAGAGTGGCTCCTTGAGTGTGACTGCTTCTTGGCCTTCCGTCAATGCTTTTCTTTTTCAGGGGGTTGGCCCTTCAGTATCATAAGACCAGACGATTGACCGCGCCGGGGATTTCAGAGACGGTCTGCCCAAAGTATAGCGCCCCGTACGCAGAGGGACTTTGAGTGCATTTTGGCACACGACTCACATCCCTCCGTGTCGTGATCGTTCCCCAGACACCACAAACAATGTCATGGGGGTCGGTCACTGACATTTTGGAATAGCAATCGGTGCACTTTTTCAAACCCGAAATTTGTGAAACCGACATCGCAGTCAAGGATTTTAGAAAAATGTGTTCGAAGTTTTGACAGAAAACAGTCAAAGACTCTGGTTATGTTCCTCACAGCAGTGTGTCGAACACGTGGAAAAAAGGAACCGAGTATGGGGCGTAGTGACATTATATATATATATATATAACACTAACACACACACACACACACACACACACACACACACACAGCAAGATGGATCAACAATCTATGGCCGAGACGAGGTCCACGAAGCACCCTGATGAAAGGTTTCAGAGCAGCAGAGCTGGATGAGGATATCTATCAAATGACGAATCTGCGGGAGAAAAGCTATCCATTGAAGGAGAAATTACTTACCGGATTGCATTCTCCTGCAGATTCCTCATCAGATAGACTCCCAAAGCAGTGGCGGCATGAAAGCCCTTAGACAAGGAAGCTCTGCACAACTGCCCTACAGAAATGCATAAAAACCATGTGCCAAATCAAGGCAGTAATGCTTGGTGAACGTGTGGAGCAACGACCACGTTGCTGCCCCACGAATTTCCTTCACCAGAATGCCCCTTTGCAAAGCAGGTGAAGCTCACATAACCCTGGTGGAATGTGCCCAGATGTTTGGTGGCAAACCATTCCCTGCTCTCATGTAACACTCCGTAATGCAGAGTGGTATCCACCGGGAGATGGTCTGTTTTGACACAGCCAACTCCTTTCTGGACAAAGAAAAAGTCACAAAGAGTTGGTCTTCGTGCCTGAATTCAGCTGTCCTTGCCACATAAAAGCTGAGAGCCCTCAGAGTCCAACCTGTGTAGCATTTCTTCAACCTTGGAAAGATTTGGGAGTGGAGTTCTCCAGACATGAAAAAACGCCCTTCTCCAATGCCGGAGGTGGGGAAGAGGCTCATAGCAGCAAGTTGGGGGCTCTGCAGCTAGACCAAGCCTCAGCCGTTGGGCCGGAGAGGTTGACAGATGTTGATCCCTGGAAAGGCAAATCTATAATGCCAGAGGTTGTCCACAAAAATTCAGCAAAGTGTGGGGTGGGGATGGGTGGGAGACAGATGAGGGATAAACAATGTACCTCCCCTTGTAAGTGCTGGATGGAACCGCTGTCCGCCACTGTCCCCTCCCTGCTCACCCATGTCCTTTATGTATACAATGTGATATTCTTTTTTTCATTTCTTAAAACTTTTTTTTCAGAGAAATTTACATTGGGTCGACGGTACAAGCGGTTAACAATTCAGAGTGTCAAACAGTAAACGTGAGTATAACAATACAGTTTGTTACATTTACAAGCGATCAGGATGGCGACAGATTATCATCATCTTCAGGAAATAAATTGAGCAGGTAACTTAGGAACAGTGACCATACGTCCTTAGGCCGGCACACCAGCGGCACAGTTATAATAAATTGCTCCTCGCTTTCATTTATCATAGAAAGTTCTTTCAAGAACTGTTCCCTTTTTGGGGCTCCAGCAGATTTCCAGCATTTCAAGATGTTTCTTTTTGCAACAACACAGGCAATGTTGAACAGAAGTCTGATGGTCTCGGCCACCTTGCCAATGTCCCCAAATAGGTACTTCAATGGGGAGGGAGTGCCCAGGATAGAGGTAATATCTTCAAGGATTTCCGCCACCTCCCCCCAGGATTTCGCCACTTCTGGGAAAGCCCAGTACATATGGTATGAGACTGCCTTGGGGGCGTCGCATTTGGGGCATATGCCTGTGTGGCCATCGACAAACCTCGCCAATCTGGCTGGGGTGTAATGCAGCTGGTTGAGTAACTTAAATTTGGTGAGTTGACAGTATCTGGTCCAACTAGTTTCCGCCAACTCTACTGTTAGGCAGAATCCTGTGCAGTTCCCTTGGGGAACACTGCAAGAAGATTAGGACAAGAAGGAGTAAGCAGTAAACCCAATTGGTAGCAGTCTGCACCACCCAGTTTACCTGGTAGCTGTGGCTGAGCAGTCAGACTTCCCTCAAGAAGAGTAGGGCAGTATGGAACAAGTTACTTACCTGTAACTGTTGTTCTCCAGCATGGGTCTGGCATGGATTCACATGCTCATGAATATTCCCCGTCATCAGGCTGGGAATCCTCGGTAAAGAAAAAACCAGTATCAGTTTCGTTTCTGATCTGTCTTTCGTAGTAATAACCAATCACTGGTCTCTGCGTCATACTGACCACAGCCAATGACTGCCCTCTACCTAAGCACCGCCTCTGGCAGCCATCTTCAGATTTGGAAGCATGTGAAGTGGCAGTATGACCAAGTGAAGAGCCGCAGAGGGGTAGGCGGGAGGGTTTGCATGTGAATCCATGCCAGACCCATGCTGGAGAACAACAGTTACAGGTAAGTAACTTGTTCCTTCTCCAGCATGGGGTCTGGCATGGATTCACATGCTCATGAATAAAGAATACATAGCAGTACACACATGCACAACCACGGGAGGTGGCAAAGGCTCAACATTAAGCATTGCATCAAACTCAACATTAAGCATCTTACCTCCTCACCAGGCTCACCTCAGCCGAACAGGTTGCGCAGCACTGCTTGGCCGACCCTGGACTCCTCCCTGGAATCCCGATCGACGCAGTAGAACTTCGTGAAGGTGTGCGTCGACCTCCACGTAGCAGCCCTGCATATGTCCAGCTGGGGCACACCAGAAAGGAACGCCGTGGTAGCTGCGATCGCTCTGGTGGAATGGGCTCTCGGACGGCCAGGCAACGGTCGGTTTGCCAACCGATGACAGTACATGATACAGCCGGAGAGCCATCTGGAAATGGAAGCCTTCGAGAAAGCCTTCCCCTGATTGACAGGTCCAAAGTTCACAAAGAGTTGTGACGTCTTCCGAAAACACTTTGTGCGGTCCACGTAGAACTTCAGCGCTCTAGCCACATCCAGCGAGTGCAAAGTCCTCTCAGCCGGCGACGAAGGCGACGGGAAGAATACAGGCAACACCAAGGGTTCGTTGAGGTGGAAGTCCGACGGTACCTTGGGCATGAAGGAGGGGTGCGTCCTGAGCACTACCCTCGTGTCGTGAAAAGTCAAGTACGGGGCCTTGCAGGAAAGGGCCTGGATCTCTCCCAACCGTCGTGCGGAGGTGATGGCCACAAGAAACGCTGTTTTCCACGACAGAAACTTCAACGGGGCCGAGTGCAGAGGCTCGAACGGAGGTCCCATGAGCTTGGTCAGCACCACATTGTGCTCCCACGCCGGGGCCAGAGCCTTCACCGGCAGGAACGATCTGAACAGTCCCTTCATGAACTCTTTCACCAGACGACGAGACCACAAGGACGTCCGCCCCGTGGTTCTGGTGTATCGGGAGATCGCAGCAAGATGAACCTTGATGGACGCGTGTGCCAGTCCAGCTTTTGCCAGCGTCAGCAGGTACGGCAGTACTTGGGGAGCCGTAATCCGTAGAGGGTTAATCTTCTGTGTGTGGCACCAGACAGAGAACCTCTTCCATTTGTGTCCGTAGCATTTAAGAGTCGAGGACGCCCTGGCCTTTGCAAGAACCTCTCTGCAGTCGGCCGGTATGTCGTATCCTCCAAACTCTAGCGCTGCAGGAGCCAGGCCTGCAAGTTCAGCGATTTCGGGTCGTGGTGGAGGATGGCGCCTCCTTCCCTGGAGAGCAGATCCGCGTCCACCGGCAGCTTGATTGGCGGGGACGCTAACAAGTCCAGAAGGTCCGGGAACCATATCTGCCTCGGCCACGCAGGTGCGACGAGGATCATCCTGCACCGTGACCTCTTGAGCTGGTTGACGAGCCGGATTAGCAGTGGCAAAGGAGGGAACGCGTAGAGGAACAGGCCCTCCCAGGGGAACGAGAAAGCATCGCCCATGCTCCTCGCCTGGGGAAACCTGCTGGCGAACCTCCGGCACTTGGAGTTCGTCGCCGTCGCGAACAGGTCGACCTGGGGTGTGCCCCACCGTCGGAAGAGGCGATCCACTAGATCCTGCCATAGTTCCCACTCGTGGCACGAGCGCAGCTCCCTGCTGAGTGAGTCGGCGATGGTGTTTTTTTATCCCTGCCAGATGAAACGGCACCAGAAACATCCCTTGGGCGACTGCCCAATGCCACAGGTCCTGCGCCTCCTTGGACAGTGCTGGGGACCTGGTTCCGCCCTGTTTCCTGATGTAAAACATGGTGGTGGTGTTGTCGGTGAAGATCCTCACCACCTTGCCCTTGAGGGACGGAAGGAAGGACCTGAGGGCCCAAAACACTGCACGGAGCTCCAGGACGTTGATATGTAGGGATTTCTCCATCGGGAGCCAAAGGCCTCTTGCGTGCAGATTTTCGGTGTGCGCTCCCCACCCTTCCAGGGAGGCATCCGTGGTCACTGTCTCCTGGTGGGCTGGGGTCTGGAAGTCCATGCCCGCCGTCAGATGCGCGCGGGTGCCCCACCACCGGATCGCTCGTCGGAAACTCTCGTCGAGTGTGATCCTTTCCTCGAAGCTGCCCGTCGTTTGGATCCAGCGCGCGTCCAGGAACTCCTGCACCGGCGCATCCGGAGCCTGCACATGGGAATGAGGTAGATGCAGGAAGACATCATTCCGAGGAGGGACTTGATGGACCTCACCTTGGCCGCATCGGCCACCAACATCCGCTGCACCTTGCCCAGGATGGTCCTGGTCCTCTCCTTCGACGGGGAGGCCAGAAGGGACACTGTGTTGAGCCTCGCTCCCAGAAACAGAGCGTCTTGCGCGGGTACCAGGTGGGATTTGGCGTAGTTCACGGAGAATCCCAGGTCCGTGAGAAGTTGGACGGTCCTTGCCGTGTGAACCACGGCGAGCTCCCTTGTCTTGGCTCGGATGAGCCAGTCGTCCAGGTAGGGGTAGACGTGGATCCCTTCGCGGCGCAGCTGCGCCGCCACCGGTGCGAGGCACTTGGTGAACACCCTGGGTGCCGACCGTAGTCCGAAGGGGAGGGCTTTGAACTGGTAATGACGCCCTTGGACCACAAACCTGAGGAATTTTCGGTGCCCCTTTAGGATGGGAATATGGAAGTAGGCATCCTCCAAATCCAACGACGACAGGAAGTCTCCTTCCTCCAGCTGACCCAGGACGTGCTGGAGGGTGACCATCCGGAACTTTTGCGCCTTGATGAACTTGTTCAGACGTCGCAGGTCCAGGATAGGGCGCCATCCCCCCGTCTTCTTCTTCACGAGGAAGTATCTCGAGTAAACTCCAGAGCCCTGAAGCCTCTTTGGGACGAGTTCGATGGCGCCCTTCCTGAGCATCGCCTTTACCTCCAGGAGAAGTTGAGGGACGTGAAGTTCTTTCCTGGCCACGGGGGGACGCGCGGACACCTTCTTTGAAACTCGAGCGCGTGGCCCCGGGCCAAGGAGTCCAGCACCCAACGGTCGGTGGAGATGGACTCCCACACGCTGACGAAGCTCGCCAGCCGGCCTCCCACCGGGGTGCTTCGGTGGGGGCCCGACCCCACGGCCGGTTCAATCCTGCTTCGACGAGGCTTTGCCGCCTTGTCCTTGGCGACGACGGCGGGGTCCGCCAGACTTGCCTCGTCCTCTGTAGGCCTCCTGAGACGACGAGCGGGCCGCTTGACGGTAGGAGGAGAAACCGCCGCCGGAACCTTTGGAGGCGCCCTTGCCTCCGCTGCTCCGAAAGGGCGTCCGTCGTTGTTGCAGAACTCCAAGGGCCCGGGCCGTCTCGGTGTCCGCTTTAATGGCCTGAAGGGAATCGTCCACTGTTTTCCCAAACAGGTTGTTCCCATCGAAGGGCATGTCCAGGACTCTGGTCTGAACGTCTTGACGGAAGTCTGTAGCCTTGAGCCATCCACGCCGCCTAAGGCAAATGCCGTTGCCCAACTGGCGGAACCCAGTGTCGGCGATGTCCGTCGCAACGGTAATGGCGTGGTCCGAAGCCACCTCACCTTCCTGCAGGATCTCCAGGGTCTCTGCCCTCTTGTCGTCCGGCAAGAAGTCCAGCAGGGGAGCCAGTTTGTACCAGAGCTCCCTGTCGTATCGGGCCACGATAGCCAAGGCGTTGGCAGCTTTAATCGTCGTCGCTGCAGACGAGATGACTCTGCGTCCCATAGCGTCCAATTTCTTTCCCTCGCCGTCCGGTGGGGAAGTCTATGTGGAGGCCGCACCCCCCCCCCCGCTTTTTTCCGGGCCGCCGCGGAGACGACGGAGTCCGGGGTAGGCTGCGCCCGGAGGCACAGGGGGGCCGTGTCCGGGACCCGGTACTTTTTCTCGTACCGGTCTCTTCTAGCTGGCGTCGTGGAAGGGTTCTTGAGGAGGGTGAGGCCCTCATCCCAAATGTCGTCCAATAGAGGCACTGCGAGGACCGTCTTCCTCTTGGCCTTGCGCCGCTGATAAAGGAAACCTTCCTTCTTCTTCTCCTCAGGGCAGAGTTGGAAAAGCTCGGATGCCCTGGCGATCATGGAGTGGAACGATCCAATCTCGTCGGGCGGAGAAGCCCTGGTGGGAGGCGACGACGGTACATCCTCGTCGTATACCTCGTCGTCCGTACCCGTCGCTGCCTTGTCAGTCCCCGTATCATCCCCTCGGGTGGACGGGGAGGAGGGCTGGAAGGGGCGCGACGGCTGAAAAGGAGGAGGAGGGTGGATCCTTCTTTTCTTGGTAGGGGGAACCCCAGAAGGTCCAGGTTCTGGGTCCCCCGACGGGAGAGGTTCCGTCGGCAACGGTAGTCTCGTCCTTATCTCTGAGCATAAGGACTGTATAGCCAACAAAATGGCCGCCGAGCTGTCTCGCGGCGCTGGCAGAGGGGAATCCGACGGGCGATCAGGGGCCCCGTCGGTACCCTCGACGATGTCGTCGTCACCTGCGTCGGGATCCATCCCGACGGGCCGGTCTTCTTCCACGCCGAGGCCGTGGCTTAAGACTTCGACCAGCTCCTCCTCCGAGGTTCAGGCCGAATCTACGACGACGCCCTGCCCCCCCTTTTCCTTCCCCACGGGGGATTTCACGGGGGTCCTATCGATGGGCACAAAAGAGGACTCCCTCCGAGGTGGCAGGGAGACTCTGAGCCCCGAGGTCGCCACCACTGGCGTAGCCTCCACAGGCTGAGCCAGGGCCGCCGCGACAGACTCGATAGAGGGCTTGGCCGGATGGATTAAGGCCTTCACCACCTTAGGTGCGCTCACCGCCTTATCCTTGAGGGGGGGGACAGTGCCTCGCTCCCCCTCCGCCTTCGAGCTTGACCGGGGCCTCTCTAGGAGCCTCGCCGGGTGCTCGGCCTTCCTCTTACCCGACCCAGAGCGTTGGCTCGTGGTTGATGGTGCCGGGGAGGGTGCGCCCAGCCTGGCGCCCGTAGAGCCCGACCGTTCGGCGCTCCCGGTGCCAGCGGACTCACGGTGCTTGGCCTTATGTTGGACCCCCGTCGCCGGGGCGTCCTCAAAGGTCTTAGAAGACCGCTCGGATTTCTTCCTCTTCTTCTCGCCGGACGGGCTCTTCCCTTCCAGCCAGTTGGCGAGACGTTGATGGCGGTCCTTCATGGTCCGCTCCGACATGTTGCCGCAAAACGCACAGTCCTTCTCCACGTGCGTCTTGTCCTCATGTAGGCAGTAAAGGCAAAAAGAGTGTTCGTCCTCCTTGAAGACGTTCTGCAGCTGGCATCCAGGGCAGACCCTGAACAGCTTTCCGGGCGTCGAGCTTCCCTTCTCCTGGGCCATGACCGGGCCTGAGAAACTTCTGGAGTCCTCCAAAAGCGTGGCTCGACGAGATCTTCACCCTTGAGGGGCGCAGACGAATCCGACACGGGTCCCCGTTGATCGGATGGAGAGTCGGTGGAGCTTGAGGCTCTTTTGACCGAAAAAACGAGGTTTTTGAGAAAAAACGTGAAAAAAATAGCACTAACGCTCGAGAGCAATAGCACGAGGATCCCAACACATGAACGTGCGGTAGAAATCTGAAGATGGCTGCCAGAGGCGGTGCTTAGGTAGAGGGCAGTCATTGGCTGTGGTCAGTATGACGCAGAGACCAGTGATTGGTTATTACTACGAAAGATATATCAGAAACGAAACTGATACTGGTTTTTTCTTTACCGAGGATTCCCAGCCTGACGACGGGGAATATTCATGAGCATGTGAATCCATGCCAGACCCCATGCTGGAGAAATAGAGTATACACAATAGGGCTAAAAACACGGTGGAGCAAACAAACACTGACCAGAGCTTTGTATAAAAAGTATATAATTATTTATTTAAAACACACTTTAGGCAATACACTAGCACTCTAAATCAAAAGCAAGTTAAAACACAGTCAGGTAAAGTATACACACCTCCCTTGATAACTATTAGACAAGTAAGAGTTAACACACCGCTGTTAAAACAGATGTGAGCGCGTAGCCTAGATGGCACTCCAATAGTTACGTTAAAAGGAGAGAAAAAGGCAGGTCATAGAAATAAAACAGTTCCCAGCACTTTTAGAAGTTCAAAGCAAGGGAGTAAAGGCAGTATACACTGTAGAGCCTAAGTTCATAGGCCAGACCCACTTTAAATGGAGCAAAGCAAAATGTGCCCAAGATCACACAGTTTAAAATGCACTAAAAGTCTTTGCAGAATGTTCAAAAGAGGTTGGGGTGATTCAAGAAGTAAAGTTAGAAGGGCTGGGGCGAACCCAGTTGGAAAGCCAAGGATTTAAGGGTCACCTTTAGCAATCTGTGGAAAGGGAGGCCAGGCAGGACACAGTACCTTAAAGAGAGAGGAAGCTCCAGCGGTGGCAGTTGTTCCTGGCAGTGGTTGCAGTTCGTTGTTTCGACCAGGGGAAGAGAGGATCTCGTCGAGGAGGAAACTGAGTCGTTGCACTGCCCAGGGATGAAACCAGCCATGGAGTTCGTCGGTTAAAAGGTGTGTTCCTTTTATTCGCGGTCAAAGTGGTGAAGCTTGGCTATCCGGCCGCCGGGGTGCTTGGCACGGCGATTCGACCAAGAGACATCTTTGGAAGGCGAAAGGGGCGAACTGGTTGATCCCACCAGCTCAAAGGAAGAAGACTCGTCCAGCAGAAGATCTTCTCTTGTCGTTGGGAAAGTGGTGAGTTTGTTGCAGCAGGGCTCCACCGGTGGTGTCGTCGTTGCAGATGGCTCAGCTTTTTCCCTCTTCGGATTCTTCGGTCCTGTGGTGCCTTCTGAAGTTCCAGTCCCAAAAGCCCTGCTTTTATGCAGAAAAACTCCCATTCAACAGCCTAGCTGTCACTCACACATGCTAAGTGGTGAGCCAGGTGGCTCACCACTGGGCCAATCAGAATAGAGTGTGACTTGGGTTGCTAAGGCAACGCAGTCCAGGGTGCCAATTCCCCTCCCCACACATTCTGTGGAACCCAGAGAGAGTGGCACCATTTGGAGGGCTTCTGTGGAGAAGCCCGCCAAAAAGTGGAACAAAGAGCCCGACCTTGGTTGGAGTTACAGAGACGGACACGAACGCCATTTTAGAAAAGAGTTCTGGCAAAAATACCCAACCGGTGATTAAATAATAAATAAATAAACCAGCGGTATCTTTAACATTGCACCAAAAAGTGGTGCGTTTTAAATCAATGGGAAAATCCCATAGGAAATATTCCGGTGGAATATTTTGCGTGGTAACCACTGCCACCAGCCAGAAACTAGACAATGGGGGACTGGACAGTGCCCCCTTGAAAACAGACCCAGGGGCAATCGAATTAACCCCTTCCAGTACTTCCACAATATGATGGTTTGTACTGGTTCTGTTCACAATTTTGCACTAGTAAAGTCAATGGTGACTTTACATGCCCTGGGAGACAGTAGTCAGTCCCAGGGTATGGAGTCTATGTTTGGGGGTCACTATGACACCCCTGTGTTACTGCACTGAGGGCTGTGTAATACACATGAAAAACAGATGATACCCTATGGAGTAAAAGACCCCATAGCCCATAAGCACATACATAGTCAAAGACATACATGAAATCATGCCTAGGAGTGGGAGGAAAAGAGTCTTACTCTTAGCAGGAGAAAAAAACAAACCCCAAAAATCCAGCAAAGCTGCTGAGGGACTCACTAGGTTTGGGAAATTAGCCTTATAAGAGAATTCTCCCTAACATCTACCCCTAAATCTCGCTCCCAGGCCTCGTGATATTCTTAAAAGATTTGGAGTGTGTCTGGACTAGGTTATACAGTGTGGAAACTCCCTTCCTGTGCCCTCCCACTTATGTCATTGCACTAATACATTTGTGTACAGGCGGTTCCATCGGGAATGTGGGCCGTTTGGCAGTGAAAGCCGTTTTCATCCTGTAGAATTGGAATTGTTTTAGGTGCCCCCCACCCACTGTTTCAGTGAAATCACTTAGTTCACAATACTTGCCATCCGGAAACATATCCCGCATCTTAAATAGGTGATTTGGGCCCCATGTTCTCTTAATAGCTTTGTCGAATGTGGGTGTCATGCCAGGGAAGTTTCACAGTGGGGCCTCTGTGTCGTACAGGGTCGTTAGGCCGATTCTTTTATATATCTTGAACCATGCTCTTCTGGTAGTACGAACTGGGTCAAATTCACAGGCATCTTTACGTTTGGGGACGAACATTACAGATCGCAGATCTGTCGGGGACGCTGCGTATTTCTCCAGGGAGATATGTGTGGCTATGTCGTTTAGGTCAAACCAATACTTTGGGAAGTGTGTCTGTACCTCCAGATAGTATAGTTCAAAATCTGGGGCTGAGATCCCGCCCTTTGAGAACGGTTCTACCATTTTGGACCATTTTAGCCTTGCAGTTCCCCCAACCCCCCACAACACAAATGAGGAACTTAATGTCTTACATTTTGTAAAAGATCCTCTACCTGGCCAGACCGGGATATTACAAAATTGATATAGCAGCTTGGGGAGCACCACCATCATAAGGATTGCTACTCGTCCATACAGTGAGATAGGGAGTTTGGTCCAAAGTTGTAGCTTGATGGACAGAGTCTGTAGTAGTTCCCCATAGTTATCAGCGTATAGTGTGTTTTTGTCCCTGGAGACCATGATTCCCAAATATCAGACGCAGTCGGGGCACCACTTGGATCCTTGTATGTTAGTGATGTCGCCTATATTACAGTTTAGTGGGAATAGTTCAGTTTTGGCAACGTTTATTTTGTATCCCGCGTACTCGGAGAACCTTTTGATATCTGCCATAACGGGGCCCAGATTTTCTTCCGGGTTTCGGATATATAATAGAGTATCGTCCGCATTAAGGGAAATCATCTGTGGGGTTTCGGTCATTCTGAGACCTCTGTGTGCATGATTTTGTCGGACGTATCCAGCCATATGTTCAATTGTGAGTGCAAATAGGATAGGGGAAAAGGGACAACCTTGCCTGGTGCCTCTGTACAATGGGAAGGAGGAAGACATGGTGGGATTAGTTAGTATTTTCACACCTGGATTTGTGTAAAGTAACCAGACGCATTCTACGAAGTAACGGCCAAATCCAAATCTCTCGAGAACGGAGAACAGGTAGGTCCACGAGACCGAATCAAAGGCCTTTTCAGCATCTAGCGCCGCTATGGCCCCATTAGCCTTCGGTTTCATCTGTGCCATTACTCCGAAGAGGCGCCTCAGGTTCAGGGCCGTGGACCTCGTTGGTATGAAGCCGGCTTGGTCGGGGTTTATCAAGATAGGCATGTAAGGCAGTAGTCTGGTCGCAAGTACCTTTGCAAAGATTTTGGCATCGGTGTTATTAAGTGAAAGAGGTCTATATGAGCCCATGTCTTGCACAGGCCAACTGGGCTTAAGGAGAACATTTCCCACTGCCTCACGCATGGTTCCGGTAGTATTCCCAGCTCCATCGCCTCTTCCCAAACTTTCAGCAGTACCGGGGCCAATTTATCTTGAAATTCCTAATAAAGTTCGGCACCCAGGCCATCTGTTCCCGGGGCCTTACCCGAGGATAGAGCTTTGATTGCCTCTACGATTTCCTCTAGAGTGATGGGGGTATCTAACAACATCCGTGTTTCGGGAGTGAGTGTTGTGAGGTCCAGTGCGTGTAGGTAGTTTGTTATCTCCTCCTTTGATTTAGTGTCACGGTTGGAATATAATGTTCTATAAAATTCAACTAATGTATCGTTGATATCTTGATCTCGGTTAACTATGTTACCATTGGGTGTCTGTATACAGGTGATGGGGTCATGTTGGCTCTCGGCTTTGAGCATCTGGGCCATGAATTTCCCAGCCCTGTTACTTTTTCCCCGTATCTGCGTGCCCGGGCAGGGGTGGCTATGTACTGGACCTGTCGGTCAGCGAGCTTGTTGAATTCGCCCAATGTGGTATGTATGTCTGCTAGAGATTCTGTACTATGTGTGGTGGTGTATTCAAACTCAAGTAACTCAAGCTTTGCTTCCACTACTTCCAATTCTCTTCTAACTGATTTCAGTAGTCCAGTGGACGTCAGCAGAATGGTGAGCCCCGCACCCATACTTTAAACGCTTCCCACAGCGTGGCAGATCTACTCACTGACCCCCTCATTTAGTTGGAAGAATTCTTCTATTTAAATGTGCAGCGTTTCGCATCCGTGTGGGTCTCCTATCATGGCAGGAGGCATCCTCCACCGTTTGACATGTGGTTTGGTGTTTTGGAAAGTCAGGGTGATAGACATTGGGGCGTAATCCGAAAGTGTGCGTGGATACATTTCACAGTTAGGAGCCAGTAGTCAACCCGTGACTGAGTCGTGTACCGAAGAATAATAAGTGAAACACTTCTCTTGGGGGTGTAGTACTCGCCATATATCCACCATAGACATTTGCTGCATTATCTGACGTATAGTTGAAGCGGCTTTGGTCGGGGATCGAGAGGTAGTTGATGACCGATCAAGGTTTATGTCAAGTATCGTGTTAAAGCCCCCCTCACCATATAACCGCTGAGTCATCTGTTATGGTTAACATGCTGTGTATGGTGCTGTAAAACTCGGGGTCGTCGATGTTGGGACCATATGTATTAACAATTACAACCGGTCTCTCTGCCACCTCCCCCCATACCAGCACATACCTGTCTTGGGCGTCTACTCTGGTTGAATTAATGTGAGGACCCCACCATGGCCTGAGTCGAATATTGGGTGTAATGTCTAAGCGGGCCCCATCTTAGGAGAAAACCGGTGCAGACTTGGCCCAATGCATGTGTTTCTTAGAGAAGTATGATCTGGGGGTTGTGTCTGGTGATATATGCTGCTGTTTACCAGGCCTTAATCGGGTTGAGACCACGGACGTTCCATGAGAGGAGTTTGACGGTTATACCCTCGTCAGCCTGTGCCATAGTCCTTTTCAACCATACGTCTGAGTCTTAGGAAATAAGGAGGATCCACTAATACCCCTGTGTCCGATGCAACAGAACTCTGCTTTTAAACATATACCTAACATAACCAAACTGTGCGCCCCAATCCCTCCCCCCGCACCATTAACCCCAACCCGATGATGTATCCCTTTTCCCATAACTTGAACCCTCATAACCTTTTGGAATTCTCCTCTCCTGGGGTAGCCATGTTGCTGCCACATGGTCACCTGTCCCAGGCTCACGACCCTATTCCCATAATAATGCGTGGAGTCTCCGGGGGCACAGGAGATATTACTCTTAGTCAAAAGGATATTGGTGTGTGTTTCGCTCAGTCTGCTGAATCTTGTCTTTCTCCTTCAGGGAGCGGTCTGCCATTCTGATCTTGTCTCACCCTTCTGGGTGGCAGGGGTATGGAGGCCTCAACATATAACAAGGCTGCTGCTGGAATTTCAAAGAACTGGGCCCTGCCTCTGTGTTGTATTCTCAGCTTTACCAGGAATATTATCGCATATTGGACTTGGCGTTCTCTCAACATCCTTTTAACCGGAACATACGACCTTCGACTCGCTTGAACACCTGACAAAAAATCTTGGTATATATGAATACGGTTCTCTTCAAAGTGCAAGGTGCCGTGTTCTCTCGCTATTTTAAAGATTGTGTCTCTATCTCTATAATTAAGCAGGCAGGCAATTATTGTACGGGGAGGTGCCCCAGGTTTGGGCAAAGGAGCGAGCGTGCGATGCGCCCTCTCGACCAGAAAGTGGTCTGAGAAGGCTTCAGCACCAAAAAGCGATTTAAGAAGCGTTTCCAACTGGGGTTCCATCGGGCCTTAACCAAACTTCTCGGAAACACCCACAATCCTTATTTTGTTCCTTCTGGATCTCGATTCAAGATCCTCACATTTATTTTGCATCTTAGAGAGGTAATTCTCTGCTGTGGTCAGCGATCGTGTCCTCGCTGGAGCTAATTCTACCCTCAGCCTCTGTTATTCGTGAACTTTCCTTCTCCACTCTTTCCTTTAGGGATCCAATGACGGCCCCAATATCGTTGAGTTTGATGTTGACAGCCATGAAGCCATTTTGTACTATCATCGTCAGCCGATCCTCTTTCTCACCACCGCCAGTTTTGGATTTTGAGTGGGGTGTAGCCGGCGACTCCACCGAAGGGCCTGGTGTTTGGGAGTGGACCAGTTAGTAGTGTCCAAACGAGGTTGTTTGCAAAGACTGGGTGGTGTTCAGCCTGTAGGGTTTTGCCGATGAAGTTGAGGATGATTCCGGTCACCAGGTCTCCATGCGGTGTATTGCAGCCAGGCCAGAGGCAAGGTATTTGGTATTCGTCATGGATTTATTCTGAGCCGTTACGTGAGCCTCTGCACGGGGTCACTAGTAGGTCTATCTCAGTGTCCAGATGGCTCCACCTCGGGCCGTCCAGGAACCTTATTATATTCAGTGCATGGGATTTCGCTACATGCACTTATGAAGGGTTGATATGGCTCGTAATTAGGCTGTGTGGTCGGGCCTGACTCTGTACAGCACTTGCAGTGATATAGTTCATTTTATCGGGGTGGACGGGTGGACTGTGACCTCTCACATAGCAATCCAGCTCTTGCTAGCAAGAAGTTTCTCATATGACGTTGTATCCAGGGAGCGTGGCTTTTCCCAGGACAGGTTCCCCCCGCTGTTGAGGTCGCCTGCCCACACGCTCCGAGGGTTCTTGTGCAGGCTGTTTCGCCAAAATGTGGTAGTCACCCTGGCGTTGCTATGGCAGAGGTTGCAGTTTGTGGCACCCACAGCTTGATTAGCTACGGGCAGTTTAGTTTGTGTGCGCATCCACCTCGCTGGTCCCAACAGTGCAGGGTGGTATTAAAAGGCCCCTTATTAAGGACACAGGGGTTTGGGCTATGGCGGCTCCAGCAAACCCACTGGCGGTCACAGCAGGGTCTACTTGCAGCAGGTAGTGGCACTATCAGTTCATGGGGATGTTGTGCAGCCTAGGTGCCAATCTGGTGCTGTATATTTAAGTATTGATGCTTGAAGCACTCAGTGCCAGATTTGTTGTTGTTGGCCCCGGGCGGATCACTGTACCACAGGGCTGCCTAGCGCCGGTTGAGCAATGGTCTGGTATAGAATATTCACCTGGGGGTGGTCGAGGGGATTATGAAGTCTTTTCCACCACGTCACGCTGCAACCTGTGGCTTCTGTCTACATAGTTTCGGCAGTCCAGAGATCAGCTGGTGTGGGGGCTTTGTCCGCCCCATGGGAGTGTGTGCTGTGGCTCAATCGAGCGTTGGCTTTGTTCTCCGCTCCGTCTCCGCAATATGCGGGGCCTCACCTGCCCTTCAAGACCCCGCGTGGGGCCGGCAAAGACCTGGCAACCTCCACTCCCGCCTCTGCCAGGTCCGCACAGGGCGGGCGGTCCGCAAGTCGCAAGGCCACGCAGCACAGCAGGACCTGGGCTGAAGGATCACCAGCGTTGGGGCGGACAAGTGTTCAGCAGTCCCACAGAGGCGCGCGTGTATGTAGCGAGGAACCGCAGGCTCCAAGCCCCTCCCACGGCCTTCGTATCGGTGTATCTGTGCGAGCACTCCGGTAACCGCAGCCAGCTCGTGTCTGCACGCCGCTCCGCCAAAACCTCTACACGATGTCACACGGTGCCAGTGCTCCGAATCCGTTCCAAATTTACACCTTTTGTAGAGCAGGGTCTGAACTGCAAACATGCTTGTTTCTGTGCCAGACGGAGACCGCCGTGTAGGATAATCTTGTTACAGGATTGTTACGGGCCGGAGCACCGAAATCAGGCGGCCATTTTCCGATGTGCGCAACAGCGCCCCCTACAATGTGATATTTTTGATATAATGCAAACACGTTTTGGCAATCTTTTCTTCGTTTTGTTATGGGTTTATTTGAAAACAAACCAATTTATAAAAAAAAATAAAACCTGTAAGAACCAGTTTCAAGTCCCAGTCCGGAACACAAATAGGGGTGGAACCCCATTTCCAAGGCCTTTCAGGAATTGGGTCATAACCGGAATTGTGAAAAGGATCCTTGATCAGGAGACCTCTTAAAAAACAGCAGCCAAGTAGCCTTGGACTGTAGCAACATCAAGGACCGAAGGGGCCAGCGATAGAAGGAAGTCCATCACTAGTGGTGGGGCCCAACAATAGGGTCTATCTTCAGTTCTCTACACCACACCACGCCTCAAATCTTATCAATCTGCATGCATAGAGAGATCTGGTAGATGGTCTGCGTGCAGCCAGCAGCACCTCAAGAACCTCTTTCGAGAGGTCCCTGTCATCCTATTTCATTCTCTCAAGAGCCAGGCATGTAGGTTGAGGGATAACTGGCTCGGGTGGAGTACCCAACTGTCCGACTGGGATAGGAGGAACCGGTTGTCAAGGAAACTGGAGAGATGGGCAAATCCAAGAGTTCCGAGTATCATGTCCTCGCCCAATCTAGGGCAATCAAGGATCATGGTGGCTCGAAATCTCCTCAACCTCCTGAGATCCCACAGGATGACTGGTGTTAGGGAGAATTCTCTGTTAAGGCTAATTTCCCAAACCTAGCGAGTCCCCCAGCAGCTTTGCTGGATTTTTGGGGTTTCTTTTTTTCTCCTGCTAAGAGTGAGACTCTTTTTCTCCCACTCTTAGACATGATCTGAGATATCCTTTGACTTTGAAATGTGTTTTATGGACTATGGGGTCTTTTACTCCATAGGGCTTCATGTGTTTTTGGTATGTGTGTTACACAGCACCCTCTGTGCAGTAACACAGGGGTGTCATAGTGACCCCCAAACATAGACTCCGTACCCTGGCACTGACTACTGTTTTCCAGGGCATGTAAAGTCACCATTGGCTTTACTAGTCCTAAATTGTGAACAGAACCAGTACAAATCATCATATTGTGGGCGTACTGGTAGGGGCAATTTCGATTGCCCCTGGGTCTGTTGTTCGAGGGGGCACTGTCCAGTCCCCCCTGAGCGAGTTTTGCCTGGTGGCAGTGGATACTACTTTTTATACTCAACCGCAAATATATTCCTATGGGATTTTCCCACTGTTCGAGGCTAATACTTTTTAACATAGCCTCAAACATACCGCCAGTTTATTTATTTAATATTAATTCACCGGTTGGTATTTTTTGCCAGAACTCGGTTCCAAAATGGCATTTGTGTTCGCTTCTGTGACTCCAACCCAAGTCGAGCTCTTTGTTCCACTTTTTGGCGGGCTTCTCCACAGAAGCCTCCAAAAGTGGTGCCACTCTGTCTGGGTACCGCAGGGGGGTGTGGGAGGGGGTTTAGGCACCCTGGACTGAGTTGCCTCGGCAACTCAAGTCGCACTATTGTGGGATTGGCCCAGTGGTGAGCCGCCCGGCTCACCACTTAGCATGCTTGAGTGACAGCTAGGACTGATGAATGGGGGTTTTCTGCATAAAAGCAGGGCTTTGGGGACTGGGACTGCAGACGTCGCCACAGGACCAAAGAATCCAAAGAGGGAGAAGCTGAGCCGACCTGCAACGACGACACCACCGGTGGAGCCCTGCTGAACCGACTCACCACTTCTTCCAACGACAGAGGAGATCTTCATCCCGAAGAGTCTCCTTCCTTTGACTGGTGGGGATAACCAGTTTGCCCGCCTTTTCGCCTTCCTGGATCATCTCGTGGCCGCCTTGCCTGTGCCAAGCACCCCAGCAACCGGGATACCACGTTTTTCTACTACCGCGAACAAAAGGGTTGTACCTTTTTACCGGAGAACTCCGCGGCTGGTTTCTTCCCTGGCATTGCAACGACCTTCAGCTTTCCTCCACGTCGAGATCATCTCTTCCTCCGGATGACGCCGCGACTTGCATCCACTGCCAGTAACAACTGCCCCCTCTGGAGGATTCTCTCCACTTTCAAGGTACTGTGTACGCCTGGCCTCCCTCGCAACGGCCTGTGTGGGGTGTCTCGTACATCCTCAACTTACCACTTGGCCCTAGGCTGGCTAACTGAACTTTTCTAAGCTGAACTGATTCCTTTTTAAACTCTCTGCAAGACTTTCCAAGCCTTTTAAACTGTGTGATCTTGGGCACATTGGTGTTCTACTCTCTCCAACAGAGAGCCTGGCCTCTGAACTTTTTGCTCACAAGTAGACTGACTTTCCTGCCTTGCTGAGTGCTTCTAAAGTATTGTGTTGTGTGCTGTTCCTAAATTCTGCCTTTTCTCTCCCTTTTTCTTAAACTTATTGGAGTGCCATCTTTCACTAAGACTTGTCTAATAAGGAATAAGGGATGCACATATATTAATAGTGACTGTTTTTTAACTTGCTTATACTAATAGTGCTAGAGTATTTCTAAGTGTGTCTTTAAATAAATAATGATATACTTGATACCAAAGCTCTGTATTTTGGTACCTATCTTGTATACTCTATATACTGTCCAACTCTTCTTGAGAGAAGTCTGGCTGCTCAGCCACAGCTACCAGGTAAATCTGGGTGGTACAGACTGCTACCAAATGGGTTTACTGCCAACACCTGTAGTCTTAAGCCTTTTGTAGTGGTCCCTAAGGGAACTGCACAGGTTTCTGCCTAACAACTGGTATCGGAGGGAAGGCATAGTGGAGGTTGAAGACCCACTCAAATGCAAATGCATCCCCCCCTGGTGCGCCCCTCGCTGGGAATGCCAGCAGACAAGATTGTCTGTACTTCTTGGTTGAGCTTGTGGCAAATAGAAACACCAAAGAGCAAAGATCGAGAACTTCCCAACACTTCCCACTCATGTGAGACCATGCTCTGCCGGCTCAGATCGTCCACTAGCCCGTTCCCCGCTCCTGTTAGATGGACAGCGGAAGCAGACATCTGGTTGTGCAGCAACCAGAACCACAGATGAAATTGCCTCCCTGCAAAGGGGTAGAGATTGAACACCATCTTGCTTGTTGAGGTAGTGCATGGCCACCGTATTGTCAGTCAGAAAAAGGATGTGCTGCCACTTGAGAGATGGAGCTAAGGCCATCAGGCCTAACTTTATCGCCCGCAACTCCAGTGTTGATATGCCACCGGCTGTCCATTGGTGACCAAAAGCCACTCACCTGCAGATTCCTGCAGTGAGCGCCCCAACCCTTCAAGGTCGCATCGTTGACGACCTGAGCTTAGAGACAGAGAGGAGAAAAGGGTTGCCCCTTCCTCATGTTTTCCCTGTTGGCACACAAAGACAGATTGCCGGCCACTGACTGACACTTTGAGGATGTCCTTCATGTCATCGAAGTACTGGGACCATTGATCTCTCAGTAGACATTGCAGAGAATGAATACACAGTCTGGCCTCTGGCACTGGAAAAATGTAGGAAACCATGAGACCTATGAGGCGAAGGAAGCTGCTGGCAGGCTGTCGTGATTCTGGATGAGACTAACCATTTGCCTGATACTGGTGCCCCTCTCTTTGAGGGTAGGAGGAGATAGAGGGAGGCCTTCCCCCCCAGTGTGTGCAGGACTGCTCCGATGAACTGGAGCTTCTGTAGTGGTGTAATGTGGGACTTAAGGAAGTTTTGTGGGACTTACGCTAGGCAGAATCCTGTGCAGTTCCCTTAGGGAGCACTACAGAAGATTAAGGCTACAGGTATATGCAATAAGTCCACTTTGGTATCTGTCTGTACCACAAAGATTTAGTTGGTAGCTGTGGCTAAGCAGTCAGACTTATCTCAAGAAGAGGGAGATGAGCAGTATTCAGGGTTTACACAATAGGACTACAATACTATGGAACAAGGAAACACTGACCAAAGCTTTGTATCAAAAAGAATATATATTTATTTTACACACTCTGATGTTCACACACAAATAACTATTATAAAAGCAAGTTAAATCAGTCAAGAAAAGTATACACAACTCCCTATTAAATTGTAGACAAGTTGGAGCAAGAGTGAAAACTGAGTAAAACGACAGTGAAAACCAAGCAGAAATGGCACTCTAACAATTTCTTAAAAGGGAGGGAAAGGCCAAGTTATACAGGAATATACTCTTAGGCACCCTAGCAACACTTCCCAATAAGATTGTCAACAAGTTAGGCAAGGCAGTACTTTAGCATGTATAATACTGAGGTGAAAACCGAGCAAAATGGCACTTCACAAGTTTAAAAAGAGGGAACAAAGAGGTGGTTATAAGAGTTAGGTGTACCAACACATTTCTAGGTGAGGAGCAATCTAGAGAAGGCAGTTGTAACAGATTTAGCCAGAGTCAATCGGCCTGTGCCCGAGTCAGTGGTACAGGGCAAAGTGCCCATGTTCTTGTAAATGCAGTCAAGACTTTGTTAAACGATTCGAAAAGGCGGTTGCAGAAGGTGAAAAACAATGTTAGAGGATAGGGGCGGGCAACCCAGTAGGTAAGTAAAGTATTTAAAACACCTTTAGCAGTACCCAAGGAAAAGGGAGGCCTGGCGGAGCAATGTACCTTAAAAGTGGAAGAGGCTCCCGCGGTGGCGGTAGTTCCTGCAGTTCGGGAGATCCAGCAGAGGAAGAGAGGCTCTCGTCGTGGAGGGAGGTTCGAGTTACTGCACTGCCCAGGGATGAAACCAGCCGCGCTGCTGCCCAACGAATAAAAGGTACGCTCCTTTAAATCGTGGTCCGGGTGGACGTGTGCCTGGCTATCCGGTCTCCTAGTGCTTGGCACTGGCGATTCGACCAAGGCAGGTCCGGGAAGGAGATTGGCAAACTGGTTGGCCCCACCAGCTCAAGGGAAGAAGACTCTTGCAGGTGAAGATCTTCGAGTCATTGGAGAAAAGTGGTGAGGATCTGCAGCAGGGCTTAACCGGTGTTTCAGTCGTTGCAGATGTCTTTGGCTTCTCTCCTCTTCGGCTTCTTAGTTCCAGTAGCAACATCTTGTCCTCCAGTCCTCAGGACCCTGCTTTTATGCAGCAAGACCCCCATTCATACAAGCTCTCCTGGCGGGATAACCCCCCAGCCTATCAGGGAAGAGTGTGACTTGGGTTGCGTAGGCAACCCTGTCCAGGTCCACCTCCCACACATCCTGTCTACCCCAGACTCGGTGGCGCCTAGAGGAGGGCTTCTGTGCAGACCTGGGTTATGACTATAGAGAAAGACACGAGAAAGACATTAAATCAAAGTTCTGGCAGTAAAAACCTATCGGAGTAAAGTTAATATTAGAATAAACCGGTGGTATGTTAGAGGCTGTCAGTAAAAGTGGTAGCTTCGAACAATGGGAAAATCCCATAGGGAAATATTTGCGGTCAAATATTTACGGTAGTAACCACTGCCACCAGCCAGAAAATTTTGAGAGAGGGACTGTAGGGACTGTACGGTACCACCTCGAAAATGAACACTAGGGAAAAACTATTAACCCTTCCCAGTACCTCCATAGTAAGATGGGGTGTACTGGTTTTGTTCATAAGATTCGACTAGTAAAGTCAATGGGGACTTTACATGCCCTGGGAGACAGTAGTCAGTCCCAGGGTATGGAGTCTATGTTTGGGGGTCGCTACGACCCCCTGTGGTACGGCACGGAGGGTACTGTGTACCACACATGTAAAAATATCATTCCTATGAGGGTGAGAAAAACCCCATAGACCATAAGCACTCAAGATAGCCTAAAACACACACTAGCAATCGGACTAAAATGGGGAAAAAAGGGTCTCACTCTTAGCAGGAGAAAAAAATAAATCCAGCAAAGCTGCTGGGGGACTCTATAGGTAAGGGAAATTAGACAGAAGAGAATTCTCCCTAACAACCTGTATAGCAGCAAGCAGGTCTCCTCGAGTTGCATCAATAACTGCTCTGGCGAACCCCTGCCTCCTCGAATCATCCAGTCGCGTCCAGGTACAGAAACATGTCTCTGCCCTGGTCTGGCCTGCGGGGGCTGTGACCTCTTTCCCAATGAGACATACCGACTACAGCCTCTCCCCTACAGGAAAAGCTGACAGATTGTTAGGCGACTGCTGCAGAGCTAGGCCCAGCGACTTGGCAACTAGCTTAGAGTCCTTGAACCTTTCCAGGGACTCATCGGCCCTAGGGCCAAACCAGTGTTTGCCATCCAGCAAATTCACTTGGACATTTGGCGAAAACCCTGAACTGTACAAATAGGCCTACCTTCTCAGCACAGTGGCCAATCCAATTGTCCTGCCTAGACAGTCTGCCAAGTCCAGGCCTGATTGCAGTGTCTGGCAAGTCACCTTTATCATCATCCACAAGGTGCAAGAACCTATCCCTCATTTCGCCGGCAGTAATGTGTTCTGTTGCCTGCTTGACCTGTCTCTGCAGACCATGTGAACGTTTGGCAAACACACAAAATGTGTTCACCAACTGGAGCGCCATACTGCTGAAGCAAAAATGTTCATCACCAGGGCATCAGTCCTCTTTCACTCCCAGCCTGTTGGGAGGTGGATGTGGATGGCCTGGAACCCCGCTGTAGCAGACTGAACCACCAGCCCCCCCAGGAGTAGGGTCTGCAGATAGAAATTTTGTGTCCCCCTTTGCCGGGTTTGTATTTTTTGGTGAGCTCTGAGTCAACAGTCTGAGTGGGGCAAGGCTTCAGCCACAAGGTAGTAATGGGCTCAGCTAGAGCGGCGTTGAAAGGCGACACCCTTTCCGTTAGAGGACCCTTATACATAAGGTCTGTCAAGTCAAGTTGAAAGGGGCTATGCTGGGGCAGTCGGACCCAATGAGTCCATAACCCTCAACCGTCCTGAGGTACTTAGCATTATCATGTCCATATGGGGCAACTTGCTGAATGTCCAGGTCAGGAGACTTATCCAGACCTCAAGCATCATGGAGCACTTCTACAAGAGCGACCAAATCAGCCTGGTTGGTGAATAAGAATTGCCTCTGGCCCCTTCCCCTGATGGCCCAAAGCCAAAATGCACCTGGTTTCCTTGTTTGTCAAAAAGCGAAAAACATTGACGGAGGCTCTGGAATAAAGGAGCGGTCAATTGTTGGCGCCGATGTCGCTCCAACCAGAACTAATTGCACCGATGTCGTCGGGCCCTCTGGCAAAATGGCAGCCTTCTCGGTGGTTGTGCTTGAGTACAAGGGTATCGGATCTGAACTGGTCTCCTTGCTGCTAGAACCACTGGGCAAAACTGGAGCCGTGGGAACCTGCTGCGTCGAGGCAGGGGTTGTAAAAGCTGCAGCGGTCTTGAACATTTGGACCATCTGCTCCTTTAAGGTCTCCCACTCTGGACTCGATGCACATCGACACTGGTAGGTCTTACGCCATTCCTCTGATGAATCCGAGTCATGTCAGTGGTGCCTTTTCTTTTTGTGGACGATGAATGGCTCTGTGAATGTGTAGTCTTCTTGCCCGCCTTACGGTGCCTGCCCTCTTTTTCGGGCGTAGGACCCTCTGTGCAGGGTCAGACTGGGACAAGAAATAGGCCCGGACACCGAAAAAAAAGTGGCCCACCCCTCTCCTCATGACCCATGACCTCTGATGGCATCACCGGAAGTGATGTCATTTGACCCCACCCCAAAGTGACATCTTGGTAAGCGCTGAAACACGCCCTTTCACCCCTTGACAAAACAGGAAGTGGCATCAAATGGCATTGTGCGCCTAAGTACACTAAACGACTGTGAATCCAAGCAGACGTCCAAGGCCAAATGATAATATGTTATTGTATAGCACTTACGCTTAAGCTCTTTTTTATAGAAAAAATATGCATACAATGTCACCCAACATGTGTTGGTAGTCATTTATTGACCTAAGAACGATGAAAGACTTTTTGAAGAAAAAAAAAGAAAACAATTAAAAAATATATATATTTTTTCATTTTTTTTTTTTCAAAACCGGCCCAGGCATGGCCAGAAACCGGCCCCCACTCTCCTGGGACGATTTTGGCCCGGTCACTGCCCGAAAGGCCAAGGGACCAATCTGACCCTGCCTCTGTGTATTCCCCCCGACAACCTGGAAGTCGATTGAGCCAGGGATTTCAACAGTGGTCACCCGAGTGATAGCTACGCTGACTGTTGCCTTGGCGACTTGGGGGTTCATCTTCTGACAAGATCCGCAATACTCCATGGAGTAATGACACCATGCAGATGCCGTGTGGGTTAGTGATCGACATCTTGGCATTGAAGTCTTGACACCGCTTGAACTCTGACAGCTTAGGAGCAGACATATTGAGGAATAGCATTTGAAATTAGCAAATTAAATAGATTGAATAACTCTCTCACAAGACTCCGATAAGCAGCATGCAGAGCACGCAGAAAAAAGGAACTGAGGTATGGGGGATGTGAGAAACCAGATGGTGTCTCACACGCTAGTCCCTGGGGATCTGTCTCACAGATTGCAGTGCACGGCCATCCCCTTTGGATTCAGACCCTGGGAGTGGACCAGTGCGGGAGGATCACCTGGGTGAGGGGTCTTTGGGGTGTAGGGATGAGACCGCTGATGGTGAGATGCGGTATTCCCTCCTATTTTGTTTATCCAAACCCATCCTATGTTTTAGGATGCTCCGAGGTCCCAATTCCCTCCACACCCTTTTCACACAAACACTGGGCTGAGGAAGAGAGTGACAGAGTAACAGCATCCACTGGACAAAACCTGCTAATCGGGTCAGGCAAAGTCAGGCACTTGATGCTAAGTGCATACACCCGATACCAGTTAAGCTCTCCTCACACAAATAAAAGGCAGCACCCAAAGACACACTCTGAGGAAGGAGGAACACTAGTACGAGCAGGGCTTCCGGGATGAAGGCAAACCTACTGGATCAGAACGACGGATCAAAGGATGTTAGGGAGAATCCTGTCCAGTTCCCTTGGGGACCACTGCAAGAAGATTAAGACTACAGGAGTAAGCAGTAAACCCAATTGGTAGCAGTCTGTACCACCCAGATTTACCTGGTAGTTGTGGCTGAGCAGTCAGACTTCTCTCAAGTAGGGTTAGGCAGTATACAGAGGATACACAATAGGGCTAAAAACACAGTAGAACAAGCAAACACTGACCAGAGCTTTGTATCAAAAGTATATAATTATTTATTTAACACACACTTCAGAAAATACACTAGCACTATTCATCAAAGCAAGTTCAAAGCACAATCAGAAAAGTATGCACACCTCCCTTAAGAATTATTAGACAAGTCTAAGTCAAAACACCACTTTTTGTCAAAACAGATTTGAGCGCGTAACTTAGATGGCACTCCAATAATAAAGTAAAAGGGAGAGAAAATGGCAGGTCATAAAAATAAAACAGTTCCCAACACTTAAGAGACCAAAACAAGTTAGTGAAGGCAGAATCTACTGTAGGGCCAAAGTTCAAAGGCCAGGCTCACTTTAAATGGAGCAAGGTGAAATGTGCCCAAGGTCACACAGTTGCGAAATGCATTAAAGTCTTTGTAGAAATGTTCAAAAGAGGTTGGGGTGGCTCAAAAGATAAACTTAGAAGGTCTGGGGGCCAACCCAGTTGGAAAGCCAAGGATTTAAGGGTCACATTGAGCAAAACGAAGAAAGGGTGGCCAGGTGGAACACAGTACCTTTAAAGTTGAGGAAGCTCCAGCGGTGGCAGTTGTTCCTGGCAGGGGGTGCAGTTAGTGGTTTCGACCAGGGGAAGAGAGGATCTCGTCGAAGAGGAAACTTGGAGTCGTTGCACTGCCCAAGGAAGAAACCAGCTGCAGAGTTTGTCGGTTAAAAGGTGCGTTCGTGGTATTCGCGGTCACAGTGGTGCAGCTTGGCTATCCGGCCGCCGGGGTGCTTGGCACAGGCGATTCAACCAAGAGACGTCCTGGAAGGCGAAATGGCGAACTGGTTGATCCCACCAGCTCAGAGGAAGAAGACTTTTTCAGCAGAAGATCTTCTCTTGTCATCGGGAAAGTGGTGAGGTCGTTGCAGCAGGGCTCCACCGGTGGCGTCGTCGTTGCAGATGGCTCAGCTTCTCCCCTCTTCGAATTTCTTAGGTCCTGTGGCGACCTCTCAAGTTCCAGTCCCCAAAGCCCTGCTTTTATGCAGAAAAACCCCCATTCAACAGCCTAGCTGTCACACAAACATGCTAAGTGGTGAGCCGGCCGGAACTGGAACTTCAGAAGTCGCCACAGGACCTAAGAATCCGAGGAGGGAGAAGCTGAGCCGACCTACGACGACGACACCACCGGTGGAGCCCTGCTGAACCGTCTCACCACTTTTCCCGACGACAGAGGAGATCTCCAGTCCGGAGAGTCTTCTTCCTTTGACTGGTGGGGATAACCAGTTTTGCCTTCTTTTCACCTTCCTGTAGCATCTCATGGCCGCCTTGCCCGTGCCAAGCACCCCGGCAACCGGAATACCACGGTTTACCACTACCGCGAAGAGAAGGGTAGTACCTTTGAACCGAAGAACTCTGCGGCTGGGTTCTTCCCTGGCAGTGCAACGACCTTCATCTTTCCTCCACGGCGAGACCTCCTCTTCCTCTGGACGAAACACCGACTTGCACCCGTTGCCAGGAACAACTGCACCCACTGGAGCTTCCTTCACACTTAAGGTACTGTGTCCCGCTTGGCTTCCCTTGCGACAGATCGTTCGGGGTGACAGTAAAGCCTCGACTTTCTAACCTGGGCTAGCCTGGGACAACCTAGCTAACTTTTCCTGACTTTAATTTCATCCTTTTTGTACGAACTATCTACAAGACTCTTTGGGCATAACCCCACTGTGTGAACCTGGACCCCTTCTGCTTGCTCTCTCCAAGAGTAGGCCTTGCAATTGACTTCCTTGCTCTCCAGTAGAACTCTGCCTATCCTGCCTTACTGTGGTTCTTGTAAAAGTATTGAAACTTGTGTGCTTCCCTAACTCTGCCTTTTTCTCTCCCTTTTTTTAATAACTTATTAGAGTGCCATTTTATGTTAAGCGCTCACCTCTGTCTGAAAATAAGTGGTGTTTCTCACTAAGACGTGTCTAATAAGTAATTAGGGTTGTATATATATGATAGTGACTGTGTGCTGAATTTACTTACCTCTTTTTTTTGCTAGTGTAAATTACAAGTGTGTCTTTAAATAAATAATTATATACTTTTATACCAAAGCTCTGGTCAGTGTTTGCTTGTGCTACTCTGTCTCTGTACCTATTGTGTATACTCTATATACTGCCTAACTCTTCTTGAGGGAAGTCTGACTGTTCACCCACAGCTACCAAGTGAATCTGTGTGGTACAGACTGCTACCAAGTGGGTTTACTGCCAAACACCTGTAGTCTTAAATCTTTTGCAGTGGTCTCCAAGGGAACTGCACAGGTTTCTGCCCAACACCAGGGTATGGAGTCTATGTTTGGGGGTCACTATGACACCCCTGTGTTACTGCACTGAGGGTGCTGTGTAACACACAGACAAAAGCAGATACCCTATGGAGTAAAAAAACAAAACATAGCCCATAAGCACACAGGGTCAAAGACATACCTCAAATCATGCCTAAGAGTGGGAGGAAAAGAGTCTCACTCTTAGCAGGAGAAAAAAACAAACCCCAAAAAGCCAGCAAAGCTGCTGGGGGGTCACTAGGTTTGAGAAATTAGCCTTATAAGAGAATTCTCCCTAACAAGGGACGGGAGCAGCGGGTCGGAAACCCCAAAAGTTACTTACTGGAGGTTGTTGCCTCCGACAGGCAGTGAAAGACACGTGGCGAAGGCCAGACCGCACAAGTGAAGATGGCATTGTGTTCCAAGGATGCCAGCGACCCTCCCAGGTGAACAGCAGAGTTGGGGAGGCGAAGACAAGCCTGTGGTAATAACCTTGACTCAAATTGTGAATCGTAAAAACCAAGAAGAGATGCACACAGCCGATGAGTTGGCAATTCGACTTGAAAGACTGGTGTGTGTTAAAAGTTTGAAGTAGCAATATTATATCACAGGTGGAGGCTGTGTGCGTGCGTATGAAATGCAAGGAAAGGCAGACCTATGAATGAACTTTGAAGTAAAAGGCAGCTTTGAAGAGAGCGATACGAAGTAACTGAGTGGTCCGGTGAAAGTAGCCCACACAAAGTCTCAGTAAAAAGTGAATTGTTTAAAGCGATAAAGCGTATGATCAACAAAAGTGAAATAAAGAAACTAACTCCCAGAGAAGGGGGAGGGGAGTGAAAGCTGCATTGTGAACATTTCATCAAAGTGGTCCTGCTGTGGTCTATGAAGAAAACCACATACATTTGAAAGTCTTTGACATCCGAAAGGGGTCCGAGCCCGACAGAGGCAGACCCAAAGTGAGAAGCTTAGGGAAGGGACCCCCCTTGATTGTTTGTGTTCAACTTTATTTCGCAAGGTCGGAGCTCAGCAAAGGGGGACCTACGAGAACTGTGTGGTACAAGGTCTGAGCCCGAGCAAGGGGGCACTATTGTGAACTGTTTTGATGAAACATTTTTAAAGTCAAAGAAAAGAGACTTGAACGTGGAAGGCCAGACGGGCCTCAATCCACATGTTAGAACTGTTTATTGTGTTAGAAGCTGTGCCAGAGTGTGTCATCCTGCCTATAGGGAAAGCCTAACACAGTTTGGACTAACGTGGGGGAGGAGAGCTGGTTCAAGCACATTTATTCATTTATTTATTCATTCATTTTGCATACATTTCTCCTTTTTACACTTTTTTGTACGAGAGATAGGGCAGGCATTAGGTTGTGTTAGCCTAGGCCATTTTGATTTGACAGACTCCACTAGGGCTGCATTATTATTTGATGGTGAAGACTACTCTTAGTTACAGGGCAAAATAGAAGTTTCTCCAACCCCAACAATTTCAATAAAGGTTTTACAAACTGTACCTACTGTGGCAGTGTCATACTTGTGATACCATGCCTCGCCTACAGGGCGTAGTGACATAGTATATATGTGGCGGCCAACTACACGCCCAGAGCCAAAGACTGGCACAAAGTCAAGGCAAGTCGTCGTACTATGCACCCTGTCAAAAGAGTTTTCTGAGCCGTTGATGCTTAAATTGATATCTGTCTGATGAGCAATCTGCAGGAGAATGCAATCCATTGAAACTATGTTTGCCAAGCTTCCCACTTCATTCCTATACAATTTAAAGTTGTCCATAACCATGAAGTCCAATTAATCCTCAATTGGGCCAAAATAGATCACATCAAACCTGCTCACAAATCCCTTAATTGGCTGCCCATCAAAGAACCATCACAATTCAAACCCCTAGGCCATGCTCACAAATCTGAACATGGAAAAGCTCAAAGTACCTTAAAAGCAAATGGCTACTCTACCAGCATCCTTGTGACCTCCATTCTTCTATACTAAACTTGGTCTCCTGCCAGACCTGCGATAGGTCAGTGTAATAAACCAGGATGTCGTCACTGCTTCCATGGGGGTAACCCCTTCCCATGAGGCCAGGCAGCAACCCGATCTTCGTCCTGGTGGTGGTATTCAGCCGGTGGATCTCATGGGAAGGGAAATCCCCCATAGGGCTGTTAGGAAGAATTCTCTTCTAAGGCTAATGTCCCTTACCTATAGAGTACCCCAGCAGCTTTGCCTGATTTGAAGGGTTTATTTTTTTCTCCTGCTAAGAGTGAGACTCATTTTTCCCACTCTTAGACAGATTGCTAGTGTGTGTTTTAGGCTATTTTATGTGCTTATGGTCTATGGGGCTTTTCTCACCGTCATAGGAATCATCTTTTTAACATGTGTGTTACACAGCACCCTCAGTGCAGTAACACCGGGGTGTCATAGTGACCCCCAAACATAGACTCCATACCCTGGGACTGACTGTCTTCCAGGGCATGTGAAGTCCCCATTGACTTTGCTAGTCACTAGATATGAACAAAAGCAGTACAATCCATCTTACTATGGAAGCACTGAAAAGGGTTAATAGTTTTTCTCTAGTGTTCATTTTCGAGAGGGTACCGTCCAGTCCCTTTCTCCAAAGTTTATGGCCGGTGGCAGTGGTTACTACCATAAATATTCGACCGCGAATATTCTGCTATGGGATTTTCCCACTGTACAAGGCTACCACTTTTCCTGACAGCCTCTAACATACCGCCGGATTATTTTAATATTAACTTCACTCCGGTAGGTTTTTATTGTCAGATCTTTGATAATTCTTTCTCGTGTCTTTCTCTAAAATCCTAACCCAGATCGGGGATCCTTAGTTCGTCCTTTTGGCGGGCTTCTGCACAGAAGCCCTCTTCTCAGCGCCACTGAGATTGGGGTAGACGGGATGTGTGGGTGGGGGAATAGGCACCCTGGACAGGGTTACCTAGGCAACCCAAGTCGCACTCTGCCCTGATAGGCTTTGGGGTTATCCCGCCAGGATAGCCACCCCACTGTATGAGTGACAGCTAGGCTGTATGAATGGGGGGTTTTATGCATAAAAGCAGGGCTCTGAGGATTGGAGGACAAGACATCGCCACTGGAACTAAGAAACACGAAGAGGGGAGAAAATGAAGACATCTGCAACGACTGAACCACCAGTGAAGCCCTGCTGCAGATCCTCACCACTTTTCGCCAACGACTTGAGAAGATCTTCACCTGCAAGAGTCTTCTTTCCTTCAGCTGGTGGGGAAAACCAGTTCACCAATCGCCTTCCAGGACCTGCCTTGATCGCATCGCCAGTGCCAAGCACTAGGAGACCGCATAGCCAGGCACCTGTCCACCACAACTGCGATTTAAAGCAGCGTACCTTTTATTCCGTTTTGGCATCACCGCGGCTGGCTTCATCCCTGGGCAGTGCAGTAACTCAAACCTTCCTCCACGACGAGAGCCTCTCTTCCTCTGCTGGATCTCCCGAACTACAGGAACTAACGCCACCGCAGGAGTCTCTTCCACTTTTAAGGTACATTGTTCCACCAGGCTTCGCGTTTCGTTGGGTACTGCTAAAGGCGTTTTAAATCCTTTACTTACCTTCTAGGTTGGCCGCCCCTTTCGTCTAACATTATCTTTTTACATCTGCAACCACCTTTTCAACCTGTTAAACAAAGACTTGACTGCAGCTAAAAAAACAGTTAGATCTTGGGCATTTGCCTTGTACCACGGACTCTGGCACAGGCCTTTTGACTCTGGCTAAATCTGTTACAACTGCCTTCTCTAGATTGCTTCTCACTAAGAAATGTGTGGGTGCACCTAAAACTCTTATAACCACCTTTCCTTCCCCTTTCTATATTGCTGAAGTGCCATTTTGCTCGGTTTTCATCTAAGTATTGCTTATACTAAAGTATTGCCTTGCCTAACTTGTTCACAATCTAATTGGGAAGTGTTGCTCGTGTGTTTAGGAGTCTAACCCTGTATGACTTGTCCTTTCCCTCCCTCTGAAGAAATTGTTAGAGTGCCATTTCTGCTTAGTTTACACTCTGGCTCAAATTTGTCTACAATTTAAATAGGGAGTGTGTATATTTTTCCTGACTGTTTTACCTTAATTTAATGATAGTGATTTGTGTGTGAATTTAAGAGTGTGTAAAATAAATATATATATTCTTTTTCATACAAAGCTTTGATCAGTGAATCCTTGTTCCATAGCTTTGTAGTCCCCCCGTTGATGAAGTCGCACTGAGAGGGAGAACACTCTGCTCCAGACCCAGTTAGCACGAGTGATCTCTCTGCCTACCTGCCTCGGGACTGGGTAGTGTTTTAGTGGGCGAGATGAAGCTTTCTCCTTCAACTGCACTAGCAGTGATATAGACCTTATATGTTGCTATGCTTGTCTATGTGTTAGGGGTAATTCTCAGAAATGTGCTAATCCCATTCTACCTTAGAGACCCCGAGCTCTTTTGCTGGACTTTAGGAATTTTAATTTCTAACCTTGAGAGAGTGAGACCTTTTTCCCACTCATGTATTTTTTCTGCGATTTGGACTCTGTCTCTTTTGACTTTGGAGTCTGACAAACTCCATAGGCATCATCTTTGCATTGTGACGCACAGCACCTTCAGTGCAGTGGCACAGGGACGTCCCTTATATTTCCCAAGGGTTTAAATACCTTCTCTTGGTAAAACTACTGTTTCCAAGAGCAGTGAAGTGAAATTGACTTTACTTACATTTTGTAACTTTCCAGACCCAGCAAACACTATCTTATCACAGGGTGCTGGAGGGGTTACTTAGTAACCCCTTGGTCTAGTTTTCCATGTAACATTTTTATTTTACTCTTTCTACAATTAATGGCTGGTGGCAGTGATTTTCTTTTTACTACCATTGTGTGTTTTTACCGCGGGCTGCGTTTGCAGCTGCAGTAAGGCACCCATGGGTGCCCATTTTGTCAAAATGGCCCCAGTCTTTTTTCGCCATTGCCAGGATTCACAAGTGAAGCCTGCCTCTGGCTCCAGTATGTCTGGCAGAGGCAGGAAGTGAGAGAGGTGCCCAAAACTCCCTCTGCTTAATCCCCTTGGTCACAGGAACGCACCAAAGGTGATTGGCCGGCTGGCTGTCCAGCAAGGCGAGCCACCCTACTGTGTGATTGACAGCTAGGCTGTGAATGAATGGGAGAAACCTGCATAAAAGGCTAGGCTTTTTGGCTTGGAAGGCAGAGTCGACCACTGGAAGAAGGAATCCAAAGAAGAACTTAGAAGAGAAGCCCGCTGCCACTCCTGGACCATTGGTTTGCCCAGTGAAGCCCTGCTGCTGTGCTGAAGCTCCAAATTAGTTTCGACTAGAGAAGCCCTGCAAGGATGACTTCTCCCCTTCAGTTGGTGGGACCAATCAACTCCAAAATGAACTTGTTCGGACATCCTCCCAGAGCTGGCTGTACTTTGACTGCTGCTGCAGCGGGAACCGAAGTGGCAGGGAGAGGGACTCTGTGCCTTTACCTGTCTCCCAGGAAAGGGATACATTTACTTGACATTGGAAGGTTTTAAAAATACTTGCCTGTTTATGAATGATTTGTTAACCTTCATTTTATTCCCATAGCTAACCTTAGCACCAAACTCAGTATTGCTCTAAATGTACCAGTGATAAATCAGTGTCCAGTGTCCTAGCTATTTAAGTTACCTGAGGGTGTAGGAAGTGTCTGTGTGCCATCCCCCATGGGTATCATCTGATTTAGAGAAACAGAGTGTGTGTTTGAAGTGTATTATAATTGTTACATGTTTTTCAAAGCTTATATAACTGACTGTTAAATTAAGTTAACTTTCTGGAGACATACTGCTTTCAAAGCTAGCAAACCACGCTGTTGTCTTACAATAGAACTCAAGGACTGGAAGCCAAGATCCACTCGGATATATTGGATGGGGCACGAACGAGGCACACCCAAGATAGTTCGCCAAAATTGTCCTTCAATCCCATCCAAAAATGAGAGGTTGGTAATAGTAATGGCTTCAAGACCATGAACTAAGACTGGTGGTGGTATATCAACCATTGGCGGTATAATATCAATATACCTTTCAGAGAGTATCCTGCATAATCTCTTACAAATGTATTCACCATCATGGTGACTTGTTTAGCCCGTCTAACTTTATTCTCAATCAAAAATCTATACCCAATTTTACAATTGAAAAGAACTCCCAAATATGTATACACCTCTGTGTATTCAACATTACCCCATGGTTCTTCCATTTTAACTTTGTTAACTCTCTAGCAAGAAAACAGCATGACCTGCGTTTTTTTTCAGATTGATAGTCAATCCATATTCTTTTGCAAAGCTGCCTAGTTCTTCTAGCATAGCTTTCATCCCTTTAAATCAGTGGTCTATCATCACTAAATCATCCGCGTATAGCATAGCAGATATCATATTTTCAAATTTAGCTGGGCAACTGGCTTTTGTCGCTAGCCGTCTAATCAGATCCACTAGATAGAGATTGAATAGAAGAGCGGCCAAGAGACATCCCCGTTTCACTCCTCTATTCACTCTTTGCATTGTGTTTAGTTGCTTTCATAATTAAGGCAAGTTTGTACACTGTTTTCATGTAATTTAACCAGGATATCTACAAGCCAACTAGGACATGCCAACTTCATCAAAATTTCCCACAATTTACCTCGATCAACACTGTCGAATGCAGATTTAAAATCTACAAAAGTCACATACACAGATGGACCTTTAATGGTTTTAGCTTTGGTGGTTATTGCATCTAATACTCAAATATTCTGAGTAGTGCTCGTACCTCTTCTAACCCAGTTTGAAAAGGACGTAGAAGGCGGTTGGTTTGAGCCCAATCATTAACATGTTCCAGTACAACAGCCGTGAACCACTTGTTGGTCAAGTCCAAGATAAGACAGTAGCCAATAATTCTCTGGCATGGCTCTATCTCCGGCTTTACACACAGGTATTAAAATAGCTTTCTTCTAAGATTCAGGGATGCAGTGCTCCCTACATACATTGGTGAACAACCTAAACAGCACATTGCTCCATAGTTGGGGATCGTATTTCATCACTATAGTTGCAAGTCCATTAATTAATAATTGTTTAATCAAGAAACCTTGAGAATAAGTATTTATTTGAATAACTGTCACAGTGAAACTGTCACAAACCTACTGATCACATTGACCCCTCTGGAGGTAAGCCTGGCTGCTCAGCCACACTACCAACCTGTGTAGTACAGACTTATACCAAAGGTTGAGATCCTATTGCCAGGAGGGCAAGGTTGCTGTAGTGCACCCAAAGGGTACTGCACACAATCTTGCCTAACACTATGTATAACCAATTGCATCTATTCCAATAGTTATCTGTATGTGTATTAAGTGTGAATGAAAGGCCTGTAAAGAGCCAATTGTATTCCAATTGTGAGGCTAGGTGTGTATTATGGCCTTCCTGAGTCCAAGAACTTTTGGTCCGTGTAATAAGGTAAGTGATTCTAGGGTCCTTGCACTGAACAGAAAAGCAAAACTTTACCCTGCTCAGCTACCTTAACCAGGACCTTGCCTCCGTTACCCTGTACCAGCTGCTTGCCTCCATTGCCCGTTCCATACTAAAGTGTTCTGCGTTCCTAATTTCTGCTTTCCTGTTCCATTTGGGGCTCTTAGTGTTTGAGAAGTTTTTCATGATGTCCACACATGTGTCTCTGTGCATTTCTTTGTAGATAGATTGGCTCCTTTAACCTAGGAGATAATCTCTGCTCCTTCCTTTGTCCCGTTTTACCTGTAGTCTATAGTGCATTTCATGTAAAAGTGTGTTGGATTCTGTTCGCACAGAAGGCATCCAATGTGTGTTCTGGCTGGACACACACAGACTTGTCTCATGCAAGTACACACCTTGTTTGTGCCATAGGGCCCATTATTCAAAATAAGAAGGAGGCTGAAAAATGTCTCCATGTCTCTATTCTAATAGATTGTTCCTGAGCTCAACCAAAACCAAGGGTGTGTTCTACGTCATGATGTCCAAAGCAAAATGCCCTGTGTTCCGAAATACTATTCTAGCTCTCACATTCTAAAACAAACTCTAATGGGAAAAATGGTAATTTCACTGACTTTGAAAGTATACAAACGTTCAAGTTGAAAATGGAAAGGCGTAACTCCAACACAAACGTTTGCAAATGGATAAAGTTCATAGTTCCAGGGGATTGGTCCCTTTCACAGGTTTTCTCTTCAATATACTTCAAACTCCTAAGGGTATAAGTCAACCTTGGAATTCTTTGATCGACACAACAACTTGTATAGAAGACAACTTGGCTGCTCGTGCCAATTTCGTAGGATACCTGGTGTACTTCCCCTGCCACGTTTCTTATCCACTTGAATGTAACGCTTTATTCACCAGCTTGACTAATCTCTCCAGCCAGGGCTTTCTCGCATGTTTCATTTGACACACTTGCAAAGGCTTGTTCATGTGCTTCATTTAACACACTTGCAAACGTATATATATCTTGCATTCAATCTGTTATTCCCCCTTTGGAAATATTGGTTTTCAGATTCCCTTTTATGTACTTCAATTACTCTCATTTGTCCTTGGTAAGGTTCCTGAAGCGCCCCGGTGTCCCACTTTCCCTCCTGAGAACTCACCAGCTTTCTGTGGAGTTCTTCAGTTCTCACAGTTAATGCAAAGCAGCACTTCAGGGTCCCGTTCCAACTTTTCAGGCTCAACGACTTTGCTGGCCTGCTTCTGCGTCCTTTGCAGTTCCCCATTTGCCTACTGTGTGCTTTTCCGTATTCGGGTGGCATGGATACTGCTCTCCGGTTCCTGCCATCACCAGGAAGCCTTCCCTCTTCCGCTCAGGGTCTCTACGCGGCGGGCTGGCTCCTACAGTCCTCTTTCCCTGGTCTTCTTCCAGAGCCAGCTGGCTCCATGGGTTTCCCTGCAGCACAGTAGTCTCTTGGTCGGTACCGTGAGGATGAGGCTTTCCCGGGCAGTGTCGCTCCCAGCCAGCAGTTTTTTTTTCATGTTGCATCTCACATCATGCGCTCGTAGCAACTAGAGTGCGTTTTGTGCTTCTCGTCGTTACTGATCCTCATTGCTCCATTCAGCTTTCTCGTTACAGTACTTTGACATGCATGGAAATGATAGTCCGTTTTTGGCAACTTATGTATAGTATATTGGAAGGTATTATAAGTAGCTCCCTTTAACCATCCATGAGACCTATCACAATAGACCATTAGGGCATGGGGAATGTAAGGTGTTTCCCTAAGAAAAGGGTGATACCATGTCTCAACTGATGTGTCACCCCTCTGAGGGTCACCTCCGCCCATGTTTTCTTCCCCTATATAGCTGTCCCCAGGATCAGGCTGCCGTCCCCTGGCCACATGGGAGAGGATACTGCCCGGGAAAGGAGTGACATCACTAGTCTCTTCTTTCTGGTTACACCCGTACTGGGATTCACCTTGTTTGTCCAGAACATGGTTCCCATCCCTTATTGTTCACCATCAAGGTCTGTGTTTTCTTCCTGTTCTATTGTTCTGATTTACCTCATCTATTCTTCCTTCTTGTTTACCCTCCTTATGCATGTGCCTGTCTGTTCCCTTCGATCAGCACAGCCGTCCCAAACCTACCTAGGGTGCCATGAGCACCTCCTCACAAAGGAACACAAATAATGCATTCATAAGTCGAAGACGCCTACCTGTAAACTGGAGAGGGCTTCAAATATTTTTAGCTGTTGCGAACAGTGCTCCGTCTTCAGTCTGTTATCTGCCATATAGATAAAGTTAAATATTACTGATGAAGCTTGCCGAAAATGTGGCCCAGAAAATACATTCACCTCACATTAAACTGTACCTTTTTGACTGAACAGCAACAGTTTCAGACTCTCTACCATTGTTTTTGCAACTGACACTTGATAGGCTTTACCCTGAAGAACAAAAAGAGCACAGTCTCATTACTATCTACACAACTGACCAATATTCCAAAGCACATCAGCAATAAACAATACACTCAGGACCCAAACATAGCATCTGGTTTAGAGATTATGTAAATTTAACAGGGCATCTCGATGTTTTGACTTCTAAAATATTGCAAGTGCACGGTTATAAGGATTGCTATGCCAGGCTAGCAGGAATCCAGTTCCTTGCAACAATGCACTTCTATCAATGGTGTTTGTCAACTGCTACAATTATAGTCTTCTGAGCAGCAAAGAAAAGAAAGTATACAAGGTTGGTGTATGCAGGTACATTACACTGCATGGAATTGCAGTAAAAGCATAAGGGCTGATTCACCTTTTTTTAGACGTCAATCAGATGGCCTTCAAAATGTTGTAAGTCACTCATGCACACATTAGGTCCAACCCACAAAAGATTACAAAACGTGAAATGTATGCATGTAGAGTCCAAATAACAAAAGTGCAATGTACACACGTGCTTCCATACATTACGCAAATGTAAATTCTACAAACATGGGTGTTCGCAGAGTAATCGAGGAAGGAACGGGAGAATGTGCAATGTAAATAAGGGCATAGTTTGGGAACAAACGTGAAACATTTTGCAATGTATTTCCTACACTGGCATGCTCATTTAACAAAGCCTGAATGGGCTTGGGGTAGGTTGTGCAGGACCATTGCTCTATTGTGTAGAAAGACAGCCGGGGGGGGGGGGGGGTGTGTGTGTGTGTGTGTGTGTGTGTGCGTGCGTGCGTGCGTGCGTGCGTGTGTGTGTGAGAGTGAGAGAGAGAGAGAGAGAGAGAGAGAGAGAGAGAGAGAGAGAAGACTACCTGCGTGAGCGGACACAAAATGTTTGAAAGAACACTAACCAGTCGCAAATTACAAATGTCATGGACATGTGTGAGTAATTGCTTTTGCGAGTCAGCTCCATAAACTATTCAAAACATTTATTGGTGAAGTAAAATATATGGAAGACGAACGATATTGCATTATTCCCAAAATTCAACTCAACCTCTTCATCAGAGCTATCCGGGTGTTCCTGCAGGCTTAGTCTTGCCCATAAAGCCAAACGTTCAATCGTTATCTCAGCTTCAAGAGTGGGTAAAGACTTCAATAAAGTCATGCATTCATCTCCCTGCAAAAACAAAGGATGCTGGTAAGAGGACACATTCTCTAAAGAAATTAAAAGGAAACAAAAAAACAACTAGATCTTTCAATTATGTACGCTTGACCTCATTATTTAGGATGTTGAATGATGACCAAAGGTATTCGTGAAGAAATGTCATGCTTTCATGGTTGGAATGTAGAAAAGACACAGAAATCCAGCCAGTCCCAGATGCTCAGAACTTTTTACACCGCTGCCAGAAATGAAGTGGTAATACCAGGAACCTTTCACCTGCAATGGTAGCATGCATTCAAATGAATTCTTGTGGCTTCTGCTGGCTTTTTCCAGGTATGAAAAGGAAACAGAATCCATAGAGATTCAAGCCTTTCAGCCCGCATCAAAACATGATGCAAGCGTTTTTCCTGCATGAAGCAGAATAAAAAAAGCATAGTCTGTGCCCCTGCTCTGGCCAAAGGACTCAAACCAATCCAAAATGTTAAAGAACATAACACGCAGACTGTATGCTTGCCTCTGTCCTTTATGTTCCATGTCATTCAACGCCACAATGGAAATGACTGTGCAAATCTGGGCAGAAACAAACTGCCCAGACTTAGAAAACTCATTACAATAAAACATGGAGACAAATTAAAAATAGACCCGGTGGCCGTGGCCAAGATGGCCGGCTGAGTCGACGTGCTCAGCGAGGTCCCCCATCCCAACAAGTGATATAGGTCCGTTACCCCTAGATTCCCCTGAAACTGTGCAGAGAGTGGATTGCTGTGTAAGGTTAGGGTACGCTGATCTGCTGGACACGCGACAGGCTGAGGAAGCTGCCGGGGGCAGCAGGATCGTGAAGGCGCTGCACTGGCAACATAGCAGTCGCAGTGACCCGCAGGCCCTGAACCCCTGGGTAAAAGGAGCAACGAATCTTCACTAAGCTTGCACGGTGAAGGCTGTGTCAGATCGCAGCGGGACTGCCGGTTACAGGAGAGCTGCAGGTCTCCCAAGTAAGGGAGACACTGGGGGTCAGGTGCTCTTCCTAAGCAAGCTGGGGGCTGAGACAGCAGACTTTCCCACACTTGAGGTAGGCCCCTGAGGAAGGGGAGACGCTGGTGGACTGCTGTAGGGGGAAGTGCGCTGGAGATTCAAGAAGGAGGTGGCCACTCTAAGAGGCAGGAGTGAAGAGGAGCAGGAACGGCCACCAATGGGCTGCAGATAAGGGGGATTTACCAACGCTTGAGCCGGGTGGAAAGGAGGGGTCAAGAGCACCTTACAAGAATCAGAGGCGGGGGAAGCGAGTCAAGGTGAGTGAGGGGCCGGGAGTCAGCTGCCTGATTGCACAGCTGGGAGCCTCAAGTGGGCCATTGAGTGGTAGAACGGGACTCAAAAGCTCTTGATTGCCAGCCGAGTGTGCAGCATGTAAATGGGACCAAAGAAGAGGGGACTGGTTGGGCAGATTAGGAAGTCCAAAGACCAGGCAGTGCAAGGAAAGACGAGTGCCACCACACAATCTACAATCTGGTTTGCACCCCGCGAGACAATTTGAGCCGAAGAAATGCAACTCACAAAGGATAATTGAAAGTCTAAAATAAAGAGCAATATTACAGAAACAGTTCAAATGAAGGCAGAGCACATTAAAGAAGATCTGTCCCAAGCCATAGCAGCGAACAGGAAGGATATTGAGGGTCTGGGAGAGAGGATAATGAAAATGCAGGGGTGATTAATGGAAATGGTGTAGAAGGTCCTGGAATTGTTGTAGCAGGCGCAAACAGCGGAGGAGAGACTGCTGATGCTGGAAGAGAAATGTGAAGATTCAGAGAACAGGTCAAGAAGGCTGAACGGCAGGATCAAAGACCTGAAGGAACCAACAGATCTAAAAAAAAATGTGTTTTGGAACGGTCTGTGGGTCTTGTGGATAATGGACAGGAGTGAGCGGGTGGTAGTGACCGAGGGGCCAAGAGAAGGTTAATGCAGGACTTCTTTGCAAAGTTTTATAGTGTAGAGCCGTATGATGCACAACAACAGGATGCCTATTTAGGGAGCTGGACAGGACCAAAGCCGACTAGTGAGCAGAAGGACTACCTAGCAGCACCAATAACAGAAGAGGAGGTTTGGCGAGCTATAGGCAGACTCAAGCTGCATAAGAGCCCTGGGGCAGATGGCTTACAGCAGTTTTCTACAAAACTTTCAGCAAACACTTAGGGACCACGTTGGCAGTCTTGTTCAATGAGGTCCAGAAAACAAGCTCAAATATCTGCATCTGTGGAAATGGCTCACATCACTAATTGCAAAAACCAGGCAAAGATCTGCAGATGTGCCCATCCTATAGGCCGATGGCGCTTACCAATATGGAAGCTAAACTATACACGCTGGTACTGGCTGCAAGGTTGGAGGGGGTCCTGCCGGATCTGTTTGCACAAGACCAGTCAAGATGTATACAGGGAAGGAACCCATTTGATAAAATAAGGATACTCCCCATCATAGATAAAGCCCCCAGGGTACGAGCTAGGGTCCCCACACTTCTCTTGGTGCTTGACGCAGACAAAGCGTTCAATCGCATAGACTGGAACTATATGTTTACGGTGTTGCAAACTATGGGGGTGGGATTGTACTTCCCGAGGATGGTGTTAGCTAATTATCAGACCCCACTAGCTAGGGTAAAAGTAAACGGTAGGCTATAACTAGAGGAACCAAACCGCAGTTTCCCTTGCTCCCCCCTTTTATTTGCCATAGTGATGAAGCAATTCATGCAACAACAAAAAAAAAATCAGAAAACTCAGCGATAGAGTAGGTCAGATGGGACAGGTCGCAACACAAAATACGATGATTTGCAGCAACATAATGTTAATGGTAACCAATCTGCTGCGGTTGCTGCAAGAAATCATAGAAGTAATTGACAGGTTCTCAAAGGTCTCGGGTTCAAGGTACTTTTTTCCAAATCTGAGATACTGAACCGGTCGGTGGGGTTGGGGGAGAAAGAGCACCTTAAAAGTAAACCCTTTCACTGGGTGGAAGGCCCAGTGCAATAACGGGGAGTGAACTTAACCCCGAAAATGGGCACGCTGTTTAAAGCAAACTATCCACCTTTAATTGGTCAGATCAAGAAGGCTCTGATGAGATGAAAGGCCTGTATGATTCATGACTGGGAAGGATAGTCCTTGTCAAGATGAACATCCTCCCCAGACTCCTATACTTGCTCCAGGCGCACCGTATCCCAATAAAAGGGGCAGTGTTAAAGGGTGTGCAAGGGAAGGTCATGCGCTTTGTGTGCAATGGGAAGAAGCCGCGCATTGGTAAGAATTTCCTATACAAACCAAAAAGTGAAGGGGGAGTAGGGTGCCCAAATGATATATATATATGATATGATATGATATTTATAACACGCTTATACACAAGTGCTTCAAGCGGCGACACAAGTGTTTCAAGGTGCGATGTAGTGAAATACCTTCAGGCGGCGCAACTGCCGGTACTAGCGGAATTGGTAAGGGAGGGCAATATGAAGCATTGGGTGCAGATGGAGCAGGCAGTAACGGGTGAGCGTATGTGGAAAATACTGTGGTTGAAAAGGGAAGACAGGCCCATGGGACTTAGTAAAATCCCCATAACGAGATGCACACTAGAGATTTGGGATAAGGTAAATAGGAGGTACAATCTGGCACCATGGCCATCGCCAAGAACACCCATTTTTAGGAATCCAGTTTTCCCGCCAGGTAGGGAAGATAGCAGATTTACCCGATGGCTGGAAGGAGACCTGAAGGAGCTTGAGATCTGTATAATCTGGCACGATTCAAGACTTTCGATGAATGCTCCCTAGAGTTTGGTCTAAGCAAAAGTGATCTCTTCCAATATCAGCAACTGAAGCATTGGACATACATCTTCGCATTGAGAGAAGGGATGACCTGACTGCTAAATAGTGGGAAAGGACGATCCCAGATTGCGAGACCAATAGAGGTCTCATTTCAGCACTATCTAACAGGTGAAAGTGAACAAGGGTCACTGATGAGTAGTAAGTGGGGGGTAGGTGCTAGGAGACAGTTCACAGATAGGAAATGTGAACAGGGATATTTGGACCATACACATCCGCACAAAGCTAGGAGCTGCAATATAAAATTCTACACAGGTGGCACTACACACCAAGTAAGCTGAACAAAAATGAGACCAACTCCCCGATGTGCTGTTGAGCATGTGGGGAGGAGGGAACAGTGAGGCACTTATGGCGGGGGTGCAAGCAACTGAAAGAATTCTGGCAGGAAGTGAAGTCGAGGCTCAGCGAGATGTTGGGGACTAGCATCACCTTCTACCTAGTTTTGGTAATGCTAAATATCCCTGTGAGAGGAGCATCATGATTTTGGAGAGTTGTGTGCATACCTGGTACTAAGTGCCAAGCGTATCGTGAGGCAATGGCGGAAGAGGGAGGCACTGTCAATTATACAAAGGTATTATACAATAAGGGAAACCCTTAGTATGGAAAAACTGACACCATCTAGCGTGGTTCGGGAGAGTTTGTTCTCCCTCTATAGAGTACACCCTCAAGGATGCCAATCGAGTATACATCTCCACAAGACTGTGGTTACTAGATATTCTACAGGAAGAAGAGTAAAGAGTGGACAGAATATTGATGGAACCTGCAGTTTCTGATCGAGACCGAGGATAGGGGAACATAATAGACAATTAGGGAGTTGCAGATACTATGATGCAGACTATTGTTACTGCTATTTGGTTGATATATAAGCTGCTGAAGATGTATAATTGATGGGTCTATAAGGTGAAATATATTCTCATGGTGAATTGTTTTTAGTTTTTGTTAATAAAGTCTTGGTTGAAGAAACAAAAAATAGGCCCAGCTTGGCATCCAATGAATGAAAAAGCAATCCGAGAGCCACAACGCAATTTCGCTCTTTTGAGAACTGGATTTTCAATGACAATGGATGCCAATTACTGAATCCTAATTATATATCAAAGCAACCAAGAAATATATTAATACAAAATTATGTTTAAGAAAGTTAAAGCTCCCATACTTGATGAGAATAACGAGGGGTACAATAGAAATGAAAAAATAAGTTACGCGAGGCAACAAATCCCGGCCATCAAGCACTAAAAAAAAGAAAGAAAAAAAAAACCTCCCCTCCTCACTCTAGGACCTTGGGTTTCGCAAATGTACTCTGAAATGGTTCACATCCTACCTGGAAGGTCGTTCCTTTAAAATATCCTGGAACTTGCAAACCTCTGAAATCACCCCTCACATCGTCAGCGTCCCCCCAAGAATCAGTCCTTGGACCTCAATGCTTCACCCTCTATAACACTGTTGAAGACTTATCTTGTCCTTTGGCTTTCACCATCACCTCTTTGCTAATGATACTCGAATCTTTTTCTCCTTTCCCCCCCTTCACCCCAGCTATCTCAGAACAGATTTGTAACCGTCTCACTGCAGTTCATGGCTTGATCGTTCTGCGCTGCCTCATGCTGAACTCTCTAAAAACAGAAGTCTTCCTTCATCCAGCTTCTAATGCTATCCCCCTTACACGCCCCTCCTCTCATTCTCGCCTGACCTTCTTGCTCCCTCACTGAAAGTTTGCAACCTCGAGACCTCTTTGATAGCTACCTCAAACAGCAACAATTCACCACCACCACTGCTGCTCCCATTAACCTTTGCAACATTTGGAAATATATGTCAATTTGTTACTAACCACTCTACGAAAACTAATCTCCTACCCTCATGCTCTGTAAACATGACTAGTGCTTAATCCTACTCCTGGGCCTTCATGTCTACACCTTGCTACCTGTAGACAAAATCCTCAAGTTTGCTACCCGCACTCCCTGCAACCTACCCAAATCCTCCACCACTTCTACCTACTGACAAAATGTTGGTTGCCTCTATGTGCAAGGGCCCCTTTTCAAGTTCCTTCTCTCTCCTAGTCCACAAAGCAATCAATAGTCTTGCTCCTCAGTGTCTGATTGTAGCTCTGTTTACTCACCATCTTGTTCCCTCTGCTCAACCTCTGCCCTCAACATCACTGTCCCATGCCCCCCCACCTCCCAGGCCTCATCTCGCCTCCCATCATTCTCCCTACTCGCCTCACTCCACTGGCACCCGCTGTCCCTCACAATCAAAGCCAGTCCAATTGTGGATCTCTTCAAAGCTCAGCTTGAACTGCACTGACTGTGAAGGCATCATGAAGCAAGTCACAGATAACAGATTCACTTTTCTTAAGAAAAAGACTATTAGTCTTTATTTGCCTGGATGGATTAATGCCCAACTTTCACTACCTAAAGAAACTATGAATAGTCTGTCTCTAAGTTCAGCAAAAGTCTGTGTCCAAAACCTACACTTACCCTCACAACTAAAGCTATACAATATGTATGGATGTCAGCATTAAAAGAAAGTGTTAAAATTAACGTTCTGAGCTTTTTCAAGCTCTGGCTTGTTTTCAGCTTCACCTTTCTCAGGTTCAACACAATCCACAGAAACCTCAAGCGTTCAACTTCCCCAAGTGTAACACAGTTCAAAGTCTCGGGTTTCCATTCCTCAAGCAGGCAGCTCCTCCACTCGAACAGCTTTGAGCCTCTTGGCTGTAAGACTGTTGTCAGTTTAACTTTGCAATCCTCTATGCTCTTAAATGGCTAAAACAAAGGCTTTCTTTCACTTCAGAAATTATCATGCGCCATATCCTTTGTATCTTGGCTTTCTTTGGTTTTTTCTCCAGTAGGGCAACTCTGTCTAGGAGCAGTTGTAGGACCACGTGGTCCACCCATTACAGGTCACGCAACCGATAACACTTGGCCCTTTGTGATGCTCTTGGATTTCCTTGGCCTACACAGGTTTTATCCCTGCACCTGTGTCAGTAATTCACATTAATTTCACAATGGCAGTCTCTTGGATTTGCCACAACTTGTATTCAAGTCACTCTTTACTTGGCTTTTCTTAATGTCCATTCAATTTCATCAACTTTTCACACTTGCTTTTCTGCCTAATTTAATAATGCTTATTATGAGCTTTCACTTTGTTCTTCAAATACTTCTGACACTTCTGAACGGGTTTTCACAGTGTTCATAACTGTCCATTTGTTTCTCACTCGGGCAGATTTTTCATCGGACCGCCTTATCTTTCTCTTCAATTTGCTATTCAATAAATCTTGGTACATTTCAAAAGATACTTTGCAGTTTGTTCGGTATTCAATAAGCCTTGCAGCATTTCAAAAAGTGCTTTGTAGTCTGCTCAGTATTCAATATTCTTCCCTTAGGGTTCCAAACAGGTTTTAGCTGAATCTCTACTTGCAAATGTCCGATTCCCGGCTGTGGAGCACCCCAGTGTGAGTGTTCCCCTTCTCACGCTCACTGGTACTTGGCTGCTCCTCAGGGCATCTCTGCAGTTTTCTCAGACTTGCACTTTCTTGCCAGGTAAGCGTCTTGAGTACCAGGCAGCAGAGCTTGCTACCAGGAAAACTTGCTGCAGCGGTCCACAACGTTTGGAAGTCTTCCTTGTTCCCCAGCTCCAGCTGAGAACACGAGGATCAGGTAGTTGCTGGGGCTCTGGTCTGCTCACGACCCGTTCGTATCACGGCACCTCTCTGACCCGCTGGCAACACACAGCGCCCGCTCTGCCGGCCCTGCTCCAGCCTGCTCCTCGCAACTGCCACCTTCTCACCAGGCAGTTCCCCCTTCTCTCGGTCTACCATTTTAAACCACATGTGGCCTTACAATTGGTAGCATGTGCAAGTCCTTTGTCTGACCACAATTATAGTAATTAACAGGACATGCCTGACCTTTCTTAGTCCTCTTCCTCGTCTCAGTACCATAGGGGCAAAACTGACTAGAAGTGTGCTTTATTCTTAGTTGCCTCTTCCTCGTCCCAGTTGTAAAGGTCTGTGAATGTGGGACAGTAGGTGTGTAGGGAAGAGAAAAGGATTTACAATACCCTACAAAGGTCTGAGGAGGGTAGGACTCCTTCTCACCAAAGAAAGGGGGATAACATGTCTCACCTGCAGTCATCCTCTCCCCAAGGACCCTCCACCCAGGTGATCTTTCCTCGTATCTCCACCCCCATTGTCAGGATCCAAGAGCGATGGCCTTTCCTTGGCCAGCTGAGAAGAGGATCCAAGGGCAGTAGATGGGAGGATGCCCTCAGGTTTGTTACATTAGTTGCTAAAGAGGAAATTCCCCCTGCCCTCTTCTGCCTTCTCCTTACCTGACGCTATCACTCCCGCCAGTTACGCTTAATATAATTTGGTATATTTATATAGTAGTACCCTGTAGCGTGAAGCACTCGCCCTCTTAGGTTAATGTTACCTCTGTAAGTCACCAGTTTCTAATATTTATTTTGTAGGTTTGTTTTGAACCTGCTATTTGACCCTGCTTTTCTAACACCCTCATATACTGGTTCACCACGTATCTTTGTGTTATTGTACAGGCACCCTTCGTGGGATTGTCACTGCTATCAGTAAAGGTGTTATTTTAAATAATTTCTGAGTGAACATCCCTGTTCAAAAAAATACAAATATACTTACTAGAAGTAACTCTGGAGTGCAAGTCTTGTTATTGAATATACGCAGTCATCTGTCAGGCAGAGTGAAACTCAAAGTCTGCATACAGCAAACATGAAGCAATCCACTAATAGTTAGTGAAAATAGAATCCACAATAAGCGCGAAACCTGCACTGATAAGAATTTCCGGAAGATTTAAAATGTAGATGGATAAGATCTTGTTGTCAAAATATGCTACTTTCAGGAATGATTTACCATAGCCTCCTAAAACCAGGTCTCTCCATATGTATCACGGCTTGTCCATTAAGAGATATTTAGTTTGGAAGAGCAACAGCAAGATGAAAACCAGCTGTGGTTTTCTTTTTGGAATCAGATCCAAATGAGAGGTGTACCATAAGGATTATAGGTAATGTGCTACCATGATGCCAGACAGCTGAAAAGCACTGACATTCTCACTCAGTAGGCCCATTTCCATACCAAAAGGACTATTTTGTCACTGGCCTTTTCTTCATTTTATCTCCAAGTATGTGTCGATGTAATGACATGCTTAGAAAGACCAGTCTTATTAATAGTGTTGATTTCTCATGCTAAGTAGATATTTTTTATTCAAAGGCCAACAAGCCTAACTAAGATGGGCATCTTAATTTCCAAAAAGAGTAAGAGTGCTTTATGAGGAAATGCTGCATTAGATTGGTAATATCTGAATCTGTACATGATAAATGAATTTCATTTTATAATTCCACTGGGCATGGCATAGACAATATCCAAATTAAATTACATCTGCGCTGTTTCACACTAGTGAATGAAGTTAGTGAATGTACAGTGTGTACCTACTTATATGATGTATTTGCACCCATAACTTAAAACCTGTGCCACTGCACTACTAAAGCACTAAACCACAACAAAGCACAATGCAACCCATGAGCCTAACGGTTTGTATGAAGATTAAGGCCAAGTCTGATTTGTTATGAGCAGAGGGCACAATTACTCTGGACAGCCTGTTCTGAATAAATCTTAATTCATTATAATGTGCTAATTATATAAATTGGAAATGTGATCCTCACATAATCTGAGGTGCCTTCTTGATACCTCAATTTAAAGTTTGTCTACTTTATAGGCGATAGGGGAGGATTCAGAGATGCCACCCTATTATAGTGTACAGGGGAAGATGCGCAAGTCTAAACTCAATCAAGATTGAGTAGCTGAGCAATAAGCCTTAGGTTTTAGGAGATATGGGGGTGTAGTGGTACAATAAGATACACAAGGAGCACTTGGTAGTCAGGAATTCTACAAATGTGCCATGTATTATGCCATAACACACACTCTGGAATAGAACTAGCAGGTAAGTAGTACTACTAAAATGTATAAACATATGCAGATTCACAAATGGACGACACCTACAGGTCATAAACACTTATGCAAGAGGTGTACTGTGCCAGAAGCGGCTGAGAGTGCTCCTAAATTCATTCCTCTACTCTTGGTGCGGAAAATGAGGTTAACGTGAGTGATTAGACTGTCGGTGAGCGACCGCATCTGGGGCTTGCTTCTGGTGCTGTTTTGCTTATCCCAGGCTTGGTGCCGTCCTGCGGCTGAGGACACAAGAGTGTGACCTGCTGACTTTGATGTTGATGCCAACGCCAATGCTCCATCAGCCAACATCGGTTCCATGTGTTAATATCCCCGCAAAAATACTGCCAAACAAAAATATTGCCATATTTTTGCGCCGATATTAAGGCATGAAACCTGCGGGGGACACCCCGCTCCAAAAAAACCCCAAAAAGTATCCCCCTAAAAATATCACCTATGGCCGTTCCAGATGACCATATATACGCCGATATTTTTGCTGGGGATAATATGTAATGATACCCCAACATCTATTCTTGGGCAAAGAGCAGCCATAGTTGGTAACGCGTAAGTGCAAGCCTTCGAGGAAGGTGCCTTCTTGTTACTCTGCAGTTGGCTGAAGGCCAACTGATGGGAGAAGGGCTGCAAAAGGGTACACATGGGTTAGTCTTGCACCGTGAATCATGGGATCTGACACTGTTGCCTACACTGTGTAATTGTTTATTTGTAAAGTACTTATACACAAGTGAAGCACTTCAAATCGCTTCAAGACGGGAAGCGAACAAGTGGATATTCGTTGTCATTCTTATGCCTTTAAGAATCTGAATGATCTAACAGCAATAGGTAGTGTGGTGGGGAGGGGACATACAAGACAAAAAAGGATTGGTCGACATTGCGCCAATGCATGCAGGCAAAGCCAGCTAGGGAGGGGACGTAGAGGAGGACATGACAAACATGCTAAGCCTAGTACATACAAGGTTGTGCAAGTTTGCAGACAGAAGTGCGAGGGAGGGGACAGGGGCAAGTGCGCCCAGTCCACAGGAGCGTGCAGAGTGGGTGCCACTCTCATGGAACCTATTCCGAGTGAAGTAGCGTAAGGCAGAGTTCAGAGGCCCGAAGGCAAGTGCAAGACTGGCGGGTGAGCCTGGGACCTGTGAGTGTCTGGAGGTGCACCAGGCGACCAGTCAGCTGACTGAACAGGTTGGGGATGAGAACGAAGGAGGGAAGCAGGAAAGAGGAGGTTAGCCAGGGAGGGAGAAAGATGAAGAGAAGAGGAATGTATTGAGTAGTTTCCGGTACTTAAGGAGTTCCGGCTCAAGACTGTAGGCTATTCCAGAGGGCGGCACCTGCAGAGGATAAGGATCTACCGCCAAATCTGTTTGAAAAAAAAACGGTTCACCTGCCGAGAGTTGGAGGAGGTCAAGCGGAGGGCTCTGGAAGGAGAGTATTTAGGAAGAGAGCGTTGTAGATAATAGGGGCCCTGGCCCCAGAAAGCCTCATGGACTATGCAGAGGAACTTGAACTTTATCCTTGCAGCCACGGGGAACCAGTGGAGGGATTTCAGCACAGTGTGTACAGTGTTCTGGGTTGTGGTTAGGCTAGTCAGAAGCGGCCGGCATGCTGAAGCTTATTGCTACGGTTTAGCGCTAAGGTGCGGCTTGACGAACCCTGCGCATTAATTGAAGTGGTGGGTTGTTTACAGCTCACATCTCAGTTTATTGCCCCAAGTTTTTTTGAGCCCAAGCATTGCGACGGCTAAGCATTCTTAAGTGCACACGGTGTACAACCTATTGCTTCCCTGGTTATTTAGAAGCAGTTCTGTAGCTAAAGGTGCAGTAAATTGGCCCTTTTCTTTGAACTAGAAAAATCTAACTTCATGAGTGATCATTTTAACTGGGAATAACAGCCCGATTAAGGGTTGTGGATGTATTCTTATAGTTTACATTTTTGGGATAATTGATTGGAATTGATTACACCTGTATAACGCTTTAGCGCTTTTAGATATGTTATATGTACAATCTTTGCAGACGCAAAAACAGAATGCCTGATCAAGCTCGGGGCATGTCCACCTATATCACGGACAATGAAATAGTGGTGGCAATACATCTTCCCTCCCTTTATCACATTGACTCTATTGTGCCTCGAGTTTTGAATGAATCTGCAACTGCTTTAGAGGAAGAAGTAAACAATGTTTCTTCAGTTTTGTTTCCTTTAGCATCTACAAAAGAAGTACGGACTAACCCTGGGAGGGGGAAATAACATCTTATTTCCCGTCTAAGAAAACTGTGAAATGACAGACTGAAGCCTTAGTTGGTTTGGACACCTCAGCTCAAAATTGTGTATTGAGCAAAGTGGGTGATAGGCCAGCTGTGTTATATCAAAGCAAAGTTACTATGCCTTTACCAATTGACTTGAGAGCAAAGTTTCTTGGACACTCCACCAACGATTGAGACACGCTATGTCCCAGATTTTGATTAGATTCTACACCCCGGTTTGTCCCTTTTACTAGGTCTGATGCAATAACATCTTGTGTGGAGGGTCAACAAGAGAACGTGACTATTCAAACATTGGAGGAAATTAATCAGGTTTTGTATATTCTAGTGACATTGTATGAGGGACTTAAAATGGATGCGAAAAGTAATACAGGCATATTGGAATCGCTCCATTTTCAAGTTGATAATATCAAGTTACATGTAGCAGCAACAGAATTAACAAATCAATATTTGCTGAAGGTGAATGTGAATGGGTCAATCCCAGAGTTAGCTGATAAGGGGAGCATCACAACAAGTGGGTCAGTCCCCTCTTCGGATTCCTTGAGGGGATTAAATGTGGGCGATGGGGGGAATGATCAAGAGTATAAGGCCCAGGAGGTCCATAGGCCATCTGTGATGGGCTCTGAGGATTGTGAGATAGTGTCTTCAAGTAAACCACTGGGTGAAGTGGAGAGTTCTATCTTAGAAGTGGTTGTGAATGAAGTCATACCACCTCAGATGGAAGTGGATGAGAAGATATCTAGCCCTCTTGGACATTGCCCCCATGTAGTGTTGAATAAAGTGGGTAAAGTCAAGAGAGGCCGGTTGGTTAAGAATTAACAAAATTGTTCTGCCCCAAAGAAAAACAATGTGGTATCTTGCCACTTTCCGCAATTTGTTGCCTCAACCATCAGTTAGGGCTCTTCTGACTAACACCTCAACAAGAGTCAAATTGGCTGAATCCAGAGTGAATAGCATGGAAAAAGCACTGCTCATGCCCCCTGACTCAGCAGTGGTTAGTAAAAAATACTTTCCTTGTATCATATGTCACAATTAGCCTCCCAACAAGGAACCCGGGATCCCTCCAGCATACTGCAGTTTCTAGGCCAACTCTTACCTCTTCAAAAGTAGGGATAGTTCCCATTGGAGCTACTAATCAGGGGCCACCTCGGTTAGAGGGTAACAAACAGGGTAGGATAAACCCTCCATGGGTTCCTTATACTGAATCTCACCCAAAAGGGAAATCCACCAATCAATGTCCCTTACTGTTAGGGAGAATTCTCTGTAAAGGCTAATTTCCCAAACCTAGTGAGTCCCCCAGCAGCTTTGCTGGATTTTTTGGGGTTTATTTTTTTCTCCTGCTAAGAGTGAGACTCTTTTACTCCCACTCTTAGAATGATTTGAGGTGTTCCTTTGTCTTTCCATGTGTTTTATGGGCTATGGGGTCTTTTACTCCATAGGGTCTTATGTGTTTTAGATGTGGGTTACACAGCACCTTCCGTGCCTTAACCCAGGGGTGTCGTAGCGACCCCCCAACATAGACTCCATACCCTGGGACTGACTACTGTCGCCCAGGGCATGTAAAGTCACCATTGGCTTTGCTAGTCCCAAATTATGAACAGAAACCAGTACAAACCATCATATTGTGGACGTACTGGTCGGGGCAATTGGATTGCCCCGGGGTCTGTTGTTCGAGGGGGCACGTCTCCGTCCCCCCTGATCGAGTTTTGGCTGGTGGCAGTGGATACTACTTTTTATATTCGACCGCAAATATATCTCTATGGGATTTTCCCATTGTTCGAGGCTACCAACTTTAATTAATTAATTCTTATAGCCTCGAACATACCTCCGGTTTATTTAATATTAATTCACTGGTTGGTATTTTTTGGCAGAACTCGATTCTAAAATGGAGTTTGTGTTCTCTTCTGCGACTCCAACCCAAGTCGAGCCCTTTGTTCCACTTTTTGGCGGGCTTCTCCACAGAAGCTTCCAAAAGTGGTGCCACTCTGTCTGGGTACCACAGGGGGTGTGAGAGGGGTTTAGGCACCCTGGACTGAGTTACCTTGGTAACTCAAGTCGCACTCTTGTGTGATTGGCCCAAGTGGTGAGCCGGCCGGCTCATCACTTAGCATGTTTGATTGACAGCTAGGTTAAGTGAATGGGGGTGTGCTGCATAAAAGCAGGGCTTTGGGGACTGGAACTTCAGAAGTCGCCACAGGACATAAGAATCCGAGGAGGGAGAAGCTGAGCCGACCTGCAACGACGACACCACCGGTGGAGCCCTGCTGAACCGTCTCACCACTTTTCCCGACGACAGAGGAGATCTCCAGTCCGGAGAGTCTTCTTCCTTTGACTAGTGGGGATAACCAGTTTTGCCTTCTTTTTACCTTCCTGGAGCATCTCGTGGCCGCCTTGCCCGTGCCAAGCACCCGACAACCGGAATACCACGGTTTACCACTACCGCGAAGAGAAAGGTATTACTTTTTAACCGAAGAACTCCGCGGCTGGTTTCTTCACTGGCAGTGCAACGACCTTCATCTTTCTTCCACGGCGAGACCTCTTCTTCCTCTGGACGAAACTCCGACTTGCACCTGCTGCCAGGAACAACTGCCCCCGCTGGAGCTTCCTTCACACTTAAGGTACTGTGTCCCGCCTGGCTTCCCTTGCGACAGATCGTTCGGGGTGACAGTAAAGCCTCGACTTTCTAACCTGGGCTAGCCTGGGACACCCTAGCTAACTTTTCCTGACTTTAATTTCATCCTTTTTGTGCGAACTATCTACAAAACTCTTTGGGCATAACCCCACTATGTGAACCTGGACCCCTCTGCTTGCTCTCTCCAAGAGTGGGCCTTGCAATTGACTTCCTTGCTCTCCAGTAGAACTCTGCCTGTCCTGCCTTACTGTGGTTCTTTGTAAAAGTATTGAAACTTGTGTGCTTCCTTAACTCTGCCTTTTTCCCTCCCTTTCTTTACAACTTATTAGAGTGTCATCTTATGTTAAGCGCTCACCTCTGTCTGAAAATAAGTGGTGTTTCTCACTAAGACTTGTCTAATAAGTGAATAGGGTTGTATGGGATACATTACTCACCGTAATCGTATTTCTGATGATTGTATCTGCTTAGATTCACATGCTGTGCATAGGCCGACATCTAGTGGAAGCTGCGGAGTATTAGTTTGTTTTTCGAAACTCGAAAATGGGCGTCGACACAGGGCGTGCCAGTAATACTATCCCTAGTGTGACGTCCACTGTACCCAAGATCCCTCACGCGTCTAGGATCCTCAGATTGTATTTTTTCTGACATGAGGTAGCATGAGGAGTAGCGCGAGTACAGATAATCCAAACAGATAGATAGAAAGGTAAGACTACAAGCAACCATGCGCCTTCTCTCAGAGGGGAGGCAGGGTGGTTCGCATGTGAATCTAAGCAGATACAAGCATCAGAAATACGATTACGGAGAGTAATACATCCCTTCTGAGGCTTGTGGAATCTGCTTAGATCACATGCTGTGCATAGATTAGCGAGCAGTACCTGAAGAAGGAGGTGGGATGTGAGAAGGGTCATGAGCAAATAAGTGTCTTAGAACCGCTTGTCCCACTTGTGTATCTGCCTTGGAATGGGTGTCAATGCAGTAATGCTGAGTAAAAGTGTGAATAGAGCTCCAAGTAGCTGCTTTGCAAATGGTGTCAAGGGGTACATTTGCAATGAAAGCCAGAGTGGCCCCAATGCCTCTAGTAGAATGGGCCCCTGGCGTGAAAGGCAGAGTCTTTTCAGAGAGTGAGTAACACAGCTGGATACAGTTAATAATCCACTTCGAGATGGCACCTTTAGAGACGCGATCCCCCTCTCTGCCTGTAGCTACGGAGACAAACAGTTGATCTGTTTTCCTTAGCGGTCTGGTTTTATTTACATAGTAGAGGACCGCCCTACGCACATCTAGGGTGTGTAGTTTCACCTCAGCCGTGCTTTGAGGGTCCTGGAAGAAAGCCGGAAGCTCGATGGACTGGTTTACGTGGAATTTAGATATAAACTTAGGTGAGAACCTAGGGTGTGTGCGTAAAACCAGTTTGTCTTTATGGACAGTAAAGAAGGGATCCTGCACTGACAGAGCCTGAATTTCACTGACCCTTCTTATAGAAGTAATAGCTACTAAGAAGGGCGTTTTATAAGTCAGGTGTTTGAGACTGCTTTTATGCATGGGCTCGAAAGGGGGGCCCACGAGTTTAGATAGCACCACATTAAGGTCCCACCCTGGTGGTGGGTTTGGAATAGGAGGGTGAAGTCTCTTTACTCCTTCCATGAAGGCTTTAACTACTGGTACTTTCCACCACAAGACCTTGTTATGGGAAGTGGTGTATGCCGACAGGGCTGCCAGGTGTAATAGTGGAAGGAGTGCAATCAACTGGGTTGATTTGTCTACTCTGGCACCAGATAACAAATCTCTTCCATTTGTCAAGGTAACAGTGCCTTGTGTTTGGTTTCCTAGATTCCTTTAAGATGTCCATACACCTCTGTGGTAGATTGAGATGTCCAAACTCTATGACCTCAGGAGCCATGCTGCCAGGTTCATTGAGTTGGGTTGCTGATGCACTGTTTGACCTTGGTGCTGGGACAGTAGGTTGTACCAGGCTGGAAGTTTGATGGGCTCGCACACCGCCATCCTGCGTAGGTGTGGGAACCACGGTTGTCTTGCCCACATGGGAGCAACTAGGACGAGCGTCATCGACTCTCTGATCATCTTGTTGACCACCTTCCTGATGAGAGGAGTTGGTGGAAAAGCGTACGCAAACATCCCTGACCAGTTCATCCACAGGGCGTTCCCCTGGGAGTCTGGTTGGGGGAACCTGGATGCAAATCCTGGGCATTGTCTGTTTTCGCTTGTGGCGAATAAGTTTATAGTGGGGAAACCCCACTGAGAGAAGATATCTTCTATGACCTCTCTGTGTACAACCCATTCGTGTTCCTCTGGGAGGGAGTCTCTACTCAGAGCATCCGATAGGGAATTGAGCTCCCCTGGAACATGTTGTGATGACAGGAAGATGTTCCGTCTGAGTGCCCATATCCAGATTTTCTGGGCAAGCCTGGACAGATTTGGCGAACGAGTCCCTCCTTGCTTGTTCAGGTAGAACATGGCTGTTGTGCTGTCCGTCCGGATTTGCACTGACAGGTTTAGTAGGTGGGGCTCGAACGCTTGAAGCGCTCTGAATACTGCCAGAAGCTCTAGCAGGTTGATGTGGTTCTTGGCCACTGAGGGAGACCAGAGACCCTGAGCTGTGTGGTGGAGATGGTGAGCTCCCCACCCCATCAGACATGCATTGGTAGTGACTACTGCCTGTACTTCGGGATCGTAAAAGGGTTTTCCCTGTGCAAGATTCTCTCTTGTCTACCAGTGAAGGCTTTGTACTAGTGTTGGCGAAACAACCACTAGATCGTCCCACTGACCACTTGCCTGAGACCACTGTTTCGCCAACCATTCCTGCATGGGACGCATGCGCAGGCGCGCGTGGGGGACTAGGTAAATACATGACGCCATCATGCTCAGCAAACGCATTGCTTTGCGTACCGTTATTTGGTGACCGGACTGATATTGCGGAATTTGCAGTAGTATATTCCAAATTCTTTCCTCTGAAGGAAATGTCAACCCCTCTTAAGTATCTAGGATTGCTCCTAGGAACTGTTTGGAGGTGCTTGGCACCAGGCTTGACTTTTTCTCGTTGATTGAGAAGCCTAATTCGTGGAGGAGGTTGATAGTCCTTTGAATGTTTGTTCTGCAAATGACTGGGGGTTTCCCCCATTATGAGCCAGTCGTCCAGATAAGGGTACACCATGATTGCCTCCCTGCGTAGGTGTGCAGCCGCCAACGCCAGTACCTTGGTGAATACCCTTGGTGCCGAAGCTATCCCGAAGGGCAGTACCTTGAACTGGAAGTGCAGACTGTCCACCTTGAAGCGAAAGAACCTTCTATGCGCTGGGAACATGGAAATATGAAAATAGGCATCTTTCATATCCAAGGTTGCCATGTAATCCCACTTTTTTAGGAGGGGGATTACCTCTTGTAGCATGGTCATACGAAACTTTTGGGGCTTGACATACTTGTTGGCAGGCCGTAAGTCCAATACTGGGCGCATTGTCAAATCTTTTTTTGGCGGCACAAGGAAGTAAGTTGAATAAATACCCTTGTTTACCTGGTGTCCCGGGACGAGTTCTATCGCGTCCTTTGCTTGCAGATTGGCGATCTCCTCGAGGAGAATCTTCTGATGTTCTAGAGAGTGTACTCTTTGTCGTGGAGGATGGTTCCGGGGACGCTGCAGTAGTTCTATACAGTACCCTGCGGATACTGTTGACAGCACCCATCTGTCTGATGTGATCCCTTCCCAAGCATGGGTGAAGTTGGAAATGCGTCCCCCTACTGGGGTTGCGTGAGAAGGGACCCTGAACTGAGCGTCACTGCTTTGGTGGAGGCGTGCCGCCTCCTTTACTGGGGCTGCCTCTGCCTTTACCACGTCCTCTCCAATTACCCCTGCTGTAACCCTGGGTAGACTGTTGGCTGTTGTTCCACTGTGTACCCTGCCCCTGGGAATAGTTTGATCATCTCTGGGAATTTTGGCCGCATGGGCGATGAAAATTACTATTCCCTCTCTGGTTAGGGGGTTTATTGGTTAACTGGCCAAGGGATTTGAGTGTCTCGTATTCGTCCTTGGCATTCTTCAGCACGTCCTCGACCGCCTTAGCAAACAACAGATCGGCTTCCACCGGTTTGTCCAACAATGATGCCTGGGTTTCTGCCTTAAAACCAGACTGCCGCAACCACGCATGTCTCTTGATAACAGTACCTTCTGCTATCAATCTGCCTGCGTTGTCCGCGGTGTCAAAAGCTGCTTTTAAAATGCAAACAGACACGGCTCTACCCTCTGCAGAAATTCGTGCTAACTGGCCCTTTAAGGGTTCTGGTGCAGAGGCTATGAGTGCCGTGACTTCTTCCCACTGATGGCAGTTGTAGCTGGCCAACAGGGTGGTGGAGTTTGCAATCCTTGCCTGATAGGCGGACGTTGAGGCTACTTTCCTGCCGAAACCATATAGTTTTTTGCTCTCCTTGTCTGGAGGAGCTTAGGACAATGACAAGGGTGTTCCAGCCCTCTTACGAGTGTTAGTGACAACTAGGAGTCTGGCTTCAGATGTCCCCTTATATAGAGAGGGTCAGACTGGGCTGCCCTGAAAACATTTTCAACTCTGGGATTGACTGCTCTGGTGAGGTTCGGGTTTACCAGGGACGGGTCTATTCTTCGCTGAATAGACTTAAGGATAGGGGTGGTCTGGGCAACAGGCCTCCTTTCTCCCACTAACTCCTCGGCGAAGTCCCTCTCTTCCTGGACACCGTGGGTGTCAATATGGAAATGTTCCGCTGCTCGTGCGAGAACCTTGTTCAGGAGGGGTTGGTTATCGACAGGGGAGTCGGTAACCGGGGCTTCCTTCTCTACTGGGGAATCTACTCTGTAGGTTTCAGGGTCCTCCTCTTCCTCTTCTTGGTCCTCATCATCCCCATAGTAGCCCGTCCCAGTTTGCTCTTCTACCATGCCAAAATCTTGGTCCTCACCAAAGGAAGTCTCTCCTTGATACAGTGAGTATGGCCGTGAGCATGGTTGTACCTCAAAGGGGTCTTTAGACCTCATCGGTGTCTCAAACCGGGGCTTCTTACTCGGGGGGGATAGGATCATTAGAGCCTGAGGGTGTAGCCCCTTGTGGATTATATGAAAGGAAATGGTCTGGATTTTTATCGTAAAAGTCTGCCAAAGAAGACATCCTTGACACGACCCTATCTATGTCATCACTCGACCATTTTTTGGAACTGGGAATGACTCTCTCAGAAAGTCTAGGAGATGTATCTTGAGTAGATTTGCTGGTTTTAGAAATATCATCAGACCTGGTCTTGTCTGTCTGTTTAGGAGGAGTGGAGTGTTTCACAGGTGTGGAAGAGTGCAGAGGCTGCTTCTTCTGCTGTTTTCCCCCCTCCCCGAGAGTGGAAAAGTGTTTTCTCTGTCCCTTTGTGGCTCTGGAGGTTTTCGACGCCTGGCGTCGAGGATCGGGAGTAGAGTCCCTGTCCTTCGAACGTGGGGCCGCGCTGATCTTTTGTCTGCGGGCTCCGACTCCTGGAGAACGGCCTGGGGGTGGAAGTCGTCTTCGTCCTCCGACGATCAAACTTCTGTTAGCCTAGGGCGTGAGGCACTCTTGGCAAGAGTGGATGATTGCCTGGAGTCATGCGGCGATCTCGATCGAGAACGCCCAGAGGACAACGATTCGGACCGTTCTGTTTGTGCCTCTTTCCGAGAACTCGACGTCGTCGAGTCTCGGTTGGTCTTCGTGTGTTTTGTGTGAGTGGTGTGTGAAGCGCTTCTGTCGCCGGTGGTCTTCCCCATAGCCGCCCTGTCGGACGACCTTCCGAGGTCGGGGACCTGCGCTCGGCTGTCTTTCGACGCCGTAATGCCCTCGCCGTCCGAAAGCACGGCGTCGCTGCCATCGCTGAAGGCGCCCTCCGCTGCCATGGCCGCCTGGCGTGGTAGGCCCAACGCTTCGTCGAACGGTCCTTAAGTGTCTTAGGTTTAAACCTACTACACGCTCTGCAGTTTGCTTCGGGGTGGTCCCTCGGCAAGCAGAGATTGCACGTGGCGTGCCCGTCGACCCAAGGGTATTTGCGATTGCACTTGGGACAGAATTGAAAAGGGGTACCCACCATACGCACCTTGAGGCAGCAGGCTGGTAAGTGTAGGAAATGTATAAGGTGTACCTATATACCAAGAGTGTAGAGTATGTCCAACCCCCCACTCTCCCTACTTGCAGGGCCGAGGCCAGAGGCCTTCCGAGGCCCAAATCCGTTGTGCAGCAGCCGACGGTCGATTTCTTCTCCAAGCCGGCGTCGAGTGTCGAAGTTCGACGTTGGGATGGGGAAAGGATGTAAATTAATCAATATTTTAGCAAAATTATGGCTAAGGCCAGGGGACTCCACAAAATGCTTCCGACCAGTATGGCGGAAAAAAACAATCTGAGGATCCTAGACACGTGAGGGATCTTGGGTACAGTGGACGTCACACTAGGGATAGTATTATTGGCACGCCCTGTGTCGACGCCCATTTTCGAGTTTCGAAAAACAAACTAATACTCCGCAGCTTCCACTAGATGTCGGCCTATGCACAGCATGTGATCTAAACAGATTCCACAAGCCTCAGAAATATATATATGATAGTGACTGTGTGCTGAATTTACTTACCTCGTTTTTGCTAGTGTAAATCACAAGTGTGTTTTTAAATAAATAATTATATACTTTTACACCAAAGCTCTGGTGAGTGTTTGTTTGTGCTACTGTGTCTCTGTACCTATTGTGAATACTCTGCATACTGCCTAACTCTTCTTGAGGGAAGTCTGACTGCTCAGCCACAGCTACCAAGTGAATCTGTGTGGTACAGACTGCTACCAAGTGGGTTTACTGCCAAACACCTGTAGTCCTAAATCTTTTGCAGTGGTCCCAGAGGGAACTGCACAGGTTTCTGCCTAACAGGTATCACTGTACTAGTAGCCTTCGGGAATGACCAGTGCCCCCCCTCACTCGCCCCCAAAATAAATTAGCTAAAAACTTTTTTTTTTAATCCCTTCCCTTCAAAAAGTCATATCAGAAGTGTAACAATAGCAAAAACGGTGAGGGGTTCCCAGTGATGTCAATGGAGGGGAAAGCAGCCAAAAGAAAATGTTTCCCAACAATCGGTTAGTTGTGTAGTCCGAGATTATAAAAACATGCGCCTCACTGTTTTCAAGAAACGCAGCACAAGTTCCATGTTTTCTAATACTTAAATACTTAATAGGTGGCAGAAATAAACAGTTTTTCGAATGAGGCTTGCAATAATTCATTGGCATGTGATTGCCCTGGAAATAACAGACATGTGTATGCACTAACACTGGGTTTGGGCTTTACACTGGACGTTCATTAATCAAGAAGACGTACCCGCTTTCTTTGAATCAGAAAAATAATCCTCAGAATGTAGACTTCCACCCTAGGCAGCTTATACGCCTGAACTACCTTAAGGGCATCGTCCAAAGAACAAGGAGTATCTTGCTTAAGGATGTATTTCACTAGTTCCTAAAAGGAGATAAGAAAAAGGAGATAAGAAAACAGACGCACGTTACACAAAAAGCATGGACAGTACAAACTTAACTTCGTAAGTAGTCACTAAGCAAATCTGGATAAAAAAAGCTCCAACGCAATTTCGAATATAGATCAATTTCGTCTTTCAAGTTAAACCCACTACCAAGAACATGTTTGTGTGTATGGACAACTACATTTCAGTTCGAGACCGTTTGCAGGACTGAAGAGTCTTCAAACTGCTCAGCCAGTTAAACTTCCCAAAGAGGTTTGTGTTTAATCCATAAGTAACAGATTCACTTACCGGCAGTGACAACGCAGCCTCTCCAGCTTGCGAGGCGAGCTAACTGAATAACAATAAAAACGTGGCTACAGTTCCAGTTCACCGCGTTACGAAATGACAAAAATTGCAGCAGCAAGCACTATATAAAAAGGTAAGCATTTTAATATTTTTTTTTTTTTTATTATTATTTTCATTTAGTTTGTACAAACTTTAGAAAATCTTTTTATATCAAAACTTATATATTCTACAATATGCAATGTCCAATTACTCCCTCAGCTCTTTCCGGGGCTCGAGTTTTCCCTTAAAATTTCTCTATTTCTAATGCTTCATTTTCATTTCTCAATGTCTCATTTATCAAGCATTTGAACGGCGCCGCAGTCTCTTGGAGAGTCCATACTCCGAGGTTCTTTTGTATACAAATTATGTCTGAGTTTGATCCTCCATTTTCCCCCACATGATTTCTATTTGTTTCAAGAGCAGTGTGAGTGCCACCGCCAGTTTTTTGTTGTTACTGCAGTGTAGCCTTCCCCACCATTCTTCATCACTATACGTGGAGACTAATTTTCTTTCTGTTGCCAGGTATTTTGTTCTTAATTCCTTAAGTTGGCTGCAATAAAGTATCAAATGTTTTAATGATTCTGACTCTATTCGACAGAAACGGCATGTTGTCTCTTCATTTGGCCATTTCCTGTTGTAGATTTGGGCTTCTTTAGTTTCATATAAATATATTTAGATTAGTTCACAGCTGTAATCGCACACTATCCCACAGGACTGCCACTCAAACACGGGTGACACCTGCCTCCTTCATGCCTCTGATGATCAGACGGAAAAAGAAGGGTGGGTGTTTCTACACCTACACTTGAAATGCAAAGAGCTGAGCAAAGTGGTGAAAGATGTGTCCTTTGGGACCAACTCGCATATCTTCTCCCATCACTCTTGGAGCTACACAGACTGGAGTGATAACAATGAAAGGGCAAAATATTTGCCATATCTTGGTACAATTGCTTAACACCCTCGAGTGTATAATGTAACTGAAAGCATTGTACAATTGAATACACAATTAGTGAGACTGCAATCAACTCCCCACTCTTCTGACATTTAGAAAATGCCCCAACAGGCAAAACCTTACATCACGGCCAGGCTTCCATCCTTTTAATTGCTTCATGGAGAGTCTGACTGTTTCCAGTTCATTAACATCCCTTTACTGTATGGCGGTGAAGCAGTAGCCTAACTAAGACTTTGCACCGTTTAACATATAGAATAAAAGGCATGCGTATTTGCAGGTGGCAAAATGGCACATATTAAAACCAAGTGTCTCTGTCGTTTGAGATGTTTTTCTTTTATATTAAATAATCCCAATTATCTTGCGGCCTATGTTTATTTATGACCGTGCAAACACTTTTTCCAGGATCTTTTTTTAACAAACTTTTTATTAAGCTTTTTGTAGAGACAAAAAAAATGCTGTCAACTGTACAGGGCAAATTAATTTTAACATTACAAGTTCGCCCCTGATTCTCGTGCATCCTTTCCCACCACTTCCCCGTTCACATGAAACCCATCTCCTACCACCAAGGCCTGTGCCCATCCTCCCCTCCATCTATCTCCCGCTCACCTGATTCCTCCTATACTGCCTCCCGACCCACCGATCTCCCCCACACCCTTCATATCGTCTCGTGTTTGTTTGGGCAACTCTTTTTTTATTTTATTTTTATATTGAGCATTTGTTAGGCACCTATACAACAGAATAGTGTTTCGAGGAGCCACAAGAAAAAGTGGGAAGGGAACAGGAGAGTAAACAACAGTGTACAAAAATAGTAATACAATCGTGGTCCTATTTGGCCTAGTGACATTCGAACGTGCAAGTGCAGTGAAGAGTAGTGCAGAGATAGGGAAGGGAGGGGACGATGGGGTGGGGTGGGGCAGAGTAGGGAAAAAATGCTGGTGGGAGCCCAAGAGAGAAGTGCAAAGGGAGGAGGCCACTGGCTAAGTGCTAGGGCAGAGGAATCACATGGATGGGATGTACAGCCGCCAGGTAAGGGCCCACAAGGGCGGTGCTGGGGGAAGGGAGGGTGCTGGTGTCTGTCGACTGGGTAGAGGGCCTAGTAAGCTGCGAGATTCAGGAGGGACCAGGCCGCCAGTCTCAGTCGGCAGTGGGGTGATTAGCAGGGAAGGGAGAGAGGGAAAGAAGTGGAGAAAAGCAGAGTTTTAATTCGTTTCCGGAACTTAAGGAGGTCTGGCTCAAGTCTGAGAGTGGCAGGGAGGCTGTTCCAAAGAGGCAGCCACTGAGGAGAGACCCCTGCCCCCGACTCTCTGCTTAGATTAGTGTTTGACAAGCAGAGAGTTGGAGTTAGAGGAGCGGAGGGCTCTAGCAGGGAAGTATTTAGGGAGCGAAAGTTGGAGATAGCGTGGTCCAAGGCCCCAGGCAGCATTGTGGATGATGCAGAGGATCTTGAATTTGATCCTCGCAGCCACCGGTAGCTAGTGGAGAGATATCTGGGCTGGAGAGATACAGTCCATGGTCTTGAGGCCAAGGATAAGATTTGGAGCCCTATTTCGGATTAGCTGAAGGGGGTCTAGGGAGGAAAGGGGGAGATTGAGGAAGAGGCTGTTGCAGTAGTGCAGCCTAGAGAGAGACGTTGAGCTTCTGGGGAAAGGTGAGAAAAGGGAGAATGTCTCTGAGGAGGTGAAGTTGGAAGTGGAGCTTCTTGGGAAGGTCCAAGATGAGAGGGGTGAAAGAGTAAGCTGAGTCGAAGATGACCCCAAGTTTTTTGGCCACACAGGATGGAGAGGGTAGAGGGCCCAAGAAGGGCGGCCAGGTGGTGCGGGGGGGGGGAACAAGGATGCAGGTGTCCCAATGAGAAGGATCTCTGTCGTATTGGCATTAAAACAGAGACCCTTAGCCGCACACCATGCCTGGATGGAGGTCAGAAAATCCAGGATGAGAGGAGGGGGTGGTAGAGGGACGTTTGAAGGAAAATGTGTGGTATAAGCCTACCACTGGAATTCAGGATAGAATGAGGAAATCAGGTGAGCAAGATGGGATAGATATTGAAGAGCCACGGCGATAGGATAGAGCCCTGGGGGACACCAGAGGTAGAGAGTGAGGTGGTGATGATAAAGGGCCCAGTTGTAGCTGGGAAGGGCGGTTAGTCAGGAAAGAGGTCAGCCAATCCAGTGCCCCATCCGTGATGCTGATGGTATTGCGGAGACGTTTTACGAGGATAGAAGGGTTGACCGTGTCAAAGGTGGAGGAGAGATCGAGGAGAATGAAAACAGCAGGAGAGTTAGTGTCAAAATTTGCAAGCATGTCTTCACAGGTGTTCAGGAGAGCAGTTTCCATGCCTCTGGATGCCCGAAAACCAGATTCATGTGTCATGGCAACAACCAACAAGTTCAGCATGAAGGTTAAATTGGGGGAGGATCAACTTCTCCAAGAGTTTACCCAGGAAGGGGGTAGTGGAGATGGGGCGATTATTAGCCAGGCAGGAGGGGTCAGCTTTTTTTAGGAGAGGGTGCATAAAGGAGAGCTTGCGGGGAAGAGCCAGTGGTGAGGGAGTAGTTGCAGAAATTGGCAAGTGACGGGGTGAGAGAAGATGTCCTTAATGGTTCTAGAAGAGCAGAGGTGCACCTGTTTGGATGAGACCATCATAGAGCGGACAACTTTAGAGACTTCATTGGGTTTTATGGGCAGAAGAGAGGAAAGTGGCCTGCTCATAACAGGAGGGAGGGGAGCCAAGGGTGGCTGGGGAGCTGGAGCGGGATTGGAGGTGAGGGTGGTGGAGAGTGAGGACAGGAGGTATTGTTTTATATGAGAAATGGGAGGCCGGGACAGTGCAGAAAGTCTGGGAAGGAAGGAGGTGGAGACTGCTGATGGATTGGCGAGTGCCTTGCAGATTTGGAACAGTTCAGCCGTGTTGTTAGTGGCTCCAGAACAGTGGGCTTGTATGTGGGCCCTCTTCTTTTAGCGGAGAGAAAAACAATATTGCCTTTGGAGCAGGCGACAGGCCAGTTTGTCAGAGGATGAACCTGAGGTCTGCCACTTCCGTTCAGCAACTCTGCACTTGCATTTCAGGGAAGCTAGATCAGAGTCATGCCAGCTGTTGCACTTGGAGACAGGCTTCAGGTGGATCCTCATGACAGGGGCAAGGACATCAAGGGTGTTGGAGATGGTATTTGCCAATAAATAGACAACACAGCGTGGATTGTGATATGCCAAATGCAAGGTACCCCAGCTTTTATAGGAAGAATGCAAGCTGGGGAGAACACAAGATCAACAGCCATGCTCCCTCCAATTCCTCACCATTTTCGAAAGAAAACACATTTTATATAATGTGGCGAGTCACTCTGTCATCATCATAATCACTGAGCTATGAAAACATATCTCTACAGCTCATTGGTACTAATTGCTAAGCTACATATAGTATCTATATGTCCCACCCTACGGATTGGGTAACTTTCTAAGGTACCACCAATAAAACATCCATAAAAAAGTATGACTTCACCATGCTATTGGCAAGCTCTAAATTACTTCTGAGGTGAAAAGGACACGCGGTCACACTCTCTGTGAACTAGCGACAAGATGACATGTTTATGTAGATGGGAGGAGAGGACAAGCGTATTGCCTTTGTTCTTAATTAAAACAGCCCAGGTTATCTCTGCTATAATGTCCGAGTTTCAAGGACCTGTTCTTTCAACAGTAACCATGCCATTCTGTTCTTGACACATTTATGAATAACTATTTTGTGAGTCATGCTACTTCCACCATGTTAAGATTTCATTTCAATGATTTGTTTTTTCAGCCACATCCAGCTTCTCTGTCACGACTAGCCGATCGCTGAGACATGAATCTGTCACCCACTTAGGACATTTCCTGGGATGCTCAGTTCGTCCCATGGACTTCAAATAGACTGCCGTGTTGTTGTAACTTGATTTACCTTAATAGTTCAACGCTCACAATACAGTGTCTTGGGCCTTGACGTTCCTTTGAGGCAGTTACCATCCAGCCACCACAGCATTTTTCAAAATTAAATGCATTTTGTTTCAAATAGTGTTCTTAGCTAGGGGCCTCTCTTAAAGCTACAGAGCTCAATTCTCTGTTGCGCTGGTGCAATTTAAAATGACAACTGCTTGTCACATTTTTTCCTCTGCAGGACACATTTGCTTGCAATCTACCAATTTCCTGGTGAATGCCCGTCACATGATTTCCCTTCCTATATGTATGCCGCAACCTTATCTGCCTACAATTTTCTGCCCTATTTGTGTAGTGAGTCCCTATCCTGAGTACACGCCTTCCTGTCACCTAATCCATTTTAAAACGCACTAATTGTGGAAGCTAATTCCTTATCTGTTCCCTACTTGTGTGGCGCAAAAATAACTATTCTTTGTGCCAGCTGCATTTCAAGGAGAATTTAAAGTGTAGTTTCAAATGTATCCTTTCTGATCTTATAATTGTTTCTTCTGAGGAAGGCAGGGGGGCAGAGCCTGAACACACTCTCTAGTCAAAAATTGCCCTACTACAAAGGTTAGCAAGGACAGACTCGGAGGAGGAGTCCGAATCAGGGGCGGGAGGGGGGATGAACGTAGAAGGAAAGCAGCGACTGACACTCGCGTCATCGGTCGAATGATGACGAAAGAGGCTGGCAGAGCAACAGGAGGGCAAGCGGTCAAGGGGCTCCAAGCGGGAGGAGAGGAGTAGTTGGACCAGGAGAGGTGGGTGGTGACTGGGTTACAGATAGGGAGGTCTCCAGGGATGAAGGCATCCAGAGTGTGTCTAGCTGAGTGTACACTAGCCGGTCCCACCTCTTGATGGTGTCCATACCTCTGTCATGCCGCTATGGAGAAGCAATCTGGTTTCATGCAGTTTTGCGCTATGACCCTCTTTGCTACTATGCAGGCTGTATTTAAAAATATCTTGGCATATCCATCAGCCTCCATATCGTTCCATATGTCCAACAGTGCATTTGTAGGCCCCCTTTAGAGCCTCTCCCACCTCCCTCTGCACTTTTGTCCAGTCCCTCGGTACTTTGGGTCAGTCCCATTCTTGGGCAGAATCCTGTGCAGTGCCATTAGGGACCACTACACACAATTAAGACTACAAGCGGCAATGCAAGTTTACCTTTGGTACAAGCCTGTACTACTAAGTTAGAGTGGTAGCAGTAGCAGAGCAGCCAGGCTCATCTCAAAGAGTATATGAGCAGTAGCAGAGATTACACAAAGGGACCACAATTACTTTGACTCAAGAAAGCACTGACTCAGGTTTTCAGGTAAAAAATATAAGTACATTTATTTTTAAACCATCAGTTATAAACACAACACCTCTATTAAACTTTAAACAAAACCAAACGTTAAATATACTACAACTAACCAATTCACTTTGTACAGTATGTCTCAGGGTAAGTACTCTGTGTTTGAATCAACCGGTGTTATGAACAAAACATGATACCGCGGATACGGTTGCGATCACTTTTTGACAGTTCGGTCTACTCAATAAACACGTATCCGTGAAATGAAATGCTACTGGGGCAAAAGCACACTTAGCACCTGAGATACCTAGAGGGAGTTGGAGGGAAAAATCACAGGCAATATTTAGGTTAGTCAGACAGTATCGAGAAACACTCAAAAACAGGAGTTCAAAAGTCAAAGGGTCAGAGCCAGGTTTAGGTGACACCGGAGACCTGCGCCGAAGATCACACCGTTAGACAGTTCACGATTCAGCATAACCCAAAAGTACATGGATATTGTCAATGTTCGGAAGCAAAAGTTATAATAGGAATGGAAGACAAGGACGGGCCTTGAGAATGAAGAAAAGGGATTTGTTAGGCAGAAACCTGTGCAGTTCCCTTAGGGACCACTGCAAAAGATTTATTTAGGACTAAAGGTGGTTGGCAGTAAACCCAATTGGTAGCAGCCTGTACCACCCAGATTTAACTGGTAGCGGTCAGACTTCTCTCAAGATGACTTAGGCAGTATATAGAGTATACACAATAGGTACCGAGATACAGTAGCACAAGCAAACACTGACCAGAGCTTTGGTGAAAAAGTATATAATTATTTATTTAAAGACACACTTGTAAATTACACTAGCACAAAAAGAGGTAAGTAAATTCAACACACAGTCACTATTATATATACACAACCCTAATTACTTATTAGACAAGTCTTAGTGAGAAACGCCACTTATTTTCAGACAGAGGCGAGCGATTAACATAAGACGGCACTCTAATAAGTTATTTAAAAAGGGAGGGAAAAAGGCAGAGTTATGAAAGCACACAAATCTCAATACTTTTCAAAGAACCACAGTGAGGCAGATTAGGCAAAGTCTACTGGAGAGCAAGGAAGTTCAAATGCCAGGCCCACTCTTAGAGAGAGCAAGCGAAATGTGTCCAGGATCACACAGTGGGGTTATGCCCAAAGAGTCTTTGTAAATAGTTCACCAAAGATTGAGATCAAGTCAGGAAAAGTTAGTTAACAGGCCCCAGGCTAACCAAGGTTAGAAAGTCGAGGATTTACTGTCACCCCGAACGATCTGTCGCAGGGGAAGCTAGGCGGACACAGTACCTGAAATGGGAAGAACGCTCCAGCGGGGGCAGTTGTTCCTGGCAGCGGTGGCAAGTCGGTGTTTCATCCAGAGGAAGAGGAGGTCTCGACGTGGAGGAAAGCTGAAGGTCGTTGCACTGCCAGGGAAGAAACCAGCTGCGGAGTTTCCCAGTTACAAGGTACCACCCTTTTCTTCGCGGTAGTGGTAAACCGTGGTATTCCAGTTGCCGGGGTGCTTGGCACGGGCAAGGCAGCCACGAGATGGTCCAGCAAGGTGAAAAGACTGGCAAACTGGTTATCTCCACCAGTCAAAGGAAGAAGACTCTCCGGACTGGAGATCTCCTCTGTTGTCGGGTAAAGTGGTGAGACGGTTCCGCAGGGCTCCACCGGTGCTGTCGTCGTCACAGGTCGGCTCGGCTTCTCCCTCCTCAGATTCTTTAGGTCCTGTGGCAACTTCTGAAGTTCCAGTCCCCAAAGCCCTGCCTTTATGCAGAAAACCCCCATTCATTCAGCCTAGCTGTCACTCAAACATGCTAAGTGGTGAGCCGGGCGGCTCACCACTTTGGCCAATCACACAAGAGTGCGACTTGAGTTGCCGAGGCAACTTAGTCCAGGGTGCGTAAAACCCCTCCAACACCCCTGTGGCACCCAGACAGAGTGGCACCACTTTTGGAGGCTTCTGTGGAGAAGCCCGCCAAAAAGTGGACAAAGGGCTCAACTTGGGTTGGAGTCACAGAAGCGAACACAAACGCCATTTTGGAACCAAGTTTCGGCAAAAAATACCAACCAGTGAATTTATATTAATTTAATAAATCAGCAGTATGTTCGAGGCTATATTAAAAAGTGGTCGCCTCGAACAATGGGAAAATCTCATAGGAATATATTCGCGGTCGAATATAAAAAGTAGTATCCACTGCCACCAGCCAAAACTCGGTCGGGGGGGGACTGGACAGTGCCCCCTCGAACAACAGACCCCGGGGCAATCGAATTGCCCCGACCAGTACGTCCACAATATGATGGTTTGTACTGGTTCTGTTCACAATTTGAGACTAGTAAAGCCAATGGTGACTTTACATGCCCTGGGAGACAGTAGTCAGTCCCAGGGTACGTAGTCTATGTTTGGGGGTCGCTACGACACCCCTGGGTTACTGCACGCAGGGTGCTGTGTAACCCATATATCAAAACACATGAAGCCCTATGGGGTAAAGGACCCCATAGCCCATAGAACACATACAAAGTCAAAGGAACACCTCAAATCATGTCTAAGAGTGGGAGAAAAAGAGTCTCACTCTTAGCAGGAGAAAAAAATAAACCCCAACAATCCAGCAAAGCTGCTGGGGGACTCACTAGGTTTGGGAAATGAGCCTTTACAGAGAATTCTCCCAAACAGGATTCACCCACTTTCCTCAAGTAGAACACAGTACCTTATTCCAACGATGCAGTTGGTGCCCTGGCAGTTGTTCCTGTTGGTTTCCCGCAGACCCACGATTCCTGGAGCTTCGTTGTGAAGGAGGACGTCTGAAGGGGGTCTGCACCACACAGGGATGAAGCCGGCAGCAGCGACAACTAAAAGGTGTGCTCCTTAAAAACAGGAGAGGCTCAGCAGGTGGCTATCCGGACCACTACAGCAGTGTGCAGCGATTTCGACGAAGGCAGAGATCTCTGGCTGAAGAAGACAAGCTGGTTATTCCCACCGGGCTCAAGGGAAGACGACTCCGGACTGGATCTCCTCTTAGTCATTGAAGGGAAGATAGCTCAGGACTGCAGCAGGGCTTCACTGGGACGGGGTAGTTGCAGCAGCCGTCGTTCTCTCCGCTTCTCTTCGGTTCCTTGTAGTTCCAGTGGCGACTGACTTCTAGCCCAAGAGACCTGCCTTTTATGCGCAAAACCCCCATTCACACAGCCTGGCTGTCAATCACGCAGCAGGGGGGTTGTCCAGCCGGGACAACCACCTCAGCCAATCATGACAAGGTGCGACTTGGGTTTCCTAGGATACCCTGTGCAGGGGGTGACTACACCCCTTCCCCACATTCAGTCTACCTAGACACCCAGGCGCCAAGAGGAGGGCTTCTCTGCAGAAGCCCGCCAAAAGACGGTGAATAAAGAAGGCGAACCTAGTTTGCCGCGCAAAGTAAAACATAAGAAGGACTTTAACAAAAAGAAATGGCGAATAAACCCAACTAGAGCCAAAAGAAAGACGATTTGGTCAAGCGGGTTTATGTTCGAGGCTAATATACTAGCCATGAACAGTACCATGTTTATCTAATATAATCGCGGTAGAAAGGTTAGGGTAGATACCACTGCCACCAGCCAAGTCTAAATTTTAAAAGAGCAAAACAATGCTTAGGGAGGTACAGACAGAAAAGGGGTACAGATTAGCCCTTTCCAGTACTCCAGGTAAGATTGGGTGTAATAGGTCTGTGGTAAAAATGACTATGTAAAGTAAATGGCAACTTTCGCTTTCTCTGGGGGACAGTAGTCAGCCCCAACGAAATGGAGTCAGAGGGAAGTCTTAAAGACAACCCTGGGTTACTACACTAAAGGTGATGTGTAACCCGTACAAGAACAGGGGCACCTGGAGTGGTGTGCTCCAGTGCCCAAGATCACACAATGAGTAAAAACACATAAGCCAAAACACATGTAAGAGTGGAAAAAGGATGTACACTCTTACCAGGTGGAAAAAATAAACTCCAGAAATCCAGCAGAGCTGCTGGGGGACTCACTAGGTGAGGGACATTAGCCGTAGAAGGAGAATTCTCCCTAACACCCATACCATATGGAGCATGCCTGTTTGTATGCTACATGTGTACAGCTGTAACCCCCCCCTCTATCTTGCACAGCCTGTCCTTTGAGTAGAAGACCCTGTGTAGGTATTTAAAATGAATCAGTCACAGCCTATTATCTATGCCCCCCTCCCAGGGTGAAGTGCTACCCTCCATTCCTCGTCACCTATGTCCCAAACATCCGTTTTCCCATCTGCCTTTCAGTGCTGCTAACTGTCACAGCGCTTTGTAGATTGTTGACTACTGCTTACCTTCAAACCCCCCCTCCAAGACGTTACTTTCTATAGGGGTAGCCTCCGGGATTCCTTCCCTCAGTGCTATGATATGGCCCGAGAGCGTGGACAAGTTGTATTTGAAATGGTCCTGTCTATCCAAACCCTACTCGTCTTATCTCTTGGCAGGTTGGTAGGCCTCAGGCTTTCAACACGTCCCCAAACATCATAATTCCTTTACTTTTCCCCTGCCCACCTCAGGTTCTGTATTCCTTTGATGTGTTTGTTGTCCCGGAGTCTAGCCACCACTGTAAACTGTTTGTCCCATCGCAGATGTGAACTTGGGTACACGCCATCATGACCGCCCATGTAGTCGAGGGCACCACTGTAGGCTGCAGCCTTCCGTACAGGAGTTTTCCCCCACCAGTGTCCCTGCCCTTTCAATGGAGCCCCTGATTTGCTATGGCTATCTGCAAGGCCCAGTAACATAATTGTAGGTTTGGGAGGCCCAGCCCACCTTTACACTGAGATTTCTACAGTGTCTAGTTTAACTCTGAGTCGTCTTCTCCCACAAAAACTCCCTCAGTGCTGTGTTGACTATCAAAGTCTCCTGCCATCAACGCCCTTTGCGCGTGTTCAACTATGTAGAGTAATCGGGGAAGGGGGAAGTGTTAATCTTTTGTACAGGGCAACTCTACCCATAATCGAGATTGGGAGGGTGGGCCACTGCTTAATGTTCTTCTTGAATCTTTTAAATTGTTGGGTCAAAATTAAGCTGGTTGAAGAGGTTTTCATACTTCTGGACAAACACCCCAAGATATCTGAAGTCTTCGTGACCTCTGTTCAGTGGTGGATATGTTCTCTGGTTTTCCTCTTCCCACTCTACTGCATAGTGTGCGGATTGATTTATTCCAGTTTATGCTCAGCACTGACTAGCTCCCATACTCCTCTAGTATGGTCATTGCCCTCGGTAATGATCACACTGGATTCATATATTTTTTGTAGAAAAGTGGTCATGCTGATCAATCCTGGGGTATAGAGTCTTTTTTGACCTTTTTGAAGGAATCATGTCCTGAAGATGGCCTAAGAAAAGAGAGATCTAAGACACTAGAGATAGTGTCTGAAACAAGAAAATGCCCGAAACATGTCGACATTTATCTGAAATACTCGTATGATTGAACTGTGGGATTTCTATACAAACAAAGCATTTGTGTGTTGTTTGCACCCCCCCTGTTCCATGAGTGCTTTTGGTACCTTGGTTTTTAACAAATTTTGTATGGTCTAATTGTGTAATTTTGTATGTAGGGCATTTGTCGCCCTTTTTTATATATAATATTAAAAAGGTAATTTATTTTTTCTAAGTCTGTACCTGTTTAGGGTTCATGATGTCCCATAATAGCAAGATGGGATATGTCTAGTTTGTAACTGAGCGTCACGGCGACACATCAGGGCAATGGAAAGAGGGGTAAGGAACAAGTTACTTACCTGTAACTGTTGTTCTCCAGCATGGGTCTGGCATGGATTCACATGCTCATGAATATTCCCCGTCGTCAGGCTGGGAATCCTCGGTAAAGAAAAAACCAGTATCAGTTTCGTTTCTGATCTGTCTTTCGTAGTAATATCCAATCACTGGTCTCTGCGTCATACTGACCACAGCCAATGACTGCCCTCTACCTAAGCACCGCCTCTGGCAGCCATCTTCAGATTTGGAAGCACGTGAAGTGGCAGTATGACCAAGTGAAGAGCCGCAGAGGGGTAGGCGGGAGGGTTCGCATGTGAATCCATGCCAGACCCATGCTGGAGAACAACAGTTACAGGTAAGTAACTTGTTCCTTCTCCAGCATGGGGTCTGGCATGGATTCACATGCTCATGAATAAAGAATACATAGCAGTACACACATGCACAACCACGGGAGGTGGCAAAGGCTCAACATTAAGCAGTACATCAAACTCAACATTAAGCATCTTACCTCCTCACCAGGCTCACCTCAGGCGAACAGGTTGCGCAGCACTGCTTGGCCGACCCTGGACTCCTCCCTGGAATCCCGATCGACGCAGTAGAATTTCGTGAAGGTGTGCGTCGACCTCCACGTAGCAGCCCTGCATATGTCCAGCAGGGGCACACCAGAAAGGAACGCCGTGGTAGCTGCGATCGCTCTGGTGGAATGGGCTCTCGGACGGCCAGGCAGCGGTCGGTTTGCCAACCGATGACAGTACATGATACAGCCGGAGAGCCATCTGGAAATGGAAGCCTTCGAGAGAGCCTTCCCCTGATTGACAGGTCCAAAGTTCACAAAGAGTTGTGACGTCTTCCGAAAACACTTCGTGCGGTCCACGTAGAACTTCAGCGCTCTAGCCACATCCAGCGAGTGCAAAGTCCTCTCAGCCGGCGACGAAGGCGACGGGAAGAACACAGGCAACACCAAGGGTTCGTTGAGATGGAAGTCCGACGGTACCTTGGGCATGAAGGAGGGGTGCGTCCTGAGCACTACCCTCGTGTCGTGAAAAGTCAAGTACGGGGCCTTGCATGAAAGGGCCTGGATCTCTCCCACCCGTCGTGCGGAGGTGATGGCCACAAGAAAAGCTGTTTTCCACGATAGAAACTTCAACGGGGCCGAGTGCAGAGGCTCGAACGGAGGTCCCATGAGCTTGGTCAGCACCACGTTGAGCTCCCACGCCGGGGCCGGAGCCTTCACCGGCGGGAACGATCTGAACAGTCCCTTCATGAACTCTTTCACCAGACGATGAGACCACAAGGACGTCCGGCCCGTGGTTCTGGTGTATCGGGAGATCGCAGCAAGATGAATCTTGATGGACGCGTGTGCCAGTCCAGCTTTGGCCAGCGTCAGCAGGTACGGCAGTACCTGGGGAGCCGTAATCCGTAGAGGGTTAATCTTCTGTGCGTGGCACCAGACAGAGAACCTCTTCCATTTGTGTCCGTAGCATTTAAGAGTCGAGGACGCCCTGGCCTTTGCAAGAACCTCTCTGCAGTCGGCCGGTATGTCGTATCCTCCAAACTCTAGCGCTGCAGGAGCCAGGCCTGCAAGTTCAGCGATTTCGGGTCGTGGTGGAGGATGGCGCCTCCTTCCCTGGAGAGTAGATCCGCGTCCACCGGCAGCTTGATTGGCGGGGACGCTGACAAGTCCAGAAGGTCCGGGAACCATATCTGCCTCGGCCACGCAGGTGCGACGAGGATCATCCTGCACCATGACCTCTTGAGCTGGTTGACGAGCCGGATTAGCAGTGGCAAAGGAGGGAACGCGTAGAGGAACAGGCCCTCCCAGGGGAACGAGAAGGCATCGCCCATGCTCCTCGCCTGGGGAAACCTGCTGGCGAACCTCCGGCACTTGGAGTTCGTCGCCGTCGCGAACAGGTCGATCTGGGGTGTGCCCCACAGTCAGAAGAGGCGATCCACTAGATCCTGCCGTAGTTCCCACTCGTGGCACGAGCGCAGCTCCCTGCTGAGTGAGTCGGCGATGGTGTTTCTTATCCCTGCCAGATGAAACGGCACCAGAAACATCCTTTGGGCGACGGCCCAATGCCACAGGTCCTGCGCCTCCTTGGACAGCGCTGGGGACCTGGTTCCCCCCCGTTTCCTGATGTAAAACATGGTGGTGGTGTTGTCGGTGAAGATCCTCACCACCTTGCCCTTGAGGGACGGAAGGAAGGACCTGAGGGCCCAGAACACTGCACGGAGCTCCAGGACGTTGATATGGAGGGACTTCTCCGTCGGGAGCTAAAGGCCTCTCGCGTGCAGATTTTCGGTGTGCGCTCCCCACCCTTCCAGGGAGGCATCGGTGGTCACTGTCTCCTGGTGGTCAGGGGTCTGGAAGTCCATGCCCGCCGTCAGATGCGTGCGGTTGCCCCACCACCGGACCGCTCGGCGGAAACTCTCGTCGAGTGTGATCCTCTCCTCGAAGCTGCCCGTCGTTTGGATCCAGCGCGCGTCCAGGAACTCCTGCAACGGGCGCCTCCGGAGCCTGCACATGGGAATGAGGTAGATGCAGGAAGACATCATTCCGAGGAGGGACTTGATGGACCTCACCTTGGCCGCGTCGGAAACCAACATCCGCTGTACCTTGCCCAGGATGGACCTGGTCCTTTCCTCCGACGGGGAGGCCAGAAGAGACACTGTGTCGAGCTTCGCTCCCAGAAACAGTGCGTTTTGCGCAGGTACCAGGTGAGACTTGGCGTAGTTCACGGAGAATCCCAGGTCCGTGAGAAGTCGGACGGTCCTTGCCGTGTGATCCAGGGCGAGCTCCCTCGTCTTGGCTCGGATGAGCCAGTCGTCCAGGTAGGGGTAGACGTGGATCCCCTCGCGGCGCAGCTGCGCCGCCACCGGTGCAAGGCACTTGGTGAATACCCTGGGGGCCGACCGTAGTCCGAAGGGGAGGGCTTTGAACTGGTAGTGACGCCCTTGGACCACAAACCTGAGGAATTTTCGGTGCCCCTTTAGGATGGGAATATGGAAGTAGGCATCCTCCAAATCCAACGACGACAGGAAGTCTCCTTCCTCCAGCTGACCCAGGACGTGCTGGAGGGTGACCATCCGGAACTTTTGCGCCTTGATGAACTTGTTCAGACGTCGCAGGTCCAGGATGGGGCGCCATCCCCCCGTCTTCTTCTTCACGAGGAAGTATCTCGAGTAAACTCCGGAGCCCCGAAGTCTCTTTGGGACGAGTTCGATGGCGCCCTTCCTCAGCATCGCCTTTACCTCCAGGAGAAGTTGAGGGACGTGAAGTTCTTTCCTGGCCACGGGGGGGGGACGCGCGGACACCTTCTTTGAAATTCGAGCGCGTGGCCCCGGGCCAAGGCGTCCAGCACCCAACGGTCGGTGGAGATGGACTCCCACACGCTGACGAATCTCGCCAGCCGGCCTCCCACCGGGGTGCTTCGGTGGTGGCCCGACCCCACGGTCGGTTCAATCCTGCTTCGACGAGGCTTTGCCGCCTTGACCTCCTTGGCGACGACGGCGGGGTCCGCCAGACTTGCCTCGTCCTCTGTAGGCCTCCTGAGCCGACGAGCGGGCCGCTTGACGGTAGGTGGAGAAACCGCCGCCTGAACTTTTGGAGGCGCCCTTGCCTCCGCTGCTCCGAAAGGGCGTCCGTCGTTGTTGCAGAACTCCAAGGGCCCGGGCCGTCTCGGTGTCCGCTTTAATGGCCTGAAGGGAATCGTCCACTGTTTTCCCAAACAGGTTGTTCCCATCGAAGGGCATGTCCAGGACTCTGGTCTGAACGTCTTGACGGAAGTCCGTAGCCTTAAGCCATCCACGCCGCCTAAGGCAAACGCCGTTGCCCAACTGGCGGAACCCAGTGTCGGCGATGTCCGTCGCAACGGTAATGGCGTGGTCCGAAGCCACCTCACCTTCCTGCAGGATCTCCAGGGCCTCTGCCCTCTTGTCGTCCGGCAAGAAGTCCAGTAGGGGAGCCAGTTTGTACCAGAGCTCCCTGTCGTAGCGGGCCACGATAGCCAAGGCGTTGGCCGCTTTAATCGTCGTCGCCGCAGACGAGATGACTCTGCGTCCCATAGCGTCCAATTTCTTTCCCTCGCCGTCCGGTGGGGAAGTCGATGTGGAGGCCGCACCCCCCCCCCCCCCGCTTTTTTCCTGGCTGCCGCGGAGACGACGGAGTCCGGGGTAGGCTGCGCCCGGAGGCACAGGGGGGCCGTGTCTGGGACCCGGTACTTCTTCTCGTACCGGTCTCTTTTAGCTGGCGTCGTGGAAGGGTTCTTGAGGAGGGTGAGGCCCTCATCCCAAATGTCGTCCAATAGAGGCACTGAGAGGACCGTCTTCCTCTTGGCCTCGCGCCGCTGATAAAGGAAACCTTCCTTCTTCTCCTCAGGGCAGAGTTGGAAAAGCTCGGATGCCCTGATGATCATGGAGTGGAACGATCCAATCTCGTCGGGCGGAGAAGCCCTGGTGGGAGGCGACGACGGTACATCCTCGTCGTATACCTCGTCGTCCGTACCCGTCGCTGCCGTCCGGTTCTGGGTCCCCCGGCGGGAGAGGTTCCGTCGGCAACGGTAGTCTCGTCCTTATCTCTGAGCATAAGGACTGTATAGCCAACAAAATGGACGCCGAGTTGTCTCGCGGCGCTGGCAGAGGGGAATCCGACGGGCGATCAGGGGCCCCGACGGTACCCTCGATGATGTCGTCGTCACCTGCGTCGGGATCCATCCCGACGGGCCGGTCTTCTTCCACGCCGAGGCCGTGGCTTAAGACTTCGACCAGCTCCTCCTCCGAGGTTGAGGCCGAATCTACGACGACGCCCTGCCCCCCCCTTTTTCTTCCCCACGGGGGATTTCACGGGGGCCCTATCGATGGGCACAAAAGAGGACTCCCTCCGAGGTGGCAGGGAGACTCTGAGCCCCGAGGTCACCACCACTGGTGTAGCCCCCACAGGCTGAGCCAGGGCCGCCGCGACAGTTTCGATAGAGGGCTTGGCCGGATGGATTAAGGCCTTCACCACCTTAGGTGCGCTCACCGCCTTATCCTTGAGGGGGGGGACACTGCCTCGCTCCCCCTCCGATGGGGCCTTTGAGCTCGACCGGGGCCTCTCCAGGAGCTTCGCCGGGTGCTCGGCCTTCCTCTTACCCGACCCAGAGCGTTGGCTCGTGGTTGATGGTGCCGGGGAGGGTGCGCCCTGCCTGGCGCCCGTAGAGCCCGACCGTTCGGCGCTCCCGGTGCCAGCGGACTCGCGGTGCTTTGCCTTGTGTTGGACCCCCGTCGCCGGGGCGTCCTCAAAGGTCTTAGAAGACCGCTCGGATTTCTTCTTCTTCTTCTTCTCGCCTGACGGGCTCTTCCCTTCCAGCCAGTTGGCGAGACGTTGATGGCGGTCCTTCATGGTCCGCTCCGACATGTTGCCGCAAAACGCACAGTCCTTCTCCACGTGCGTCTTGTCCTCATGTAAGCAGTAGAGACAAAAGGAGTGTTCGTCCTCCTTAAAGACGTTCTGCAGCTGGCATCCAGGGCAGACCCTGAACAGCTTTCCGGGCGTCGAGCATCCCTTCTCCTGGGCCATGTCCGGGCCTGAGAAACTTCTGGAGTCCTCCAAAAGGGTAGCTCGACGAAATCTTCACCCTTGAGGGGCGCAGACGAATCCGACACGGGTCCCCGTTGATCGGATGGAGAGTCGGTGGAGCTTGAGGCTCTTTTGACCGAAAAAACGAAGTTTTTGAGAAAAAACGTGAAAAAATAGCACTAACGCTCGAGAGCAATAGCACGAGGATCCCAACACATGAACGTGCGGTAAAAATCTGAAGATGGCTGCCAGAGGCGGTGCTTAGGTAGAGGGCAGTCATTGGCTGTGGTCAGTATGACGCAGAGACCAGTGATTGGATATTACTACGAAAGACAGATCAGAAACGAAACTGATACTGGTTTTTTCTTTACCGAGGATTCCCAGCCTGACGACGGGGAATATTCATGAGCATGTGAATCCATGCCAGACCCCATGCTGGAGAATCAGACTCACCTTTAGTGTTGTCTTTAGTGTTGTTTAGTATATCATCTGCATACAGAGAAATCCTGTCCTCCTTCCCCTCCGGCCAGCGGTAACCCCTCAGGTCTTGATCTCCTCTGACCCATTCTGCCAGTGGCTCCAGTCCGATAGCAAAGAGCATGGGCGATAGCAGGCACCACGACCTGGTTCCCCTTTCTATGGGGATTTTATCCGAAAATGTATTGTTCACCTACAATGGCTGATGGGTTATTGTATAATAACGCCACCAACCAATTAAATCTTCTCAAAATTCCACCATCCTCAGGACCGCAAACATGTATTCCCATTCCATACAGTCGAACGCCTTCTGTGCGTCCAACACAAGAATGTCCAGCAGTTGATGTTCCTTTTTTGCTGATCCCATGACGAAGTGAAGTTTAACCTTTGAATATTGATTCTTGTCAATTTATTAGGCATGAACCTGCATTGGTCATCTCTCACTATCTACTTTATTACCTTTTTGTAGTGTATTCATCAACACTTTGGCGGGAATTTTTATTTCTGTATTTATGAGGGAGATGGATCTGTAACACCAGCACCGCTACTTTAGCTTCCCTTCGTTTGGGAGTACCTCCCTCAGGTATAGTAGGAGACTCCCCTTGCTCCTGCTCTAATGCAGCATTCCAAACATAGGACCCAGTGTTTCCCCTTTTAGTTTTATCCAAATATCTAACAGGAACCCAATCGGTCCCACAGTCTTCGCTATACCCAGCTGCGAGATGGCCCTGTCCAGTTCCTCTACCTATAGGTCCCCTTCTAGACTCTCCCTCTGATCCCATGACAGGGACTCCAAGGGTAATCGCCCTAGAAACCCTTGTATATTTCCCACTGATGTCTCCAATTTGGTCTTGTACAGGTTCTAGTAGTATGTGGTGAAGATTCCTGCTATTTCCTTTGGATCCTTTGCAGTGACCCCATCATCCTCTTGGAGTTCTTACAGTAGCCTGCTCTTCGCCCGTCTCTGTGCCAACCATGCTAGTAGTTTGCCAGCTTTGTCCCTTATATATACGCGCCTTCTTGTGCCACCATCCCACCTTAGCCCATATTCCAGAGCCCCGACAACCTTCGCTTAATTAAGATCCCTTAGTAGCCCCTCTGACTGGACCTCTCTCCATTGTCCCTCCAATACCCTTGCGTTGGCCTCGTCTTCCTTGTGTCACCTCTCCCTGACTCTCTCCTTGGCGGAGGTAACTGTCATGGCTTTCCCCTTCAGCACGGCTCTGACTCCACCAATGTTTCATTGATGCAAAAGAATTGCTTTGTTTCCTCCCTAAATCCCACTATGTCCTCATCAAGTGGTAGGAGCCCAGTCGCAAAGACCCTCCCCCTTCCACTCGCTGACTCCCCTCATCTGGATGTCCGATGATAGTGGTGCGTGTTCCCGGAGCCCTCTGGATTGGCACTCCACACCCCCCACTTTGTGCCTGTCTGAGCTGGGGCAAAAACATGGTCTATCCTCGAGAAGGATTTATGTTACGCCGAGAGGAATGAGAGCTCCTTGGCTGTAAGGTGGGCCTCCCTCCACAGGTCCACTAGCCCCATGGCCTCTATGAAGTCCCACAACGCGGTGCTCCTGTTGTCCACCCTAGTACTCGTCATCCACCTGCACAGGTCAGGGATTCCGAATGCATTGAAGTCCCGTCACCATCGTCGTTCCAGGTGGCCATTCCAGCACCACCCTTTATACCTCTTCATGCAACAGCCAGCATCCCGGTGGGGATTTGGGGGTTGAGGGGGACTGGCATACATGTTAGTGAGGCAAACAAAAAGAAGGTTGGGGTGCCCTAATGGACCGGCAGTAGCATGGGCACTAGTAGTTCACACATCAAGAGAGGAGAAACTGCAGCCACATGTTGATACCAGTGTGATTGATTTGTACAAATCCTTATAGTATAAAACAATAGGTTTGGGTGATAAATAAATCCCAGTTAACATAAATAAATGTCAAAGAACACAGAAACACAGCCATGGATTCATGAAACTTGGGATTAATATTTTTCAAAAAGGATACATGCTATAAATGCATTCCATTTAAAATGATAGCATCTCTGAGTACATTTACCATACCTTGTAATGTAGGTATGCATCTACAGTGTGGAAAAGACCACACTGAAATCATAAAAGAAAAGAGAAGTAACAGTGCATATTTGTGGACAAGACCCAGTGTTGAAGAATTGTGGGTGACCTAAAAGTTGGTCATAGAAAATAGGAGTGAAAAAATATACAACAGAACAAAAGAAAAAGAGCATCTGTTTACTAGTAACACAAATTGATCCAGCAGTTTTAAGACTAAACTGCGCTCTGCACAGTTCTGATTCCATATCTTCGTCCTACTGACAGTGTCATCAGTTAAAAACAACTAAAGAACAGTACATTTCCTTATAAACAACTAGAGAACAGTGCAGTTCCTATTATTTTATATTCAAATGTAAATGCAGCAATTCTTGGAAGTGAACCCCCATTGGATCTGCCGAAGCAGGCAGGGGAATCAGAAATGGACAAGAAAGTTGGAAAAAAAAGTCCACAGTTGGTGAAGGTGGTCGTGACTGTGGGACCACAGGTATCCCCTTGTATTGTTGCGTTTCGGCTGCAAATGGAAAAGGTATAGCCACCTTATTCGGTGCGTGGTTTGAGGATCCTGTTGGAAATATGCGGGACAAATGGAAGCAAATAAGTGGCTGTGTGTAAGTGGTGGCAAATATAAGGAAAGGTCAAGAGAAGAACTGAAAAAATGTGTTTGCTTGGCAATCAAAAACCAGCTTGCGGCTGACAACTCTTACCATGAGGGGTAGGGAGCAACATGTTTTCCATCCCGAGTTTCCCAGACACCCCACAACCCGTCCTCTCCTGTCTTGAAAGGCCTTTGTGGCCTGGATCGCCACCACTTTCTAAATAAGTATTCCCACACCTCTCAACCCCCTGTGAATCCTGCGTGTGCCATGCAGTTATATGGCCCCCTTCCCAGCAACTTGCAAGATTCCCCCAGCAGGTGCATTCCCTGGAGTAGCACCATGTCAAGTCTGTGACGCTTAACTACTGAAAAACCACACTTGTTTTTACTTTATGGTTCAACTCATTGATGTTCCAGGAAACGTGTTTCAGTGTACTTGAACTTCCCATTCCGAAAGAGTTACAAACCTCGTTGACTCCCAAATCCCTTTCTTTACTGTTCCATCTCTCACTGTCCTCCGAGTGTTGGCCTTGATACTGCTCTACCTATCCTACCCCCATCCTCCCTGCCCCCATCTACCAACCCCTCTCCTTCCCTCCCTTACCCTCACCATACTTGCTCCCCAACTGCTAAGCTAAATATCTGACACCCTGAAAGTAACTAAACATACCCCTGCTACCCTCTGCTAACCCCTTTCCAACCTTTCCTATTCCTCCCCTACCTGCTCTTCCATCCAGGAGCACCCCTTTATGCCCCATTTGTCCCTTAAGCCTCTGCAGACGGTGGTGGTGCTTCCCCTCCTATCCACCCTCATGTAGCACCTCCTTTTGTTGCCATGGTTCCTTTTTGCAGACAACCAACCTGTTCAGTCAGCTACACCGCCGGCCTGTGTGGCAGGAGAACCCGCCAGTGCAGACTACTTTCAGTCCATTCCACTGACTATCACTTCCATCGTCCGGGGGGCCTCTGGGTCAGTCGCATCTTGGGTCAAGCCAAGTTGAATCCTGTTGAGTGTGCCAACGGGCACCACTGTGATCCTGTGGTCCATGCCAGAGCATTTCCTTGCCTCTTTCCCCATCTCCTCCTTCCCCCAGCCCATCATAGGCGCTTACTCGCTGATGCCCCGTCGGCTGTATCCCTCTACTCTCATACCAGCCTGTTAGGCAGAATCCTGTGCAGTGACCTTAGGGACCACTACACACAATTAAGACTACAAGTGGTAATAGAAGTTCACCCTTGGTACAAGCCTGTACTACTTTGTTAGAGTGGTAGCAGTAGCGGAGCAGCCAGGCTTATCTCAAGAGTATATGCGCAGTAGCAGAGATTACACAAAGGACCACAATTACTGTGACTCAAGCAAACACTGACTCAAGGTTTTCAGGTAAAAAATATAAGTACATTTATTTTTAAACTATCAGTAAAACCCAGCACTTCTAGGAATTCTAAATCACACGTAAAATACACTAAAACCAACTTCTTCTCTTGGCACAGAATAGCTAAAGGTAAGTACCTTGTGATTAGTCCGACCAGTGTTGTAAAACAAAAGCGTTTCTGTGAATACATTTGCAATCAATGTTTGACAGTTCGGTCGTGTTAAAGAAATGCGTATCCGCGGCGAGAAATGTTACGGAGGCAAAAGCACACTTAGCACCTGGGCTAACCAGAGAGAGTTGGGGGCAAAAATCACACACAATACTTTTGTCAAGGGAGACAGAAGCTGAGAACACTCGCTGACAGAAATACAAAAGGTCAATAGGCCGGAGCCAGTGTCAATTGGAACCGGGTCCCTGTTGCCGAAGATCACACGGTCAGACAGTTCAGGATTCATGCAGCCAGGATTACTTCGATATTGTTCGAAAGAGGAGGCAAAAGTTATAAGAAGGAGGGAAGACAAGGGCAAGCCTTGAAGGCGAAGAAAAGGGATCCACCCTACTTCTTCAAGCAGAACACAGTACCTTATTCAAGGGAAGAGCTGGTGGCACGGCAGTTGTTCCTGGTAGTTTCCTGCAGACCCACGGTTCCTGGAGCTTCGACACGAAGGAGGACAACTGGAGGGGTCTGCACCACACACGGATGAAGCCGGCAGCAGCAGTGATGAATGAAAGGTGTGCTCCTTAAAAACACGAGAGGCTCTTCAGATGGCTATCCGGACCACTACAGCAGTGTGCAGCGATTTCGACCAAGAAAAGGATCCTCTGGCTGTGGAAGATGAGCTGGTTATCCCCACCAGGCTCAAGGGAAGAAGACTCCGGACTGGATCTTATCGGGTTGGGGTAGTTGCAGCAGTCGTTGTTCTCTCTGGTTCCTTGTAGTTCCAGTGGCGACGCTGACTTCTAGCCCAAGAGACCTGCCTTTTATGTGCAAAACCCCCATTCACACAGCCTGGCTGTCAATCACGCAGCAGGGGGGTTGTCCAGCCTGGACAACCACATCCGCCAATCATGGCAAAGTGCGACTTGGGTTTCCTAGGATACTCTGTGCAGGGGTTGACTACACCCCTTCCTCACATTCAGCCCACCTAGAAACCCAGGCGCCAATAGGAGGGCTTCTCTGCAGAAGCCCGCCAAAAGACGGTGAACAAAGAAGGCAAACCTGGTTTGCCGCGCAAAGTAAAACACAAGAAGGACTTTAACAAAAAGAAATGGAGAATAAACCTGACCAGAGCCAAAAGAAAGACAATTTGGTCTAGCGGGTTTATGCCTGAGGCTGCTAAACTAGCCAAAAGCATTACCACGTTTATATAGTATAATCGCGGTAGAAAAGTTAGGGTAGATACCACTGCCACCAGCCAAGTCTAAATGTTAAAAGAGCGAAACAATGCTCTAGGAGGTACAGATAAAAAGGGCTAAGGATTAACCCTTTCCAGTACTCCATGTAAAATGGGGTGTACTGGATCTGTGGTTCAAGTGACTATGTAAAGTTAATGGCAACTTTACTTTTCTCTGGGGGACAGCAGTCAGCCCCAGAGAAATGGAGTCAGAGGGAAGTCTCAAAGACAACCCTGTGTTACTGCACTGAAGGTGCTGTGTAACACACAACAAAAGGGGGTCCTGGGGTGGTGTGCTCCAGAGCCCAAGATCATAAAAATAGTAGAAACACACATGGCAAAACACATGTAAGAGTGGACAAAAGGTGTACACTCTTACCAAGTGAAAAAAATAAACGCCAGAAATCCAGCAAAGCTGCTGGGGGACTCGCTAGGTGAGGGAAATTAGCACTAGAAGGAGAATTCTCCCTAACACAGCCTCAGACGACTTCTGGTTCTTGGAAAATCCAGGCCCTTTCACCCACTACCACTTTCAATTTAGCCAGGAACAACATGTATTTGAGCCATTTGCTTCTCAATTGTCTTAACTTCCTCAAAGGACCTCCGTGCACGCTGCATAGTGTAACCCAGAAAAATCATTATTCTGGCGTTGTCCAGTTTGATGGGTCCCCTCGTTCTCGCTGCCTGAAGTATAATGTCTCTGTACCTGAAGTTGAACAGTTTCGCTACCACTGCTCTTGCCAGGGCCCCCAGTAAAGGCAGTCTGCCCAGGACCCTGTGTGCCCATTCTATCGAGAAAAAGGTAGAACAGATTCATGGGCAGTCATTTTTTTTCTCTCCAAAGAGTCCCACAATTACAATATTGGCCCTTCATGACCTGCCCTCCACATCATCTGTTCTCTCCTCTAGAAGCAAAGATTTTCTCTGTAGTGCTTGTACCATGCCCTCCAGGCCACCAATCCTCTCCTCAGACTCCCCCACTCTAACACTGCTCCGACATCCGCTCGGAGCAATGATACGTCCCACCACTACTTGCCCCCATCTTTTCCTCCACGCTAGTTCTAGAGTCTGCTTCCCTCTCCACTGTTCGAGGTCATAGAGTGCATTTTCTGATGGCCCAGTCATGTACCTCTTCATTTTACCCTGCGTCGCCTTTGTCGTTTTGTCCTTCCACATGGCTGCTGGTTGTGTATCCACTCCTGCATACAGGGAGCAAGCAGCAGCTTCACGACACCACACTCAGCCTGCACCACCTGCCACATCTGTGGCCCTGTACTCTGCTGGCTGAGCTTCATCTTTGATCGTTTCTCTCCCTGAGCCTCGCTGTCCATGCACGCCCATGTACTTTTCAGGTCTCTTCTAGTCCAGTCTAGCATCTGGGGTTGGCCAGTCTCCTTCCCCTTGCCCTGTGGTTTTGAAGGATTTGTTAGGATCTGAAGGTAGGGGTGGTGGGGCCAAACCTCCTCCCTTCTTAACTCGAACTGTAGCTAGCCTCGCTTGCCCCCGCTCTCCTCCCCACGGACCTGCCCCACAGCTTCCCACCTGCTTCGGCATGCCCCTTCACCTACGGGCTGCTCCAGCACCCTTGCAGGCTTCTTCAGCCTCGCTTCCTGATCCCTGGGATCCTGCCTGATGGCTCTGCCCTTTCACCCTGCTCCCTCCGTGCCCATGTGCCCCGGCAGTCAACTCGGGGTGCAAGCCGCTCTGGCACGGATGGGTAGGAGGGGGTCGTAAGACCCTCGGCCAGGTCTCACGGTGCGCCTTCAGCTTTTAGCAGTGTTACCATGGTGCTCTGCAGCACCCTCTGCTTGCCGGATAATGTCTGCGAGGGCTGCAGTTCCTCCCAGAGCACCACCACATCCGGTGGGGGCTCCACTAGTCTTGTCATTCTTTCTGTTGCCCCTGGTTTTCTATCACACTTTTCCATCAATCAACCTATCGGAGTGGCGTTGAGTCGCAGTCTGAGCATGAGTGCTGCTCGTGTTGTGAACTGCAGTCTGTTTTCCATTGCTACTGTGTTGCCGGCAAGCTGAAAGGAGGGGCTAACTTTTAAAAAGCTCTGAATATCGCAGAGCGATGCAGAGTGACTGAGTGGCAGTCTGACCAGAGGAGCTGACACAGAAGGCATTTTGGTTAAAACTGGTTAGTTCTCGTGCTTTCCTAATAGTTACCGGAGGTAGCTGCACTCTACTTCCTATTGAACCTGACTCTTAACTCTAGACTCTCTGCATAAAGCCACATCGTACATCACTTTACCTACCACTGCGCCCCCATAAGGTGGGTATTGAAACCAGTGTTTCACCCAAGGAGGGCGTTGAACCAATTAATTAACTACTGTTGAAATCCGCACTTAAGTTCTATGAGCGTTCAAGTTTCATTTGTGGTTTCGTCTTTCCCTCCTGCATATGTATTATCTAAGGAGTGGGGGAAAAAGCGGCGAAGCAAATATGACAACAGATACCATCTCAGTCACTGATTCAGAAATGTTGGCAGCAATCAACCTCCATTGTCGCTGCCACCTGGTGAGGTTGGGTTACACACACCACAGGGGTTGGGTCTGGTTGGGGCTAACCCACGTTTTTCTACTGTGAATGCTGCATCAGAGCTGCTGGTTTGCTTACCAAACAGACCTCAAAATATTTACATAGAAGATTACATCCCTGGAGGTCTTGTATCCAAGGTCATCAGTAACGCATGCAGTTTGGGGATAAAGTATTGCCAGACTCAGGCCACTTGGTGGCTTCGCCACAAGCTAAACCCATTCACGAGTTGATTGATGTGGTGCCTATATCATCACCTCTTAATGTTAATGCTCTGAACACTTTGGATGATAGCTTTCCGGATACTCCCCTGGCGCTTGAACAAAGATGCATTTTTACCACCGAGATATCATCAGCTTTGCGGAAAGTAGTTCAGGGTAAGGGTGATTCTAGCTGAACTCAATCAAGTGCTATGTATCCGGGTCTCATTGTACGAGGGCGTCAAGGTGGAAACAAAGTCACTCTCTGTTTTGCTTGAATCACTATTTAAATTTAATAACATCAGTTGCATGCGTCTGCAAAGAGTTGTTATTCAATCAAAATCTTCTGAAGTCAGAGTCAAAAATGACAGATCAATTGGTGGATGTGGTCAATGCACCTGGGGCAGCCAGTTGCTTTGGGAAGAGCACGCTTACAAACGTCCAGGATGTGGAGGACGTGGTCAAACTGGTGTCAATAACAGTTGCAATATCCAAAATCCTATGGTGAGGAAACTGGGAAGGCCACAGCACATATGTGCAAGGAACGGCCAACTTGTGTATCCGTTCACATACTCAACACTGACATTGTCCATCTTCCTCTCAGGGGTCCCTAAACTCAACCGGAGAATATTTGTGTGGATAATATCCCTGGCCGGGAAGAGGGTACCAACAATCCTCAGATGGTGGCTCCAGAAGGTAATGCTGCTCAGAAAGTATTGGCTGGTAAGAGGCGACGTGGTAACCAGCTAATGAAACCCAAGAACCGCTTGATGCAGCAGCATACGAAACAAGCGTCCAGAAGATTCCTGAGGACATTGCTTAGGCAAGCAGCCCCGATGTAGCCAATTGTTGAAACTGTTCCTTTACCTTCGACTGAGATAATTAATATGGAACTCCACTTCCTCCCAAACCATTGCCCAAGTCTCATGCTGCTTTAATTCAGCCAGTTTCCGACAGTCTTTACGAGGTCGGTTCAACCAGATGATATGATAAGGCTATCAAATTGCATAGATCCTTTGGTTGCGCACAGTATATTTGCAGGTACTGTTATTTAGGATGTCAAAAAGGCTGTCAGTAATCATCCCATGAGTGTTGACTTTAAGGACGGTCATTGTCAAATCGCGAATGGTTTACAAACCATTTCCGAACCTCCAACCGACACCCAGTGTGCTTCAAGGAGAAATTTGTTGAGAGTGCCACCCGTCAGGGCCTTTTCAAACTTAAGAATTTCATCAAGCAGAAAAACTTGGAAGGTGACCTCCAGGACCAAATGCCATCGGGCCTGAAGTCCATTTGCAGGGGCCCAAATGCAAATGCTGGATTAGTCCCAGAGGACATTCACAGCATTCATCCATTTATGATCTTGATTGAGAGTGTTCTGTCTGACAACAGATCCCTGGTACTAAACAAACCAATATCTCCTCCTTCGAGGAAGGCATCACAGGCCTCTTAACATGCAATGTAAAACCAGGTTCCCAAATTATACTTCTTGGAGAACTCAACCTGGGGTTCCAGGACCCATATGACACTAATGCACAAGCTCTCGTAAAATTCCATTTCCCAGCTCGGCTTTAAACAATGTATCATGAAACCCACACACATCAAGGGGCGAACGTTAGATTGGCTGTCCGATCTCAACTGCTCTATTACGATACTACAGAACAAACCCACTGCTTGGCCAGATCACCACTACATATCCTTTGCCATCCAAGGGATCTTGCCCCCGAGCCCCAACATCGCCCCCCCTTCTCTTTCCAGGAACTCTCGTAACATAATACCTAATCTACGCCCGCTAATCAATGACATTCTGGACATTTCCAAGCACAACAACCTAGATCCCCGCCAACCTAGTCGACATCCATAACAATACTTTGGAATCAGCCATGAACACTGTCGCACCACTCAAACTAAAAAAGGCTAAACCAACCGCCCACCTTAACAATTGGTTCACTCCAGAACTAAAAATCCTGAGGAACAAAAAAAGAGTGGCAGAATCTACCTGCCGTAAATCCCCCCACTAGCAATAACAAGGCACTGTTCATCACAGCAGCGACTTCCTACAAAACAGCCATTATCACCACCAAAAAAGAAACCTACAACAAAATCCTTAACGCTAGATCTAGAACTAAAGAGCTTTTCAGCATCCTAAAGGGAACTGGAATCTCCAGCTCCGCCCACAGAGGTCTGTACTAAGGACGCGGCTTGATGGTTCCTTAACAATTTCACCATCTGTGCAATGCGTTTGACTCTCTCCTAGGGAGGGAAGGCCTTCCCTACCCGGGTGTCTAGGTATGCCCAGATGAACTTGAGCCTCAGGACCAGTGTCACATGGGACTTCAAAGTTCAGGGAGAAGCCCAGCCTGTGCAGTAGAAAGCAGGTGCCCTCTAGGTGAGCCAAAACCTGCTCTGAAGACTTCTCTCGGATCAGCCAGTCATCCAGGTACGACTACTGCCATGAGCTTAGTGAAGACCCTTGGAGCGGAGGTCAATCCAAAGGGAAGCACCTTGAACTTCTAGTGCTTGTCCCCTATGAGGAACCTAAGGAACTTCCTGTGCTTGCCATGGAACGGCACATGGAAATAAGCGTCCTGCAGACCTATTGACACCAGCCAGTTCTGCAATTCGAGAGAGTGGAGAATTTCTCTAAACGTCACCAATCTGAATTTGTCCTTCCTCAGGCACTTGTTCAACGCCCTGGGGTTAAGAATGGGATGGAGACTTCCTCCCTTTTTGAGTACCAGGAAGTACTGGATATACCAGCCTGATCCTCTCTGTCAGGAGGTAGCTCTTCCACGACACCCTTTAACAGGGCTTGCAGTTCTTCCTGGAGCTCCTGTCCCGGTTGGCTTGGAGGTGGTGGGGGTCTGTCTGGTGGTTTCCTTAAAATGGGCAGACAATAACCCCACTGCATGAGCTCCAGGGCCCAGATATCGGAGGTAATCTCCTGCCACTGAGGCCAATCCTCTGACAGCCCTTCACCAACCGCTAAGTAGTGGGAGGGGGAAATCAAAGCGGCTTAGAGGGCAGAGTCATTGCAACCACAGTTGCCTGTTCGTCTCTGGAAGCCCCCCTTCCCCTTCTGCAGCACGAGAAATGCTTCTGCCCTTTCATGGCTTGCGGGAGCGGTGCCTTCCTTCCATAAGTCACGTAACCGCTATAGCCTCTGCCCCTAGAGGCAAAGCTGAAGGCGGGCTTGACCAACTGCGCAGCTAGGCCCCGCAATTTTGCAGCGATCTGACTCCTTAAATCTTTCTAGGGAAGTTCAGCCTCAAAGGGCATGCCCAGCAATCTGTTCTGAACGTTTGGCGAAAAGCCTGAAGATCGTAGATAGGCCCGCCTTCTCAGAGCTACAGCCGATCCCATCGAACGTCCTATGCAGTCGGCCACGTCCAGGCCTGTTTGCAACGACTTCCTGTCACCTCCTTCTCATCTTCCACCAGGTGTACAAAGCAGTTTTGCATTTCCCCTTCGGGGATGTATTGGGCTGTGTTAGGGAGAATTCTCTGTAAAGGCTAATTTCCCAAACCTAGTGAGTCCCCAGCAGCTTTGCTGGATTTTTTGGGGTTTATTTTTTCTCCTGCGAAGAGTGACACTCTTTCTCCCACTCTTAGACATGATTTGAGGTGTTCCTTTGACTTTGTATGTGTTCTATGGGCTATGGGGTCCTTTCCCCCATGGGTTTCATGTGTTTTTGATATGTGGGTTACACAGCACCCTCCGTGCAGTAACCCATGGTTGTCGTAGCAACCCCCAAACATAGACTCCATACCCTGGGACTGACTACTGTCTCCCAGGGCATGTAAAGTCACCATTGGCTTTACTAGTCTTAAATTGTGAACAGAACCAGTACAAAACATCATATTGTGGGCGTATTGGTCGGGGCAATTCGATTGCCCCAGGGTCTGTTGTTCGAGGGGGCACTGTCCAGTCCCCCCCGACCGAATTTTGGCTGGTGGCAGTGGATATTACTTTTTATATTCGACCGCGAATATATTCCTATGGGATTTTGCATTGTTCGAGGCTACCACTTTTTAAAATAGCCTCGAACATACCGCCGGTTTATTAAATTAATATAAATTCACCGGTTGGTATTTTTTGCCGAAACTTGGTTCCAAAATGGCGTTTGTGATCGCTTCTGTGACTCCAACCCAAGTCGAGCCCTTTGTTCCACTTTTTGGCGGGCTTCTCCACAGAAGCCTCCAAAAGTGGTGCCACTCTGTCTGGGTACCACAGGGGGTATGGGAGGGGGTTTAGGCACCCTGGACTGAGTTGCCTCGGCAACTCAAGTCGCACTCTTGTGTGATTGGCCCAAGTGGTGAGCCGCTCTTAGCATGTTTGAGTGACAGCTAGGCTGAATGAATGGGGGTTTTCTGCATAAAAGCAGGGCTTTGGGGACTGGAACTTCAGAAGTCGCCACAGGACCTAAAGAATCCGAGGAGGGAGAAGCCGAGCCGACCTGCAACGATGACACCACCGGTGGAGCCCTGCTGAACCGTCTCACCACTTTTCCCGACGACAGAGGAGATCTCCAGTCCGGAGAGTCTTCTTCCTTTGACTGGTGGGGATAACCAGTTGGCCCGTCGTTTCGCCTTCCTGGACCATCTCGTGGCTGCCTTACCCGTGCCAAGCACCCCGGCAACCAGAATACCGCGGTTTACCACTACCGCGAAGAAAAGGGTAGTACCTTGTAAACGGGAAACTCTGCGGCTGGTTTCTTTCCTGGCAGTGCAACGACCTTCATCTTTCCTCCACATCAAGACATCCTCTTCCTCTGGACGAAACACAGACTTGCATCCGCTGCCAGGAACAACTGCCCCCGCTGGAGCGTTTTTCCCATTTCAGGTACTGTGTCCCGCCTGGCTTCCCTTGCGACAGATTGTTTGGGGTGACAGTAAATCCTCGACTTTCTAACCTGGGTTAGCCTGGGGCCTGTTAACTAACTTTTCCTGACTTGATCTCAATCTTTTGTGAACTATTTACAAAGACTCTTTGGGCATAACCCCACTGTGTGATCCTGGACACATTTCGCTTGCTCTCTCTAAGAGTGGGCCTGGCATTTGAAATTCCTTGCTCTCCAGTAGACTTTGCCTAACCTGCCTCACTGTGGTTCTTTGAAAAGTATTGAAATGTGTGTGCTTTCATAACTTTGCCTTTTCCCTCCCTTTTTCTATAACTTACTAGAGTGCCATTTTATGTTAAGCGCTCATCTCTGTCTGAAAATAAGTGGTGTTTTTCACTAAGACTTGTCTAATAAGTAATTAGGGTTGTATATATATAATAGTGACTGTGTTGAATTTACTTACCTCTTTTTGTGCTAGTGTAATTTACAAGTGTGTCTTTAAATAAATAATTATATACTTTGTACACCAAAGCTCTGGTCAGTGTTTGCTTGTACTACTGTATCCCTGTACCTATTGTGTTTACTCTATATACTGCCTAACTCATCTTGGGAGAAGTCTGACTGCTCAGCCACAGCTACCAGGTAAATCTGGGTGGTACAGGCTGCTACCAATTGGTTTTACTGCAACCACCTGTTGCAGTGGTCCCTAAGGGAACTGCACAAGTGTCTGCCTTACAGGCTGCACGCTCTACCGCCTTCTAGAGGCCAAAGAAATATTTAACAAACCCACAGGCTATGTTGGTGGCTTTCAAGGATATGGTGCCAGACATTACAACTTTCTTTGCCATTGCGTACATTCTCTTACCTTCCCTGTCAGGTGGCAGCTTCAAGGTAGAGGACGCCGCCCTGAAACTGTGGTTGCCTACACAACAAGACCTTCCAGAGAAGGGTGATAAGAATTATGGGTCTCCTCTTGCTGGCCTTCACCCCCACCCACCCTCCTGCCATAGTGGAGCTGACCAGGAGAATGAAGGAGTGCTGCCACAAAGAGGCTAATGGTTCGGCAATTGCCGGGTTTAGTGGCATGTGTCTTTCCATAACTGGGCCCTCGTCCAGGATGCCCATCAATTCATAACCCTGGGCTGGCACTGCAGTGATATTCAGCCCCAAAGTGTGGACCACCCTATCAATCAGAACTTCGCATGGGTGTGGGTGTAAGGCTGTCTTTGCTGAAATTCCACTGTGGAGCCCTTGTGCCAACACCAAAAGATTAGTTTGGTCTTCAAAATAATCGACACCTGCCCCTGCATACACAAGATCGATGTCACCTTGGTCATCTCCCCCACTGGCACCGAAGATTGACGCTATGGAGCCGAAGAAATCGGTACAGGCGAGTGGGACAAAAGATCTGTAGCCGAGGGCTTATCCCTAGACATCGACGGAATGGCAGTTTGTGTCGAACTGGGCTTGGGCACGGAAGAGACGCAGGGGACATCTGAACTCTGAGGCTCCTGGGAAGGTCCCGGCATTGAGGGATTAGGTGCCTCTCTGCATCAAGCCCGAAAGCTTTTCTGATGCCGATTGCGTTTAGCCTGCCGTTTAGGGGTACACCTACAGCTGCGTGTTTTAGAAACATAGCCAACATTTGAGTCTTAAAATCTTCCCGCTCTTCCTGAGTGGTCGGCCCGGTTGACGTCTTACCTCTGTCCGACGAGGAGTCGGAATCACGCTGCGACTGTGGCGCCCTTTTTTCTTGTGAGTTGATGAGGAACAGTGGCTCCTCGAATGACACCGCTTCTTAGACTTTTGTTGATTTTTCTCTTTTTCTCTCTCAGGGTAAGGCCCCTCGGTCTCGGCCTCAGAATACCAAACGGTCGACCACGCAGGTGATTTTAACAGCAGTCGTTCAAACGCGAGTTTGGCTGTCTGCTCACGCATCGACTTCGGGCTCATCTCTGAACACAATGCGCACCCCTCTGTGTCATGTCTCACACCGAGGCACCACACATGTCGTTGTGCGAGTCCGTCACCGACATTTTAGAGTGGCAGTCTGTGCAACTTTTAAAACCCGAAATCCGGGGCACGGACATCTTGCGTTCGTAGAAGCAAACAAATCTGATGAAAATGCATAAAAAAAAAAAAAATAGTCGAAGACTTGATAACGTGTTCCTGAAAGAAGCACGTTGAGCATGCGGAAAGAAGCAACTGAGGTAATTGGCATAGTGACGCGGTATATATACACAACGCCCGATGTCACGTCTGGAGCCGGCAATCGAGCACCGAGCAAGACGGATCGCCGCCAGAGTCGAGGTCCACTACGCCACTTGTCAGAGAAGTCTCCGAGCAGCAGAGCTGGATGAGGATATCTATCAGATGAGGAATCTGCGGGAGAAAGGCAATCCATTGAAGGTAATAGTTGTCCTACCACTATGCCAAGGACTACTTTGAGTTGCTGTGAACAAGTGGCTGGGAGGGCACACTGTACACACCAGTCCACAAAACAATGAGAACGTATGTATACGTCCAAAGGACAGAAAGGATTAATTACCTGCATCTTAGAAAGACATTATAAACATGATGGTTTACCCCACCTTACAGTCTACAGCGATCAATCCACATCTGCAATTCATTTCAGACACTCTAGGCTAATCAGCACAGATGTCACACTTTGTATGTAATAATTACACAGCTATCTATATTGAAGCTGGTGCTCCGCCCATTTCCCGAATGGTGTCAGGAATAAGCTATAGCATTAGCAGAACGGGTTTCGTATTTTGCATTACACTCCTTTTATATACACAGCAAATGTGTAAAGAGAGTGACATCTTAACTGGGATGCTGTACATCGTACTATGGACCTTAAATCACAGCAGATAATGGCTGCCAAGCACAGAACCCATGTGCTTTGATAGACAGTCTCCAGTTTTACTTAAACGAAAAATGTAAATAGAAGGCACAGCCCAGACGGTGGAAGCTGCTTTGAATTATTCACAGAAGCTCAAGTTTCACAACACTTGCATGATTTGGAATATCTCCGCGCCAGATGTTGAAAAGTCCCTTTAAGGTCATCCTTGCCGAATTCAAAGTGAGCGAGTATGCTACGTCAGAAAAGTCTTTTCAGAGTGACTTCCTGTTAGTTGGAGTATTGTTAAACGTGAGAACAATGAGAGAAGTAGGCAGTGTTTACACTGCTTGCTATTCTCTCGTAAATATTCACGCTTCCCAGCTTGAAAAAAATTCTACTGAGGAGAATTTCAAATGAAATAATTTAGCATACTACTACACTGTTTTCATATAATTTATGTGGATATGTTGTGTGATAATAGGCGGGAAACTTCAGTGTTAAAAGGCTCAACACTTTATTGTGGCATCAGTACCAGCAATTGCAGAAATCATTAACATGTATAAATAAAGTCCTGGGCAACTGGCCCCCAACTGTGCTGGATGATAACCTGCCCCAATGTCAAAAAAGGAGTTTTAATTCCTCTGTAGAGAGGAGCGCCAGGGAGCTTGACTTGCTCCGGTTTCTCTCTGCTCCCCTGATCGGCTTCACGCTCGCTCGCCTCTTCCGGGTCGCATGCGACCTCTCGCGAGACTTGTGATCCTGCGATATCTCCACACACCGCCCTTTGATAACGCAGCAAAGCTTATTGCATAACATAGTCATACTTCACCGGTCTTCTGTGCTCACTCTGTTGATCTTCTTTCCTGCCACTAGTGTCCAGCGCCTGACTTGTTTTCTGGGACGCCTCTGATGCACCTCCTTCTGTTCCTTCCTCCGTGGCCTCTCTCACTGGCTTCTGGTCCTTGTTCTCATGCAGCTTCTCTGTCAAGGCCTTTGCAAGGATAGAGCTCCTCTTGTTGCCTTTCTGCTTCACGACGCTTCTCGAACATGGCTACTCGCTCCATGTTCCAAGTGTGGCCATCCTCAGTGCGGACATGGTTGGTCCCTTTATGGATGACTCTTATTGGTTGACTGAACTTCGAACCTGTCATTTGGTCCTTGCTTGGTAGTCAGGTCTTGATCCAGTCTCCTTCCATGACCTCACGACTTTGGGTTTGATCACTCCATCTTTTCATGCGTGCTTTGTTATTTTCCAGTCTCCACACCACTTCGGTCATATCCACTTACTCATCTTCTCTTACTCTGACCAGCCATGGTGGTACCAGTGTGGACGCTGCTCGCCTCCCTCTCAATATGCGAAATAGCATAATTTGTGTGATCCCGTTGGGAGTTAACCTGTGGGCCGCTATGGCCTCTTTGACAGTTTTGAGGGGATCCATACTTGAGGCGGTAGCCAGTTAGATGGCTCCTTTAAAGAACCCATTGGCTCTCTCCACAAGTCCATTGGCTTGGGGATAGTACAGCGCGATTTTTCTTTGATAAATGTTTTGTGCATGAATGACTCCATGTCCCTCGACACTAGCTGCGCTCTTTGGGGAGCCCTTCCCTCTGGAATATGGACGTGAACTTCTATAGGCGTGGCAGTCGTGATATTGGGGACGAATTCTGCCTCTACCCACTTTGACAGGTAGTCCACCAGTACTATGCCGTACCGATGCTCGGGCATCATTGCCTCCAGCGGTCGTATAAGGTTTAACCCCACTTTGGACCATACCGCTTCAGGGATCTCAGTGGGAATCAATGGAGCTTGTCTTGTCCTCAGGCGTTTGTCACTATTGAGACACTCATGGCATCTCTTCATCATTGCGCAAATTTCTTGATCCATGGAGGGCCACCAGTACACCTGCATCACTCATTGCCGTGTCATGGTGTTTCCTAAATGCCCTGAGTGGGCTCTGCACAGGATGACTTTTCTCATCCCTACCGGCGGTATCACTTGATCGCTTTTCATGATCAATGCTTCCGCCTCCAACACTTCCTCTGCCATCTTCCAATACGGCCCCATGCCTTGTGGTACAGACCTTTCGTCTGGCCAATCCTTCCTGAGCCACTCTGAGTCTCACCATCGTGGAGTCTATACTATCCTCTTCACTCCAATGCCCTTCGCTGAGTTCTAGTAAATCTGGGCCCCTGAGGTCTTGAATTGACGCTACGATACATTCATCCTGCAGGAAGGTGGTGGCTTTGTCTTTGTCCTCGGGTAGCCTTGAAATGCAGTCCGCTTGTGCGTTTCTCCATCCTGCAATGTGGTTAATTTCAAAGGCGATGGCGTGGACTTCTGCTGGGTCAGGTCCGCTGACAAATTATTTTCTTCGTCCTGCAGTCTCCACAACAGCCCTCGCAATCTCAATGGCTTTTTCTAGCTGTAATTCTTTCTGTAATATAAACTTGTCCTGCACCTTGTTGGTGTGTACCGTTAACATGTCGCAGATCAGTCCTTCTGCATTATTTCCAAAATTGCACAGTGCAGCTAATTCACATAACTTAGTCAAATAGTCGTCCACAGGCTCGGATGCCTCCTGTTTGCGACCGTAGAACCGTATCCTGTGTCAAGAGTATTTTCCTTGCTGGCGAATCGTTTTATTATTCTCCTGACCACCTCCATATATATGTCGTCATTATCATCAGCCACCACTTCCCGCATGAGGCTTGCAAATACTCTCTGGCCTTCCTCCCCTAGCGCATTAAATAACATCGCTCTGCGCCTTTCACCCTGCACTTTACAGTGCTTCCAGGTACATAGTGAATAGGGGTTGTCATTGTGGCCATGGAATGGTAGGCCTACCTGGCGCTTGTAGACAAGGCGGGGGTGGAGTTGCCCCTTGCAAGTCTTGATCCTCGTCGCCAATTATATAGTGTAATAGGTGGGAAACTTCAGTGTTAAAGGCTCACTTTATTGTGGCATCAGTACCAGCAATTGCAGGAATCATTAACATATATAAAGTCCTGGGCAACTGGCCCTCAACTGTGCTGGATGATAACTTGCCCCAATGTCAAAAAAGAGTTTTCATTCCTCCGTAGATAGGAGCGCCAGGGAGTTCAACTTGCTCTGTGTTCTCTCTGCTACCGTAATCGGCTTGTGGTCCCGCAATATCTCTACAGGGTAACTAAGCCACTGCTCCAGAAGTACTAAAGAGAACTCGGTCTGTCGATTGAATTTTGTTCAATGGACTATAAAATTGCTTGCACATTTTCAAAATGTTCACGTATTTCTAGACACAGTGCTACTGTCTGGCATTTAAATTGGGTATCCATAGAAATGATCGGAAAAAAATAAATAAAAAAAAATCGAATGGAGAAATCACCACATCTTCTTTTTAAACTTTTTTCTTTTTTAATAATACAGGGGTAGATCCCCCCCCGTCCCATCCCCCACCTTAACTATTACCCTTACCCCACACCTATATTTTAGAAAAATGTCCCAAAATTATGGGAGAAAAAAAAAACAAAACAGTAAAAAGATGCTGGAATGTCTCCATTCGAGTGGCAGGCATATTGTTGAAGGATGCTTTCTCCGGCTACTGCGCCTTTGCAGACACCCCCACATGAGGCTATTAGGAGAATGGAGCATTGCATTGTATTTTTGTCCGGTTTGTCATATCCCGCACACATCTTTTGAAGTGTTTTAAATTAAGAAAACACTGCATACACTGTATTTTAATCATTTCATTGATTTTAAATGTGTATATAGGTGGATGATGAGCTAAAGCCCGTTAATCTGATATTCTGCAACAGGGTAGGAGGTCTAGCTTTTAGTTCTACTGCAACCCAGGGAACATTTTGGAATGCTCTGTATGCATCCAACACTGGGTGCAGCCAATCTATTTCTGCATGTCACAACGTTTAGCATCTCAAAGCGCTCTGAAGTTGTTAATCTTAAAAGGTATTTGTGGAATGCGATCACGGCACTGAAGATAGACTCAGGGGTCCGGGTTACGAGGCAGGAGGACCTACAGGAGGCTCTAGCGGAGTACTACGATTCCCTGTATACCTCGCAGCATCCCTGCAGTAAGATGCAAGAACAATTCCTGCAACGGGTACACCTGGGGGAAATTAATAGGGAAATGAGGGACTCACTTAATCAGGAAATTTCGGAGGAGGAGGTAAGAGGGGTGATAAGAGATCTCCCGGTACATAAAGCCCCTGGCCCGGATGGCTATACTGCAGCTTTCTAGAAGCTCTTTGTCTCGCAGCTGGCCCCACAACTGACGTCCTTATACAACTCCTTCCGTCGATCGGGTAGAATTGCCCCTTCCATGGAAGAAGCCAAAGTTACACTTATACTCAAACCCAACAAGAACCCAGAAGAGAGGACGTCCTACGGCCCTATAGCTTTGATTAACATCGACGCTAAGATTTACACTAAGATCCTGGCGAGGAGACTTGACTCCATCCTCCCACAGTTGATACACCCTGAGCGAGCCGGGTTTATTAGGGGAAGGCAAACGGCAGATAATATCAGGCGAGTGGCCCACATAGTTGAAAAAGTGCGTAAAACGAACACTCCCGCGGTCCTGGTGGTATTGGATGCAGAAAAGGCTTTTGACCGCGTGTAGTGGACGTTTCTATTCGGTTAAGGCTAACTACCAGAACCCCACGATTAGAGTAATGGTAAACGGGGCACCTTCGAGGCGGGTACTTCTACAGAGAGGGACAAAGCAGGGCTGCCCGCTCTCCCCATTACTTTATGCGATCTACCTGGAACCGCTCTTGCAGGCTATCAGGGAATCTGCTGCGATTCGGGGCGTTCCTTTTGGGGGGGTGCACCACAAGGTTGCAGCTTTTGCTGACGATATGCTGCTTATGCTGTCGGCATCAAGAGCCTCTCTTAGTGCTAGCGTAACCTTGCTGGAGACATATGGAGAAGCTTCAGGATTAAAAGTTAATGTTAGCAAGTCGGAGGTCCTGAATCTAACATTAGAATCGGCAGAGCGGGATAGACGAAGCACTCTCTTTCAGTGGAGCCCGGGAGGGATTCGTTACCTGGGGGTGAGTATTACAGCTTCTCTAGAGGGATGGTATACAGCAAACTACCCCCCGCTACTTAGGACACTTAAGAGGGATTTTCAGAGGTGGAAAGATCTAAGGGTGTCATGGTTGGGGCGGTTAGCCGCAGTAAAGATGGTCATACTCCCGCAGCTGCTGTATTTTTTTAGGCGATCCCCCAGCCGGCCCCGGCGAGCTTCTTTAAGGAGCTGGGCGCAGTAACTAGTCATTTTATCTGGGAAGGGAAAAGGCCCAGGGTGGGCTCCAAACTTCTGAAGGCACCGAAGAGCGAGGGAGGTTTAGCGCTGCCGGATTTTCAGCGATACTATGAGGCAACTCAACTCCGCGTCATCAGGGAGTGGTTGAAGGATGGGGAAGACACGCAGGATAAGTTATGGGTGCGGATGGACAGGGCAGAGGCGCATTGTAGCCTAGCCGAAGTGTTGTGGCTCCCGAAGGAGCACAGACCTAGTCATTTATACCAGAGCGCCATTACCAAAATTATGGTGGACACTTGGGACAGGCTGGCGGGCCCTGAGGGGATTACCACATTCCCACCCCCCGTTACCCCCAGTTTTGGTAATGGGGACTTTACCCCGGGGTTTGAGAAGGGAGCATTTGCGGAGTGGCAGGAAGGAGGATGCAAGAAATGGTGTGACATGTTCTGGGGGGGGAGGTGCTATCCTTTAACGACTAAGAGGGAATTCTCTATACAGGAGAGTGGACGGCTTCGATAAGCACAGATATGCCTCTGGGTACTACAGCCGAAGGTCAGATTAGCGGCCACACGGGACCCAACACAATTTGAACATTTTTTACTTACTAATGACGGGTCGAAAGGTCTCATCTCCAACATATATAAAATTTTAATTGCCGCAAAAACAAGGACACAATGAGCCTACATGCGGGAATGGGAACGGGTCTTGGGACAGGAGATTGGTAGGGGGGAGTGGGAAAGGCTTTGGAGGAGGATACCCAAACTAGCTAGGGTGTCTCAATTGCAAGAGGCATGGTATAAAATACTATTCGGGTGGCATTATACCCCTGCCCGGCTACATAGATTTTACCCTTCAATATCGGGGACATGCTGGAGAGAGTGTGGATTGACGGGTACTGCAGAGCATATTTGGTGGGACTGCCCAAAGATCAAACCCTTTTGGGGAGACATACGCGAGGCACAGGAACAGGCGGTTGGCCGGGGAGAAGACAGAACCCCAATGCAGATCCTCTTGGCCACTCGCAATGCATCAGGGGAGGTGGAAGCTAGGGGAAGGGAAAGAGCAAAAGCAATTTTGACTCTGGTAGCCATGCAACTAATAGCACAAAGATGGAAAAGCCCTGAAGTCCCTAAGTGTCAAGACTGGTTGCGGAAGGTCTGGGAAATTGAGGCTTTGGAATGGGCAACTTACGCCATGAATGATAAAGTGCAGTCCTTTGCGGCGGACTGGGGGGGAGGAGGGGGTTCTGTCTGTGCTTAAAGATGACTTTAGGGTGATGTAGTGCCCGCAGCGGTTGAGACTTTTGGAGTTACAATAAACATGGAGATGCAGCCCGGATGAAAGGACAGTTAGGAGTTCTGATGCTAGTCGCCGAGGGGGGTGAGGAGAGGGAGGGAGAGTGCAGGGGTTGTTTTCATTCTGTTTGTTCTGTTATAAAATATCAATAAAAAGAGTTTACAAAAAAAATAAAAAGGTATTTGTACCACGCACATTCACCAACGGAACTGGTCCCCAGGTGGATCTGAAAACAAGAGGCGGGTGGGTTAGTCTGGTGAAGAGGGAGTAGGAAAGTGAGAGAAGTGGTGTGCTGTTGGAAGATTCAGTTCGGTTTTCACCATGCGCTGAGCTTTGGTGTGAATATCGGACCGATGCGAGACCTTGTGTGCTGTTGATGTGGCTTATGTGTTTGTTGTTACGGTGTGGTATTGTGAAGTGCATGCTGTTTGCTGAGCGAGAAGATGGTTGTGTGGGTTATTGTGTGAGTTAGGTAAGCAGAGATTAGAGCATAGGGTTAGTGGGTTATATATCTTGGTCCTTATAAATCTTGTTTGATGTATCCGGTTGTCCTATAGGTATGCATATTTTCCACATTTCTTTGCTGTTCGTCTAGTTTTAGAAGTATGCAACCTTTTGGGGATCCATGAAGAAAAGAAGGGCATCTTTACATTTCGATCCCTCCCTTACTGTACCATGATTTACGGTATCTGATGCATATCAAATCATTTAGCTGGGGTTACAAAGCAACTTCACTGGCACATTTGCATGGTAAACCTGATTCAGTGGACACAAGTCAGCGTAGGGATTGAAGTGTAAACTGTCACCAGTTACAGAGAGCAGATCCAACCTTAAGCAACCTACTGTGAGGCAACTTCGGTGAGGATCTTGCTACATTAGGAGACCGAACAGTGAAACTGTGGGAGAGAGACTGGTCGCACTTGCATCATGTACACAGAAGAGATTATATATTCTAGCCCTGAAGGAGTGAGCGGCTCTTTGCTTCTAGAAGGTTTCTGGCAAACATGCCGCAGTTGTGTGTTCTGATGACATCCTGGAAATGCAGTTATGGGCTGACCTAGACAAGGGTCTCCCCCTTAAAAATACCTCTCTGGTATACCAATCCTATAATGTGGGAGCGGGCGCACCAAAACACCCTGCCCTCCCAGAAGAAATCTGAAGACCTGAACAGACAGTCTCTGGAGGGATTTGGACTACAGATGTCAGAGAGGATGACTAAAATAGCATTGAAGAGGACTTCATTACTCTTCAGAAAGTACACCTGGGAACGTATAACTAGGTAGCGTTCAACGCCCTGCAATGAAGAAAATATTAGAACCCTCAGAAATTCTTGTAATTCTGGTTCTGCAGGCTTTGGTAATGAGTCTCCCAAATGAGGGTTAGCAACGTACCGTGCAGATTCTGATTCCAGACTGTCCCAAAAAAGTTACAGGTGAATGAATCTGGGTTCTCTCAAGTGAGGGGCAATAAAAAAAATCTCCTACAAAGAAAGGTAATTACCTCACAAAATAGATAACAGGTATGTCTGATCTGTCAAAAGGTTTCCCATGTGTTCGGAAGCCAATAGAAATACTCAAATAGGCATCACTGTTGAATCGAGAGAGCTTGTGACAGGGCCAGCTCACTTTATGAAACGTTAGGACTAAACTGGGCACGCAATATGCTGGGCACCAAGTAAGATGTTAAAGTGGGAGTATTTTATAAGCAATAAAAATATGTTTGAACTGAAAAGCAAAAATGTTTTTTGTAGTAATTATTTCTTTCCACCTAGTTATTAATGTACATTAAAAGATTCAGGTTCTCCTCCTCACATCAGGCAGTAATAATAGTTTCTTCCTGTGGTACTACGTGTACCATTGGTCCAAACACATCCATGGAGCGATCTGGGTGAAAGCAGGGGCATAAGAAACTATATATGTGTCTGTTTCCAATGTTTTGTCAGTGTATTTTTACTCAATATTTTTGTTTTTTGGGGGGCATTTGCCTATTTGTAGGGAGTAAAAGTAGGCAGCATCACTTATCTGTAGGGGGGGGGCAATATGCATAAATAAAATGGTTTAATAGAGAAGGAATTAATTGATCTAAATAAAAAAATAATCAGCAAATAAAGGCACTACAAAGTATGGCAAATGGTTATACGTCGAAATGTAACTGCATTAGGAACTTACCACACTGAAAAATACAGACATCGGTCTATAAGAGTTTTGTGCTGCGTCTCACAGTGGGGCAAGTGAAGGCACTTCATTTTTTCATGAAAACAATCAGAAAAACTGGGTTAAGGGAGGTGTAATGATTGTGGCCATGTGCCTCGTCCTTATCAGGATTATCTTCTTCACAATGTTACGAAGAACAGCAGGCAAGTTTCAATAGCTTAATATTAACAGTTGTCCTTTTAATCTAAAAATTAAGGGAACACATATTTACCATCATTGGTTTGTCATTGGAGACATTAAATCCTCTTATCCCGTAATCCCGTAGTAGCTTCTTCATCTCCATCAGTCTGTAACTTTCTTGTAATAATTGTACCCTTAGAAAGAAATTGTCTTCAATTAATTGTTCATATTTTACAAAACTTATATTTAATTAATTAGTCTAAAACATCAAAGCGTGAGTATGTGTGTCTGTATGTGTGTGAGTCTGTCTGTGTGTGTCTTTTTTGTCTCAAACAAGAGGTTATTGCCGAAGTGGTTTTGGCAATACAGGCACTAGCTGCTACAATAGCCCGTGAACTGGTTCCCAGGTTTTAAATGTGTTAAAGATTTAACTTAAACAATTCCATTTCTGAATGGCCCATCAATAAAGGTGATACTTTGAAGAAAGTACTTGGTTGAGAACTTGCACAACACATACTATCGCGTAATCAATCCTAGGTGCCTCCACATGCACTTAAGGCACAAAGCCACAGGGAAACCCCCCCCCATCAATTTCCTCTTGCAGTTGGTAATCTGCGACATCCAAAATGCACACTAAATCCTCGAACACCGGTGGACCCATACAGAGGACATGGTGCCTGCATTAGCCGAAACTAGCTAGAAACCACCTGGAATGTAATCCGTATAGAGATAAAAATTGCTTTCTGGGTTGGACTGATCCAGAATCCAGACAGCCACAAACCTCCATATCATATTGTACGCTGCAACAAGGATAGGAACCCCTCTCAGCCGCTTGTGGGAGGACCATCAGGGAAAACCATTCAGAGCCCGTCCTCCCCATAAGTTGGACAGTGACAGGAAAGAGGCCCTCAATTCCTGTCGCCTCCCTGGTTCCAGCTTCTATCTCAGCAGTGCATCTCGGTCTCAAGCCATGTATCGTATAAAAGTTTGTCAGTGTTTTTCAGTTTCTTTTAGAGACATCACTTGAACGGGAGGACAATAAGCAGCACAGAAGAGTAAGCCATAGCAGAAGGAGAAGACCAACAAAGAGGAGAACGATATAGCACCCATGTGAACCAGCACTGTGGGGTTTGCTGATCTGGGTAGAAAGAAGCTGCAGCACTGATGTGCAGCAAGCCCAGTAACCACGTGGTTCTGCCAAAGGAGAGTGGGGACGAAGCACAGTAGCCAGTAATCCCCCCTAGACCACCAGAGACTAAAAGATGACAACCCCAGCACCACCACCATGGAACTTACCTTAGTGGCACCATCTCACAAAACAAAAGCAATTGCCTCTCAGCGCCACCATTGTGGTTCCACAACAGACCAGGATGAAACAAGTGGGCAGGGTTTAGCCCACTGGTGATTTTTGCAACACAGCCAGAGTGGGGGTAGACAGGGCATGATTGGAAAGGGACAAAAGCCCACTCCAAGCCAGAAGAGGGTCATAAAAACTCAGACAGTGTGGTTGATATGGGTGAGGAAGGGGACGTCCTAGAGACCACCAGTAGGGAGGAAGGAGTGGTGAAGTGTGGAGGCAAATGCTGTAGAAGTTGCGGTATTGGCTAAGGAGTGGAAGTTGTACTGCAGTGGGAGAGTGCATGATAGTATGGCGAGTGTGGTTAGGTAAACGGAGTGATTGTAAATTATAGGATACGTGGTGTCGAGGAGCAGGGAGTTGTGGTGGTGTGGAGTTGGCGATGGTGGTGTGGAGCAGGACAGAGTGGTGGTGTGGAGGAAGAAGTAGTGTGGATGAGCGAGTGCTAGCAAGTGGGAAAAGAGGAGTACCATCAAAGGTTTGAGGCGAGGCCTGGAAGGAGTGAGACATTGGAGTGAAATGAAGGTAGAGGGAGGAGAGAAATAAGGTGGGTGGAGCTGGAGGAGGACATTAGTAGTAACAATAGAGGGGAAGGTCAGGAAAGCTTGAACGTGATAAGGAACAAATGTAGCTGGGTATATGCAAGGCACTTCCCCCTACCCTTGTAGAACACCAACCACTGGATAGAGTCAGGACAGTGAAAAAGTCCCTGAGGGAATAAAGGTAGAAAAAGCATCTTCCCGTTAGGTACTTCCTTTGAGTACAAGCTACAGATTAGACAGTAGGGGTTATCATTCGCTATGCACTAACCCAGGGCCAGGGACGACTGGGCTTTGGAGGAGGTGCTTTTGTAGATGAAAGTGAGTGAAGGCCATAGGTCCTAGAGACAATCAATAAAAACCCTTGAACCATATGAGTTTGAGAGCGATTCCTGTGCCATCTGTGGCAACACAAATATTTTGCATTGTGGGCTCCAATGGCGCAGATAAAACCTGACACCCATGCTTTTGATTGAGGAAAGACACTACACATTTGACTGCCTCATACCAAAAGCAGATGTGCTCATTCGGAATGACCAGTGGTTCGATGGTGCAAAGCCAGATAGTCTAAACTTCACAATTGATCAAGGGTTTCTTAAGATCTAATTTGGGCCAGCCACCACAATCGTATCCATCACAACCTTATGTTTTGATAATTTTCACAACTAAGTGACAGATTTAATAAAAGGAACAGAACATATTGCTCAGATGATGGAGACCAACAACAGTAAAACTCGTAAAGACATTGGGCCTCATCAGGCGGTTGGCGGCATCCCAGCGGTAATTGCACCAAGATACCAACAAAGCAAATAGCGTTACTGCTACTTGGTCTGGCGCTATTTGCGCCGGATCATGAGTATCGGTAAGGTGGTAAATCCCCATCGAGTCTGCAAATTGCACCGCCGCTAATAGCCCAGAAAACGCCCTCTCCGCCAGCGCACTCACCCCCAGCTTAGAGCTGGAGGTGAATGCATTCTGGCAGGGCCGAATTTTTGATTGGGCCAGCCCTTAAAGGCAGCGGTAATAGCATTACTGCTGCATTTAAGGACTACAGCCCAACTCATGATGATGCCCAATTGTCTCCAAAAATGAGAATTGCCACGAGAAAAGTTCTAACTCTTGAACACTCGTGTCAGTATTTAATTACGTTGAGTATGTCATTTTGATTTGGGTCATGCATTGAATTATCTAACAATTTGAAAATACAATATGTGGCTGGTAATTAGTCAATAATTAGTAATTAACTTTACTATAAACCCCAGTGGTTCAAACACCAATCTTGGTTTAGTCTGTATCTCAATTGTGGTAAAAAGTAGAAAACATTAACAAGAAGATGGCACAATAAAATCATGGGCCCTTACTTTGGATGCTGCATTTTCAAATGATGCTTCACCAGCTGCTCCACGGTTTCGCTCCAGGGCATGCTTGCGCCATACATTATCTGCAGCACTGCATCAAAAATTAGCTGTGTGAAGATTAAGATCGGTATTCAAATAAACTCTTTGGTAGCTCCTAATTCCATTTGACCAAATTACGATGTTCATTGATTGACACTAGAATTTCTAATTGACAGTTTCCCTGAGGCAAAAAACTTGTTTAAAATAAAGTCTCATTTAATTTGTTAAACAACACGCACACAATGTCCTTACTTGTATGAAGAGTTTCTGTGTGTGTTATTTAATGCGTTCTCTTCACTTCCCTTTCCTTCAAGATCACACTTATGTTGCATGCATACCAGTGACTGGGTATTTTAAAGTCCTGTGTTTATTTGTATAATTTTGAAGGGATTTCAGGTAACTTGTCAGTGCACTCAAAGGGCCAGATTTATGGAATTCAGCACAGCAAAGGCGCAAGCGCCGCGAGGAGAAGCGTGCGCCAGCCTTGGCGCAAAGAAACAATTGCGCGGCACGCGTATTCATGGAGTCCCTACTAGCTGTGGCGCAACGAACAAGCAGTGCAAGTACCGCCCCAACACGCCCCCAAGTGCAGTAAAAAGCCAGTGAAATGCCCAACACGCCGCAGGCCCTTGCGGCATCCCTGGTGCAGCATACAGCCCCCCCACCCCAGCCAAATAGCGTGAAAACTCGGTGCAGACGGGGTACACACTGAGTTTCCACACGATTTGGTTGGGGTGCGGACAGGGTACGTGCTGAGTTTCCACGCAATTTGGCAAGGTGCGGACGGGATATGTGCTGAGTTCCCACGTGGTTTTGCTGGGGTGTGGACGGGCTATGCGCGGAGTTTCCACTCAATTTGGCTGGGGTGCGAACGGGGTACACACTGAGTGTGTGGAAACGCACGCTAAAATCCACTGGAAGCAGATCCCTCAAGACGGGACAGTCACACCCCATCACCCATGACCACACCCCACACCACATGGGACCCCCCCACCCGTGACTACACCCTGCAGGCAGCCCACACCACATGGGAACCCCCCCAATCACCCGTGACCACCCCCAGCAGGCAGCACACACTACAAGGGACCCCCCTAGCACCCATCACGTGTGACCACACCCCGCAGGCAGCCCACACCACATGGGACCCCCCCTCATCGCCCGTGACCACACCACAAGGGAGTCTAGGGGTGTCACGGTATTGGCGGTATGATAACCTTCTTGCCAAATGACGGTATATCATGATTATCGCGGTACAGCAGGTGGAGTTAACTAATCTTAACAAATATTTTCTTAAAAGGTCATAAATTGGCACTATTTTGAAACTTGTCTCTGCACATTTTTTGCTGATCCTCCATGAATCTAAGGCGGCTGCGGATTTGGTCTTTCATGGCGGTCACTCGATCGCCTTGAATGAAAAAGAGTGACTAATGGAAGTGTTAAAATGCACATTTTGTGTAATGAGCTTGCTGCTCAGTCACAGGTCATCGCGTTGAAAATTGACCTCAACCTGCATTATTCTGGAGCCACATAGAATGGGCATCATGACCCCTCGCTGTGATCAGTCATTAAAGTTTGTTTTGATAACGATTTATCCCATTATAAGAAGAAAAGTCACTCATGTGAGGTCTGAAAGCCCATGTCATTGTGTGTCATTTGTCAAAATGTCATAGCCAACACACTCACCGAAAGGTTGCATATTGATCAAATTACGATAGCTTGTTTACCATCTGCCTGGTATATTATGAAGGGCGGAGTCACAACTGACCATGTAATCCTAACAGGACAGCGTTCAGTGGCCGCTGTTTATTTCTTTCTTGATTCTTGCAATACATGTTCATTTACCTTCTTAAAGATAGTTGTTAGGGCGAATTCTCTTATAAGGCTAATTTCCCTAACCTAGTGAGTCCCCCAGCAGCTTTGCTGGATTTTTGTGGTTTGTTTTTTTCTCCTTCGAAAGAGTGAGACTCTTTTACTCCCACTCTTAAGCATTATTTGAGGTATGTCTTTGACTTGTTATGTGCTTATGGGCTATGGGGTTTCTTTTTGCTCCATAGGGTATTATCTGTTTTTCTGTATGTGTGGTACACAGCACCTTCAGTGCAGTACCAGCGGGGTGTCACAGTGACCCCCAAACAGATTCCATACCCTGGGACTGACTACTGTCTCCCAGGGCATGTAAAGTCACCATTGGCTTTACTAGTCCAAAATTGTGAAAAGAACCAGTACAAACCATCATATTGTGGAAGTACTGGTAAGGGGTAATTCGATTGCCCCCTGGGTCTGTTTTCGAGGGGGCACTGTGCAGTCGCCCCTCGTCGAGTTTCTGGCTGGTGGCAGTGGTTACCATGTGAAATATTCCACCAGAATATTCTCCATGGTATTTTCCCATTGATTTTAAACGCACCACTTTTTGGTGCAATGTTAAAGATACCGCCGGTTTATTTATTTAATATTAAATCACAGGTTGGGTCTTTTTGCCAGAACTCGATTCTAAAATGGCGTTTGTGTCCGTCTCTGTAACGCATTTTACTCTGATTGGCCCAGTGGTGAGCCGCCCGGCTCACCACTTAGCATGTGTGATTGACAGCTAGGCTGATGAATGGGGTTTTTTCTGCATAAAAGCAGGGCCTTTGGGACTGGAACTTCAGAAGTCGCCACAGGACCTAAGAATCCGAAGAGGGAAGAAGCTGAGCCATCTGCAACGACGACACCACCACCACTTTCCAGACAACAAGAGAAGATCTTCTGCTAGACGAGTCTTCTTCCCCTGAGCTGGTGGGATCAACAAGTTCATCCTTTTCACCTTCCAAAGATGTCTCTTGGTCGAATCGCCCATGCCAAGCACCCCGGCGGCCGGATAGCCAAGCTCACCACTTTTGACCGCAAATAAAAGTACGGCACCTTTTAATCGGGAACTCTGCAGCTGGTTTCATCCCTGTGCAGTGCAACGACTCCCCGTCCCCTCCTCGACGAGATCTTCTCTTCCCCTGGTCGGAACCACAAACTTCAACCACTGCCAGGAACAACTGCCCCCGCTGGAGCTTCCTTTCTCTTTAAGGTACTGTGTCCTGCCTGGCCTCCCCTTTCTACAGATTGCTAAAGGTGACCCTTAAATCCTTGGCTTCTAAACTGGGTTGGCTCCAGGCCTTCTAACTATAACTTTTGAATCTCCCCAACCTCTTTTGAACACTCTGCAAAGACTTTCAGTGCACTTTAAACCGTGTGATCCTGGGCACATTTCGCTTTGCTCCATTTAAAGTGGGCCTGGCCTATGAACTTTGGCTCTACAGTATAACCTGCCTTTCTCCCCTTGCTCTGAACTCTTAAGTGTTGGGAACTGTTTTATTTTATGCTCTGCCTTTTCTCGCCCTTTAACTACATTATCAGAGTGCCAGCTTGGTTAAGCGCTCACATCTGTTCTAACAAATAGTAGTGTTTTAACCCTGACTTGTCTGATAACTATTAAGGGAGGTGTGTATACTTTACCGGACTGTGTTTTAACTTGCTTTTGATTGAGAGTCCTAGTATATGCCATAAAGTGTGTTTTAAATAAATAATTATATACTTTTTATACAAAGCTCTGGTCAGTGTTTGATTGCTCTACTGTGTTTTGGCCCTATTGTGTATACTCTGCATACTGCCCTACTCTTCTTGAGAGAAGTCTGACTGCTCAGCCACAGCTACCAGGTAAATCTGGGTGGTGCAGACTGCTACCAATTGGGTTTACTGCTTACTCCTGTAGTCTTAATCTTTTTGCAGTGTTCCCCAAGGGAACTGCACAGGATTCTGCCTAACAATAGTGGCACAAAAACTTTTTGAAAATGACAAAGTTAAAATACATATCGGCATAAATATGGCCTAGACCACCACATCACCACAGCCCCATCATTACCATTTTCCCTAGACCTGAGCGGATTAGGACCCTTGTCATGCGAGTTGAGACGGAGGAATGCTTTCATGCGTGGTGTCACAAATCGAGGATAGACCTGAGAAATAACTCACCCCATTGCGCTGGAAAACTCAAATTGAATGTAGAATCTGTCCTGCCTGCTTGAGTCCAGTGCCATATGCAGAAGCCAGGTGAAGGATCAACTGGAGCAACAACTCTAGTGACAATGTGCAAATCTACACGGAGGGCAGTGGGGGCGGGGGGTTTATATACTAGCACACGCACTGATGGGCCCAGTGTCATACAATCTACAGAGCTAACGTTTTCTTGTGGACATGCATCAGAAGGGCATCCAGTTCATCCCCCCCTTTGAATTCTGGGATGTGTAGTTCCCCATCTTTCAAATTGGTGGGAAAACAACAAATCGGCTGATCTTTAACCAGACTGTACTGATCACAGGGAAAGAGCAGTCACAGCATCAAAGCTGTGTTTACTAATGTGGCCTCACTTGTCTGCCAAACAAGGCCCCCTTGGCAGATGCAACACATCCCACAGTGAAAGATCCAGACTGCGCAGCACTTGCTTACTGCAGCCTTTCCAAATCAGATTGAAAAGCTCACTTAATAGCTGCAGGCCCTAAAACGGTATACTGGTATAAAAAACGTGATGGTTATTATAGTTCAATTAACGGTATACCGTTATGCCCCTACGCCCCGTTACACCCCTACCGTTACGCCCCCCCATCATCCGTGACCACAGGCAGCCCACACCACAAGGGAGACCCCCCCGGCCATCACCCGTGACCACACCCAGCAGGCAGCTCACACCACAAGGGACACCCTCAATCACCCGTGACCACAACCCGCAGGCAACCCACACCACAAGGGATCACCCGTAAACACACCCTGCAGGCACCTCATACCACAAGGGACACCCCACCATCTGTGATGCCACCCCACAGGCATCCCACACCACATGGGACCACCCATCACCCATGACGGCAACCTGCAGGCAGGCCCTGTATACTGGACACCACCTGCCTTCCGGATGCTGACATAGTGACACGCGTACACTCCATCAATGGGGTATTTGTGAACTTGCATGCAATGTATTGACACCACCCTCAACCTCCTGTCCACAAAACATACACTAAACAAAAAAGCCATACACCTGGCCCACACGCATCAGTGTCCCAGCTGATCACACGCAATTGCTGACTGCAACCACATCCCAACATACATATCACAAATGTGTATGCCAAAGAGCGGCCTTGCATGCCATGTGACAAAGTAATGTAAAAAAAAAAAACACATGTACAAATATACACACCGTGACAGAATTCAAAGTACCCTCGATTTGTGTCACATTAAGAGACATTTGCCTGGCGTATCATGTCATAGGCCTCAATGAGCACACATCACATGAACCTATTACCCCATAAACACACGAGTGACCCTCCCATGTGTGAGGGACATGACATCCAATCAAATCACAGGTCATTCTCATTGCACATGTACACAAGTGTGCAAAGGGCCAAAGAGTCCCGGGAGGGGGAACCGAATGAAGACAGACACTAGAAATGTGTCTGGGCAGGTGACATTGAGACGGTGCCCGTGCCTGGGAAGTGTTGCGGATTGGGCAGTTAGATGAAATGTGGTTGCGGATTGGGCAGTTCTGCACATGTGAAGGACATCAAGAAAAACACCCAAAGCGACACCAAAGTTAATCTGGCCAGCTGGCGTCAAATCCAAGCCAAAGTGAAAACAGAAGTTGCAAACTGTCGGTAGGTGTCTGTTGGCATACATAAAAACAGTCAAAAGATTGTGCATGCCTGTGAGCCAGTGCCAGTGTGACAAGGTCAGAGGGTATACAGATAACCATAGCAGATTTCCACAGGACCTCAATCAAGGCAAAGGATTACCAAAAGCACAAGCCCTGAGGAATGACCCAAGTCATTATTGTGTACATGGCAAACATACTGTTACCTAACATATACTGCAGCACTGGTCTGTCCGTGTGTCAAACCCTAGCAATAGAAAAATAGGAATAGCAAAGCAGGATGTCCAACTATACGAGATACAATTATATTAGGACAAAGACATGATTGTGAAGGCAATTACACTGCAGCAAGCAAATCCTGTTCCAAAGATTTCAAATTTACACACTCCCATCACTCACCCAACCCACCAGCCTCCCAAAAACACTGAGGACCAAGACACAAATATGCTGCACATGTGAAATCAAACACCCCCACACAGTGCACACTCCAAATCCACCTTAACACCCATCCACTGGTCATGCACACCAGGACATGCCCCCATGCAAATGGATGTCAAAAATGACACATACACGCTTGTGTGCACACACATGAACAACACTGGTCATCATCAGGGACACAGAACAGAGTAAGGAAGCGTCAAACTTGCACAAAATCCAAGACCAAACACCACTTATAGTAAAAATAAGAAAATATATTAAAAACAAGTATGAAAGTCACAATAATTTCCTGAAAATAAATAAAATGTGCATGAAATCACCCAAAAAAGTAAGCATGTCCAAATGAAAAAAATATATATATGTCAAACTCAAAAATGCGGTCCATGTCTCTAAATGACTGAAAATAAAAAACAAAATTAAAAGAAATCCATTCCATCATGGTGAACACAAAAGGATCCAAAAAGATGCAAACTATGTACAAGTATAAGAGGTCCATTGTCCCTAATGCATAACAAAAACATGAAAAAACAATCCACGAAATGACAGCAAAAAATAACTATATACAAAAAGTGGAGCACAGTCCAATAAATCCCAAAAAATTAACCAAAATATGAAACTTACACCTCAATAACTATATACAATGGCAGCGGGCTGGTCCTTCTCCTCACCATGCTCCATCATTCTCGGCCAGAGCATCATTGAACACTGCGTCCACTTCCCCTAGGCGGGCCTCCGCTTCCCCCTCGAGGGCTTGCAGGGACTCCAACATGCTCCTCTCAAACTCCCTGCAAGTCTCCTCGAGGACCTCAGCCTGCCTCTCTGCCTGACGCAGTGAATTCTCTGCCCTGGCGAGTCTTGCCTCCCGTTCCCGCTGCCGCTCTGCCCCGATCTGTGGGCCCAAACACTCCCACACAGAAGACATCCTTTGTGTAAGGTCCAGTTTTCCCCCTGCCTGATGGCCGATACCTTCCTCCCTACGATAGAATGCCCAGAGTCCTGTCGCCTCCTACTCCGAGCCTGCTGTTGCCTAATAGCCCCGTGCCTGCACCTCAAGGACAGCCTCCGGAATGAATACCACCCCCGGGGCAGTCGTGCACGTGCCATGCTCCTTGGTGCCTGGTCTTCCTCCATTTCCACTTCTCCTGTCGCCGGCTGGATCTGCCAGTTGACCACCTCGGCTGATCCAACTTCGACTCCCGACTCTGGCAGGGATGTGATCTCCACCAGACTGGCTGCCGGGGTTGGGACAGGTACAGGGGGCCCTGGTGGTATTTGGGCCGGTAGATGGCAGGGAGGATGACTGGCGAACAGAGGAGGACAAGGAGGGGGTCACAAAAGTGGGCAGCCCATGCACCCATTGCGAGACCAGGAAATGTACTAGCCAGTTCAGGAGACGCCAGAGCTCATCGTGATGACATGCAAGCCCCCGATTGGAAGCCTGCACATCATCATGAATGGTGCCTGTACACCTCATGATACCGGCCAGCACAGGTTCTACCCTGTCCTGAATGGCGACATCCGCAGGTATTGGGGTTTCTGTTTGTGTGGAAAAATCTGCCACCTGCGGATGAGTCCGGCCTAACGCATGCCCGCAGGTTCATACTGATGCATTAGCATTCCCAGGGGCATGATTAGGCACAGGCACCTCCACGGCGACCTGCACTGCCTCCTGCCCCCGAGTCTGGACTGCACCAGTCACACCCACGTCATCACCCCCACCGGGCCGGGCTGATGTCGCGTCCACCTCCTCCACCTGCTCCACCTGCGCTGACTGGGATGCCTCCCCACCGTCTTCTGCATCCAATTGCCCCTGGGCTACCTCACCTGTCCCACCCACTGCCGCGGAGCCCACAACCAACCTCACCCTCTTGGGCCTCCCCTCAGCAGCTGCAGCTGTTGCCTCAGACGCGGCAGCAGTCACATCGCTCCCCGAAGATCAAATGACCTCTGAGTGTGACTGGGCCTTGCATCTGTGCCTGGTGGAGGCATTCCTGCTGCCTTGCGCCACAGCGCCTTCTCCAACCTCTTCTTCCATCGTCACTGTGGATGGGGAGACATAGAACACAAACAGGGTACTGAACATATGTCTGTTTTGCACAAAGCAAGAGTGGCACTGTCAAAGATCACAAACAACATCACCGTCCACAACATACAGGTTAGTGCAATTAACACACATGCACAATCATGTCTGGCATCCTCAACAGACAATCAGATCCTTGGACAAGACACTGTCAGCACCTCAAAATTGTGCATTCACCTCACATGTATCATGGGACATACACATCTCATTCACACACATCAGCTGACAGTCATGAAGCAGGCTATGGAGCCATCACGTCAGAGTGCAGTAGAGGTCAATTTGGCAGCATAAGTCAATCACACAATCTCAAGTGACATCCATCCTGGAGTGTTGGCCAGTCAAACGCTCACTCTTCAGACACATGGACATATGCACCATGCATGTCCATGATGTTGCCAAAGGCACCCATGTGTGACACCTCTCACATGGACAAGTCCAGACACATGAAATCAAACATGTGCATGTCGTTACATGCTGCCATGCATCACACATTGCTACACAAACACTGTTGATGTGACATGCTTGAATGGACTCACATTCAGCACTGTCTGGGACATCACACATCTGTACAAGAGGCATACCAGACATAAGGCCAAGGTGCACACTCCAACAATACATCAACATGCACTATGGTGGACAAGTACACATGGACACTTACCAATCGACTCCAGAAGGAGATCCGAATCGGACGTACAGCGCTGGGTAGAACCGCTCCAGGACCCGCATGTTGTCAGTGGTCAACCGGCCGCGACGCCCCTATTGGTTCACACCAGCCTTGAGGAAGCACCAGGCCTTGTTGTGGGTCCTGGCTTTGAAGTCCTCCCAGCGCTTGTGACCATGGATGTAGTCGCAGGGTGCCACCCCCTCCGTGTTGATGGCACCCACAATGTCTGTCCAAATCTTCCTCCGTCCTTCCTTGCAGAGTTACGATGGTTCGTGGAAGAGGACATCATAATGCACCAGGACTTGCTCCACCAGGATGTCAACTTCCCTGGCTGAGAAGCTGACAGCCCTCTACATCGCTGCCGTGGGGTTGCCACTTGTTCTTTGATGATGTTGCTTCAGACAGGGCAACCCCGAGGCAGGTGTGGGTGGGCAAGGTGGTCCTGGTGCTGAGCTGTGGAGCTGTGGTCTCACACGTCGGGAGACTTCTGGATCAGCAGATGTGGTCACAGGTCTGACGACAGGAGCACTGGCAATGGCTATACAGCAGGCACCAACATTGCAGTGGGCAGGCAGCAGCAGATGGCTCGTAGAAGGCAGCTCGTTGCACCTGGAGGCAGGTAAATTGGTGCGTGGGTCTTTTGTGTTAATCGCGTGTGCAGCCGGAAACTGAGTGACTCCGCTCGTGTGGAAACAGCGCGTTAGCGTGGACTTAGAGGAAAGGGCCTATGCGTATAAGTTACGCGACACGCGCTGGACGTTGGGCGTTAGCATACAATATCGGGATAAATCAGTGCATAGGAGACCATCACACGCTTGTGATAGCGAAGGGACGTGTGGACTGCTGCGATTCTAGCGTTTCCACGCAATCTCTTCCCTACAGCAAGAGTGCAAGCTTTTTCTTTTGGTGGGGGATTTAACTTTGCGCGTGCATTTTGATTTTTGTTTTTGAGGCGGACGGTGAGTCGTGTAGGCATTTTGCATACTGTGGGTGCCTCAGTGTCTCGCGTACCCCCATTTTTGAGGTCATACTATCCTACGTGTCCTTCGCGTATGCAATTTTTTGTGTTGCTGGGTGCCACAGCGTACTGCATTACGTTTTTACTTTACACCAACCAACATCAACAAGATTAGCCCATTCTATGCGTCCTTCAACATAGATAGGAAAAACATCCCAGTAGCCAAACAAGTAAAAACCTTGGGTTTCTATCTTGACACCACCTCAACCTACAAAAACAAATCAACATGACTGTCTCAGTCACTGCCTACACGGGCAAACTAATAAGGGCCTGCAGACCGCTACTCTCCACAGAAAGCTGCCTTACCCTTTTTCCAGAGCACTTACATTATCCAAACTGGACCATTGCAACAGACTTTATTTAGGAGCGAACAAGTTCGTCCTCAATAAATTGCAAATAATGCAGAATAATGCACTTAGAGTTGCCTTAAACATCCCTAGGAATGAGCATCTCTGCAATAAGAAAACAAGACAAATGGCTCTCTGTCAAGGAAAAGATTGAGCTGAAAACACTATGTCTCACATTCAAATCATTATACCACACAGCCCCTCCCAACCACACAAATTCACTGTCAGATCCACCACACAGGTCACCAGGTCAGCCAACACATCCTGTATTGTAGTCCTGAGGTACAAGCTGAAAAACACAGGAGGGAGCAGCGTCCCTGTACTAGCAGCTCAACTGTGGAATACTATTGCACCATCCATTAGGACAACTCAGCATCTCACCAATTTTAGAAGAAACACAATTTCTTGGCTACTCAGCAAGTAACAATAGACTTACTCAACCTGCATCCTTCGTCAATACCATTGCCTGTAACAAACTTATCAACTGCATGTAACAAATGTATCATCATCATGTCTAACAAATGTATCACCATCATGTCCATTTATACTACTGTAATTTTGACCACCTGCATATGCCTATAACTTTGCTACTTGTTCCAACGTGCCCAGATACCTCAGGGTCAGGTGCGCTATAAAAATAAAATAAACAAACACGTGGGCAAACGAGTGGTCGCATACACGTAATATTAGTTTTTGGGGTGCCTGTGGGTTACGCGCCACATTTATTTTTCCCCCAGGGATTACACTGAGCCTTGCGGGTGCACACTGGTACGTTTAACATCACGTACACTGCCCCCTCACTGAAATTGCCTAGGACAATTGATATCTGTGCCTCCTATTGCACAATTCCATCAGTGCCATGAGTGAGAGGGCAACAAGTGGGAAGGGTGGACGAGGTGGCTGATGTGCCCAGGGCCATGCAGGGAGAGCTGTGGCCCCCACCCAACAGGGTCAGGGAGATGCAGCTAATGCTGACGTCCCCAGAACCCAGGGTCCCGGGGCAGCAGTGTCATCTGCTGTCCCTACCAGCCAGGGTCAGGAAGCTGCAGGGGCAGCTGCAGCACCCGACGCACAGGCTCAGGGTCCCACAGCAAGGTCTGTAGTGGTCCAGGCACAGGTCCACAGGGACCCAGGTGCAGTAGTCCTGTCTCTAAGGGGAAGGCACTTGTCGGGGAAGTGGCGGCCACCAGCACACAGGTACGGATACCTGCAAGGCAACCTCCTGTCCAAACATCGGTGGGTGATGCCATAGCCCAGTCCACCAGTGCTCCAGCCCCCTACTGACCCAAGTGGTCCCAGCCACTCAGGGTCTGCACTGCCTTGCAAGAAGGCAAAGCATGCAGTAGCGGGAAAGGCTCCAAGGCACGGCACAGGAGACCCACACGTCGAGGAAGAGAAGGGTCAGTGATGAGGAACTCCTGATCCTCGTGGACTACGTGCGGTAACACCAACGTGACATGCTAGTGCGGGCAGGGAGCACACATACGCATGCTTAGCGTATGGCCCACTGGCAGCGCATCACAGATCTAATCAATGCCTTGGGCAATGAGAGGCGCACAGCTTCTGAGGCAGTGAAGCGTTGGAATGACCTCCGATGCCGAGCCAAAGAGTAGCTGGGTAGCGCCTATGCCTCTAGTATGGTGACTGGAGGTGGGCCAGCACAAGAGGACGATGAGCTCACTCAACATGAAGAACAAGTCAGTGATATGATTGATGAGGAGCAGATCCAATGCGTGGGAGACCTGCCCATTTATGAGGACATGTCCGGTGAGGGTGATGCTTGTGCGTCCGTGACATGTGTATGTTGCTTGGCTGGATTGTTGGGATTGTCCGGCAGTTCTGCCTGCATTTACATGACTGCCATGGGTGGGCATGCCATGGTGGACTGACACGTGATTGTTGTCCTGAAGACTGCATGCATAAGATGTGCTGCACACCGTGACAATCGTCCTCACCACACATAATCACTCCTTTCATGTCACTCTCTGTGCAACCTCTCGTGGCCCTCAGGCTGCTCCAACCTGTGATGGCGGATAGCCTGTGATAATCTTCCACTCCGCACTATACTTCTCTACTCACATCTGTGATATCTCTGAGAAATCACCCTGCCAGATGCACCTCCTTAGAGGTATTCTTCCTTTCCTCTCATTACCCCTGCAGCTCACTGTCACCAGAGGACTGGTCTTTCCTATGGTGGGCTACTGCAATGGACTCTTACTATATTTTGGTGGTTGAACTCTCTTGCCTCTGCAACTCATCCAGACCAGGACTGTGGGAAGTGTCCTCTTGGGTTGGGGCCAGGGATTGTGTCTGCCTCGGAGTGTGATGATGCCACTGTCTCCCAGTGGCTACGACTGTTCTTTTCTAAACCCTGTGCATTGTCCACAAGTCCTAAGGGGTTCTGGGGCCGATATTAGTTCAACTGCATCTTCAGAATGTGCTTACTTGTCATAGTCTTCACTCATCCATTTCCCATTCACTCTTGGTCAGTACCTCCTCATTGCAATGAGTTGGTGGTTAATTTCTATCTTTGGCTGAGCCCTCCCTCTGGTACAGCCTCCCTACCTCAATGGAACTGCAGGTGAACCTTCTCCAGGTATGAAGGCACATCTGATGCTTCCTCATGTGTTGGACTTACTCTCCTCCTCTCCCCTGCTGGAGTCCAGGATGACTGAGATGATGCACTAGTGACCTGGTAACAATCTGGTCTCTGACACGGTCCTCTGAGCCAACATTTTCACCCATGCACTGCATCCCGGGCATCTCCCGTACTTGATGTCCGTTTACTGTATCCCTACAACTCACTACCGCCACTTGACACCTGATGTCTGCATTTGCCCTTCCACTGCCAACAGGCCACAAAATGTACATTACTGGTGACGTATTTATGTTTGAAATTGAGGCTGTTCACATGTTCTGCACTGCCGCCTCTCACTTCCAAACCCAGGTATCAGCTTCAACATGCCTATTCACTGGCATGATGTCAATGTGACCTCGCATCATGGCATCAGTGTGCTGGTCTTCGCTCTATTCCGACACCCTAGCATTGTTACGCATTGGGACACTTGTGTATTTTGATTTTGTGAGTTCAATGTAATGTCAGGTCACAACAAGTGTACATGGCTCTGGGACTGTAGTCATCAGGTTCCATCTCATACCGTTTGGCAGTTCAGGCATGGCTATGTGGCCTCTGTGTATTGCGTGAACTATGCACGTCAGGTGCTTGTGTGTGAAGCAGGTACTATGCACCATGCACTACGTGTTGTTGAGCCCTTGATCACACATCCATGGCTGCATTCATAGTTCCCTTCCCTTCCATTTACATGTGTATGTGCAAGGTTTTTGAGCCATCAGTGACATGGCAGGTTAATGTGTTGCATGTCAACATTGTGGTAGCTGTGTGAGTGGGCTATGCAATTTCCATGGGTCTTAATTTCCTTTTCTGTCCATGTGCAGGTGATGAAGTACTTGATGCGGAGGAGGGGGAGGTGGTACAGTATACTGAGCCGCTTCAAATCAACAGTGGAGGACGTGGTGGTAGCCCATGAAGATCCACTGGTGCTACAGTCCATCCTGACTCTAACTCAGTCGGAGTTCGCCTCTGAGGATTCCTTTGGGTCTGGTGGTGAACCAAATATGGCTTCCTCAACACTGTTGCAGGTGAGTGCATCAGCTGTGGGTGCTGTTGTGTCCCAAACGTCTGCAGGGGGTGAAGACACCTCAAAGGGCCAGTCAGTGTTGGTACGTCCGTCTGTGGTAGTTATAGATGCAGGGTCATGCTCCACAGTATTGGCTCCTGGTCCTGGGACAGCTGATCAAGGGAGGGATGCAGTCTATGTATGGTGTTGCTTGGCAACAGTGGGGGGCTACCTATGCGATGTTGGCTTAGGGCATGGAAAGGGTGGCCAATTCCATGATCCCTCCCACTCCCCCCCAGGAAGACAGGTGGAGCTCCAGCTGCAGGCATTGCGGTCCGCATGCCGCTCACAGGCTTCACATCGAGGCCAGCAACAAGAGCCTACGGGCAGAACTCAGGGCTCTGCGGGCATCCCTGGTTGCAGAGGGTCGAGCACACAGGAACACCCTGAGGGAAGAGTATAGGTCCCTCAGAACTACACTGGCTGCACTTGAGGCAGCCCGCAGTAGACATTCTGAACAGAAGATGCAACAGTTGACTCATACCATCACAGAGGAACTCCATGCATCCTGTGAGGTGTTGCATGGGGACCTCCGAACCATCATGTTGCAGATGCGAGCATATCAGTCCCACATGGCCAATGCCATGGAGGACCAGGTCAGGGCTTTGCGTGGTGATCCTCCCGTACCACTATCACATTCTAATGCTACACCAGAGGGTGGTGACAACAGCAACATCTCACCCAATCCATTATAGCCGTGCAGCCCATGAACCCATGGAGGGGTTTTGTTTTTTAATTCTCAACATCCACACATGTGGGTGTTGAGGCGCACCCTGCCCCTCCCATCCATTTTTTTTTGTACATTGGGATCCATCCTGTGATCATGTTTCATCTTCATGTATTGGCTTGCCTATCTGTATTATTGTTGGCCTTCGGTCTGTATGTGCTTCCATACCCACTTTAGTTATCAGGGCCACCCCAAAAAATGGAAGGGTGGCATGTGCAAGTTACGACATGTTGAGGCACTTGTGCAATTATGATTGGTCACTGTCAGACATATTCACTATTCAGGCCTGTGTATCTGGTATGCTGTACTGCCCAACTGGTGTCCCTGCGTACATTGATAGTTTGATGTGTGAGAGTGACTGGTTTATGAACTGGTTCGGTTGATTGTTGAGCACTTTGTGACAGTGGAGTTGAGTGATGGCCATTTGATTTACACTTTTGACATTGCATGCCATGGCAAGGTGTGGCGACCAGGTGACATGGAGTGTGGGATTGTTTTGGTGACATACCAGCATTTAGAGGTGTACTTTGCCATGGTGTTCGTGACATGTCACATCTTCCATGTGCTACTTTTGTGCACACCAGATTGAGTTGGTTTAAGTTCTAAGTGATGAATACAATGTAGCACTTCCAAGGACAGGTTCTCAGGGTGTTAAGGATGAGACAGATGATTGACCCTTTGTCATCGTCGATTGTCACCTGGAATGTGCCAGGGCTGTGTGCACGCCGCATGGTTTGGATTTTAGGTGAAAAATGGTGCCACAAGCGGGGTACGGGCAGCCTCGCCACGTGCCCTTTCCCCTCCCATGCGCAGCCGCCGTGCATGTGCATGGGGATGTGGGGCCACCACCATGTCCACCGCTACGCCACGCCATGCTGCAACGTTGTGCAGGACACATGCTGCCACAATAATCCTGCACACTACTGGTGGTGCATATAGTAGCTCAACACCAGAGTGGTCAAGTGGTGCCGTATTGGCGTTATCATGTAGGTGCTCAGAGGGTAGGCACGGTCCCCCTGTGGAGGTTGTCAGTGGTGTGGTTTTGTCTGTGTGAGTCATGCATGCATTTGCAGGGCCATTGGTACTCACCAATGAGCCACGTGTTGCCATGCCTCCCAGCTTCCAGGGCCCGGTGTAGGGTGACATTCTGAATATGAAACTGTCATGGGTGGACCCTGGATAGTTGGCATATACAGAGGTTATGATTCCTTTGGCATCACATAAAACCTGCACGTTGATGGAATGCCAGTGCTTGCAATTGCGATAGATGTGCTCTGTGGCCCTAGGTGGACGTAGGGCCACATGGGTGCAATCAATGGCATCAAGCACTTTCAGGAAGTGTGCCACCCTGTAAAAGTCCTGGACCACGGCCTCCCTTTCTGCATGTATATGTGCCTGCGGACTGAGGGGCGTGCAGTCATAATAGCCAACACCTGGTGTAGGCAGCGTGACTGCGTGGCCTGTGAAATGCCCCCGACAATGGCAGTTGTCCGCTGAAATGACTCAGTGGCCAAAAAATGCAGTACATTGAGCACCTTTACCAAGGCGCTCAGTGCTAGGGAGCGAAGGTGGGTGATGTGAGGTCATCTTCCCACTCCCTGACCACGTCCAATATGATATGAGGTGGGAACCTATACCTGCCGTAGACCTGGTCATCAGGCATCCAAAAAGGCTGGTCTAGGGTAAAAATGCATGCCCTGGCTAGCCTCCTCCTCCTGCGGTGTCCCTGGATCAGTGCTGTGAAAAATGGCACATTCATCGCAGCTGTATACGCACGTTTGTATTCGTGCAGTCTTTTTATGCATTGATTTTGCCAGCTTTCGCGTGGCAGACGTGCTTTTGTATTTGCGTGTCTTTTTCCGCATGCCGGTGAGCCCTGTTCAAATCCATGAATACGAGTTGTTTGAGCAAGTGTGGGTGTTGCAAGTATTTTACTGTGGTACTTCCCACATAAGACTCACATTTCTGCTTGTTGTTCCCCTTTCCACGTGTTCCGCCCCTTTTTAGGTGACAGTGCAAGACGGTACACCCTTTCACTAGGAGTCTCGCGCAAGGCGTTCGTGGTGTCACAGTGACGTGTTGGAGCCGCGCAGAATCCTTGCAAGTCTCCGGTAAGCCACGCACATTATGTTCCATGCTTCGACAAAAAGCCGCTTGCGTACGTTTTGCACGCATACGCCGCTTTTTTGGCGCAATTTTATTCTAAGAATCGGGCCCAAAGTCTCCTTCCACAAACACAAAGCCGTTTTTGGAGGACAATTAAGCTAATCCATTTGATAATACTGCTGTGAAGACAGTCATCCAATAATATAAACATGGTAACCAAGTCGATATTAGATCATAACACCAATGCTCACCTGGTGAAAATATGGTAGTTCAAAGGAACAAAAGCAAAACATAATTTTTCAGATAAATGGGGCTGGACGAGATGAAAAATTGCACCAGATTTACAAAACATACCAGAAAACTGCTGGGGTTGAGAAGTATGGTCAAACACTGACTATACAAACCAAATTAAAAGGTGGGTAACAGGAGGATTCGAAAAAGCGTAACCAAAATAAAGAATAAAACATTGGCCATGCCAACCATTTTAGCGTTTGTATAATTAAGCAATCTCCATTTTTTCAAGCAGTGCCAAAGTGGCACTACCTGGCTATAAAATGGCAACAGCTGGCATATGGGCATACTATAGCAGTGCCTGGAAGGAGAAATTACTTACCGGCAATGTTCTTTCTATGGATTCTTCTCCCGCAGATTCCTCAGACAGATATCCCTTCCAACGGCAGCTGCTCAGAAAACTTTTCAACAAGGGCCGACCCAGCCTTGGATCTATGTTGACTAGAAGAAGCAGTCGCCCCTCCCCCAGCTCCCCGAGCTCAGCTAGCGTGGAGGAAGATTGTGGAATCGGCTGAAAACAGTCACAACTCTAGGCGTAGGAGCTAGCTCATCTCCTCTTCTCGCAAGAGAAGGTCAGTCCATCAAGGAATGCAGGCACTTTCATAGCGGGGGTTGAATGGGAGGGTGATGAGGAATCTGCAGGAGAAGAATCCTTATAAAGCACTTCCCGGTTAAGTAATTTCTCATTCAATGGATTGCTTTCTCCCACAAATTTCTATTCACTCGACACATCCAAACAGTAATGTTTGGGGAAGATGTGCAAAGATGACCATGTCTCTCTAACCGACACGCGCCTCTGGAGTGCTGAAGAAACAGCCACACCCCTAGTGAAGGGAGCTCTGATACCGTGCAGAAGTGCTTTCCCTGCATGTTGATAGCACTCCGCTATACAAAGAGTAATCTACCTAGATATGGTCTGCTTAGAAAAAGCCAAACCCTTTCTTGACAGTGAAATATCTACAAACAGCTGATCAGCCCTCCTGAACTCTGCCGTTCTTATGACGTAGAAACAAAGCGTCCTCTGAGGGTACAACCTGTGAAACCTCTCCTCTTCCTCGGAAGGATGGGGAGGAGGGTAGAACACAGGCAAGTCTATGCCCTGTGAGATGTGGAATTCTGAAACGACCTTGGGCAAGACCCCTGGCCGCACCTTCAGAGATGGTTTTATGTGATATTTTCTCTTTTTGTCGGTTGCCTAGCAAAAAGGCAGATATTTTTTTGAGCCATCCACAAAAAGCAAAAATAGCACATCCCTTTGCCCCCACTCTCGCTGGTGGGATGTCTGAAATTGGAGTGTTTCACCCCCTAAAATCCCACCACAGCTGATGCCGCCTCCCTCCCCACCCAAGCATACCCCTACCCCAATAAATACACAAACACGCAAGACACACACGCATACACACACTAACTCTTAACCCGTCTCCCGCAACGGCTCTTCCTGGTCCTGGCGTACCCGTCAGCCCCTGCGCGCACTCGTGTGCGGCTGGGGCATAACAGTTTGATTTAGAAAGACTGCCTGTGTGGTCACAGAGTGGTCTTTCTAAATTGGTTATTTTACCATTCGAACAATAGAACATTTTCACGTAATACCTCAGCAATAACTTCTCCTTAAATAAGCGGAGGAATGGACGCTTGCATGGCAAAGCCTGCAGCTCGCTGACCCTTCTGGCAGAAAGGAATGCAAGTAGAAAGGCTGTCTTCAACGTGAGCCAACACACTGGGAAAAATGCATAGGCTCAAACAGAGCCACCATGAGGAAAGTGAGAACAAAATTCAGGTCCCAGTCTGGGACAACTAAAGGAACAGGCGGAAACCTATTCACAAGGCCTTTCAGGAATTGGGCCATAACCGCGATCGTATAGAAAGACCATTGATCTGGAGAACTTTTGAAAACATACAAAGCCACCAAGTATTCTTTGACTGTTGCAACCTGAAGGCCTTATGAGGCCAGTGACCAAAGGAACTACATCACTGCAGTGGTGGGGCAAGAGAAAGGGTCCATATCACGTTCCCTGCACCACGCCTTCAATCCTCTCCAACTGCACCCGTATAGCTATCTTGTTGGTCTGCATGCAGCCAGCAGCACCACAAGCACCACCTCTGAGAAATCCCACTCATCAGATCTCATGCTCTCAATAGCCATGCCATGTACATTGAAGGAGTCTGGATTCGAGTGCAACACCTGACCCTCCGACTGGGATAGGAGGTGCAGCCGACGAGGCAGCCGTAGAGGTGGGCAGATGCCAAGTCCAGGAGTTCCCAATACCACGTTGTCCATGCCCAGTCCGGGGCGAACAAGATCATGGTCACTTGGAATTTCCTCAACCACCTGAGAATCCACAGCTTGGCCGGGATCGGTGGGAAGGCATAGTGAAGGTCGCAGTACCACTCCACTAGGAATGCATCCCCCAGTGCGCTTCTCACCGGGAATTCCTTCGAGCAGCACTGTCTGTACTTCCTGTTAGGCCCCCGTGTTAAACCGTTTCACTGTTGGGGTACCCCCATACAGCGAAGATCTTGAGAACTTCCCGGCACACCTCCCTCTTCTGTGAGACTGTGTTCTGCCTTCTTAGGGCATCAGCCAGCCTGTTCAGTCCCCTCCAGATGGACCGCTGTGACTGAGATCTGGTTCAACTATATCGCCACCCAGCAGAGGGGAAGAAACAGTGCACTGCCTTGCTTGTTCAGGTAGTGCATGTCCACTGTATTGTCCATCATGATCAGGGTGTGTTTCCCCTTGAGAGATGGCATAGAGGCTTTCAGGGCTACCCTGTTTGCTCGCAGCTCCAGCCTTTTGATATGCCGCCGGCAGGTGGAAGCCAGCCCTGCAGCCAAAGGCCCAAAGCATAAGGGCCCCTGTTCCGAGCCTGTTGGAGCTGGGAGGGCTGAAGGACTGCCTCTTCCTCATACCTTCCTGGTGAGACCCCATCAACGTGATGTGCCATATCAGAACGTCTCGGACATACGTAGCTGTACTACTGTGGTAAGACACCCACATTTGTTTTTAACAGTGCACTCCTATCCCGCCTCAAGTCAGTATATAGTATCCAACCATAGAGACTTGCACTGCTATACTGCCTACCAGTGCTAGCCTGTTCCAGCCCAGCTAGGCTCTCCCCGTCAGCATCCTGACGATCGACCAGATCAGCAAACAAATCTGTCCCTATACCGCCGACATTGCTGCTCTCACTTAACCAGCTGCGAGGGCGCAACCGCTCCAGCCGCCCGCCCATTAACTGCTCCAGCGCCTACGTTTCTTTTTGTCATTTGTGTGCCGTCTGCTCTGTTTTTACGATGTCACACTTGTTACGCCGGTGCACCCTGGCACCACATCAGGAACACAGTTAAAATAAGCTACCATCCTGTATTTGAAATTTGTCTGTATTACCAACGTGCATGCCTATCGGAGCGCCGTTTGTACAAATGTATATGTATATGTTCCCTGCACGGAATTGCTGCCCAGCACCAGTTCTGCACATACCTTCTCAGTGAACTAATTATTTGTTGACCAGATCCCCGTGCAAAACTTCGCTCCAAAGACTCAAGTGCTTCCACATTGTACTTCTGAAAAATGTTTTACAGCTGCATGTATACCAAATCTGCATATCTACCAGGGCGCCATCAGTGCCGAGTTATATGTATATGCAAAATATGTAAAGTTCAGTTCTCAAAGCTCAATTGCTACTCCATTCTCTTTGACAGGACAGGACCGCTCTAGTTCCCCTTCCACTCTACGCACACCATGGCCATTTCAGGACTACCTAAATCGGTAGACCTCCCCCCCCACCTGGTTCCTGCCACCCTTTTGCAACACACAACATAGCCTTAACCCCACACACACTGTCACCGCCTCCACCACATCCAAAACATACTCTCTAGCCCACAGACTTGACAGGCTTCGGACCCGCACTCAAACCCTCTATTTCCACAAACGCCCCAGATCTACTTCCACCAGAAATACACGTCTCCGTCAGTGCGCCAGTCACACCACCAATCACACTCCTTTCCATTCCAATCTTAACCATTCACTTCTCAGCACAGTACCTCCGTAGACTACACTCAGGGCCCCAATTATCTCTTCAGCCACTCTGCTTGCCCCACACTCCATGGTCGCCAAAGATGAACCATGCCCCCTACAATGTGCACTCATCAATGCCAGATCTCTCCCAGCTCACGCAATGGAGATAAATGACCTCATCACTAACTTGGACTTAGATGTTTTGGCCATCACCAAAAGATGGCTCCATGAGGCCTCAGGACCAGCCATCTCTCTTGCTCTGCTGCCAGGGTATACCTTGCTCCGCAAAGACAGACCTATTGCCAAAGGTAGGGGTGTAGCCCTCATCATCAAAGAAAGCCTAACAGTTAGACAAACCTCATTATTTACATGTGAGAATGTGGACTCAATCTCAGTCAAGATCTCCATCTCTCCCAACACCACCATCGATATCCACCTTGCCTACCGGCCACCAGGCCCTCTAGCAGACTTCTATGACAACATAATCCATCTCCTGGGTAGTAACCTAAAAACCTCCACCAAAACCATCCTTCTAGGGGATTTCAATCTGGGTTTCAATGACCCAAAAGATAAAAACGTCAAAGCCTTGGCCAAAGGCCTACCTGAACCAGCTTCCAGCAAATAATTGAAAATCCTACCCACTATAAAGGGCACCCCCTAGACTGGGTTGCAGACCATAACTGTGGTGTTGACATTAGCTCTATTACTCCATCCCCCTGGACTGACCACCACCTTATGCACTTCATCATTCCCCACCAATAAAAAACCCAAAGCTACGCTGCCATCTGTCCCACCTGCTTTGGCCAGAAGCGCCGCTACCCAACTAAAGAAAGGATACTGCCCTTTCTAGAAAGCCCAGCCCTCCAGCTCCCACTCTTCGCAGACCCAGCTGTACAAGAAGCAAAACATTACAATTCCCGTTTCTCTGCCGAACTCAAGGAACTTCTCTCCCGCAAACGTTATGCCTGGAGCAACTGGCAAAAGAAACCACAGGCTCTCACACTTGACATCTATACAGCCATGGCTAAACAATACAAAAAAGCTATTATTCTAGCTAAGTCAGCATCATACAATGAAAGGATCTCCAATGCCACCTCTGAATCTAAGTTGCGGTTTGCCATATTGAAGGAACTGGCCACCCCGGTCACCAACACAGAAACGGTCATTAAAGAAGAGTCCTGGTGCACCAGTGTATAAAAAGCAATGATCAACAAAATTGAACTCCTGCAAAAGAAAATTAACGACCACCACAATGTCCGCTCTAAAGCACAGACAACTACCTGCCCTACACCCAACACAGCTTCTGCTGTTAAAACGCTTTTCTCCTTCAGGGAAGTAACGGAATCGGAGGTTCTTGACATCATCTGGAAAATCAAACCCTCAAATTGCAAAGGCGATACATGTCCACCCACCTTGTTAGGGATAATTCTCCTTCTAGGGCTAATTTCCCTCACCTAGTGAGTCCCCCAGCAGCTTTGCTGGATTTCTGGAGTTTATTTTTTCACTTGGTAAGCGTGTACCCCTTTTTGTCCACTCTTACATGCGTTTTGCCATGTGTGTTTCCACTATTTGTGTGATCTTGGGCTCTGGAGCACACCACTCCAGGAGCCCCCCTTTTGTTGTGTGTTACACAGCACCTTCAGTGCAGTAACACAGGGTTGTCTTCGAGACTTCCCCCTGACTCCATTTCTCTGGGGCTGACTACTGTACCCCTGAGAAAAGTAAAGTTGCCGTTAACTTTACATAGTCCCTTGAACCACAGACCCAGTACACCCCATCTCAGACCCAGTACACCCAATCTTACATGGACTATGGAAAGAGTTAATCCTTAGCCCTTTTAATCTGTACCTCCTAGAGCATTGTTTCGCTCTTTTAACATTTAGAGTAGGCTGGTGGCAGTGGTATCTAACCTAACTTTTCTACTGCGATTATACTATATAAACGTGGTAGTGCTTTTGGCTAGTTTAGCAGCCTCAAGCATAAACCTGCTTGACCAAATTGTCTTTCTTTTGGCTCCGGTCAGGTTTATTCGCCATTTCTTTTTGTTAAAGTCCTTCTTGTGTTTTACTTTGCGCTGCAAACCAGATTTGCCTTCTTTGTTCACTGTCTTTTGGCGGGCTTTTGCAGAGAAGCCATCCTCTTTGCGCCTGGGTGTCTAGGTGGACTGAATGTGAGGGAAAGGTGTAGTCACCCCCTGCACAGGGTAGCCTAGGAAACCCAAGTCGCACTTTGGCATGATTGGCTGAGGTGGTTGTCCGAGCCGGACAACCCCCCTGCTGTGTGATTGACAGCCAGGCTGTGTGAATGGGGGTTTGGCGCATAAAAGGCAGGTCTCTTGGGCTAGAAGTCAGAGTCGCCACTGGAACTACAAGGAATCGAAGAGAAGCGGAGAGAAGAACAAGTTACTGCAACTACCCCGTCCCGATGAAGCTCTGCTGCAGTCCTGAGCTATCTACCCTTCAACGACCAGAGAAGATCCAGTCCGGAGTATTCTTCCCTTGAGCTTGGTGGGGATAACCAGCTCATCTTCCACAGCCAGAGGATCCTCTTCTTCGTCAAAATCGCTGCACACTGCTGTAGTGGTCCGGATAGCAATCTGAAGAGCCTCTCCTGTTTTTAAGGAGCACACCTTTCATTCATCACTGCTGCTGCCAGCTTCATCCCTGTGTGGTGCAGACCCCTCCAGACGTCCTCCTTCATGCCGAAGCTACAGGAACCGTGGGTCTGCAGGAAACTACCAGGAACAACTGCCGGGACATCAGCTCTTCCCTTGAATAAGGTACTGTGTTCTGCTTGAAGAACTAGGGTGAATCCTTTTTTCTTCACCTCCAAGGCTTGCCCTGGTCTTCCCTCCTTCTTATAACCTTTGCTTCCCCGTTCGAACAATATCTAAGTACTCCTGGCTATGTTGAATCTTGAACTGTCTGACTGTGTGATGCTCGGCAACAGGGACCCGGTTCCAATTGACACTGGCTCCGGCCCATTGACTTTTTGTATTTCTGTCAGCGAGAGTTCTCCGATTCTGTCTGCCTTGACAAAAGTATTGTGTGTGATTTTTGACCCCAACTCTCTCAGCTTAGCCAAGGTGCTAAGTGTGCTTTTGCCCCGGTAACATTTCTTGCCGCAGATACGCGTTTCTTAAATACGACCGAACTGTCAAAAATTGATTGCAAATGTATTCACAGTAACTCCTTTGTTTCATAACAACGGTCTGCCTAATCACAAGGTACTTACCTTGAGCTATTCTGTGCTAAGAGAATTGGTTGGTTGTAGTATATTTTTCGTGTGGTATAGAATTTTTAGAAGTGCTGTGTTTTACTGATGGTTTAAAAATAAATGTACTTATATTTTTTTACCTGAAAACCTTGACTCAGTGTTTGCTTGAGTCACAGTAATTGTGGTCCTTTGTGTTATCTCTGCTACTGCTCATATACTCGAGATAGGCCTGGCTGCTCCGCTACTGCTACCACTCTGACATAGTCCAGGCTTGTACCAAAGGTGAACTTGTATTACCACTTAGTCTTAATTGTGTGTATTGGTCCCTAAGGGCACTGCACAGGATTCTGCCTAACACATCTTAGTCAAAGACTGCGTAGATTCCTTTCTTGACATCCTTCATTAACGCATCATCCAAGACTAACACAGTCCCCTCATGCCTCAAAGAAGCCTGGGTTCGCCCTCTCTTAAAAAAGCCCAGCTTAGACCGTGAATCTCCCAACAACTATAAAGCTATCACGACGGTCCCTTTCCTTCTAAAAATTTGAGACAAGGTTGCCCACACCCAAATTCAACAATTTCTGTAGGTAAACAACAACCTAGGCATGCAGCAATCAGGCTTCCGCCCAGGTCACGGCACAGAGTCTGCCCTATTGGATATCAAGATCCAATTAAGCGATTTAGTGGACAAAGGAAAACCGGCACTTCTCCTCCTACTGGATCCGTCGGCTACCTTTGATCTTGTGGACCATAATAACCTTTGTAAACACCTCACTAATGCTGCTCAATTCTCCACCGAAGCCACAGTCTGGATCTCCTCCAAGCAGGGCAGCACCTACCACATGCTTTGTGGTGTCGTGCAAGGCTCATGCACAGCCCCCTACGCTGTACAATATATTCACCCTTCCCCTCTTCAAGGACTTGGATGAGCGTGGCATAGCTTACACAAACTATGCCGACGGCACCCAAGTCCTACTCCCCCCTCACCAGCTCCAATGAACAGGACTCTGTGGCCCTTGATGACATCTACGCAGCCATTCAGAAATGGATGTCGGCAAATGGACTATGTCTCAACGGGGACAAAACAGAGATCCTCATTGTAAGAATTGCTTAGCAAACTGCACCCGCAATACCAGACTTTCATAATTGACAACACACCTATTAAGGTATCCCCAGCAGTCAAAACCCTTGGTGTCTTCATTGACTCAACCCTATCCATGACAGGCCATGTGAGTGCCATTGCTTCCTCCTCAGCGTTCTCCACCAAAATCATTAATGGCGTGAAACCCTACCTATCTAAGACCTACCGTCTAGCAATAGCCAGAGCCACAGTGGGAGCGAAACTGGATTACTGTAATGCCCTACTCCTTGGCATCTCCAACAAAAACCTCCACAGACCACTGGTTACCCAAAACAATGCTCTCAGGGCTGCCCTTAGCATTCTAAAAAGGGAACATCTTGCACAAGCAAGGAGGGATGCACATTGGCTACCAGTTAAGGAACGTATTCTATTCAAAATTATGGCTATCACACATAAATGCATCTCACGCACTGCACCTCCCTACCTAAAAGCAAAGATCACTCCTCTCTCCTCCTCCAGACCCATACGCTCACACCACGCAAACATGATGTTTGTCCCCTCATTCAAAAGATCTAAAGCTGGGGGGACAGCTTCCAACATCTTGCTCCCAAACACTGGAACGCCTTATCCACAGAGCTTAAAAATGAAGCGTCCTACACAATCTTACGGAAAGCTCTTAAAACTAAATTGTTTAACTAACCTGCACTATTCTGTTCCAATGTAACCAAGGAACACACTGTAAACCCGTTATCTAAAAGAAAAACGTACCTATATTGTGTTTTGTACCCTACTCAATTGTAAGCAATGTTATCTCACTGTAACTAAGCAAGTTCTCTGCAACAGCGCCACGATGCCTAAGGGCCGATTGTGCTCTTTACAAATGGAAATAAATTTTAAAAAAAATAATAATTGCCACCGGCTCTCCATTGTGGACCAAAGGCCATTGACCTGCAGATCGTCGCAGTGAGTCCCCCAACCTTTCACGGACGCATCTGTGACCATCCTGACCTGGGGCCACAGAGGCCAGAAAGATTAACCTGCCATATTGACTCTTCTGGCCCACCAAGTGAGATCATTGGCCACGGATGCTGTCCCAAAGTGAGATTGCTGGCCACCGACCGGGACACCTTAAGAACATCCTTCAGGGTACCGAAATACTGGGACCACTGACCCCTGAACAGCTACTGTAGAGATCACATGCGCAACCTGGCATCTGGCACTATAAAATTGCAAGAAGCTATGAGGCTCTGGAAAAGTATGACCATCTGTTGTACATACACTGGTGACTCTCCCCTCAGGGTGGGGGGGGGTGGCGGGTGGGAGCCCTCCTTCCCTGAGTGTCCAAGGCTGCTATGATGAACTGGAGCCTTTGGGTTGGTGTGTGTGATTTATGAAGGTTTAGGAAGAAGCCCAGCATGTCCATCAGTGAACGGGTGTCTTCGTGGTGAGATGAGACCTGCTAGGACGACTTTCATCAGATCAACCAGTCGTCCAGGTATGTAAAGACATGAACGCCGGATCTCAAGAGATGCACAGCCACTACTGCCATGAGCTTGGTGAAGATCCGCAGAGGTCAACCAAAAGGAAAGCACCTTAAATTGGTAGTGCCTGTCCACTATGAGGAATCAGAGGTATCTTCTGTTCCACTGATGGGTGGGCACGTAGAAATATGCATTCTGCAGATCAAATGACACCAGCCAATCCTACGACTGCAGAGCGTGGAGCATTTCTTGCAGCATCACCATTTTGACCTTGTCCTTCCCTCAGAAACACGTTCAAGGCCCTGCGGTCCAAAATGGCACACAGTCCTTCTCCTTTCTTGGGTACCAGGAAATATCAGTCCGGCCCTTTTTGTCCGAGAGGCATCTCTTCCACAGCACAGCACCCTTCAGCAACAGGGCTTCATGGAGGGCCTGTTAGGCTTGTACGAGAGCGGAAGTGATCTGACTGGTGGTCTTTGCAAGAAGGGTAAACCGTGCCCCCCATTGGACGATCTGAAAAGCCCAGGCGTCCCGCCATAGTTGCACATGCTCTCCAATCCTCCCTCCAACTGGGGAAACATGGGGAGGAGAACTTAAAATGGCTTTAGAACAGTGCCGCCGCTGCCGCTATGGTTGTCTTCTCATCCCTAGGAAACACATCTGCCCTTGGCTAGGTTGTGGGGGGGAATGTGCCTTTCTCCCAAATGGGACAAACCACTGAAAGCCTCTACCTTTGGAGGGTAAGACAAAAGATGGTTTAGGCGGTTGTTGGACAGCCAGGCTCAGCAACTTTGCAGCCAACTTTGAGCCATTGAATTATTCTATCCTGGGGCCAAACAGATGCTCGCCATCAAAGGCAAAGTCAAGCAACTTTGAACGTTAGGGGAAAAACCCTGAAAAGTGCAGGAAAGCTTTCCTGCACATTACAGTTGCCACACCATAGCCCTGCCCAAACAACTGCAACATCCAGACCCGATTGCAGGCTTTGACAGGTTCCCTTGTTGCCGTCATCTACCAAACGCAGAACAGCATCCGGCATTTCCCCTTCTGAGATGTGTTCTGCTGCCTTCTGTATTGTTCTCCCCAGGCTATGCATACATTTGGCAAAAGCTCACGAAGCGTTCACAGCCTTGAGAGCCAAACTATTATTTTGTTGTTTTTATAGCACGCAAAACCCTGATGTATCTAGGCACTTACAATTCAGAGATTAGTTTCAGTGCTTCGGGTTATAGAAAAGGAAGCGTAAGAGGTGAATTGCAACAACATGGAACATACAAAAGTAATACATCATACGCAAAGTGCAGAAGAGAAATACATGTTGATCACAGTCATTGAACCTGACCCCATACACAGATACGAAAGTCAAATCAGAAGGCAAATACATGGTGCCTACCCCACGCTGCAGGGTGGCAGCAGCACACAGATGCGAAAGTGAAATCAGGAGGCAAATACATTGTGCCTACCCCATGTTGCAGGGTGGCAGCGGCACACAGATGCGAAAGTGAAATCAGGAGGCAAATTCATGGTGCCTACCCAATGTTGCAGGCGGCAGCAGCACACAGATGCGAAAGTCAAATCAGGTGGCCCATACCACTGAATTAAAAAACCTTCTTGGCCAAGGAGATATATTTTTTCGACTTCCTATCAGTCAGCAAGTTGAGGGTTAACAGCCTCCTATTAACCTTGGATGCCTGGACCACTAAACCCTCAGGCATAGCCTGAGTCCACAAGTAGAGGAGGGGGAGGGGTGGGGGAGTGAATCTGCACTTGCAAGTTTATTTTTGTGTCACTTTCGTATACGTCATCACTGGGGAAGATACGATCGGGCCATTCACCTTTGGTAGCATAACTGCAGGGATTTAGGAGGTGACTTGCCCAGGAAGGGGGTAATGGAGATAGGGCGGTAGTTAGCCGGACAGAAAGGGTCTGCAGAAGGCTTTTAAAGGAGAGGGTGCACAAGGGAGTGCTTGAGGAGTGACAGTTAAGGATCCAGTGGCAAATGAGTGATAGCAGAAATCAGTCAAGGCTGGAGCAAGGAAGACTATGTAATGCTTGATAGTTGTTGAGGAGCAGGGGAGCACCTGTTTAGATGAGACCTTAATAGAGCGGACTTGTCTAGAAAGGTCATCCGGTGATATGGGAAAGTAGGAGGGAAGGGGGGGGATGGGCAACAAGGGAGGCCCGATAGTGGGTGAGGGAGAAGGGTGTGGTGTAAAGGGAGAGAGGACAGGATGTCCTGAGTTTTAGTAATGAAGTGAGAGGCCAAAGACGTGCAGAGGGCCAAGGAAGGCAGAGGGGAAATGGAGACTGCAGTAGGGTTGGGGAGTTCCTTGCAGATTTTGAAAAGTTCAGCTGTGGTGTTAGTGGCCCCAGAGATCCAGGCCTGGATAAAAGCCCTCTTCTTCGTGCAGATGGAAAGCCTGTATTGCCTTTGGAGCAGGCCAGTTTGTCAGAGGATGTATTCGAAGACTGCCACTTCCACTTAGCTGCTCTGCACTTGTGTTTCAGAGAGGCCAGGTTTCAATCAAACCAGGAGTTGCGCTTGGGGGCAGGTTTCATGCAGATCCTCATGACAGGGACAAGGATGTCCAGAGTGTTGGAGATGGAGAGTTAAATGTTAGTAATGGCTATGTCAGAGTGAGTCAGTGGCAGGAATGAGTGAGGTTAGAAATGCCGAGGAGGAATTGGCGATAGCGACCCTCGATGCAATCAAGGCTTTCGCCTTCCTAGAATGGCAATGGTTCTTTAGAGTGCTAAGATCTTTGGGGTTAGGTGATAACGTCTGACAGTGGCTACAATTATTGAAAAATAAACCAATAGCCAGGGTAAAAATGAATGACTGGTTCTCTTCCAAGGGACATTAGGAAAAGGGATGACACAAGGGTGTCTGGTATCTCCCATATAATTCTCAATGACGCTGGAACCATTAGCAAGATATTTTCGGGGAAACATGAGAGGCAGGCATATTGGTGGAAAAAGTAAGGGGCATTGTCTCCCTATACATGGATGACTTATTATATGTGTGCAACCCATTGGAAAATATGTCAATAGTTTTGGAGATACTGAGTAATTTTCGTACATTATCATGTGTTTGTATTAATGAAAACTCAATACTATTTCCTTTAGGTGGTGTCCGCCAGCAGGATATTTCCACCCTCTCGGATTGGGGGTTCTTTTAGGAAGGGGAAAGCATACAGGTGCCTAGGTATTCCGAATTTTCATGACATTGAAGAAACATTTGTATACAATGCAAGCAGGGTGTTGTCAGGAATTGGGGACGCAGTTCAATTTTGGATAACATTACCTCTGTCATTAATCAGAAGGTTGGCACTATGTTAGATGGTTATTCTCCTGGATTGTTATATCTTTTTGCTAATATCTCATGCCTTAACAAGAACATTTTCTTTAAAATGCTTGATGAAAAAATTGGAGAGCGGTTATTGAATACGGGTAGGCGAAGAATAGCTCTGGCTACATTGAGACGCCCATACTTCGATGGGGGCCTTAATTTACCTGATTATGAGCCATATTTCATTGCTGCTCAATTATAAGCGGTACTGGTCTGGAACGACATACGGGGGAAATGTTAACTAGATTGCTAGGAGGCATCAAAAGTACCGACAAGCAATTGATCTGCTATGGAGTGGTAGGTGGGAAAGGTGCCACCAATGTGCTTGAGGTGGTGAGGGTGGTTTGGAAGAATCTATTAGCTCAACTACATGTGAAGGGGTTATATATTGTAAGGATTTACCATGGGGTCTGGGAACGTAAATTCAATCAGCCGTGAGAGCGGTGGTCTCGCCACACTTGGTGGAAAGAATTGCACAACATTAGGGAATCTATTTGAGGATGGAAATTTGATATCCTTCGAACAATAGAGCAGTTTGTATGGAATTATCGAAAGGACACTTCCTAACTCATGCAAAAGTGGTAAAAAGATTGGACGTCATGTTGGGAAAGTATTCCACAGGAGCCAAGCATTAGTTGGGTGATGCAGACATTCGTGTCACAGCAAAAAGTTAGCGGAAGGATCTCAAGGATATATTAAGCAATAAGAGGCAAATACCCTCAGAAGTCTCTAGTGATTATGGAAAAATGAGAGCAGGATATGGGTTCCCCTACTTCGGAAAAGGAATGGGTCAAACTGTGGGAACAGGTCAAAAAGGTATCTAGAAACGCAAAGTTTCAACATATTCAATATCCTACATAGGGTATATAGTTCCGGGCAAAACGACATGCTATAAATAGTGCATTAAGCCAGAATTGCCCACAATGTGGGATTGGACCGACTGGGATTTGGCATATGTTATGGGATAGCTCCACTATTACAACTTATTGGCATGAAGAGATCCCTCTAATTTATAGATTATTACATTCCAGCTATGAATGAGTCCTAAAAGTATGCTTGTGGGGTATTATTCCAGGAAAGAAGAGAGACAAAACTAGACGACTAATGGCATAATTTATGTTAATATTAGCAAAATGACGGGTAGCAATTTGTTGGAAGAATCCTCAGGATCTATCTTTGAAACAATGGATATAAGATATTCACAGGTGGGCCTTTGCGGATTTGGAGATCTTAAAAAAACAAAACTCAGGACCCTGACTCGGAAGAAGGTGTGGAAGTGGATTGGGATCAGATGTTAAACGAGCTAAATCCTTCCAAAGATCTGAAACCTCCCTGAATTGGGAACAGAATTATATGGAATTACATAGTGTTGATGGGCAGGGAATGTGAATAAGGGGTGGACAATGTTGGGAGATGGGTGGTATGTCTAGTACTTGGTATGAGGGATCTCTGAACAGTGGTGATGGATGTGTTTCCATGTTAAGCGTATTTCAGAACCTGTAACTGATGCTACTAAGACATAATTTGTTTGTGCACTGAATGTTTGAATAAAAAAAGGTTTTAAAAAATAAACTCTGAATCTACCGTAGTGGCGGGACAGGGTCTTTACAACACAGGCAATAGGGTCTTCAATTGCTGCAGCGAGTGGCATTGCCCTGAGTAGGTGGGCCCCCATCAAGGATATCTGGGAGCTCGTAGGCTGGTAGCGGCTTCACCGGAACACACAAGCCTAGGGCATCCACCCCCTTCTCCTATATTGAGCATTTGCATGGCCATGCTGTGTCTCCAGGTCAGGGGAAGCATCTAAACCGCTGGTTTTGTGGAGACCTTCCGCCAAGTTGATGGGGTCAGAGAAAAAATAGTTACTGCATGACAGTCCTGGAGCTGGCTAAAATTCACCAGCCTGATCCCCACCACAATTTAGGTCAGTTTCGAAAAACGATGTTCGGGACTCCGGGACAAAGAAATAATCAAACATTGGCATCTAAATAGTCAGTGCCAACTGCAGCTTTGAAGGCATCAGTGGTTGGTGTTGGTCCCGAGGGTGCCAAACTCAACGTGGTCTCAGATGCCAGGACTGGGTGTAACTCGGACCCGTCTTGACCTGCTGCTTCAAGGGTTGGACCGTACCCGCAATGGTCACCATCATCTGGACGATCTGCTTCTTAAAGGCTTCCCATTCGGCCCTCAACGCACTTGAGCCGGTTTGGGAACTACCTCGCTCCTCGGAAGAATCAGAGTCATGCCGGTGTCGATGATGATTTTGCCATTTGTGAGAAGAGGAAGACAAGTGGCTTCTGAAGAGTGACCTCTTCTCGGCCTTCTTGTGGCGCCTGCCCTTTTTCTCCGGAGTTGAGTCATCAGTCTCCCGTTTGGATATCGAATAGTCAACCGGACAAGTGACTTAGACAGAAGGCATCCGACTTTCAGCTTTGCTGCCCGCTCCCGTAATTACTTTGGGTGAATCTTCTGGCATGCCCCAACATGATGTTTAGTGATGTGATCGGTTGCAAGGCACCACACACAAGATACCGTGCAGGTCGGTCAGAAACATTATGGAGTTGCACTCAGTGCACCTCTTAAAACCCAATTGTTTGGGAGTGGACAGGTTAGCAACACTTAATAATTTCAACAATTCACAAGTCGTTCCTGAGGCAGCGTGTGGAAAAAAGGAACATAGGTACAGGGGTGTAGTGACGTGGTATATGTACAGCGAATGACGTCCCGTCCGGAGTCGATGACCGACGCATCGAGTCAAAATGGATGCATGGCCGGGCCTTTCTTTCAAGCAGCTGATGTTGGAAAGGATATCTACCGGACGAGGAATCTGCGGGAGAAAGCAATCCATTGAAAGTACCTATTTAATGTCCCAACAATTGTTGGCTTTGCCAATGCTTGTTTTAACAGGAGTTCAGTATAAATAACAGATGCAGAGACAGACAGTGCATTACAATCAAGAGGCTGAAGGCGCACTTGGTTACGACAGATTTATTACTTCAGAAGGTGGTTTAGATTATTTATAGCTGAAATTAAGTAATTATGTCCCAGAACGCTACTCAGAAAGCACAGAGCTAGCTCAAGGAGATCCTGGAGGATGTATTTTGAGCAAGGAGGAGCAAGGGACAGTCGGTGGGTAAAAATAAAAAAATAAAAACCACACATAGGCTGTGTGTCCCTGCTTAAATCTCTTCTCTCGCTTAATTCCTGCGTCATCCCTTGTTTCAAGGAAGATTCTTGTGAAAGACCTACTGAAATGAACATAGCAGCCTCACTTCGCTTAATACTGGACTCCCCACTCTTAATAGCCATGATTAACAGCACTTACAAAGAGCAATCTAGCTATTTGCACTGCAAAGATCTCTCACAGTACTACTGCGGTTACATTTTCTTACAGTATCACCTCAAGACCAGTCAGTAATTCCAAAGTTAATATACTAATACTCACATCGGTATCGGACATGCATCCAAGTACTGCCAATGCCTTTGCCTCCCAGGCGGTTTCAAACAACGAAGTAGATCTAGATCTATACCTCTCCAGCAAATCCTAAAAAGAAAAAGAAAAACAAGTTTGCTGTGATATACTAGCCATTCCTATATCAACCCAACACACCAACAGATGTTTAAAAAGTCGCAATACAATTTCATCCCAATCAATTTACGAATTTGAAAAAGGTGCCAAAGGAGACAATATTAGGAAATTGCAACAGAGGATTAGTGGCAGCCTGCCAAACATGCCACATTTAAGACACTTGTGATTTTATCTTTGTTAAAACACATTTTCGCCCCTTGATCGGCAGACAAATCTATTTCAGAACCCCAGATTTCAGCAACCCTGCAAGTGAGGCACATATTTTGCTGTTTGGGACACCAAGATCTGGAACAACCGTGGAGAGCATCTTATTTATTTATCTATTTATACTACGCTGGTAGCCCTCAGGTATCAGGGTGTAAACAAAAAAACAATACCATAGAACACGGAGACGGGACAATTTATCTTGAGGGGGAGGCTACGTTAGGAGCTTAAGTTTATTTAAAAAGAAAGGTTTTCAAAAATTTTCTGAAGGACTTTACGTCAGGTTCTAATCTGAGTACGAGTAGCAGTGTGTTCCAAAAGGAGGCGGCTTTGGCGGAGAACGATCTTCCTAAACCTTTTGTGCGTTTGACCCTTGGGCCCTGTATTTGTCCTTGGTTGGACGATCGAAGGATTCTGGTGGAGAGATACGGGGGAACCAATGGTTTATGGTATTAAGGGGCTGTGCTGAAGAAGCAGCGATTAACTAAGGTGACCATTTTGAAATGTATGCGTTCCTGTATTGGTAACCAGTGGAGATTTCTTCTGTGATCTGATCTGGAGTTTTTGACAATACGCATGGCATCGTTTAGAATGATCTGGCACTTCTTAAGTTTAGAAAGTGAGGCTCCACTTAGTAGCAAATTACAATAATCAAGTCTGGTCACGATGGTTGCTCGAGCAATGGTGGCACAGTTCTTTTCTGTGAGGTGAGGCAAATATTCCTGAGTAGGCATAGATGGTAATTGGAGGTTTGGTTCAAGAAATCTACATGGGCATCTGCATTTAACGAGGCCTCCAATTGAATTCCCAGGGTTTATATTTTTTGTTGGACTTGGGTTTCATTGTCTCTTATTCAGAATTCTTTTTAGTCTGGACTAAGTTTGCCCCAGGCCTGTTGAGAACCAAAGAGAAACCGTTCCGTTTTGCTGCCAGTCAGACATAGCCAGTTCTGCGACATCCATCTTCCGATTTGGCCATAAATGTTGGATGAAGTGATGGAGTCTTTGGCATGGTCACCACTAATTTCCATGACCACTTGTGTGTCATCTGCATAGTTTGTAGAACAAATTTGCCAAAATTGTCAAGGAGTGCAGAGCGATCTGATATACAGAAGAACACGGGCTAGATGGATGCGCCTTTAGGCACTCCGCATTTGATAGGTGCTTGGGAGAAAAAAACTTGAACCCACTGAATTCTAGACTCTCAGTTTGAGAGGAAGGAGTGGAACCAGCCAACAGCTTCCTTGGAGCATTGGCCAATATCACTCAAGGAAAGCAAAAGACATTCATGATCTATCAAATGAAAAAGCCACCGAAAGTTCTAACAAGATCAACATCCCAGCTTTCTGTTCATCCAAGATTTTTAGCATGTGGGATTAAAGATCCACAAGAGCTGTCTCGGTACTGAAGGATGGACGATTGTTGGCCATGGAGGATGTTATTATGCTCCATAAAGGCTTGGAGCTGTGCAGTGGCAAATGTATCTAAGATCTTGAGAAGAAATTGACAATTTGTAACTGGTCTCAGATTATTTGGTTCTTTTGGGTCTATGTTAGGTTTTTTCAGAAGGGGGGTAACTGACTTTCTTGATTGAGTTGGCTACTTGGCCATCCCTGAAGGAGGCATTTACAAACCTGATCAGGAATGGGGCAAATAAGTACTTGTGCTCTAAAATCAGTTTTGAAGGAAGATTATTATATGGGCAGGCAGTGGGGTGCAGGGAAGATCACATTCTGAGCATATCTGGCACAGATATGCGTGAGTCTAAAGGTAGGGTGTTTGAGACCCTTGGGTTTAGTGATAGTCTGGTCCTTCTGTATGAAAGGACTTCTCTGGGCGTTTATTATTTTTGTTTCTTGCATTGACAATTTTCACTTCAAAGGCGCCCTGGACCATAGAGCAGTCTAGGCTTGTGTGTTGAAAGGAAGTTTGGGATACCTTTGGTTTTTCAAGCAGTTTTAGGATCTCGAATAGCTGTCCTGTACAGTTGGAAGATTGTTCGATCTGCTTGTTGAACAAAAATATTTTTGGTCTACAGTATTTGTGATTTATATAGTTTGTCTACCTACCCCTTCCAGGCTATTCTGGTTTCCTCAGAATGATGTTTTAGCCATCGTGATTCTAGAGGGCACTTTTGTCTTTTGAGAGCTCCGAGTTCTGAAGTAAACCAGGTTTGGTGTGCTTTGTTGTTTCTAACCAGTTTGGATTTAAGGGGTGCCATTGAGTCCAGCATTTCAGTGGAAGTATTGGAAAAAGAGGTCACCGAGCAATCAGCTAGGTCGTATGTACAAGTATTGGTCATGATGGTATCTGGACAAGATGGATGTCTTGGCGGAGTACTTTTTTTCAATTCCAACTAACACCCAGACAAGTGACTGGATATTACATGCTTATATCTGACCTTTTTACGGCCTGATTCTGCTTGGTTTTCGCAATGCAACTTGCCCTATAGTGAACAACAAATGTATTATGTGCTGCCTTTCTGACTTAGCCAAATGCAGCATATGGATGCAACTGTTTACTCTCTGCCAACTTGCATTTAACGTAATTCACGTGCCGCTCTATGTATTGGTAGTCAACTGTTGTCACCTGATGTTACATATTTCATATGGACAATCTGGTGTCACCTATTGTATTTAAATGAATTAAGGTTAAACATTACACTTGCCAGTCTGCCTAACTTGTACTACGTGCTGCTAATTGAACTTATGTACTGCCTGTGCCACTAGCCATAAGCTATCACCGGATGTTATCCATTGCATTCAGACATAGTATTCACTACACACTCTGAGTCCTCCATCCCTGCCCACTGTCGCAACTTACCCCTACTGCCCACTGGCTTAGCTTACTTCCACTATGTATTGGTGCCTGACCACACTCCTCCACCTATTGTACATTTACACTAGACGTTGGACAGGCCAGCCCCACCTACATACTAACACACACGCACACGCACACACACACACACACACACACACAAGTTAGCTATTACACACACCTTCTGGACTACTACTATGGACATGGCCAACCCTTACTTGGATGATCCAGCACTCTGGATACGCCATTTTGCTACTAGACCAAACACCCAATCAACCTTGTGCTATTACTAATAGAAACCTCAGACTCAATTCTAGAACCACCCCACTAAAACAACGTCCATACTTGAAGCTTTATAATAGCTCATCCCCATCCTGTAACAACATCACTAACAACTACGCCCCAACCTTACCATGCTCTCACTACCCAAGCATCTCAATTAGAAATTCTAGACTAGGAGCACAATTGCGTTTCAAAAACCCCCAACCACACACCCACGAGAGCAACAAACTTCGGTGCAGTAATAATAATCTAGCTAATCTGGCCACTGATTCAGACAGCAAGCTAGCCCCCATCACACTACATGGCCCATCTCTAACATTGCAAAAAACTCCTGCAAAAGACACATTCATCAAAGCAGCCTTGGTGAATGCTAGGTCCCTATCCGCCCACGCTTTGGACATTGCTGACTTCATAACTCATGAAAAGCTTGATCTCCTCGCAGTTACAGAAACCAGGCTTAATGCAGCCTCTGGACCATCTTTGGTCCTTGCTATACCAAACGACTATGCTATCATTAGATGCGATAGAAACACCAGCCAAGTGAAAGGAGGTGGACTTGCCCTCATCTTCAGAAACACCTACGACATTAGAGTCATTCAGGATGCTCAAATTCCCTCCACTGAGTCCCTGTCCATCAAACTGCCACTATCACCTAACCACAAAGCAACAGTGCACCTTAACTACCGACCACCAGGACCCATTTCCTCATTCATAGAGGATATTGTATCCCTTGTATCCACCGACACTAAACCTAATTCACAAACTATCCTACTAGGGGACTTCAACCTTGGTTTTAATGACTCCATGAATAATAATGCCTGTGATCTAGCTAACGCCTTATCAGACTTGGGTCATACCCATATTATTCATGAGCCTACACATATCAAAGGAAGAACATTGGACTGGCTCACTAACCTTAACTGCTCGATCGATCTTCTATCCAATGATCCGACCAAATACATGGATCATCATAAAATTATCTTCTCCATCAAAGCCAACACACAACACCCTGCTCCTATCATCGCTCCAGCCACCCGCACGAGAAATAAGAAAGACATCACACC